>NC_047047.1:30310469-31510469 GCF_011762595.2 Tursiops truncatus
AATAAATATTCTACAATCGTATAGTACCTTTTCCCAAAGAAGTTAAAATCACATTAAAGAGACTAGCATTATCAGAAGCAAACTAGAAACTTTACACATAGGAAATAAAATCTGAAATCATCCACTATTCATCTTATGCAACACACCCCCTAAAAAAATCACTTCTATTAGCTTTTTTTTTTTTCTTTGCGATACGCGGGCCTCTCACTGTTGTGGCCTCTCCCGTTGCAGAGCACAGGCTCCGGATGCGCAGGCTCAGCGGCCATGGCTCACGGGCGCAGCCGCTCCGCGGCATGTGGGATCTTCCCGGACCGGGGCACGAACCCGTGTCCCCTGCATCGGCAGGCGGACTCCCAACCACTGCGCCACCAGGGAAGCCCTCTATTAGCTTTTACAACTTGGATGTTAAATAGGAATAAATGTCAACCAACATTTCTATTTTATTGCTTGCTGATGTACTAAAGGTTTTGTCTTATGTAACTAAATTTAAATGGAACTGCTTTAGAAAAAGGACTGACTATGGAGGTCAGTTTCCTACCAACAGGAATTCCAAACTTCTAGGAATATATCTGCTAATTATTCATAATTAATCTTTCAGCAATTGGCCCTCATGCACATTGTTGCACCCATAAATTTCCAAGGTAAGACATCTAAGACAGTTCAGTAAAATTAGATCTTTGTACCAAGTAAAGGGAAAAAGGTTATCAATTACAGGTGATATAGTTTTCACTATCTTTCAAATAGTTTCTTTAGACAATGAGGCAAGTGCCTTACCATGCAACAGATGATTTTGATTCCGGGAACAGAGAACACTTAGAAATTTCACCTCATCTGTCCCCCATTTCTTCTCTCCAGCCTCATACAGGTCCTGAAGCCAAACAAAGTACAAGTTTAAAACACAATGGAGCAGGTGCCAGGACATATGTAAATATTTCCAGAACTTCAGAGAGCAGAGTTAGCTTAGTTTTATTTTGTTGATGATGGCGGTGGAAGTGGTGTTGGCAGTGAGTGGAAATGACTCGGGATTTTTCCTTAGGTATAAAATTAATGGGACTCTATAATATCTCCCTGAGAGTCAGGGCAAACACCAGCAGCTCCCTACATGCAGACTACATGTTTCTGTCTTAAGACCCGAAAGGAATGCCCTAGACTTGGGCTGTCCTATACAGTAGCCACTAGCTACATGTGGCTATTTGAATTTTAATTAATTAAATAAAATTAAAAATTCAACTCCCCAGTCATACTGGCCACATTCCAAGTGCTCAGTGGCTACTTGTGGCTAGTGGCTACCCATACTAGACAGTGCAGATGTAGAACATTTTCAACATCACAGAAAAGTCTATTGGACAACACCACTCTGGAATGATCTGTGATTTGCTTGAGACTACAGAAGGTCTCACAGTAGAACCAGGACCCCATTAGTAATTGCTTATATTCCAACCTGGTAGAAATATAAGAAATTGATTCTGGTTACTTTAACTATATTATTACTTTTTTTTTTTTTTTTGGTTGTGCTGTGAAGCTTGTGGGGTCTTAGTTCCCCGACAAGGGATTAAACCCACTCCCTAAGCAGTGAAAGCGTGGAGTCCTAACCACTGGACCGCCAGGGAGTTCCCTTTAACTATACGGTATTATCGATAAATCAAAACTACTGTTCATAACACCTCACACCCGTTACAATGGCTGCTATTTAAAACAAACAAACAGAAAATAACAAGTGTTAATGAGTATGTGGAGAAATTGGAACCCTTGTGCTATGTTGGTGAGAATGTAAAATGATGCAGCTACTATAGAAGACAGCATGGCTTTTCCTCAAAAAAAGTAAAATGAAATTACCATATGATCTGGCAATACTACTTCTTGGTATATCTCCAAAAAACTTGAAGTTAGGATTTTAAAGAGTTATTTGTATACCCATATTCAAAGCAGCATTATTCACAATAGCCAAAAGGTGGAAGCAACCCAAATGTCCATTGACACATGAATGGATTAATAAAACACGGTATATACACACACAATAGAATACAAGGCAGTCTCAAAAAGGAAGGAAATTCTGACACATGCTACAGCAGAGATGAGGCTTGAGGACATTATGCTAAGTGAAATAAATCAGTCACAAGAAGACAAATACTGCATAATTCTACTTATATGAGGTACCTAGATGCATCAAAATCATGGAGCCCAAAAGTAGAATGATGGTTGCCAGTGACTGGGGCTAGGGGGAAATGAGTTGTTTAACAGGCATAGCGTTTCAGTTGTGCAAGTTCAGAAAAAGTTCTGAAGACTGGCTGCACAGCAATGTGCATATATTTAACACTACTGAACTGTATGCTTAAAAATGGTTAAGATGGTAAATTTTATATGTATTTTATTAAAAAAAAAATTTTAAACCCTACTGTTCATTTATAATCAGCAGCTGGCTTGTTCATTTTCTCAAAATTCCCTACCTTGATACATTGTGTCATTCCTTGGGCTTACCTCCATTTACTCAGCTGTTTCTTCACTTCCTTCTCTAATTCCCACACTATTAAAGAGTCAGTTCATAGGACCGTGGAATTTTAAAGCTGGGAGGGCACAAAAGGTTCATCTAATTCAGTGTTTTTCAAACTTGAATCTCAGCAGGCTTGTGACTGCTTCAATCACTAAAGCATGGTGGCAGTGACACTGATTTCTGAGGCTAGGTCATAAAGGTCAGGCAGCTTTGGTTCTCGTGGAGTGCTGCCTTTCCAGATGGTCCCTCTTGAAATGCAGCCGCCATGATCTGGGAAGCCCACGCCACCTGGAGAGGCCACATGCAAGAGATCCTTTCGAAGCCCCAGATGAGCCCAGCCTTTGAGTCACTGCAGCCCAGACACCAGACACATGAGTGATGGAGCCTTCAACCCCAGCCATTTGAGTCACCTCCAGCTACTCAAGTCTTCCCAGCTAAGACCTCTGACATTGCAGAGAGGAGACAAGCCATCTCACCTGTGCCTTGTGTGGATTATTGGCCCACAGAATCCACGGTCGTACTAAAATGGTAGCTGTTTTATGTCACTGAGTTTGAGGTGGTTTGTTATACAGCAATAGTAACTAGAACATGTGGGCAAGGAATGAACTTTCAATCTGTCACAGAACGATACTTTTGTAAAATACCGTAAGAATGAAGTTGAGTAAAGTTTTAGTAATGGGTAGAAGATGGTATCTTTCTGTGTTAATTAAAAAAAAATAACTAGTGAGGTTGGTCATCTTTTGGTGTATTTGCCATTTCTATTTTTCCTTTTTTTGAGTTGCCTGTTAATACACATGGACCATTTTTTTTTGAGAAATGGGGCATTCTTATTCATAGTATCAAAACTGTAGTTTACTTATGTACTTTATATATTAAGCTTATTATACATAAGGTGAAATTTCTTCCCATTCTATCATTTGATCTTGTAATTTTGTTTGTGGTATTGTTTGCTAAGACAGTGCATTTTTTTTTTTTTTTTTTTTTTAGCCAAACTATCAACCCTTTTCCTTTATGGTTTCTGCCTTAAAAGAAAATGCATACAAAATCCTTTCCCAGCTCCAGATTTAAAAAAGAATATTTAACTATATTTTTATAGTACCTTTATGGCTTGCTTTATTTATGTTAAAAATTTCAATCTATTTGGAGTTTATTACGATGTCAGGTGAAAGTTGGGATCTAACTTTATTGTTTCCCAAATGGTTAGCCAATTGTCCCAACTCCACTGAGTAATCTGTGTTTTCTTCACTGACTTGAAATGCATCTATTCTGTATGTATTCCTGAATATTCTCACATAGGCTTGGTTCTGCTCTTAGACTTTCTAATCATTCCATTGATTTCTCCCTATTCTTACACCAGGACCAGATGCTTTAATTTATTTGTACATTTATTATATATTGAAATATATTTTAGGGCAAATTTGTCCACACCCTTCTTGTTGAGATTCTAATCTCCACAGTGTCTCCTCTATATTCTTCCTCTTCTCTGATTGCTTTGTCCTTTTCTTCTGAACCCTGGAGATTTTTTAGTACTGCCTTCCACAATGATTGTTTTCTGCAATGTCATTTCTGATCATCTCTGCTTCTAATAAACATTTAGATTCTGTCTTTCCTTGTTCCTAAGAACACCTCTCCTCCACTCATGTAGCTCTCTCTTTATCTCTGCTTGCCCTTCATCCAGCTCCAGTTTCATCTCCATTATTTTCTCATTGCATCTTTTTTATTTTTGGCTCTTGTTTAATTAAAATCTGTCGTTCTCTCATTTGTGTCAAGATCCAAAGCGATCTGAAATCTGTCTCTTCCATACAGTGAGCCCATGTTTGCCTCCCTTTGTGGCCCAGTTTGTTCACAGACCACAAAGTGTTTGAGTTGGGATTTGGTGATGTTCATGCTCTTTGATCTTGAAATGATGAACAGTATATCCAGACCTGGTTTTTCCCCCAGAACGAGGTGAAGTGGATTCTCCTTTGAGCTCCTCACTTTTCATTTGGATGAATTTCAAACAGGAGGACATGCTGCTGGTCCAGTGGAGGCACCTGAGACACAGCCCAAGTCTTCCCTGAGGAGTTTCCCCATTTGCAGGAAGCCGCTGTGTCTATTTCCAGTGGGGGCAGGGCGTGTGTGTGTGTGTGTGTGTGTGTGTGTGTGTGTGTGTGTGTGTGTGTGTGTGTGTGTGTGTGTGTGTGTGTGTGTGTTAGCATCTTTTCTGGGGCAGGAATGACTCTCCTGCATCCCTGGCCCAGCTTTGCTGCCCATCTGGCATTTTAATGGCCCTCCTCCACAGTTTCCAGTGTTGATGCAGATTTTTCTCTATTTTTGTATTTCCTGGTTTGTTTGTTTTTCAGAAGGGAATCAAACATGTGCCATCTTCTAACAAAAGCTCCAAGGGGCATTTTAATGTGGCATTAATATCCTACAAATTTCTTTTTAAAGTAGGAATTCTGAATACTGCCTGCTATTTCCTTCAATGCAGTTTTCATACCAAGAATAGATAAAATTGGACTTTTAGATAATAGCCTCTCTATACTTTAAAATTTCTGCCTTTGATAATAAATTACTAGCTAATTCCACTTGTTCTGATAATTCTTTTCATCTCAAACTCATTTACTTTCCTACATCAAAATTCAGCTATAATACCCAAAGTTTGCATATATCCGTTACTGCTGACGTATGTTAAAGAGCGAAGGTTGACCAGGTTTTCCTACTGTCTCATCTTGGAAGAAGAGCTGAAGCCTTGACTGGAGTTGTTCTTAAATTCCTTGCCTCTCTGTAAGACTTGGAGGATCCAGAAAAACCCTATTCT
Organism: Tursiops truncatus; assembly: GCF_011762595.2. Classification (NCBI taxonomy): domain Eukaryota; kingdom Metazoa; phylum Chordata; class Mammalia; order Artiodactyla; family Delphinidae; genus Tursiops; species Tursiops truncatus. Next base: position 30,315,761 of record NC_047047.1, read on the forward strand.
GAGTTCTACTGCTTCTACTCCGTCCAACTTCTCCCAGCCCAAATTTGTTTGGAAGCACCTTTTCATCTGGTCACTTCCAAGGAGAACTGTGCTCCTTGAAGAACTCTCAAGTATTTGTTGAATTGCATGGTTTTCATTGTGTGTATTTTTTTTTAATTTAGGTATAACTGACATATAACGTTATTTTAGTTTCAAGTGTAAAACATAATGATTTGATATTTGTATGTATTGAGAAATGATCATCACAATGAGTCTAGTTATCATCTGGCACCATACACAGTTACGAAATTTTTTTTCTTATGATGAGGACTTTTAAGATCTTTTTCTCTTTGGAACTTTCAAGTATGCAATACAGTGTTATTAACTGCAGTCGCTGTGGTGTACATTATATCCTTATGACTTACTTATTTTATAACTAAGTCTACCTTTTGATCCCCTTCACCCATTTTGCCCACCTCCACCCCTGCCTCTGGCAACCACCAATCTGTTCTCTGTATCTATGAGGTTGGTTTTTTTGGTTGTTGTTTGTCTGTTTAGATTCCACACATAGGTGAGATCATACAGTATTTGTCTTTCTCTTTCTGACTTATTTCACTTAGCATAATGCCCTCCATTCACATTGTTGCAAATAGTAAGATTTCATCCTTTTTTTATGGCTGACTAGCATTATTCCATTGTACATATACACCACAATTTCTTTATCCATTCATCTATTGATGGGCACTTGGGTTGCTTCCATATCTTGGCTATTGTAAATAATACTGCAATGAACAAGGGAGTGCATATATCTTTTTGAGTGTTTTCATTTTTGAGGGGTAAATACCAGAAGTGAAATTGCTGGATCACAAGGTAGTTCTATTTTTATATATTTTTTGAGGGAACTCCATACTGTTTTCCATAGTGGCTGCACCAATTTACATTCCCACCAACAGTGCATGTGGGTTCCCTTTTCTTCACATCCTCGCCAACACTCGTTACATGTTGTCTTTTTGATGACAACCATTCTGACAGGAGTGAGGTGATATCTCACTGTGGTTTTGATTTGCATTTCCCTGATGTCTATTGATGTTGAGCATCTTTTCATGTGTCTGTTGGCCATCTGTATGTCTTTGGAAAAATGTCTATTCAGATCTTCTGCCCATTTTAAAATTGCGTTGTTTGGGTTTTTCCTATTGAGTTGTATGAATTCTTTACATATTTTAGATATTAACCCTTTATTAGATATATGATTTGCAAGTACTTTCTCTCATTTAGTATGTTGCTTTTTCATTTTGTTGATGGTTTCTTTTGCTGTGCAGAAGCTTTTTAGTTTGATGTAGTCCTACTTGTTTATTTTTGCTTCTGTTGCTTTTGCTTTGGTGTCAGATTAAAATAATTATTGCTAAGACCCATATCAAGTAGCTTATCACCTATGTTTTCTTCTAGAAGCTTTACGGTTTCAGGTGTTACTTTCAAGTCTTTAATTCATTTTGAGCGAAGTTTTGTGTATGGTGTAAGGTAGTGGTCCAGTTTCATTCTTTTGTTTGTGGCTTTTCAGTTTTCCCAACAAAATTTATCAAAGAGACTATCTTTTGCCCATTGTATATTCTTGGCGCCTTTGTCATAAATTAATGCATGGGTTTATTTCTCAGCTTTGTATTCTGTTCCATTGATCTGTATGTCTGTTTTAATGCCAATACCGTACTGCTTTGATTACTATAGCTTTATAATATGAATTGCATGGTTTTAAAAAAATCAAACAGATCTGGATTCAAAGAGCACAATTCCACCAGCTATGTGATATTATACAAGTTACTTAAATCTGTGCATCTGTCTCCTAATCTATAAAACAGAAGTAATAACATCTACTTCACAGATCTGTTGTAAGGAAGAAATGTAAAGTAGTTAACACAATGCCTAGCACCTAGTAAACCCACAAAAAGGTGAGAGTGGGTATATATATATATGTGTGTGTGTGTGTGTGTGTGTCCACCAACTAGGACACAGCTAGTGTCCACCAACTAGGGTCTGTCTTATTGGCAAAAGAGAAGAAAGAAGCTGCAGTTCTACTGACCTGGGCATCCTGTCTCACGAGAGCATCATCCAGATAATTTCCTTCATCCCTGCCACCCTGAGGATGAGAAAAACAAACCCTGAGCATGAGAAAAACAAACCAAAGAGACTGAGAGAGGATCCATGAAGATTTGGGAGGTCTGATAAGACAGAGTGTGTGGGAACCCAAGGACATGGTAATTAGACAGAAGGGGTCCTGAGTCCAGCTTAGGGAGAGAGGACAGATGTCTTTGAACGTGCTTGCGATATTCCCACAGTTCTGAGCTGACCGATCAGAAGGCAAGCTTGGTGTGGCTCCCTGATGTTGTGTGGGCGTCTCTGCCAGCTGAAGGGGCAGGAGGACACATATGGCCTGGTGACTGCTCCCTCTGGGACAGTCCTCTACTCCTTCCTCCCCTGCCCCCACTCCTGTGTCTTCCCTGCTGACTTATGCCTTCCTAACTGGCAAATGTACACTGATCAATTCTGCCAAACAGGAGCTGGAAAGACAGGAGAATCAAGAGACTCTGGGGCCAACGGTGGGGGTTTGAGGAGCACCTGAAAGTGCCCCATCCCTCACCAACACCAGCTCACCAGGAAGGCCTTGCAAATCCATCTCTCTTTTCTGGCACCCCTGCTCCCACACTAGCCCAGACCTGCTTTTTTCACAGTATCTGGAATACCGAGGTAACCTTCCTGCCTGGGCTCCCCGCCTCTGGTTCAATTCATCTAACATATCGCTATAACATTACTCTTCCTGGGACTTCCGGGGCAGTCCAGTGCTTAAGACTTCGCCTTCCAATGCAGGTGCGATTCCTGGTCGGAGCTAAGATCCCACACGTGCAAAAAAAACCCGAAACATAAAACAGAAGCAATATTGTAACAAATTCAATAAAGACTTTAAAAATGGTCCACATCAAAAAACAAAAAAACAACTTTAAAACAAACAAAAAAAGAGCACCTGGCATGTATCCGGTGCTTGTATGTATAAATGAGAACAAATGGGCCTACATGACTAGCCAGAGTCTTTAAAGGAGAGAGGATAAAATAACAGAGACCCAAGAAAAACACAGGGGAATATGCCCATTTGGGAGGGTGAAAAGATGAGAAAGGCTGGAAAAATGGGTAGAGAGTAAGTGTCTCAATAACACCCAACCCTCCCCCGCAAAAGGAGGGAGCGACTCACAGCAGACAGAGACACCAGCACGCGCTGGAACATAAGCGACGTGTCAGAGCGAATGTCATCTTCAAGGCTCCGCCCATATTCTAGCAAGAGAGTAAAATCAGTGACATCAGAGTAAAGAACCCTGCCCGGCACCACATCACACCCCAGAGCCTCCCACCCTCTTCAGGACCTGTCTACTGAAGCAGCTCCTTGTGAGGTTTTTCAGCCCACACACAGTTTTCCAAAAACTAAACTCTGGTAAAATGGTCAAGATAAGTTTAGCTTGTCATTAGAGGGGAAAGGAGATGCTCTTTTTCCTTGAATTGGGCAGTTGAGAAGGCCGGGCTGTGATCCCCACTCTGTGGTTCCTACCGTCCAGGGGTTTGTCCTGAACATGGTTGGCAGTGACGCAGAGAAGCAGCTAAGCAGCCCGTGGAAAGGCAAACAGAGTGGGGTTTCTGAACCTGTGTTTGGGGACAAGCCAGGGACTGTCCATAGGGAGAAGTCCTGTATGCGGCAGACGTGGGGAGCCAGCGCTAGAACCAGACTCCCGAGGTTTAGAATCTCCAGATCTGAACACTTACCAAAAAACTCTTATTGTTTTGTTTTCTTTCTACCAAAGTGTATGTGTTTATTACAGAAAACTTAGGAAAAAACAACTAAGTAAAATGAAGGGAGGAAAAGAAAACCTCATCATGAATCTAATCACCCAGAAATAATAATCATTGATAACATTGTGGTGAATATCCTTCCCCATTTCCCCCCATACACACATATTCTTTTTCTTTCTTTGAAAAACGGGATCATAGCATCCCATTTTATGATTTGTCCTTTTCACTTATCCATACACCATACCACTTATTGTAAGTTAATAATATCCTTCAATATACGTTTTGATGACTACATTGTGTGTGTGTACCATATTTTGTTTAGCCAACCTGTTGGACATTTTAAGCTAATATAAGCAACACTGTGTGATCTAAACCTTTGTGCATTTTTATTATATTCTTAGGGTAAAAAGGTAGGCATCTTTTAAAGGCATGTATTGATGTATTGTTCTCTGGAGAATTTTTTTTTTTTTTTTGTGGTACGCGGGCCTCTCACTGTTGTGGCCTCTCCCGCCGCGGTGCACAGGCTCCGGATGCGCAGTCTCAGCGGCCATGGCTCACGGGCCCAGCCGCTCCGCGGCATGTGGGATCCTCCCGGACCGGGGCACGAACCCGTGTCCCCTGCATCGGCAGGCGGAGCTCGCAACCACTGCGCCAACCAGGGAAGACCCTGGAGATTCTTAAGAGGGGAGCAAGTGGTTATCCCTCTGAGGTGGCTGCAGGACCTATAGTCCAGTCTGAAGGTAAGAAGTTGGGCAAGACTGCTCCTCCAGGCCATTCCCTGGAATGCTAAGATTCAATGGCACCACCACTTTTGAACAAGCACCTTTGATTCTCTGCTTGATATAAGGACCCCTTTCCAGCTTTCAGGGTAATAAAACCCTGGGTAGCCTAAGTAGAGTGGCAGGTGCATCTAAGAAGTCTTGAAAAGCCAACAGTCATTTGTGTAGACAGGGATCTGCCTGAAGGCAGAGCTTGGAACTGAGGATCCCTCATGGTCAGTGTTTCAGTGGGTAACCACCTGCTGTTACTCTAGGTCTCAGAGAACAGGGCCTCAGCCAGGGCCACTGAGGATGCTACATACGCAGCTGGTAGGTCTGGTTTATGCGCCGGATCTCCTCGGGCATCCGGGAGGCCAGGATCTCAATCAGGCAGCCCTCATCCGTGCCTGCGCCCTAAATGCAAAACCCAGAGGAGAGGGCTATGAGTCAGTTTACCAAGTTGAGTCCCACACACAGGAGGAATACAACCAGGAATCTGCAGAGAATAAAAACAACTCACCAAGTTCTAGCAACAGGATTTGCTCCTTTTTAACTGTCCGACCCAAATTCCAACATGTTTACTACAATCATTATTAGTCATAACATACATTTATAGGCTGTTTCTATGTGCTGGTTAGGGACAGTTTCTGCCCTCTGGGGGCTGTCTTTCCTTGCCCTCCCCTGTACTTTTCCTTTGCAGGGCAGAATCTTCTGGCAAAGGCTGTTATCTCTTTGTTTTTCCAGAGACTAGCCCAGAACCTTCCACGAGGCTGAGTATTTACTGACATGGTGGAGGAGGGTAGTTGTATTTGAATTTCATACTTGGTCATTAACAATCGGCAGACCCTGGGGTAGGGCACAGTGGATCCAGCATCCAGCTGAGAACACTTTACCAGTTCTGAGCAGACCGAGAGGCCCCCAAGATGTCAGTCAGAAGTTTCATATCTCAAAAGTAGCTAATACAGCAAGAAAGCTTCTGGAGCTGCACCAAAAGCACAAGTTTAATCAGTCCCCAGTGAGCCACAGGGAAGAACAAATGATTCCTTAACCTCTGGAGAGACAACTTTTAAATTACAGTGGCTAGAATGCAATGTCATGTTTTCAAGTTGTCATAAATGCAGGAAAATCTTTCTCCTATATCTCCTCCTCCCCACTCTCAGGAGGCCTCTATCACTGATTCTTGAGAAAGCCCGCCAGCAGCCAGCATTTACACAAACAGCACCGAGAGCAGGAGGGGAGGACCACGAACCTTCAAGGCCTTTCGCAGCTCCTGCACGTCGTACAGCACCGTGGGCGTCATCATCCCCAAGATCACCTGCTCGAAGTTGCCACTCAGTTCTGACTTCAAGTCGTCCATCAGGTCCTGGGACACAAGAAAGCACGCTGCTTAACTGCTACAGTAACGGAAACCAGCCACCCTCAGAGGGGTCCAGGGACGGCTGGGGGCTCCAAGACCCTTTCAGGGGCTGGTGTGCACAAAACCAACTTCGTAATAACACTAAGACGTGGGATCTGACTTTACACGCTCATCCTCTCACAGTTGTCCAGGGAAGCTTTCCAAAGGCTACTCGGTACGTCTACAGATCTACAGTTATGCGAAAAGGCTATTAAAATACTCCTCCCGGGCTTCCCTAGTGGCGCAGTGGTTGAGAGTTCGCCTGCCGATGCAGGGGATACGGGTTCGTGCCCCGGTCCGGGAGGATTCCACATGCCGCGGAGCAACTGGGCCCGTGAGCCATGGCCGCTGGGCCTGCGCGTCCGGAGCCTGTGCTCCGCGACGGGAGAGGCCACAACAGTGAGAGGCCCGCGTATTGCAAAAAAAAAAAAATAATAATAATAATAAAATATTCCTCCCTTTCCCAACTACCTATCTGTACAAGACCAGATTTCCTTCCTACTTCAACCAAAACCACATATCGCAACAAGTTGAAAGCAGAAGCAGTTATGAGAATCCAGGGTATTCCATTAAGCAGACATTAAAGAGATTTGCAAAATATTAAAAGAATGCCAATCCTCTCACTAATTTTTTCTCTTTTGGAATATAAAGCTATTTTTTTCCTAAAATCGTTATTTATGTTAACATGTAATATGTTTTTATAGATTTTTAAATAAGTTAACAAATACCTATTTTTAAATGTCCTTAATTTAAATTAAGTTTTAATTTTTAAAATGGTTAACATCAATAGATGTAACCCACAAAAACAGAAAGGTCCTCAATAATTTAAGAGTGTAAAGGGGTTCCAACATCAGTGTATTCGCTCACTTAACAATATACCCTGAATGTATTTCCAAGTCAATATTTACCTACAACATTTTTAACAGCTGCAGAAATTTCCATATGTAGAGGCAATATAATTTCTTTAATAAGACCCCCGTTCTATTTTTCTACTATTCTTCTAAACAAGCATTTAGCTGCATCCTTGTGATCATTCATGATTATTTCTTAACGCTCAATGATTAAAAAGAAATGCAATTATTTGGACAAAGGACCAATTTCTTTTTTTGTGTGTGTGTAAACAGCTCCATGAGTTTTTACTAGACATTTTTTTAACCCACAAAAATGGAATTATATCAACCGCATTTTTCTTTTTTTATACAGCAGGTTACTAGTCATCAATTTTATACACATCAGTGTATACATGTCAATCCCAATCGCCCAATTCAGCACACCACCATCCCCAACCCCCCACAGTTTTCCCCCATTGGTGTCCATACGTTTCTTCTCTACATCTGTGTCTCAAATTCTATTCTGCAAACCGGTTCATCTGTACCATTTTTCTATGTTCCACATACATGCGTTAATATACGATATTTGTTTTTTCTTTCTGACTTACTTCACTCTGTACGACAGTCTCTAGATCCATCCACGTCTCTACAAATGACCCAGTTTCGTTCCTTTTAATGGCTGATTAACATTCCATTGAATATATGTACCCCACATCTTCTTTAATCATTCATCTGTCGATGGGCATTTAGGTTGCTTCCATGACCTGGCTATTGTAAATAGTGCTGCAATGAACATTGGAGTGCATGTGTCTTTCTGAATCATGGTTTTCTCTGGGTATGTGCCCAGTAGTGGGATTGCTGGGTCGTATGGTAATTCTATTTTTAGTCTTTTAAGGAACCTCCATACTGTTCTCCATAGTGGCTATATGAATTTACATTCCAACCAACAGTGCAAGAGGGTTCCCTTTTCTCCACACCCTCTCCAGCATTTGTTGTTTGTAGATTTTCTGATGATGCCCATTCTAACTGGTGTGAGGTGATACCTCATTGTAGTTCTGATTTGCATTCCTCTAATAATTAGTGATGTTGAGCAGCTTTTCATGTGCTTCTTGGCTATCTGTACGTCTTCTTTGGAGAAAAGTCTATTTAGGTCTTCTGCCCATTTTTGGATTAGGTTGTTTGTTTTTCTAATATTGAGCTGCATGAGCTGTTTCTATATTTTAGAGATTAATCCTTTGTCAGTTGATTCGTTTGCAAATATTTTCTCCCATTCTGAGGGTAGTCTTTTCGTCTTGTTTATGGTTTCCTTTGTTGTGCAAAAGCTCTGAAGTTTCATTAGGTCCCATTTGTTTATTTTTGTTTTTATTTCCATTACTCTAGGAGGTGGATGAAAAAAGATCTCTGTTAAACATTTCTGGCATCTTCTTGATCTTTGCCTCCATTCTTTTTCCGAGGTCCTGGGATCATCTTCACTATCGATATTCTGAATTCTTTTTCTGGAAGGTTGCCTATCTCCACTTCATTTAGTTGTTTTTCTGGGGTTTTATCTTGTTCCTTCATCTGGTACATAGCCCTCTGCCTTTTCATCTTGTCTATCTTTCTGTGAATGTGGTTTTTGTTCCACAGGCTGCAGGATTGTATTTCTTCTTGCTTCTGCTGTCTGCCCTCTGGTGGATGAGGCTATCTAAGAGGCTTGTGCAAGTTTCCTGATGGGAGGGACTGGTGGTGGGTAGAGCTGACTGTTGCTCTGGTGGGCAGAGCTCAGTAAAACTTTAATCCCCTTGACTGTTGATGGGTGGGCCTGGGTTCCCTCCCTGTTGGTTGTTTGGCCTGAGGCAACCGAACACTGGAGCCTACCTGGGCTCTTTGGGGGTAATGGCGGACTCTGGGAGGGCTCATGCCAAGGAGTACTTCCAAGAACTTCTGCTGCCAGTGTCCTTGTCCCCACGGTGAGCCACAGCCACCCCCGGCCTCTGCAGGAGACCCTCCAACACTAGCAGGTATGTCTGGTTCAGTCTCCCCTTGGGTCACTGCTCCTTCCCCTGGGTCCTGATGTGCACAGTACTTTGTGTGTGCCCTCCAAGAGTTGAGACTCTGTTTCCCCCAGTCCTGCTGAAGTCCTGCAATCAATTCCCACTAGGCTTCAAAGTCTGATTCTCTAGGAATTCCTCCTCCCGTTGCCGGACCCCCAGGTTGGGAAGCGTGACGTGGGGCTCAGAACCTTCACTCCAGTGGGTGGACTTCTGTGGTATAAGTGTTCTCCAGTCGGTGAGTCACCCCCAGCAGTTATGGGATTTGATTTTACTGTGATTGCGCCCCTCCTACCGTTTCATTGTGGCTTCTCCTTTGTCTTTGGATGTGGGGTATTTCTTTTGTTGAGTTCCAGTGTCTTCCTGTCGATGACTGTCCAGCAGCTAATTGTGATTCTGGTGTTCTCACAAGAGGGAGTCCAAAGGACCAATTCCTAAAGACATTTAGTCACATTTCCTCCTAGAACAGGTCAGAGAATTTAAGAACCTGCTTAAGATCAACCGATAGGGAGTTGATTTGGTTTCAAGTTCCGATCTCAGATTCTCACAAAAATATAGTGTCTGCAACACTATATTTCAGTCTATTGTGCATATTTTTATGTTACATCCACACGTATCAAATAGATGAATGAACAAATAAATTAGCGTTCAGTCACTCCATTAAGGTTGGTCATCTAAACAAACTGCTGTCAGATCAGCTTAGTTCTGAAGCTGAATAATCAACCCCAAATGTGTGGCAACACTTTGTCTCTAGCTCACACATCTCATGCATGTTCATTAAATTTCCTTGGGGATGGAGAAGAGCTTAAAATGCCCAGAAGGTACTCTGAGCAATCTGAGGGAGGAATCCCATTGGTGCCCAGCCAAGGTTTGCATATAGATGCTCCCGGGAAGAGCTGAGCCAGCCGTGCCCCACCCAGCAGCTTAATGCCTGCCTTTGAGAGGCAGCCCGTCTGACTAGCTTTTATAAAATTATCCAAGAATAGAAATACTTATCATGGAGTTAACAGCACTCTGAGACCTGGAAGCACTCACTGATAACATTACCTCAATAAAAAGATTCTCTAATCACACAGATGGGCTTCCAGTGATGTGGAAAGATTGGGTCAATGACCCTGGTAAGTAAGCTGTTGAAAACGAGACTGAGACAGGGTTGCTCAGGGGTGTGGAATTCAGAGAGGAAGGGGAAAACATGGTGAGTGAACCGCCTTTGAATGCATAAGCCACTAAAATACACACACACACACACACACAGAGCCCCATTCTAGAACTGGAGGGGGTGGCTCTCAATTAAGGATCATTCAAAGGAATGAATATATACTACAAAGGGGTTTATGTAGAAGAGTTGGATAGACCCTAAATCCTCGGAGAGCCTGTTTAGAACAAACTGCATTTAAACATTTTAGTCAGTTTGGAGGATCTTCATTAGCACGTGGCCTAAAGGAAAGGCCAAGGGAAGCAACACTGAAATCTGTGCCCTGCCCAGTGCTCCAAAGGGTAGGGGGCTGAGTCCATTCCACAACCAAGTCCCTGAAAGGACTTGTGGGGGAAGAGACTAAACTTAGCCTTGAATTTTGTGAATCAAGAGCTCCCTGAAATCACTTCTGGCTATGGACAGTGGAGGAACTCTTGAACGTGTTGAAAGTGTTTTTTGTTTTTTGTTTTTTCCAAGAACATCTTTACACAAGGCAAAGGATCCATCTTTTAAAAACCAAGGGCCACTACTTCAGGATTCAAGAAGGAAGGGGCCCCTGCTCCCTTACTGCTGACAGGTCCCTTGTCAAGCCAGAGAGCTGCTACCTACCCTGCCGATGGTGGTCTTGTAGGCCGTCCTGATTTCCTGGCGCTGGGCCGTGTTGCGATAGGCCAGGACGTTGATGATGGCGTCTTCATCCGTGCCTGGTGAGGAGCGGAGACAGGGAGTGAGTGTGATTTGAGAGAGGAATGAGACAATGGGTTCCTCTGCGGACACTGGTGTAACCCAAACACACGCAGAGAGCTTTCTAAGAAAAGAAGTTCTTGTTCAGAGGGTTTGTCTATTTTGGTGGGAAAACAGACACTAGATTAGAGTCTCGGTCTCTCCTTTCATTAGCTATTTTTTTTTTTAACATCTTTACTGGAGTATAGTTGCTTTACAATGGTGTGTTAGTTTCTGCTGTATAACAAAGTGAATCAGCTATACATATACATACATCCTCATATCCCCTCCCTCTTGAGCCTCCCTCCCACCCTCCCTATCCCACCCCTCTAGGTGGTCGCAAAGCACCGAGCTGATCTCCCTGTGCTGTGCAGCTGCCTCCCACTAGCTATCTATTTTACATTTGGTAGTGTATATATGTCCATGACACTCTCTCACTTCATCCCAGCTTACCCTTCCCCCTCCCCATGTCCTCAAGTCTATTCTCTATATCTGCGTCTTCATTTCTGTCCTGCCCCTAGGTTCTTCAGAACCTTTTTTTTTTTTTTAGATTCCTTATTTATGTGTTAGCATACGGTATTTGTTTTTCTCTTTCTGACTTACTTCACTCTGTATGACAGACTCTAGGTCCATCCACCTCACTACAAATAACCCAATTTCGTTTCTTTTTATGGCTGAGTAATATTCCATTGTATATATGTGCCACTAAATGAAAGAGTTAACTTCTCTGAGCATTAGTTTCCTTATCTATGAATGTGAGTGATCATTGTACTTTCCCTCTTTAGATCGCCCATATTTATCTTCCACGTTCTTGCCTTTCTCTCCTCACTTTTATCTCTTTATCGTCTCCTCTGAGTTTCAAAACAGTTCAAACCTGTCTTTTAATTCATGATTTGGCACTTCACAGGGTTTAAATTGGCTGCTCATTGTATCCACTGCGTTTTAAGATCTGTATTTGTGTTTTTCTTTTCTAAGCTCTCTTTCCTGATCTCTGATCAGGAAACTTTTTATAACTGCCCATGAATTCCCATGATGCAATATCCTACCAAAACTTTTCACTATGAGTTACAGTTTTTAAAAAAATATTTTTAAAAGATTATCTTTGCTCTTTTTAAAAAATTTATTTGGCTGTGTCGGGTCTTAGCTGCAGCATGCAGGGTCTTTGTTGAGGCATGTGGGATCTACTGTTGTGGTGCGAGGGCTCTTCATTGTGGTGCATGGGCTTCTCTCTAGTTGTGGTGTGCGGGCTCTAGAGCGCATGGGCTCAGAAGTTGCGGCACGCGGGCTAATTTGTCCAGCAGCATGTGGGATCTTAGTTCCCCGACCAGGGATCGAACCCGCATCCCCTGAATTGGAAGGCAGATTCTTAACCACTGGACCATGAGGGAAGTCCCTGAATTACAAATTTAAAATATCTTAAATTTTGTTTGCCTGTTTCTTGCAGCAGCTTTTACAGGCGACTTTCACAGCTGGATGTTCATGTATGCTGGGTGAGTTTTCCATTTTCCCATATACTGTATGGGAAGATGTGATGAGTTATAGGAGAGTCTATTGAAATATTTCAGGAAGAAATCAAAAAATGTATAGATTTACGAGTTATTCTTTGCAAAATTAGAGATCTAGAAAAATGTGAGGTGTACGGAGGAAGCTATAGAGGTTTTTTTTGTTTTTTGGGGTATTTTTATTTATGGCTGCATTGGGTCTTTGTTGCTGTGTGCGGGCTTTCTCTAGTTGTGGCAAGCAGGGGCTACTCTTTGTTGCGGTGCACGGGCTTCTCACTGCAGTGGCTTCTCTTGTTACGGAGCATGGGCTCTAGGCGCACGGGCTTCAGCAGTTATGGCACGTGGGCTCGGTAGTTGTGGCTCGCCAGCTTAGTTGCTCTGCGGCATGTGGGATCTTCCCAGACCAGGGCTCAAACCCGTGTCCCCCACATTGGCAGGTGGACTCCCAGCCACTGCGCCATCAGGGAAGCCCGCTATAGAGTTTTAAGTTTACATAACTTAGTGACCTACTCTGTTCTCTCAGGGGGGAAAAAAAAAGAAAGAGGGTAATAGATACAACCATCCTTTTTCCAGGAGAACTCTCAGCTGGTGGGAGAAGGTTCATTGCCTTTTGCTTTTTTAACCAGTTTTTGTGAAAGGCACCACCACTCTTCCGGTCTGTCAGGCTTGAACCCTCAAAATAGCTTTGATTATTTTACCTGCTCTCTTCCTTCACATTCAGATTTCCTGTCAAGTCATGCAAAATCTAGCTCTAAAACCCTTTTTGTATCTGTCCCCTCTTTTTAATTCCTATGACAACCACTCCAGTTCAGCGTTTCTTCTTAGACAACTTAAAGTCTGCTAAGTAGTAGTCTCACTTCCTAATTGGTCTTTCCAACGTCTTGCTAGATTCATTTTTCTAAAACAACAAACTCTCACAGTGTCCCTCCCCTGCTCAGGATACACGATGGCTCCCCACCATTTGCTGGATTTACTATCTGCACTGCTGTCTGGCATTTGGGACTCTCCACCATACCCCATTCACTATTGTAAATATCCACATAAAAAGTTACAGGCAGCCAAATCCAGAGACTTAGCTCCTGAATTCCTGTACTTGACCCAACTACACTGCACTCCTTTCTCCTGACCTCCTTCATTACCAGTCTATGGGCTTAGGTCTCCCTAAACCCCTCCATCTAGCATCCTGATTCTGGCATTTGTTGTTTCCTGGACAATGCCTCTGGGTCATCCTCCCATGTCAGTAGCATCCTCAGGACCCGCCCCATGGTACCTGCCTTCCCAGAAGTCACCTAAAAAGTCAGCTCCTGCTTTGTAAGTACATCCTGCTGCAAGCCATGTATTTACATGGCCTGCAGCTAAGTGTCTCAGCTAAAATGCAAAACAGGGCAATGCTCACACTCATCCCATGCCTTTGCTCACACTGTTCCGTTCACCTGAAACCCATTCTCTCTTATCTATTTATTTACTTACTGAATAAATTTAACTCATCTCCCAAGGCCCATCTCAATTTCTACATCCTCCAAGAAGTGTTGCCTGATGCTCTCAAATGACATGTGACCTCTCTGACTCCTAATGGGATCTTACTTGTGCCCCTCCCGTCGCTATCATATTATGAACCGATCATGTTTCTGCGCATGCCTTGGCTGCCTAGCATCCGTGGACGACTGAACCACAGGACTAGGTTTATAGTCCTTGTCTCCTCTAACCTTCACTGGCCCACACAGCGAGCACTGAAAATGGTTTGTTGTATCCAATGCCTCCTGACTCTGAGAATTCCGAATGCCATGTGGTCTACGTTCTGAATTATGGTGTTCTTGCTATCCACCAAAGAATTAGGATACCCCTGAAAAAAAGGGCGGGCCGAGTACCTTTTCCATTTTATTTATAAAAAGGGAAAATGATAGATTCAGGGTAATGTCCTGTTCAGAGGTGGGCAGCAGCACAGCACAGCACAGCCGGCTTGAGTTCCGGCTCTGGAGTCGGACTGCCTGGAATTGCCTAGAATCCTGACACGTACAACCCCAGACACCTCGGGCAAGTTAGCTCATCTCCCTAAAGCTCAACTTTCTCATTAGTTAAACAAGCTGCTGTCAGAATTAAAACATAATCTATGTAACACATTGTGCCTGACACACAGTAGAGCTTAATAAATGCTCATTATTATTGTTCCTGTTAGTAGCATTGGGGCTAAGGTGAATTCTTCTTGGATAGAAAAACTGGGAAATAATGCCTCATGGTCAAACGTTTTTATCCAAATCTTGAGGAGATTCTAAATAGCAGCTATGAAACAGAGAGCACTTCTCTGGCCAAATGTCCACTCAGGCAAGTTTGGAGGCAGGGTCTAAGTCAGCATAACCTGCAGTGCCCGGGCATGGCTGTGCCCACCCAGTGGGAAGCCTTTGCCCACGGGAGCTACCAGAGGGTGGTGCACTGGAAGACAAGCCCTTCTGGTCACGTACGCACAGCCTTCTCACCTAAAATCCCACATGCTACACGGGGGTACTGACCTAGCTGTGCGTATTACAGCAGCAACAGGCGGGGGGCTGACTCAAGGGAAAGAACATGGACTTTGAGCTGGCAGGCTCTGCTGAGTGTGACTCATGACTCAGTTCCACTTACTCTGTGCCTTCCTATGTTACTTCTCTGAGTCTCAGTTTCACATCTGTAAAATGGGGCGAAAATAACAATAGGACCAGCTGCTTTCACTACATCACAGGATTATCGCACGTATTCGTTCAGATGTTTGTCAAAGTGCTTTGTAAACCTTCTGGCACGACATGCATACATGGGTTAACTGGAAAACAAATACATTTCTCAAATCTGATATATAGATTCATAATACCAGAATGTAAAACAGATTTAAATTATCAGGGAAGTCCAGAATGAGTTCATAACACTTAAAATTCTTAGTAAAAAACCCTCTCGTCTAGTTTGCCTTGAAAAGTCAACTTGTTCCCATTGTGTTTTCTTAGCCTGAGACGTACTCACAGTTGCCTGTGGACACAACACCCTCTGGGTGACTCTGTCATGCACAGCACGTGAGGGGTGTTTACCTCCAGTGGGACACTTACCGAGACCTTTCATGGCCTTCCTCAGGGTCTGGGCATCTTCAGTGGCACTGAAGCCTGAAGCAGCTTTGACGGTGCCTCCCTTGGCTGCCTGAGTGCACAGAGAAAGATGGTGACTGAGAGGCGCTTCTCACCAGCATGGCGCCATCTCACACAGCAAGTTTGCTGAGCACCCACCATGGGCCAGACACTCTTCCAGGTGCTGGGACACGGCAGTGACTGTGGGAGATGAGGCTCTTGCTCCCCTGGAGCTGATGTTCAAGTTCAGCAGGAAGCAGACAGCAAACGAGCCGACAAACAAATATTCCACCAGGCGGCCGGTGGTGAGAAGGGCTACAGGGCAGACAGAGAGGTCCTGGAGGGGCTGCTCTGAGGAGTGACATTCAGGCTGAGGTCTGAGTGACAGGAAACAGCTGACTGTGCAAAGATCAGGGGAAAGTGTTACAGGTAGAGGAAACAGCTGAGACAAAGGCACTGAGGCTGGAGCTGCCTTCTGCGGGAGGAGTGGGACAGAGGCCAGTGTGGCTTGAGTTGGTGGGCAAGCTGGGGAGTGGTAAGATAAGTTACACCATTACCTACAAAGTAATCTTGTCTCCCCTGAAAGGGGAAAATCAAACCTGAGTTCAATCAAGCCTCTAAGGCCAAATACCAATTTATGGTAAATAGGAGAAAGAGGAAAGAGGAAAATGTTAACCCACCCCACAGGGCTGTAACCAGCACAATCCAGACTGTGAGAAACACTACTTGATGAACGATCTAGTTTCTTCAACAAAGAAACTGCAAGGAGAATTAGAAAAGAGAGAGATGGAGGGACTTCCTTGGTGGCGCAGTGGTTAAGAATCCGCCTGCCAATGCAGGGGACACGGGTTCGAGTCCTGGTCCGGGAAGATCCTACATGCCGCGGCGCAACTAAGCCCGTGCGTCACAACTACTGAGCGCACGTGCCACAACTACTGAAGCCCACGTGCCTAGAGCCCGTGCTCTGCAACAAGAGAAGCCACCGCAATGAGAAGCCCGCGCACCGCAACGAAGAGTAGCCCCCGCTCGCCGCAACTAGAGAAAGCCCGCGCGCAGTGATGAAGACCCAACGCAGCCAAAAATAAATAAATTAAATTAAATAATTTTTTTTTAAAAAAAGAGAGAGAGAGAGAGATGGAGGGGAAATATAGCTTAAAAGAGATTTAAAATGCACATCAATAATCATAATGGGTGAACTTATTGGGATCCTGAATCAAACACTAAAAAAAAATGACATTTATGAGACAGTTGGACATTGAACACTGACTTGATATTTGATGCCATTAAGCAACTAGTGTTAACGGTATGATAATGGTATTGTGGTTATATTTTACTTTTTTAAGAGTCTGAATCTTATACACACTGAAAGAGTTTATAGATGAGAGGATAAGATGTCTAGAATTTGCTTCAAAATAACGGGTTGGGGGAAGTAAGTGGAGGTAAAGAAGAAACAAGGCTGACCATGAGTTAATAATTACTGAGTTATTATTATGTAATATAATAGTTACTGACCATGAGTTAATAATAATTATAGGTACAAAGGGGTTCTTTTTAATATTTGGTCTACTTTTGTATGTGTTCACCTTTTTCCATAATAAAAACTTTAAAAATGAAAAAGAAAGAAAATCAGAGAGGTTTCAAGGGCAGAACAAGAACCTTCACAAGCCAGTGAGGAGTTTCTGTTTTATTCTAAATGCAGTAGGAGGCACTGGCAGGTTTTCAGCAAAGGGATGGACGAGATGATCTGATTTACATGTTAAAAAGATCACTTGGGCTGCTGTAGGGAGATACAGAGACTAGTTGAGAATCTGGGCCATGATCCAGGGATATGATGATAGACGAGGGTGAAACAGTAAAAATGGAAAGAGACAGACAGACTCAGCACATGTTTTGGAGCAAAGGCGGCAGAACTTGCCAATGGACTGATGTGGGAGGTGAGGAAAGAAAAGAAGCAAGTGTAACTCTAAATCTTTTTCCCTGAGCAGCCAAGCAGAGAGTGGCATCCTCTACCCAGATGGGGAATGCTGGAGGACTACCAGATTTGGGATGGCAGTGGGGAGTGGGATTTAGAAGTTCTATTTTCAAAATGTTAAGTTTGGGATGTCCATTAAACATCCAAGTGGAGTTGTCAAAAGGATGGCTGGTTATACAACGTAAATCTAGAGGGCAAGTCTAGAGTAATAAATTCAGGACACATCAGCGTTTGGATGGTATTGGACGAAATGACCTAGGGAGAAAGTGAAGAACAGGGGTCCTAGGACAAGCCTGGGCCTCTCCAGCAGAGAAGGACCGGAATGGATAACCAAGAAGGACTGGTCCTTGATGTATAAAGAAAACCAGGACTGTGTGTTGTCCAGAGGCTGAGGAAGGAGGAAGATGTCAGTGCCTGCTAAGGTAGGTGTGAGTAGAGGACACAGAAGGGATGGTCAGATTGGGCAACACGGAAGGTCCTGGTGATCCTGATAAAGGCTTCTGCAGTGGAATGGAGGGGACAGAAGCCTGACCAAGTGGCAGAGGGAAGGATGGGAAGTCACGAGGAGGAGACGGCAGTCTAGACACTGGAGATGAGGATTAGCATCACCGGAAACGACCAGCATGCCTTAAAGTGAGAAATACTCTGATGCATACAAGGGACAAAAAGTTAGTGAATCTGGGCTTCCCTGGTGGTGCAGTGGCTGAGAGTCCGCCTGCCGATGCAGGGGACACGGGTTTGTGACCCGGTCCGGGAAGATCCCACATGCCGCACAGCGGCTGGGCCCGTGAGCCATGGCCGCTGAGCCTGCGCGTCCGGAGCCTGTGCTCTGCAGCGGGAGAGGCCACAACAGTGAGAGGCCCGCGTAACGCAAAAAAACAAAAAACCAAACCAAACAAACAAAAAAAAAGTTAGTGAATCAGACCCTCTGCATATACAGACTACAAATTAAAAACATCAACAAGTAAAACATGGGTTAGTAACCAGTAGGTACCATTCAGTTGACTTATGATTTAGAGATAATGTACTGATTAAGATCGAGGTGCCCTGAGTATTTCTAATCTATTTACTAATTTATTAATGTTATTTATGTACGTGAGGCAGCAAAGAGAAACATAATTCAGTACAAAAGATAAATAAATAGATGAAGAAGTTCAGTGACAGGACACAAAGCATAGAAAATTACAGTAAAGAAGGGGGTAGAAAGGAAACGGAAACAGAGACCTTAAGGGCCTGTGTAATTATTCGACATGAGCCACAGATTTCTCTGTCTAGAAGCCAAACAAGAGGGAACTGTAACCAAAAATGAGATTCACAGTGTCCATAAAAGGCAAAGAGATCAATTGCACCGAATTGCATCCCCAAAGAAAGATATGTTGAAGTCCTAACCCCCAGTACCTCAGAATGTGCCCTTGTTTGGAAATACTGTCATTACAATGAATTAATTAATTGTGATTAATTAAAGCAAGATGAGGAAGCCGCTAATTCAACATGACTGGTGTCCTTCTTAGAAAACAGCACGTGAAGACAAAGACACTCAGGGAGAACACCACATGATAATGTGTTGTTGACTCCAATGTCTGTCAAAAAATGCCTAAGATTGCTAGCAAACCACCAGAAGCTAGAAAGAGACAAGGAAGAATTCCCCTACGGATTTCAGAGGGACCATGGCCCTGCCAACATCTTGATTTTGGATTTCTAGCCTCCAGAAATACAAGACAACATATTTCTGTTATTTTAAACCACCCAGTTTGCGGTGCTTTGTTACGGCAGCCTCAGGAAATTCATGCAGGCATTCTACTTGTTTTCTTCTACTGTATATCTGTAGTAATAAGCAAGCTGTGCTTTGCTGTCAGCATTCCAAATGGCCTAGCTCAGCTCTTGACCCCACCAAGACAGCTTTCTGAGTCAAATGTCTCTCAATGTTCTTCTGGAACTCCAGTGTTGAAAAAATTTTGGATGGTACTTAAACACTCTATTTGACTTTTAAAGCAAATTGCATTGCTGAGGGACACTAGTATGGGATTAAAATTAATATCTAACAAGATGAATCGATAGAGAAATGTGCAAAGATAATACAGCTTATCTATCAGCATCTTTTTTCCAGAACAAGCCCAGAAAATTGGTTCCTGTTAGCTCTAAAGTATCCATATCAACTAAATTCCAGGGAATAATGTATCATTATCTGTTCCAGGAAGGCAGGGGATTCCACCCCAGGAAGGCTTCTTGTGGCAGCAGGCAAAGGAAACAGGCAGAGGATGTAGGGAAGAATGATGAAAACAAATAGCTAGAAATCAGTGATACATCACAATCAATGAAATGTCATTCAGTTATTAAAATAATAAATAATGATGAAGATAAATGTCAAAAGATGGGAATACGATACAATGAAATATTTAGCAATGAAAAGGAACAGAGGAACAAACTGCTGATACAGCATCAGGGATGGATTGCAAAAAATATAATGCTGACAATAAAAGAGCACATGCTCTATGATTCCATTTATAGGATGTTCTCGAACAGGCAAAACTAATCTATGGTGAAAACAATCAGAACAATGGTTCCATTTCTGGAGTGGAGTGGAGAGCAGGGTGAGGACTGATCTGGAAGGGGCATAGAGGAACTTCCTGGAGCGATGAAATGTTCTATCTTGATAAGAGGGGTAGGTCACACGATACATACCTTTGTCAAAACTCATCTACCAGTAACCTTAAGAGCTGTGCATTTCATTGTATGTAAATTATACCTCTAAAATTTTTTGGTAAATATTTGAATACAATGGCTTTTAAAACATATTTTCCTTTTAGAAATGTGTCATATGGTCATTGTAGAGATTTGGAAAAAAAATTTTTTTAAGAATTAAGAAGAAAATCTCGGGGGTAGGGGGAGGGATAAATTAGGAGGCTGGGCTTAACATATACAAACTACTATGTATAAAATAGATAACCAACAAGGACCTAATGTATAGCATAGGGAACTATACTCAATATTATGTAATAACCTATAAGGGAAAAGAATCTGAAAAAGAATATATACATAATATATGTATAACTGAATTGCTATGCTGTACACCTGAAATTTACATATTGTAAATCAACTATACTTCAATAAAAAATTTTTAAATAATTAAGAAGAAAAATACAACACCCATAACTCCACCATCGAGAGTAAATAATTTTAATATGCTATAAGATGTAAAATAAACGTGTTAGCATAGCAAAGACTAGAGTGAATACATTAACTGTTCTTTACATTCTTATTACTACTATTTCAAAAC
The DNA here is from genome assembly GCF_011762595.2 of Tursiops truncatus. NCBI lineage: Eukaryota > Metazoa > Chordata > Mammalia > Artiodactyla > Delphinidae > Tursiops > Tursiops truncatus. The sequence goes on from NC_047047.1 coordinate 30,336,337, forward strand.
CACTGTCATACAAGTAGGGTCTAAAATAAAGTGATGAAAAATAATTGGGAATTACAACATTGTGATTATATTGTATGGTTTTCCTTTCTTTTAAAGAAGCCCTTTATCTGTCCAATAAATAACAGTCATAATGGAAAAACAGGTTCTAGGAGGAAAGATGAGAGCAACTGAGGTAATTTTCCTCAGTGGAAAGCTCACTAAAGGGTCACTTGGTTACTGTCTTCACATGTAGAAAGGCTGCGAGCTTGTTCAGAACAGGAAGACTGTCCCATTAATTATGGGTCCCCAGAGCCAAAAACCATGCACAAAGTAGGGGCACTGTAAACATCTCTGAATAAATGTTGTACATGTCCAGGGAGAACCCATCAAGAACAAATGGATTTTAAAGGACAGCATAAGAGATTTGGTGCAGACACGAGTAAGCCCTTGACTGTCAGAGATGATGAAGAAAATTCTAGAATGTCTAATGTTAAAAAAAAGATGTTAAGAGTATATTACTCTTTGTTCAGGATAGTTTACACATCCATCTTCCTAAAGGGAAGTGTGTAAGTTGGCGGAATGTCTAGTTCCTCTCCAAGTATGAGATTCTACTGCTATTATTTCTTCCTAGAAGACCAGGGATCAAGCATCACCTGACTATTGAGAAGCTTTATTTGGGCAGGAGAAGGAGAGCAGGTGGCCAGCCTCAGGTACAGCCACGTTTGTAGCTGAAAGGCTCAGCTTCCACAGCAGCAGTGAGCTTTATGGAACTCTCAAAGGGATCCAATTCCCTGCCTGTCCCTGAGATCAGGTAACCAAGCTCTGAGGAGTCCAGTCACAGCCAACAGCGGGAGGCAGATGACAAGTGTTTCTTAGCTGATGAGCCTGAAATGATGGGGTTACACAAAGTGTGGACAGCGGTCATCTCCTAGTGGAGGAAGCTGCAGGATTTTGAGTTTTTCCTTTTTATTTGCCTACAATTTCTAAAATGAACATGTAGTGTTTCTGCAGAGAGAAAACTATAACTTGTTTCTGTATCTCAGGATGTTAGAAGGATTCAAAGGAGTCCCTCTTTGAATGAATTTTCAGGGTCAGGTTACTCACCACCCCTGAAAGAAGTTAAAATGGTGTTTTCGAAAAAAGAAACTGTCTTTCCATTTCCTCGTCCCTCTCCTCTGATGAGCAAACAACTCTTTGTATAAGGCAACAGTCCCTGAGTACACATCCTGTACCTGTCTGCAGCTGGCACCAGGGAGGGTGAGGCACGTCTCCAACTTACCATGACTTTTACTATGTCAGGATCAGAGTTCAGTCAGCCAAGCAGAAGTTTCTCTGTGATAAAAGCAGAAGGGACATTACTGTGATAAGAGAAGTGTCATTAAAATCATTAATCAGGATGACGTACAATTTGCACAAAGTTAAGGCACAGGGAAATAACACCCAATTTCATCAAAAGGCCAGCTACTGATTAGCCAAAGAGACAAGGGCCAGGCTAATCATTAGAGAGAAACTGTGCTAAGGGGCGAGTTAATTACGCCAACAAAATACTGTCCTACCTGCTCTTCTGTTTGGAGATAACACATTACAGAAATCATTCCTCTTGCTTAGTTAGGGTGAGGTACATTGCTTGTACTCAAGCCAAACCTAGATTCTGAACTGGAAGCTCTAGTGGATCAGAAGAGGTGCCTCTCGGAGAGAAAAGAGAATCCGACTGCAACAGGGAAAGCACTGCACTCCAGCCTTTACCCTAAATGAGGGAGTGTGTGTGTGTGCGCACGCGCATTTGTGTATAATGACAGGCCACTGACCCAACCAACATTAGACTTTTCATTTCCCAATGACCACTTTCACTGCCACCATCTCAGGACTTAAAGGTGCTTCTTCCCTTTAAGCTGCAGCCTTACACGCTCAGCTTGGCCCTTAGTTCTCTTCAACACTCCCTCCTTCAGCAAGAAGCCTGGAGCCATCACTCATTTATTCAGTCGTTTAGAATGCAAGAAATGTCTTTATTGAAGGCAGGCCTCTGAGGAGCAGGCCAACTGGCTTCCTGTTTCCACATCCAGGTCTTATGGAAAAGGTTCCTTTCCTGAGCATTTAGTTAGATGCTTGATACTCAAAGAATCATCCCAGAACCAGAAGCATGGGCATCACGTTGGAGCTTCTTAAAAGTGCAGAATCCCAGGGCTTCCCTGATGGCGCAGTGGTTGAGAATCTGCCCGCTAATGCAGGGGACACAGGTTCGAGCCCTGGTCTGGGAGGATCCCACATGCCGCGGAGCAACTAGGCTCGTGAGCCACAACTACTGAGCCTGCGCGTCTGGAGCCTGTGCTCCGCAACGAGAGAGGCGGTGATAGCGAGAGGCCCGCGCACCGCGATGAAGAGTGGCCCCCGCTCGCCGCAACTAGAGAAAAGTCCTGAGAAAGTCCTCGCACAGAAACGAAGACCCAACACAGCCAAAAATAAATAAATAAAAAAGATTTTAAAAATAAATTAAAAAAATTTTTACAAAGTGCAGAATCCCAGGCCGCCACTCCAGACCTACTGCCAGAATATGCGTTTTAACAAGATTCCCTGAATATCTGTCCACACAGTGGTTTGAAAAGCACTGGCCTAGATAACCCTGCCAGGCAGCCCTTTTCAATCGTTCTCCCAGAATAACTACATCCTTCTTGCCCCACTTTATCACCAACTGAGTTATGTTTGGCCACGTTCATTCTTCATCTTCCACTTTCTGAGGCTTAGCTCATTCTTCCTTGTTTCCCATCACTCGCTACAGACTTATCTCCTATGACCTAGGAGTCAATCCCTTCCTACGGGGAATGTCCACTGGCTCTGGGGCACGGCCGGAGCAAAGGTGCAGAGGTGGGAATGAGCAGTGGCTTCAGGGACAAGAAGGTGACGAGGCTGCTGGAGCAGAGGGCTCCTTACAGGGAAGGTTCAGAGATACGGGTGGAAAAGCAGGTGGGGAACTGATTACCAAGGGCCCTGTACGTGCACCTGAGGAGTCTGACTTACACTGTAGGAATGGGAAAACAGTGAAAAGGTTTGGGTTTTGCAGAGAAATGATGTAAGACAAAATATACTTCAGCAAGTTACTATACTAGAGGGTAGACTAGAGTCAGAGACAAGGGGTCAGGAAGGCTCGAGGTATTAGTACAGGAACAAAGATCTGCACTAAAACAGAGGCAAAGATCTGGGTAGGATGTGGCCCCTGGAATAGGATATACACATGAGATATTTGGAAGGAAGACTTTATTGGATTTAGTGGCTCCTAAACTATATGGATTTATTCATTCAATCACTAAATATTCATAACACACCTCTATATCCCAGACACTGTTCTAGTTGATAGAGATAATACAGTGAATAAGACAAAGAACCTGCCTTCATGGAGCTTACAATGTACCAGGAAAGACAGACAACAAACAAACAAATGAATACGTAAGACAATTTCAGATACCAGTAAGATGAAGATATAACAGGATAATGGTATAGAAGAGGGATTGGCAAACTTCAGCTCAGGGGCCAAATTCTATCTTTCTACAGTCTACAAGCTAAGAATGGTTTTTTACATTTTCAACAGTTGATCAAAAATCAAAAGAATAATATTTGATGACACATTAACATTATATAAAATTCAAATTTCAGTGGTGGCTTGAGCAAAGCTTTCTGGAAATACTGAGAGTCATTATTCAATGAGCTAGAAATGTTTTACTAAAGGAAAAAACTGTATCACACTTGAACACAGGGTGCTTTTAGCCAGACAATTTATTTTAAAACTTGGACAGCACACAGCATAAGTCCATTTATATAAAGACAGCTGTTGTATATTTATTATTTACTAGTACCAACAGAGTTTCTAAATAGATTTTAGAAATGAATGCAGTAAAAGGCACCCTTTGATTCTTTCATTAGATGTCAGGTAATACGTGTAAAGTGAACCCACACACATGCTTACTAGCACAGTATCTGGCACCTCAATAACTCTTGGCAAGAATGGGGGAAGGAATCGAACACCCCCCTCTCCCAATAGAGAATTGCTGTAGGCCTCTTCTTAATTGCGCAGAATAATCAGCCTCCAGAGGATGAAAGGCCCTTCTACCTGAAACTCCATCCCTAAAAGGCCACCCGCACGTCCGCAGGCCTGCAGAGCCAAGGATTCTTTATAGGAATCCTCTTCTGCCTCAGCCTCCTTGATCCATTTGCTCTCTCTCTCGGAAGGCCAGCCTACAGTCACATAAACTGACCAGTGTGATCGAGTTCACAACGACTCAGACTTTGTATTGGGGTTGTACAAGCTCCTTTGTGGCTCACAAGGGGGCAAATAATTAGCAACTTGCCTCAGTCTTTACATCTGTGAAATGCAGACACACTCAGTCTTGGGTGTCACTCCAATGACCTTAAAAGCATCAGGACACTTCAAGATGGAAAGATGAAGGCTGAAGGGACCATATGTTTGCGATGCCTTTTAAAAAAAAAACTATGGGTTATGCAGTGGGTGGGAAACTGCATCTTCTTTATAATATGGGAACTCCTCACCTAGGGCTCAGGATAGGATTCCTGAAGATTTTAGGACATAGTTTTAGAGCAACTGAAAGAAAGCTGGGAACTAAATGTAAGAGACTTATCCCAATGGCAGTTACATAAGGGAATAATAAGTTATAAATAAGTTCAACCTATTTCAAGTAAGATTACATACACTTTCAGAAATAATTTATGATGAATGCATAAAGAAAAATTAGGTATGTCGAGAACACATCCCTACTGTTTTCCTCTAGTATGTCCAGAAGGATAATAATTGCACTACCCTGCATTCTGCCCTATTGTATCACTGCCCGAAATTGGCAAGCCAGGTACTGACTCAAGCATAAAGTTTCTCCTGTCCTTACGGCAGACTGCAGGTATGTGAACAAGGCCCTGACTCCTGGTAATATTTCAGTAGGCCATATAGGCAGCAGTGTGGTGCATTCCTCCCCACTCACCCAGAATTTGGAAAGCAGGCAAATTAGACTCGCTAGTAAAATCAGTAAATAATCATCAAAACAAAGATATGCAAACTCATCTCAAGGAGAAAGAATGGCTTCTGAGATGAAGCTAGCTTGCTGAAGGGTATTAAGACATATTTAAAGAAAAATTGTGTCCACCAACAATGCAAGCTCAACCCAAAACCATCAGAGAAGAGTACTTTGAAATATTTATCAAAACCCTGGCCTCAAGAAAGGGTGGCTTGGCCCCACGATCAATGGTTCAGGCGCCAGACATTTCCCCACTATGAAGATGAATTTTATCCATTTAAAACGCTTTGTTTTGATTCCTCGGGTGCCAAGCAACCTCTGGACTAGAGTTTGGCTTCCCATGTGGACCTGTCTACAAAGCACTGGAGTCTGAGGACTTTTGTCTAAGTAACAGTTATATTTCTCAACATAAATAAATTAGCGTGTGCAAGCATGTGAATGCATTATGTGTGATAAGCCTATAAATATGAACCCGTCCCTGAGAGGTGAACCCCTTCCTGATGTGCTAACAAATACAATTTCTCTGGTACTGCTGGATGCGGCACCATGATGAATTCACCCCAGTACCACATGCTCTCCTTGAGACCCCAACATAACTTGGCAGCCTCCATTCAAATTCATAACAGTGACTCACATGCCAGGACAGGCAACCTCCACCATCATTGTGAAGGGATCTGATGTCCTTGTGACACATTCTTACTGAATCCTTCTCCTCCCTGGAAGATCACATGTGAGTGAGTCATTCACCATTTTTCTTTGGTACATGGTTTCATTTTACATCCCACAGGATGACAAATTTAAACATTTAGTCTGTAGATCTGTGGAGTGCGAGTGGGCCCCACCCAGGCACTAAAGGTTTTTAAAACTGTCTATGAAATGGGAACATGAAAGCAACTCTTTTTCCTTGGAACTCAGATTCTTCTAAAGGTAAAGGATGGACTTCCCTGGTGGCACAGTGGGTAAGAAGACTCTGCGCTCCCAATGCAGGGTGCCTGGGTTTGATCCCTGGTCAGGGAACTAGATCTCACATGCATGCCGCAACTAAGAGTTCTCATGGCACAACTAAGGAGCACACGTGCCGCAACTAAGGAGCCTGCCTGCCACAACTAAGACCTGGCGCAACCAAATAAATAAATAAATAAATAATAAAAACAAAGGAAATTTTGTTGCCGGGATGGCGTTTTCATTTTCAAACATTTAATCCAAGGCAAAGTGTGCAAGCTAAATGAATGGAAAGTTGGAAACCTATTTGTTAAGCAATTACAGGGAAGAATCTATTCCAACCCATCATCTGGCAAGTAACTTATTAACAGTCTTTTGTCCAAATTTTAGCCACTTATTCATAGCATTGTTGGAAACAATAATAATTTCAATCCACAAATAATTAAAAAACACAGGTTTTACATATAATTTAAAACATCCCCACTCCTTCTCTACCATTCCTACATCATGCCAAAGTCTATTAAAGTTTTCTACTCTGATTCCTTTGTCCAAAAGGCAGGGAGAAGGAGGGAAGGAACATTTATTAAACACTCTTCTACATGATCTTAATCTACCCAGTAACCTTTGGAATCATGATATTATCTCCACTTTACAAACCAACTGGGTGATATAATAATGAAAGCTGGCTATGGTGAGTTCTATATTGTATCAAGAGATAAGATTAGAAAAATAAAAAGAGCAATGAGGTGGCTTTAATGATTGCCAGAGAGCTGGTTGGGCCCTGCACTCTTAGTTCAATGCTTGCTTTGCTACATGTCCTTTCTACTTCACATAATACCTCAGTGTCCCCTCCCCAGGCACAAGCTTCAAGCAGGGCACAAATCAACGCATATTCTAATAACTTTTATAAGTGTTTCTCTGGGTACTGTATTCAGCTTCCATAATATAAGGCTTCAAATTTTCCTAAGTAATTTTCTTTCATTATCTGAATGACTCCAAATGCTACCTGTGGACTGGAGATCTTTGGAATTCTGGTTGGCTGTTTTTTTTGTTGGTGGTGGTGTTTTTAAATTATTCTGCCTTTTAACTGCAGACAAACTTCCCCTTGTCCTCTCAGGCTAGTGACCGTAGAAACAAGAAGCTGATGCACTGGTAACACCAATTATTGCTCTCAATCATGGAACTGATAGGATAGTTTCACTGATGTTTCACGCTCATTCATTCAACAAATATGATCTGAATGCCTGCCCCAGGCTAGGTACCATGCTAGGTGCTAAAAGGCACACCTTCATCACCCCGTCTATTCCCTTCATAAAGAAAATTATCCCCTGTGCCTTGTCTGTTCAAGAGTAGCCTATGAGTAAAAAAAATCCTGCAGGCGGTTGGCGAGAACTCTGCTGAACTTCCTTCCCATTGCAAGGACTCTACAACCTTTCTGAAGGCTCATCTCCTAGCCTTTAATCTCCTCCTTCTGGTCCTGGGGCTCACTCCGCCGTGCGACAGCCTCTGCCACTGCTCAGCATCAGGAATGCTGGCCTTGTATTCCTTGTCATGTGTGCTGGAGCTGGAGGGACTTTATTTTTAAATAAATATTTATTGACCATTTAGTTATACTGTGCGCCTGGGTCCTTTATCAATACTCTATCTTTTCGCCTTCTCATTGTACAGTGAACTGGGCATGATAACTTAAATTTTAGAAAAGTTAAGCATGATGCCCAAAGTCACTCATGTAGCGGGTGGTAGGAGCTGTGTTTTCAGTCACAGCCGTGACCCTAGAGACCTTTATACTATACCACGTTAAATGCAGGCATGTGTACACACGTGTACCATTATGCATTAGGGCGGGCGTAATGCTAGAAGCTTTTAGAGTAATAATGGAATCAAAACTTTAAATTGTCACTTCTTTTGCTGAGCTAAATACTTTCTTCTTCTTCATGTCTTTAACAAGCTGGATGCAAAACAAAACAACAACAAAAACATTCCTCTCCCAGACTTATCCATTGGAAACTAGACCACACTTTGACTGGCAGACAGCTCCCAGTCAACAGTGTTGATTACAAGACTGTTGGCTATTTGAAGAGACCATGTTTCTAACCCCACACGCCCCTGCCCTAGTTCAGCCGTCCAGCCTTTCCAGTGGGAGAACAAGGCAACATGGCTCTGTGACAGTGTCTCTTGGAGTTGACACGTGGCCAGAGTCGTGCCATTTCCAGCTGAGAGGGACATAAGGAGTCCATCCAGGCGCATTCTGTGCTTCTCCCCCCCATAACAGGGCCCAGAATCCTGTACTCAGTGCAGGGGTTCCAACCACAATATGAAAGTACCCCAAGTGCAGCCTGCTTCAGACTGACTGATGCATCACACCCTTGGGATAGTTTGAGTCCAGTGTCAAAGGTTTAAAATAATGGACCCATTTGGTTATGTTTATCCTAATGTCAGCAATATTTAGACTCTCCAGTGTACTCGAGTAGGGAGAGAAAGAAGGGTTGCTAGAAATAGCTCTTCCGGCTTATGCTACGAACCGAAAACAGCACGGGCTTTCACTCAAAGTCTAACATGGGTTTGGCGCAGCTCTGACATGTTTTCTCAAGCCCCAGATGCCAGTTTACTTACGCTATTAGGGGCAGTGCCCCTCCAGAATTAAGTCACAACTATTCTTTTGATCTCCCAGAGTTGATTTTTCCCCCATTTCAGATCAAAACGTCTAGCAAACCACAGGTGAGAGAGCAATCCAAGGCCATGATGTAAGTACACAAAGAAAGAGGGAGTAGAAATGGAGCGGAAATGCCTGCCCCAGAAAGAGCTCATTTCCACCAGTGCTGGATTTTAAGGGTAGAGAAGGCTACAGAGAGCGCCCAGCCCACCCCTTCATGTAGACATGAGATAGCCCTGTCTACAGGTAAGTGGTGGGTTCGCCTCTGGGTAACATGCGTGGTAATAACGTGTTGGATTCATTCACTGACCCAAGGTCTGGCAGGTGCTGGCAGCATGGGTGGGACAGGTTCACACTAGTACAGGAGAATCCGTGCTGTCCTTATGATGGGAAACACCCGTGGGAAGGTCCAAATCTGAGGGTGGTGCAGCCAACGCCACAGTCCAACTGGGGTTTATTTCTCACCCACATAGGAGAATATATTCTCCACCCTGAAGTGGGCAGAGATTTCTTAGATAGGACACAAAAAAGTACTAGCCATAAAAGCCAATATTGACAAGATTCATCAAAATAAAAAAGGTTTGCTCAATAAAAGACACTATTAAGAAAATTAACAGAAGAGCCATAGATTGGGGAAAAATATTCACTGCACATACATCTGACAAAGGACTTGAATCAAGAGTATATAAAGAACTAAAAATCATAACACAAGGATGAACAAGGCAATTTTTTAAATGGGCAAAAGGCTTGAACAGACACTTCACGAAAGATATATGAATGATCAGTAAGTATATGAAAACATGCTTGTTATTGGTTATGCAGAAAATACAAATTAAAACCACAATGAGATACCATTTCACATCCCCTAAAATGGTGAAAAAAAAGGGGGGGCGGCTTCCCTGGTGGCGCGGTGGTTGGGAGTCCGCCTGCCGATGCAGGGGACACGGGTTCGTGCCCCGGTCCGGGAAGATCCCACATGCCGCGGAGCGGCTGGTCCTGTGAGCCATGGCCGCTGAGCCTGCGCGTCCGGAGCCTGTGCTCCGCAACGGGAGAGGCCACAGCAGTGGGAGGCCTGCGTACCGCAAAAAAAAAAAAAAAACGGAAAACAAAAACCGGACATTATTAAATGTTAGAGAAGATATAGAGCAACTGAAACTTTCAAACACTGTGAACTTGAGAGAACTATTCGGCAGTTTAAAATAAGGTTAAAGATGAATCTACCCTTTGACTCAGGATTCCATCTCTTATTTACCCAAGATAAGTGAAAACCCATATCCACAAAAACACTTGGGCAAGAGGGTTCACATGAGCCCTATTCACAACTGCTCCAAACTGGAGACAGCTCAAACTGGAGACAGCTCAATAGTCAACAAATTGCAGAATATTCATGCAATGGAATACTATTCAGTAAACTACTGATATAGTGATAACATGGATGAATCTAAAATATTATTCTGAGTGAATGAAGCCAAATAAAGTGTTTATATGAAATTTATATGAAATTCTAGAAAAAACAAAGCTAATGTATAATGCCAGAAAGCAAAAAATGGTTGCCTAGGGTCAGGGGTTGGCGGGTGGTGGTGAGGCGGAGGGGATATACCTGCCCAGGAGCATGAGGAAAGGAACTTTAGGGGGTGACTGAAATGTTCCTTATCTTGACTGGGGCAGTGGTACCCAGCTGTATACATTTGTCAAAACTCATTGAACTCACCTCACACCCATTAGGATGGCTACTACTAAAACAAAACAAAATGGGACTTCCCTGGCAGTCCAATGGTTAAGACTCTGAGCTTCCACTGCGGGGGTGCAGGTTTGATCCCTGTCAGGGAACTAAGATCCCACATGGTGCGGCCAAAAAACAGAAACAAAAACAAAAACAAAACAAAACAGAAAATAACAAGTGTCAGTGAAGATGTGGAGAAACCGGATCCCTTGTGTACTGCTGGCAGGAGTGTAAAATAGTACAGCCACTTTGGAAAACAGCATGGTGGTTCCTTGAAAAGTTAAAAATAGAGTAATTACTATGTGATCCAGCAATTCCACTTATGGGTATATGTATTCTAGGTATATACAATCTGGAGATATATATATATGTATGTATCTTCCAAAAACATTGAAAGCAGGGACTGAAAGAGATATTTGTATATCCATGTTCACAGCAGCACTATTCAAAATAGCCAACAGATGGAAGCAACCCATGTGTCAACTGACAGATGAATGGATAAACACAATGTGGTACATACACACAACGGAATACTATTCAGCCTTAAAAAGAAAGGAAATTTGACATGTGCCACAACATGGATGGACCGTGAGGATATTACACTAAGTGAAATAAGCCAGACACATAAAGATCAATACTGTATGATTCCACTTATATTAGGTACTTAGTCAAACTCATAAAACAGGAGGTAGAATGGTAGTGCCAGGGGGTGAGAGAAAGGGAGGAAAAGGAGTTACAGTTTAGCAGGTACAGAGTTGCAGTTCCGCAAGATGAAAAGAGTGGTGGTGATAGTCGCAAAACAATGTAAATGCATTGAACGCCACTAAGCTGAACCCCTAAAAATAGTTAGGATGGTAAATTCTACCTTACGTATTTTACCGCAATTTTTTTAAAATAATTTTTTTCCGATAAAAATTGAATTTTATTTTATTTTTTTATACAGCAGGTTCTTATTAGTTATCTATTTTATACATATTAGTGTATATAGGTCAATCCCCATCTCCCAATTCATCCCACCGCCGCCCCACCCCGCTTTCCCCGCTTGGTGTCCATACGTTTATTCTCTGCGTCTGTGTCTCTATTTCTGTCCTGCAAACCGGTTCATCTGTACCACTCTTCTAGGTTCCACATATATGCATTAATATACGATATTTGTTTTTCTCTTTCTGTCTTACTTCACTCTGTATGACAGTCTCTAGATCCATCCACGTCTCTACAAATGACCCAATTTCATCTCTTTTTATGGCTGAGTAATATTCCATTGTATATATGTACCACATCTTCTTTATCTTACGTGCATTTTACCACAATTTTTAAAAAATAATTTTTTAAAAAATAAAAAAAAACCTCCTTGAACTAAGCACTCAAGATCTGTGCATTTTTTTGTATGTAAATTACACTTCAATAAGATAATAAACATGTCTACAGCCAAAAGTATATGATTAAGATAACACACACCTATACAGCTTTGTAGGCTGACAGTGGCCTCTCAGGGGAAGCCTGCTGCTGTTCTCTTTCATTTAGCAATACCCACTCAAAGGCAAAGTCCAACTCAGTGGAATCCAAAAATCCATACAGCTTTTGCACAGCATCACGGGTAAAACCATGGCTCCTCAGGGATAACAACTATTCAAAGAGAAAAATCTGTTCGGCATAGTTAAGCTTTGCCCCAGGTTACACTGTGTTCCCGATCCATTTTCCGAGTTATTTTAGAATTAGAGGCCCTCAAGGTAATGTGAAAGGTCACTTAATTCCATGTTCCCCTTCAGAAATACCATAAGTAAACTATTCCAGGCAAGTAAGACTCTAAGACAGGAACCCCACTAGCTGTTCACCTAGGATGATCACAAAGCTACTCGTGCTGATCTCCAGTTCTTGTCTCTCCTATCACCAGAGCTTCTGTATGTCCATCTGCACCTGGGTTACCTGGACCCCTCCTTATGAATCACAAACAACAGGCCGCATATTTTGAGACCCAAATTTCAAGGTTGACCAGTACTCTTGATCTCCTGTCTTGTCTCAGCCATCATAAGTCTTAGGGGTAAACAAGGGGAGCGCCTCATCAGAAAAAAGAACCCTGAATCTAACATCTGGCCTTTCTCTTATAATCTTTCCCAGAGAAACTAAAATCCATTCCATCGTTCTTTACAAAATCCTTGTGATGCAGGAAGGGAGGAGACAGACGGGGGCCGAATGAGAAACTATAGTACTGGAGGGGAGTGATCGGTAAAGAGGCGGTGAGAAAGTCTGACGCGGCCAGGCGTCCTCCCGTCCTGCTAGGGTTTGTTTGCCTGTAGGTAGGAAAACAGGTATTATGCAGCCCAGGCCTTTCCTTACCAATACCACCACTTCTGTTCGCCACGAGGGAAGAAAACACTCTTCCTAAACAAACGGGAAAAGCAACTAGGTTTTCCTTCACAGGTTTACACTGCTTCAACCTTGGAGATCTGGAAGCGAGCAGAGAATGAACACTGCTCTCTTAAATGTCACATACTCTTCTGGCACCTCCATGCCCTGCAAATATGCAAGATCTAGCTCTGTGGGCAGTGCCACTCCCCCCTGGATCAGACACTCCCTCAGTGGGCCAGCGCAGGGTTCTATTTCCAAATCTTTCCAGAGTTCAAGCTGACTCTGAAAGAAGAATACAAAAACAGAACTGTTAAAATTCTCCCACAGTGGATGTCTGATTCACACAGGGAACTTGCTATTTCTGATGCCGCCTCTCCCAGTTTTTTCATTAAAAACCTCACGAAGCGGGGGCGGTGGTGGGATGAATTGGGAGATTGGGATTGACATATATACGCTAATATGTATAAAATAGGTAACTAATAAGAACCTGCTGTATTAAAAAAATTAAATTAAATTAAAAAAAAAAACTCATGAAGGCACGGGGAGGCAATGGAAGAAACTCCGTGACAAAACCCAAAGCTCTAGGACTGACATGAGACAATGTCAGAAGCTGAGAGGAACTGAAACTAACTTGAGGCAGATCGAGTGAGTGTGTGTGTGTGTGTGTGTGTGTGTGTGTGTGTGTGTGTGAGAGAGAGAGAGAGAGAGACAGAGAGAGAGAGAGAGAGAGAGGGAGATAGTGGGGAGACGGGTTACACACCTCCATCAGCTGTCTGATGTGGGGATCCCTCCAGAAAACCCCAGCCCAGCCCAGCCCAGCCACCTGAGTTGAGAAGCTGTGAGGTGGACCCTTAACTCATCCTACTCATCCCCAAACCAGACAAGAGGCAGAGTAGAGGCAGGGAAAGGTGACCAGTGAAAAAAACCCTGGTGGAAATGCATCATTTATATATCAGAGAACCGGGCATTGGGGGTAGGAAAAGATGCTACCTCGGAGAGGCAGAAAAGAAACAAAGAGAAAACCAGCTAGAGGTGGGAATTCGATCAGGCACTGTACAAACAACCTTCTCTCCTGCTTAAAGCTGATGCCGGGCTTCCCTGGTGGCGCAGTGGTTAAGAATCCACCTGCCAGTGCAGGGGACACAGGTTCGAGCCCTGGTCCGGGAAGATCCTACATGCCGCGGAGCAACTAAGCCCGTGCGCCACAACTACTGAGCCTGAGCTCTAGACCCTGCGAGCCCCAACTAATGAAGCCTGTGTGCCACAACTATTGAAGCCCACGCGCCTAGAGCCTGTGCTCTGCAACAAGAGAAGCCACCGCAATGAGAAGCCTGAGCACTGCAACAAAGAGTAGCCCCCGCTCTCAGCAACTAGAGAAAACCTGAATGCAAGCAAAGACACAATGCAGCCAAAAAATAAATAAATAAATAAGATGAATAAATAAATTAAAAAAAAAAAGCTGATGCCAACACAAAAAGGTGCACAGGATGGGACCAAAGTGTCCCATCCACCCTATCCTTGACGGACAGTCTATACCTGTGCCGTGCAATGCCATAGCCACAAGCCACAAGTGGTTATGAGTAACTGAAATGCAGCTAGTGTGACAGAGAAAATAACTTTAAATTTTGTTTAATTTTAATTAAGTTTAAAGTTTTAAATTGAGGCAGTATAAGATATTTTTCCATAACACACAGCTGCAATGTTTTGGTGGGGTCACATTTCACTTTAACCATTGCACTGTGCAGTGCGCATGTCAGGCACGTTGCATCTGTTCTAGTTTTACATCTAATCACACCGCCAATCCACTTGGTGTCAACGGATTGATTCACTTTGACTGATACTATCTATGGATTGATGCAACATTTTTAATGTGTTTATTTGAATATGTCTTGCAGACAGCATGAATTACAGTGATATCTATGTAAACTGTAATTTGTAATCACATTTAAATACTTATTTTAATTATAACATTTTCTAGTGTGAAAAAATAGCTATGGACACATTTAAAAATTTTAAATGAAGGCAGCTTACTGATGTGGAATTGAGTGGAGAGGCAGAAGCATTATGACTGGCACAGTAAGGAAAAAGAGATTCAATTGGCATAAGAGTGAGTGAATTAACTGGGACAGGTGCAGTTTTAAAAGTGATATGCTGGGACTTCCCTAATGGTCCAGTGGGGAAGACTCTGCACTCCCAATGCAGGGGGCCTGGGTTCCATCCTTGGTCAGGGAATTAGATCCCACATGCTGTAACTGAAAAGATTCTGCATGCCACAACTAAAACCCAGTGCGGCCAAAATAAGTAAATAAATAAATAAATATTTTTTAAAATAAAAAATAAATAAAAGTGATGTGCTTTTCATTTGACAGTCAAATCAATTCTAAAAAAGATGAACCACGTTTTTCAATGTGGATGCAAATATTAAAGGAAAATTATTTTTTGGTACTTAAGTTTTTTGGAAAACTTTTATGTATGGTTGAAATAATGTGAGTCTGTGAATCTACATGAAAACTAAATTTTACTAAATCTAAATGCAGATCAAGTATTTCTGATGAAACTTCAGCAACAGAATTCAGATGTCCTGTCAGTGTAAAATACACACCGGTTTGTTAAGACTTAGTACGAAAAGAATACTGTAAAATACCTCATTAATCACTTCTTACACTGATTATACATTGAAATGATAATACTTTGAATCTATTGGGTAAGATAATTGATATTATTAATTTCACCTGTATCTTTTTATTTTTTAAAATGTGACTACTAGATAATTCAAACTTACATTTGTGGCTCACTTTATATTTCTATTACGTACCTTGTGTAATAATTATGAGAGCTATTTTTGAGCACTTATAATGTGTCAGACACTGTTCTAAACACTTGACGTGAATGATTATCTCAGATTATCTCTTTTAGATCTCACCAAGAAAATTATTTATCTTCTTGGTGCTTTAATTTTCCCATTTGTTAAAAAAAGAAAGAAAAACACATAATGGGTCTATGACAAAAGAACAAAAGCCTCAGAATATTTAAAGGCAAAGCTTATCCCTGAAAATAATTCACTTAATTATTCATAAGAAACATTCAGGGAATCATTGGCAGAAGAACACATTCTAAATAGGAGGAGAAAATGATTAGCATAGTAACATCAAGAAATCCTTTGAGACTAAAGAGCTTGGCTTAAATATTCTGTATTCAGCACATCAAGGCCGAGATTAATTTTCTATGATCACTCTTTTCCTCCCTCCCGAGTGGCAAGAGATTTTTTTTTTTTTTTGGTTTAATTTTATAAGAAATTTACTTTTGAAAAACAGTGACTTTTTTTTTTTTTTTTGGCTGCGTTTGGTCTTCGTTGCTGCGCGCCGGCTTTCTCTAGTTGTGGAGAGCGGGGGCTACTCGTCGTTGGGGTGCGTGGGCTTCTCATTGCAGTGGCTTCTCTTGTTGCAGAGCAAGGGCTCTAGGCGTGCGGGCTTCAGCAGTTGAGGCTCGCGGGCTCAGTAGTTGTGGCGCATGGGCTTAGTTGCTCTGTGGCATGTAGGATCTTCCTGGACCAGGGCTCGAACCCGTGTCCCCTGCATTGGCAGGCAGATTCTTAACCACTGCTCCACCTGGGAAGTCCCGTGGCAAGAGATTTTATTTTTAAAACACTCATGTGTATTTAAGAGGGCTTACCAAATCACATCTAAATAATATTCTTTTCACTACTGTTTGGATTCAACTGTTTTTTCCCCCATAAAAATAAATCCTCCAGGGCTTCCCTGGTGGCGCAGTGGTTGGGAGTCCGCCTGCCGATGCAGGGGACACGGGTTCGTGTGCCGGTCCGGGAGGATCCCACATGCCGCGGAGTGGCTGGGCCCGTGAGCCATGGCTGCTGAGCCTGTGCGTCCGGAGCCTGTGCTCCGCAGCGGGACAGGCCACAGCGGTGAGAGGCCCGCGTACCGCAAAAAAAAAAAAAAAAATCAATCAATCAATCCTCCAGCAGGAGTCCTTCTAAAAGACATGGAGACTATCTGCAGAGATCATAAAAAATCTAATATTAACACCTTAAGAGGGACTTCCCTGGTGGTCCAGTGGTAAAGGATCCACCTTACAATGCAGGGGACACGGGTTTGATCCCTGGTCGGGGAACTAAGATCCCACATGCCGCGGGGCAACTAAGCCCATGCGCCACAACTACTGAGCTCACAGCGCCTCAACTAAAGAGCCCGCGAGCCGCAAACTACAGAGCCCATGCACTCTGTAGCCTACGTGCCACAATTTGAGAAGAGAAAACCCCCACACCACAACTAGAGAGAAGCCCAGGAGCTGCAATGAAACATCCCGCATGCATTAACAACAACCCCAGCACATGCTGCAACTAAGACCCAACGAAGCCAAAAAAAATAATAATAATAAAAAATAAATTAAAAAAACACCTTAAGAGATCACAGAAAAGATAAAACAGAAAATACTGGGTAGCTTTTAGAAAATAACCTTTATTTATTATAAAATGTACGTGGCAGACAATTTATTATTTGGTTTTATTTCTGTTTTAGCAACCTCAGGATTTTGTAATTGTAACAATGATGTATGGATCCAGGATGGTTAGCATTAATTTTATTTGTCACCTCTCTTTCTCTCCAGTTGTTATTATTTAAGTTGCCTGCATGGTCTGATAAACTTGTTTCCCAAACCCAGTGAGAATGTGGGCAGAGGTAGAATTTTCCAGTGCAGTGCTAATAATTATGGATCTTTCCTACAAATGGAGAAGATCAACTTTCATAGAATTTTAGAGACTATAAGGTCTTAAGTAATCACATCTATTTCCCCCTTTGATTTTATTTTGTAAATTATTAAGTCAACTTTAAGCACTGAAAAGGTCATTTAAAAAACATGTAAACTTACCATCAACTTTCACTTACTGTTTGTTCCAATCTTTTAGCACAGTTGTAATCCCAGTATGTATATCATTTTATGTTCTACTCTCTCCTCTTAATTTTCCTAATTCTACACAATCATCATATTTATTATTTTACTAAATTTATATTCTTCCACTGTATTGATATAATTTATTCAATGTCCCTCTCCTATTGGTTGTTCAGGTTTTTTTATGCTGTGACTACAATCTTTAGAGTTAGCATTGTAGATTTTATTCTTCTTTTGACCTATTCCTGGTGATATCTGATAATTACATTTCCAGTTGTCCTCCAAAGTTAAAAGGCTATCCAAATCCCAGCCAGCCATAAGCTTGTTTGCTTGCTTTATTTATTTATTTACTATTTATTTATAATTTAATGTTTAGGAGGTGTAGTACTGAACCTTACCGTTGGTTTAACTTGCTTTTTTGAATGTGTAGCAGGAACGCTCTCTTCTCTTTTTCCACTTGTATCCTTCTTTGTGAATTATTTGTTTGCATTTTTTGCCCATTTTTGGGATCTTGGTGCTTCACTAACACATTTCTAGAAATTACGAATATATTATAAAATTTAATATTTTATATCAAGAATTATGTATCTTTCCAATTTCATATTCTCCTTTTAGTACAGTCAAAATTCGCGAGAAAAATTGTAAATCATACCTTTGTACTTTGTACTCTTCCCGTCTTTTCTTTCGTACTCTTCCCTCTTATTACTTCAATGGTTAGAAAAGTCTCTTTTTTGGTGAAATGTTGATAATTGTTGAGCTGGGTGAGGAACAGGTATATGGGGCTTCATTTTAGTGTTCTCCCACTTTGGGTATATGTGGGGAAAAGTCCATAATGAAAACTTTTTAAAAAAGTATCTCTTCCTCATTGCTAGAATAAGTGCTTTATTTTATTTCTACTAGTTTTTCTCCCACCCCTTCCAGTTGAGAAAACTCTTGCCCAGGAGGTTAAAGTCACTCACTTACTATATGACTCATCCAGTTTCCTACCCACTAAACTTAGCCATCACGTCTTCTTTTTCAGGCATGGGGAAAACACCCAATGACATGGCTATTTGGAAACAGCTAGAATTAAGTTCAAGGAAGTCTGGCTGGAAGATCCCAAGTAGCTGGTGCTTTATCCCTACAAGCTTACTCCAACCCTGCTCCACCAGTGAGACATGAGGAGACCAGGGGTGTGCTAATAATCTAACAGGAGCTCTCCAGGGAAAGAAAACCCTGGTTTGCCTCCATTTCTTTGGTGTAAATATTTCCAACATGATCAATTTCAACTTACTTATGTGGTGTCACTGAACTTGGAGCTGGGAATAAGTAGGCAGTAGTACACCATTATATAGTAGTTTCCACCACACAGATATATAAGAGACCATATATAATAGTAAAATGTAGTAAAATAATTGGAAAGTGATGGGTTGTTTTAAATAAAACTTATTTAAAAATAAATACATAAAACTTATTTATAAATATGTCTATTTTAATGTAATGTATTTACGCCTAAGTTCATTTAACTGAATTTTAAAAATTTGATTTATTTTATTTATTTATTTTTGGCTGTGTTGCGTCTTCGTTGCTGCACGCGGGCTTTCTCTAGTTGCGGCGAGCGGGGGCTACTCTTCCTTGCGGTGCGTGGGCTTCTCATTGCGGTGGCTTCTCTTCTTGCAGGGCAAGGGCTCTAGGAGCGCAGGCTTCAGTAGCTGTGGCACGCGGGCTCAGTGGTTGTGGATTGCGGGCTCTGGAGCACAGGCTCAGTAGTTGTGGCCCACGGGCTTAGTTGCTCCATGGCATGTGGGATCTTCCCGGACCAGGACTTGAACCTGTGTCCCCGCATTGGCAGGCGGATTCTTAACCACTGCGCCACCAGGGAAGTCCTAACTGAATTTTAAATAGTGGCTATATTTAGCAATCAGCTTGCGAAACCCGTGAACATTTAACAACCATCTCTGATGGACTGATGCAAGAGCGCTCCAGGACACCACTGGGAGAACAGAGATGAAGGATGATTTTCTTTTTAATTGTGGTAAAATATGCATAACAAAACTTACCATTTTAACAATTTTTAAATGTACAATTCAGTGGCATTAATTACATTCCCAATATCATGCAACCATCACCACATCCCAAACAGAAACCCTGTACCCATTAAATAATAACTCGATATTCCCCCCTCACCCCAGCCTCGGCTAACCATCATTCTACTTCCTGTCTC
The DNA here is from genome assembly GCF_011762595.2 of Tursiops truncatus. Taxonomy (NCBI): domain Eukaryota; kingdom Metazoa; phylum Chordata; class Mammalia; order Artiodactyla; family Delphinidae; genus Tursiops; species Tursiops truncatus. Next base: position 30,356,106 of record NC_047047.1, read on the forward strand.
TATGAATTTGAATTTGGCTTTTCTAGGCATCCCCTATACGTGGAATCATATTTGCTCTTTTGTGTCTGGATTATTTCACCTGGCATAATGTTCTCAAGGTTCTCCTATCAATATGTTTGAGCACATACCAGAAATTCATTCGTTCTTAAGGTAAAAGCAGGAGTTTAAGACCAATATTTAAGGCCACCTTTAGTGCCCAGACAACCATGCTTGGCCTGGAGGGCGGGCGTGTGGATGCCACTTCATCTTCTCACTTCTGAGGAATAAGCCTTCCCCAGATTCACTGAAGTACAGAAAACCCTGGGAATCCAGTCCACCCAAAGCATGGCTCTGGTGGGGAGGTCACAGGCAGCTTTAATAGGGAGCACAAAAGAACCTGAAAAAGGCAGAAGGCGCCATGTGCATGATTAAAATCCCACTATATTTATCTTTTCAATAAATCCAGACCAGTATTTCAACCTAAAAGAAGTTCATACAACCTAGTGGCTGTGAAAGTGTGGTTCCCAGACCAAGAACGTCACCATCAACTGAGAATTTGTTAAAAGTGTAAATTCTCAGGCCCAACCTCAGACCTACAGAATCCAAAACTCTGGGGCTGGGGTCCAGCAATTTAGTTTTTAAGAAGCCCACCAGGTGATTCTGATGCATCCTCAAATTTGAGAACCACTGCTTTAGAGTAATGATTCTAGATTCCAACTACTGATGCCTAAAATGGTCCCCAAACCATCCCATGGGCATTTTATAACTGTAGATTCCCACTCATGATCTTACATCAAGAATAAGGTCATGGGGGGAAAAACAGGCAAAATTTTATTAATGGAAGGGGGGGTATCATAACATTAACACCGTTTAATATATACAAGCATAGCTATGCCTAAATATGACTCAGGAAATATGTTTGCCAAAGATTATTTAAACAGTAGAGTTCTCAAAACCACCCACTGCAAACATGCTTTACTTCTGGCAGGCCTGAGCTGTTAATTTATAAGATCTGTGAAACTCCAAATTCAAGTCTCTTCCTACATGTGAGTGCTGGCCTAGGCTATAACGGAGGACATGCAGCGCTGGAGGTAGGAGGCTGGGAATCCAGAACAAGGGCGGAGCTCCAGTCCCTGCTTCAAGGTTCACCCCCACTGTGAGAGCCAGTTTATTCTGGCATAAATCTGAGATAGTTGTGTCTATTGTGCAGGACTTCTGCCAGGATTAGCAACAATGTCAATCCCCATCATACCCTCCTTCCTCATTAAGAGAACCTTCATGAGTTGACAGACTGGGTTTGGTAAACCAGGAAGGTGGGACTCCCCAGGAAGAAATAATGACTGGTCCAAGGCAAGCCCATTCCAACCGCCACAATGGTCTGAGTGGCCATGTGACACACTCTGGCCAATGAGAAATAAAGGCAAGCCTGCCAAGGGGCTTGGAGACAGAGTGTCCCCCAGGCTAAAACAGATAGAGTCAGCCTACCAACTTCCTCCTTCCTTGGGGCCTTGGATGATGTCAGGACTTGGCGTCTGGAGCTATGGCTTGAAAAAGATTCTAATTAGTACAGAGGGTAAGGCACCTAGCACGGTACCTGGGAAAAGTCCTCAAACTTTAGTGTGCCCAAAAATCACTCAGGGAGCGTTCAGAAAAATGGATTTGGGGGATGCTAGACTCTAGAACTTGAGTCAGTAAATCTTGGGTGGGGCTCAAAGACCTTATGTAATCAAGTTCCAATAAGCACCCTTGCTTATTCTCCTCACATCCAGTTCCAGGCCCTGATTCTCATTTAGGTAGTCCCTGCATGAGACCCCCCCATTCCAAAACTGCCACTTGCTGTGTGGGCAGCCACTCATCGTCTTTACTTAAATAGTTATTTTGCCCCAATCAGGTACTAGGCATTGTGAGAGAAACAGAGACGAAGAAGATCTTGCTAACCAATCCAGTCACAAAGCAGCGCTCGGCAACTATCATAAAACCTTCAGGGTAGCGAGAGACTACAGACTAAGTCGTCCCACCACCACCCAAGAGAGTCAAAAAGCTCTCGTTTGATAAAAGCTTAGAAAGACAGACAGGATTTAAACAGCAAAGAGGTCTGTAGGCAAAGACAGTAAAAATGAAGCCTCAGCTCTGATTATGAATGGTAAGACTTATTTGGAAAAGAGTATAGTTGACCCTTGAACAATACAGGTTTGACCTTCCCCAGAGCCACTTATACCTGAGCTTTTTTCACTAAATTCTACTGCGCCAGTTTGCCATCCACAGATGGTTGAATCCGCGGGTGTAGAACCAAGGATACTGAGGAACCAAGGATAAGCGGAGGGACTGTAAAGTGATACGTGGATTTTCAACTGTGCAGGAAGTGAACAACCCCCGAGGTGTTCAAGGGTCAAATGCATTAAGGGCGGAGTTGGGCTGGTTTAAGGACATGAAGAGAGTAGAGATAAAGGCTGGAACAGTCATTTTCAAAAATGGGTCATTCTGTGGGGCCTGGAGGTTGGACTGGATTTTCCAGGCCATGAAAAAGAGCACATTCATTCAGCATCCCTTTGGTGAGCACCTACTGTGCACTGGGCCAGAGGACGGGGGGCACACGGCCCTGCCCTCAGAGGAGCTCAAAGCTGAGGGGAGGGCACAGGCCTGTAATCAGGCACAAAAGTGTGAACATTCCTGTGGTAGGGGAATCACGGGGAGACAGGAGCACCCAGGGGAGACCCCTCACCCAGATTAAGCCAATCAGGGGTGAAGAACATATCTAAGCCAAACCTTAAAGAGTTGGCCTAGTGTAGGGCAGGGAAGCAGGGAGCCTTGTTTTTCCAAGGCTGAATCTCTTCCTTCCTGGTACCCAGAGCTTCCTTTTTATTTAAAAACATTTATCACATAACTGTGCTAAGCATTGGAGCAGATGCAAAAGAAAACAGGGATTTTTAACCTAGGCCAGCAGTTTGTACTATGGGATGCCTGGACTCTCTAAGACCTATCCCCCAATAATTGGTCCTGTCTCCCATGGGCCTACAGAATGGCCTTAATTTCCCTCCCGCTCTGGCCACTGGGACTAGTCCTGCTCTGGCTGACATGCCACTCCTCCACTGTGCCTGGTCTTGCTTTCTCATCCCCATGCCTGTGCATAAGCCCTTCTTCTCCTAGCCCACCTCCAGGATGGTTCCTCCTCCAGGAAGCCTCCTCTGACCACCCAGGATGGAGTTAGGTATACCCCCCCAGTTCTACGGCAGTCTGTGCATAGTGTATCAAATCATTTATCATGCAATGATAAATGCAGTGAGGCAATGGAGTGAACCTCTGCAGACTGCCCTGTGCCCCAGCCTCAGGGCCCACTTGTTGGGACAGGACACTCTGGCAGGCAGCAGCATCTTCTGTACTTCTCAAACTGGATGACTGCTGACCAGAGGCCAAGTGACCAGCTCAAAATGGACTTATTTGCTTAAAGCTAATCGAAGTCACCTTTACCCAGCATTGCCTAGTTAAGTGGTTCTGGAGGTTGTGAAGCCCCTGTAGTTATAGACATCTTTGTATCTAAATGCCTGGCTGAGAGCAGGTTTAATAAATGTATTTGGCTTCTGTTAAAAAAAAAATTGCATGCAATCCTATGATTTTTTAATTGTTGATTTGCTTGTTTGTCTCCCTAAGGATGGGGTCTGGGTATTTTATCCTTGAATAGCTAGCATATGTCACACTGTATAATAAATGAATGACCTTTTTTCCATTTGGCGGGGGCCACTGACATCCTGCCTACCACCTGAAGACCCTTCTCTGAGGTGCTGAGCTGCCTCTCTTGCCCCTAGATGCTGCCCCAAGTCTTGCTCCCATAGGGAGGCACCACCAGCATCATGACACAGCACATCATCCTCGTTTGATGTCTGCTCCACTCCCCACCTAACAGCTGGGACTCCCTGCCCACTTAGAATGACCCAGATGACATCAAATCCATCTTGGACCAGTGGTTTGGACATAGCCTCTACCTCTTTACCTCTGAAAAAGTCCAACCCCGTAGTCAGCTTAATCTACCAGCCCTGCCTTCTCACGCTGATTCCCCACTTTTTTTTTTTTTTTTTTTTTTGGCGGTACGCGGGCCTCTCACTGCCGTGGCCTCTCCCGTTGCAGAGCACAGGCTCCGGACGCGCAGACTCAGCAGTCATGGCTCATGGGCCCAGCCGCTCCGCGGCATGTGGGATCTTCCCGGACCGGGGCACGAACCCGCTTCCCCTGCATCGGCAGGCGGACTCTCAACCACTGCGCCACCAGGGAAGCCCTGATTCCCCACTTTTAACCCATTATATAGTATAACAGAGTAGTAAGCACAGGAGATAGAATCAGACTGCCAAGTTCAAATCTTGGCTCTACCACTTGATAGTATGTGATGTCGAGCAAATTCCTCAATCCCTTTGTGCCTCAGTTTCTGCATCAGTATAATGGAGACGACATTAGCAGGACCAACCTAACATAGGTGAAAAATTTTTTTAAAATAACATGCCAGGTGTTTGGCACAGGGTCAGGCTCATAGGGGATACTAGGTTTCAGCCTACAGAGAGGCAGAGACCTCACAGACTGAGCCGCAGAAGGAGGCCCAGGCTCTGAAGCCAAAGCCAGGTCTCTGAGTGCCCATGACCTGATATCACTGTGAGGACTTTCTCTGACAAAGCGCCCTGCCCCAGCAGGTCTATCTAGTCTACAAGCTGTGCCTTATCCCATCTACCTCCTCTCTCTGCTTCTGCAGCTAAAAACACATGGAACCATCGGACCATTTAAATGCAGAACTTTCCCCACCATGCAAGTCAAGGCACCTTACAATATTTTTGCAACCAGTTAAAGTATAGCCAGATGAAATGTATGGAAACCAAAGCACATTCCATGCTAGCTCTTTGTACACAAATAAGAAAGTATATGACCATATATTAATTTTAAGGTTGGAAAACTTGATAATTGTACATTCTTCATTTCTGTTTCATTCTCCCTCTTCACAAGCAGTGTTAAATGGACAGGTGCTATCTGTAACTCTCTGTTTTAAAAAGCTGACAATACATGAACATGATAAAAAAAAAACAACTCAAATAGTACCAAAAAGTATATGTTGATAAGTCTGTAAGAACTTCACCTCCCTCCAACTACAGTGGCAGTCATAATTTTCCTGTGTAACCTTTCAGAAGTATTTATGCATTAACAAGTACCTAAGAATATAAATAGTCTCCACGATTCTTATATACAGAAATGTTAGCATATCTTGTAAAACTGTATTTTACTTTAAATATATGTATATATATCTTCAATATCATTCTATATCTGTTCCTATCAACCTGCACCACTTTTTTTTTTTTTTTTTTTTTTTTTTTTGTGGTACGCGGGCCTCTCACTGTTGTGGCCTCTCCCGTTGCGGAGCACAGGCTCCAGACGCGCAGGCTCAGCGGCCATGGCTCACGGGCCCAGCCGCTCCGCGGCAAGTGGGATCTTCCCGGACCGGGGCACGAACCCGTGTCCCCTGCATCGGCAGGCGGACTCTCAACCACTGCACCACCAGGGAAGCCCCTGCACCACTTTTTAACAGCTGCATTGTATTGTATTGCATGGATGGTCCATAACTTAACCAGTCCCTTACTGAGATTTAATCGTCTCCAAACTTTTGGTGCTACAGACAATGCTGCAATGTATATATCCTTGTACACATGTCTCCACACACATGTCCAACTATATCTTTAAGATAAATTCCTAGTATTCAAATTGATGGAACAAAAGTAAATGGATTTTAAAATTCTGAGAAACATTGCCAAATTTTAGGGCAATTCTTAACACAATGTCTAGGCATCCATGGTTGGGATTAGAAGGGTGTCCGTAAACCCCTTGAGACTGTATGGGAAAATGTCAAATGCATGTTTATTCTTCTCAAGAGGAGATTCGTGGCTTTAATCAGATTCTCAGGGACTTCCCTGGCGGTCCAGTGGTTAAGACTCTGCGTTTCCACTGCAGGGGGCACGGGTTCAGTTCCTGGTTGGGGAACTAAGATCCCACATGCTGTGTGGCACGGCCAAAAAATAAAAATAAATAAATAAAACAAGAAAAGATTTTCAAAGGGGTCTGTGACTCTAACAAGGATGAGAACCAGTGAGTCACTGGGTCCTTGTACAGCATCAAAAAGCAGCAATAACAGAAGCTGAAGCTAAGCAGGGTCCAGAAAATGCCTTCCTGAGGCCCTTGGAGAGGAGTGAGAAGGCAGGTGCTGGGGACTGTTGATACCACCGGGCTTGTGTCCACAAAGGACCTCCTCCAGAGGAGGTGGCTCCACTACACAGGAATCAGGAGAACTTGTTCCCATTCACCACAAGGTCCCTCTACACTAGCTCCTGGTAATAATTTAATGTTACCTGTTGGGTGGTGGGGGGAGGTGAGTGCCTTAACCCAGCGGATTGAATCTACAGTGACTGGGCAGGGATGTCTTTCTGATGACTTGACAAAAGTCCACCCATGGGGCCTCCTGATCTGTTTCAAGTCAGGCTGTCCATGCTGTGTTATATCCGGGCCTTAAAGGGTTAATGATGTTGCGGGGGAAAAGGTGAAGGTCTTTTCCAGAGTAACTTACAGTCTGGCCTTTGGCTGCAATTTATCCTTGCTGCCGATTGCGGATAAAATGTTCCACATGAGTTTTATGTCTAGCAGTCCGGACCAAGAAGCAGAATGGCAACTTACTGACCTCAAGCATCTTGAACCTTTAAAATAAATTCTTCAGAGGTGGTGGTGCAGGTTCCCACAGCAAAGCTCTCTGTCCAGTTCAAACATAACTGAACACTAACAAGTTATTCCCAATAAAAGCAATGACAGGCAGATTCCTGGGTCCCACCCTGTCATACTGATCAGAACTTTGGGGGCAAGAATCTGTGTGCTGTGCAAGCTTCCGGAGGGATGTACCTGAAGTTTGGAAACTATGGCTTTAGAAGTCATCTTAGTTTAACCTTGTCCCCTTCCCAGCTCCATCAGAAAGGGGCTGTTCGGCCTCTGCCCAGATATCTCGGGGGAGAGACTCCCGCCAGCTCCAAAGTCACCCAGCCTACGGGTTTCAAAAGCCACTTCCTTAAGTCCAACCAGAACCTGCCATCCAAAAATTCCTGCCCAGCTCTGCCCAGTGCCACAAAGAGTGAGTCTATTCCCTCATCCACAAGCCAAGCCCTTCCCGAATTTAGGGCCATTCACCTGTATCCCCACACTACTGCCAGGTCCAGTTCTTCCCACCATGGTTTACATATCAGCTTGACCAGAAGAAAGTTGAAAAGGCAAAGAAAAACATTGGTCAAGATTTAGTTAATAAGCCAGGAAGCCACAAATCCAAATGCCATATCACTCTGAACCAAGCACTGACAGAGCCACAGTAGGACAGAGAGGATAACAGAACAGGCTTTAGTATCCAGCAGCTGGATTTAAATGTTCGCAAAAGGTCTGACCTTGACTAAGGACCACCACTTGGAGCCTCAGGATCCTCTTCTGTAAAACAAGCTTAATAACCCCGCCTCAGGTTGAAATAAAGATTAAACAAGTAACCTAGTACAGCTGTTACTCAAAGTCCCTCCATGGAGGATACTGCAGCATCGATCAAACTGCCTCCATAAGTAGCCCTAACTGCAGTAAAAGCAAACTCCCAAAGGTTAGGTTTGGGCCAAATTGCAGCCCAAAGCCCAGGCAAAACGTTTAGAAGTGTTTGTTTTATACAAAGAAGGTATCTAAATTCTGAATCCTACTACAAAGTATATCTGTAATTGTTTTTGTATGAAAAGTGTTTTCATCCTCAAATACCTGGATAAAATTGACACCCAAGGAAAATTCCCCCTCTGGTTTATTCTGAAGCTACAAGTACTCCCTGGCACAAGGTCTGTTATCCCGGCGCCCGCCCCTCCCCTCCGTCTCCCTTGGAGAAGAGCAGGCTTAGTCTACAAGCAGATGTGCAAGGCTGAGAAACAAATGAGCGGCTAGACATAAGCAAAGAAATGGGCCACAAGATACAGTCTGAGGATGACCAAGTGGCTTCTCACCCTACAGATACTGAGGGCTGGTGTGCTCGGACTTAACTGCAATGTTACCCTCTAAATAGCTTTCAGAGAAAAATTATCCCTAACCAAATGCAAGAACATCTAGGAGGGAAATTCACAGACACCTTTGATCCAGTAATTGTGTGTACGTCTGTGCCCGCACGTGTACCCCCAAAGCAACAGAAATCTGATCTAAGCTCATGTAGGGGATCCGGCCTTGGCCAGAAAGGGCTCTGGGAAGTCAGCCGGTCCTGGCCGGCTATGGTTACCCATTTCCTCATCCCTGTCCCCTTCCTCTGCTGCTTGCTCTTCCACCTCTGTCATCTGAGAATTCCCTGGCAACTAAAGAGCGAGGGCTTCCCTATCAAGAGAGTTACTTGCAATGTAAGGAGGAGGTGGAGGGTTCTAGAACTGATGGACAATGGGATGGATCATTTGGTGGGGGGACCCTCTTCATTCTTCCCACTGTCAGCTGGAGACAGCAGATGCCCACTTTTCATGAAAGCTGTGGGTTACTCAGGACCCACATGCTCCCAACAGCTTACAGAAGACTTGCATCAATTTGAGAAGCACTTAAAGTTGGGCAGATTGTTGAAAAGCAATAACCTCTTTGGTCCCAAAGTCTCCAGCTGGTTAAAACCATGACTAAAGAGTGAGGCTGTGCCATCGGCCGACTCAGGTCATGGATCTCATAATAATATCAGATTCCCATGTTCCAGGCATTGTGCTGAGCACGTCAGGTGCACACGGAGAGAAAGGGTAAGAGACTAGGAGAAAGGAGTACGTTTCTTAAACGGAGTAAAGAAAGAATTAAAAAAGCAAAACTTGGGTGTTGGACTGAGTCAGCTCCAGGGAATATTACTCAATCCTTTGTAATGCCTAAATCCAGCACCGTGCTTGGCACATGAACTCAATAAATAGCTGCGGTGGTCTCTAACTGGTGTACATCCTGAGCTGCATAAACTGCTCTGGAGGTTCTCCTGGAAGGTGCCGGTGAATAAGGGCGGTGTTTGCCTCTCCCTTGCCCACCCGGAGCGAGTCCGGCTCGCTCCACCCTGTGCCTGCCCGGGCGGGCCCGCAGGCCGGCCGCGGGCACTCCCTCCTGGGAGCGGCGCGGCGCCGGACCCGCCACCCCCGCGAGGCTTTCCCGGGCTGTTGCACCCCTTCCGGAGCCCGGGACCCCCTTACCCCTGGGGCCGAGACGGGACGGCGTTCCTTCTGTGCGGTCACCGAGATCACACCCTGACGGGGCCGGGCAGCGGGTCTTATCCCAAGCGGACCCGCCCCGCTTCGGGGTGGAGACTGAGCCCGAGTTCCTGGTTGTCCCTCTCTGCCCACGAGACCGGAAAAGCCTACGCGGGCGAAGCGCACCTGGACGCCGGGGCCGGGACCGCCGCGCCTGGCGCCCGGGGAGGGGCTGCACCGGCCTAGAGCCCGCGCGTCGCGCTCTCGGCTTTGTCCCCAGCCTGGATCCCAGCCTGCCTGGCCCCGCCCGGGCGCGCTCGTGCTCCCTCGAGTCGAAGCAGTCGGACTCTCAGGTCTCCGGTGCTCGGGCGTCCCCACACCCTCGGAGGGCCGCGCCTCGGGACCTCTCCCGCACACGCCCTGCGCCCACCGCGGCCGGAATTCCGGCAGAGAGTCAAAGCTTCCTCCCCGCGACACTGCACTTTTTCACGCCGGAAAAGTGGAAAGTGAAATCAGAACGGCACATTTCGTTTCCCTCTCAGCACTATACATACCCCAAAGTTCTCCGTAGTTCCACCTTCTCCCTTGAGAAAAGCCGAGTTCCCTTTCCTTGGGGAAACCTTTGGAAATGGGAGTTCGGAGCAGTTCCAGATCTTTCTCGCTACCATTACCTGGGTTCGCTGCTGGTCAAGTAGCTCCCGGGTTCGGCATTGAAACAGCGCTCTCCCCTTATTATACAGTCTTTGTTCGTATCTGCCTCCCCGGTTGGACTCAAACAAGGCACTGACTGGGTCTAAGTGGTCTTTGCACTCACACCCAGTACCGTCCTGGCACATGGCAGTGAATGCTCGCATAATGAACCTATTGGGTATATCGGCAAATTCGGATTTCATTTAACAGAGGGTAGGTAGCTTTGGGGAGTGTGTGTGTGTGTGTGTGTGTTTAAGAATCGATTTTATTTATTTTTTATTTTTGGTTGCGTTGGGTCTTCGTTGCAGCGCACTGGCTTTCTCTAGTTGCAGCAAGCGGGGGCTACTCTGCATTGCGGTGCGCAGGCTTCGCAGTGCGGTGGCTTCTCTTGTTGCGGAGCACCGGCTCTAGGAGCGTGGGCTTCAGGAGTTGTGGCTAGCGGACTCCAGAGTGCAGGCTCAGTAGTTGTGGCACAGGGGCTTAGTTGCTCTGCAGCCTGTGGGATCTTCCCGGACCAGGGATCGATCCCCTGCATTGGCAGGCGGATTCTTAACCACTGCCTCACCAGAGAAGTCCCTGGGGAGTGTGTTTTATATCGAACAGATCAAAATGCAAGTGACTGTTAGCAACCTTAAAGCTGGAGAGGTGAGCCTCCCTGGTGGCTCAGTGGTTAAGAATCCGCCTGCCAATGCATGGGACACAGGTTTGAGCCCTGGTCCGGGAAGATCCCACATGCCTCGGAGCGACTAAGCCGGTGCGCCACAACTATTGAGCCTGTGCTCTAGAGCCGTGCGCCACAACTACTGAAGCCCACAGGCCTAGAGCCTGTGCTCCGCAACAAGAGAAGCCACTGCAGTGAGAAGCATGCGCATGGCAATGAAGAGTAGCCCCTGCTCACAGCAACGAAGACCCAACGCAGCCAGAAATAAATGAATAAATAAATTTATATTAAAAACAAAAAGCTGGAGAGGTAACATTAAATTATTTCCTTAAGATGCAACTAAAGGAGGTGGTTTAATATGGTTGAGAGCATGGGTTTGGGGATCAGACTGGTCTGGATTCTACACCTGGTCAGCCCCTTTTCTCTGCTTGATACCTTTAAGTTTCTGAGCTTCAGTTTATGAACTAACGTGGAGTCAACTAAAGAAGACAAACAGTGGGAAAAAAATGAAATAAGGATAATTCATTTCCTCAGAGGGATTAGATCCACTACTTAATCCTTAAATAATTAATAAAATAAAAAAGAAAAGGTTAGAAATGGAGCAGATGCACCCTGCCAAGATCACCTTTACTAGGTGGGTGTACCCAGCTCACAGCGCCCCCTTTTCTCCCCATAACTGCCCTCACTCCAGGTTGGGAAGCCACAGTCAATGCTAACCTTACAGGGTACAAAAGGCCAAGAATTAATCTATGATATCCTTCCTAGTCCAGAGCTCCCATGGGCTTTGGCTGAGGCTAAATTTCAGCAGAAAACCCTTCTGTGCTTTGCTTCTTCCTCTGCGATGTCCTGCTTGACTCACAGGTTCTCCTGAGAATACCTCCTCACTAAGACACTTACACAAGAATCCCTGTCTCAGGCTTTGCTTCTAGGCAACCTGATCTGTGAGTATTTTATTTCATTTAATGTTTTAAGTTTTTTTTAGGAGTATTTACAAAATTAATATAGGGACTTCCCTGGCTGTCCAGTGGTTAAGACTTTGCCTTCCAGTGCAGGGGGTGAGGGTTCAATCCCTGGTCAGGGAACTAAGATCCCACATGACTCTCAGCCAAAAAACCAAAACATAAAACAGAAGCAATATTGTAACAAATTCAATAAAGACTTTAAAAAAATGGACCCCGTCCAAAAGAAAATCTTTAAAAAAAAAGAAAGTAAACAAATCAACAGCCTCTGAGCAGTTTAAAAAAATAAATAAAAAATTAATGTAACAGTTGAAATTAAAGATTCAAAGGAGACTTTAAATTAAAGATAGCAGAATGAACACATGCATTTGCCTTGCTCCCTCTTGAAATCTCACTAAAGTAATAGTAGATTTTTTAAAAGAATGAAATAGGGCAAATTTGTAGCAACATGATGGACCTAGAGATTATCATACAAAGCGAAGTAAGTCAGAAAGTGAAAGATCAGATAATACCGTATAATATCACTTATATGCGGAATCTAAAATATGATGCAAATGAATATATCTACAAAACAGAAACACTCACAGAGAACAGACTTGTGAACTTGTGGTTGCCAAGGGGGAGGGGGGTGGGAGAGGGAAGAATTGGGAGTTTGGGATTAGCAGATGCAAACTATTATATATAAATACGATGGATAAACAACAAGGTCCTACTGTCTAGCACAAGGAACTATATTCAATACCCTGTGATAAACCATAATGAAAAAAATATAAAAAAGAATATACGTATGTGTAACTGAATCACTTTGCTTTACATCAGAAATTAACATAACATTGTAAATCAACTATACTTCAGTAAAAAAAATTTTTTTAAATAGTAGATTAAAAAAAACTCTCAAGAGGGACTTCCTGGGTGGTCCAGCGGTTAAGACTCCACGCTCCCAATGTAGGGGGCCAGGGTTCGATTCCTGGTCAGGGAACTAGATCCCGCATGCCTCAGCTAAGAGCCTGCATGCCACAACTAAAAGATCCTGCATGCCACAACTGAAGATCCTACATGCTACAGATCCCGTATGCCTCAACGAAAATCCCGCATGCTGCAACTAATACCTGACACAGACAACAAACAAACAAACAACAACAAGAAACTAACCCCCTCCCCCCAAGAAAACCTCACAAGAACAAGTGAGGAAAAATAACAAAATTTTGGAAACCCGAAAGCAGATAGGTGATAATTGACATAGCAGACATGAGAAAACTGACTCCTAAGCCAGGAGTAGGGAAAGCCAAGAAGCAACATGATATTGTAGAATTTCCCAGGGTAACACAGGTATGTGCTGCACCAAGTGCTTCTAAGAGTGGGTATATAACTAAAACTAAAAACAGGAGGATTTTTTGTAGGTCTGTACTGGAAGCAGCCAATCTCCTCCATCTCCTTCCCAATAGTACGCAGCTGCCACTGCCCTCTCCCACTTGGGCAGCAAATCAGAAACATAGTCTCGAAGGGGATAAAGCAGAGGATCTCTGGAATGGGGCATACCAAATGTAGTTGAGATGTTCTGGTTATCTAAGGCTGACTAACAAACTAGCCCAGAACTTGGTGGATAAAAACAATGACCATTTTATTACATCTCCTGATTTTTTTGGTCTGAATTTGGACAGGGCTTGGCTGGGCATTTCTTCTGTTCCACGTGACATCAACAGAAATCACTTAGTCTCACACAGGTCAGGATATCTATTATCAGAAAGACAACCGATAAGTTGTTGGTGAAGGTGTGGAGAAAAGGGACCCCTCATGCACCGTGGGAGGGAATGTAAATCGGTGCAGTGACTATGGACAGCAGTATGGAGATTCCTCAAAAAATTAAAAATAGAACTACCCTACAATCCAGCAATTCCACTTCTGGCTATCTATCCAAAGAAAACGAAAGCACTAATTAGAAAAGATATATGCACCCCTATGCTCAATGAAGTGTTATTTACAATAGCCAAGATTTGGAAGCAACCCAAGTGCCCATCAATAGATGAACGGACAAATAAGATATATATATATATATATATATATATCACTCAGCCATAGTAAAGAATGAAATTTTGCCATTTGGGACAACATGGATGGACCTAGAGTATATTCTGCCAAGTAAAATAAGTCAGACAGAGAAAGACAAATACTGTATGATTTCACTCACATGTAGAATCTAAATGACAAAACAAATGAAAAAACATAACCAAACAGAAACAGAGCCATAGATACAGAGAACAAACAGGTGGTTGCCTGAGGGGAGGGAAGGGAGGGGAGAGAAGGAGAGAAATAGGTGAAGGAGATTAAAAGGTAGAACTTCCAGTTACAAAATAGATAAGTCACAGGTATGAAATGTGCAGTGTGTGGAATATAGTCAATAATATGTAATAACGTGTAATATGTATGGTGACAGAGGACAACTAGACTTATGGTGATTATTTTGAAATGTATAGAAATATCAAATCACTATGTTGTATACCAGGAACTAATACATATATACATATATATATATATACACACATATATATATACACATATATATGTATATATATACACATATATATATGTGTGTGTGTGTGTATATATATATGTATGTATGTTAAAAATATACACCAGACAAAACTTTTTTAAACAAGTCACTTGATGGTATTCAGCTGGCAGATGGGCCAGTCTGGAGGATTCACTCCCATGTCTGCCACCATGATAAGGTGAGCTGGAAGGCTGATCTCAGCAGGCACTGTCCACAGGAGCACCTACACATGCCCTCTCCACATGGCAGTTTCAGGGTAGTCAGATTTCCTGTGGAGGCTCAGGGCATGCAAAAAGGATACTCCAAGAGATCCAAGCAAAAGTTACTAGGCTTCTTTTTTTTTTTTTTTTTTTTTTTTTTGCGGTACGCGGGCCTCTCACTGTCGTGGCCTCTCCCGTTGCGGAGCACAGGCTCCGGACGCGCAGGCTCAGCGGCCATGGCTCACGGGCCCAGCCGCTCTGCGGCATGTGGGATCTTCCCGGACTGGGGCACGAACCTGTGTCCCCTGCATCGGTAGGCAGACTCTCAACCACTGCGCCACCAGGGAAGCCCATAGGCTTCTTATTATCTAGGTTTGGCAGCCCCTGGACGTTATTTCTGTTGCATTCTATAGCTCATGGAAGTCACTAAGGCCAGCCCAGACTCAAGGAAGGGGCATTAGGCTTCATCCCTCAATTGGGAGACTAGCAAAAAATTTGCAGCCACCTTTAATCTACCACACAAGGCTGGGGGCGTGGCCCTGAAATTGAAGATCTATATGAAACTTAATATAATGAATGTTGAGCTGCTCAGTATTCCTCCTTCACTTGACTCCTACAACCCTGGCAACCAAGATGAGGAGTCTGGAATACTCTCCTCTGGGGAAGAGAAAAGACCTAAAGAGACTGTCATTGGTTATTCAATGAAACCGGAGCAATCCTTTAGTGACTTCACCATAGTCAAGCCCCACCCCTTACCCAGGCATACAGAGCTTCCAGGCAGCATTTTATTTTAATTTTTAAATGTTTGTATTTTATTTTATTTTTTCTTTCAGTTTTATTAAGATATAATTGACATACAACACTGTATAAGTTTAAGGTGTACAGCATAATGATTTGACTCACATACATCATGAAATGATTAGCACAATAAGTTTAGTGAGCCTCCATCATCTCATATAGATACAAAATTAAAGAAATAGAAAAAAATTTTGTGTGTGATGAGACCGCTTAGGATTTACTCTCTTAACAACTTTCCTGTATAACATACAGCAGTGTCAATTATATTTATCATGGTGTACATTACATCCTTACTATTTATTTAATCTTATAACTGGAAGTTTGTAGTACCTTTTTTTTTTTTTTTTTTTTTTTTTTTTTGCGGTACGCGGGCCTCTCACTGTTGTGGCCTCTCCCGTTGGCGCACGGGCCCAGCCGCTCCGCGGCATGTGGGATCTTCCCGGACTGGGGCACGAACCCACGTCCCCCCTACATCAGCAGGTGGACTCTCAACCACCGCGCCAACAGGGAAGCCCTCCTTTTGACTGCCTTCATCCAATTACCCCTCCTGGCCCACTGCCCAGCCTCTGGTAACCACAAATCTGATCTTTTTTCTTATGAATTTGTTTGTATGTTTGTTTGTTTGTTTTTGAAGTATAATTGACCTACAACACTATGTTAGTTCCTGTTACTCAACACTGATTTTTTCCATATGTTTCAAAATGATCACCATGATAAATCTAGTTACATGTTGCTATACAAAGCTATTACTTAGTTATTGACTATATTCCCCAAGCCTTCATACCCATGACTCATTTATTTTGCAACTGGAAGTTTGTACCTTTTAATCTCCCTCATCTATTTCTTTCTTCTCCCCAGACCCCTTCCTTCTGGTAACCACCTGTTTGTTCTCTATATCTATAACTGTGTTTCCATTTTGTTATGTTTGTTCATTTGTTTTGTTTTTTAGATTCCACATATAAGTGAAATCATACAGTATTTGTCTTTCTCTGTCTGACTTATTTCACTTAGCATAATATCTTCTAGGTCCATCCATGTTGTCCCAAATGGCAAGATTTCATTCTTTTTTTTTAATTTAATTTTTTTTAGCACAGCAAGTTCTTATTAGTTATCTATTTTATACATATTAGCGTATATAAGTTAATCCCAATCTCCCAATTCATCCCACTCTTTTTTATTCCAGGCAGCATTTTAGATCTTAGTCTTAGGGCTGCTAGATAAAATACAAGACACTTAAAGTGGAATTTCAAATAAATAACAAATAATTTTTTACTAAATTATAAAATTCTTATATACAGTATGTCCTAAATATTGCATGAGTATATTTATACTAAAAATTATTTATTGTTTATCTACAATGAAAAGTTAACTAAGTGTCCTGTTTTGTTTGTTTTACTAAGTTTGACACTACTAAGTAAGAACAAACATTCAAAGGTCATCAGAATTTAAGGGAAGGATCTGATATGAAACAGAGCAGAAAAAAAGAAACTTGGAAGAAACAAGACTATATGGAGAGTTGAAAACTTTGAAAAATCTTTCATTGATCTCCTTTGAGAAACAAAAATAGAATAAAATAGAATAGAAATACAATAGATTCTCTAAAAACTGAACACTCAGAGAACCAAACAGAGCTCTTTTAAATTAAAACTATGATAGCAAAAATGAAAAACTCAGTAGAATGGTAGGAAGATAAAGTGAGGAAATGTGCTAGAATGTGTAGATAAGAGACCAAAAAAAGAGAAGGATGTAAGAAAGGATAAGAAAATTCAAAAGTCAGCCCAGGATATCTGGGAAACAGAGTGGAAGAAATCAATTAAATAATTCAATCATATATTTTTAGAACTAAAGGACATGAGTTTCCACATTGAAAGGGCTCACTGAACCCAACAAAATGGACAAAAACAGAACCACACCAAGGCACATCATGATAAAATTTCAGAACACTGGGGACATAGAGTAGATCGTAAGCACTCAGAGGGAAAAATGAGGTTTCACACAAAGGATCAGGAAGGATCAGAGTGGCATCACTTCTCCATAGCAACACATGAAGCTGGAAGACAATGGAATAATGTCTTTACAATTCTGGGAGAAAATTATTTCCAATACAGGTTCTTATACCCAGCCAAACTATCAGTCAAGTGTGGGGGTAAATAAAGATATTTTCAGACATGCAAGATTAAAAATATTTTTTTATCTTCCAAGAATCTTTTCTTAAGAAGCTTTCAGATGGTATGTTCCACCAAAACAAGGAAGTAAACCAAGAATGTTTAAAAAAAAAAAGTGAATAGTGGAATGGACAACTGAAAATTGAATGGCAGGGAAGGGTGGTTAGTTAACACTATAGTTATTGAGTCTAATTTACTTAACTGTAGAGTACAGCTAACATTTATATAAGCACTTAGCATGCGCCAGTCACTATTCTAAGTACTTTAGATACGCTGTTTTAATCAGTTAATCCTCACAACAGTTCTCTGAGTTAGATACTTGTGTGGAGTATGTGTCAGTAAGTTTTACTATTGATGGTATACAATCACTTACTAATTGAACAAAATTGTATTAAACTTCCTGTGGCAGATTGTATTTTTCAGAATTGGTTGTAATAATATATTCCGTCTCTCATGCTGTTCCAACACCACTCTCCCCACCCCAGTCAAGAGATAGCATCTCTGTCCCTACTCTTTGGACCTGAGTGGACTTGTTGGGTGAGCTTCCGTGATTGCATAACAATAGTAATGCTTTTGAAGCTGGGTCTTAAAAGATGATATAGCTTCTGTCTAGTTCTCTCACTCAGAGCATATGCCTGTGGAGCCCTGAAGTACAGCTTCCCTGAAGCCACCATGCTGTGGAGACTACGTGGACAGACCACATGAAGACAAAGAGAGTCGGAGGAGTCCCACCTGTTTCAGCCCCAGCAGTTTGAACTTTCCCAGACCCAGTGGTAGACAAGCTAATGAAGAAGCCAGATGACCCCAGCATCATCCCTGTCTCACAGCAGCCAGATGAGAGACACTGAGTGAGAACCACTTAGCTGAGCTCAGCCAATCCCCAGACTCCTGAGAGATGACAATAGTAAATGATTATCATTGTTTCATACCATGAACTTTGGGATGTTATTTTATGGCACAACAGATTTCCAGAACACTTCTAGATAGGAGTGGGGGTGTCTAACCCAGACTTCTGAATCTCCCTTCCCAGTACTCACTGAAATGCCCCAGAGCCTTTGGGGGGGGGCGGAATTTTTACCCTGAGTGGCAAGCTCCTCTCTGATATCCATTCTGGCTGCTGGCCGAGAAGGAGGTGAGGACAAAGACCAGATAACCTTCAGCCCTTTGGGACAGTGGCTTTGCAGAAACTTTGAGAAGAAGCCTTACAGGGGTGACCTTCCTTGCCAGATGGCTCTCTTCACAATCCTTACAGGCTGCCGGAAGGTAATCAATCCTTCAGCTTAAGATATGAAGAAGATTCTAACAGCATCCAAATAGACAGGCAGGGAGCCAAGAAGCATTAGCTCATACTGTTTGGGAACAAGTGCAAAGCATGGTTAAATTCAAGGATGAGTAAGCGTAAAAAAGGTTATAAAACCATGAAAAAATTCTGGAACAAAGAAAAGAAAACAGCATCTAAGAGGCAGAAGAAGAAACTAGTTTTCCAAGTTTTACAATATGAAACAGAAGTAAGTTTTAAACTGTCTCTGCTATGACTTTGATAGACCAAACACCAAAAAACATACAAGTGATTGGAATAATATTATTTATGAGGTAGAATGAATAGTTATGAACTGGACTGGACTCCATGTTCTACAGAGAAAGCAGCTTCCTTTCAATCATCTACTGAATATTCACAAAAACTGACAAAATATTTATTGCAAAGAAAACCTCATAAAATTCCAAAATAAAAATAGGGTTTGAATCCCAGCTAAACCATTTCTTAGTTGATGACCTTAAGAGAGTCAGTTATCTTTTCTGTGCCTTAGTTTTCTCATTTGTAGAATGGGAATAATGATAGTACCTACATTATAGGTGCTATGTTATAATAATTAAATGGCATATTTTTTGAAGAGTTTGTTGTAACTCTATGTTAGTGTTAGCTATTTTTCTGATCACAGTTAACAAAATTAAAATTCAATAACAAAACTATTAACCAATCTTTCCCTTTTAAAATCAATAGTATTTGCTACCACCTAATTATATTAAATGCCATGCTTGGGGGCTCATAAGGAAACTAAATTTGACACCGTCCTTCAAGATATCTCTCCATTGTCTCCTAGAATCCACTGGTATCAAAGAAAAATTTGATACTCAACTGGTTCTTTTTCCTTAGTTGATAATCTAGTTTTTCTCACAAGAAAAACTTAAGATTTCCTCTTTCCCTTGAAGAATGTGTTTAGGAGTGGACCTGTTTTGCTTGTCCTAATTGGCACTCTTAGGTTGTTCATTAAGACTGAAATATTTTCCAAACTCAGAAAAGTTCACCTATATTATATCTCTCTTCCATTATTTCCATTCTTTTGTTCTGGAATTTCTATTTGATGCTGTGGGAACTTTTGACTTTATCCTCCATGTCACTTAACCTTTCTTTCATTGGTTGTTTTTGTTTTATTTTGGCTTTGTTTTAGTCCTTTAGCTCTGAGTTTGAGAGAATTCTTAGGATTAATCTTAATTCAGTTCATTAATTCTATTTTTAGTTGTGTCCATTTTATTCAGCCCATCTACCAACTTTTTTTAATATACAGCTTTGATTTTTATCATAGTTGCAAATGCACATAGTTTTTTGTTTTTTGTTTTGCGGTACGCGGGCCTCTCACTGTTGTGGTCCCTCCCGTTGCGGAGCACAGGCTCCAGACGTGCAGGCTCAGTGGCCATGGCTCACGGGCCCAGCTGCTCCGCGGCATGTGGGATCTTCCTGGACCGGGGCATGAACCCGTGTCCCCTGCATCGGCAGGTGGACTCTCAACCACTGCGCCACCAGGGAAGCCCAATGCACATAGTTTTAAAAGACAAATAGTTCTACAAGATTTGTTACAAAAAGAACAGCAGTTTTCTATCTCCTCTCTCTCTCCATCTTTCTGCCAGGGAACTAGTGCTGCTTTAGGCACAAACCCATCTGCGGCCATAGAATCCATTGATCCCTGAGATTATATAATAAGTATCCCAATCACAAGTCACAGCAGTGTATAAGGCTTGCTAAAATAAAGTCTATGAAAGGTTTGCAAGAGGGATTCTCATGAAGAAAACCTGTGTTTCCCAATTTGAAAAGATATATTCACCACCACACTCCTTGTAGCATTATTTACAATTGCCAAGATATGGAAACAACCTAAGTGTTCATTAGTGGATGAAGAGATAAAGAAGATGTATATATACACAATGGAATATTACTCCGCCATAAAAAAGAATGAAATCTTGCCATTTGCTACACCATAGATGGACCTCGAAGGCATTATGCTAAGTGAAATAAATCAGACAAAGATAAATACCATATGATCTCACTTATAGGTGGAATCTGAAAAACAAAACAAACAAACAACAGCAACAAAAACCAAGCTCATAGATACAGAGAACAGATTGGTGGTTGCCAGAGGGAAGTGTGTGTGTGTCGGGCAGGTCAAAATGGGTGAAGGGTGTCAAAAGCTACAAATATCTGGCTATAAAATAAAATCATGGGCATGTAATGTACAGCATGGCGATTGTAGTTAATAATACTACAGTACATGTTGGAAAGCTGCTAAGAGAGTAGATCTTAAGAGTCCTCATCACAAGAAAAAAAGAAAAGAAAAGAAAATTTCTGTAACTGTGTGGTGATGGATGTTAACTAGACTTATTGTGGTGATTATGTCACAATGTATATAAATACTGAATCATTATGCTGTATGCCTGAAAGTATTGATAATATAATGTCATATGTCAATTATACCTCACTTTAAAAACAAAATAAAATTTAAAAAATTAAGAAGATCTCTGTTTCCAACCTGCTAAATTGAAAGTAAGGGAAAGAACAGTGATAAGAAAACAGACAGAAAAACAAGTCTGCTTGGCGACACCCCTGCCCAATGGTAGTGACAGTTCTACCTTCAGTGATTAGCATTGGACTTCCCTTTTCTCCACCTCCTCAAACCTGAGCCAGGAGATCACTGCCTCCATGGAGAAGGTGACACTGCAACTTGCTTCACTTCCAGCCTGGGCTCCTTCAAGAAATTTAAGGCATAACATGACAGCAGATGAGCAACATGCCTACATTAGTACAAACTTTGGATTAGGTCCTCTTTTGGTACTGTAATAATATTTATTCAATGAATTGGTGTTTGGAAAGAGGTATTGCCCAACTTATCTCATTTTTAGATATTAGGATCTCAGAAATTTATGTTTGCCTAACAGACAGACATCGTAAGCAGTGGTGATGAATCCTCTATGAACCCCATTCCCCAACAGGAGATAGTCTAATTCTACCAGAAATGTATCAAAGAAAAACGTGCAGCACTTGCTGTTTTCCTTTTTCAATGACCCAAAAGAGGAATGTCTTTTTTCTCTTCTTCTCCAAAACCTGTTTTGGCTACCATAAGATGCTGCAGCTCAACCAAAAGAGAAAGCTGATTTGACCTCAGAGAGGTTAATCACTTGCATTACAACAGTATAAACTTTAGCAAAGTTTGACAAGCAAATAACAATGCATTTGTAGATCACTGGCTCCAGGGAAGTGCCCATTTCCACGTTTCACCCCACTCGGAAGCCTGGCAGCTGATGAGGAAGGTAATTTTCTTTCAAGATTGTTGACCTTTTTTTTTTTTTAAGCATCTGCTCTTCTAGCTTGTACTTTTCCTGCTGCTGTCCTGCAGCTCACATATATGCCTCATAAAATCAAACCATCATTATGAAAATTAGCTCTGATCATAGGAGTCATCATGGTCTCATTTGTTTTTGCAAATACCCCAGATGAACGTGGACAGCCCTGAAGTGATTGCAGGTAAGTCAGCTATCACAAAAACACAGCAGCTGCAAATAGTATAGGGTGAGAGCTAGCATGATAATCCATTTTTCTATACAGCTGTCCCTTGGTATCCATGGGGAATTGGTACCAAGACCCCCCCCCCCCACTGACACCAAAATCCCTGGATGCTTAAGTTCCTTACATAAAATGGCATAGTACAACATACAAGACTCAGAGTGGCCAAGATGGCAGAGTAGGAAGACCCTGAGCTCACTTCCTCCTATGGGCACACCAAAATTACTATTTACAGAGCACCTGTTGATGAGAAAGACTGGAATCTACCAGAAAAGATCTTCTACAACTAAAGATATAAAGAAGGAACCACAACAAGATGAGTAGGAGGGGTGGAAACACGGTATAGTCAAGCCCCACACCCCCGGGTGGGCAACCCACAAATGGGAAGATAATTACAATTGCAGAGGTTCTCCCCAAGAAGTGAGTGGTCTGAGCTCCACATAGGGCTCCCCAGCCTGGGGGTCCTGCACCAGCAAGATGAGCCCCCAGAACATTTGGCTTTGAAGGCCAGCGGGGCTCACTTTCAGGAAAGACAGAGGGCTGTGGGAAATAGAGTCCATTCTTAAAGGTGCATTTGCAACCATTGTAATTAAAATGACAAAAGTTAAAAATAAATAGAGAATATTAAAAGTAACAGGGGAAAAGCAACAAGTTATACACAAGAGAATGCCCATAAGGCTATGATCTGACTTTTCAGCAGAAACTTTGCAGGCCAGAAAGGAGTGGGATGATATATTTCAAGTGATGAAGGAGAAAAGCCTACAACCAAGAATACCTGGCAAGGCTTTCATTCAGATTTGATTTAGAAATCAAAAGTTTTACATAAAGGCAAAAGCTAAAAGATTTCAGCATCACCAAACCAGCTTTACAAGAAATGTTAAAGGGACTTCTCTATGAGAAAAAGAAAAGACAGGCCACACAAAAGGAAAAAGTTCATTGTTAAAGGCAAATATACAGTAAACGCAGTAAATCAGACACAGCTAACTTCACACTCAATGGTGAAAAGCTGAAAGCATTTCCTTTAAGATTAGGAACAAGACAAAGATGCCACTCTCACCATTTTTATTCAACATAGTATTGGAAGTCCTAGCCACAGCAATCAGACAAGAAAAAATAAATAAAAGGAATCAAAATTGGAAAGGAAGAAATAAAACTGTCACTGTTTGCAGATGATATGATACTATATATAGAAAATCCTCAAGACACCACCAGAAAACTGGTAGAGCTCGTCAATGAATTTGGTAAAGCCACAGGATACAAAATTAATATACAGAAATCTGTTGTGTTTCTATACATTAACAATGAAATATTGAAAGAGAAATTAAGGAAACAATCCCATTTACAATCATATCAAATAAATAAAATACCTAGGAATAAATCTAACTAAGGAGGTAAAAGACCTGTACTCAGAAAACTATAAGACATTGATGAAAGAAATTGAGGATGACACAAATAGATGTAAAGACATATCGTGTTCTTGGATTGGAAGAACTAATATTCTTAAAATGTCCATACTATCCAAGGCAATATACTGATTCAATGCAATCCCTGTTAAAATACCAATGACATTTTTGACAGACCTGGAACAAAATAATTCTAAACTTTGTATGAAAACACAAAAGACCACAAATAGTCAAAACAATTTTGAGAAAGGAGAACAAAGCTGGAGGTGTCATTTTCCCTATTTCAGACTATACTGTATTACAAAGCTACTGTCATCAAAACGGCACAAAAACATACACATTGATCCATGGAACTGAATAGAAAGCCGAGAAACGAACCCGCACTTATATGGGCAATTAATCTATGACAAAAGAGGCAAGAATATACAATGGGGAAAAGACAGCTTCTTCAATAAGTGGTGCTGGGAAAACTGGACAGCTATATGCAAAAGAATCAAACTGGACTACTCTCTCACACCATGCACAAAAATAAATTCAAAATGAATTAAGGGGGCTTCCCAGGTGGTGCAGTGGTTAAGAATCCGCCTGCCAATGCGGGGGACACGGGTTCGAGCCCTGGTCCAGGAAGATCCCACATGCCGGGGAGCAACTATGCCCGTGTGCTACAACTGAGCCTGTGCTCTAGAGCCCGAGAGCCACAACTACTAAAGCCCTCGAGCCTAGAGCCCGTGCTCTGCAACGAGAGAAGCCACTGCAATGAGAAGCCCGTGCAACCCAACGAAGACCCAATGCAGCCAAAAGTAAATTAATTAATTAATTTAAAAAAATAAATTAAGGACTTAATGTAAAACCTGAAACCAGAAAAAATCTACAAGGAAACATACGCAGTGTACTCTTTGACATCAGTCTTAGTAATATTTTTTTGGATATGTCTCCTCATACAAGGGAAACAAAAGCAAAAATAAACAAATGGGACTATATCAAACTAAACTCTTTTGCACAATGAAGGAAACTATCAACAAAATTAAAAGGCCACATGCTAAATAGGAGAAGATATCTGCAAGCAATATATCTGATAAGGGTTAATATGCAAAATATACAAAGAACTCATACAACTCAATATCAAAACAACAACAACAACAACAGCAATCCAATTAAAAAATAGGCAGAGGATCTGAACAGACACTTTTCCAAAGAAGAAATACAGATGGCCAACGAGCACATGAAATGATGCTCAACGTGGCTAATCACCAGGGAAGTGCATATCAAAACCACAGTGGGAAATCACCTCACACCTGTCAGAATGGTTATTATCAAAAGGACAACAAATAACAAGTAACAAGTGTTGCCGAGGATGTGGAGAAAAAGGATCCCTCATGCACTATTGGTGGGAATGTCAATTGGTGCAGCCACTACGGAAAATAGTATGGAGAGTCCTCAAAAAATTAAAACTAGAACTACCATATGACCCAGTAATTCCACTCCTGGGTATTTATCCAAAGAAAACAAAAACACTAATTAGAAAGCAAAGTCTATGCTGAAGAAGATGAAATCTAGAAGTATAAAGATATCAAGACTTAATAAGGTCCTGTGACTTCCCTGGTGGCACAGTGGTTAAGAATTCACCTGCCAATGCAGGGGACACGGGTTCGATCCCTGGTCTGGGAAGATCACACATGCTGTGGAACAACTAAGCACATGAGCCACAACTACTGAGCCGGTGTACCTAGAGCCTGTGCTCCACAACAGGAGAAGCCACTGCAATGAGAGGGCCGCGCACCCCTGCTCACTGCAACTAGAGAAAGCCTGCGCGCAGCAACAAAGATCCAACGCCGCCAAAAATAAATAATAAATTTATTTAAAAATTTAAAAAATAATAATGTGATCCTTAAGTCAGTGTGGCACTCACACAAAGATAGACAAATAGATAACTGGAACAGAAGAGAGAGGGCAAAAATAGACCTTCACCCACACAGTCACCTAATTTACAACCAAGGTAGCAGTGCAGTGGGGAAAGTGCACCATTCATTTTCCATGAATGGTGATGGGTCAATTTACAGCATATGAAAAAATAATGAATCTTGGTAGTTACCTAAAAGAGAATCAATTGCAGATGGACTGTAGATCCAAACATGAAAGAAAAAAAAAACAAAGTTTTTAGAAGAAGACAAGTCAATGTTTTAGAATAGGTCAAGGTTTCTTAAGTAGGATACAAATAGTTCTAATCATACAGGGAAAATGATCAATTTAATAATATTAATCTTAAGAACTTCTGTTCATCAAAAGACATGAAGAGCATGAAAAGGCAAGTCTTAGAGTAGGGTATGATATTTACAATACACATATCAAAAAGAGGACTAATAACAAGTATATATATATAATGCTATAAATTTAAAGCATTTTAGAGTAAAAGAGTGGCCAGAAACAGAATATTTATGTACTATCTTACTAGATATTTACTAACTACAAAGGGAAAAATGGTAACTTTATGGTAGAGACACCTGACAGATATCACCTTAAACCAAGTGATCAAAGTTGACATCACTCCGGAGAAGACAATTGACATCATGTTCCTCCTGCTCTTATGCACTGAGAAGGATACAACATCACTCCTCCAAAGATACATGACCTGAATTTAATCATGAGGAGACATTAGACAAATATAAATTGAGGGCATTTTACAGAATAACTGACCAGTACTCGTCGAAAGTGTTAAGGTCATAAAAGGCAAAGTAAGACTGAAGAATGATCCCAGATTAATTGGGACTAAGGAGACATGTCAACTAAAGGCTATGGGTAATCCGGGATTGAATCCTGGTCCAGAAAAAATCATTAGTGAGACAATTGATGAAATTGTAATAAGGTCTGTAGTTGAGTACCAATGTTAAATTATTGGTTTTGATAACCAGACCATAGTTATGCAAGATATCAAGATATGAAGCTGGGTGAAGGGAAAATGGGATTTGGGGGTACTAATTTCAAATTATTTCAAAATGAAAAGTTAAAAATAAAGAAGAAAATAACTTTGGTAAAATACCTGTTCAAGTATTTTGCAGAAAATTGGCACTTTACAAAAAGGGATATTCAAATAGCCAATATAACATAAGAAGTGCCCATCTTTATTAGTCATAAGAGCAATGCAAATTAAAGCCCTGGTGAGATACCACTGCACACACCAGAATGTCTAAAATGAAAAAGACTAGTTCTATCAACTATTGTCAGATCAGAGCAACTACTACTCTCCTACACTGCTGATGGGAGTGTAATTAGTACACCCACACTGAGAAACAGTTTGGCAGCATCAATTTAAGCTGAACAAATGTAGATCCTATGACCCAGCAATGTGTAGGTAATGTGCACCAATAGATATTTTCAAAAATTTTTATAGCAGCATTATTTGTAATAGACAGTAACTGGGAACAATATGTATGTCCGTCAATGGTGGAATAGATAAATAAATTGTGGTATGGTGACACAACACAATACTCTACAGCAAGAGCAAGAACAAATTACAGCACAACAGCATGAATGTCTTCTCAAATAAAACATTGAGTGAGGGACTTCCCTGGTGGCACAGGGGTTGAGAGTCCACCTGCCGATGCAGGGGACACGGGTTCGTGCCCCAGTCCGGGAAGATCCCACATGCCGCGGAGCGGCTGGGCCCGTGAGCCATGGCCGCTGAGCCTGCGCGTCTGGAGCCTGTGCTCCGCAGGCCACAACAGTGAGAGGCCTGCGTACCACAAAAAAAAAAAAAAAAAAAAAAAAACATTGAGTGAGACCAAATGTAAAATAGATAGCTAGTGGGAAGCAGCTACATGGCACAGGGAGATCAGCTCAGTGCTTTGTGTCCACCTAGAGAGGTGGGATAGGGAGGGTGGGAGGGAGACGCAAGAGGGAGGAGATATGGGGATATATGTATATGTATAGCTGATTCATTTTGTTATACAGCAAAAATTAACACACCACTGTAAAGCAATTATACTCCAATAAAGATGTTAAAAAAAAAATTGAGTGAGGACTTCCCTGGCGGTGCAGTGGTTGAGAATTCGCCTGCCAATGCAGGGGACACTGGTTCAATGCCTCGTCCAGGAAGAGCCCACATGCCGTGGAGCAAGTAAGCCCGTGTGCCACAACTACTGAGCTTGAGTGCCACAACTACTGAAGCCTGAGTACCCTAGAGCCCACATGCTGCAACTACTGAAGCCACCGCAACAAGAAGCCCACGCATCACAACAAAGAGTGGCCCCTGCTTGCCGCAACTAGAGAAAGCCTGCATGCAGCAATGAAGACCCAATGCAGCCAAATATAAAGAGAAAAAAATTGAGTGATACAGATAGAGAACAGACTGTGGTTGTCAAAGGGGTGGGGGTTGGGGGAGGGATGGATTGGGAGCTTGGGGTTAGCAGCTGCAAACTATTATATATAGAATGGATAAACAACAGGGTCCTACCATATAGCACAGGGAACTATATGCAATATCTTATGATAAACTATAATGGAAAAGAATAAGAAAAACTACACATATATATATATATATATATATATATATATATATATATATAATTAAAAATAAAACATTGGGTAATAGAAGCCAGGCACAAAGCAGCACCTAATATACAATTCTATTTAGGTGGAAAGTCCAAAAGCAGGTAAAATCCATCTATGTTCTTAAAAGTCAGGGTAATTGTTACCTTTGTAGAGACTAGAAGGGCTTGTGGGGTTCTGGTAACTGTTAATTGATCTGGGTGCTGATTACATGGTGTGTTTACTTTGTGTAAATTCATTGAGCTGTGCACTTCCCCATATGTATGCTTTGCATTTCTCCAGCAGAGTAATAAAGGCACAGCCAGTGCAGACTGACAAGTGAATTAAAACTCCTGGGCTGACGAATGCTTTGATTGGTTCTTCAGGAAAAATTAATTTCAAAACAAATCAGTGGTCTCACTAAACAGTTTTGATAATTTTCTCAGCTGCAGCCCAACAATTGCATAGTAAAAGAACTTTATGAGAACCAATGACTTTACAAAGAAAGGACTAAACACATTTTAGAGAATTTCATATTTTCCATGTCATATCTGGAAGAAAATTATGTTACTAAAACGCTGGGTAAAATGAAATGGTTCTTAAATGCCATTTCTTTCTTAACAATAAACGGTTGTTTGAAAACCAGGAAACAGGGTTGTGAGTAATTAAGAATTTTATTGAGTTTCTTCCATAGCAAAGATCAATAAAACTAAAAGTTGGTTCTTTGAGAAGATAAACAAAATTGATAAGCCATTAGTCAGACTCATCAAGAAAAAAAGGGAGAAGATTCAAATCAATAGAATTAGAAATGAAAAAGGAGAAGTAACAACTGACACTGAAGATATACAAAAGATCGTGAGAGATTACTACAAGCAACTCTATGCCAATAAAATGGACAACCTGGAAGAAACGGACAAATTCTTAGAAAAGCACAACCTTCCAAGACTGAACCAGGAAGAAATAGAAAATATAAACAGGCCAATCACAGCACTGAAATTGAAACTGCGATTAAAAATTTTCCAACACACAAAAGCTGAGGACCAGATGGCTTCACAGGCGAATTCTATCAAACGTTTAGAGAAGAGCTAACACTTATTCTTCCCAAAATCTTCCAAAATAAGCAGAGGGAGGAACACTCCCAACCTCACTGTATGAGGCCACCATCACCCTGATACCAAAACCAGACAAAGATGTCACAAAAAAAGAATACTACAGGCCAATATCACTGACGAACATAGATGCAAAAATCCTGAACAAAATACTAGCAAACAGAATCCAACAGAACATTAAAAGGATCATACACCATGATCAGCTGGGGTTTATCCCAGGAATACAAGGATTCTTCAATATATGCAAATCAATCAACATGATACACCATTTTAACAAATTGATGAATAAAAACCATATGATCATCTCCATAGTTGCAGGAAAAGCTTTCTACAAAATTCAACACCAATTTCTGATAAAAACCCTCCAGAAAGTAGGCATAGAGGGAACTTTCCTCAACATAATAAAGGCCATATATGACAAACACACAGCCAACATCGTCCTCAATGGTGAAAAACTAAAACCATTTCTACTAAGATCAGGAACAAGACAGGTCACCCACTCTCACCACTATTATTCAACATAGTTTTGGAAGATTTAGCCACAGTAATCAGAGAAGAAAAAGAAATACAAGGAATCCAAATCAGAAAAGAAGAAATAAAACTGTCACTGTTTGCAGATGACATGATATTATATATAGAGAATCCTAAAGATGCTACCAGAAAACTACTAGAGCTAATCAATGAATGCAGTAAAGTAGCAGGATACAAAATTAATGCACAGAAATTTCTTGCATTCTTATACACTGATGAAAAATCTGAAAGAGAAATTAAGGAAACACTCCCACTTG
This sequence comes from Tursiops truncatus, assembly GCF_011762595.2. NCBI lineage: Eukaryota > Metazoa > Chordata > Mammalia > Artiodactyla > Delphinidae > Tursiops > Tursiops truncatus. The sequence goes on from NC_047047.1 coordinate 30,385,979, forward strand.
CCACTGCAAAAAAAAAAAAAAAAAGAATAAAATACCTAGGAATAAACCTACCCAAGGAGACAAAAGACCTGTATGCAGAAAACTATAAGACACTGATGAAAAAAATGAAAGATGATACAAACAACTGGAGAGATATACCATGTTCCTGGATTGGAAGAATCAACATTGTGAAAATGACTATACTACCCAAAGCAATCTACAGATTCAATGCAATCCCTATCAAACTACCACTGACATTTTTCACAGAACTATAACAAAAAATTTCACAATTTGTATGCAAACGCAAAAGACCCCAAATAGCCAAAGCAATCTTGAGAAAGGAAAACGGAGCTGGAGGAAACAGGCTCCCTGACTTCAGACTATACTACAAAGCTACAGTAATCAAGACAATATGGTACTGGCCCAAAACAGAAACATAGATCAATGGAAAAAGATAGAAAGCCCAGAGATAAACCCACACACCTATGGTCAACTAATCTATGACAAAGGAGGCAAGAATATACAATGGAGAAAAGACAGTCTCTTCAATAAGTTGTGCTGGGAAAGCTGGACAGCTACATGTAAAAGAATGAAAATGGAACACTCCCTAACACCATACACAAAAATAAACTCCAAATGGATTAAAGACCTAAATGTAAGGCCAGACACTATAAAACTCTTAGAGGGAAACATAGGCAGAACACTCTATGACATAAATCACAGCAAGATCCTTTCTGACCCACCTCCTAGAGAGTAGAAATAAAAAGAAAAATTAACAAGTGGGACCAAATGAAATTTTAAAACTTTTGCACAGCACAAGAAACCATAGACAAGACAAAAAGACAACCCTCAGAATGGGAGAAAATATTTGCAAATGAAGCAACTGACAAAGGATTAATCCTCAAAATATACAATCAGCTTATGCAGCTGAATATCAAAAAACAAACAACCCAATCCAAAAATGGGCAGAAGATCTAAATAGGCATTTCTCCAAAGAAGATATACAGATTGCCAGGAGGCACATCAAAAGCTGCTCGACATCACTAATTATTAGAGAAATGCAAATCAAAGCTACAATGAGCTATCACCTCACACCGGTCAGAATGGCCATCATCAAAAAATCTACAAACAATAAATGCTGGAGAGGGTGTGGAGAAAAGGGAACCCTCCTACACTGTTGGTGGGAATGTAAATTGATACAGCCACTATGGAGAACAGTATGGAGGTTCCCTAAAAAACTAAAAATAGAACTACCATATGACCCAGCAATCCCACTACTGGGCATATACCCTGAGAAAACCATAATTCAAAAATAGTCATGTACCACAATGTTCATTGCAACTCCATTTACAATATCCAGGACGTGGAAGCAACCTAAGTGTCCATTGACAGATGAATGGATAAAGATGTGGCCCATATACACAATGGAATATTACTCAGCCATAAAAAGAAATGAAATTGAGTTATTTGTAATGTGGTGGATGGACCTCGAGACTGTCATACAGAGTGAAGTAAGTCAGAAAGTGAAAAACAAATACCGTATGCTAACACATATATATGGAATCCAAAAACAAAAACAAAGAGGTTCTGAAGAACCTAGGGCCAGGACAGGAATGAAGACGCAGACGTAGAGAATGGACCTGAGAACACGGGGAGGGGGAAGCTGGGATGAAGTGAGAGAGTAGCATGGACATATACACGCTACCAGATGTAAAATAGATAGCTAGTGGGAAGCAGCCGCATAACACAGGGATATCCTCTCGGTGCTTTGTGACCACCTAGAGAGGTGGGATATGGAGGATGGGAGAGAGACGCAAGAGGAAGGGGATATGGGGATATATGTATATGTATAGCTGAATCATTTTGCTATATAACAGAAGCTAACACAACATTGTAAAACAATTATACTCCAATAAAGATGTTTAAAAAAAAGAATTCTATTTAATTTCTTATAATGCACGCTATCCTCAAGGCCACATACTCCCTGCTCAACCCACTGTTTGCACTCCCCTGGGCCTTAAGTCTTCTTCAGGTCTTGGGGGTTGACTTTGAAGGCAGACAAGAGACCTTACCATCATGAAGGATACGTTCTATATCCTAATTGGGGTGGTGGTTACACTGGCATATATATTTATTAAAACACACTGAACATTACACTTAAAAATTTTGTCTTTAAGCAGGGATGGGGGGATAAATTAGGAGTTTAGGAGTAACATATACACACTACTTTATATAAAATAGGTAAACAAGCACAGGGAACTATATTCAATGTCTTATAATAACTTATAACAGAAAAGAATCAAAATATATATATATGTATAACTGAATCACTTTGTTGTACACTTGAAACTAACACAATATTGTAAATTAACTATAGTTAAATGAAAAATCATAATGAAAACTTGACTAAAAAAACCTTCTCCTTAAAAAAAAATTATACTTTTAAATATAATGTAAATTATGCCCCAATTAAAAAAGAAGAATGCTAAAATGATTAATAGCTATTGGTTGCCTGGAATCAGAATTTATGAAACCAACACCCCATGATGTTATCAATAAGGCCTTGTAGTATTTCCCAGAAATACTAGTTTTCAGGGAACTGTGTTCCCTATGCCTTGACCTGTGTCTCCTGGATGTAAACATCTGTGGATTGAAATATATCCAGACGAACAAGAAAAAGAGAAGAGGCTCTATATGAGCTTGGTGAGTGCTGTGAAACTGTTACTCCATTTAATAAAATTACATGACAGGATGATAAGGTATTTCCCAAATCACATAATAAAAAAAAGGCTGGTATCAAACTAAAGTCCGTTCTACACAGGCAGCCCCTGCATCCCCACTTCCTCTGTCTCCCCACTTTAGTCCTCAGTGAAGTCTCTTTATAGTACTTGGGGGAGGTTGCCATCTTGTGGCAGGAGAAGCAACTGCAGGGCTACAAGAAGCATGGGGGAAATGAGCTTATCTTTGCCTTTTTACGGAACTCAGAAGGTCTCCTGGCAGAGGATAATTCTCCATCTGTGGATTGCCAGTGATGCGTTAGTCATCCACCAAAGGGCTTGAGAAGATCCTCTGAAAAGATACTTTGAAGCTGAAGAGAATTGAGGGAGCTTTTTTTTTTTTTTTTTTTTTTTTTTTTTGCGTTACGCCGGCCTCTCACTGTTGTGGCCTCTCCCGTTGCGGAGCACAGGATCCGGAAGCGCAGGCTCAGCGGCCATGGCTTATGGGCCCAGCCGCTCCGCGGTATGTGGGATCTTCCCGGACCAGGGTACGAACCCGTGTTCCCTGCATCGGCAGGCGGACTCTCAACCACTGCGCCACCAGGGAAGCCCGAGGGAGCTCTTTTGAAAGGATGACTCTCAGGGACAGGGAGACTCTCAGGCATGACTCTTCTCCCAGTTGGAACAGCACAGTGATGACAGCCAAGGACACAGGCCTGCAAGTAGCCCCTACTCACTGATGCATTTGTGCCAGATTAAAAAAGGGTTCTTTCATCTGGGTGGACAAAGCCCCAGGGTGCACAGCCTGGTAAGTGGAATACAGGCTGTATCTCAGCCCTCCTCACCACCTCTGCCAGGAGCTCTTGTGCAGTGGACAACCTGCACAACCATGACTGCAGCCCCGATGCAGCCACAGAACCTTCTCTTGGCACCTAAAATGCCCACAGCAAACACCAATGCCCCAAAGCTGGGGCAGAGGATGGGCACATCCCACCCTCATATGTATGCTTAAGGTAGTTCGGCACCCACTGTTACACGTGAATTTCAGTTTTCTTTCCAACAGGCACTACCATTTCTATTCAGGCCAAGGTATTTCCAGGTGAAACAGAATGAATGTTGTGAGCCTCTAACGTAGGGTCTTTAGGAAAATAGCATCACACTGCTTTGCCATGAAAGACTGTAGAATGGACAAATTTGAAAGTTATAGGTAAGGGGCTAAGGAAAATTTTACATTTTAAAATCCCTGGACAGACAAAAGACACATTGGAGAATAAGACAGAGAAGATGTTTATTCATTTAGCAAACATTCCTTAAGCACCCTGATTTGAGACGCCGGGCTAGGAAGGAGTTACAATGATGTTTAGAACAAGAGTCTCTCTGCCTGGAAGACACACACACACACACACACACACACACACACACACACACACACACACTGTGCCCTAGAAAACTTCTCTCCCAAGTTCACAGTTCAAAAAGCTTGTCTTTGTGAAGACCTCTACTTCCCTTTGCATTTAGGAGTTTCTTCATAGCGATTTTATGAGTGAATCACTTTTAGCACTTATCACATTTTGTTATAATTACTTCTTTTTATTTGGTTGTTTATATTTATTGTTTTATTAGCTTTCCTCTTCCACCGAATCGGCTTTTGGCTGATTTGATTTTCTCTATTGTTTCTTTGTTTTCTATTTCATTAATTTCTGCTTTTATTCTTACTATTTTTATTATACTTTCTTTAGGTTTGCTCTGTTGTTTTTTTCTGCTGTCTTTCGTTGAACTCGAACCCATTTGTTTATTTATTTATTTTTAATTTAATTTAATTTTTGTTTATTTATTTTTGGTTGCACTGGGTCCTCATTGCTGCGTGAGGGCTTTCTCTAGTTGCGTTGAGTGGGGGCTACTCTTTGTTGCAGTGCGCAGGCTTCTCATTGCGGTGGCTTCTCTTATTTATTTTCTATTTTTTTTTAATCTGATCCAGTTTTTAAAGTCATTATTGAATTTTTTACAATATTGCTTCTGTTTTATGGCCACGAGGCATGTGGAATCTTAGCTCCCTGACCAGAGATCGAACCCACACCCCCTGCATTGAAAGGCGAAATCTTAACCACTGGACTGCCAGGGAAGTCCTGTGGTGGCTTCTCTTGTTGCAGAACACAGGCTCTAGGAGCATGGGCTTCAGTAGTTGTGGCACACAGGCTCAGTAGTTGTGGCTTCTGGGCTTAGTTGCTCCGCGGCACGTGGATCCTGGACCAGGGACTGAACCCAAGTCCCCTGCATTGACAGGCGGATTCTTAACCACTGCGCATCCAGGGGAGCCACCCATTTATTTATTTATTCGTTTTTATTATGGTCAAATATATAAAACAAAACTTGCCATCTTAACCATTTTTTTTTTTTTTTTTTTTTTGCGGTCTGCTGGCCTCTCACTGTTGTGGCCTCTCCCATCGTGGAGCACAGGCTCTGGAGGCGCAGGCTCAGCGGCCATGGCTCATGGGCCCAGCCACTCCACGGCATGTGGAATCTTCCTGGACCAGGGCACAAACCTGTGTCCCCTGCATCAGCAGGCGGACTCTCAACCACTGCGCCACCAGGGAAGCCCCATCTTAACCATTTTTAAGTGTACAGTTCAGTGGCATTAATTAAGTACACAGTGTTGTGCAACCATCACCACTATTTCCAAAATTTTTCACCACCCCAAACAGAAATTCTGTACCCATTAAGCAACAACTCCCCGATCTCAACCTCATCTCCAGCCTCTGGTACCCTCTAACCTACTTTCTGTCTCTATGAATTTGCCTATTTTAGAAGTTTCATGTAAGCAGAATCATACAGTTTTTGTCTTTTTGTGTCTGGCTGATTTCACTTAGCATAATGTGTTCAAAGTCTATCCATGTATCAGAACTTCATTCCTCTTCTTGGCAGAATAATGTTCCATTGTATGTACATACCACATTTGATCATCCATTCATCTGTGGATGGACACTTCAGTTGTTTCTACCTCTTGGCTGCTGTGAATAATGCTTCTATGAACATCGGTATACAAGTATGTGTTCAAGTCTCTGTTTATAATTACACTATTTTGGGTATATACCTTATAATAATCTCTTTATATCACTGGTACTTGGAATAGACTATAGACCCCTAGGGCTTGTAGTACTCATTTTATATTCCCAAGCCAAACATAGTAGGAATGGGTATGATGGGGGGAAATAATTGAATAATGATAGTTCTTTACATCTATGAATCACTTTGAAGTTTATAAAGCATTTATCATATATATATGATAAATATATATATATCATATATCATGTATATACATATATATATATCTTTAACATCTTTATTGGAGTATAATTGCTTTACAATGGTGTGTTAGTTTCTGCTTTATAACAAAGTGAATCAGCTATACATATACATATACATATGTTCCCATATCGCTTCCCTCTTGCGTCTCCCTCCCTCCCACCCTCCCTATCCCACCCATCTAGGTGGTCACAAAGCACCGAGCTGATCTCCCTGTGCTATGCAGCTGCTTCCCACTAGCTATCTATTATATGTTTGGTAGTGTATATATGTGTTAGCATACAGTAATTGTTTTTCTTTTTCTGACTTACTTCAGAAAGTAAGTAATAGACATGTGTGATAGACGCTAGGTCCATCCAGCTCACTACAAATAACTCAATTTCGTTTCTTTTTATGGCTGAGTAATATTCCATTGTATATATGTGCCACATCTTCTTTATCCATTCATCTGTTGATGGACACTTAGGTTGCTTCCATGTCCTGGCTATTGTAAATAGAGCTGCAGTGAACATTGTGGTACATGACTCTTTTTGAATTATGGTTTTCTCTGGGTATATGCCAGGTAGTGGGATTGCTGGGTCGCATGGTAGTTCTATTTTTAGTTTTTTAAGGAACCTCCATACTGTTCTCCATAGTGGTTGTATCAATTTACATTCCCACCAACAGTGCAAGAGGGTTCCCTTTTCTCCACACCCTCTCCAGCATTTATTGTTGGCAGATTTTTTTTTTTTTTTTTACGGTACGCGGGCCTCTCACTGTTGTGGTCTCTCCCGCTGCGGAGCACAGGCTCCGGACGCGTAGGCTCAGCGGCCACGGCTCGCGGGCCCAGCCGCTCCGCGGCATGTGGGATCCTCCCGGACGGGGGCACGAACCCACGTCCCCTGCATCCGCAGGCGGACTCTCAACAACTGCGCCACCAGGGAAGCCCTGTTGGCAGATTTTTTGATGATGGCCATTCTGACCGGTGTGAGGTGATAGCTCATTGTAGTTTTGATTTGCATTTCTCTAATGATTAATGATGTTGAGCATTCTTTCATGTGTTTGTTGGCAATCTGTATGTCTTCTTTGGAGAAATGTCTATTTAGGTCTTCTGCCCATTTTTGGATTGGGTTGTTTGTTTTTTTGATATTGAGCTGCATGAGCTGCTTGTAAATTTTGGAGATTTGTCCTTTGTCAGTTGCTTCATCTGCAAATATTTTCTCCCATTCGGAGGGTTGCAAATATTTTGTCCCATTCGGAGGGTCTTTTGGTCTTGTTTATGGCTCCCTTTGCTGTGCAAAAGCTTTGAAGTTTCATTAGGTCCCATTTGTTTATTTTTGTTTTTATTTCCATTTCTCTAGGAGGTGGGTCAAAAAGGATCTTGCTGTGATTTATGTCATAGAGTATTCTGCCGATGTTTTCCTCTAAGAGTTTGATAGTGTCTGGCCTTACATTTAGGTCTTTAATCCATTTGGAGTTTACTTTTGTGTATGGTGTTAGGGAGTGTTCTGATTTCATACTTTTACATGTACCTGTCCAGTTTTCCCATCACCACTTATTGAAGAGGCTGTCTTTTCTCCACTGTATATTCTTGCCTACTTTATCAAAGATAAGGTGACCATATGTAAATGGGTTTATCTCTGGGCTTTCTATCCTTTTCCATTGATCTATCTTTCTGTTTTTGTGCCAGTACCATACTGTCTTGATTACTGTAGCTTTGTAGTATAGTCTGAAGTCAGGGAGCCTGATTCCTCCAGCTCCGTTTTTCTTTCTCAAGATTGCTTTGGCTATTCAGGGTCTTTTGCGTTTGCATACAAACTGTGAAATTTTTTGTTATGCTTCTGTGAAAAATGTCAGTGGTAGTTTGATAGGGATTGCACTGAATTTGTAGATTGCTTTGGGTAGTAGAGTCATTTTCACCATGTTGATTCTTCCAATCCAAGAACATAGTATATCTCTCCATCTATTTGTATCATCTTTAATTTCTTTCATCAGTGTCTTATAGTTTTCTGCATACAGGTCTTTTGTCTCCTTAGGTAGGTTTATTCCTAGAGATTTTATTCTTTTTGTTGCAATGGTAAATGGGAGTGTTTTCTTAATTTCACTTTCAGATTTTTCACCATTAGTGTATAGGAATGCAAGAGATTTCTGTGCATTAATTTTGTATCCTGCTACTTTACCAAATTCATTGATTAGCTCTAGGACTTTTCTGGTAGCATCTTTAGGATTCTCCATGTATAGTATCATGTCATCTGCAAACAGTAACAGCTTTACTTCTTCTTTTCTGATTTGGATTCCTTGTATTTCTTTTTCTTCTGTGATTGCTGTGGCTAAAACTTCCAAAACTATGTTGAATAATAGTGGTGAGAGTGGGCAACCTTGTCTTGTTCCTGATCTTAGTGGAATAGGTCTCAGTTTTTCACCATTGAGGATGTTGGCTGTGTGTTGGTCATATATGGCCTTTATTATGTTGAGGAAAGTTCCCTCTATGCCTACTTTCTGGAGGGTTTTTATCAATGGGTGTTGAATTTTGTCAGAAGCTTTCTCTGCATCTATTGAGATGATCATATGGTTTTTCTCCTTCAGTTTGTTAATATGGTGTATCACGTTGATTGATTTGCGTATATTGAAGAATCCTTGCATTCCTGGGATAAACCTCACTTGATCATGGTGTATGATCCGTTTAATGTGCTGTTGGATTCTGTTTGCTAGTATTTTGTGGTGGATATTTGCATCTATGTTCATCAGTGATATTGGCCTGTAGTTTTCTTTCTTTGTGACATCCTTGTTTGGTTTTGGTATCAGGGTGATGGTGGCCTCATACAATGAGGTTGGGAGTGTTCCTCCCTCTGCTATATATTGGAAGAGTTTGAGAAGGATAGGTGTTAACTCTTCTCCAAATGTTTGATAGAATTCGCCTGTGAGGCCATCTGGTCCTGGGCTTTTGTTTGTTCGAAGATCTTTAATCACAGTTTCAATTTCAGTGCTGTGATTGGTCTGTTTATATTTTCTATTTCTTCCTGGTTCAGTCTCAGAAGGTTGTGCTTTTCTAAGCATTTGTCCATTTCTTCCAGGTTGTCCATTTTATTGGCATAGAGTTGCTTGTAGTAATCTCTCATGATCCTTTGTATTTCTGCAGTGTCAGTTGTTACTTCTCCTTTTTCATTTCTAATTCTATTGATTTGAGTCTTCTCCCTTTTTTTCTTGATGAGTCTGGCTAATGGCTTATCAATTTTGTTTATCTTCTCAAAGAACCAGCTTTTAGTTTTATTGATCTTTGCTATTGTTTCCTTCATTTCTTTTTCATTTATTTCTGATCTTTGTGATTTCTCTCCGTCTGCTAACTTTGGGGATTTTTTTGTTCTTCTTTCTCTAATTGCTTTAGGTGTAAGGTTAGGTTTTTATTTGAGATGTTTCTTGTTTCTTAAGGTAGGATTGTATTGCTATAAACTTCCCTCTTAGAACTGCTTTTGCTGCATCCCATAAGTTTTGGGTCTTCGCGTTTTCATTGTCATTTGTTTCTAGGTATTTTTTGATTTCTTCAATGATCTCTTGGTTATTAAGTAGTGTATCGTTTAGCCTCCATGTACCTGTATTTTTTACAGATTTTTTCCTGTAATTGATATCTAGTTTCATAGCATTGTGGTCGGAAAAGATACTTGATATGAGTTCAATTTTCCTAAATTTACCAAGGCTTGATTTGACCCAAGATATGATTTATTATGGAGAATGTTCCATGAGCACTTGAGAAGAATGTGTATTCTGTTGTTTTTGGGTGGAATGTCCTATAAATATCAATTAACTCCATCTTGTTTAATGTATCATTTAAAGCTTGTGTTTCCTTTTTTATTTTCATTTTGAATGATCTGTCCATTGGTGAAAGTGGGGTGTTAAAGTCCCCTACTATGGTTGTGTTATTGTCAATTTCCCCTTTTATGGCTGTTAGTATTTGCCTTATGTATTGAGGTGCTCCTATGTTGGGTGCATAAATATTTACAATTGTTATATCTTCTCCTTGGATCGATCCCTTGATCATTATGTAGTGTCCTTCTTTGTCTCTTGTAATAGTCTTTACTTTAAAGTCTATTTTGTCTGATAGGAGAATTGCTACTCCAGCTTTCTTCTGATTTCCATTTGCATGGAATATCTTTTTCCATCCCCTGACTTTCAGTGTGTATGTGTCTCTAGGTCTGAAGTGGGTCTCTTGTAGACAGCGTATGTACGAGTCTTGTTTTTGTATCCATTCAGCCAGTCTATGTCTTTTGTTTGGAGCATTTAATCCTTTTACATTTAAGGTTATTATTGATATGTATGTTCCTATTCCCATTTTCTTAATTGTTTTGTGTTTGTTATTGTAGGTCTTTTCCTTCTCTTGTGTTTCCAGCCTAGAGAAGTTCCTATAGCATTTGTTGTAAAGCTGGTTTGGTGGTGTTGAATTCTCTTAGTTTTTGCTTGTCTGTAAAGGTTTTAATTTCTCCATCAAATCTGAATGAGATCCTTGCTGGGTAGAGTAATCTTGGTTGTAGGTTTTTCTCCTTCATCACTTTAAATATGTGCTGCCACTCCCTCTGGCTTGCAGAGTTTCTGCTGAAAGATCAGCTGTTAACCTTATGGGGATTCCCTTGTATGTTACTTGTTGTTTTTCCTTTGCTGCTTTTAATATTTTTTCTTTGTATTTAATTTTTGATAGTTTGATTAATATGTGTCTTGGCATGTTTCTCCTTGGATTTATCCTGTATGGGACTCTCTGCGCTTCCTGGACTTGATTAACTATTTCCTTTCCCATATTAAGGAAGTTTTCAACTATAATCTCTTCAAATATTCTCAGTCCCTTTCTTTTTCTCTTCTTCTTCTGGGACCCCTATAATTCAAATGTTGGTGCATTTAGTCTTGTCCCAGAGGTCTCTGAGACTGTCCTCAATTCTTTTCATTCTTTTTTCTTTATTCTGCTCTGCAGGAGTTATTTCCACTATTTTATCTTCCAGGTCACTTATTCTTTCTTCTGCCTCAGTTATTCTGCTATTGATCCCTTCTAGAGAATTTTAAATTTCATTTATTGTGTTGTTTATCATTGTTTGTTTGCTCTTTAGCTCTTCTAGGTCCTTGTTAAATGTTTCGTGCATTTTCTCTATTCTATTTCCAAGATTTTGGATCATCTTTACTCTCATTATTATGAATTCTTTTTCAGGTAGAATGCCTATTTCGTCTTCATTTCTTAGGTCTGGTGGGTTTTTACCTTGCTCCTTCATGTGCTGTGTGTTTTTCTGTCTTCTCATTTTGCTTAACTTACTGCGTTTGGTGTCTCCTTTTCACAGGCTGCAGGTTCGTAGTTCCCGTTGTTTTTTGTGTCTGTCCCCAGTGGCTAAGGTTGGTTCAGTGGGTTGTGTAGGCTTCCTGGTGGAGGGTACTTCTTTGTCTGTGTTTTGTCTGTGTTCTGGTGGATGAGGCTGGATCTTGCCTTTCTGGTGGGCAGGTCCACATCTGGTGGTGTGTTTTGGGGTGTCTGTGGCCTTATTATGATTTTAGGCAGCCTCTCTGCTAATGGATGGGGTTGTGTTCCTATCTTGCTAGTTGTTTGGCATAGGGTGTCCATCACTGTAGATTGCTGGTCGTTGAGTGAAGCTGAGTCTTGGTTCTGAGCTGGAGATCTCTGGGAGATTTTTGCCGTTTGATATTATGTGTAGCTGGGAGGTCTCCTGTGGACCAGTGTCCTGAAGTTGGCTCTCCCACCTCAGAGGCACAGCCCTGACACCTGGCTGGAGCACCAAGAGCCTTTCATCCACACGGCTCAGAATAAAAGGGAGAAAAAATAGAAAGAAAGAAGATAAAATAAAATAAAGTAAAATAAAAGAAAATAAAGTTATTAAAATAAAAAATATTATTAAGAAAAAAAAATTTTAAGTAAAAAAAAAAACCATACGAACAGAACCCTAGGACAAATGGTAAAAGCAAAGCTATACAGACAAAATCACACACAGAGGCATACACATACACACTCACAAAAAGAGAAAAAGGGGAAAAAAATGTATCTTTGCTCCCAAAGTCCACCACCTCAATTTGGGATGATTCGTTGTCTATTCAGGTATTCCACAGATGCAGGGTACATCAAGTTGATTGTGGAGATTAAATCCGCTGCTTCTGAGGCTGTTGGGAGGAATTTCCCTTTCTCTTCTTTGTTAGCACAGCTTCCCGGGTTCAGCTTTGGATTTGGCCCCGCCTCTGCGTGTAGGTTGCCTGAGGGCGTCTGTTCTTCGCTCAGACAGGACGGGGTTAAAGGAGCAACGGATCCGGGGGGCTCTGGCTCACTCAGGTCGGGGGGAGGGAGGGACACGGAGTGCGGGGCGGGCCTGCGGCGGCAGAAGCCGGCGTGACGTTGCACTAGCCTGAGGCGCGCCGTGCGTTCTCCCGGGGGAGTTGTCCCTGGATCACGGGACCCTAGCAGTGACGGGCTGCACAGGCTCCCCAGAAGGGGAGTGTGGATAGTGACCTGTGCTCGCACACAGGCCTTTTGGTGGCGGCAGCAGTAGCCTTAGTGTCTCATGCCCGTCTCTGGGGTCCGCGCTTTTAGCCGTGGCTCGCACCCGTCTCTGGAGCTCCTTTAAGCGGCGCTCTTAATCCCCTCTCCTCGCGCACCAGGAAACAAAGAGGCAAGAAAAAGTCTCTTGCCTCTTCGGCAGCTCCAGACTTTTTCCCGGACTCACTCCCAACTAGCTGTGGAGCACTAGCCCCTTCAGGGTGTGTTCACGCTGCCAACCCCAGTCCTCTCGGAAGCCCGAGCCTCAGCTCCCAGACCCGCCCGTCCCGGTGGGGGAGCAGACACGCCTCTCGGGCTGGTGAGTGCTAGTCGGCACCGATCCTGTGTGCGGGAATCTCTCCGCTTTGCCCTCCGCACCTCTGTAGCTGCCCTCTCCTCCATGGCTCCGAAGCTTCCCCCCTCCGCCACCCGCTGTCTCCGCCCGTGAAGGCGCTTCTAGTGTGTGGAAACCTTTCCTCCTTCACAGCTCCCTCCTACTGGTGCAGGTCCCTATTCCTTTGTCTCTGTTTATTCTTTTTTCTTTTGCCCTACCCAGGTACGTGGGGAGTTTCTTGCCTTTTGGGAGGTCTGAGGTCTTCTGCCAGCGTTCAGTAGGTGTTCTATAGGAGCTGTTCCACATGTAGATGTATTTCTGATGTATTTGTGGAGAGGAAGGTGATCTCTCTGTCTTACTCTTCTGCCATCTTGAAGCTCCTCCTATCATATATTTTATTTGATCTTCACAATGACCCTGTGAGGCATGTAGGAGAATCTGATATTATTTCCACTTTACAAAGGAGGGCAGCAAAGGTAAGGGGATCAGAGTCAAAGTCACTTAAAATTTCCAGATATTTTGCCTTCTAATTCAATTCTATTGTCATCCTGTTATTTTGCTATTATTTCTGAAAAATTACTGGTGAAAAGTATCCATTCTTAAAAAATTGATTACAAGAATGTAATTGATTACAGGAATGTAAGAGAGCTGCAGGAGGCCGAGGGGTCTTGATTTGTCTTCATTATCTCGTACAGTAGTTCCTGTACTTGGAATATAAACAATCCAGGCTGATCATTTAACATCACAGATTTCATTATATTATTGCTCTGTATGAAACCTTTCAATGGCTTCACACTGCTTCCAAGGTCAAAAACAAAATCCTTAACAAGTCTCCCACCCTGTAGAGTTTAGCTCTTGACTTCCAAACTCTAATCTCGATAAGGACCAGGCAATTGAGTTAAATGAGTGAGCTGGCTGGGTGTAAGATGAAATAGCAACTGGCCTTAGCTGCAGTGGTGGAAATTGATAGCAAGTGGTGGGGACTGCAATGGCCTGGGGAGTGTTGACAGTGGACAGTCAGTATTTGGTTTGTTGTCGTGGAGTCATGCAGACCCAGTGTGGCCAGATCTTACAACTTTCTTGGAGAAGCAGAAAGTTGGATATTTTGTGTGAATTTTGTGTATTTTTTAATATTGGCAGTTATTCACACTTTTAATAGGCTATTTTTTAGAGCGGTTTTAGGTTCACAACAAAATTGAGAGGAAAGTACAGAGATTTCTCATATACCTACTGTCCCCACTCATGCATAGCCTTGCCCCACTATCAACATCAGTCACCAGAGTGGTGTATTTGTTACAATCCAGGAACCTACATTGACAGGTCATAATCACCCAAAGCGCATAGTTTACATAGGAGTCCACTCTTGGTGTTTTACATTGTATGGGTTTGGACAAATGTATAATGACATGTATCCACCATTATAGTATCATACAGGATGGTTTCACTGGCCTAAAACCCTCTGCACAACTAATTCAAATTTAAAAACCAGTTGGGCCAAAATTACTGTGAATCAGAGAAAACAGAAGAGGTTGATCACTAGCCTAGTGAACAGGGACTCCCTGCGTGTTTCTCCCGCCTTACCCTATGTCCCTCTATACTCCAGCTGTACTGAACATCTTCCAGTACCTCTAATGGCATGGCTCTCAACCCTGGTTGTGCATGAGAATTACTGGTGAATTGGAAGAAAAAAAAATGATGTGTGGTTTCCACCTCTACATGTTTCTTTATGGGTCCCCAGGTGATTCTCATGTGCAGCCAGGATTGAGAACATGTAATTGCCAGCTGAGCTTCCTGCCTCCAGCTTTGCCCTCCTCTGGGCAATTTTCCACACTATTACAAGAGGAAGCTTCTAAAAACATACATCTGATCAAGTCGCTCCCCTGTTCAAACCCTCCTTTGGCTGCTCCTTGGCATAAGGATCCATTCTTTTGCATAATTGGAAAGTCCTTCAAGAGCTGGCTCCTGTCAAGAGCCTTCCAGCCTCATCCCTTCCCATCACTGCCTCTGCTCCTTTCCACATGAATGCACTTTGTTTCAGCTACCCTTGATTTCTTGAGTCTGGATTTTCCGTGGATTTCCATGCATGCTCTATACTCTTTCACCCATGAGTCTTTGAACACGTGCAACTGGAGGGGCTTGAATGAAAGTGGTCACCAGGGCACTGCTGGAGAGGGAGTCGGGGCTTGAGAGGGTCTGACGTGGTGCAGGGAGGTGACCAACACTAGTACCATCCTCAAAAAGATGGAAAACTCCTTAAAGGCAGAGATTACAGTTAGTATTGCCAGTTTCCTTTCTCCTATCACTCAGGGCCAAGCCTTGAGGATATGAAGCAAATTCTAATTAGAATTATATTCTTTGGAAGTACTCCCTAGTTTGTTTAGTTATTTTGGAAGGGAGCAGCAGGTCTAAAGTATTAGAGTTAAAGGAAAATGTGGCAGGTTCTGGAAAGTACAAGTAATTCTACAAGTCTGAACCTGAATGATTCAGTGACCTCTTCCAGGGATCTCGGGTTCTGGCTTCACATAGCTGAAACAGCATCTAACTGAGAAAGTTAAATATAATTTTGTTTATGGTTAGTGAATTACATCCCTTAAGAATCTCTTAAGAGACTGTAGGAAAGAGAAGAAGGAAGGGTGAAATGACAAACATCCAGAGGATGGGGGTGACCTTTATATTGCAATTAATAGCCTTCTTTGGGAATTCTAACCATCAGGGAGGCCCTTTGCCCAACAGTTCAAGCTTTTATCCAGCAAATGTGGAGTCCTTGCTTCTGTTATGTAGATGAAAAGCAAGGTTCTCCTGGGGTCACACAGCAGGAGCTTGACATTTGGGGAATGTGATTGATGAGTTCTGTCCTCCCACAGAGGAGTTCCATGGTGAGAGAGGACTCCAGAAGCCAAAGAGCCAAGGGACATTCCAAACCAAACATCTGCAATGAAATGCAGAAACTGTTGAGCTGTGCCAGACCCAGCTAGACACACAGCCCTATGTTCCCATGAGAACATCTCCCAGCCAGACTTTCCACCATTAAAACAGCTGTTTTTAATTCCAGCTTTCTCCCGAGAAGACTCCTTTGATAACATCCGAGGGGGAAGGGATCACATAAACTGTGTAAGTTTCTCAGCTTTCCTGTCACCTGACAGAAATCCAATCCCCAAGGGCATACACTGTAGAAGTCCAGGCAAATTCAGAGTTTAGGCATCACCTGAGATGAGTGAATCAGATGAGGTACCATTCCAGGGCATCATGAGGGCCCAGGCTACCTGATGTTGAGGCAAGCCTTTGGCGGGGAGGGGCCACAGGGAATAAGATATTCCAAAGAAGAGAAGAGCATGGGCAGGGGAGTTCCTTAAAGGCACCTAGCCTACTTCCCAATTTTCTCTAGGACTGGCCAACACTCAGAGTCATGATCAAATCCATTATCTTTGTCCCTCCTCTATTCTTCTCTTAGGACCCTATAGAAAAAAATATTAACAGCAAAGATTAGGCCCAACAGACATCAGCAGAACACTAAATTTCACCCTGATTTTTTTTTTCATCAGTGAATTGTTTAGATTGTCTAAGTTGTTAAATTTTTGTCTTAAACCTTTAAAAATTAAAGTATGACATATATACCGTAAAGGGAATAAATTGTAAGTTTGAGAAATATATATAAGGGCACAAATTATCATTAAATGAACCCATCCAAATAACCACCCAGGCCAAGAAAAAGAATATTACCTTTATCCCAAAGCTTCCTTGTGTACATTTCTTTTTCTGTTTTGGCCACACTTCATGGCATGCGGGATCTTAGTTCCCCAACTAGGGATCCACCTTGTGCCCCCTGCAGTGGAAGCACAGAGTCCTAACCACTGGATGGCCAGGGAAGTCCCTCTTTGTTTGTTTTTTCATTTGTTTTTGTTTCTTGTCAACAGTTCATTGATTTTAAGTACATGTATACTGTTGTGCAACCTTCACCACAATCCAGTTTTAGAACACTCGTATTGTGACAAAAAGTCCCTTCCTGCCCGTCCGTAATCATTGTCTACTCTTGCCTTCAACCCAGGCAACCACTGATCTGCTCTCTCTCTATGGCTCTGCCATTTCTAGAAATATCATATAAATGGAATAATATAATACATAGTCTCCTTTCCTTAGCATAATATTTTTGAAGTTCATCCTTTTTTCTTTGCATGCACCAATAATTTGTTCCTTTTATTGCTAATAAATACTACATTGTATAGATATACCACAACCATTTATCTCTTCACTAGTTGGTGGACATTTGGATTTTTTCCAATTTGGGGCTCTTAAGGATAATGTCAGGACTTCTCTGGTAGCGCAGTGGTTAAGAATCCACCTCCCAACGCAGGGGACACAGGTTCGATCCCTGGTCCGGGAAGATCCCACATGCCGCAGAGCAACCAAGCCCGTGCACCACAACTACTCAGCCCATGTGCCACAACTACTGAAGCTGGCACGCCTAGAGCCCGTGCTCCGCAACAACGGAAGCCACCACAATGAGAAGCCCACGCACAGCAACAAAGAGTAGCCCCTGCTCGCCACAACTAGAGAAAGCCCACACGCAGCAACGAAGACCCAATACAGCCAATAAATAAATACATTTTTTTAAAAAAAAGGAATAATGCCATTTGGAATACTTGTG
Organism: Tursiops truncatus; assembly: GCF_011762595.2. NCBI lineage: Eukaryota > Metazoa > Chordata > Mammalia > Artiodactyla > Delphinidae > Tursiops > Tursiops truncatus. The sequence continues at coordinate 30,403,450 of NC_047047.1, forward strand.
AGCAAGTATTTGTGTAGACATATATTTTCATTTCTCATGGATACATAGGTAGGAGTGGAATTGCTAGGTTGTAAAGTATATTTAGCTTTAAAAACTGCTAAGTTTTTCCAAAGTAACTATCATTATACACTTTCACCAGCAATGTATGAGGGTTCCAATTTCCCCATAACCTCAACAACACTTGTTATATTCTGTCTTTTTGCTTATAGGCATTCTAGTGAGTCTGTTGTGGATTCTCTGTAGTATTAACTTGCATTTTCCTAATGATTAATGATGTTGAGCATCTCTGAGTGTGATTATTATCCACTTGAATATTTTCTTTGATGAAATGTTTACTCAAGTCTTTTGTCTATTTTTTTTTATTAGATTTGTTTGTCTGATTAAGTTGTAAGAGTTCTTTTTGTGCTCTGGATACAAGTCCTTTATCAGATATATGATTTAAAAATATTTTGTCCTAATCTATACCTTAATCATTTTCTTAATGATGTCTTTTGAAGTGAAAAACTTGAGTTTTTATTGATATATAATTCACAGACCATAAAATTTACCCTCTTAATGTGTAAAATGAAGTGGTTTTTAGTATAGTCACAGGTTGTGCAACCACTCCCACTATCCAATTCCAGAACATTTCTATCATCCCTCAGAAGAAACTCTGTTCTCATTAGCAGTCACCCCCATTCCTACCTCTTCCCACCCACTGAACCACTAATTTATATTCTGTCTCCATGGATTTGCTCATTCTAGACATTTCATATAAATGGAATGGTATAATATGTGGCCTTCTGTTTCTGGCTTCTTTCATTTAGCATAATGTTTTCAAGGTTGTAGCATGTATCATTACTTCATTCCTTTTTATGGCTGAATAATATTCCATTGTATGGGTATGCCACATTTTATTTATCCATTCCTCAAAGTATAAGTATTTGTGTTGTTTCCACTTTTTGACTATTGTGAATGCTTCTATGAACACTTATGGGCAAGTTTTTGCATGGACATATGTTTTCAATTCTCTTGGATCTATACCCAGAATTACAAAGCCATGTTGTAACTCTAACTTTTTTGAGAAGTGCCAAATATTTTTCCACAGCAGATGCAACATTTTATAGTAATAACAGTAATGTACAGGGGTTCCAATTTCTCCACATCCTAGCCAACATTTTTCAGTTTCCATTTTTTGATTCTAGCTATTCTAATGGGTGTGTGGTTGTATCTCATGTGGTTTTGATTTGCATTTCCCTAAAGAGTAATGATGTTGAGTTTATTGGCCATTTTTTTGTCTTCTTTGGAAAAATGTTTTTTAAAATCCTTTGCCCATTTAAAAATTAGGTTATTTGTCTTTTTATTATTGAGTTGTAAGGATTCTTTATATATTCTGGATACTAGACTCTTATCAGATGTATGTTTGCAAATATTTTCTCTCCTGTAGGTTGTCTTTTCACTTCCTGATGGTGTCTTTTGAAGTGCAAAAGTGTTTAATTTTGTTGCAGTCCAACTTATCAATTATCTCTTTTATAGATACTTTTTCTGTCTGAAGAAATCTGTGCCTAACCCAAGACCATAAATATTTTCTCTTATGTTTTCTTCCAGAGGTTTTTTATAATTTTAGTTCTTACCTGTAGGTCTATGATCCATTTTAAGTTGGTTTTTGTGTATGGTATGAGGTAAGGGTCTAAATTCTTACTCTAATTTTTCTCCCCTTTCTACTCCTCCTTTTCTTTCTTTTTCTTATTTTTTCTCCTTCTCCCTCTTCTTCTTCTTCCACCCCTTCTCCTTCTCCTCCTCCTTCTTCTTCTCCTTCATGCGTATGTGTGTGTATAGATATACAATCAACATTACTTGTTGAAAAGAATATCCTTTCTGCATTGAATTGCCTTGGTACATTTATCAAAGATCAACTGACCATAAAGGAGGGTTTATTTCTGCACTCTCTATTCTGTTCCATTGATCTACATGTTTACCCTTATGCGTTGTCATGATTATTGTAGACTTAGAATAGCTGCCTTAAAATCAGGTAATGTAAGTCTTCCAACATATTCTTTTCAAAATTGTTTTGGCTAGATGTATTGAACACAACTGAATTGTACACTTTAAAATGGTTAAGTGTTGCATCCAAATTGGAAGGGAAGAAATAAAACTGTCACTGTTTGCAGATGACATAATATTATATATAGAAAACCCTAAAGTCTCCACCAAAAAACTATTAGAACCAATAAATGAATTCAGGAAAATTTCAGGATACAAAATTAATATACAGAAATTTGTTAGTTTCTTTATACACTAATAATGTACTATCAGAAAGAGAAAGCAAGAAAACAATCCCATTTAAAATCACATCAAAGAGAATAAAATACCTAGGAATAAACTTAACCAAAGAGGTGAATCACTTATCCTCTGAAAACTACAAAACATTGAGAGAAACTGAAGATGATACAAGGAAATGGAAGGAAGTTCCATGTTCATGGATTGGCAGAATTGATCTTGTTAAAATGTCCATAATACCCAAAGCAACCTACAGATTTAATGCAATCTCTATCAAAATAGCCATAACATTTTTCACAGAACTAGAACAAATAATCCTAAAATTTATATGGAACCACAAAAGACCCTGAATAGCCAAAGAAATCTGAGATAAAAGAGCAAAACTGGAGGTATCACATGCCCTGACTTCAGAATATACTACAAAGCTACAGTAATCAAAACAGTATGGTACTGGCACAAAAACAGACACATTGGTCGGTGGAACAGAATGAAGAGCCCAGAAATAAATCCACACAGAAATGGTCAATTAATCTATAACAAAGGAGGCAAAAATATACAATGGAGAAAAGATAATCTCTTCAATAAGTGGTGCTGGAAAAACAAGACAGCTACATGTAAAAGAATGAAATTAGAACACTTTGTCACACCATATACCAAAGTAAACTCAAAATGGGTTAAAGACCTAAATGTAATACCTGAAACCATAAAACTCATAGAAGCAAACATAGGCAGAACACTCTTTGACATGTCATAGCAATATTTTTTTTGGATCTGTCTCCTAAGGTAAAGGAAACAAAAGCAAAAAGAAATAAATAAAAAAAAAGAAAAAGAAATTGGACCTGATTAAACTTTAAAGCTTTTGCACAACAAAGGAAACCATCAACAAAATAAAAAGGCAATCTATTGAATGGGAAAAAATATTTGCAAATGATACGTCATATATCCAAAATATATAAATAGCTCATACAACTCAACATCCAAAAAGCAAACAACCCAATTAAAAAATGGGCAGAAGACCTGAAGAGACATTTTTCCAAAGAGGACATACAGATGGCCAACAGGCACATGAAAAGATGCTCAACATCAGAGAAAGACCAATACTCTATGTTATCACTTACATGTAGAATCTAAAAATTAAACAAACAAATGAATATAATAAAAACAGACTGTGATGGGAGGAGGGGCAAGATGGGGTAGGGAACTAAGAGGTACATACTACTATGTATAAAATAAGATACAAAGATATATTGTACAGCACAAGGAATATAGTAAATATTTTTACTTTAAATAGAATATAATTTATAAAAACATTGAATTGCTATGTTGTATACCTGAAACTAAAATAATATTGGAAATCAACTGTACATTAAATAAATAAATAAATAAATATTTTAACAACAACAACAAAATAAAATGGTTAAGGGTTAATTTTATGTTATGTGAATCTTATCTCAATACAAAAAAAAAAATTAGGAAGACATTCTGGAGATGTAACCAGTGCAGAGGCAGAATTAAAGTGCTTGGGACTTTTGACTAACAAAAATGCCTTCTAAGCTACTCTTGAGTCGAACTAGGCTGCATATGTTGGTTTACAAGTGTGTTTTGCTTAAACCAGGAGGTAAATTGTTAAATCCTTTGATGTTTCTAAACACAGATCAGAATTTTATTTCTCTAAAAAAGTTGAATAATTAGTAAAATTTATATCTTGAAAAAAAAAAAAAGACTGCAGCTTTCAGCTTGGGTTCTCCCTTTCTTCCTCTCTCAAATCACTCTCTCTGGGGTAAGCCAGGTGCCATGAGGTTAGGCAACCCTATGGAGAACTTCATGTGGTCAGGAAAGGCCTCCAGCCAATGACCAGCAAGGAACTGAAGCCAGCCAGCTGCCACCTGAATAAGCTTGAAAGCAGATCCTCTCTTAGTTGAGTTTTCAGGTAAGACTGCAGCCCTACCAACAGCTTGACTACAGCCACATGAGAGACCTTGAACCGGAGGTACCCAGCTATACCACTCCTGGATTCCCGATGCACAGAAACTGTGAGATGATAAATGCTTGTTGTTTTAAGCAGCTACATTTTGGAGTAATTTGTTACACAGCAGTAGATAACTATTACAGCTATAGATTTCCACTGTTCCTATCTGAAGGTCTAGTAATTTTTCAAGAATAAATGTTTCCTAGTTTGTTTTCTGCCTGTGGTCAATTTCCAGAGCCCTAACACTTTATTTTATTTTTTAAATAATTTAATCCAGTTTTATACTTCTTTTGTTTTTGCCAAGAAGATTCACCAACCTCTTCACACAGCCATAGCCAGAAGTCCCTAAGGCTGCCTGATTTTTATCTTATGCATAAACTCCATGAGATTATTCAAAATGATCTCATGGCAGTCCTCTTTAGTTTGCATAAACATTTCCTCAAGAAAGAGAAATTGTTTATTACACTGACCAGGCTTCCAAGGTAATACCATCATTTCAACACAGCCCCAAACAATCAGCCCCCCAGATGGTGACCTGAACTTCCCAGCTTTTGAGGAAACAACCCAAACCAAAACCCCTGCCCAGGCAATCTAAAAACACAGGAATTCACCTTAACTACTTCATGAATTTTGTGCCATTATACAAGAGCCCCTAAAAAAAGAAACAAAGTGTAATGTATTTTGAATTTTAAGTAACACTTCAATTTAAAGAATGTTCTGGGAGAAACACTGATTGGCTTGAGTAGCAGACCTGGAGTAGGTGGGATAAAGCAACATGACTTCAGGGTCCTTGAAGAGAAACCAAGTTGTTAGATGCTTGCGTTCAAAGAGGAAACAATTATAAAAGAAAGGAACAGACAGCAAGTATTTCTGGTTCAACTCAAAATAAGATCCTTTGACTCACAAAATAATTTTGTCTGATGCCCTGTAAACCTTGGCCTTTGTTGCCCTTATTTATGATGGAGGGATAATGATCAGATACCACCTGCTTGTGCCAATGAGCCAGGCCTGCCAATTACAGGGCAGATGCCAGGATGGGTGTTGGGAATGCGGGATGAAAGCCGCTGGATAAACAAAGAGGAATTGATGGGAGTTTCCCAAGCACTAGCCTCAGTTTTCTGCGCTGAAGCCTCTTGTCACATCATGGCCAACCTTGAGGGCATAGCCAGGTAAAGAAGGCAACTTTACCAAATGGATGGATTTTTTACCGGGCATGTTCATATTTGCATGAATTTGGGAACATTCATTTTGTGGCAGCCTCCTCCACCCTTGGGGCTTCTGCATTTCCTAGCAGCCAATCACCTAAGCTAATGAAGCCCCTGCTCTACGTCATCTCTATCACACGATGATGCTTTATTGTTTACCAGGCACTTACCTATTTCTTTGTCTGTTTATTATCTGTTTTGCCTTTGCTGGAGTGTAATCCTGGGGCAGCATAAATCTGACTGTATTCTTCTCAGCACAGTGCTTGACCAGTAGTAAGCATGTAGTAAATAGCTGAGTTGATGACTCAGAACTCTAAAAAATTTTCCAACTCAGGCATCTCTTTTAATATACATACTGGACAATTCCATTTCAAAGTCTGGCACATACTTCAACCTTGCAGTGATGAAAATGCAATTCTTTTTGTCCCTGCCCTTCCCTCCAGCCAATGGCAAAGCCAAGAACTTGGGAGTCATTTTCCATCCTGACCTCTCTCCTTGATTCCTGGAGCAGCCTCCTGTTGAAACTGCTTACTGCTGTGTTCTCTCTTACGTTTATCTCCCGAGTGACCTTCTGAAACAAGTTTGATCACAGCATACCACTGCTGAAAACTCCAGAGTGGGCCTTTAGGTTGCTTCCATGACCTAGCTATTGTAAATAGTGCTGCAGTGAACATTGGGATGCATGTGTCTTTTTGAATTATGGTTTTCTCTGGGTATATGCCCAGTAGTGAGACTGCTGGGTCATATGGTAATTCTATTTTTAGTTTTTAAAGGAACCTCCATACTCTTCTCCATAGTGGCTGCATCAATTTACATTCCCACCAACAGTGCAGGAGGCTTCCCTTTTCTCCACACCCTCTCCAGCATTTGTTGTTTGTAGATTTTCAGGTGATGCCCATTCTAACCGGTGTGAGGTGATACCTTATTGTAGTTTTGATTTGCATTTCTCTAATAATCAGTGATGTTGAGCAGCTTTTCATGTGCTTCTTGGCCATCTGTATGTCTTCTTTGGAGAAATGTGTATTTAGGTCTTCTGCCCATTTTTGGATTGGGTTGTTTGTTTTTTTAATATTGAGCTGCATGAGCTGTTTATATATTTTGGAGATTAATCCTTTGTCCATTGATTTGTTTGCAAATATTTTCTCCCATTCTGAGGGTTGTCTTTTGGTCTTGGTTGTGGTTTCCTTTGTTGTGCAAGAGCTTTTATGTTTCATTAGGTCCCATTTGTTTATTTTTGTGTTTATTTCCATTACTCTAGGAGGTGGATGAAAAAAGATCTTGCTGTGATTTATGTCAAAGAGTGTTCTTCCTATGTTTTCCTTTAAGAGTTTTATAGTGTCTGGTCTTACATTTAGGTCTTTAATTCATTTTGAGTTTATTTTTGTGTATGGTGTTAGGGATTGTTTTAATTTCATTCTTTTACATGTAGCTGTCCAGTTTTCCCAGCACAACTTATTGAAGAGACTTTCTTTTCTCCATTATATATCCTTACCTCCTTTGTCATAGATTAGTTGACCATAGGTGTGTGGGTTTATCTTTGGGCTTTCTATCCTGTTCCATTGATCTACATTTCTGTGTTTGTGTCAGTACCATATTGTCTTGATTACTGTAGCTTTGTAGTATAGTCTGAAGTCAGGGAGTCTTATTCCTCCAGCTCCATTTTTCTTTCTCAAGATTGCTTTGGCTATTTGTGGTCTTTTGTGTCTCCTTAAAAATTTTAAGAATTTTTGTTCTAGTTCTGTAAAAAATGCCACTGGTGATTTGATAGGGATTGCATTGAAGCTGCAGATTGCTTTGGGTAGTATAGTCATTTGCACAATATTGATTCTTCCAATCCAAGAACATGGTATATCTCTCCAACTGTTTGTGTCATCTTTGATTTCTCTCATCAGTGTCTTATAGTTTTCTGAGTACAGGTCTTGGATAAAGAAGATGTGGTACATATATACAATGGAATATTACTCAGCCATAAAAAGGAATGAAATTGGGTCATTTGTAGAGATGTGGATGGATCTAGAGACTGTCATACAGAGTGAAGTAAGTCAGAAAGAGAAAAACAAATATTGCATATTAACGCATATATGTGGAATCTAAAAAAATTGTACAGATGTACCAGTTTGCAAGGCAGAAATAGAGACACAGATGTAGAGAACAAACATATGGACACCAAGGGGGGAATGTGGTGGGATGAATTGGGAGATTGGGATTGACATATATACACTAATATGTATAAAATAGATAACTAATAAGAACGTGCTGTATAAAAAATAAATAAATAAAATAAAGTTAAAAAAAAAAACAACTCCAGGGTGGCTCCACGTTGACCTCATATAAAAACCAAATTATCTCAGCAGGGCACTAAGGCCTTGTCTATCTCTCCACCCCTCCACATGTCTCAGCTCTAGCCATACTGAGCTGTCTGCAGTTCCCCAAATGTAGCTGTTATTATGCATCTCGGCCTCTGTCTCTCTTCTCTTCTTGTCTTTCTTGTCCCTTCTTTCTTGGGTTACCTCATCTATGAAGATTTTCTTTTTTAACCAATATTATATTTCTCAAAACTTGCTTTTAAGTGACAGAAACCCACCACAAACTTCAGTTTAAAAGGGGGAATGTATTAACTCATATACGTGATGACTGGTTGGAGTCAGCCTCAGGAATGGCTGGATCCAAACACTTGAATGGTGCTGTTAGCTCTGTCTCTGTCTCTGTCTACACACACACACACACACACACACACACACACACACACACAAACTTTGGTTTCTTGTTATGAGTTTATCTCATTTTCTCTTGCTTGGGGAAAATGTGCTCCAGGCTTATACACAGTTTAGACATCTCAGGGGAGGGCAAAAATTTCTTTCTCCTAGTTTTAGCTTATAAAAATTATGGGAAAAACTAAGGTTAGCATGGCTGCAGACATATGCACAGTCATTGACCTGTGGATGGAGGGATAAAGTTATGATTGGCCAGGCCTTGGACCATCCCTCTGGACCTGGGAAGGGAAGATGGGTACTCCCTTTGTTGAGGAGCCATTCTCCAATAAAAGAGAAGGCGCTGTTACCAGGAAAAGAAAGTAGACCACCAATGTCTACCACGATCATCTTCTCACCCTCCCTACTGCTCCGTTCATGTTCCCACTGCCTTCTGTGCAGAGACAGTGGGCCTAGTGGGGGATAAAGCAGAGTTTTGAGTCAGATGAACATAGATTCAATTATTGTCTTGATAATAACTCTATGACCTTGAGCAAGTTCTAAGCCTCTCTGTGCCTTTACTTTCTCATCTGTACAATATTTTAGGATTCTTGTGAGTATTAAAGACAATATAGGTAAAGTATCTGGCATACAGTAGGTAGCATTATTAATAACACCCATAATAATTAATTGTATTTGCCTATCTCTTCCTTTTAGGTCATGAATTTCTGAGGCAGGGTCTTGTTTTAGGTACAGTAAAACTTAGTTATAATAGCTGGGCTCAAATATATCATAGACTGATATATCAGTTTGCTAGAGCTGCCTTAACAATTACCACTGTAAGGTTGGGCCACCCAAGATGGCTGTTCTCTTGCTCTCTGTACATCCCCTGCTTGACCAGTCCCTGCTTCACCCACACCCTACTCACATGACTGACCTTCCCCCTTAATCATAGAGCCTAATCAGTAAGTGCCTATGTACTTGCCTCTGGCCCCAGCTAGTGATTATTCTAATCTTTAAATCAGAACTATCTCCACTATGATAGTTTGTCAAAGGGGTTGTGAGGGGTGCACCACTCTGCTGGTTTCCCTGGCAACCAGTGAGTGAACCAGATGTCAATTCCTCCTGTAATCGGTAATCTCCCTCTTCCCCTGGGAGCGAAGACTGACGCCACGTCCTGCCCGCCATCTGCCACAGACGCAGGGGTGTCGCTCCAGGACCTTGCTTCATATGTGTAAGCTCCCCCATCCATTAAACCATTGATGTCTCAGCCATTAACTCCAGGCTCTTCTTCAGTTTTGAGGCTGGGCGAGTACAGGGCTTACAGGCCTGTGGGGTGCAGCCCAACACCCACAGACTAGGTGGCTTGAACAATAGAAATTTTTCTTACAGTTCTGGAGGCTCAAAGTCTGAGATCCAAACATGAGCAAGATTGGTTTCACCTGAGGCCTTTCTCTTCAGCATGTAGATGGCTGCCTTCTCTCTGTGTCTTCTCATGGTCTTCCCTCTGTTTGTGTCTACATCTTAATTTCTTCTTCTTGTAAGGATACCAGTCATACTGAATCAGAGCCCACCCTAATGACCCCATTTTACTTCACTACCACTTTAAAGGTCTTGTCTCCAAATACAGTCACATTATGAAGAAATGGGGGTTAGTACTTCAACATACACATTTTGGGGAAAAACAATTCAGTCCATTACAATTGATTTCTTTCCACTGAAATAATATGCTACTGAAAAGGTATACAGGAGAAGGCAAGTTTTGAAGACAAGGGAAGCGTTTACTTCTGTCCACTTCAATCTTGGCTTTACAATAATGATCCATTGCATTTATATAGACTTCCTTTTTCAGTTCTCCAAAGCATCTTCACATCTATTATTTGACTTCACCGTGTCACTCTAGAGGGCCCTGGATTAGTTTCATGAACCAAATTGACCAGAGATCCAGAAGACACAAGGTTAACCAGAAATGGTCAGCAGGGGGCATTTGTGAATAAGCCCCAGAAACTCCAAGGAGAAAACTGCTGTGGTTTTGAACTCAGACCTGGAGCAGGCCCAGCGTCCTACTAACTGACTCAAGCACCTCTGGACGTGGGGGCCTGGCTATTGGCTGGGCTCAGGTTGAACCACGTTTGCCTTCCAGGGCATCTCAGCACAAATTAGGTCCCAGTCCAGGGATCTGGCCCAACATAAGCACTCTCCCATGCTCAGGAACTGAGTGGACAACATAAGTTCGATGGGAGCCCAGCCAGCCTTTCAACCCTGCCTGGGTCCCAGGAAATAAAGTGCTGATGTTTGGGAAAGCCTGTATCTCCAGGAGTAGCAGTGGGCCCAGCGGTGGACACACTGTGGACAGTAGGCTGGCTGAACTGGGTTTGTACCTGGATGCAGGCTCTGAAGAAGGCTTTAGTGCTTTGAGAGGTCTCAGTCACTTTCCCTCACTGAAGCCCCACTGTCTGATTTTCTTGTGCTTCCCCGGCTTTGATTATTGGGAGTAGATGCTTGTATTCTATCAACTCATTTATGCCTGAAGTCCTGTGGTGGATGCCTTTGGTCCTCACGTCATACTTCTTTCCTTCTGGAAACAGTATACTCCCCTCCTTCGGAGAAATTTAACCCCCATTCCATGGGATCTGGATGGGGCTGTCAATCATGATGCTCTCACATATCTGCCCTGACCCCCCAGCCCAGGGCCCAGCCTCAACAGACAAGAAAGATCCAGGGCTTGTGGGATGGTAAACCTCAAAGGAGAAAAGCCTCCAAAAGGGGGAGGTCAGAAATGTGCTCAGAGTCCAGGCTGGAGTCTTACAAAGATGTTACCCAGCACTGGGAACTCATTTAGGACAGGGACGCAGACTGAAGACTGTCCTTGTCCCTTCCTTGTGGAGGACAGAGCAGCAGAGAGTGAAGTTTCTATGAACTGGGTTTTGTTCATGCTATATTAGGTTTTCCCTTCTCCTTTTCAAGGCAGGTCGCCTGGCCTTGGTGTTCCTTCATCAGGTGAAGTCTGTGTTGTAGGGTAGAAAGCAGAAAATGCTAAAAATAACATTTCTTTCTTTTCTTTTCTTTAATTGTGTGTATGTATGTGTGTGGGTGTGAGAGAGAGCGAGAGCGAGAAGGAGGGAGAGAAAGGCTGAACTTCTCCAAGTCCCAAACTCCTTAAAGAGTTAGGTGCCCCAGGGAAACAGGTGATGCTTTTCGGGAAGAAGTGGAAGCAATGGAGCAACAGAGGAGGAGATCTGGGGTCTGTTAACAGCAGGGAGCTGAGGCCCACATAACCATGTTACGTGGGTGTTGATGTGCTGCTGCCCCACATAACAGCTCATGGGAGCTGAGTGCTCAATTTTCAGGAATTTTGCAAACTGGTTTCCCTTACTTCAGTAGCTTGAAATCAGCCATGGTGGAGGTGTTTACACCATGGGAACTGGCCTGTGCTGCAAGTCAGGGCTCTTCCCCTATCCCAAAGCCAATTACTAAACATTTGCTGCTGCATGTAAGAGTGACCTTTCTCCTAATGTCATCATTCTGGCAAATGGCTCCTTCCTTGGGGAGAATGAGTGACAGGGGTGGGAGATAGTGCTCTCCTCTAAAAAGCAGACTGGAAGGTTCTTTATGAAAACATATGGAAACAGAAGTAGAGGGCATCCCCCTCCCTCCCTTTCCTCTCTCCCTTCTTCTTTTCTTCCTTTTTCTTTTTTACCTATAATAATACCTATACTGGAGATTTTCGAGAAGGATAGGAGGCAGCAGAGTATGAAGGCTGAGAGCAAGCCTTTGCAGTTAGACAGAATTTGGGCTCACCCCCTGGCTCGCACACTCTCTAGCCATGTGATATTGTATGAAGTGGAGTAAAGTTGTTGGAGTGAGAAGCATCCTGATGTGTGTTTGGGGCAGAAGCCAAGCCGCTTTGTTCATCAGCTCTCTCAGAAGATCTCGATGACCCCAAATAGTCCTACCCTGTCCTTCTCTAATGTGATAGCAGTCCACAAACCTGGTCTACTACTAGACCAGTTTTCATTCCCATCAGCAAAATATGAGAATTCCAGTTGCTCCTTATCATTTAGTAGGAGCTGGGTAGGACGCTGGGCCTGCTACTAATGTGATAGCAGTCCACAAACCTGGTCCAGAGAAGGTGGATAGGATCTAAGCGCTCTCCTGACAACTCGTGGAGAACCCAGGCCTCAATAGCCCGAGAAGCTCTTGTCTGCCTTTCCTAAAAACAAAATGCCCAACTGCCCTGAACATCTGTCCTTTGGTCCTTTTTAATGAGGGAGTGGGTAGATTCCATTGCTTTTCTAAATTTTAATTTCCTCAACTATAGGATGGAAATAAAAATACAGCTTCATTGCCTTTCGTGGATACGGAATGAAAGGCCCAGAGCCATGGCAAATTTGTTATTGAAAATTTTTGGAGTTTCCCAGTTGGATTCAATTAGGATCATGACTGGTGTGGTTGCCTCCACCAGGTTGAAAGAAAAATGCCATCATTAACCTTTAATTATTCACAACAAACCCATAGGAAAAGTCCTTGGCCCAGGTCCTAATGGAGTTATTAAAGCTCTTTTCCTATTCCACTGTTTAAACTCAAGGCAAATAACCTGGTACTTTTCTGTGGCTTCTCCCTGTAGAATGTGAAGGACCAACAGTGAACCCTCCCTACCACGTTAGGGCACGTTAGGGCAGGGGCTAAACATCTTTAGCTTCTTGGAGTTTTTTGCTTTACTTTGTCCACCTATTGTTCTCATTTGGTTGTGTTATTGTTGATGTGTGTGTGGTCTGTTTAGAGGGAGACTTTGGAAGCACAGAATGGTCACACGTGTTGTGTAAGAACCCCTGAGAAAAGGAAACACCAAGAGAATAAAGAGGGAAAAAAAGAAATTAAATTGAGACAAGAACAGGCAACACAGAAAAGCCTATGTACAATAATCATCTTTCCTTTTCTCAATTTTATGCTTTCCTTCTTACTGCATATGAGTTTTTTTTCCTTCTCATTTCTATATGTCTCTTTTCTCTCTCTGTGCCCTCATTAACTCAACCTCATTAACACGTCCAAAACCAGAAGTCATTATCCTGATACCATCCTCCGCATTCCTCAAGTCCCACTTCTCTTTCTGAATTTCCCCATGTGTTCTCGGGTTCTACTTCAGGTCAGCTGCCCAAGTGAAAAACAACAACAACTCAGAATCATTCCTTATTTTAAAAATCTGCTTATTGAGATGTAATTTACATACAAGAAAAATTCACTCATTTTAAGCACACAAATTTAATGTGTTTTAACAAATGTACAGTCATGTAACCATCACAACACTCAAGACATTTCCACTACCTCAAAAAGTTTCTTTCTGTCACTATAGTTTTGCCTTTTCTAGAATGTCATATAAATGAAATCATATAGTAGTCTTTTGTGTCTGGCTTCATAGCATATTTCATTTGAGATTTATCTGTATTGTTGCAGGTATCAATAACTCACTCATTTTTATTGCTGAGAAATATTGCATTGTATAGATATATCACAATTGTTTGTTTACCCATTTACCAGTTGATGAACATTTGCATTGTTTTGTTTTGGGTTATTATGAATTAAGTGCTATGAATATTCACATATAGGTCTTTGTGTGGACATATATTTTCCTTTTTTGGGGGAGTAGAATTTTATTTCATTTCTAGGAAGACAATTGCTGAGTTGTATGGTAAGTGTAATTTAACTTTATAAAACACTGATAAACTATTTTCCAAAGGGACTGCATCATTTTCATTCCCATCAGCAAAATATGAGAATTCCAGTTGCTCCTTATCATTGTCAACACTTTGCACTGTCAGTTAAAAAAATTTTAGCCATTCAAGTAGATGTGTAGTATTACTTCATTGTCCTTTTAATTTGTGTTTCCCAGATGACTAACGTTGTTAAGTATATTTTCATGTGCTTATTTCTCTTGAGTATATCTTCTTTGGTAAATTGTCCACTTTCTTTCCCATTTAAAAATTGGGTTGTTTGCCTGTCAGAATGGCTATCATCAAAAAGAATGCAAATAAATACAGCAAAGGAAACCATAAACAAAAAGAAAAGACAACCTACAGAATGGGAGAAAATGCTTGCAAATGATATGACTGACAAGGGATTAAATTCCAAAATATAGAAAGAGCTCATACAACTCAATATCAAAAAAACAAACAACTCAGACAAAAAATGGGCACAGGATCTAAACAGACATTTTTCCAAAGAAGACATACAGATGGCCAACAGGCACATGAAAAAAATGCTTAGCATTGCTAATTAGAGAAATGCAAATCAAAACTACAATGAGGTATCACCTCACTCCAGTCAGAATGACCATCACCAAAAAGTCTATAAATAAAAAATGCTGGAGTGGGTGTGGAGAAAAAGGAGCCCTCCTACACTGTTAGTGGGAAAGTAATTTGGTGTAGACAATATGGAGAATAGTATGGAGGTTTCTTAAAAAACTAAAAATAGAGCTGCCATATGATCCTGCAATCTCACTCCTGGGCATATATCCAGAGAAAACCATAATTCAAAAAGATACATGCACCCAGTGTTCACTGCAGCACTATTTACAATAGCCAAGACACAGAAGCAACCTAAATGTCCATTGACAGAGGGATGGATAAAGAAGATGTGGTATATGTATACAATGGAATATTACTGAGCCAAAATAAGAATGAAATAATGCCATCTGCAGCAACATGGATAGACTTAGAGATTATCATACTAAGTGAAATAAGCCAGACAGAGAAAGACAGATACCATATGATATCACTTACATATGGAATCTAAAATAAACTATAAGTGAACTTATTTACAAAATAGAAAGAGACTCACAGACATAGAAAACAAACTTATGGTTACCAAAGGGGGAGGGATAAATTAGGAGTTTGGGATTAACATATACACACTACTATATATAAAATACATAACCAGCAAGGACCTACTGTATAGCACAGGGAACTATACTCTATATTTGTAATAACCTATAAGTGAAAAGAATCTGAAAAAGTATATATATGAATCACTGTGCTGTAAACCTGAAACTAACATGACACTGTAAATCAACTATATTTCAATTAAAAAAAAAAGAACACAAGTAACAAATGTTGGCAAGTATGTGGAGAAAAGGGAGCCCTTGTACACCGTTGGTAGGAATGTAAATTGGTGCAGCCAGTGTGGAAAACAGTATGGAGGTTTCTCAAGAAACTAAAAACAGAACTACCATATGACCCAGCAATTCCATTCCAAGGGTATACATCTGAAGAAACAAAAACACTAATTCGAAAAGATACATGCACCCCAAAGTTCATAGCAGCATTATTTACAATTGCCAAGATATGGAAGCAACCTAAGTATCCATCGACAGTTAAATGGATGAAAAAGATGTGGTATACATACACAATGGAATACTACTCAGTCATAAAAAGAATGAAATTTTGCCATTTGTATCAACATGGATGGACTTGGAGGGTATTATGCTAACTCAAATAAGTGAGACAGAGAAAGACAAATACTGTATGATGTCATTTATATGTGGAATCTAAAAAGTACAACAGGGACTTCCCTGGTGGTGCAGTGGTTGAGAATCCGCCTGCCAATGCAGGGGACACGGGTTCAATCCCTGGTCCGGGAAGATTCCACATGCTGCGGAGCAACTAAGCCCATGCCCCACAACTACTGAGCCTGCCCTCTACAGCCCGGGAGCCATAGTTACTGAAGCCCATGCACCTAGAGCACTGCAACAAGAGAAGCCACCACAAATAAGAAGCCTGTGCACCACAACGAAGAGTAGCCCCCGGTCGCCACAACTAGAGAAAGCCCACGCGCAACAATGAAGACCCAATGCAGCCCCCCAAAATAAAATAAATAAAGTTTATTTAAAAAAAATACAACAGGGCTTCCCTAGTGGCGCAGTCGTTGAGAGTCCGCCTGCTGATGCAGGGGACACGGGTTCGTGCCCCGGTCCGGGAAGATCCCACATGCCACGGAGCGGCTGTGCCCGTGAGCCATGGCCGCTGAGCCTGCGCATCCGGAGCCTGTTGCTCCGCGACGGGAGAGGCCACAACAGTGAGAGGCCCGCGTGCCGGAAAAAAAAAAAAAAACCCAACAACAACAAACTAGTGAATATAACAAAAAAGAAGCAGACTCACGGTTATAGGGAACGAATTAGTGGCTACCATTAGGGAGAGGGAAGGGGGAAGGGGCAATATAGGGGTAAGGGATTAAGAGGTACAAACTACTAGGTATAAAATAAGCTATAAGTGTATATATTGTGCAACATGGGGAATATAGCCAATATTTTATAATACTATAAATGGGATATAACCTTTTAAAAGTGTGAATATTGTACACCAGTAATTATATAATATTGTACATCAACCATACTTCAGTTTTTTAAAAATGGGTTGTTTGGTCTTTATTATTGATTTGTAAGAGTTTAAAAAAATATTCTGGATAGGGAATTCCCTGGAGGTCCAGTGGTTAGGACTCGGCGCTTTCACTGCCAGGGCCTGGGTTCAATCCCTGGTCAGGGAAGTAAGATCCCACAAGCTGCATGGCGTGACCAAAAATAAAAAATTCTGGATACAAGTTCTTTATCAGATACATATTTTGCCTATGGAAATAACCCAAAATACAGACAAAGAGTCATTCATGAGGTTTTTCACATCAATGTTATTTACAATTGTGATGAAATTGGAAATAAGTTACAATCTAATAAAAGGGAAACTGTTCACTTCTTTACGATTCAAAGGAATATTTTACAGCCATTTATTAATATTAAAAATGTAAAGACATAGAAACCTGCTTTTGATGTAATTTTAGGCAGAAAATAAAATTATGTATAATATCAGCTATGCATTAAGAAAGCCTGGAAGTATATGCCAAAGCAATGAGGGTAATACTGTCTAACTGGTAAGATTATGGCTGGTGTTTAGATTCTCAATACTTTTCCAAACTTTTCAAGGTTGATACGGTAAGCCTTAGTTAAACAAGAAAAAAGCATCTCATAAAGAGGTAAATGGTTACCACAGTGGTTGGTGCTTCCTTTACAAGCTCACCTAGACTGAGGCATGATTTGTGATACCATTAATAACCAGGTGGGTTAGTCAATAGCATAGCAGACCAGCCAAAAGCTTTGAACTGTAATTCCAGCTCTGCCCTTGAACTTCAGGCTGTTTTTCACTCCTGTTTAAAATGGGACTCAGAACTGTGAAGTACTTATCAAGACTGCCATGTAGCTTTCTGGGGAACTGCTTCCCAGGTATGTCCTCTCAAATATGCAACAGCTCTTGAGATTTGTTGAGTGACTTGGGAAGATAATCTTGAGAAGTCAGGCCTGCCTTTAATATTTAGAAGAGAGAGCCTCTGTGCTTCTGCCGATACACAGATACAAAGAGCTGGAGGGCAAGCAACAGGGGTAGTTAAGGAGAAAAGCCTTGGGGTGAAGAAAATATGGGAGGCAAGAAGAGAAAGACAAGGGTGAAAAGAGGAAATGGACGAAAGAATTGAGAACCCAAGCAAATAAGTCTCTGGACTGAGAACTGTCATACTTTGAATAAGAATTTTGTAGCTACATTTTGCACCTGTAAAGTCTTACTCTGTAAATGATTTGTATCCTTTTACTCATTTTCCTTTCTAGTTCTACAGCTATTTATGTCATCCTCTGGAGACTGGAAAGAGAGGACAATTACTACTGGGTTTACTGAGAGGAAGGAATTTAAGGTGCTTCTATAGGAATGACTCTCATAAGAAGGCAGTTTCCTAAGGCAACATATTTTGTCAAGATGAGTGATTCAGCTCATATCAGAGATATTTTTGAACATGGTCAATTACTTTACCTAAGGCAGCCACACTATATATGTTTGCTGATGTGTAACTCATGAAACCAAGAAATAATATTCAAATGATTATTTAGAAGATCAAGTAGAGGGTTTTAAAAAAAATTGGTAGCCAACAAAATCTAGCCAAAATTCTTTTTTGAAACTTGATAATATGGAAATGCAAAGGGCCTAGAATAACCCACACAATCTTGAAGAAATACAAAGTGGGAGGACTTACTCTACTGTCCATTACATGTATTATAAATAATTGTGTCACAAGGATGGACATACCGACCAATGAAATAGAGTATAAATCCATAAGAAGATCCATGCCTATGTGGATATTTTATTTATGACAAAAGAGACACTGCAAAGCATTAAAGAAAAGATAATCTTTTCAATAAATGGTGCTGGGAGCATTGAATAAATTATGTGGAGAAACTTGACACCTACCTCATACTATACATGAAAATTCATTCCATCCCCATGCACTTGCAGTCCATGAGCCAAAGGGATATGCAAAGATGCTTAATTAAACATTTCAGGGCTGGTTTCTCTGTTCATATCCAATTCTGGTGCTTAGGAACAGGGACCATGCTGATGCCCAAGGGCAAAAAGCCCCACTTCCTTTAAGGAAGGGGGCAAGCCTGACCCTGATGCCCAGTAAGGGGCAACCCTGGGCTTTTTGTTTTTCATGCTTTTCTTTTTGTTGGCCTTGTGCTGAGTTTGTTTACAAAAGATGTATTTTGTTTAACCAAATATTAAAAATGGAAAACTTGGTACATTAAAAAATTCAATCTAGATGTATCATAGACTTAAATGTAAAAGGCTAAATAAAGCTTCTAAAGGAAGAAGAGCTTCATGACTTCAAGATAAGAAAAGATTTTTAATAAGTACTAATCATAAAGAAAAAGATCATTTGAGTACATTAAAATTTAAAACCTCATTAAAGGCAAGGAAAGACTTTTAAAATAGGAGACAAAAAGAACTGATCATAAAGAAAAAGACTGATAAATTTGAGATTAATTTAACATTGGTATAAATACTTTCCATTTATTAAAGGATACAGAATATGCAGAAAATATTTGCAAACCTATAACCTACAAAGAGCTCATGTATGAAATACATAAAGAAATCCTATAAACCAATAAGAAAATGACAGTCAACCCAGAAGAAAAATGGGTAAAAGATTTGAACAGATGCTTCTGGGGAAAAAAAAGGATATCCAATGGACAATAAACATATGAAAAGATACTTAACATCCCTAATAATTAGAGAAATGCAAATAAAAACTATAACCAGATATCATTATATACCCACCAGAATGGCTAAAATTAAAAGACCAGTACTACCAGGTGTTGGTGAGGATGTGGACAGCAGATACTCTTATATGGTGCTGGAAGACTGCAGAGTGGTACAACACTTTGGAAAATTTTTTATAGTATTTAATAAAGTTGAAGGTACATATAAATTTTTACCCAGCAATGCCATTTATAAGAATATACCTAATAAAAATATGTGTACATGTTCTTTTTTTTTTTTTTTTTTTGGGTACATGGGCCTCTCACTGTTGTGGCCTCTCCCGTTGCAGAGCACAGGCTCCGGACGCGCAGGCTCAGCCGCCACGGCTCACGAGCCTAGCCGCTCCGTGGCATGTGGATTTTCCCGGACCGGGGCACGAACCCGTGTCCCCTGCATTGGCAGGCGGACTCTCAACCACTGCGCCACCAGGGAAGCCCCTGAGTGAATCTTAAAAACATATTGTTGAGTAGAAGAGGCCAGATCCACAAGAATATACATTAGCTTTTTTCCCAACGGGTTTGCCACCAGGACACGGGTGTCCTAAAAACCTAAGCAAAACCTAAGCAAAAACGGGAAAGGAGAAGACCCACATCAACATCGTTGTCATTGGACACATAGATTCGGGGAAGTCTACCACTACTGGCCATCTGCTCTACACATGTGATGGGATAGACAAGAGAACCATTGAAAAGTTTGAGAAGGAGGCTGCCGAGATGGGAAAGGGCTCCTTCAAGTATGCCTGGGTCTTGGACAAACTGAAAGCTGAACGCGAGCGTGGTATCAGCATTGATATCTCCCTATGGAAATTCAAGACCAGCAAGTACTATGTGACCATCATTGATGCCCCAGAACACAGAGACTTCATCAAAAACATGATTACAGGCACATGCCAGGCTGACTGTGATGTCTTGATTGTTGCTGCTGGTGTTGGTGAATTTGAAGCAGGTATTTCCAAGAATGGGCAGACCCGTGAGCATGCCCTTCTGGCCTACATTCTGGGTGTGAAACAACTAATTGTTGGAGTTAACAAAATGGATTCCACTGAGCCACCTTACAGCCAGAAGAGATAGGAGGAAATTGTTAAGGAAGTCAGCACCTACATTAAAAAAATTGGCTACAAACCCAACACAGTAGCATTTGTGCTAATTTCTGGCAGGAATCGTGTCAACATTCAACCATTCCAACATGCTGGAGCCAAGTGCTAACATGCCTTGGTTCAAGGGGTGGAAAGTCACCCGTAAAGATGGCAATGCCAGTAGAACCACACTGCTTGAAGCTCTGGATTGCATCCTGCCACCAACTCGCCCAACTGACAAACCCTTGTGTTTGCCCCTCCAGGACGTCTAAAAAATTGGTGGTATTGGCACTGTCCCTGTGGGTCAAGTGGAGACTCGTGTTCTCAAACATGGCATGGTGGTCACCTTTGCTCCAGTCAAAGTGACAACTGAAGTGAAGTCTGTTGAAATGCACCATGAAGCTTTGAGTGAAGCCCTTCTTGGGGACAATGTGGGCTTCAATGTCAAGAATGTGTCTGTCAAAGATGGTCGTCATGACAATGTAGCTGGTGACAGCAAAAATGACCCACCAATGGAAGCAGCTGTCTTCACAGTTCAGGTGATTATCTTGAACCATCCAGGCCAAAGCAGTGCTGGATGTGCACGTGGGCTGGATTGTCACACAGCTCACATTGCTTGCAAGTTCGCTGAGCTGAAGGAGAAGATTGATCGCCATTCTGGGAAAAAGCGGGAAGATGGCCCCAAATTCTTGAAATCTGGTGATGCTGCCATCGTTGATATGGTTCCTGGCAAACCCATGTGTGTTGAGAGCTTCTCTGGCTATCCTCCTCTGGGCTGTTGTGCTGTTCATGACATGAGACAGGCGGTTGCTGTGGGTGTCATCAAAGCAGTGGACAAGAAGGCAGCTGGAGGTGGCAAGGTCACCAAGTCTACGCAGAAAGCTCAGAAGGCTAAATGAATATTATCCTCAATACCTGCCACCCCAGTCTTAATCAGTGGTGGAAGAACGGTCTCAGAACTATTTGTCTCAATTGGCCATTTAAGTTTAATAGCAAAAGACTGGTTAATGATAACAATGCATTGTAAAACCTTCAGAAGGAAAGGAGAATGTTTTGTGGACCATTTGTTTTGTTTGTGGCAGTTTTAAGTTATTAGTTTTTAAAATCAGTACTTTTTAATGGAAACAACTTGACCAAAAATCTCTCACAGAGGGCTTCGCTGGTGGCGCAGTGGTTGAGAGTCTGCCTGCCGATGCAGGGGACGCGGATTCGTGCCCCGGTCCGGGAAGATCCCACATGCCGCGGAGCGGCTGGGCCCGTGAGCCATGGCCGCTGAGCCTGCGCGTCCGGAGCCTGTGCTCCGCAACGGGAGAGGCCACAACAGTGAGAGGCCCGCGTACCGCAAAAAAAGAAAAACAAAAAAATCTCTCACAGAATTTGAGACCCATTAAAAAAGTTTAATGAGAAAAAAAAGAATATATATTATATAATTCCATTTATATAAAGTTTAAATACAGGTCAAACCAAACTATACTGCTTAGGGTTCCATGCTTAGGAGAAAAGCTACAATGAGAAACAAGGAAATAATTATCACAGAAGTTAAGGTAATAATTATCTTTCAAAAGAAAAGGAGTAGTGATTAGGGGAAATCACTTTTGGGGTTTCTGGAATATCGGCAATTTTGTATTTCTTGACCTGTGTGTTGCTTTGTGAAATGTCATCAAGCTGTTTCGTAAACTTCACTGTTTGTCTGTTAGACTGGCCCAAGAAGACATAGAAAAATTGAATAAACCAATATCCACAGAAGAAACTGAAATGGTAGCCAAAGATCTACTTCCTAAAAGAAACCAGATCCTATAACTCTATGATTAGATTCTATGAAACTTTTAAGGAACAAATATTTCCTACCTTATCCAACTCTTCCTGTGCTATAACTCACATCAGAACTAAATTTAAAAGCAGGAGAAATTTAAAATAATAAGCTCACTTATAAAAAGATACCAAGATTCTAAATAAAATACTAGCAAATTGAATCTTGCAATTCATTAAAAGAATAATTATCATGACGCAGGATTGAAAGGATATTTTAACACCAGAGTATCAAGAATTCTACTAACTAGAAGGATGATGTAAGCATGAACTTAGTAGATGCCACAAGATCATTCATGTGTGGTATAGCCATACAATGGGATATCATTCAGCCATAAAAGGAATGATGTCCTGATACATGATACAACGTGGAGGAAGCTTGAAAACATGCTTAGTGAAAGAAGCCATGCACAAAAGTCCACATACAGGCATACCTTGGAGATACTGCAGGTTCAGTTGCAGACTAACTCAATAAAGCGAGTCACAGGAATTTTTTGGTTTCCCAGTGCACATAAAAATTATGTTTACACAGTACTGTAGTCTAATAAGTGTGCAATAGCATTATGTCTAAAAAAACAATTAAACATTGAAAAAACAGCCTTAATTAAGAAATAGGGCTGTTGGAAAAATGGCATCAATAGACTTGCTCGATGCAGGGTTGACAGAGACCTTCAATTTATAAAAAACACAATATCTGTGAAGCACAATAAAATGAGGTATGCCTGTATCGTACAATTCCATTTGTATGAAATGTCCAGATTAGACAGATCCATAGAGACATAATTTTTCTACCAGCTGTAACAAAAAACACACCCCTGTCAAATCAGACTCATGCCAGAAATGCAAGTAGGTACTGAGCATATACCCTGAGAAAACCATAATTCAAAAAGATACATGCACCACAGTGTTCATTGTAGCACTGTTTACAATAGCCAGGACATGGAAGCAACCTAAGTCAGCAAATGAATGGATAAAGAAGATGAGGCACATATACACAATGGAATATTACTTAGCCATAAAAAGGAACGAAATTGAGTTATTTGTAATGAGGTGGATGGACTGAGAGTCTGTCATACAGAGTGAAGTAAGTCAGAAAGAGAAAGACAAATACCGTATGCTAACGCATGTACATGGAATCTAAAAAAAATGGAACTGATGAACCTAGTGGCAGGGCAGGAATAAAGACACAGATGTAGAGAACGGACTTGAGGACTTGAGGTGGGGGAGGGGAAGCTGGGATGAAGTGAGAGAGTAGCACTGACATATATACACTACCAAATGTAAAATGGATGACTAGTGGGAAGCTGCTGCATAGCACAGGGAGATCAGCTTGATGCTTTGTGACCACCTAGAGGGGTGGGATAAGGAAGGGTGGGAGGGAGGCTTAAGAGGGAGGGGATATGGGGATATATGTATACGTATAGCTGATTCACTTTGTTATACAGCAGAAATTAACACAACATTGTAAAGCAATTATATTCCAATAAAAATGCAAGTATGGTTCATTATTTGGATTTGCATTAATATGACACTATATTAATAAATCAAAGGAGAAAAACAATATAATCATCTCAATAGATACTTAAATACCATTTAGCAAAATTGATTTCTGACTAAACAAAACAAAATCAGGACTTCCCTGGTGGCACAGTGGTTAAGAATCTGCCTGCCAATGCAGGGGACACAGGTTCGAGCCCTGGTCTGGGAAGATCCCACATGCTGCAGAGCAACTAAGCCCGTGTGCCACAACTGAGCCTATGCTCTAGAGCCCGCAAGCCACAACTACTGAAGCCTGCATGCCTGGAGCCCTGCTCCGCAACAAGAGAAGCCACTGCAATGAGAAGCCCGTACACCACGACAAAGAATAGTCCCCAGTCGCCACAACTAGAGAAAGCCCGCGCACAGCAACAAAGACCCAATGCAGCCAAAAAAACAAAACAAAACAAAATCAAAACAAAAACCAGAAAGGCTTACTATCATGAATAGCTAGATTTTTTTTGCCATTATAAAGATCCAGTATCATACTTCAATTACCATTAAAGTAAGGAAGAAGACATTATACCTTAATAATGTTCTGGAAATCCTAACCAGTACAGTTAAATAAGAAAAGAATTTAAGAGATATCTCTTAAGGTAGGAGATACCTTTCATACCTTAAGTAAGACACTCTTAAGGTAAGAAAGGTTTATTATTTGTAATTGTATCAAAGGATAACGAGAAACCTGAAGAGTAAAAAGAACTGTTAGGAAGTTGTGGGAAATGCAAAAATGGCTACGATATTTTGAAGCTCTTCTCAGGAGTGGAGTATATTTCTTCACACTTTGAATTTGAGTTGAACTATATGACTTTCTTTAGAACATTGGGAAATTAGCAAGTTTGAAAAGTGCTTGTGCATTGGAACTTGCCCTCTTTTATGTTTTAAGGAAATCTGAGACCACTACTCTGTGAATTAAGCCTAGGTTAGCTTGCTGGATGGTGAGACACATGTGTCAAGTCATTGACATTACCCAAACTGACACAGAACAAACTCCCAGACCCATGAGGCCATCCCAGACTACCTAGGCCAGTTGAGGTGCCAGTTGACTGCAGAGATAAACTGAACTGGCCTAGACGAGGACACCAGTTGATCTGCAGAGTCTTGAGGAATAACACATGCTTGTTGTTTTGAGCCACTATGTTTTGGGGTGTTTTGTTATGCAGCAAAAGCTGACTGATACAGAAATTATAAGTGAACTTATTAAAGTGGTCAGCTACTTTTTTACCATTAGTGTACAAAATTGACAAATGGTTAGAAAATATAATGGAGGAAAGATCCCATTTACAACAGCAACACTACCACCAATATACCTGAAAATAAACATAACCAGAAATAGACAGGACCTATATAAAGAAAATGTAAAATCTCTATTAGGGAATATTAATTCTTGCTAAATTAATCTGTAAACTCAATGTGATCTCAATCAAAATGTCAAAAAAATGTAAACATTAGAAAATCTTAATGGGTTCATTAGTAGAAATAAACAAGAAAACTATCTGAATGGAAAGATATTTGGGGGGCAGTCAGATTAGATATTTTATTGCATTTTGAAGTTACAAGAATTAAAAACAGTTTCATTCCAGAAAAATGTAGAGAGACCAACAGAATCAAATAGAGAATCCAGAGCAGACTAAAATACAAATGATTTTAGTAAATGGTAATGGTGACATTTCCAATTCATGAGAGGAAAGATAGATTATTTTTAAAAGTGTTGGGACTAGTTGGGGGAATAAATTCAAGCTATATAACCTCACTTCTTTTATCAAAGTAAATTCCAGAAGGAATGTAATGTAAAATGTTAAAATGAAACTATAAAGGTACTAGTAGTAAAGAAGCCAGATACAAAAGGTCACATTTTGTATGGTTACATTTATGTGAAATGTCCTGGGAATCCATAGAGAAAGAAAGTAGATTAGTTGTTGCCGGGGGTGGGGGGCGGACAGGGAAATGGGGAGTGACTGCTTAATGAATATGAGGTTCCTTTCAGGGTGATGAAAAATTTGTAAAATTAAATCGTGGCAATGGTTGCACAACTGTGAAAATACTAAAAATCACCGAATTGTATACTTTAAAAGGGTCAATTTTATGGTATGTGAATTATATTTCAGTAACACTCTTCCTTAAGAAAAAAAGAGGAAGAAGAAAATGAAAAGCCCAGAGACTGGAGAGTCCAGGGGAGGCTCTGACCCAAGTAATGAGGTCAGGTACAGTGGAGCTGGGTCTGGAAGGGTATTTTTCGGAAGTAGATGTTTTATACGAAGAAAGGGAGCAAAAGAAATTACCTCTCTTGGCTCTGATTACTGCATCACTCAGCCTCTTCCCAGGACTTATGGACTCTGCATGCCCTGGATAATTATTTTAAACTTAATAAATGGTTTTCAGTAAAAAAAAAAATTACTAGAAGAAAACATGAGTGAATTCATTTATAATCTTGTAATGAATACCTTTCTAAGCATGACACAAAACCCAGAAGTCAAATGGAAAATGATTGATCCATTTGCATAGAAATCAGCAGTTTTTATATTAAAATACCACATACAGGTAATAATAGTATTATAGTTATGTTTTTAAAAGATTTTTTGTCTTTAGAGATACGTACTGAAACACGTGTGGATGAAATGATATGATGTCTGGGATTTGCTTCAAAATAACTTGGGATGGGAGTGAAGTTTGGTAATGAGTCCATGGGATACTCTTCTCTCTAATTTTTTTAAGTTTGATTTTTCCATGACAAAAAATTAAACAATAAATAGCAAGAAAAATGTATGTACAACATAAAAAGATAAACTGGGAACAAATATTTGCAGCATAAAACATTAAAAGGGCTTGGGACTTCTCTGGCAGTGCAGTGGTTAAGACTCCATGATCCCAATGCAGGGGACATGGGTTCGAGCCCTGGTCTGGGAAGATCCCACATGCCGCTGAGCAACTAAGCCCGTGCACCACAACTACTGAGCCTACACCCTAGAGCCCGTGCTCCACAACAAGAGAAGCCACCCCAATGAGAAGCCCGTGCACTGCAAAGAAGAGTAGCCCCTACTTGATGCAACTAGAGAAAGCCTGCATGCAGCAGCAAAGACCCAATACAGCCAAAAATAAAATATAAATAAATTTTTAAAAATAAGTATGGCATTTATTGCCAAGCAAGAAGAACAGGTACCTTGTGCTCAAAAGACCCAAACTCCCACATGGCTTTCGGGGAAGGGTTTTGAAAGACAATGTGAGGGAGAGGGTCACAGGTTTGCGTGACCCAGCCCATGCATATTTCTCTGATTTGTTGACAGTGAGATAACAGGGTGCTGTTTTGGGAATCTCAATTATCAACCTTCTGTGTCCAACCGGTCTGGGGTCTATGTGCTAATGGTCAGCATGCAGTTAACTTCCTCCACCTGGTGGGGGTTTTAAGTATCTGCAAAACAACTCAAGGATATGGCTCAGGATATTATCTATAGCCCTTGAGGAGGAACTAAAGGTCCTTGACTTTGTTTTATGGCTAAACTATTATTATTTTGTCTTGCTTGACTGCTTTTCTTTGTTTCTGCATTTTCTCACTTCTCTGATTAAATTTATTCTTTGGGGCGTCCCAGGTGGCGCAGTGGTTGAGAATCTGCTTGCTAATGCAGGGGACATGGGTTCAAGCCCTGGTCTGGGAAGATCCCACATGCCGCGGAGCAACTAGGCCCGTGAGCCACAACTACTGAGCCTGCGCGTCTGGAGCCTGTGCTCCGCAAAAAGAGAGGCCGCAATAGTGAGAGGCCCGCGCACCGCGATGAAGAGTGGCCCCCGCTTGCTACAACTAGAGAAAGCCTTCGCACAGAAACGAAGACCCAAGACAGCCAAAAAAATAAATAAATAAACAAATGTGGGGTTAAAAAAAAAAATTTATTCTTTGGAACGAGGGGAAGGCCTAGGAGGTTAAAACTTTTCTACAAATAAGAGGCAGGGGACACGGGGGTCTGTCCCCGAGAAAGCCTTGCAGGATCCTGCTCATTTTCAGGTTGATCTCTAAGATACATTATTACGAAATCAAGGCAGTAGAGTTTCACAGAGTGTGTATTGTATGGCCCATATGTATACATTTTAAGAAATGTGTGTGTTGTATGTGCATGTGATATGTTTATTATAATTTTTATATAACCATAACACATTTTTCTAGAGTTATAAATAAATTATTAATAGTGGGGAAAGGAGTAGTGATGTTGGTGGTGAAAGTAAGATTTAATTTTAAAACTTTTTGTAGTGCTTGGATTCCCCTTCCCCCATTTGCATGTATTCATTTTAATTTTTTCTAAGTTTAAAGGAAATGGAAGCTTTTGCACTCAAAGGCTGTGAACCTTGGCATATGGTTTACAAGATAAAGTTCCATTTGTATGTAGTAGCTAACCATCCCTTTTTTTGTCATTTTTCCCTTGCTGCTTTCAATAATTTGTCTTTAATTTTTGCCAGTTTGATTACTACGTGTCTCAGCGTGTTTCTCCTTGGGTTTATCCTGTATGGGACTCACTGCGCTTCCTGGACTTGGGTGGCTATTTCCTTTCCCATGTTAGGGAAGTTTTCGACTATAATCTCTTCAAATATTTTCTCTGGTCCTTTCTCTCTCTCTTCTCCTTCTGGGACCCCTATAATGTGAATGTTGTTGCATTTAACGTTGTCCCAGACGTCTCTTAGGCTGTCTTCATTTCTTTTCAGCCTTTTTTCTTTAATCTGTTCTGTAGCAGTGAATTCCACCATACTGTCTTCCAGGTCACTTATCCGTTCTTCTGCCTCAGTTATTCTGCTATTGATTCCTTCTAGTACATTTTTCATTTCAGTTATTGTATTGTTCATCTCTGTTTGTTTGTTCTTTAATTCTTCTAGGTCTTTGTTAGACATTTCTTGCATCTTCTTGATCTTTGCCTCCATTCTTTTTCTGAGGTCCTGGATCATCTTCACTATCATTATTCTGAATTCTTTTTCTGGAAGGTTGCCTATCTCCACTTCATTTAGTTGTCTTTCTGGGGTTTTATCTTGTTCCTTCATCTGGTACATAGCCCTCTGCCTTTTCATCTTGTCTATCTTTCTGTGAATGTGGTTTTTGTTCCACAGGTTGCAGGATTGTATTTCTTCTTGCTTCTGCTGTCTGCCCTCTGGTGGATGAGGCTATCTAAGAGGCTTGTGCAAATTTCCTGATGGGAAGGACTGGTGGTGGGTAGAGCTGGCTGTTGCTCTGGTGGGCAGAGCTCAGCAAAACTTTAATCTGCTTGACTGCTGATGTGTGGGGCTGGGTTCCCTCCCTGTTGGTTGTTTGGCCTGAGGTGACCCAGCACTGGAGCCTACCTGGGCTCTTTGGTGGGGCTAATGGCAGACTCTGGGAGGGCTCATGCCAAGGAGTACTTCCCAGAACTTCTGCTGCCAGTGTCCTTGTCCTCACGGTGAGACAGAGCCACCTCCCGCCCCTGTAGGAGACCCTCCAACACTAGCAGGTATGTCTGGTTCAGTCTCCTATGGAGTCACTGCTCCTTCCCCTGGGTCCCGATGCACACACTACTTTGTGTGTGCCCTCCAAGAGTGGAGTCTCTGTTTCCCACTGTCCTGTCAAAGTCCTGCAATCAAATCCCGCTAGGCTTCAAAGTCTGATTCTCTAGGAATTCCTCCTCCCGTTGCCGGACCCCCAGGTTGGGAAGCGTGATGTGGGGCTCAGAACCTTCACTCCAGTGGGTGGACTTCTGGTGTATAAGTGTTCTCCAGTCTGTGAGTCACCCACCCAGCAGTTATGGGATTTGATTTTACTGTGATTGTGCCCCTCCTACCATTTCATTGTGGCTTCTCCTTTGTCTTTGGATGTGGGGTATATTTTTTGGTGAGTTTCAGTGTCTTCCTGTCGATGATTGTCCAGCAGCTAGTTGTGATTCCAGTGTTCTCGCAAGAGGGAGTGAGAGCACGTCCTTCTACTCCGCCATCTTGGTTCCTAATCTGCTAACCATCCTTTTTAATAGGTAAAATTTCAAAATCATAACATTAAACCTTATTTTTGCCTTTCTACGCCTTTCTTCCATTCCTCCTTCTCTCCTTCTGTTCCCCCTAGGTGTTCCCTTCCCTGTCTAAGCCCAAAACCACTGAGCATGTGGCTGTTACACAAGGCATTGCGATGTCTTTGGAAGTGCTGCCTCATACTTTTTCACAGCTCTCTTTGCACCTGGTACACTCACAGCACGAACTGAAAACTCAATACCTATTTGAAAACAAAAATTTTCTTGGGCACGATTGATACCCTTGCTTTGAAAGTCGCAAAGCTGTAGTGCTGAATCCTTCATTTCCAGCACGTCAATCATGCCCTTCTTTTCACTCAGGACCCCTCACTTTTTAGGGATATCACGTCCACTGCAAGTGCCAAGCCCAAACCTCTCACTATGTGGGCATCCACTAACTTTTCACAGATGGTTTTCCATGTCTTTATAAAGGATCCTTTCACTTCCTTCTCAGGGTGGGCCAAGTACAGAGAAGAGCCCTGGACCCTTGAGCCAATAGAACAAAGTTTAGCCCTAGCTTGGCCACCAACTCTAGACCCAATGTCCTCGTCTACAAAATGCAGATGAACTCTAGAAACCCTCCCACCCCTGATCCCCGCATTCTCACTTCCGGTGCTAATGCTCTGCAAAGAGCATCACGCCCTCCTCTTCCCTCACCATGTATATCTTAGTTATCCCCTGCCCAGAATCTTTCCTTCAATTTACTAGCTCTTTAAGATATTAGCATAGTATATTTTCCAGGCTTTGTTGTTTAGCTTTTTCCCCTGTTTTCTCTCCTTATCCTCTTATTTTCTTCGGAAGGATAATGACTCCTTCACTCAATAATTCAAATCATAAATATCAATCTAGTTTGATTGCGTCTAGGTAGACACCTCTTCTTCTCCCTCTTAAATGAAATCACAACTCAAAGCCACCCCCTTGTAGAGCATTTGTAGTTTACATCACAGCCTTAAGAAGCAAGGGATAAAGCTTGACAGGGCAGAAAGCATGTGAGTCTCGGAGGAACAAGGACGAGAATCAACTCCCAGCACCACTACTCCTTCTCTTAACCTGCTTGACCCTCAGTTTCTTCATCTGTATTACAGAGGCAATAATAGTTCACTCTTGCCCACCTCCCAGTCCCCCTGCCCCACCTGGTCAGAGCTGACAACTCAGTCTGTCCTCAGGATCCATCGTCTCTACAGGTGGCACCCCCAGTGCCCAGGCCTTCCAGGAGTCCTTTTCTGCTGCCGTCGTACCCCACTCACTGCCCTCATGGCTTGCCTCACTCAGCCTATCCTCCTCAGGGAACCGGAGCTCTCTGTGTAGAAACAGTGGGGAGAGGCGGGTGGAAGGAGGCCACAGAGGAGACAGATGAGTGGAGAGGGCTGAAGGGCAGTTCTCCAGCTCCAAAAAAATTCAGTGTGAACAGACTCCTCATGTAGTCACTGTTCCCCCAAATGGACATTTAGAATTATCTCAGAGGTAGGACTGCTTTTTGTTTGGAGATAAATCTTAACAGGGTGAGGTGACTCATGCTTTCATTCCATTGTTTGGGAGGCCAACAGCCTCCTGAAAGCAGATACCAGCTCTCCCTGCATGGTTTCTCCTTCACTCGGTTGCTTCCATCTAAGCATCGAGAAGAGCTTGCAGGTGTTGTTTTATTTCACACTCATGGTGCGCTGTTCTGTGTTGTTTGTTACAACGCTTCCCACAACTTTCTTTTTCTCCCCCATCTCCAAAAATAGCAAATGACATTGCTGACCCGGATTTTCCACCTGAGTCTGTTTTTCATTTTGAGAGAGCGCAACATGGGTGCTGAGTGTTGCCTCAGCACCGACTAAATACTGATATTTAACTCTAGGACAAAGTCAGAGGTTATCCGTTTCTGCTATGCAGCTGCAAATGTGTCTTTATTCTTGGCATGAGAAGAAAGGATGTTATTTGTGATGGAAGAATTACATATGGGAAAAGCTTGGATGTGCCTGGATTTCTGCACAAAATATGTTCCTGAAACTTAATGTGTACATAGATTTATCTTAGAGCAAAGTCAAGCTTACCCAAAATGACTGGTAAACACAGTTTCCATGATAACAAGTATCTTGAGAGAAGACTTACCCTTTATATGACACATGTGTAACCTGGTTTCTGCAGGCCACACCACCCAGGGCATTCAAGGGGGGCCATAGGACCAGTGATAACTCCCTGGCAGGACCAGCTTCATGGGTGGGTACCCTATGTAGCTGTCCGGGCTCTGCCCTCCGGAAGGTCCTGTGCTGTAACGTGCTGCTGTCACCATCATGAAACCCTGAAATTTTAAAACAAAGGGTCTACATTTTAATTTTGCCCTGGGCTCTGCAAATCATGTAGCCAACCTTGTTCCCTGACTCTTGGTCCATCTACTTTTGTTCCCCATTGCTACAGCCTCTGGTTAAATCCAACCCCAGTGATGTCCAGGAGCCCCCTGGGGGTGGGTTTCGCAGAGGTTGATGAAGCCATCTCGTCACCTACTTTGTGCCCACTTCATTTCCTTCCTCTCCTGCGCTCACAGGCACTGTGGCCAGGATTTGTGGCAGCCCTCAGGGAGCTACAGACAGGGTGCCGTGTCCTCTGGACTCCCCAGAGGGCTGTGTGTTCCGGCAGAAGTGTTCTCCACTCTCTTGGTAAATACATTTTACCTTTCGCCCCTAAGCCCATCTGCTTGCGCCCCAAATGCCTCACACAGCTTAGTGAGAAAATGCCCCTCCAAGGTCTGCTTGTGGCCCCCTCCCTTGTCTCAGCCCCTAGACAGCAAGCTTCTACCTTCCCAGTCTCCCGGTCAATGCCTCTCCTCCAAACCTTCCCTTTTCCCCTTCCAGCCACCTTCCTCCCACCTAGAGCTTCACCATCCACCCTTTGGTTCCTGTTTTCCTTGGAAGCCGTCACTAAACAGGGATGAGCACTTTTCAAAGAACCATTGCATTTATCAACTGTGTGTTTTTCAGAACACCTTTTCTGGCATATGTTAATAAATGCAACAAAACAGAGGGAGGTTCACTTATCATATGAATTGGGAAAAACTGCATATTAGATGCTTTTCTCAGAGATTTAACTAATCACTGTTAAGTAAGTTGAAAGTTCAGGGAAGAAACTATTTAACACAGTGTTTACCAAATTGAATTGGGCATTCAACACTTACTGCAAACACACACACACACAATTAAGTTAGCATTCTGCAGACAGTATACTTGGGGGGGGGGATGCTCACTAAGAGTATAATAAACTTAATTTATGTAACTTCATTCTTAGCATAATTTAATCTTTTCTTGAGGACTCATAAGGTACCGGTATTTATCAACTGATCTCTGGACAAATGGAAATTAAACACACTCTGAATCACACTTAAAACACGCTAAGGACATTTAGCCTTACATAGAGCTAGGTACATAGATAGCACAGACTTGCTGCATTACTGAATTTAAAGAAACTCTTTGGGCCTCAGTTTCTTATAGGGGTTGGGTAGTTGGTCTCTAAGACCATTTAATAAATGTTGAGTCTTGTATGCCAGGCACTGAGATGTGCAGAATAGGCTCCTCCTCCAACAGAACTCACAGTTCAGTAGAAAACAAGCAAGAAACAAATAACGATACTACAACATGATATTGTTACAAGAGATATATACTTAGTGATATGGGACACTGAGTTGGGTCTTAAAGTGTGAGCAGGTGTTTGTTAGGATGAGAACATACGAGGAAAGGGACTTCCAAGCTAAGTGTACAGCACATATAAATGCATGGAGGCTTAAAGCACTAAAACTTTTAGAGACACTCTAGGTCTAAATTCCTTGACTTTAAAAAGTTTTAATAAATATTAATAAATTCCATAATGCAAAACATCATGCCCCAAATCTGAGTTTGATATGTTAAGTCTCCTTACAGTGGAATATTCTGAGCTTGCCAGAATTCAGGTAATATTCTGAGGTTTTCTTAAGATAAATTACTGGATAGTAACTAATCCCACACCCCTTCAAAGTCTGCATATGCCAGGAAGCCCAGCAACAGTGGCCAAATAGCTCTGGTCCTGCTAGTGGTTCCCATTCTGCAGACTTCTGTCCTGCCCGAGTGACATCTGGACGGCTCACGAGGGTCAGTCCAGAGCCTCACGTCCCAGGCTTTTTCCAGTTGGGCTCCACAGCTCTCTGGGTTTCAACAGCAGCTTCTACGGTTCTGTGGCTCGTTCCAATGAAATAGTGTGTGCGTGTGTGTGCGTGCCCATGCACGTGTGTGTATAAAATTACTGAGGCTTCTCATATTTGACCTTTGAGCCTATAATTTTGAATCTGGTTCCTTTTTCTCTTCTGTCTCCAGAAGAGAACGCAGAGCAACTAAGCCCGTGTGCAACAACTACTGAGCCCACGTGCCACAACTACTGAAGACCGCGCGCCTAGAGCCAGTGCTCTGCAACAAGAGAAGCCACCGCAATGAGAAGCCCGCGCGCCGCAATGAAGAGTAGCCCCCGCTCGCCGCAACTAGAGAAAGCCCGCGCGCAGCAACAAAGATGCAATGCAGCCAAATATAAATAAACATTAAAAAATTAAAAGGAAGATTAAAATATAAAGCACATCATGATAATGCTGTCAGAAAAATCTATTGGAGAAACTGCTACCACAGCCTCCATTCCTAGCATTCATGTGTACCTATGACTTATCATTATTCTTTTATTTATTTTTATTATTATTATTTTTTTGTGGTATGCAGGCCTCTCACTGTTGTGGCCTCTCCGTTGCGGAGCACAGGCTCCGGACGCGCAGGCTCAGTGGCCATGGCTCACGGGCCCAGCCACTCCGCGGCATGTGGGATCTTCCCAGACCGGGGTATGAACCCGTGTCCCCTGCATTGGCAGGTGGACTCTCAACCACTGCACCACCAGGGAAGCCCTCATTATTCTTATTTATCAGTTATTTCAGGGTGTTTCTTCCCAGCAAGGTCCCAGGATACATTTTGATTATGAGTTTCTTTGTTTGCTTTATAAACAATACTAAACCACTATCAACTAAAATATGGTGCTTAATAAAGCAACCAGTGATGCCCTGATATATATGCATTTGAAGTCAAGGCCTGGTTACTTAGGAGAGGTGACTCATTAGGTGGGTAAAGCTTTTGCAGGAGTTATTTTTAAATGAACTCCTGAGCATGCATTGTCACCTAAAAAAAAGAAGGGTTTTTAGAGGATGGACAAAAAATGGGCTAATTTAGATGCCTGAGAAAATAGCTTGAAAAATATAGGCCATTTGCTCAGGCTAGAGAGGGTACCCCAGGGGTAAGGACATAGGAACTGGACAAACAGAGCAGAGCCACTAAATAGAAGGGAGAGAGGAGCTGAGGGAAAATTTTGAGAGGTGCCTAAATTTTACCTTGGTTGACCATGCTTAATGTTATAATGCTTTACATTTTTATTTTGATTAGATGTGTCTAATGTTAGATTTGGAAGTCTAACATCCAAGTAACAGTATGTTCAATCCACACAACAGAGTACTACACAGCTGTAAACACCAATGAGTACTATATGGAACAATCCTGCAAATACAGGGTTAGAGAAAACAAAGTAAGGTAGGAAAAGTGTCTATGCAATACTACTGTTTTATCTAAGAAGGGAGATTAAATACACAAAAATACTTGCTTTTCTTTTTTTTTCTTTTTTTTTAACATCTTCATTGGAGTATAAATGCTTTACAATGGTGTGTTAGTTTCTGCTTTATAACAAAGTGAATCAGTTATACATATACATATGTCCCCATATCTCTTCCCTCTTGAGTCTCCCTCCCTCCCAACCTCCCTATCCCACCCCTCCAGGCAGTCACAAAGCACCAAGCTGACCTCCCTGTGCTATGCGGCTGCTTCCCACTAGCTATCTACCTTACATTTGGTAGTGTATATATGTCCATGCCTCTCTCTCGCTTTGTCACAGCTGACCCTTCCCCCTCCCCATATCCTCAAGTTCATTCCCTAGTAGGTCTGTGCCTTTATTCCTGTCTTACCCATAGGTTCTTCATGACATTTTTTTTTCTTAACTACCATATATATGTGTTAGCATACGGTATTTGACTTTCCCTTTCTGATTACTTCACTGTGTATGACAGATTCTAGGTCTATCCACCTCATTACAAATAGCTCAATTTCATTTCTTTTTATGGCTGAGTAATATTCCATTGTATATATGTGCCACATCTTCTTTATCCATTCATCCGATGATGGGCACTTAGGTTGTTTCCATCTCGAGTCTATTGTAAATAGAGCTGCAATGAACATTTTGGTACATGACTCTTTTTGAATTATGGTTTTCTCAGGGTATATGCCCAGTAGTGGCATTACTGGGTCATATGGTAGTTCTATTTGTAGTTTTTTAAGGAAACTCCATACTGTTCTCCACAGTGGCTGTATCAATTTACACTCCCACCAACACTGCAAGAGGGTTCCCTTTCCTCCACACCCTCTCCAGCATTTATTGTTTCTAGATTTTTTGATGATGGCCATTCTGACTGGTGTGAGGTGATAGCTCATTGTAGTTTTGATTTGCATTTCTCTAATGATTAGTGATGTTGAGCATTCTTTCATGTGTTTGTTGGCAGTCTGTATATCTTCTTTGGAGAAATGTCTATTTAGGTCTTCTGTCCATTTTTGGATTGGGTTGTTTGTTCTTTTGTTATTGAGCTGCATGAGCTGCTTATAAATTTTGGAGATTAATCCTTTGTCAGTTGCTTCATTTCAAAATATTTTCTCCCATTCTGAAGGTTGTCTTTTGGTCTTGTTTATGGTTTCCTTTGCTGTGCAAAAGCTTTGAAGTTTCATTAGGTCCCATTTTTGTTTTTATTTCCATTTCTCTTGGAGGTGGGTCAAAAAGGATCTTGCTGTGATTTATGTTCATAGAGTGTTCAGCCTATATTTTCTTCTAAGAGTTTGATAGTTTCTGGCCTTACATTTAGGTCTTTAATCCATTTTGAGCTTATTTTTGTGTATGGTGTTAGGGAGTGATCTAATCTCATACTTTTACATGTACCTGTCCAGTTTTCCCAACACCACTTTTTGAAGAGGCTGTCCTTTCTTCACTGTACAAAAGATAAGGTGACCACTTATCAAAGATAAGGTGACCATATGTGCGTGGGTTTATCTCTGGGATATCTATCCTGTTCCATTGATCTATCTTTCTGTTTTTGTGCCAGTACCATACTGTCTTGATTACCATAGCTTTGTAGTATAGTCTGAAGTCAGGGAGCCTGATTCCTCCAGCTCCGCTTTTCGTTCTCAAGATTGCTTTGGCTATTCGGGGTCTTTTGTGTTTCCATACAAATTGTGAAATTTTTTGTTCTAGTTCTGTGAAAAATGCCAGTGGTAGTTTGATAGGGATTGCACTGAATCTGTAGATTGCTTTGGGTAGTAGAGTCATTTTCACAATGTTGATTCTTCCAATCCAAGAACATGGTATATCTCTCCATCTATTTGTATCATCTCTAATTTCTTTCATCAGTGTCTTATAATTTTCTGCATACAGGTCTTTTGTCTCCTTAGGTAGGTTTATTCCTAGAGATTTTATTCTTTTTGTTGCAATGGTAAATGGGAGTGTTTTCTTAATTTCACTTTCAGATTTTTCATCATTAGTGTATAGGAATACCAGAGATTTCTGTGCGTTAATTTTGTATCCTGCTACTTTACCAAATTCATTGATTAGCTCTAGTAGTTTTCTGGTAGCATCTTTAGGATTCTCTATGTATAGTATCATGTCATCTGCAAA
The DNA here is from genome assembly GCF_011762595.2 of Tursiops truncatus. Lineage (NCBI taxonomy): Eukaryota > Metazoa > Chordata > Mammalia > Artiodactyla > Delphinidae > Tursiops > Tursiops truncatus. The sequence continues at coordinate 30,440,873 of NC_047047.1, forward strand.
CAGTAACAGCTTTACTTCTTGTTTTCTGATTTGGATTCCTTTTATTTCCTTTTCTTCTCTGATTGCTGTGGCTAAAACTTCCAAAACTATGTTGAATAAGAGTGGTGAGAGTGGGCAACCCTGTCTTGATCCCGCTTTGGTTGAAATGCTTTCAGTTTTTCACCACTGAGGATGATGTTGGCTGTGGGTTTGTCATATATGGCCTTTATTATGTTGAGGAAAGTTCCCTCTATGCCTACTTTCTCCAGGGTTTTTATCATAAATGGGTGTTGAATTTTGTCAAAAGCTTTCTCTGCATCTATTGAGATGATCATATGGTTTTTCTCCTTCAATTTGTTAATTTGGTGTATCACATTGATTGATTTGCGTATATTGAAGAATCCTTGCATTCCTGGAATAAACCCCACTTGATCATGGTGTATGATCCGTTTAATGTGCTGCTGGATTCTGTTAGCTAGTATTTTGTTGAGGATTTTTGCATCTATGTTCATCAGTGATATTGGCCTGTACTTTTCTTTCTCTGTGGCATCCTTGTCTGCTTTTGGTATCAGGGTGATGGTGGCCTCGTAGAATGAGTTTGGGAGTGTTCCTCCCTCTGCTATATTTTGGAAGAGTTTGAGAAGGATAAGTGTTAGCTCTTCTCTAAATGTTTGATAGAATTCGCCTGTGAAGCCATCTGGTCCTGGGCTTTTGTTTGTTGGAAGGTTTTTAATCACAGTTTCAATTTCAGTGCTTGTGATTGGTCTGTTCATATTTTCTATTTCTTCCTGATTCAGTCTTGGCAGGTTGTGCATTTCTAAGAATTTGTCCATTTCTTCCAGGTTGTCCATTTTATTGGCATAGAGTTGCTTGTAGTAATCGCTCATGATCTTTTGTATTTCTGCAGTGTCAGTTGTTACTTCTCCTTTTTCATTTCTAGTTCTATTGATTTGAGTCTTCTCCCTTTTTTTCTTGATGAGTCTGGCTAATGGTTTATCAATTTTGTTTATCTTCTCAAAGAACCAGCTTTTAGTTTTATTGATCTTTGCCATCATTTCCTTCACTTCTTTTTCATTTATTTCTGATCTGATCTTTATGATTTCTTTCCTTCTGCTAACTTTGGGGTTTTTTTGCTCTTCTTTCTCTAATTGCTTTAGGTGCAAGGTTAGGTTGTTTATTCAAGATGTTTCCTGTTTCTTAAGGTAGGATTGTATTGCTATAAACTTCCCTCTTCGAACTGCTTTTGCTGCATCCCATAGATTTTCGGTCGTCGTGTTTCCATTGTCATTTGTTTCTAGGTTTTTTAAAATTTCCTCTTTGATTTCTTCAGTGATCATTTCGTTATTATGTAGTGTATTGTTTAGCCTCCATGTGTTTGTGTTTTTTACAGATCTTTTCCTGTAGTTGGTATCTAGTCTCATAGCGTTGTGGTCAGAAAAGATACTTGATACAATTTCAATTTTCTTAAATTTACCAAGGCTTGATTTGTGACCCAAGATATGATTTATCCTGGAGAATGTTCCATGAGCACTTGAGAAAAATGTGTATTCTGTTGATTTTGGATGGAATGTCCTATAAATATCAATTAAGTCCATCTTGTTTAATGTATCATGTAAAGCTTGTGTTTCCTTATTTATTTTCATTTTGGATGATCTGTCCTTTGGTGAAAGTGGGGTGTTAAAGTCCCCTACTATGAATGTGTTACTGTCGATTTCCCCTTTTATGGCTGTTAGTATTTGCCTTATGTATTGAGGTGCTCCTATGTTGGGTGCATAAATATTTACAATTATTATATCTTCTTCTTGGATCAATCCCTTGATCATTATGTAGTGTCCTTCTTTGTCTCTTCTAACAGTCTTTATTTTAAAGTCTATTTTGTCTCATATGAGAATTGCTAATCCAGCTTTCTTTTGGTTTCCATTTGCATGAAATATCTTTTTCCATCCCCTTACTTTCAGTCTGTATGTGTCTCTAGGTTTGAAGTGGGTCTCTTGTAGACAGCAAATATATGGGTCTTGTTTTTGTATCCATTCAGCCAATCTGTGTGTTTTGGTGGGAGCATTTAGTCCATTTACATTTAAGGTAATTATCAATATGTCTGTTCCTGTTCCCATTTTCTTAATTGTTTTGGGTTCATTATTGTAGGTCTTTTCCTTCTGTTGTGTTTCTTGCCTAGAGAAGTTCCTTTAGCAGTTGTAAAGCTGGTTTGGTGGTGCTGAACTCTCTCAGTTTTTGCTTGTCTGTAAAGGTTTTAATTTCTCCATCAAATCTGAATGAGATCCTTGCTGGGTAGAGTAATTTTGGTTGCAGGCTTTTCTCCTTCATCACTTTCAGTATGTCCTGCCAGTCCCTTCTGGCTTGCAGAGTTTCTGCTGAAAGATCAGCTGTTAACCTTATGGGGATTCTCTTGTGTGTTATTTGTTGTTTTTCCCTTGCTGCTTTTAATATGTTTTCTTTGTATTTAATTTTTGATAGTTTGATTAATATGTGTCTTGGCATATTTCTCCTTGGATTTATCCTGTATGGGACTCTCTGCACTTCCTGGAGTTGATTAACTATTTCCTTTCCCATATTAGGGAAGTTCTCAACTATAATCTCTTCAAATATTTTCTCAGTCCCTTTCTTTTTCTCTTCTTCTTCTGGAATCCCTGTAATTCGAATGTTGGTGCATTTAATGTTGTCCCAGAGGTCTCTGAGACTGTCCTCAGTTCTTTTCATTCTTTTCTTTATTCTTCTCTGCAGTAGTTATTTCCACTATTTTATCTTTCAGGTCACTTATCCGTTCTTCTGCCTCAGTTATTCTGCTATTGATCCCATCTAGAGTATTTTTAATTTCATTTATTGTGTTGCTCATCGTTGCTTGTTTCATCTTTAGTTCTTCTAGGTCCTTGTTAAATGTTTCTTGCATTTTGTCTATTCTATTTCCAAGATTTTGGATCATTTTTACTATCATTATTCTGAATTCTTTTTCAGGTAGACTGCCTATTTCCTCTTCATTTGTTAGGTCTGATGGGTTTTTATCTTGCTCCTTCATCTGCTGTGTGTTTTTCTGTCTTCTCATTTTGCCTATCTCTCTGTGTTTGGGGTCTCCTTTTTACAGGCTGCAGGTTCGTAGTTCCTGTTGTTTTTGGTGTCTGTCCCCAGTGGCTAATGTTGGTTCAGTGGGTTGTGTAGGCTTCCTGGTGGAGGGGACTAGTGCCTGTGTTCTGGTGGATGAGGCTGGATCTTGTCTTTCTGGTGGGCAGGTTGACGTCTGGTGGTGTGTTTTGGGGTGTCTGTAGACTTATTATGATTTTAGGCAACCTCTCTGCTAATGGGTGGGGTTCTGTTCCTGTCTTGCTAGTTGTTTGGCATAGGATGTCCAGCACTGTAGCTTGCTGGTCGTTGAGTGAAGCTGGATGCTGGTGTTGAGATGGAGATCTCTGGGAGATTTTCACCGTTTGATATTATGTGTAGCTGGGAGGTCTCTTGTGGACCAGTGTCCTGAAGTTGGCTCTCCCACCTCAGAGGCACAGTACTGACTCCTGGCTGCAGCACCAAGAGCCTTTCATCCACACGGCTCAGAATAAAAGGAAGAAAAAGTAGAAAGAAAGAATTAGTAGAAGTAGAAAGAAAGAAAGAAGGGAGGGAGGGAGGGAGGAAAGAAGGAAGGAAGGAGGGAAGAAAAAAAGAAAGAAAGAAGATAAAGTACAATAAAATAAAGTAAGATAAAATATAATAAAGTTATTAAAATAAAAAAACAATTATTAAGAGAAAAAAATTTAAAAAAACAAAAAACGGACAGATAGAACCCTAGGACAAATGGTGGAAGCAAAGCTATACAGACAAAATCTCACACAGAATAATACACATACACACTCACAAAAAGAGAAAAAGGGGAAAAAATCATAAATCTTGCTCTCAAAGTCCACCTCCTTAATTTGGGATGATTCGTTTTCTATTTATGTATTCCACAGATGCAGGGTACATCAAGTTGATTGTGGAGCTTTAATCCGCTGCTTTTGAGGCTGCTGGGAGAGATTTCCCTTTCTCTTCTTTGTTCTCATAGCCCCCAGGGGCTCAGCTTTGGATTTGGCCCCGCCTCTGCGTGTAGGTCGCAGGAAGGCGTCTGTTCTTCGCTCAGACAAGACGGGGTTAAAGGAGCCGCTGACTCGGGGGCTCTGGCTCACTCAGGCCGGGGGGAGGGGCGCGGAGTGCGGGGCGAGCCTGCGGCGGCAGAGGCCAGCGTGACGTTGCACCAGCCTGAGGCGCGCCCTGCATTCTCGCGGGGAAGTTGTCCCTGGATCCGGGGACCCTGGCAGTGGCGAGCTGCACAGGCTTCCCGGAAGCGGGGTGTGGATAGTGACCTGTGCTCGCCCACAGGCTTCTTGGTGGCGGCAGCAGCAGCCTTAGCGTCTCCTGCCCGTCTCTGGGGCCCGCGCTTTTAGCCGCGGCTCGCGCCCGTCTCTGGAGCTCCTCCAAGCAGCACTCTTAATCCCCTCTCCTCGCGCACCAGGAAACAAAGAGGGAAGAAAAAGTCTCTTGCCTCTTTGGCAGCTCCAGACTTTTCCCCGGACTCCCTCCCGGCTAGCCGTGGCGCACTAAGCCCCTGCAGGCTGTGTTCACGCCGCCAACCCCAGTCCTCTCCCGGCGCTCCGACCGAAGCCCGAGCCTCAGCTCCCAGCCCCGCCCGCCCCGGCGGGTGAGCAGGCAAGCCTCTTGGCCTGGTGAGTGCCGGTCGGCCCTGATCCTCTGTGCGGGAATCCCTCCGCTTTGCCCTCCGCACCCCTGTGACTGCGCTCTCCTCCGCGGCTTCGAAGCTTTCCCCCTCCGCCACCCGCAGTCTCTGCCCGCGAAGGGGCTTCCTAGTGTGTGGAAAACTTTCCTCCTTCACGGCTCCCTCCCACTGGTTCAGGTCCCGTCCCTATCCTTTTGTCTCTGTTTATTCTTTTTTCTTTTGCCCTAACCAGGTACGTGGGGGGTTTCTTGCCTTTTGGGAGGTCTGAGGTCTTCTGCCAGCGTTCAGTAGGTGTTCTGTAGGAGTTGTTCCACGTGTAGATGTATTTCTGGTGTATCTGTGGGGAGGAAGGTGATCTCCGCGTCTTACTCTTCCGCCATCTTCCCAGAAGCCCCCGCTCAAGTTCAGATTTTGTTGCCGCTTGATCTTCCACTCAGTCTTGAATTGTATCTGCTAGTTTAGGAGGGTCTCCCGTGGAGGCAGGGGTGGCTGTGGCTCAGTGCAGGGGCAAGGACACAGGCAGCAGAAGTTATGCTTTTCTTTTTTAAATGGAAGAATAAACCATAAAATTTTGTTTTTTAAAAAAGATTATCTTGGGGCTTCCCTTTTGGTCCAGTGGTTAAGAATCTGCCTTCCAATGTAGGGGACACTGGTTCGATCCTTGGTCGGGGAACTAGGATCCCACATGCTGCGGGGCAACTAAGGCCGTGCACTGCAACCACTGAGCCCGTGCATCACAACTAGAGAGACTGTGTGCCACAACTAAGACCTGACACAGCCAAAAAAAAAAAAAAAAAAAGATTATCTCTTTTGGGGGTAGGGGTCAGGTGGAGGGGACTGGAGAAGAAGCCACTGTCATATAAATATGCCTGGTTTGAGGACTTGACTTCAGAAGCTGGTAAACATTTTACATAATTTCATTAAAAAATATTTTTCGTAAATTTTTTAAAAACTAAAATCAAAATGAAACAAATGAACTAAAATGTACTTGGAGAAGTAGCAACACAGAAAGGCACTATTTCAAGGAACTATTTCAAGTGACTAATTTGATTTTCATTGTTATTATATACCTTAAAAACAAAAATAACTACACAGCAATCTTAAATGGATTCCAGTAATCATATTATGGGTGGAAGTGTTAGAACAGGTTTTCTAAGACAGCTGCACGTTTATTGTAAAATAAAACAAATAAATAATGGTGTTGATGTCTTTGAGGACTGGGATTTTTGGTAAGAGAGAAAGAAAATACAAATGTAACATTGGTGAAGTTAGGAAATATCCTGTGACTTCTCTGGCCATCTAGTGGTTAAGACTCCGTCTTGTTTGAAAATGTCATATAAACTCATGACAGACCTTCTCTGAAAGAAAAGGAGTATTTCCTAACTTTCTACTGAAATGGCCCAGAAACCATGATCAACCCTGTAGCCTGACAACCCTAGAGGTCAGAGTATTGACTCTAAATCTCATTGCCCATTAAAAGGAATCAGGGCCCTTGGAGTAATGGCTGATTCCAGATCTGAGGCCAAAAATTCATGAGCTGAGACCGGAATATAAAGAATCCTGTTATACTAGAAATCAAGAAAATTACTAGTATCATATTTAAAAGACTCAGAAGCCAACCTGAATAAACTCCCACTGGCCAAATATGGCACAAATGAATATTAATAATAATAATAATGGCAATGGATTGAAATACATTAAAAACCATGAGTTCATGATGATACTTAAAACAAAACAAAATCAAACACTCACTGGCCAGCTTTGGCAGATGCTAGGGAACCAATTCATTATTTTGAAAATTAGTGAATAATCATTTCCTGTATAATCTGTACTTCAGGGTACAAATAATTGATGAGGGGTACTTCTTTAGAGAAGTATTTCGGCTAATAAATGGGGAAAGAATGATAGAATATCACCATTTGCAACTCCTAATTAATTAACGGACCTAGACACTTATCAGTGGCTGCTGACACAGCAAAAAGAGAGCCAGACATTCTTTGCTTCCTAATGAGAAATATACAATACCACCCATGAAGTATTCTGCCCCCCAAGATCAAACATAGATCTGATCACAGGAAATATAGGGGACAGAGGAACATGTTAAAGACATCCTAATAATATAGTCGGAAAAATCCAGTCTGAGAAATTCTACAAGACAGATGACTCAGCACCTTCAGCAAATAAATTGCCAGGGAGAAAAAATAATGAAAAGGTAAACCTATAGATTAAAAGAAACTTAAGAAACACATCAACCAATTGCAATGGGTGGACCTTAGACTTATCCTGATTTGAGCAAATTCAAATTAAAAAATGTATGAGACAAATGGGAAAGTTTAAACATTGACTGGATATTAGATGATATTAGGGAATCAATATTAATTTCTTAAGTGTGATAAAAGTATTGTGGGTATATTTTCAAAGAGTACTTGTATTTTAGAGATACAGGCTGAAGTCTTTATAGATGCAGTGATATGAAGTCATGAATATGTTTCACAATGATCTAGGGTAGGGGTATAGATGATACAAGATTAGATACAAATTGATAATTATAGAAACTTGATGATGTATTCATTGTATTATTCTTTCTACTTTTTAATTTTGAAAATTTTCCCTAATAAAAAAAAGTTTTTTCATGTGCACTGTACTACCCTTCTAATTAATAAGAGCCAAGCAAAGCCAGGAGTAGGGGATGCCTCTTGGCATGTACCTAGAAAGAGCAGTGCATCAAAATACAGGAACTCATAGACTTGAAAGAGACCCTATTCCCTCCTCTGTGGCTTGAACCACCTCTACATTGTTCCTAAATATTGTTGCCCATATTCTGCAGGATTACCTTCAGCCTGTTCCACTTGTGACAGCTTTGAAAGTTCTTCCTCATCCTGAGCAGAAATCAGTCTCCCTGTATCTTTCTGCCACCCATAGATTATAGGCCTAAACCTTCCTCACACAATAGTCCTTCAAATATTTGAAAACCAGCATTCACCTGTCCCTCTCGCCCTAACTGCACATGCAGGTCTTTTGAGCTTCAGCCCTAATTTTGTCCCCACAGGCCCAATACTTTGGTTTTCTGCCATCCTGGCTGCTCTGCTCTGATCTCAGAATAGTTTGACTTGTAAGTCATGTGCTCTGGAATGAAGTGATCTGGGTGTAGCCTGACAATCACAGAGAACAACAGGGCTATCGCCTCCCTTGTTCCAGTTACCACATTTTTTGTTGTTGTTGTTACCCTGGGCTGGAGCCTGGATGCACAAATTTCCAAGAGCTGGGGTGTTACATTTTCAAGAATTCTGTAGGCCAACTGTTAAAGGCAGTCATAATTAAAATTTAAATTACATAAACTTACAATTACATGTTATATTAAAAGGTAAAAAATACTTAAAATGTATCACTTCCTTATTAGTTTACTACATACTACTATTATCTCTTCCTTTGAGGTTATTTACTTTGACTGCATTTGTGTAGCGGAAATACTGTAATGTACTGGTATGCTACTGCAAATCTCTTCCAAACTGGATTCAGTGACATCATTGGTAACTTGAAACTGGCCATGGTGGGAGTATTTACACTACAGAAATTGGCAGGTGCCATGAATCAAGGTGTTTTCTTCCTGCAGAGAGCTAGTTGTGAAACATTTTACCACCACACCCCTAGACACAGCCTGAAGTTTTAGGGTTTTTTTGGCAGCCACGTTACACTTCTGACTCAAATTAGGCTAAGGCGCTTAGCTTCTGCTAAAGCAAGTATAACCCATTCTTACTGATACAAATTAGTTCATCAGACCTCATATTAATAATTTTCAAATTGTTTCCTTTTAGATTCAACTCACTAATTCTGATTTTGTCATCCAAGTATTCATTAGACCTCCAACTTCAGGTTACCAATAAATTTAATGAGCACACCTTCTGTATATTTATTCTGAAAGCATTCATGAGGGGAAGAGGGACACAGCCCTTGGACTCATCATTATATATTGTACTTTCTTACAGTTTGATATCAATTTGTTAGTCGGCACCTTGTGCATATAATCAACTGGTTACTAATTCATCAACAATGCCAGAGTCCAGTTCGTTATTTCCCCATCTGGTCCAAAAGAAAATCATGAAAAACCTCATTAAATGTCCAACCAATGATGAAATACTCTCTCTCTAAGGGCTTTCCCCGAGCTGCTGGGCAGGTAACCTTGTCAAAGAGGGAAGGAGATAATCAGCCTTGGCTGATTCTGAATGAGCTCATTCTGAGTCAACCATTACTTCACCTAGAACCTGAAACTGTTCGTCTAGTCACACATTCTAGAGTTTTGCCTGAGATTGAAGTTACAGACAATGGTCTACAAATTTTCTGGTTCTGCCTTCTCTCTCGTTCTGGAAAATTAGGATATCCCACTGTCTCCAGTCTTCTGATAACTCTCCTACTCTCCGTGATGTCCCCCAAATCACTGACAATTGGTGATCCCATACTGTTTTCCTCGGGGCCCTAAGACGTTATTTCTCAAAGCTGGGGATTTGAACTCACCTGGAGCAGTTCTGGGCTTTTTCACATTCTATCACTCCATCTTGGGCTTCCATCTTCCCTTACCAAGGTTCATTCTTTTCTCTATTCCTCTTCATCTTACTCCTTCCATGTGGAGAAGAAATGTCTCTGCCATGAAAGTCAGAAACAAAAGAAAATGGAAAAGCTCTATTTTCTTCGTATCACCCTCTGGCAGTGGTCCCAAGCTGAAGATCCTATCCTTTACCTGATGTTAGTTGTCAAACTTTACTAAAATGACAGTAATAACAGAACCTTGTAGTTTTAGAATAACTTGAGTGTATTGGGAGCTTTAGCTTTTCTGATACTTATGACTGTGTCCACGAATATTCCAGCACAAAGAATGACAATTTGATGGTAGGATAGATATATGATGAGATTCCTGACCTTTCAGAAGTTGTGACATCACATCCTTGTTTGAATTTGCAACAAGCTCCCTACCGTAGGGCATGATATATATTAATTTTAAAATTTTTATTAATTTGGTCTTGAGAATTTTTCACCTTGAAGTGTTTTAATAAAACACTGTAGATAGTTCTGATAATTACAAAATTACAATCAAGGGGAACGGCAAATACGGAAGAACTCAGTATACTTGGGAGCTTTTTTCTTTAATTTTACTTAGCTGATCTTTAATATAAAAACACCTCTTAATATAACCAACTCTTGTTATTCAGCATTTTTTGCCTGGAAGTCTGTAAGTTGCCCTTATACACAGTTCCAAAAAATGTTAACGATGTTTATAGGTTTTAACTTGGAGGCCCTGAACTAAGAGATATGAAACCTAGGTTTTCCACTTTGTTTTGCTACTAATCAGTCGTGCCATCTTGAAAAATCCCTTTGCCTTTTTTGTTCACATCTAAATATTGTTGTAAGTCCCTTCCAGATCTAAGAGCAGAGAGCAGTAAAATGCCCAGCTATCCTGTCTACGGGTTCTTGGCTGTCTTCACTCACTCTCTGTAGTTGATGTGAGTATGCGGGTATGTATGGGGGGACAGGGAGGAAAGGTTTGAGTTGGGAGCCTTGGTAGGGAAAGGGGGAAGAGGAGGAGGAAAATAGCCCATATCATTCCTCTGAGGTTTTTCACAAGAGGTAATTTCAAAACAAAACTAAGTCAACTTATCAAAACAAGATAATGACAAGGGAGAAAGTAAAAGTTTTTGGCCAAATCCATCTCACAATCATTCTTTCCTGTCCCCACAAAGCTATCTGAACTGATATCTTGTTAGTGAACCTCCATTTCCAGTAAACATCACTCACTTAGAACAAAAACGGGAAGCTCCCACATGTAGCCACTGGAAACAGTCCCAGATGCAGGAAGAGGTTTGTATGACATCATCCAGAAAGTTATGCATTGGGAAGGTCTGCAGATTAGAAGACTAGCTCACCTAAGGGTACTTTTCACTAGGAATTTTTATCCAGTTTTAGAAGTCCCAAGTTTCCTGGAAAATATATTTATTGATAAGTGTGTATATTTAACCCATATGTTGAAATGTATATACCTTACCGGAAATTGCTCAGATGCTAAAGAAATGTTATTCATGTGTGTAAACATTTAATTAAATAGTAGAAAAAAAAAGACAAATATTATTGTTCCTCTGTATGTGAAAAAGTTTTGTTCATGCTTTTAAAAATAACTCGGTTGTTTTAGTAAAAATGATATGTGCTCATTGCAAAATATTGAAACAAATCAGAAAAGCACAAAGAAGATAAGAAAAATCTGCTGAAGCTTCATTAGCCACAAATAAACATTGACAGAATTTTGGTAGACTCTCCAGACATTTTTCTGTGCATATGTACGTTTAATTTTACAGGAGTGGCATGTTTTTTATTTGCGGCGTTGTATTCTTCCTTCCTCCTCAATAATGTCACTAACATCGTTATGTGTAACCAAATATAGGTATATGGTGTGACTTTAGAGGACTCCATAATTTTTCATTTTATTTTGTTTGTTCCATATAGTTAGTCGATTCCATGTGGATGAAAATATAGGTTGTTGAGAAAGAGCTTTTTTAAGCTTCAAAAGAACAGTTATGTAAAGAATATAAAGTTATGTTAAGTAACATATTTGCACAAGAATCTGGTTTGGTTATTCCTCCTGCAAAAGCTTGAAATATAGTAAATGAACAGTGAGTGTTATAGACATGTAAGATGTATCTGAGCCGTTAATACAATTAAGTGTTTTAAAAAGCAAGAATGAATCACAAAGTAAAACTCAACATATTTAACAACACATTGAATAAAAGAGGCTGCACAAAGCTCCCTACCCACTTCTGCCATTTGAAGATACAGGAGACCTGCGACCAGGAACAAGGTCCTCACCCGACCACCCTGGCACCCTGATCTCTGACTTCCAGTCTCCAGGACTGTGAGAAATAAATGTCTGTTGTTTGTAAGCCATCCAGTCTCTGATATTTTGTTATAGTAGCCCAAATGGACTAAGACGGACTTTGAACAAGTTAACTAGTTACCAATTCTGGGTCTCCCACAATTCCAAAGTCTTCTTCATTTCCCATGAATCTACAAACCACATCTGTTAATTTTAGTTTTAATTTCCTTTTGAGGCAAAATTCCTTTATTCATTTGTTTCTGAACCTACAATTCTGAAACCCAATGAATTTTAACATTAATGTATTTATTATTTACATATTGTCCCATTTCAAAACAAATTTGAGGCAGTAAATGTTATTACTTAGTAATTAACAGTTTAGTTTTTTTTGTTGTTGTTTTTTTTTGCGGTACGCGGGCCTCTCACTGTTGTGGCCTCTCCCGCCGCGGTGCACAGGCTCCGGACGCGCAGGCTCAGTGGCCGTGGCTCACGGGCCCAGCCGCTCCGCGGCATGTGGGATCCTCCCGGACCGGGGCACGAACCCGCGTCCCCTGCATCGGCAGGCGGACTCTCAACCACTGCGCCACCAGGGAAGCCCCATTTTAATGATTTTTAAGTTCAATGGCATTAAGTACATTCACATTTTTATACAACCATCACCACCATACATCTCCAGAACTTTTTCATCTTCCCCAACTGAAATTCCCATTAAACAATGACTCCCCAATCCCCCTTACTCCCAGCTCCTGGTAACCACCATGCTACTTTCTGTCTTTGTGATTTGACTATTATAGGTAACTCAACTTTGTTCGGTTTTAAGCCTTAAATAAATCTCTTCTCTATCTTGGTTGAGAACTCTGCTAGTTTGAAAGAGCCAGCTTTAAAAAATCCAAATGTTTTTTACGTGGAGGTGACATTTACATACCACAAAATGCTTACAGATACTTTAAAACATACAAAATTTTACCTATCTTTATGTGAATGTATATGTGATAATGTATTATCAGCATGATTATAAAGTCATGAGACTCGTGTGCCATTTTATTTTGAAGTCACATCATACCCCTAAACGAAATAGCAGAATACAAATCTATATGCTGTGATTTCACCATGTAAAAAAGAATATCTTTGTATAGAATAAGACTGGAAAGTAAGAACATGGGAAAATAAAAATGGCTTATTTTTAGAGTGGTGCAGTTTTTGCAACGTGATTTTTTTTTTTTTTTTTTTTTGCGGTACGCGGGCCTCTCACTGCTGTGGCCTCTCCCGTTGCGGAGCACAGGCTCCGGACGCGCAGGCTCAGCGGCCATGGCTCACGGGCCCAGCCGCTCCGCGGCATGTGGGATCTTCCCGGACCGGGGCACGAACCCGCGTCCCCTGCATCGGCAGGCGGACTCTCAACCACTGCGCCACCAGGGAAGCCCCGCAACGTAATTTTTAAAAAAATTATCAATAGTGTTATCAAGTTGGAGAACAGTTTTTTTTAAAAATAAATCAATTTATTTATTTATTTATTTATTTAATTTATTTTTGGCTGCATTCGATCTTTGCTGTGCGCCGGCTTTCTCTTGTTGCAGCAAGCGGGGTTACTCTTTGTTGCCATGCGCGGGCTTCTCATTGCGGTGGCTTCTCTTACTGGGGAGCACGGGCTCTAGGCGCAGGCTTCAGTAGTTGTGGCTCGCAGGCTCTAGAGCGCAGGCTCAGTAGCTGTGGCGCACCGCTCCGCGGCATGTGGCATCTTCCCGGACCAGGACTCGACCCATGTCTCCTGCATTGGCAGGCGGATTCTTAACCACTGCGTCACCAGGGAAGCCCCTAGTTTTTTTATTATAAGAGAATAGCAGAAAATAGATATTAAATTCACAGATTAATGAATGAGAAGAGAAAGGGCTGATGTTGTCTTGTATCTCAAAGTTTCTAGAAAATCATTTCCATGAAAACTTTTCCCAGGTCCAACCAATTTGAATGTGGAAAGCATTTTTTTTCCCCTCTCTGAAAATAGACACAGAAATCATTGAGTACACCTATAGAAAGGCTGACCCACAAAATGTCCATTATACTTCTACACATTAGGCATAAATTATAAGCCAAGGGGAATGTGGGCATATAATTTTAGGAAAATTAACTCAAGATCTTTTCCATTTTCAAATGAATTGTGTCCTAAAATTGACCTGCCTGTGGTATAGGTATGTGCTCTTTTCCACCTTTCCTTTCACAATAGTCTTTCTCCCACTTTACAAAAGGAAGGCGTACCTGTCACCATTTACCTCACTGTGCAAAACCCTCCAGACAGGCAAACAAAAAGACTATGCAAAATAATTGGTCTCTGGGAAGCATCTTAATCACAAATCAAGTCACTAAATTCACACGCTAAGGCTTATACTTATTTCTGTTAAAGGAGAAGCTAGGGGTTCGAAATGGAATATTTGGTTCTTGTTGAGGTGTATCTAACTCAGTGTGAATCTAGGACTTTTATTTAATGACTTTGCCTCTTCTATTCCTTAACTATTGTCAAAGGATGCAGCATTTTTTAGAAGTTCCATGAGGGGAAAGCAAAGACAGCATTGGTGAAAAGTACTGAAGTGTGTAAGCAGCTTTTTAAAAACAAGCAATTCTTTTAGGCTATTCTTAACACTCATCCTTAGGCCATATCATTAGCTGGAGAGAAAAGCATGTTCAAACTGAATAAGCAGAACAAGCCTGTGGCACTGACTCTTCAACATAATTTGAGGGTTTTCTGGGACTACTGTATATGATTTTAGATGAAAATTTTACTTAATTTGTTTAAAATTCAGTGTGAATCAATAAGCTACAATCTATTTTATAAAGCATATAATGAAAAATTTATTCCAGCTATAGTCAATATTCATCTTATTTCAACTAATTCAATATTTAGTATTTTCTAAATCCTAATAAAAACAAAAAATAAAAGTAGATGCCAGCTGCGAGGCCAATTAGTTTTAATAGTATCTTTCTTTTTTATTAGATACACAAGGAAAGTTTGAACATAATATCTAAGGAATTAACAGGGCTATTTCTGATTTTTGTACATGATTCTTATTCTGAAAAGCCAAACACTTGTATTTGATACATGGCACACATCTTTAACAAAAAGCATGCAGTGACTTTTATCACACTCCTTGCTTAATAAGTAACTTACCTGTAACTTCAGCTACACATGCTAGTTCATTATTTCAAAATAGTAATAAAGAAATAGCGTATTCCTTTCATCTGGTTTTATAACATAAAAAGGAAAAACGCCAATTATATTAGATATACATTATTTTAATCTCAAATTCTTTCAGTAATGTTGCCAGATACTATCTATAATTTACTTCACAATGCTTTATAATCTTTCTTGAAACATACAAATACATACTGTATATGTATTAAGTAAAGTTGGGGGAGGAAAGAAGCCAGACTTTTCTCACAAACGAAGTCTGATTTACATGGTTTCTCTGACCGAGAGGACTGATTTTACCAATTAGATTACATGATGTACTCATAAATTAAATGTATTCACAAATTAAATGAGTAAAATCTATCTCCACAATTTTGGCAAAAATATATTTAAATCACGTTATAAAAATAGCATTTTATTAATAAATATATTGAAAAGGGTGCTTTGAAATTTACATTATTTCTATTACCTCAACCCTTTTTTTTCTTTTATTTTTTTATACAGCAGGTTCTTATTAGTTATCCATTTTATACATATCAGGGTATACATATCAATCCCAATCTCCCAATTCATCACACCACCACCAACACCATCACCACTTTCCCCCCTTGGTGTCCATATGTTTGTTCTCTGCACCTGTGTCTCTATTTCTGCCCTGCAAACAGGTTCATCTGTACCATTTTTCTAGGTTCCACATATATGCGTTAATATATGATATTTTTGTTTTTCTCTTTCTTACTTCAATATGTATGACAGTCTCTAGGTCCATCCACATCTCTACAAATGACCCAATTTCATTCCTTTTTATGGCTGAGTAATATTCCATTGTATATATGTACCACATCTTCTTTATCCATTCATCTGTCGATGGGCACTTAGGTTGCTTCCATGACCTGGCTATTGTAAATAGTGCTGCAATGAACATCGGGGTGCATGTGTCTTTTTGAATTATGGTTTTCTTTGGGTATATGCCCAGTAGTGGGATTGCTGGGTCATATGGTAATTCTATTTTTAGTTTTTTAAAGAATCTGCATACTCTTCTCCATAGTGCCTGTATAAATAAATATTCCCACCCACAGGGCAAGAGGGTTCCCTTTTCTCCACACCCTCTCCCGCATTTGTTGTTTGTAGATCTTCTGGTGATGCCCGTTCTAACTGGTGTGAGGTGATACCTCATTGTAGTCTTGATTTGCATTTCTCTAATAATTAGTGATGTTGAGCAGCTTTTCATGTGCTTCTTGGCTATCTGTACGTCTTCTTTGGAGGAGAGTCGATTTAGGTCTTCTGCCCATTTTTGGATTGGGTTGTTTGTTTTTCTAATATTGAGCTGCATGAGCTGTTTCTATATTTTAGAGATTAATCCTTTGTCAGTTGATTCGTTTGCAAATATTTTCTCCCATTCTGAGGGTAGTCTTTTCGTCTTGTTTATGGTTTCCTTTGTTGTGCAAAAGCTCTGAAGTTTCATTAGGTCCCATTTGTTTATTTTTGGTTTTATTTCCATTACTCTAGGAGGTGGATCAGAAAGGATCTTGCTGTGATTTATGTCAAAGAGTGTTCTTCCTATGTTTCCCTCTAAGAGTTTTATAGTGTCTGGTCTTACATTAGGTCTCTACTCCATTTTGAGCTTATTTTTGTATATGGTGTTAGGGAGTGTTCTAATTTCATTCTTTTACATGTAGCTGTCCAGTTTTCCCAGCACCACTTATTGAAGAGACTGTCTTTTCTCCATTGTATATACTTGCCTCCTTTGTCATAGATTAGTTGACCATAGGTGTGTGGGTTTATCTCTGGGCTTTCTATCTTGTTCCATTGATCTATATTTCTGTTTTTGTGCCAGTACCATATTGTCTTGATTACTGTAGCTTTGTACTATAGTCTGAGGTCAGGGAGTCTGATTCCTCCAGCTCCGCTCTTTTCCCTCAAGACTGCTTTGGCTATTTGGGGTCTTTTGTGTCTCCATATAAATTTTAAGATTTTTTGTTCTAGTTCTGTAAAAAATGCCATTGGTAATTTGATAGGGATTGCATTGAATCTGTACATTGCTTTGGGTAGTAGAGTCATTTTCACAATATTGATTCTTCCAATCCAAGAACATGGTATATCTCTCCATCTGTTTGTTTCATCTTTAATTTCTTTCATAAGTGTCTTGTAGTTTTCTGCATAAAGGTCTTTTTTCTCCCTAGGTAGGTTTATTTCTAGGTATTTTATTCTTTTTGTTGCAATGGTAAATGGGAGCGTTTCCTTAATTTCTCTTTCAGATTTTTCATCATTAGTGTATAGGAATGCAAGAGACTTCTGGGCATTAATTTTGTATCCTGCTACTTTACCAAATTCATTGATTAGCTCTAGTAGTTTTCTGGTAGCATCTTTAGGATTCTCTATGTATAGTATCATGTCATCTGCAAACAGTGACAGCTTTACTTCTTGTTTTCCAAATTGTATTTCTTTTTCTTCTCTGATTGCTGTGGCTAGGACTTCCAAAACTATGTTGAATAATAGTGGGGAGAGTGGACATCCTTGTGATCTTAGAGGAAATACTTTCAGTTTTTCACCATTGAGAATGATGTTTGCTGTGGATTTGTCATATATGGCCTTTATTATGTTGAGATAGGTTCCCTCTATGCCCACTTTCTGGAGAGTTTTTATCATAAATGTCTGTTGAATTTTGTCAAAAGCGTTTTCTGCATCTATTGAGAGGATCATATTGTTTTTATTCTTCAATTTGTTAATGTGGTTTATCACATTGTTTGATTTGCATATATTGAATAATCCTTGCATCCCTGGGATAAATCCCACTTGATCATGGTGTATGATCCTTGTAATGTGTTGTTGGATTCTGTTTGCTAATATTTTGTTGAGGATTTTTGTATCTATTTCATCAGTGATATTCGTCTGTAATTTTCTATTTTTTAGTATCTCTCTCTGGTTTTGGTATCAGGGTGATGGTGGTCTCATAGAATGAATTTGGGAGTGTTCCTTCCTCTGCAATTTTTTGGAAGAGTTTGAGAAGGATGGGTGTTAGCTCTTCTCTAAATGTTTGACAGAATTCACCTGTGAAGCCATCTGGTCCTGGACTTTTGTTTGTTGGAAGATTTTAAATCACAGTTTCAGTTTCATTATTTGTGATTCGTCTGTTCATAGTTTTTATTTCTTCCTGGTTCCGTCTTGGAAGGTTATACCTTTCTAAGAATTTGTTCATTTCTTCCAAGTTGTCCATTTTATTGGCATAGAGTTGCTTGTAGTAGTCTCTTAGGATACTTTGTATTTCTGCGCTGTCTCTTGTAACTTCTTCTTTTTCATTTCTAATTTTATTGATTTGAGTCCTCTCCCTCTTTTTCTTGATGAATCTGGTTAATGGTTTATCAATGTTGTTTATCTTCTCAAAGAACCAGCTTTTAGTTTTATTGATCTTTGCTATTGTTTTCTTTGTTTGTTTTTCATTTATTTCTGCTCTGATCTTTATGATTTCTCTCCCTCTGCTAACTTTGGGTTTTGTTTGTTCTTCCTTCTCTAGTTCCTTTAGGTGTAAGGTTAGATTGTTTATTTGAGATTTTTCTTGTTTCTTGAGGTAGGCTTATATAGGTATAAACTTCCCTCTTAGAACTGCTTTTGCTGCATCCCATAGGTTTTCAATCATCGTGTTTTCATTGTCATTTGTCTCTAGGTATTTTTTGATTTCCTCTTCGATTTCTTCAGTGATTTCTTGGTTATTTAGTAATGTATTGTTTAGCCTCCATGTGTCTGTGTTTTTTAAGTTTTTTTCCATTGTAATTGGTTTCTAATGTCATAGTGTTGTGGTCAGAAAAGATGCTTGATATGATTTCAATTTTCTTAAATTTACTGAGGCTTGATTTGTGACCCAAGGTGTGATCTATCCTGGAGAATGTTTCGTGCGCACTTGAGAAGAAAGTGTAATCTGCTGTTTTGGGATGGAATGTCCTATAAACAATAATTAAATCTGTCTGGTCTATTGTGTCATTTAAAGCTTGTGTTTCCTTATTAATTTTCATTTTGGATGATTTGTCCATTGTTGTAAGTGAGCTGTTAAAGTCCCCCACTATTATTGTGTTACTGTTGATTTCCTCTTTTATAGCTGTTAGCAGTTGCCTTATGTATTGTGGTGCTCCTATGTTGGGTGCATATATATTTATAATTGTTATATCTTCTTCTTGGTTTGATCCCTTGATCATTATGCAGTGTCCTTCCTTGTCTCTTGTAACATTCTTTATTTTAAAGTCTATTTTATCTAATATGAGTATTGCTACTCCAGATTTCTTTTGATTTCCATTTGCATGGAATATCTTTTTCCATCCCCTCATTTTCAGTCTTTATGTGTCCCTAGGTCTGAAGTGGGTCTCTTGTAGACAGCATATAGATGGGTCTTGTTGTATCCATTCAGCAAGCCTGTGTCTTTTGGTTGGAGCATTTAATCCTTTCATGTTTAAGGTAATTATCGATATGTATGTTCCTATGACCATTTTCTTAATTGTTTTGGGTTTGGTTTTGTAGGTCCTTTTCTTTTCTTGTGCTTCCCACTTAGAGAAGTTCCTTTAGCATTTGTTGTAGAGCTGGTTTGGTGGTGCTGAATTCTCTTAGCTTTTGCTTGTCTGTAAAGCTTTTGATTTCTCCATTGAATCTGAATGAGATCCTTGCTGGGTAGAGTCATCTTGGTTGTAGGTTCTTCCCTTTCATCACTTTAAGTATATCATGCCACTCCCTTCTGGCTTGTAGAGTTTCTGCTGAGAAATCAGCTGGAAACCTTATGGGAGTTCCCTTGAATATTATTTGTCACTTTTCCCTTGCTGCTTTCAACAATTTTTGTCTTTAATTTTTGCCAGTTTGATTACTATGTGTCTCGGCATGTTTCTTCTTGGGTTTATCCTGTATGGGACTCGCTGTGCTTCCTGGACTTGGGTGGCTATTTCCTTTCCCATGTTAGGGAAGTTTTCAACTATAATCTCTTCAAATATTTTCTCTGGTCCTTTCTCTCTCTCTTCTCCTTCTGGGACTGCTATAATGCGAATGTTGTTGTATTTAACGTTGTCCTAGACGTCTCTTAGGCTGTCTTCATTTCTTTTCAGCCTTTTTTCTTTAATCTGTTCTGTAGCAGTGAATTCCACCATACTGTCTTCCAGGTCACTTATCCGTTCTTCTGCCTCAGTTATTCTGCTATTGATTCCTTCTAGTACATTTTTCATTTCAGTTATTGTATTGTTCAACTTCTTTGTTCTTTAATTCTTCTAGGTCTTTGTTGGACATTTCTTGCATCTTCTCGATCTTTGCCTCCATTCCTTTTCTGAGGTCCTGGATCATCTTCACTATCATTATTCTGAATTCTTTTTCTGGAAGGTTGCCTATCTCTACTTCATTTAGTTGTCTTTCTGGGGTTTTATCTTGTTCCTTCATCTGGTACATAGCCCTCTGCCCGTTCATCTTGTCTATCTTTCTGTGAATGTGGTTTTTGTTCCACAGGCTGCAGGATTGTAGTTCTTCTTGCTTCTGCTGTCTGCCCTCTGGTGGATGAGGCTATCTAAGAGGCTTGTGCAAGTTTCCTGATGGGAGGGACTGGTCGTGGGTAGAGCTGGCTGTTGCTCTGGTGGGCAGAGCTCAGCAAAACTTTAATCTGCTTGTCTGCTGATGGGTGGGGCTGAGTTCCCTCCCTGTTGGTTGTTTGGCCTGAGGTGATCCAACACTGGAGCCTACCTGCTCTTTGGTGGGGCTAATGGCAGAGTCTGGGAGGGCTCACGCCAAGGCGTACTTCCCAGAATTTCTGCTGCCTGTGTCCTTGTCCTCACAGTGAGACATAGCCACCCCCCGCCTCTGCAGGAGACCCTCCAACACTAACAGGTAGGTCTGGTTCAGTCTCCTGTGGGGTCACTGCTCCTTCCCCTGGGTCCCGATGCACATACTACTTTGTGTGTGCCTTCCAAGAGTGGAGTCTCTGTTTCCCACAGTCCTGTCAAAGTCCTGCAATCAAATCTCGCTAGGCTTCAAAGTCTGATTTTCTAGAAATTCCTCCTCCCGTTGCCAGACCCCTAGGTTGGGAAGCATGATGTGGGGCTCAGAACCTTCACTCCAATGTGTGGACTTCTGTGGAATAAGTGTTCTCCAGTTGGTGAGTCACCCACCCAGCAGTTATGGGATTTGATTTTATTGTGATTGTGCCCCTCTTACCATTTCATTGTGGCTTCTTCTTTTTCTTTGGATGTGGGGTATATTTTTTGGTGAGTTTCAGTGTCTTCCTGTCGATGATTGTCCAGCTGCTAGTTGTGATTCCAGTGTTCTCACAAGAGGGAGTGAGAGCATGTCCTTCTACTGTGCCATCTTTCTACCTCAACCCTTTTTGGAAATATTGGGTTGAAAAAGGTGCCACTAAGGAAAGGAATAGCAATGATATGTTAAATTTTGGTAAGACCTTTATTATATATTTCCCAGAAACTGAGGAAGTGAATGGCTCTAATGACTGGGTAATAAATTTCTGCAAGTGGTAGTTTTCTTTCTTTTTTTTTTTGCCTTTGATAGAATTTTAAAAGGAACAATCAAGTTAAAGTTGATATACTGTTAAAAGTAATTTTTGAGACTAGATCCCTTTGTTTTTGTGTGTCTTTGTTTGTTTCTTTGGCTTATATTTCAGTCATGCAAAGAAATAAGTGATGTTGCCAAAAGAAGACTTCTTCAAGTCCGTTCCGTGTATGTATTGAACAATTTTTCCCAGTGCTTACATCTATAAAAATAAAAAATAGACATAGAATTGATGGAATTAATGAACTGAATTGTTAAAAGCCCCATTCATCTTGTAAAGAAATGCATTTCCTGTAAATTGGTGCAGCCACTATGGAGAACAATATGGAGGTTCCTTAAAACACTAAAAGTAAAGTTACCATATGATCTAGCAATCCCAGTCCTAGGCATATATCCAGAAAAGATGAAAACTCTAAGTTTAAAAGATACATGCACCCCGATGTTCGTAGCAGCACTATTTATAATAGCCAAGACTTGGAAGCAACCTAAGTGTCCAACCACAGATTAATGGATAAAGAAGATGTGGTATATATGTACAATGGAATATTACTCAGCCATAAAAAAGAATGAAATAATGCCATCTGCAGCAACGTGGATGGACCTAGAGATTATCATACTAAGTGAAATAAGTCAGATGGAGAAAGACAAAATCATATGATATCACATATGGGGAATTATAAAAAATGATACAAATGAACTTAGTTACAAAACAGAAACAGACTCAGACATAGAAAACAAACTTAGCTTACTAAAGGGAAAGGTTGGGGAGAGGGATAAATTAGGAGTTCGGGGTTAACAGATAAAAAGAACTACATATAAAATAGATAAACAACAAGGACCTACTGTATAACACAGGGAACTATATTCAATATCTTGTGATAACTTATGGAAAGAATCTGAAAAAGAATATATACATGGCTTCCCTGGTGGTGCAGTGGTTAAGAATCTGCCTGCCTTTGCAAGGGACATGGGTTCGAGCCCTGGCCTCGGAAGATCCCACATGCCGTGGAGCAACTAAGCCCGTGTGCCACAACCACTGAGCCTGCGCTCTAGAGCCCACAAGCCACAACTACTGAGCCCACATGCCACAACTACTGAAGCCTGTGTGCCTAGAGCCCATGCTCTGCAACAAGAGAAGCCACGACAATGAGAAGCCTGCACACCACAACGAAGAGTAGCCCCCACTCACCACAAGTAAAGAAAGCTCGTGCACAGCTACAAAGACCCAACACAGCCAAAAATAAATAAATAAATATTTTAAAAGTATATATATATATATATATATATATACAGCAAATTGATTCATCATATATATATATGAATCACTTTGCTGTACACCTGAAACTAACACAACATTGTAAATCAACTATACTTCAGTTTTTAAAAATTCATTCCCAATATAGTTTTACTTTTTGTCAATTTATCAAAATTGTTTTATTATTTATGTTGTTTTAATTAATTGTATAAAGCTAATAATTGTCAACAAGAAGAAATTTTTTAAACACTTAGAGACTTATAGGAAATTAAAAACTAAAAATCAATTTTGTAGTGTAGAAATAAAATGATCCAATCAATGAAAGAAAATCCAAGCATATCATTATATTACTTTGGGATAAACTTCTGTGGGGAAATTAGAAATATGTGTTCTAGAAGAAAAAAGAACAGTGTGAAATTCCTAGCTGTTGGAGAAGAATTTAAGTATTTTTAAATGGATGATGGTATTTATATTTCATCAAATATATGGTATTTAGTCTCCATTCCATACATTGAAAAGAGTGGTGGAACACTTTTATTTTTAAATGACAGTATTTATGAGATGCCATAAAATATATCCTTTGCAATTATTTAGACTTATGATGAAAATTCTTATATGTCAACTTTAAAAGTTGATATGAGGGAACATGGGGTTTTTAAAAATGAACTTAGTGATTATGTCAGTGAAAACATTTGAAGACCACTGTAATAATTCCCAAGTAACGCATGATATTTCACAGATGCTCCCAGCTGAAAGACTGTTGTTGATTTCTACTGTGGTCTAATCTCTGCCCTCTTGTTAAACGAAATCCACCAGGACTATTTGGAAAATACTTGCCAAGAAGCACTTAAACTCTGAAGATTGTAATGAATTGAGGTCACTGCTGCCTTCAGTAGTTTATTTAATAGTCATGACCCTGGGCTTCCCTGGTGGCGCAGTGGTTAAGAATCCGCCTGCCAATGCAGGGGACACAGGTTTGATCCCTGGTCTGGGAAGATCTCACATGCTGCGGAGCAACTAAGTCCGTGCGCCACAACTACTGAATCTGCGCTCTGGAACCCGCGAGCCACAAATTCTGAGCCTGCATGCCACAACTACTAAAGCCCACGCACCTAGAGCCCATGCTCCTCAACGAGAGGAGCCACTGCGAATAGAAGCCCACACGACAACCAAGAGTAGCCCCTGATCACCGCAACTAGAGATAGCCTGCGCACAGCAATGAAGACCCAATGCAGCCAAAAATAAATATAAGTAAATAAGTAAATTAAAAAAAAAAAAAAGAAGCTCATGGGCAAGAATGTTAATTTTGAATGCCCAGAGTTTCAGCTGTAAACAGAAATGACTAAATAAAATATCATTCACAATTTTAAAAAAAGAATACATGGGGCTTCCCTGGTGGTTAAGAATCCGCCTGCCAACGCAGGGGACACGGGTTCGATCCCAGGTCCGGGAAGATCCTGCATGCCGCGGGGCAACTAAGCCCGTGCACCACAACTACTGAGCCTGCGCTCTAGACCCTGTGGGCCACAACTACTGAAGCCCGTGGGCTTAGAGCCCGGGCTCTGCAACAAGAGAAGCCACTGCAGTGAGAAGCCCACGCACCGCAACGAAAACCCAACGCAGCCCAAAAAATAAATTAATTAATTAAAAAAAAAAGAATACATGATTCACTAAGGTTGAGACAGGGACATTTCGGGAACCCCAATTTATATTTTATGTCAATTATAGCAAGTACATCTTAGTTCAATACTTTAATGTGTCAATTTCAGTGAATACAACAGATTTCCAAAATGAAATGGTTGAGTCCCAGTTTAAGAAGGCATCTGGCTAGGTGTCCATTAGCTTCTCCCAACAACCCATTAAAATTCCTTAAATGACTTAGGAAAAGATTAAGACTGTTAACAACAGGTGGATAAGGTAAATGGCATCTGTAAGGAAACTAAAACACAGAATTTAAAACTACATTAGAAGCAAGAAAAAGCTGAATGGTATGGAGGGCAAACTTTAGAAGCTTTCTTAGAAAACAGAGGAAATGAACAAAAGATATGAGAATGAAGAGAGA
The DNA here is from genome assembly GCF_011762595.2 of Tursiops truncatus. Classification (NCBI taxonomy): domain Eukaryota; kingdom Metazoa; phylum Chordata; class Mammalia; order Artiodactyla; family Delphinidae; genus Tursiops; species Tursiops truncatus. Next base: position 30,465,445 of record NC_047047.1, read on the forward strand.
TGAGATCATAGACTCAAAGGGCAGAGAATGGAGATCTGACAGCTACACAGTTGTGTCAAGGAAAATATGAGACTTTAGGGGCATAAACTCACAAAGGCAAGAGAAAAAGTACAGGCAGACAATAGCACTAAACTTTTGGAAAAGGGAGAACAAATAAGAGTGGTAAATATTTAGCAGATCAGAGAAGGGTGCATCCAAAGCCACAGTGGAGAAAGCTGAAAACAAACCCAACATATACCACTGAGTCGTCAAAAGGCTCAGGAATTTGTTGCAAAAGGTACCTATGAAACAATTGGCTGAACCTTTAAGAAGCAGTTTGATTCCCTTGCCCACACTGAGTGGCCAGGTGACTATCCCCTCCAGCCCTGGCAAAAGACTGGAGGTTTGTCTCTGAAAAGCGTAAACACAGAGTAAGGCTGAGAGCCAGAGTATAGCACCGAAGCTAAGAAGATTAGGGGATGGTGGCACGCTGCATGCTTGCTCCCCTAGGTCTCTTCCCTGACTGGGTCCTCCAACACAGGTGACCAGGTCTTTGCCCTCCAGGCGGGATATTAGTATCTTCTCTGGGAAAATCTGACTAGCCTAGTTCTGAAGAAATGGGCTTTAGAAATTCACCTGCCTTTTGGCTTATAGTCAACAAATCCTATCTAAGCACTCAGTTTCCAATCAGCTTTTCAAATTCTCAGTCTTAAATGTGAATACACAACCAAGGATTATCAAATGTTAAGGAATGCCTTGAATATTAAATAAAGAGACCAAGTCAACCAAATAAAGAGTAAAAGGCAACTTTTTTTTGTGATGTGGACCATGTTTTTAAAGTATTTATTGAATTTGTTACAATATTGCTTCTGTTTCATGTTTTGGTTTTTTGGTTACGAGACAGGTGGGATCCTAGCTCCCTGACCAGGGATCGAACCTGCACTCCCTGCACTGGAAGGCAAAGTCTTAACCACTGGACTGCCTGGGAAGTCCCATAAAAGACAATTTGAAGGAAGCAGACTATGTAAGGAAAAGAAAACTTAAAAAAAATCATTAATCCACGAGGAGATATTATGTTCATGAAATAAGAACAAGATCATATTAGCTACTGGGAAGCAGCCGCATAGCACAGGGAGATCAGCTCGGTGCTTTGTTTCCATCTAGAGGGGTGGGATAGGGAGGGTAGGAGGGAGATGCAAGAGGGAGAGGATATGGACATATATGTATACGTATAGCTGATTCAACTTGTTATACAGCAGAAACTAACACACCATTGTAAAGCAGTTATACTCCAATAAAGATGTTTAAAAAAAAAATTGTGTCCAGGAATTCCATAGGAAACCTGGGTATCTTCTCTATCATTTTTTAAAAGCAACAGAAGACATTCACAAATAATCTCAGCCTCATATCTCTATCTGAGAGATGACTCAAAAAAACCCTCAAAGATCATGTTATAAAAGAACTCTCTGGTGGTATTAAAATAAGGTGAACAAAGAATTTCATCAATGTATTTTTATAATTGTGGTTTCAAAACAATTCAACTGTGAAAAATTATTGAAAGACAAAACAATAATTTCATAATAGTAGCAACTAACATAAAGTGTTAGTCTCTGGTCTAAATGATTTACATGAATTACCTCTTTTAACCCTCCGAACAGCCCAATGATGGTAGATACCATAATTATGTCTATTTTACAGATGAAGAAACTGAAGCACAGGGGAGTTTAGTAATTTGCCTAAAGTCACACAACTAGTGTACTTGCTATTTAACTAGGTCTCTATGCTGTGACCCTGAGATTGGAACTCTGCTAATCATATTTCCTAGACTTCCTTGCGAACTGGCTCCCTGTGTCTGCTAATAAGAGGCACTGGAAGAAAATTGTAGATAGAGAGTAGGAAAGAAGGCTTGTGCTTTCTGTTTTCTAGTACTGTCAATATTGTTCCACCATTAGCAGCAGACAGTTGGCTCTAGCTCCCAACTTCTTTGGGCACTCCTAGCATGAATCTTGCTTTGCCCCTCAGAGGAATCTTCAGCAGGGGTGGGGCAGGGAACCCTCTCCTCCTCTGAAATCCAAGCACCAGCTGCAGAGAGCCTCCCCTTAAAGATCTGAGCACCAAACCTACAGGGCCTCTCCTCTGAGCTCCTAGGTTCTAGAAACTTGATTTCTTCCTTTTGTTCTCACAGTCCTAAAGGTTGAAGCTTCTTCCTGCAGTTACTAATCTCTGGTTTACCTTAGCTTCTTGTTTTTTCCTTTTAGTCTTCTAACTCCTCTGTAACCAATTCCCTGTATTTAATATCTTCTGTTTGAAATACTTAGTGTGTTTCTGTTTTTCTAATTGGACCTTGACTTATACAGTTAGTAAATGACAGGGCTGGGATTCAGATCCAGTAGCCTGACTCCAGAGCTCATACTCTTAATTGCTATTCATATTATTCTAAGTGCTTAAAAACAAAACAAAAATAAGACAAAAAAGTAAACATGACTTTAAATAACCCTTGGGACAAAGAGGGACCAAAAATTGTAAAATGTAATTGGAGTATTTAGGTCTTAAATAATGATTAGAGAAAAATTAAAACACTGTGACACACAAAAGCTATATTTATTGAGGGTGAAGCTCTTAGCTTTAAATGGTTTTATTTTTAAACAAGAAAGAAAAAAGCAAATACACCAAATATTTATCTAAATAATTAGAAACATAATAAAATAAACCAAGGTAGGGAATTCCCTGCCTGGCAGTCCAGTGGTTAAGACTCGGTGCTTTTACTGCCATGGGCCTGGGTTCGATCCCTGATTGGGGAACTAAGATCCCAAAAGCCACATGGTGCAGAAAAAAAGATAAAATAAACCAAGGTAAAACCAAAGGAAAAACAAAATATAAACAAAAGTAGAAAATATGCAAGTCTCATGTCTACTTTTGCTTATCATTTTACCATTTTTTAAAATCCTCAGTGCCTGGCAGACCTCAGAGCTCCTTGCACGTAGTGGAAGAAGTCGGTTTTAATGCAATATTTTCTCTATCAACTAAAACTATTCACACACACATACATAGGTAATATACATGCATACTGAAAATGACAGGGAGGATATCCATCTAACTGTCGTAGGGTTTACTTATGAGTAATGAGATCAATTATTTTTATTCTTCTTCCTTCTGCTTTTCTTCTTCCTGCTTTTCTATATTTCCAAATTTTACAAATGATTATGCATTATCATAACTAGAAAAAATGTTTTTAAAATAACCTTTCATCAAAAAATTTTAGAGTCCTTTGTTATAAAGCAGAAACTAACACACTATTGTAAAGCAATTTTACGCTAATAAAGATGTTTTAAAAAAAAATTTTTAAAGGCCTAAGATCAAATTGGGGAAAAGTGTTTTCCATTTATGTGACAAGGGTGTTTTTTTTTTTTAAATTTATTTATTTTTTTAGCTGCATTGGATCTTCGTTGCTGCACGTGGGCTTTCTATAGTTGCTGTGAGCGGGGGCCACTCTTCATTGCAGTGCGTGGGCTTCTCATTGCCGTGGCTTCTCTTGGTGCGGAGCACGGGCTCTAGGCACATAGGCTTCAGTAGTTGCGGCACGCAGGCTCAGTAGTTGTGGCCTACAGGCTCTAGAACGCAGGCTCAGTAGTTGTGGCGCACGGGCTTAATTACTTCGTGGCATGTGGGATCTTCCTGGACCAGGGATCGAACCCGTGTCCCCTGCATTGGCAGGTGGATTCTCAACCACTGCACCACCAGGGAAGCCCAAGGGGTTTTAATTAATAACATTAATATATAAAGACCGGCACATCTAATCTAAAGTAGTCACTCAGACAATTTCTATCATATCACTCTAGTCTAATTATATTATGGTATTTACCATTATCCAACATTTTTCTTGACTTGTTTGTTCATTTACTGTGTTTTCCTTACCTTGACCCTAACATAGGCTCTCTTACAAGGAGAAACCTTGTTTATCTTGTTCCACATCAAATTGCCTATTCCTAGAACAGTGCAGTACATGCGAGGAGCTCAGTATATACCAACTGAATAAATAAAAGAGTACTTTCAATCAATTCTTAAAAATGAATGCTCCAACAGAAAAACTGTATAACAATGTGATTTTTAAATGAAGAAATATACATATCCAATAAGTTTTAGACTATAAACTCTGTAAGGAAAGGAATATGTCTACCTATTTATCATTATATTTCCAGTTCCTAACACAGTTTTGACATGAAATAGATACTTAATAAAACAATCAATGAATAAATGATTGAACATAATGTTAAAGAAAAAAATTTCATGACACTTGTCAAAGACAGTAAAGAAGACTTTATTCAGGAGGGACTATTGCAATGAGGATTTGGTGGTAGGGAAGAGAAACCAAGCTCAAATCCAAATCCAATCAGGATAAGTAGAGATCTATAGCCAAAGGGCAGCGTGGATGGAAAATTACTAAGAGGAAACATCAAGGCTAGGGGGAGTCTTGCTGGTCAGACTCAACAGGATTCTTGCCTTAAGGCGGCCCAAGGTGATAAGATATTGAGAGTGAAGGATAAGGAATGTGACCAGATTTCCAGAGTGATCATCTATCAGGGGTGAGGGATTTTCACTAAACTGGCCCAGCAGAATTCTTGCTGAAACTGGACTAACTGGGCCAAGAACCGAGCCCAAGGTCAAAGTCTAGTCAAAAAGAGGACTCAGGGCTTCCCTGGTGGCGCAGTGGTTGAGAGTCCGCCGGCCGATGCAAAGGACACGGGTTCGTGCCCCGGTTCGGGAAGATCCCACATGCCGCGGAGCGCCTGGGCCTGTGAGCCATGGCCGCTGAGCCTGCGCGACCGGAGCCTGCGCTCCACAATGGGAGAGGCCACAACAGTGAGAGGCCCGCGTACCAGAAAAAAAAAAAAAAAAAAAAGGACTCAGAGGAGGAGCTGATTCAAGTTTGGTCAAGGAGAGTCTTTCTCAATGAGTCTTTGAAAAATGTTCACTAACTTAAACAATGACAATTAAAGCGACGAGCACCATCTCTACTTATCAAAATTTAATAGAGGGGACTTCCCTGGTGGCGCAGTGGTTAAGAATCCACCTGCCAATGCAGTGGACATGGGTTTGAGCCCTGGTCCAGGAAGATCCCACATGCTGCAGAGCAACTAAGCCATGTGCGCCACAACTACTGAGGCTGCGCTCTAGCGCCCACGAGCCACAACTACTGAAGCCCGCGCTCCTAGAAGCCTGTGCTCCACAACAGGAGAAGCCACCGCAATGAGAAGCCCACATACCACAAGGAAGAGTAGCCCCCTGCTCGCCACAACTAGAGAAAGCCCGCACGCAGCAACGAAGACCCAATGCAGTCAAAAATAAATAAATTAATTTAAAAAAATGTAATAGATCTCTCTCTCTCTCTCTTTTTTTTTTTTCTTTTTGTTTTTAAAGACAGGTCACCGGTAGAGAGTGACTGGGGGCTTTTTTTTTTTTTTTTTTTTTGCGGTACGCGGGCCTCTCACCATTGTGGCCTCTCCTGTTGCGGAGCACAGGCTCCGGGCATGCAGGCTCAGCGGCCATGGCTCACAGGCCCAGGCGCTCCGCGGCATGTGGGATATTCCCGGACTGGGGCATGAACCCGTGTCCCCTGCATTGGCAGGTGGACTCTCAACCACTGCGTCACCAGGGAAGCCTGGGGGCTATTTTATTGTATTTTATTTATCTACTTATTTTGACCATGCTGTGTGGCATAAGGGATCTTAGCTCCCTGACCAGGTATTGAACCCATGCTCCCTTCATTGGGAGTGCAGAGTCTTAACCATTGGACCACCAGGGAAGTCCTAGATTTCTCTTTACACTGTACAAACTCAGTGTTCACAAGGGTATGGAAATACTTAGGATTTAACGTCTTCTTTTAAGACCAAAAACTTCTTGAGTTACAAGGAGTATATCTATTTTGTTCATTGTAATAAACTTTCAAAGGCATAGCCCAGGGCCTCCCTGGTGGCACAGTGGTTGAGAGTCCCCCTGCCGATGCTGGGAACACGGGTTCGTGCCCCGGTCCTTGAGGATCCCACATGCTGCGGAGCGGCTAGGCTCAGAGAAGATCCCACATGCTGCGGAGCGGCAAGGCGTAGCCCATGGTGGGCGCTTTAACATTTGTTAACTGCATCACTGAGTGGGGAGCAAATCAGTATTAACTTTCCTAGAGGGTACTTTGGCTCTATAGCTGTAAAAACATTCATACCTTTTGACCCAGTTATTCCATTAAAAAAAAAAAATCATAGCCTTAGGAAAAAAGTCAAAGAAGCACAAATAAGGATATTCATCCTAATCATATACAGTAAGTCCCCTGCATACAAACCTTCAAGTTGTGAACTTTCAAAGATGCAAACATGCAGTCCATCAACATCAGGCATGAGTGAAATTGAAGCTTGCCCTCTGTCTCCTATTGCTGACGATCCTTCAGCTCTACCATCTCCCACCTCCTCTCCCTCCTCCAGTCAGTAACTCTTCTTGCCTCTTCACTTGATGCCAGCCCCTGTATGCCAGCTGTTGTACTGTACTACTCTACTTTTTAAGGTACAGTACAGTAAGATTAAAAATGTTTTCTTTATTTTTTGTATTTGTTTGTTTTTTATGTATTATTTGTGTGAAAACTATTATAAACCTATTACAGTACAGTACTACGTAGCCAATTGTGTTAGTTGGGTGCCTAGGCTAACTTTGTTGGACTTAACGAACAAATTGGACTTACGTATGTGCTCTCAGAATGGAACTCATTCGTATGTAGGGGACTTACTGTATGTATAACAGTAAAATTTTAAAATAAAACAATACAGTATTCAAAGAACATATTATTAAGAGCAGTCATTAAAAATAATGCTTCTGAAAAACATGTAATGAAATGGGAAACTATTAAATGAAAAAAAAAGTACCAAATATGTATTGTGATCCAATATGGTAAAAAAACAAAACAAAACAAAACAATTTATAAATGGAAAAATGCTAAAAGGAAATGATCAAAATGTCAATAGCACAAATAAATGGAAAGATATTCCATGCTCATGGATTGGAAGAATTAATATTATTAAAATGTCCACACTGCCCAAAGCAATATACAGATTCAGTGCAATCCCTATCAAAATTCCAATGGCATATTTCATAGAAACAGAACAGAAAAATCCTAAAATTTGTATGGAACCATAAAAGACCCTTTATAGGCAAAACAATCTTGAGAAAGACGAACAAAGCTGGAGGCCTCATGCTCCTTGATTTAACTATATTACGAAGCTATAATAATTAAAACAGTATAGTATTGGAATACATACACATAGATCAATGAAATAGAATACAGGGCCCAGAAATAAATGCATGCACGTATGAAAAGGAGCCAAGAACATACAATGGGGAAAGAACAGTCTTTTCAATAAAATGTTGGGAAAATGGACAGCCACTTGCAAAAGAATGAAACTGGACCCCTATCTTATACCATACACAAAAATCATCTCAAAATGGATTAAAGATTTGAAAGTAAGACATGAAATCATAAGACTCCTAGAAGAAAACATAAGCTACTTGACATAGGTCTTGGCCATGATTTTTTTGAATCTGACTCCAAAAGCAAAAGCAACAAAAGCAAAAATAAACAAGTGGGGCTACATTAAACTAAAAAGCTTCTGTACAGCCAAGGAAACCATCAACAAAACAAAAAGGCAACATACGGAATGGGAGAAAATATTTGCAAATCATCTATCTAATAAGGGGCTAATATCCAAAAATATAAAGAACTCATATGACTCAATAGCATAAAACAACCTGATTTAAAAATGGGCAGAAGATATGAAGACGTATGTTTCCAAAGAAGACATATGGATGGCCAATAGGTACATGAAAAGATGTTCTACACCATCAGCCATCAGGGAAAGGCAAATCAAAACCACAATGAGATATCACCTTACACCTGTTAAAATGGCTATTATCAAAAAGACTAGAAATAACAAGTGTTGGTGAGGATGTGGAGAAAAGGGTATCTTTGTGCACTGTTGGCAGGAATGTAAATTGGCATAGCCACTATGGAAAACAGAAGGAGTTTCCTCAAAAAAATAAAAAATAGAACTACCATATGATCCAGCAATTCCACTTCCTGGTATTTATCTGTAGAAAATGAAAACACTAATTTGAAAAGATATATGCACCTCCCTGTTCATTGTAACATTATTTACAATAGCCAAGGTATGTTAACAACCTAAGTGTTCACTGATGGATAAATGGATAAAGAAACTATGATATATATACACAATGGAATATTATTCAGCCATAAAAAAAGGAAATCTTGCCACATGTGACAATATGAATGGACCTCAAGGGCATTATGCTAAGTGAAATAAGTCAGAGAAAGACAAATAGCATGTGATCTCTGTTATATATATATGTATATATCTCTTAGATGCAGAGAACAGATTGGTGATTTCCAAAGGTGGGGGTGGGGTGAGGGGGCATGGTGGGAGAAACAGGTGATCTGTTTTCTTCCTGTTGTTGTTTAAACAAATTGAGTTTTAATAAAAGATGAGGACTGAGAGCTGCCTATTGGACATATTAATGTGGAGAATTGTTGGAGACAGCAAGAATAGACAATCGTATTGAGGTGTTTTTGCAGGAAAGAGGTACAGAAAAATGAGGTAGTTGCTGGAGAAGGATGAAAATTCAAGGTAAATTGATGTTTAACTAATGACATCAAAATGAACTGCAGGAGAAGGTGGAAATATGAGAGACCTAGAATGTTTCACCTGCCTTTCGTGTTATCCAAGAGGACTGAATATCCTATACACTTTATTCATCCATTGAGATTTACTGGTATCTAACTTGGACTTTCAGGTCTAGCAACAGTTTTGATGAAGGAATTCTGCTAAGAGAACATTTCTATGGTTAATCAGACTATTAGAATTCTATCTAATTAGGACCCTGATAAGAAGCATTGAATATGTTTCAGCAATTTTGTTTGATTTTTCGTTAAATTACTAATTCATTTGTTCAAAGTATTTGTTGAGCACTCACTACGTATGTGTGAGTCAGTTGCTAAGGACAGAAAGATGAATGTGGTGTAATCCTGAAGGGATAAACATGTAAACCAGTAACGACAGTACAAATTGATACGGGCTATAAATGAAGGTATAGTCGTCCCTCAGGATCTGAGGGGGATTTGTTCCAGGACCCTTCTCAGATACCAAAATCTGCTGATGCTCCAGTCCCTTACATAAAATGGTGCAGTATTTGCACACAACTTATGCACAAGAGATGATACTTTAAATCATCTCTAAATTATTATAAAACCTAATACAATGTAAATGCTATGTAAATAGTTGCTGGCCAAGGTAAATTCAAGTTTTGCTTTTTGGAACTTTCTGGAATTTTTTTTTTCTGAATATTTTCCATCTGTACTTGGTTTAATCCTCAGATGTGCAACCGTCAGATACAGAGGGCCAACTGTACATTCAAAGTGCTGTAGTAACAGTAAATAGCAGAACACAGCAGAAGGGGTAGTTGAAAGATTTATAGGGCAACTAAAGGGAGAAAGGGGATTTAGAGTTACAATAGGGCATTGGACTGGAAAATGTTGAGAGGTCCTTGAAAATTTGAGCTTCATGAAAACAGTGAATGCAAAAAAAAAAAAAAGTCAATAGCAATTATCTCTGAGTGATTTTTATTCTGAGTTGACTTCTTCATACTTTCTTCAATGATTATATAATTACTTTTCTAACCAGAAAACAAAACAAAACCAAAAAAATCCAAGAAATCTTTTTAAAGAAAAGAAATGGTTGTTACTATGTCCCTTCTGCTAAACAGGGGCTCTCAAACTTGAAAATGCATCAGAATCGCCTGGATGGTTGGTGAAAAGAGATTGTCACCTCTGCCCCTCCCTCCGATTCAACAGATCTAGGTGGGGCCTGATAATTTGCATTTCTAATAAGTTCCACTGGACTAAAAGATTGCAATATAGAATGGCTATATGGTACAGTGAAAATGAGTGGGTTTTGAGGTCAGGTTGTGATTCTGGTTCTGCCCTTTGCAGGCTGTGTGTAGCAACAGTTGACATACTTTAACCACACTCAGCCTGTTTCCACATTGATAAAATAAAAGTAACACACACCTCAGAAGTGTATTGTGAAGGCTGAATGATATGATTAAATATCCAATGCAGTGCAGGCCTTAGTTAAGGTCCTTAAATAATGTTGGTCCCCTTCCCTTTGATTTCCTCTACGGATGAACCACACATTTGCCATAACTAGGTTTACTGTGACATGGTTTAGTCACATCACAGGTCAAATCATTTCCTCCGAACCTAACAAACCATGCACATCCCTCTGCTACTAACAAAATCTTCATTGTTCATTTATAAAATTGGGGATAATAGTATAATAGTGTCTACTTTGCACAGGTGCATCCATGAGGGTTAAACAAGATACTATGTTAAGTGCCTAAATCAGTAATTGGCATGTGGAAGATGTATAGTAACTTTCCTTTCCCTTTCCCTTTAATTGGATATTTCTCCATAGTATCTCCTTGACCAAGTTCAAAATGGTCTAGAATAACTCAAAACAACTTTTCCACCCTAATCAAATTGTTTTCTGTGTCACATTTAATTTGAAGTCAATTATTTGGTTTATTTAAATACTGGTAAGGACAGACTATATAAACTATTGTACTGGATGTTCAAGGAGATAAGTAGAAGACTGTTACCTGATTCTGAGTAGTTGGTTGAGGTGACAATATACTTGAAAAGCTGCAAGGCCAGGGAGGACAAATCATACAGAAATAAGTGTGGTAGGAGTTTTGAGATTACAGTGGTTGATCTGATTATTTTACACTAAGATCTAGAGAATTACTGAGTTGTAAGAGAGCTATGGCTTTATGGCTGAGAAAATAGGTCCAGAGAGCTAAGTGGTCTAGGGGCACAGCTATGGAGTGGCAGGGGTTTCCTGTCTCCCAGTCCTGTGCTGCTTATAGATATGTTTCTTACCTTGAGGAGGCAGTTTGGTGTAGCTAGTTAAGCACTGGGTTCTGAAGCTAAGATGCTTGGATTTGAGTCCTGGTTTTTCCAGTTACTATCTGTGTGACTTTGGGCAAGTCACTTATCTCTATGCTTCAGTTCCTCCATCTATAAAGTGAAAATAATAATAGTACCTTATTTCATAGGGTTGTTGTGAGGATTCACTAACTTAATATCTGTAAAGCATTAAAAACTGTAGTTTTGACATTGTAACTGCCATTAGTCTCTAAGAGAATGGAAGACAAGAAGTCCAGTCTTCTGTTTTTTCCTTCTTTTTCTTCTTCTTTTTAAAACTTCCTCCCTCAGATTCTGATCAAAGCGTCCACATGAGTGCTCAAAAAATACACGTTAGCTACCTTAATCTTATAAGATAAAAACACATTTTTGTATCTCAGAAGTAAGACTTGGGATTTGCATAAGTCAGGCCTAGTCTGGTATCAGGAAAGTCTAGAGAAGTAAAAACTGAGATAGCAACAGATTCCAGGATCCAACAGGGCTTCTTTAAAAAAGCCAGGCAAGGGACTTCCCTGGTGGCGCAGTGGTTAAGAATCCACCTGCCAGTGCAGGGGACACGGGTTCGATCCCTGGTCCGGGAAGATCCCACATGCCGAGACGCAACTAAACCCATCTGCCACAACTACTTAGCCTGCGCTCTAGAGCCTGTGCGCTGTAACTACTGAGCCCCCGCGCTGCAACTACTGAAGCCCATGTGCCTAGAGCCCGTGCTCTGCAACAAGAGAAGCCACAGCAATGAGAAGCCCACGCACCGCAGCGAAGAGTAGCCCCCGCTCTCCACAACTAGAGAAAGCCCACGCGCAGCAACGAAGACCCAACGCAGCCACAAAAATAAAAGAAATTAAAAAAAGAAAATAAAAAAGCCAGGCAAGATCAATAGATGCAGAGAAAGATGGAGGTCAATGAATCTAATTTCAAATATGCTTTCCCATCTATTTTAAGATCTATTCCAAACTTCCTTGGAGAAAAATCTAGACTTTTAAGGAAAGTGCAGCGAACATGCCCCCCCCGTGGGCTTGCTTTGAGGGAATGTTTCAGCAGGTGCTGCATTCTGCCCTGGAGGTGGCTGCATGGATTTGTGAATCGAGGTGACAACACTGACTCCCTGAAAAGATGCTTTCTCTACACAGGAACTTTAACTGATAGTTTAACTACAGTGATACTACTTGAAACACAAGGAAGAAAGAGGAAGAGGAGGAGGAGAAAAGGGAGAAGGAAAAGAGGGAGGAGAAAAAGAGAAGGAGGAGGAAGAAGAGGAAGAAGCAGTAGAAACTGCCGTCAAGCCAGTCACAACTCAGTTCAATAGTCATTTTAGAAAAAGCAAGAACCATCCCCCCCACCCCCCCTCCGCCCTGGAGCACCTTTCTCTACGCTTCTCAAATCCTGCTGAAAAAATTCTGGGAGTAATTTACAAGCCAAGAAGGCTGTCGCAGAATTAGGGAGAGCAGGTGGAGGTGAGAAATAACCTATATTGAGGGACTTGAAACATCATGGATTTGGGGAGGGGGGATGGGCAAGGACTTGGCACTACCTTCAGCATCATCTATAAGGAAATCTAGGGATGGAAGAAGGTTCCAAGAGGGGTCCCAAATCTTCTGCATTTTGCAGATGCAAATCACATCGTCCACCTCCACTCTCGGCACTCGGGCGGTATCAGGATAAAATAAGCATCAAAAGGGGAATCTTGAAGTGAAAACAAATAGCAGAAGGTCAGCCTAGAGTTCTTGTGTGGGAGTGGCTTAACAAAGGTCAGCACAGCCACAGCATCAGAAAAGGTGGAAAAGGCCACCGACAGACGAGCCCCAAAGTTTGGGGTTTGGGTCTCCTGGTACCCTACGATTTGCCCCGCACACACACCCTTTAAGTTTCTCAGTTTGAGTCTCGCCTGTAGACTTCCTGAAAAGATACGGTCTTATTAAGCGTTCTCACAGCGCCTAGCTCAGAGCTGACCCGTGAGCCGGTTCTCAATAACGTCTGGGAGCAAAAGCAGCTTTTGAAGTTGGAGGAGGAAGGGCTCTGGGTTTATTTATGTTAGGGTTGGCTTTCGGGTGTGGCCTGGCACCAACTGCCAGCAAAAATTTCCCGATCACCTCCGGTCTTCCACCTCTGCCCAGGTGACGTCGGTAAGCCCCGCAGGACCAGCTAGAGCTAAGCGGCTAAGCCGCGTCCTTCAGGTGTCAGTCTCGATCCGTTCGGAAACCACAATCCCCAGAATCCCTTGGGCAGGGAGGTCAAGTCGCAAATAAGATGGCTCCAGAAGGGTGGGACATGCAGCAGGGTGGAAACCCTGGTCCCTGGCAGTTTCTTTACCGGATGTGTTTAAATAACTGAATCCCCACAAATGCACCACTCCAGTAACCACCTCCGTGGCCGAGGAGGCCACCGCAGCCGCCTCGCTCGGTCTTCCAGGGGCATCCTGGGAGTTGCAGTCCAGTCGCTGGGCTGCGCCGAACAACCTTTCCCATAGTGCCCTACGGGTCGGGCAATTTCAACGTTCTTTTCCAAAACTCTCTCCGCACTGAGATCCCCTTTCCCCAGTCCCCTTCTCTCCGATAACTCCTTCCCGTCTGTGGCGACAGAGCGCCGGCCGCCGGTGGCCTGGGCCCCTGGCCGGGTCGCCCCGAGAGGCACTTCCGGCGGCGGTTCACTTCCTGGTTGGGTGGATGGAGCCGAGCGGGAGCGCGCGCGGGGGAGGGGAGGCGGGTTAGTCTCCGCCGGGCGCTCCGGGGATCAGCTGGCGGGCGGGCGGGCGCCGAACGCGGCCCCGGCTCTCGCTGCAGCGCCGCCTCCTCTCCTTGTCGCAGGCCGGCCCGGCGGCCGTGACAATTTTGCGGCGCTGGTAGCTGGGCGCCGGCCGCCAAGCCATCTCAAGTGGGTGCCGCTGGGATGCTGCCTCGCGGGGCGGCGGGGATACCGGGGAGGAGGGGAAGCAGTGCCGGGTTGGGTCAGCGCTGCCCGAGGCGGCTCGAATCCCTCGTTTTTCAGACCCCGGGGCACAGGGTCCCGGGTTGTGGGGCCGGGAACGCGTTTTCAGCCGCAGGGTTTTTCTAAGAAAATGCATGAAGCGTTTCCCCAGGATGGTGGCTTTTGCTCCCCCTAGGACTCAGCAGTTGAATTTTTAAGTGTGTTACTGATTCATCCTCTCTCTCTTCCTCTGTCATCACAGGTTTAAACTTACACGAATCGCTCTCTTGAGGAGGAGGGGACCGCCGCGCGATTGACACGCATATTCCTATAGGCATCCTCCCTCAGCCCCCACCCCCTCGGCCGGATTCGGGTGGCTCCTCTCCTAGCTGAAATCCGAGAAGAAATCCTTGGATCTCTTGTTAAAAAAAAAAAAAAAAAAAAATCTAGAAACCGTCGGTATTTTGCTTTACTGCTTCCTTTTCGCAAGATGAAGAAGTTTTTCGACTCCCGGCGAGAGCAGGGCGGCTCTGGCCTGGGCTCTGGCTCCAGCGGAGGAGGGGGCAGCACCTCGGGCCTGGGCAGTGGCTACATCGGAAGGGTCTTTGGCATTGGGCGACAGCAGGTCACTGTGGACGAGGTGTTGGCGGAAGGTATGGTGGGACTCTTTCAGTGCGCCGTAAATTAAAATCTTGTGCTGATGCAGCAAGACGTTAAATGTATGAATGGGTTTTGACCAGTTGACCCTCCCTTCCCCCTCCCCTTGCCCTGTGAATCATTGTCCTTGAGAAATTTGAAACTGAGATTTCAAAGTGACAGGGCTTTATGGGGTGGGGGGAATTTGCCACAAATTGTTTACCTCGGTGGCCTTTTATTTAAAAAAAAAATTTGACAAGCCACTTCTTGCCTGCCTCACCGAATTATGAGGATCAGACGAGAAAACGTATGGGTGAAAGTGTAAAGCTTTACATCAGATGTAGGGTGTGGGGCTTGTCATCCACCTAAAACTTGAAATACTGATGTCAGGGCTGAGCGGTGGGGATGGAGGACCTTTAAGAGGGGTTTCTTCTACCCAACTTTCCCACTCCCTTGAGCAGGCACTGGAAGGAAGAGAGGATTTTCAGAGAATCAGAGTGTGTTTTTCTAAGAGCCAAGGCTCTTGTTGGATTTGACTAGGTTTGTTTCCTGACCCAACTGTAATCAGGTCCCCAGGATGCAGCTAAGATAACAAATTACATGAAATGAATGTGGTTATTTTGAAATCAGTCCAGTAGGCCCCTCTTTCTCCTGTTCTTGTTTTTCGGTTTTTGGTGTGTGTGTGTGTGTGTGGTTGTGTTTTGCCAAAAGAATTACTTGAGAGTGGCCTCCGATTTTTTCTTTTTCTCTTTTGGAGAGGATGTTAATGTTATTTAGATCTGCTGCGTAAATTCCCTACACACGTGTTCATCTGTGTATCTATAGACATGTAGATATATATCTTCATCCCCCAGGGTGTCCTGTAATCTTTGCATGTCTCTTTTGGTAACCTTAACGTCGACCTTCATAATTATGCCAGACTCATAATTTTCACAGCCCATTGCCTGCCTAGTGAGCTTTTATTTTTAATAAAAGCAGCAATTTCCTTGGCATGAAGCTATTCCAACTAATTGGATGGGGCCAACCTGCTGTAGGTTGTTTTATCAGCCAAGAGGGGATGGGGGAAGGGGAGGCCTCTATTCCTGCAGCATGGTGGGGGAACAGTTTATTAGCAGGAGAAGAAGCCTTCTTGCAAGCTAAGGTTGGAGCAAGGGCCCCAACCTGGGCTTGGGACATGCCTGACACGGTGAGTGTTGCTCGTGGTGGGTTTGGAGGAGGAGCTGTTTGGCTCTCAGCTTGTGTCAGCATGGGATTCAGCTGGGCCCAGTTTTCTGGGGTTACGGTTGAAGACTTTTTAAAAACACTGGTTTAAAAAAGACCTGGCAGTTGATGTCCTTATGAAATTGTTGCTCTTTTCCATTTTCAGTACTGCTCTAGCTGGACTTAATCCGGGGCCTGAGTCACTGTCCCTCTGGATCCTTCCTTGTGGGCTTTGGTGCAGGATGGGAGATGCTTCTGTGCCCGCTGCCAGATCCACACCCTTGAGTCTGGTCTGTCTGTTTCATACCTGTGCCAAAGCCCTTGACTGCAGTGGGATGGAGAAATGGAGAAGGAGTGTGTGTGAGAGAGAAATCAAGAGGAAGGAGGGGGCCCAGAGCTCTTTCCTTCCCTCTCAACAGCCTCTGCTGAACTTAGAGCCCAGAAACATTTTGTTCAGCTAGGCTATTGTCTCATTAGAGACATTAGAGACATTAGACCCTAAGCAGTGCCTTTTCTCGGAGTCTGAGTTGACGGGGAGGAGAAAAGGCAAAATTGGTCTTTTTTATCTAGGCTGCCCTTCTCTTCCCCAGAATTCATCCCTGAGAACTGCACATCATGCATGATGGTATTTTTAAATGGAACTGAGGGCTTGCAGCTGTGTATTCATTCATTTATTCATTCAACAAACAGTTATGGAGTGTCTGTGATGTGCCAGGCACTGTGCTGGGCTCTGGGGAATATGATTTAAAACTAGATACTGGAATTTACAAACTACTTTGAGAGATGGAAAACAGCCACTTAAAACAGAGCAATATGTGCTATCATGGAGATAAGCTTAGGGTGCAGTGGCCTCCAATTTTAGAGAGCCAAGAACTGCTTGCGGCAGGAAGTGACTGACTGAAGGACGAGCAGGGATCATCCAGGTACGGTGACAGCACGGACAAAGGCTCAGCTAGGTCTGGCAGTGTCGCCCTCTTTATGTCCTTTGACTATAACTGAATATGAGTATGTGGTTCTTAGAAGTATGTAGCTGTGTAGGAGCCAGTATACAAAGTACTTGTGAAGAACCCACCAAGTACAAAGGCACTGCAAGGTTCTGGGAAGGATATAGGGGGGTTTAAAGTGTGATGCCTGCGTTTAAGGAGCTGTCAGTGAATTTATGAAAACAAGGCAAACATTCACCCCTACAGCAGCACGGTTATCAGGGCTGTCTGTGGAATCAGGTAGATCTAGATTCAAATTCTGGATCTGTTCTTTACTAGCTGTGAAACCTTGGGTAAGACATTTCAGACCTCTCTTGAATCTCTGTTTCCCTCTGGCACTCTCAAAGTGTGGAGCCTCGGTCCGGAGCGTCAGCGTCACGTGGGAGCTTGTTAGAAATGCAGGTTCAGGCCTCACCCCATAAATTTGGTTGTGGGGCTTTAACAAGTTCCTGGAGAGATTCTGCTGCAAGCTAAAGTTTCAGAACCACTGCCCTACGGAGCGGTCTTGAATATTAACTGAGGCAATGTATGTAAATTATTTAACATTTTTCAGATGTTCAATAATTGGTAGCCATTATTTCTCAGCCAGGAGGAATGGGGGGCAATGTGAAGGCTAGTTTGACTGCAGCAGTCTGCAGCTTTCCTTTCCCCCGGTGTGGGTAGACACAGCCAAATGTTCTTTGCAGAGGCATCAGCAGCTCCTTAAAGGGTCAACAGATGTTTTGGGTAGCCATGCTCCTTCCTGAACCCTCTTCGCTTTGAGTCCCCAGGTGCCGACCTAGCCACCAGTCCCAGCCAGTGTTGTCTTAGGATGACGAGAATCATGCATCAAAGTGCCCAGGGCAGTGGCCAGGCAGTTCAGGGAGGGATGATGTGCTGGGCTTCAAGCTCAGACCCTGTTACCACCTCGTCTCACTGACCGTCCCTTTTTCCTTCACGTGGGTTTGGTCTGTACTTTACAGTGAGGAATCGCAGGAACCCCAAGGAGGAGGTGCTGGAGTGTAACGCAGGAGAGTGCCTGGGCTGCCATCTTTCCGTCAGCGGCATCAGCCCCAGTCACCCAGTTTCCCTAACTAGTCCAGTGAGGGTTTGTCTGTCTGGGGGAAGTGAAGGTTCTAAGTCACGAGGGGTCTGGCTTTGTGTAGGCTGGTGCAGGGGAGGATATTTTCTCTCTAGCTTCCTCAGTGAAGATGCCATGATGAGATGCTAAATCATGTGTGAAGTAACAGGCGTGTGATGTCAAGGGAAGATCTGGTTTAAGCTTCCAGAATGAGCTCAATGGGGAAAGTGGAGCAATGCTCAAAGGAGGACTGAGAGGCTACGCTTTTGTCATATCTCCTTAGCTATATGAGGCCTTACCTCTAAGCTCCAGACAGTACGTAAATGTTGACTACCTGCTGTGTCCAAGACAGCAGTCCTGAACATTCCGTGTAAGGTGGAGCAGGGGGCCCTTCAGGAAAGTTTTCTGACCTACACTAAAGGAATTCAGGTCTAGGGCTAATGAGAACTACTCAGTAAGTCTCCATGCCAGTAAACTGACAGTTTCTCCTACCTACAGTGCAAAGTAGTGAGGCTTAAAAAATATGTGTGAAATCACCTAAACCTAACAAATGTGTGTGCGTGTGTGTGTGTGTGTGTGTGTGTGTGTGTATGTATGGCATAAATATGTATTGGTGGTATCAGTATGACGCATGCATGTATTCGTTTAGTGAACGTTTGTTGGTGCCTTCTCTGTGGCAGGTGCTGTATTAGGCTCCAGAGCTACTGGGATGAATGGGACTTGGGCCCGGCTCTTAAGAAGCTCATAGACCAGCAAATAACACTACGATAAGTGTGCAGCACTTAGCATGGTCCTGGGTGTGGAGTAGGTGGAAAAAAGATGTTATGAGATGATAAAGGGCCTGGGGCTGAGGGTTTCCAGATGAAGTGTCGTTTGAACAGGAATGGAAATTACCCAGCATATATTCCGGATGAGGGTTACTCAAGCCTTTCTAAGCAGAAAGAATAGCACATGCAAAAGTGCGGAGAGGGGAGACAGTATGGTGAGTTCTGGGAAAACTGGCTAGTCTGGTGTTATCATTTTGGTTAGTAGAAGTTTCCCTTCCAGAGTCAAGGGAAGAAGGACATGGCATGGTAGAAGGAAGTTCTTTTACATTTGCTCCCTGGCTGTGCTGGCTGCTTGCTTTCCCCAGTGGCCCTGGGCCTTCTGAGTAACCATTGGCTAGCTGTCCATTGTGCACTGCTTCCCTCTGTGCCTCAGCCCTTTGCCAGTAGTGGGGGCGAGGAGGTGGCTGGTGTCTGGGGAAGGAGTGGTCCCGAAGGTTCGAGGAGAGGCAAGAAGCTTGAAGCAGAAGCAGCCGGGGGAGTGAGAAGACCAGTGTTACAGGAAGGAGTGGACAGGGGAGATAATGAGGGTGTTTGGCCCAAGCAGAAGGTATGTTGGAGAGAAAAGAAAAGGAAATAAGGCCACGGAGAGCTTCAGCGCCAGGCAGGGAGGTTGGCTATAAGCATGTGAGGTCTTCCCTTGATGCAAACAACCAATTTGACCCCTCCCACTTCAGATGTCTTTGCCTGCTGGGAAGTCTGGTTTTTTAGTGGCAACTGCAGATTTTCAGGGGGTGGCTTGTGAATGGTGTCTTCTTCCTGGCTTCGGGCATGATGACGGTTATAGCTTTGCTAAATATAGCCAAATCTCGAATTCAGCAATGAAATCTAGAATAAGTCATTGCGTGGTCAAAGCCTTTCCTTTGGTCTTTCTAACAAAGTCACACTCATTTAATGAGAGGTCATGAAGAGAGAGAAACAGTTTCATATGGGTTTTGAGAGGGAGGGTATGGGGGAAGGCATACACTTGTACCTCGGTAGCTAAAACTGCATGTAGAGTACACAGGAAAAGCTTGGTAAATATTAATAAAGAGCACATGAAAACATACTACTGCATCAGAGCAGTCATTTTACCTTGCAGTATTTGAAAGTTGACACTTGAGACAGAAAGGGGACTCACCCCACCGTCCACCTTCATCTTGTCCTCTTCAAAGGATAGATGCTTTCTGAGCTGTTAAGAAATCCCTGTGCCATCTGCATCTTTAAGAGCCGAACAATGATAATCATAGAAATGAAATTGTCTAGTGAAGCAGCATCCAGCACTTGAAGTAGCAGAGCGTAGCCTTCAGCATACTTTTCTGGAGCCATCTTTTGGTGTGTTTGGTGTGGTGGCGGTAGCACTGCAGTGTGATTGGAAGACCCAGGTTTGTTCGTTCATTCTTTGCCGTGTTCAGTAACCGTGCCTGTGCTGGATGTCGTGCAGTGATTAAATAAGACACGGCTCTGCCTTGAGGAGCTCACTATCATAGAACTTCAGACATACAAGCAAATAGCTCTACGTGCTGTGATGAGGGATGTACAAGGGCTAGGGGACAGACATGAGGGAGCCATTAATCTTGTGGGGTGAGGAGTAGTCAGGGAAAGCTAAAGAAAGTGATACTTGAAATGTGTCTTCGAAATAAGAACTTAGTACTAGATGGACAGGGTCAAGAGAACATTCTAGGCAGAGAGAATAACCCAAGACACAAAAGCAGGAAAGTACACTGCTTGCTGAGAGCTGTATGTTTTGAGACAGTAGTGATCTACTAGTGTCCAGTGCTGTGCAGGCCAGTAAAGTAGCCAGTAGCCACATATGGGTATTTAAATTTAAATTATCTGATAAAAGATAAAAATTTAATTCGTCAGACACAGTAGCCACATTTCAGTTGATTAATAGCCACGTGTGGCTAAGGCCTACAGTTTTGGACAACACAGACGGAGAAAATTTCATCATCGGAGAAAGTGCTTTGGGCAGTGTTGGTTTAGAACAATAGTCTTTTAAACTTTTTAGGTAGAATAACACTCAGTTTACAGACATGCTCTCCCTTGTTTATTTACATTATATTCATGGCCTGCTGTCATTAGCTAATAATCTGAAGGCGTAGTGTGTACTTATAGTGAAGTTCATCATTTATGAGAGTGGTTGCACATCCACACTTGAATCTCAGCAAGGTTTCGGTGAACTTCTTGTCATATCTTATTAGACTGTGATTGTTTCTGCGTTGTAGTGTGACTGTTGAAGAGGACACCGGGATAGAAATCAGGCCCTGCCATTCTCTTGTTGCTCACGTATGCTTGTGTTATCTTTATCCAAGCTTTCTTTGCAGGAATCTTTTTAATCCCCTTGTTTGTTTTATGAGAGCTAATCCATTTAAAACAAATGTAATCAGTAAATGCACTTCACCAAGCACATGGACTGCAGTACCTCTCAGTACATCTCAGCCTTTGCTGCGGAGCTTCCGCTCTTCCCCCAGGATTCCATCAGATGTGTCTGAGACGTGACTGACATTTGGACTTGATGGAAACATTAGAGATGGACCGTATATTAAATATTAGTAAAGATAAAAATCTTATTTTTTAAGATGACAGTTAATAAAAATAGTCTCATATTTTCTTTCTAAACCCAGTGGATTGCTTTGTGTACCTCTGTTTGGAGACCACTGGTCTAGAGCAGTGGTTCTCAACCAGGGGCAATTATCCCGAGGTGACATTTAGCAACATCTGGAGACATTTTTGATCGTCACAGGATCGGGTAACACTGGCAGCTAGTGAGTTTAGGCCAGGGCTCCTGCTAAACGTCCTACAGTGTACACGATTTCCCCACCCCCGACAGAGAATCATCTAGACCCAAATGTCAGCAGTGCCAATGTGGTACAGCATGATGTGTCAGCCAGTATGGGGACAGAGAGGAGTCAGGTGGCTCAGAAGGGTCTAATTTGCTGTGTGACTTCAGGCAAATCACTTAATTTTAAAATTTATTTTCTCAGAATCAGCAAGCCAGCAATCTTTCTTAACCTATTATGGTTAAAAACCTCTACGTCATTTTCTGTGTAAAACAGCTACTTGCAGAGTAAACTGGTAAACCAACGGGGATAGAACGGCGAGTCTGTGTGGGTCCTGGCTGAGAGGAGTTATAGCAGGACTCTCCACTGACTGCATGTGAATTATGCGCTTTAAAAAATTCTCCCCATATTCCCATATCTGAGCAACCCCAAAATGTGGTGGAAGCATTTTCTGACTTGAATTACTCAGAGCGAGGTTCAGTTGGGGAGGGATATTAAAGGTCAGAATGTTATGAGAGAAGATGTTGGTCATCCTTTGTGTAAGGAAGAGTCTAGCACTTGCAGCTAAGGGTCTTGGGTTCAAGTTCTTTCACATCTGCTACTTGTCGGCTTTGGGGAAGTCATTTAACTATTGTGAGCCTTTGCTTCCTCGCTGTAGAAAACGTCCTTCCTACCTCTGTAGGGATGCTGTGATCATGAAGTGAGAGGCTGGAGGTATAATGCAGAGAGCATAAGAGACAGCTTGCCCCTCCAGCCAGGGGGAGCAAGGTTTACTGAGCATCTAGCATATTCTTTACCAGCTCTGTTTGAGGTGCTATGGCAGAGAGAAGTAATGGAAAGCTTGGCTTCTGCCCTCCCAGTTGACGTGACGTGACCAACACGCAGGAAGCAAGTGCACCCCACAAGACAATAGCTATTGAAATGCTGGCATGTGTGGTGTACTCTCTAAATTGTGGAGGGGTTGAGGGGAAGGAGGGCAATGAGGACTGAGATGGTTAGGCAAGATTTCCTGGAGTGGGATTGTTCTCAACTGTGAGTCTTTTCTCTGGAACCCCTTCTTCGAGGAACCTTGTTTTAGGGAACATACCTAGTTCAGCACCTTTGCACATGTTATATTCTTAGTAAAGTTGAAGTATTGCAACATTTTTAGTCTCTTTCAAGGAACAGTGTTGCCTGCATAAATAAATCATATGTTCTGTGTTTATACCCAAAGCAAAAAAGCTTTTTCATTCTATGTGATTTTGAATCAGGAATAATGAGTATCAGCACGTTAAGGCAATACTGGCTGCAAGATTTTGTGCTTACTTTCTTCCTCTATTATTATCTTTATTATTATTAGTCTGTTATTTTTATTATCATTTAGTCTATTACGTATAAACAATCTCAGTTCTTCTATTGAGTT
The DNA here is from genome assembly GCF_011762595.2 of Tursiops truncatus. NCBI lineage: Eukaryota > Metazoa > Chordata > Mammalia > Artiodactyla > Delphinidae > Tursiops > Tursiops truncatus. The sequence continues at coordinate 30,488,227 of NC_047047.1, forward strand.
ATGGACAGTTGTTAGAAGGAGGAGTTCTTCTTACGAGTGAGACTTCTACCTTGGCAGAGGGTGAGTTCCCCAAGTTGGAACAAAGTTAAAAGAGTAAAAATTTGGAGTTTCATTTGAGATGTGCTGTGAGTGAATCAGCTTGAGCTGATCAGTTTTCTCCTTGGGCTCTGAGTGAACCTTGGCAGACAATGGAAGGCAATGCCAATTACACCTTGACATAGCCACAACAGTGGGGGGTTCAAGAGAGTAAGGAAGCTTTGTTATTTATGATTTCTGAAGAGCCAAGAGGTTGTTGGATGAAAGAGTTTATGGCATCCCTATATTATTATAATAGAAGGCCAAGTGAAGCATTGATGTTGGATTATCATTTGTAATTATAATGATCTTAAATAATGATGCCTTTCATCTAGGACTTGAATCCTGGGGAAAGCAGTATAATGCCATGTAATTTTGCTTGGCGCCTGTTTTTAAGGACTTATAGCTATTGTACTGGGACCTTTAGAGTAAGAGAAAGATTATTGTCCCTCTGGTACTGAGCGTGAATTTGAGAACAAAATGGAGACATCATTACCCGGGGACAGGAAGAGAGAAGAGGACTCAGACCTCATCAGTTGGGCCCTTCCAGCTTCACAGAGGTGGCATGTCTCCCACTAGTACCCTCGACTCATCATTTTCCCTGGTCAGTGAATTTTGTTGGTTCAGGAAGTGCTGATTATCTTACAGGTTTGTTAGACTCGTTTAATTTCCCCTGGGGATAGACCAGCCCTGTTCCTCAGACCTTTGTCCTTTACTATTTTTAGAAGCCTGGGAATCTTGGTGGTGGGGGAGTGGGCAGTGTTGGAAGAAATAATTCCGTCTGGCTTTTTGGCTATGGGAAAATCTCGGTTTGACCGGAAGGTGTAACTCAGTAATGATTGGGGAAAACCTGATGTTCAGTACTGACTCCCTAGGTCAAAGGGAACACGATGATGTTCTCCTTAGGAGAGGATTTTCAAGGTTAGCATCACACGTGGTGGTTTAAAAGCATGCGACTTGGAGGTGGGCAGCCCTTGGCTTGAATCCTGGCCTGGTCCCTGTGATGTTGGGCAACTTACTAAGATACTGGCTTATCATTGGCAAAATACAGAGAATACTCTGGGTGGTTGTGAGGCTAGATGAAATTATGCAAAGCACTTAACTTAGTGCCCAGCGTGTAGTTAGTAGTCTGCAAACAGGAGCTCTTAGTATTTAGGTGCCTGAATTCTGTTTTTATCAGGCAGTATTTGGTTTGCTGTATGTAAAACCTGGTGGAACTAGAGTCTTGCAGATAGATGAATAGATAATATTTATAGATAGATATCTATATCTTTCACAGTATCTATTACAAACCCCAGGATGAATAAGGAGGAGAGAGAATTCAGATTTTATTTTATTTTATTTTTCCCTGCTTGAAAGCCACCTGTGTTAGGATAATTGCCCCAGCCTGTCAAGTCACTGTTAGTATGATGGCCCTCTCTGCCTGAGGAACTCCTGCCCCCAGCCGTGTATCCACCTTCAGATCCTTGTGCTCTAACACAGGTCTCCTGTTTCATTCAGGCCTGTGCCCCCCTCATCTCCTGTGAACCGTGGATTTAGCTCTTTCCCATGCTCTCCTGATAGTGTTCCCCGCATCTGGGATCCCTTCCCCCTCCCCACCCACCTACCTTAATCCCACCTAACCTTTGTCCTATCTAGCCTCAGTACTCACCACAGCTGTCAAAGTGACCAGTCCTTTGGATGCCTCCTCACTCTGACCTGCAAACTGCTACCAGAACTTGCATCTCCCTTAACCTCAGCCAGCATGCTTTTCAGTCACAGCAGTGATTCCTCTTTACCTTTTCTGAGCATTTAACAGTGTCTCCTCTTTATTGTCTTAGGCATGGCTGGTCCCTTTGCTTGGAATGTTTTTCCTGATCTTTCCATGGCTGGCTGTTTCTTGCCATTCAGATCTCACTGAAATCTCACCTCAGAGAGGCCTTTTTTGACTATCCAGTATAAGGAACCCACCATGCTTTATTTTGCCACGTAGCACGTGTCAACTGATTCTTCTTGCTCATTGTTTATCTCCCCCCACTAGAATTTCACGTCCATGAAAGCGGAGCCTTGGCTGACTTGTTCATTGCTCTATCCCCAGTGCCCGTGTAGTGCCCAGCACATCTGCAGAGCTCAGTGAAAGCCAGTTGAATGAATGAGTGAGCACATGAAGGAGGCAGAAGGAATGGCTGAAGGAGGCAGAAGGAATGGCTGAAGATGGGGTTGGAGAATCAGGAGAGAGTGAGTGGGGAAAGTGAATACTAAGTAGATTTAAAAGAAGGAGGGTGTGGCTGTGTCAAGGTGTAAGAAATCAGAAAGGTCACAATGAGGGTGGAAGAATGTTTCTTGGATTTGGAAATGTGGAGTTCGTTCATGAGCTTTGTGAAGAGCATTGGAAGTGGAGCCATGGAGTGGAGTCCGGGTGGCAGTGAAATGAGTGAATGGGAAGTGAGCTGGGTGCTGAGTCAGGGAGGAATTTATTATTATTTTTAAATGGTAGAAGAGTCTTGAGTACATTAAGCAGAAAAGAAGTGGCCAGTCGGGAGGAAGTTGGAGATGAAGTACGGGGGGATTACTGTTGGAATGGGGCTGAGGAGGTGATGGCAGGTCATGGGTGGAGTCATCAACTCAGGTGGGAGAGATGACCTTGGACAGGAGAAAGGGCACTTTATGCACTGACCTGGAAGGAAGAGGAGTAAGAATGGGAACAGAGGAGAAGAAATTGGTAAGGTTTGGCAAGTTGAGGGAGTTCTTGCCTCATGTCTTCTGTTTTCTATTGAATGCTGTGGGGTGGGAGTTGAGTTGGAGGGTTCAAGAGAGTAAGGAAGGAGGTGGAGGAATTCCCTAGGTTTATGGAGAGAAGGAATGACAAAGAATGAGTAGAAGAATGGCCTGGTCATATGGAGAGCCCATTCAAGATGACTCATCATAGGAACACATGCTTTCCTGACCCTTGGGGGTCTGTTTTGAAAAATGTACAATTTTGGATTGGGCATTTTCTGAAATACATTATTTCCTGTCTTCTAAATTATATGCCACAGAGGCAGCATAATATAGGTGGAAAGTACTCCTGATCTGAATCTGTCTGGTGACCACCAGGCCCTGTACTCTGGACAAAAGCCTTCCCAGCTCTGTCCATCATCAGGTTCTTGTCTGTAAAATGAGGACGAGATGACGGTGAAGTTGCTTTTCAACTCTAACATCTTACCGTTCTCTTATTTCTCAAATGCACTATTAGAATGTTAACTGTTTTGTTACAGATCTGTTAGGGTCTTTGCTTGCTATGGGTGAGAGAGTTTGCTCCTGAATAAAATGGCCCTGGGTTGCTATGCTTTTTGAATTTCATGTTGTGCATTATGGTTCCCTTCTTTTGAGATCGTCAGCCATCGCTTCTTACTGCTACCCGAGTGTCTTCCTGAATTAGCGCCTCTCTAATTTGCTGCTTTTAATCTGCCGTGGACTTGGAAACTAGATGACTAAGCTTGTTAGACCCGTGTCTAACAATAAAGAGGCTCTTAGTGAGCATTTGAGGGTCTTGTCGTGATTAAAGTGCATGAACTGCTGAGCATGGGCTTCATGTCTCTTGTTGGCACAGAAACCAGTTTTTTATGTCTCTTCTGCTAGAAACGTTGAGTTCTGAAGACATAACGAATTACCATTTGGTATTTATTATTAATTAAATGTGTTTAAAGCCTTTTGTCTGTAAAGTTGAGTGTCAGTGCCGTGCCTTAACCCATTTCCATTTTCCTTTTCACTTACTATCCCTTCTCCTGCTGTCTCCTCAGTCCCTTCTCCACACGTTCAGTGTAAGGCAATGTTCTAGGCACCGTTATAATATTATTTTAGTCATTCAGTTTTGATTTCTTTGAAACCACAGAGAAGTTTCCAGGATTATAATCCACTGTTCAATGCTGTATCTGTTTATATCTCAATAAGCGCCCTGCTGGAGACCCTCAGATGGTATTTGGGGTTGGACCTGGAAGACGGGAAAGAATGAAATGAATGCTAGCTCCATATATAATCTTTGGGAGATATGGAAGAAAGCAATCCAGAAGTCTTAAAAAAATCTTATGACAAAAATTAATCCATAGTATAGTAGAATAATTAGAAGATAAAGCCAGACAAAAAGAGAAAATATCATCCATAATCGCATAAATTACCTTTGTTAACATTTTGGTGTGTACCTTCCAGACTTGTGCATTTTTTAAGAATAAGAATATGCTTTGTCTGTAGTTTGCTTTCTCACATAGCAGTATATCCTAACTATCTTTTTGTGTTAAGCGTCTGCATCAACAGTTTCAGTCCATTGTGTGAACGTTTTGTGATTTGTTTAACCAATCTCCTATTAGTCATTTAGGTTATTTATAGCTATTACGAAACAACTGCAACGAGTATTTTTTAAAGCCTTTGGGTACTTGTTCTATTACTTCCTTAGAATAAATTTCTGAATGTGAAATGGATGGATCAAAAGATATGCGTATTTTAGCTTTCAGTACATATTATAAAATAGCCTCCAGAAAGATAAAACCAATATATACTTCCACCAGAAGTGTTATCTTTTTATGAGGTTGGACATGTTTTCTTTCTTCCTTCCTCCGTTTCTCTCTTTCTTCCTTCCTCCTTTTCTCTTTTCTTTCTTTCTTCCTTTCCCTCTTTCTTTCTTTCTCTTTCTTTCCTTCCTTCCTTTCTTCCTTTCTAACTTTCTTTTCTTTTTTTCCTTCTCTTTCTTTCTTTTCTTCTTTCCTTTTCTTCCTTTCTTTCCTCTCTTCCTAACTTCCTTTTCATTTTTCCTTCTTCCTTCCTTTCTTCCTTTCTTTCTTTCTTTCTTTCCTTCCTTTATATTTCTTCTGTGGTGAATTTTTTGTTTCTTTATTCATTTCTGTTAGGGCATTCATCTTAATGATTTATAGAAGTGCTTTACCTATTTAACATATGAATACTTTGTGGGTGTGTGTGTACACAGATCAGGTTTTTTTTTTTTTTCTATTTTGTCATTTACCTTCTGTTAAGGTGGGGTTTTTGCAGATATTTAAAATTTTTGTGCAACCAAGTATGTAAATCTTTTTCTTTATGATTTTGTCTGCAGTCATACTTGGAAAGGCCTGAGAAGAAAGATAGGGCCTAGATCACAGAGATCTTGTGAGTTTGAACTTTATCTTCGAGCAATAAGGAAGCCATTCAGACTTTTAAGAGGGGGATAGCATGATCAGATTCGCAGTGTAGTTAGATTTGTGGAGGATGACATGAGGTAGCAGAGTCTAGCGCATTGAGGAGGCTGTTGCCATGATCCAGGTGAAAGTCAGTGAGGGCTCAAGTGGCAGAGTGGTGATAGAAACAAAGGAGAGTACAGATGAATATTAAGAGGTCATATCATAAGACTTGGTGCTTGACTGGATTTAGAGGTTGAAGGAGAGAGATGGAATCAAGAATGATTCTAGGTTTCCAGTTTGAGAGCCCAGGTACGTGAGATAGAAGTGACACTAACTGGGACTTCCCTGGTGGTCCAGTGGTTCAGATCCCACGCTTCCACTGCAGGGGGCGCAGGTTTGATCCCTGGTTGGAGAACTAAGATCCTTCATGCCACACGGCGCAGCCAAGAAATTAAAAAAAAAAAAAAAGAAGTGACACTAAGTGAGCTTATTATTCAGGAAGAGAGGAAAGACTGAAAGAGGGAAGCCCCAGGTTTAATGAGGGAGGATAATGAGTTTAACCTGATCAGTTTGTAGTGTGTTTCGGTTAGCTATTGCTGTGGAACACACTACCCTACAACCCAGTGGCTTAAAACAACAACAGTTTATTATTTCTCATGATTCTGTAGGTTGACTGGGGGCTAAGCTAGACTTCTTGCTGGGGCTTCAGCTCATCTCATTTAGGGTCCGTTAAAATTGTCTTTCCTCCTTCCACTCTATTATATACCTGAATTCAGAACACCCCAACAGGCACCAATATATCACATTTCTAACACCGTGCTTTATTCTTAGCAGAAATATATATGTCAGAGAAATATAGGAAACCCTATGGGTTTATACACAGAGCTTTGGTGTTTTTTACACCCTGGGGGATGCAGTGAGAATTGGGTGAAGGGTGTGCCTTTTACAAAATTTACTTATTTATTTATGGGAAAGTGAGATAAGGGCTTGGGGGAACTCGGGCAAGTCATTTTAGGAAAGAGTACCTAGGGAAGTTGAATGTTGCGAAATTGATTTGTTTGGGGCTGTCCATGAAGAGATGCTTGTACTCGAGTTTGAGAAGTCAAGAGTAAGAAGAGCAATGGGCTGAGGATGGAGTTGAGTTTTAGCAACATTTAAGGGCTAGTTAGTAAGGAAAGCCGTTAAAGGAGACAGGGGAAGACTATCCAGAGGTATGAGGAGAATCAGCAGACTGCAGTGTCTCACACACGTGGTGCTCTGCAGAGTTAGTAAGTCGGAGTAAAGAGGGTCAGATGCCTCTGACTGGTCAAGTAGGGTAAAGACTGGAAAAAGGCCTCTGGTTTGGGCAATGGGATGGCCCTGGCTTCTGCAAGAGCAATTTTAGAAGAGTCGTGAGCTGGTGCATGGGAGAACCGAGACTCGACTATTTCTTTAAGGAATGTGAATAGAAAAGAAAAGGAGAGATTGTATGGTAGCTGATAAGAAGACAGAGAAAGAAAGAGATTTAAAACAAGAGTGAGGGCAGTTGTAAGGCTCCTGAGGAGACTGGAGGAGATGGACCCTTCGTCTTTTTGAATTGCAGCTCCGTTCTTTCAGTTACTCAGGCCAAAAACCTTTCCTCCAGTCATCCGATTGGGAAAATCCTCTTTGCTCTACATTCACAATAGATCCCAAATCCAGCCACTTCTAACTTCCTCCTCTGCTGTCTCCCTGGGCCCAGCTGTTGTTGGCCTGGATTACACTGGCTATCTCTTCACTGGTCTCTCTACTTCTGTCCAAGCTTCCTCAGTCTGCCCTCAATGCAGTGGCCAGAGGGATCCTTTTAAATGCAACTCATTTTCCGTTACTTCTCTGTTGGGAACCATCCAGTGACTCCCCATCTCCCTGAAAGTTAAACTGCAAACTCTGGTGTGGGCCTAGAAAGTACTGTGCTCTGGCTCACAATGACTTCTCTTCTGTCCTGTGTTACTAGGTTCCTCTTTGGTTATTGCACTCTCTCCACACTGGCCTCCTTGGGGTTCCTTAAAGCAGGGGAGGTTCACACCTCCCCCTTGGGGTTTTTGGGCTTTCCCCTCTGTCTGCAGTACTCTTCTCTAGGTAGCCCCAAAGCTTGCTCTCCCTCGCCTGTTTTGCTTAAATGTCACCTTCTCAGAGAGTCCTTCTCTGACCATTCTGATAAACATTGCAAGCTCTCCTTCCCACAGTCTCCCTTTGTCTCCTCCCTGCTTCTCATATGCTCAATAATTAACCTATTTGTTTATGTATTGTCTCCCTTCTTTAGAATGTAAGCTTCCTGAGCTTGTCTGTTTCGTTCACAGGCCTAGACCACTTAGTAAATATTTGTTGCTTAAATGGGTAAATGAATGAATGAATGGGATCAATGCTGATCCTTGGAGAAGAAGAAGGAAATTTCACCCTCTGAGATAGGAGGAGAAAAATGAATCAGTATGGATAGAGTTAAGCTTGTATTGGGAGAGCTGGAGGTGTGGGGGAGATAGGAATTTGAAGGTAGACATGGAAGATGCCCTCGTTTTTCTGGAATGAGGAAGCAAGGTTGTCTGCTGAGGGTAGTGGTGAGTATGGGGCTGAGGAGACTCCTGAGGGTTTAGGTTAATCACTGAGAGGAATGGGAGAGGGAGCTGTCCAAGGACAGGTATAGGACTCAGGCAGGATGAACACCATGAATTGATAGTGATGCAGTTTTGCAAGCCTGTGTGATTTTTCTCTGGTAGAACTCAGGAACCTGGGACTTGGAGCAGAACAGGTGGACTTAGCCTTGATCCAGCGTTTAGATGTTTTGGGAGGCCAGGGGTACAGAGGAATCAAAGGAGTGGTCCAGGTTGTCAGCCGTGGGGCCAGAATGGGGGAGAGAGGACTGTTTAAGGAGAGGGTTGTTTGATTGGGAGAAAACGGAAAAGAGTCAGAGCTAGGTGATGCATAAATTTGAAGAACAGTTCAGCCCAGAGTGAAGACCTGAGAGGCTGGAGGCTTGGAAGGTGTGTCAGAAAGTGAACAGTTGTCATTCAGGGTTTGTGTTGACAAGGTCCAAGGTGTGGCCGTGTGTGTAGGTGGTTGAGAAGACCAAAGGTCACTGTAATGAAGGCATTTGGAGGCTGAAGTATAGGAATAAATCATCCTCATGGATCTTGAAACCTCCCAGGAGGACGGCAGGAGTTGTGGAGAGGAAGCCATGTGCCAGAGCCTTCAGTGAGTGTTGGGAAATGAGTCAGAGGGTGGAGGGACAAAGGCAAGGCAGGGTGGAAGCCACCCGAGCCAGGTGGCTCAGGCTCAGAGGGACAGGAACCTTTACATGAGGGTGGAAGGTGGAAGGAGTAATGCTCTGGAATCCGCTTAGGAGAACAAGGAAAAATCTGACCTCCTGCCCTGAAGTTCTTGAGGTGTAGGAAGATCTGGCATCAGCGGGCTGGTGATGCAAGCGATGTTGGCTGGCTCGAGCAGGCCAGGGCAATTTGGATGACACATCTTTGGCCAGATTTTGGAGCTAAATTGTTGTTATTGTTATTGTTACATTTATATAATTTACGGTATTTGACAGCTTTGTGTTTCCTCTTATTAGAAGGAAGAAACTTTCCTTTTACTTATATTTACCTATATATTTACATAGCATGTTTATTTATGTTTAAATACATAAATATATATATTATTTATTTATTTTAAAAATTTATTTATTTTTGGCTGCGTTGGGTCTTTGTTGCTGTGCACGGGCTTTCTTTAGATACGGCGAGCGGGGGCTACTCTTAGTTGCAGTGCACAGGCTTCTCATTGCGGTGGCTTCTCTTGTGGAGCACGGGCTCTAGACACACGGGCTTCAGTAGTTGTGGCGCACGGGCTCAGTAGTTGTGGCTCACGGGCTCTATAGCACAGGCTCAGTAGTTGTGGTGCTCAGGCTTAGTTGCTCCACGGCATGTGGGATCTTCCGGGACCAGGGATCAAATCTGTGTCCCCTGCATTGGCAGGTGGATTCTTAACCACTGCGCCACCAGGGAAGCCCTAAATATATATTTTAAATTCTCCCTTGGGGCTTGGCTTTGAGAAGAAAGAGGCAAGAGACCTTGCATGGTCACTGTACAGACATTCTCAGTACGTGGTTTTGAATTTGCCTTTTGCATTTTGTTGCTGGGGGTTTCTGCTCACCTTTAACCTTTAGGCCCTCCTGGTCAGGTTGGTTGCCTCTTGGCTGTCTTTTGTCACACTGAACTAGTGATTAACTCTTACGGAAGCCCTTTACCTCAGGGGTTACTGAGAGATGAAGGACCACTTCTCTGAGTTTTTACTCAGCCTTTAGGTAAAGGAAAAGGTCTGACTGTGTCAGCAAAATTGCTCAATCTGTGAGTTAGAAATGGTATCTTGCATATTTCCAGTTATTCAAGAACCCACATAGTTAGCTGGGAAGTCTCCATTAAACACTGCCTCCTCCAACATCCCTAACACTTCAAACTCGTCGCTTCCCCTTCTGCACAGATATAGGGTGCTGTGGGCAGTATCTGTTGACTTGCTTTACGTGCGATTCGTTGTTCCTGATGTTTGTTCTCTCACATACTCAAGAGCACTTGGCACATACCTCTTTAGTTTTTGTTCCATCTTACTGTCTCTCTCTCTCTTTCTCTCTCTCTCTCTGTCTTCTAAGCTACTCTTCACCTACCTCTGACCCAACTTGTACTCCTTGAGGGCATGGATAGGTTTCTGCTTATCTTTCTCTATGATCTTAGTAAGTAGATACTTAGGAAGTAGGTATTGAATGAATGCATTAAATTTAGAATTCAAACAGCCTAAACCACACATCTTGCAAAGGAGAAAACTATGGCCAGAGGATTCAATGACCTGTCCAAGGCTACATAGGTTCAGATGGGAATAGAGTCCATTTGTTTTCTCAAGGTTTGAGGGCTTTTTCAAAGATTAATGTCAAAACAATGAAGCCTGAATTGACTGTGTTCCCCAAAGTTAGAGATCCCTGAAGTTCTTGAAAGTTTAGTCGTATCTTCTAGGAATAGGGACCTTGTGCCTCTCATTTCAGCTGTCACCCTGTTTGGGGACGAACTGATGGAGGGGGGAACTTTTGTTGTTCTTTAATTAACTACTGAGGTCGGGGAACCAGGGCCTAGGTACAGGAAGGGTCTGCCCTACTTGTAAAACTGGTAGGTTGGGTTTTTCCTTGACCTGTACCTTGAGGATGTCCTTCCGTCTCTTGGGTGCTAATGGAGACATGGAGCCATGCGCTGGGGACAAGGTGAATGGTACTGAATAATCTCTAGCCTTGCAGGCAGAAAGCAGCCTATCCAGGGCACTTGTGAGTGGTTTGGGGGAATTGGGAGTAGAAGAAAGGACATTACAACCAGGTGCCAGAAGTCATAGATAGGTCATTTGTGGCTGGTGGGGTTGGCAGGACACAGTGAGTCACACTGCCAGGTGGACAAGGGGTTGAAAAAGAACAAATTCTTAGTAATTGCTGGGAGAGCCCTTTTTTCATTTAGACCAGTGGCTCTTAATTGGGGGCGATTTCACCCACCAGGGTATGTTTGGCAGTGTCTGGAGATAGTGTTAGTTGTCACAACTCAGTGAGGAGTGTGTGTGTGTGTGTGTGTGTGTTACTGGCATCAAATTGGTATTGGCCAGGGATGCTGCTGAACACCCTACAGTGCACCGGACAGCCCCTCACGACAGAGAATTAATTATCCAGCTCGAAGTCAGTAGTGCTCAGGTTGAGAAACCCTGATTTAGACCCTGATGATCAGTTAAGTCATTAAAAATGTTTTATATGTATTCTTTGAATTCTAATGGCAAAGTTGGATTTATTTTACCTTTTTCAATTGAGGTGAAATTCACCTAATTGTTTTAAAGTGAACAGTCCAGTTGCATTTAGTACATTCATAATGTGCAGGCATCACCTCTATCTTGTTCTAAAACATTTTCATCATTCCCAAGAGGAAACCTGTACTTGTTAAGCAGTTACTCCCCACTGCCTCCTTTCCCAGCCCCTGGAACTACCAATTTGCTTTCTGTCTCTATGGAGTTCCCTGTTCTGGATATTTCATATAAATGGAATCATATAGTATATGATTGCCTTTTGTGACTGGTTTGTTTCACTTAGCTTAATATTTTTGAGGTTTATTCATGTTGTGGCATATGTCAGTACTCCATCCCTTTTTATGGCTGAATAATATTCCATCGTATAGATATACCACAGTTTGTTTATCCATTCATCCATTGATGGATATTTGGGTTGTTTTCCACCTTTGGCTATTGTGAATAATGTAGTTATGAACATTTGTGTACAAGTTTTGGTTTGAAAAACAAAATTCTTTTTGAGTTTTTTTGAGTATATTCCCAGGAGTGTAATTGCTGGGTTATATGGTAATTCTGTGTTTAGCTTTCTGAGGAACTGCCAAACTGTTTTCCACTGTATTGTAGAAAACAGTACTGTGTATTGTGTACTGTGGCTGTACTGTTTTTACATTCCCACCAGCAAGGTATGAAGGTTCCAGTTTCTCCACATCCTTGGTAGCTTATTTTTATTTTTGATAATAGCCATCCTAGTAGGTACAAAGTAGTACCTCATTGTGGTTTTTAACAAAATGAAAACTTTTTTTTCATTTTGGTAAAAAATGTGCATAACAAAATTTACCATTGTAGTATTTAACCTTTTGATATACAGACTGGTCATTCAGCAAGTATATTTTGAGACCCTACTCACGAGGGCACTGTTGAAAGCACTGTGTAGACTGTGATGAGCAGAACAGGTATAGGCACTGAGGAGGTGAACACCCACCACTCAGTTGTCAAGTGCTAGAAGTGATTTAGCAGAAAGTATAGGGGGTGTAGCTGTTGCAGCAGAGTTGACTGTCACAATTTCTTGATTTCTGTGTGTGTGTGTGTGTGTGTGTGTGTGTGTGTGTGTGTGTAGTGCCTTTCATATAAGGGCAAATTCATAGTTTAAAAGACACAGGGTAAAAATAAGTGAAGAGAGGGGCTTCCCTGGTGGTGCAGTGGTTGAGAGTCCGCCTGCCGATGCAGGGGACGCAGGTTTGTGCCCCGGTCCGGGAGGATCCCACATGCCGCGGAGCGGCTGGGCCTGTGAGCCATGGCCACTGAGCCTGTGCGTCTGGAACCTGTTCTCTGCAACGGGAGAGGCCACAACAGTGAGAGGCCCACGTACCACAAAAAAAAAAAATGAGAAATATAAGACGCAGCAGTGAGGAGGAGAGGACTGGTGCTGTGGCATCTGTCCCTGCCCCATAGTCCACTGAGGAAATCCTGTGTTTCAGGTTCCTTTAGAAACTCCTGGGACTTCCCTGGTGGCACAGTGGTTAAGAATCCTCCTGCCAACGCGGGAGACACGGGTTTGAGCCCTGGTCCTGGAAGATCCCACATGCCGCGCAGCGACTAAGGCCGTGTACCACAGCTACTGAGCCTGTGCTCTAGAGCCCGCGAGCCACAACTCCTGAGCCCATGTGCCACAACTACTGAAGCCCACGCACCTAGAGCCCTTGCCCTGCAACAAAGAGAAGCCACCACAATGAGAAGCCTGCACGCTGCAACAAAGAATAGCCCTTGCTCGCCGCAACTAGAGAAAGCCCGCGTGCAGCAACGAAGACCCAACGCAGCCAAAAAATAAATAAATTTATTAAAAAAAAAAAAAAAGAAACTCCCCAAGCAACTCCCCAAGCTGGTTCTTAAAATATCTTCTATTGTGATCTGTCCGTATCTTTTGAGCCATGTAGGTGGGACAGTCGTATTTCCTTTCGAATTGGTTTAAAAGCAGAATGACATACCTAGCTGTTCACTGTGTCTTCCGTAAGGATCAGAGCGTGAGATGAGGTGGGGTAGGTGGGCTGCGTGCCCGGCAGGACTGAACTGTTCTGGCCTACAGAGCCCCTTTCTCTGTGAAGCCTCTGAAACGTGGGCTAAGCCAAGGTCCAGGTCCCCATGAAAAGCACACCACCAGTGGATGTGGTTTCCTTGGTAGACTATGTAAGTGGTGATTCCCCAGAAGGAAGGTCTTTGAAAGTGCCCATGAAGGAGTACAGCAAAGTGTTTGTTTTTTTTCCTGCCATGGCGGGGGTCGTATTATTTTCTTAGGTCTGGTCTGACAAATGACCATAAACTGGGTGGCTTACAATGACAGATTCATCTGCTCACAGTTTTGGAGGCCAGGAGTCTGAAACTAGGGTGTCAACAGGGCCACACTCCCTTCAATGGCTCTTGAGGAGAATCCTTCCTTGCCTCTTGCAGCCTCTGGTGGCTTCAAGGGTTTCTTGGCTTGTGCCTACATCACTCCAATTTCTGCCCTCATCTTCACGTGACCGTCTCGTCTTCTTTTTGTGTCTCTCCTGTGAGTGTCATTGGATTGTCATTGGATTTAGGGCCTACTAGTATGTTATTGGATTTAGGGCCTACTAGTATAATGCAGGATGACCTCATTTTGAGATCCTTAAATTAATTACATCTGCAAAGACCCTTTTTCCAAATAAGGTCACATTTACAGGTTTCTGAGGTTATGACATGGACTACCATTCAGGTCATTACAGGGGTGGAGGAGACAAGGTGCTGGGGTTACAGGAAAACCTTTTTTCTCCTGGCAGGGAAAGGAAGTGAGGTGCTGTGGAGAAAAGCCTGGCTAAAACCCTTACCTGGGCACCTGCAATATTGCTGTCACCCTCCCTGGTAGCTCTTAGCTTGAAATGCTAGCTCCACAGGGAAAGGACTGAGGTGGCCTGACCAGGCCTGGCTTTACCAGAGGTAGTTGACTAAACCTCATCTCACACCTGTCAAATGCGTCCCTGTGTGATGCCACGTATGTTTTCCTTCCATGAGCCCCTCCTCTTCCCTCTCTCCTTCCTTGCCAGATGTTTTCTCTCCAGTGCCTTGCTTTCCTTTGGTACTGTTCTGTCCCCATCACAGACAGTAAATGATGCAGAGGTGTGTATTTTAGTAATCTTAATGTTTACCAAGTAACTTTGTTGCTTGTCTTCCGAGCTGACTCAGCAGATGGTGGTGCTGGAGCCCTGCAGTGACCTTCTTGATCTTTGGCCACATGTTTTGGGATGTGATTCTAGGAGCCGTTGGGACTGCACAAAGCATGTGTCTTCAAATGCTTGCATCTCCTTTTCCTTGACAAGAGCACCTGTCTTGCAGGGGGCCGTTGGACTTGGGGAGAAGATAGGCCTCCTGAGACCTTGAATCACCCACTTTCATTGGATTTTCCTGGTTTCCACCCAGATTTAGAGCTTGAGCCATCATAAATGGTTAAATTACTTTGTTAAAATGCACATCTCACCTAAGGATAAGAATACTTCTGAAGGACCAGAAGCCTAGTCAGCACTTCTCAAATAACACTTTGAGATTGACAGACACCTTGGCACATCTATACAGTTGACATCATAGGTAGGGTGGAGGACAGAAAGGCTCTGGAAGCTTTGCTGAGCTTGGAGATCATCCTTGAGGTGCTTTTTATAAACTGGGTCATATCTTCTACCTTGGTATGAATATAGTAGTTCTTACTTTTTCCAAGGAATGTCCTGTCTCCTTGGACATCATTGAGACTTGCTGGGTAAAAATTATACAGCATGTAGTTCAGTCCTAGAAGTGTTGAATGGTGAACCGGCAGGGGCCATTAAGAGAATAGAAAGGACTTTATCAATAAAATACCAAACAGAAATGATAGTGATTCAAAAATACAATTACAGTCCTTTCCTGATCCAATGCCTGGTAGTCAGCTGTGCCATTCTCATAGTCATCTTCATCATAATATTAAGAGCTAACTTTTAGTGCTTATGTGGTGAGTGCTTTACTGGAATCATCCCGTTTATCCCAACAGCCCTCAACAGTGAAGTAGGTATGTACTGTTATTACCTCATTTTACAGCCGAGAGAGGTTAAGCAACTTGCCAGAGGCCACAGAGTTATCTAATCCTGGGTAGAGGGGCTGCTGACCCTAAACCCAAGCCTTTTTTCCCTATTGTGGTGAAAAATACATGCTGTAAAATTAACCATTTAAACCATTTTTAAGTGTACATACACTTCTGTGGCATTAGGTACATTCCCATTGTTATATAATCATGACTAGCATCCAGCTCCACAACTTTTCATTTTCCTCAACTGAAACTCTCTACCCATTAAATACTAACTTCCTATTTCCCTCCCCAGCTCCTGGCAACCACTTTCTGTCTCTATGAAATTGGCCTTTTTGTACGTTTGTGATTGGCTTATTTTACTTAGCCAAGATTCATCCAAGTTGTAGCAGGTATCAGAATTTCCTTTTTAAAGCTGAGTAATATTTAATTGTATGTGTATATACCACATTTGGTTTATCCATTAACCTGTTGATGGACACTTAGCTTGCTTCTGCCTTTTGGCTATTATGAATTGCCAAAATAATAGCTGTTACGAAATGAGTACACAAATACCTATACAGCTTCCTGCTTTCACTTCTTTTGGGTAAATACTCAAAAGTGGATTGCTGAATCAAATGATAATTCTATGTTTAATTTTATGAGAAATCACCATACCATTTTCCATAGCAGCCGCATCATTTTGCATTCCTACCAGCAATGCACAAGGGTTCCAGTTTCTCCACATCCTTGCCAATACTTTCTCTGTGTGTGTGTGTTTTATAATGGCCATCCTACTGAGTGTGAAGTGGTATGTCATTGTGGTTTTGATTTGCATTTCCCAAAAGACTAGTGATGTTGAGGATCTTTCCATGTGCTTGTTAGCCATTTGTGTATCTTCTTTGGAGAGAGAGCTATTCAAGCCTTGTGTCCATTTTTAAATAGGGTTTTTTTTTTTTTGCTGTTGTTGAATTGTAGGAGTACTTTATATATTCTGGATTTTAATGTCTTATCAGTTATATGATTTACAAATATTTTCTCCCATCCTTTGGGTTGCCTTTTGGTTTTAGCCTTTGGCTTTAGCTCTTATGTTTAGATCTTTGTTCTATTTTAAGTTAATTTTTGTATATGTTGTAAGGTGAGGGTCCTCATTTTTTGTCATGTGGATACCACTTTTCCCAACACCATTTGTTGAAAAGACTACCCTTTCCCCCTTGAATTGTCTTGACACCCTTGTTGAAAAATTATTTGACGATATATGTGAGGGTTTATTTCTGGGCTGTCTATTCTATCCACTGGTCTATATATCTGTCTTTATGCCAGTACCACATTGTTTTGATTACCGTAGTTTTGTAGTAAATTTGAAATCAGAAAGTGAGACCTCCAACTTTGTTCTTTTTTTTTTTCTTTGCGGTACGCAGGCCACTCACCGCCGTGGCCTCTCCCATTGGGGAGCACAGGCTCTGGACGTGCAGGCTCAGCGGCCATGGCTTACGGGCCCAGCCGCTCCGTGGCACGTGGGATCCTTCCGGACCGGGGCACAAACCCTTGTCCCCTGCATCGGCAGGCGGACTCCCAACCACTGCGCCACCAGGGAAGCCCCAACTTTGTTCTTTTTGAAGACTGTTTTGTCTATTCAGGATCTCTTGAGATTTCCTATAAATTGTAGGATGGATATTTCTATTTTATTGGGATTTTGATAGAGATTGCATTAAATCTGTAGGTTGCTTTGGGTAGTATTGACATCTTAAGAAGATGTCCAATTATTAAGCCTTCCAATCCACATACACGGATGTCTTTCCATTTATTTGTGTCTTCTCTGATTTCTTTCAGAGTTGTTTTGTACTCTAGTTTTCGCCATCCAAGTCTTTCACTCCCTTGGTTTAGTTTATGCCTAATTATTTTATTCTTTTTGATGCTATCATAAATGGGATTGTTTTAATATACTTTTGGGATTGTTTATTATTAGTGTATAGATATGTGACTGATTTTTGCGTGTTGATTTTGTGTCCTGCAACTTTGCTGACTTCATTGGTTCTGGCAGTTTTTTGGTAAGCCCAAGCTATAAACATTGTATACTTTTTCCTCTATCCTGTACTTTAAAAATTAATCCCTACTTCATTTTTATCTTTTTTAACTTCTCCTCTGAGTTCTTGAGGATTTTAAGTTTTACTTTACTAATCTGATTTCTATAACCCTCGATTTAGTATTCCTTTTGTCCATTACTATTTCAGTCAGCATTCGGAGTTTTAATTTCCATTCAGTCTTTCCTGGTTTAGAAATCCTTTTTTAAATAACATGAGTATCATAGTTACATTGATTTCTTAAATCTTATTCTGAACAGAGTTTTGCAGCCTTCACTATAATCTCATGAGAGATGGATTCTTACAGAGGTAACTGTGAGTATCTGTCTTAACTTTTCCATATCCAAGTAAAGGAACAAGGGGAAATTTTAGGTTGACTGAATTTACTTTGGGGCTGCCCGTGCCAGGACCCAGCCCTTCAGTGCCACTCCCTCTGCCAGGCATGGTGGCCTGGGAGAAGGGTTGGGTGGGATAATGCCTGTCCAAGGCTCTGAGGGAGGCCCTTCGGTGTGGGCCTTGACCTATGGTATAGCAGTTCTGTGTGTGCCCTCTCCCTCTTGTGTATTCTGCTGGTCCTACATTTATTGTAAGAACACATGGCTTCTTTAGAGAAAGAATATCTAGCAGAAATTCCTCAAAGTTCTGGGCAGGTGTGATGGCATCCTTCTTAGTTTTCAGCTCATATGCAGGTTTTTCTCTATTTGTATGTTCCTTTAGTTTATTTTAAAGGAAACTGGGGGCAGGAGACACCTATCCTCCTGTTACCATCTTACCCAGATGTCATATAAGATAGACATTCTCTTAACCAAGTCCACGTGATGAGATTCACAGGCTCCCCGTGCCTTCTGTAAAACACTCAGGCTGAGTGGTCATGGCTAGGCTCTGCTGTACCCCCACCCTTGATGATTCCAACCACTGGCCTGATTGATTGGGTTGAAGAAAAGAGAGCTTCTCCTATATTACTTTTTTCTTTTTTTTTTTTTGGTGGTACGTGGGCCTCTCACTGTTGTGGCCTCTCCCATTGCAGAGCACAGGCTCTGGACGCGCAGGCTCAGCGGCCATGGCTCACGGGCCCAGCCGCTCCGCGGCATGTGGGATCTTCCCAGACCGGGGCACGAATCCGTGTCCCCTGCATCGGCAGGCGGACTCTCAACCACTGCGCCACCAGAGAAGCCCTCCTATATTACTCTTATCATTCAGGGAAAAATCAATTTTTTTTCTTTAAAGTGTAAGTAATTTTTAAACTTTTATTTATTTATTTTTGGCTGTGGTGGGTCTTTGTTGCTCAATTTTTTTAAAAAAGAAATACTTAGTTTAGAAATGGGTTGATTTAGTATGAGTCTAATGAAGTAGGCTTTGATGATCCGTTCCCACTTCTTGACGGCCATGCCCAGTAGGTTTTTCCTAGCTGGCAGTAGTTGTTATCTGTACTTGATAAATTATTTTACTCCTGAACGCTATTTTGGGCACTGTGGGAGTGGGAAAGAGTAGCCAAATGACATGGTAAAGACAGATAGATGGAAAAGGATAGAGTTAAAGTGTCAACAGTAATCAAGGCAAAGTCCTTCTTGTGTCCCTCAAGGCCCTATATGATTCACCCCCCCACCCTACCCCCACCACAACACTCCACCTTTCTGAGCTCATTTCTTTTTTTTTTTTAATTTAAAAAATTAATTAATTTATTTTTGGCTGCCTTGGGTCTTCGCTGCTGCGCGCAGGCTTTCTCTAGTTGCGGCGAGTTGGGGCTACTCTTCATTATGGTGTGAGGGCTTCTCATTGCGGTGGCTTCTCTTGTTGTAGAGCACGGGCTCTAGGTGCACGGGCTTCAGTAGTTGTGGCTCGCGGGCTCTAGAGCGCAGGCTCAGTAGTTGTGGCGCATGGGCTTAGTTGCTCCGCGGCATGTGGGATCTTCCTGGACCACAGATCGAACTCATGTCCCCTGCATTGGCAGGCGGATTCTTAACCACTGCACCACCAGGGAAGTCCTCTGAGCTCATTTCTTAACATTCACCAGCCTTCTTGCTAGTCCTTGAATATGTCTGATGTGCTCCTGCCTGCTTTTCCCTCTGCCTCAGAGAGTCTTCCTCCAGCTAACCCCATGGCATGATCCTTCACCTCCTTCATGATTTTGTTAAAATGTCACCTTCTCCCTAACATATATAACTCCCTATCACCCTTCTTGCCTTTTTTTTTTAGCTCCACAGCACTTAATCTAACTTACTTTTAAATCTGTGTATATATTTTCTTATCTCCCTGCACTTGAACACAAGCTCCATGACGGCAGGGATTTTTGTCAGTGTTGTTCACTGCTGTGTCCGAGTACCTAGAAAATTACCTGACATTTAGTAGTTACTCAGTGAGCGTTTGTTGAATAATCAAAGATTGACGTCACTCAGCAGCATCAGGATCATGGATGGTGTATGTGTACCCTAGATCATTGAGTCTCAAAAATGTTCTCAGGGAATCCACAGATTTTCCGGATTCCTTCCTTCATTCAAGAAGTTTCTGTTGTGTATCTTCAGTGAGACAGGCACTGAGGTACCAGCTCATAAACCCCTTATGAGCATATTTATTTTTGCATTTCCAGCACTGAGTGCAGCTAGTGAGAGGTAACACAGAGGAAGGATTTGTGAAAGGCTATTGAACCAAACCACTGGGTCTTGTGAAGACAGAAGTGAATAATACATATCCCTGTGTTCAGTTGGATCATGGTAAAATGGAGAAGACCTGGGTACATGACAGTTCTGTGATCTGAGTGGTGTAAGAAAGGCATCACAGACGAGGGAAAACCCAATTGCTTGGGGATGTTAGAGGTCAGGAAGAGCTTTTTATAAATATGACATCTGAGCTGAGCCTTTTGAAGATGATTTTTCTGAGTAAAAAAACCAGGGAGGGAATGTAATAGTCATAGGAACAATGCAAGTAAAGATGCAAAGGCAGGAAAGTGCAAAGTACGTTCCTAGAGCACTGAGTTGTCTTGTATTTCTGGAATAGTGAGTTGATGGGCGTGGAGGTGAGGAATGAGCTGGAGCAGTAGATCCAGACCACATCACAAAGGCCTTGAATGCCATGCTGAGATCTGTGAACTTTATTCTGTTGGCGGCAGTGGGGCACTGTTAAACGTGTCTGTTATAGAGGCAGAAAACACATTAGTGGTTGCCAAGAGTTGAGGATGGTGGGGGGTAGGGAAGAGGATGAGTTAACTGTAAAGAGGCAGTACAAGGGATGTTTGTGGTGATGGAACAATTCTATATTTTGATTGTGGTGGTGTACACGAGTCTGTACATGTGATAAGTTTGCATAGAACTATACCTGCCTACACATACATACAAGTGCATATAAAATACGTAAAATCTGAATAAGGTCTGAAGATTGTGCCAATGTCAGTTTCCTGGTTTTTTTGTTGTTTTTTTTTTGCGGTACGCGGGCCTCTCACTGTTGTGGCCTCTCCCATTGCAGAGCACAGGCTCCGGACGCGCAGGCTCAGCGGCCATGGCTCACGGGCCCAGCCGCTCTGCGGCATGTGGGATCCTCCCAGACCGGGGAACGAACCCGTGTCCCCTGCATCGGCAGGCGGACTCTCAACCACTGCGCCACCAGGGAAGCCCAGTTTCCTGGTTTTGATATTGTACTAGAGTTATGTAAGATGTTACCATTGGGGGAAACTGGATGAAGGGTACATGGGTCCTCTCTGTACTATTTTTCAAACTTCCTATGAATCTATAATTATTTCAAAATAAAAAGTTAGAAAAAAAAGCATAAGAAGGAAAACTTGGTGAAGGATAAGCTGGAGCAGGCCACTTATTAGGATTTTCATTTATTTAACAATATTTTAGGGACTTCCCTGGTGGTGCAGTGGTTAAGAATCTGCCTGCCAATGCAGGGGACATGGCTTCAATCCCTCGTCCCGGAAGATCCCACATGCTGCGGAGCAACTAAGCCCGTGCACCACAGCTACTGAGCCTGTGCTCTAGAGCCCGTGAACCACAACTACTGAACCCATGTGCCACAACTACTGAAGCCTGTGCACCTAGAGCCTGTGCTCCGCAACAAGAGAAGCCACCGCAGTGAGAAGCCTGCGGAAGCCACTGCAGTGGGAAGCCTGCACACTGCAATGAAGAGTAGCCCGCGCACGCGGCAACTGGAGAAAGCCTGAGCCCAGCAATGAAGACCCAACACAGCCAAAAAAAAAAAAAAACAAAAAAACCCCAACATTTTATTGTGAAATGTTATGTTCAGATACTGTATAAGATGCTTGCAAAGTTATCAAATATGGTTCCTATCCTTGAGAATTTTGTTTTTGTTTTTAAGTGGAGGAGACAGACATGTTTTAAATAATGATCGTACTGTGTGTGGGTTTTGTACTGGTAAAGATAGGTACATAGCACTATGAGAGCAAGGAATGGGGGGGACAAACTTCAGGGGGTGGGGAAGGCTTCATAATGATGCAGTGATTAAGCTGACTCTGAGGGAAGAGTGGGAGTTTGGGTCACGTACACCAGGGTTCTGCAATAGTCCAGGTGAAAGATAACAGCTAAAATTAGTGGTAGTAGGAATGGAGAGTGGGGAATGGATTCAGGACCATTTTGGAATAGTATTGATGCAAATTGTTGATGTGTTTTGACAGAGAGTTTAGACAGAGAGGGAAGAGTGTGAGATGACAGAGGTTTTAAGCTTGACTGACTGCATGGTGGCTCTATTAGCCAAAATTTAGGGTGTAGTAGGAGAAAGGTTTTGGCCATAATGTTAGGTTTCAGGTATCCGAAGAACGTCATGTGGGGAGACTAGTGTGCGGTCGGTGTGTGGAGCTCGGCAGAGGCAGAACGTAGATACAGAGACATGTTGGAAAGCTGCACCCACACTGGACCACTTGCCCCTTCCTCAGGCATCCATCTTCATCATGCTTTTTGAGTCTGTGCCTTAGTCTGGAATGTCCCTCTCTTCCTCCCCTGTCTAGTGAAATCCCACTCCTGTCAATGTCTATTTCAGAATAGAGGTGATGGCTGGGGCTTTGCTAGTATGTGAATTTTGTCCATGGGTACTGGAGTAAGGCAGGAAGCGAAGAAGTGGGTTATCAACCTGTGTTCGGAGGTGGCAGGCCCTGGGGAAGAAGGTGAAGAGTAGAAGAACCAAGAAAGTAGTGAGGCCAAATGGAAGTTGGTCGCTCAGCCATAGCAGAGCTGACCAACCAGAATTAGACATATTAGGAAAAGAAATAGTTCATGATCTAGATTGTAGAAGTTCATGGCTACAGAAGATGAGCATTCAGTTGAAGTCCACCCAGAGCTCCATCTCATACATAGAGCTGCCCGACACCGAATGGTCCTTGCCAGCCTGATTAATTTTTCTTCCAGTAAATTTATTTATTTATTTTTGGCTGTGTTGGGCCTTCATTGCTGCGCGCGGGCTTTCTCTAGTTGTGGCAAGTGGGGGCTACTCTTTGTTGCGGTGTGCAGGCTTCTCATTGCAGTGGCTTGTCTTGTTGCAGCGCATGGACTCTAGGCGCACAGGCTACAGTAGTTGTGGCACGTGGGCTCAGTAGTTGTGGCTCTCGGGCTCTAGAGTGCAGGCTCATTAGTTGTGGTGCAAGCCGCTTAGTTGCTCCACAGCATGTGGGATCTTCCTGGGCCAGGGATTGAACCCATGTCCCTTCCATTGGCAGGCGGATTCTTAACCACTGTGCCACCAGAGAAGTCTCCTGATTAATTTTTAATATACGATTCTCTGTTGAAGTGGCTGGGCATTGAAGTGCATCAAAGGCAGCTTTTGTTTTTATGAAGTTGGTCAAAATAATACTGGGGAGTCAGGTTACTGTAACCTTGAGCTCTGGTTGTTCTGAAGGGATGACATCAGACTCTGTAACTTCCCTGGTTTCAGAAGGCTCTTTACCTTTTGCAGGGCAAGTTCTTTGGAATCGGGAGAGGGTGTGCTTCCTGTTGGATTCTGTGCCCTTTTTTTGTGTGTGTGTGCCCTTTTTTATTGGAAAATGCCTTAGTTTCCTGCCACAGATAGAGAGTAGCATCAGTGAGTAAGGCTCCCACTTCCCTGCTGGCTTTCTCTTCTGTCCATTTCTTGAGTGATATTGTCTGTTGTCTGAGTTCTGAAAAACTATTGCTAACCCCCTAAAACACCAGAGATTTTAAATACAAGTGTACAGTAAATAATATGCTTTTTAGTCCTCAAAGCAGGTGGTGATGATGATGATTTTAACCTGCGTTCTTCTTCATGTGATCTCCTTAATTCTTCTAATTTCCCCATCTTTAAAATTTTATTCTTAAATGCTTTCTCTTTTACAATGTCTTCTTTTTATCCTCATATTTTTGTACACAGAAACCACTGATAACTGAGGATAGTATCTGAGTGGCAAGGAGAGCTTCTTTATATGTAATGAGAACTTCTTTGAAGTGACTCACAGGTAGATGTGCTACCTTCTGGATGAATGATGACTGGTTAGGCAGAAAAGGGGGAGGATAATAGAAAGGGAAACTCCTGTGTGGATCCATTTTATCAGTGGTGTATGTTTTGAGAGCCCTCAGTTCTAATAGAGTAATTGGTGGGGCAGAGCCCTCCTTTTGTTCTGAGAATGCGATTTTCTCTCTTTTCTGCTCGCTGGCTGGCTATCTTTCTACCTAAAATATACTTTCACAAACTGGAAAGACTTATTCCACATTATCATGGGCTATTGAGGAAACTTTCCACTCTACCCAATTTTGCATTATTTGAAAAATTTCTCAATAATCATAATTACTTTTATAATAGAAAAGTTATAAATATCCCACTGGAAAAATAAACACCTAAAAATCAGGAAAAGATGTTCAGCTATTGAAAATCTCTCTTTATTGAATTTATAATTTTTTTCTTTTTTGACTTCCATAACTGATGAATTATTTTAATCGATTTCTTGATATTCATCCATTCATCCATCCTTACCGTTCTGAACTAACTTGAGTTTGCAGTGGTCTGTTATTCCTTTAACATACTGCCAGATTCAGTTTGCTAGTATTTTATTAAGTATCTCTGCGTCTTTATGCCTAAATGGAAAAATCTGTAGTTTTCTTTTTTTCCTGTATTGAATGGTGTTAGGGCTGTACTTTCTCGCTCTATAAAATTGCTTACTTGCTCTCATAAAATAAATATGAAAGCCTTCCATACTTCTGGTTTCTTAAAATTTTGGACTAATAAATATCATTTATTGTGAGCTTAGTTTGATCAAGGGTCAGTGATTAGAACCCAGATCTGCATGGCTCCTGAGTCCACGCTTATCATTGCAGGCCACATCAAAGGAGAAAGGCCAATCTTAGAATCCTGGGTCTCCATAGTCAGCAGGCCTGGGAGCCTGCTCAACTTAACTTAACTTAACTTAACTCACCTTGTCTTTTTTTTTTTTTAACATTTTAAATTTTGAAATAATTCAGAGTTACAGAAACAGGTCAAAAACAGTACAAAAATTCCTGTAAACCCTTTCCCAGAGTCACCAAAGGCTAACATTTTGCTACATTTGCTTTTCATTCTTTCTATATATACATATTTTTTTTCCTGAACCATTTGACAGTTACAGATATAACGTCTCTTTTCCTCTAAGTACTTCAATGTCTATTTCCTTTTAAAAAAAAAACAAACCCAAAAGCACTGTACAGTTTTCAAAATCAGGGGATTAACTTTGATGTAATACTGTGATGTATTTATTCACATTTTACCAGTTGTCCCACCAGTGTCCTTTATAGCAAAAGAAAAACATTTTTTCCCAGCCCAGGATCTAATCCAGTGTCAAACATTGTATTTAGTTGTCATGTCTCTTAAATCTCCTTTAATCTGGAACAGCCTCTTAATCTTGCTCTGCCTTTCATGACCTTGACATGTTAAAGAGTACAGACGAGTTCCTTTTTGTAAGATATCCCTTAATTTAGTGACTCTGATTTTCCTATGATTAGATACAGGTCATGTGTTTTGGCTGGACTACCACAGTGATGTTGTGTTCTTCTCAGTGGATGTATCGAGAGGCATGTGACATCTGTTTGTCCTGTCACTGGTAATTAACTTTAACCACCTAGTTAAATGGTATCTGCCAGGCTTCTCCACTGTGAAGTTACTATTTTTTACTTTCTAATTAATAAGTATTTTGTAGGAAAATACTTGGAGACTCTATAAATATCCTGTTCCTCATCAAACTTTCACTCACTAATTTTAGCACCCATCATGTCTTTTGAGGCAACAAGCAAGGATGCTTAAAGTGAATGCAGATTTTTGCTCCCCTTGGGGCTAAAGTGAAGGCAAGAGAAAGTGAGACAGTCTATTAGGCAGATCAGCCACATTTTTTTTTACACTGCCTATGGTCTTTGAGGTTGTTTTTAAGTATGTTAATTTAACTTTAGTCACACTGTTGAGAATAGTGATTGGCTGTAACCTGTAACCTTTGGGCTCCTGGATTGGTCACCCAGGGCCAAAGATCCATCCAGCCAGTTTATTCTGGTCACAAGTGCCCTTTTGGTTGGGTCTTTGGCCTATGGCTCCTTTTTGTCTTTGACCCCTTATCTTTGCTTCTGATTAAGGTTCTGTCAGTTGGAGGCCAGAGTAAACTGCCTCTGTGTTGAATCACTTGTGAACAAGCATTGCTTCTGGCTACCAGGCCCATCTAATCAGACAGCCGTCCCCTGAGCCCCAGTGACGTATCCTGTGCTGTGCCAAGGCTGCAGTTGTATGAGTCACAGAAGCCAGTTTTTATATGTTAGAGTCCAGAATTATGCATAATTGAAGAAATTTTTAAAATACCAGGTGGAATATAATCAATTGCCAGTTCTTACAATTAGATGCTGTAGAAGTTAAAGGAGAAATGAGTGAAGCAAAAAAAATCAAGGAAGACCTTTTGGGGCAAATGAGCCTTGATCGATAGGTTGGTAGGGATGCCATGAGAAAAGGCACACAGGTAAGAGTGTGCAGAGTAGGAAGGTGAGGCAGAATGGTGGGACTTCCCTTTGGATGACTTCTTATCTAACACCAGGAGCATTAGATAAGCTACATGCTAGCTGTCTCTGTGCTAGTCTGCAGGCATTCTTAAAAGCCCTGTGTCTGCTTCTGGTCTCTGATTACAGTGCTTCCCAGTTTTTTAGTTGAACTAGAGGTTAGATGGCAAGTTGGAACAAAGAAAGTTGGTCTCTTTGGGTCAGTATGGGTACGGGGAAACTGCTCTCCCCTCCCCCTTATTAAACAAGTTACCTTATCCTTTTTTAGAGCACAGTTTCTCAACATTTCTAAGTTTCTGACCTCACCAGCATCCTTCTGGGGAAAGCTGGTGACTTCTGTTTATGAGACATCAGGAGGTCAGATATGATAGTAATTGGACATGGTAATGTCCCTCTTACTCAGCACATTCCTGATAGCCATAACCCTGAAAGCACAGCTCTTTGCTATGGTGTCATGCTGTTAAATAAAAAACACTGAATTTTATTTTATTTTATTATTATTATTTTTGAACATCTTTATTGTAGTAAGATTGCTTTACAATGGTGTGTTAGTTTTTGCTTTATAACAAAGTGAATCAGCTATACATATACATATATCCCCATATCTCCTCCCTCTTGCGTCTCCCTCCCACCCTCCTTATCCCACCCCTCTAGGTGGTCACAAAGCACCAAGCTGATCTCCCTGTGCTATGCAGCTGCTTCCCACTAGCTGTCTATTTTACATTTGGTAGTGTATATATGTCCATGCCACTCTCTCACTTCGTCCCAGCTTACCTTTCCCTCTCCCTGTGTCCTCAAGTCCATTCCCTACATCTGTGTCTTTATTCCTATCCTGCCCGTAGGTTCTTCAGAACCATTTTTTGTTTTATTTTGGTTTTTTTTTTGTTTTAGATTTCATATATATGTGTTAACATATGGTATTTATTTTTCTCTTTCTGACTTACTTCACTCTGTACGACAGACTCTAGGTCCATCCACCTCACTACAAATACCTCAATTTCGTTTCTTTTTACGGCTGAGTAATATTCCATTGTATATATGTGCCACATCTTCTTTATCCATTCATCTGTTGATGGACACTTAGGTTGCTTCCATGTCCTGGCTATTGTAAATAGAGCTGCAACGAACATTGTGGTACACGACTCTTTTTGAGTTATGAAAAACAGTGAATTTTAAATCAATTATTTTGATATACATCCATATGTAAACACATGAATAAGTTCAAATTTATCTCCACAATAACCTGACTGTCCCTCAGATTTGGACTTTTCTTGGTTGCCAGGGGATGTTGTGGAGGTACAGCTCTTACCCCTCAGGAGTTACGCAGCCAACAGGATGCTCCTGCTTGAACTAGCTCTTGTGTGAGCCCCCTGGATGTCCAGGGGCGTGTGTCTGTTCTGTGGATGTCATTGGGCATGTGTGTCATGGTGGAGAGCAGTTGAATGGCTTAGACTGGAATTTAGAAATATACCACTGCCCCACCTCCCTTTCCCAAAGAAAAGCTTTTGGGTGGCAGAAATCTCTCACAGAAAAGCCCACTCTCATTTGTACCTTAGGACAGACTCTATGATCTCCCTCAGTCGTTTTATTTTTTCTCTTTTTTAAATTAATGAGTTCCTAATACTTTTGCCTTACTACTCCTATAAAACCAATAAATTAAAATGGAGAAAGACACCATCCCGACAGTAATGAGAGATGACCGGAGCCACTGAATAAAAGACAAAAGCATGAAAGCTGACAGAGTAAAAGCATTTCAGTCTGGAGCTGCTTAGTGAGTGAGGGAAGTAGCCGTACACAGGCCCCGTAGCTTCCGAGGGCATCCCAGTGTTGAGTACGGAACAAGTGGTTAGTATTTGTAATGATTTCTCTAGTTAAGGATAAAAGGTAAAATTTTATCTAGCGTACAATTTGGGAACAGCAAGATGTGAATAATAGCTTATCTTGAAAACTTTTACTACAACTAATCCACATTAATTGTAAATATTCAGAAACGAAAGAGAAAATATAGAAAACAGCCCATATCTTAGGACCCATAGATTTAACTACTCTTGGTGTGTTAGTATTTAGTGCTCTAGCCTTTTCCTATGTACAACTAGAAATATATATTTCTATAATATAAGAAATATATATTATGTGATATGTATTTATGCCAGATTTGTGTGTGAGAACATGAAGCCTGCTTTTCCCCCCTTTTTTTCAATTAAAAAAATTCTAGTAAAAAACATAGAATTTACCCTCTTAACTGTTTGAAGTATACAGTTCAGTAGTCTTAACTGTATTCACTATGAAGGCTGCTTTTTTTATGCAGCAATATAGTGTGAATATTTTCCTATATATGAGTATAGATATTCATTTTTGAGGGTGCATGGATATACCATATTCTAGTTAATCAGTTCCCTATTGTTGGATATATAGGTTTCCAATTTTGGTTGTTATTAGCACTGCATAAAGCCTCTTTAAATATACATACCTCCACATTTCATGAGGATACACTTCCGGAAGAATTGTTAGATTAATGGGCGTGTACTTTCTAAAGGCTTCCAGTGTATATTGTCAAATTCTATCACTTCTGTCACCATATTTTAGGGCCCCTTTTACTGTATTCTGGCCAGTATTTGATGTTATAATTCTTTTAAATCAACATTTATGTAATTCAATCTTTAATGCAAAAAAAAAAAGTAAACAGCAGTAAAAGCTAAAGAAGCCTATGAGAAAAAAATGCATTTTAGGGAATGTGAGGCATGAGATCATTATGGTTTAAAACTAGCAAACTATTGGTTCTTTATGAGAAGAATGTTAGCACATTAACTATTCAGTGCACAAGCATGGTAACTCTTGTCCTAAGACATTCAGTCCTCATAATTTGAAGAAGAGGTGTTACCTGAGTCTGATTCTCATAACCCAGATGGGTGAATCTCAGGATAGGACTGTACTGACTTTTGTGTAACTTTTTTTGTGGTAAAACTTTTTTCAGTTGTCCTTAACTTTTTTGTGGGTTTTGTTCACCACACAGAAGTTGCAAATTTTTAAAATTTTTATTTTATATTGGCACATAGGTTATTAACAATTCAACTTTTAATGAAGGAAAATCAGTAAAATTTTTGGTTACTCCTTTCATTTTTGTAGAAAACCCTCCTTACCTTAATTTTCTTTTAGTAGTTTTATAGTTTTAGTTTCTACATTGAACTCAGAAATTGCAAACATTTTTATCTCATAGGCTACATTCCACCTGCTAGAAGAGGTGGGTTTTTTGGGTTTTTTTTCCCCAGTATGGTGTTTTTAACAATTGGAACACAAATGCCTTTTAGGAAAGGCATGTATCCTCTAATTTGTCTCATTCCTCACAACTCCCAATTGTCTCATGCCTCACATATTTAGATGTGAACATTTAATTTTACCTACATGATCCTTATGGGCATTTGAGTTTGTGACCCCTGATTAGCCAACCTGGAGTTTATTTTGGTATTTGGATGATCGAGGGAATTGGTGTGAGTTTTTTTTCCCCAAATGACTTAGTTAGCAGTACCAACAATTTTTATTGGATAATTCCAATACAGGCATACCTCACAGATAACGCGGGTTCAATTCCAGAACACCACAATAAAGCAAATATTGCAACAAAGGGAGTCACGCCAATTTTTTGGTTTCCTAATGCATGGAAAAGTTATGTTTACAACTATACTGTAGTCTATTGAGTGTGCGGTAGTAGCATTATGTCTTAAAAAATGTATATACCTTAATTAAAAAACACTTCATAACTGAAAAAAAAAGCTAACCATCATCTGAGCCTTCAGTAAGTCATAGTAGTCACATCAAAGATCACTGATCACAGATCACCATAAAAAATATAATAATGAAAAAGCTTGAAACATTGCGAGATTTACCAAAATGTGACTTAGACACATGAAGTGAGCAAATGCTGTTGTAAAAATGGCGCCGATAGATTTGCTTGACGCAAGGTTGCCACAAACCTTCAATTTTTATAAAAAGGCAATATTTGTTAAGTACAGTAAAGCAAAGTATGACCATGGATATTGAATTCTTACATGTTCTTGAGGTCTTTGCATTTTACTCTTTGTTTTTATAACAAAACATTTTATAATTTTATGTCTAAATTATATGTTTTTAAATTTTGGTGTCTGGTAGAACTGGCTTCTCCATCACCCCTTCAAACCGCCCCCACCCTCATCTTGACTGTTCCAGTACGCCAGTGCATCTTTTTTTTCCTTGATGAAATTGGGAATAATTTCATCCAAAACCAAAAGCAACCTATAGAAATTTTAGCAGCATGTTATGTTTTCATTCTCATTGGGTTCAAAATACTTTCTAATTTCCCTTTTGATTTTGCGTTTGACCAGTGGGTTATTTAGAAGTGTTTCATTTAGTTTCCAAATGTTTGCAGATTTCCCCAGAGAGCTTTCTGTTACTGATTTCTAATGTAGGTCCATTTAAGATCATTATAGTCAGAGAACATACTTTGATTTAAATCCTTTTAATTTTATTAAGAATTGTTTTATGGCTTAGAACGTGGCATATCTTGGTCTTCTGTGGACACTTGAAAAGAATGTATTCTGCTGTTGTTAAATGGAGTGTTCTATAAATGTCAATTAGGTCAAGTTGGTTGGTGGTGTTCAAGTCTTCTATTTCTTTATTGATTTTCTGTTTACTTGTTCTATCAATTATTGAGAAAGGAGTATTAAAATCATCAATAATTACTATGGGTTTGTCCATTTCTCCTTGCAGCTCTATCAGTTTTTGCCTCATGTATTTCAAAGCTCTGTTATTATGTATATAGATATTTAAGAGTGTTATGTCGTCTTGATGAATTGACCCCTTTATTTATTTATTTGACCCCTTTATTGAAATGACCCTGTAATATTCTTTGCTCTGAAGTCTACTTGTCTTATATTAATATAGTCACTTTGACTTTCTTTTGATTAGTATTAGCATGATATATCTTTTTTCCATCTTTTAACTTTAAGCTATTTGTGTCTTTACAGTTAAAGTGGCTTTCTTATAGGCAACATATAGTTGGATCTGTATTTTTTGTCCAGTCTGACAATCTCTGCATTTTAATTGGGGTGTTTAGTATGTACTGGTTTTTTTTTTTCCTCTCTCCCTGGCCGCTTTTACACAACATTATATTTTTGAGATTCATCCATGTTGATTGTATCAGGATGAAGGTAGTTCATACCTTCTTATTTCTGCATAGTATTCCATTTTATAGATAGCCCATAATTTGTTTATCCATTCATCTTTTAAAGGACAGTTGAATTTTTCTGGTTTCGGCTGTTAACATTCTCGTGCAAGTCTGCATGTAGATATTTGCTTGACTTCTTTCTCTAGCCGTAGAATTGCTGATTCATATGGTAAGTGTATGTTTAACTTTGGAAAATTCGTTTCTTATAAATTTGTTGAGCAATTTTACATTCCTGCCATCATTGTATGAAAGTTTTTGTTGCTCTACATTCCTGTCAAGCTCTTGGATTGTCAGCCTTTTAATTTCGGAAAGCTTTCAATTTTTGTGTGTTGACTTTATAACTAGCTTTCTTACTGAACTTTTATTAGTTATTTTTTAGCTAATTATCTTGAGTTTTCTAAGTAGACAATTACATCATCTGTAAGTAATGAAAATGTGGTCTGAACATTTTCAGTATTTCTCTCTTTATTTTGTTTTCTGGCTGAACTTCATTGGCTTAAACTTCCAAAATAGAATACATTTGAAAAAGAATTTCGTCAAAATTAATTAAAATATGTTGGCATTCTTTGAAAGGGCCAAGTGAAAAACTCAAAACAACTCATTCTTAGTGATGTAGTATGAATGAGCTGTTACTAAGTTAAGTACCCGTATGCTCATTATTAATCAGATGGTATCACAATTTATTAATGTTTTTCATTATAAACAGTTCACAATTTGTTTTCACACACACCACTTTATGAATACAGTATTCCAACTCTTTTTTTTTTAATTTAATTTTTTTTAACTTTTGGCTGCATTGGGTCTTAGTTGCGGGAACTTCGTTGCGGCACGCAGGCTTCTCTCTAGTTGCAGTGTGTGGGCTCTCTAGTTGTGGCACGCAGGCTCAGTAGTTGTGGCACGTGGACTTAGTTGCCCTACAGCATGTGGTATCTTAGTTCCCCTGCCAGGGATTGAACCTGCGTCCCCTGCATTGGAAGGCGGATTCTTAACCACTGGACCAGCAGGGAAGTCCCCAGTGCTCCAACTCTTGAGAGAGCAATACACAAGCTATCCATAATTAAATATAAACTTTTGAGGAATGAATTCTGTCAAGTGTGTCCCCATGACACGTTCAGAAGTGCATATAATCCTTAAAAGCACTTTAATACACCTATTTATGTTACATGTTGTAGAAATTCTATGGTGGATTTTTAAAGAAGGTATATATTCAGTTCTTTTTTAAAAAATTTTATTAGATTATAGTTGATTTACAATATTGTGTTTCAGGTGTACAGCAAAGTGATTCAGTTATACATATACATATATTCATTCTTATTCAGATTCTTTTCTCATATAGATTATCACAGAATATTGAGTAGAGTTCCCTGTGCTATAGTAGGTCCTTGTTGGTTATCTGTCTTATATATAATAGTGTGTGTATGTTCATCCCAAGCTCCTGATTTATCCCTGCTTGCCACGCCACGTTTCCCCTTTGGTAACCATAAGTTTGTTTTCGATATCTGTAAGTCTGTTTCTGTTTTGTAAATAAGTTCATTTGTATCATTTTTAAAAATCAGATTCCACATATGAGTGATATATGATATTTGTCTTTCTCTGACTTAACTTCAGTTAATATGATAATCTCTAGGTCCATCCATGTTGCTGCAAATAGCATTATTTCATTCTCTTTTACAGCTAATATCCCATTGTATATATGTACCACATCTTCTTTATCCATTCCTCTGTCGCTGGACATTTAGATTGCTTCCCTGTTTTGGCTATTGTAAATAGTGCTGCAATGAACATTGGGGTGCATGTATCTTTTCTAATTAGGGTTTTCTCTGGATATATGCCCAGGAGTGGGATTGCTGGATCATATGGTAGTTCTATTTTTAGTTTTTTAAGGAATCTCCGTACTGTTCTCCATAGTGGCTGTATCAATTTACATTCCCACCAACAGTGCAAGAGGGTTCCCTTTTCTCCACACCCTCTCCAACATTTATTGTTCGTAGATTTTTTGATGGTGGCCATTCTGACTGGTGTGAGGTGATACCTCATTGTAGGTTTGATTTGCATTTCTCTGATAATTAGTGATGTTGAACATCTTTTCATGTGTTTGTTGGCCATCTGTATGTCATCTTTGGAGAAATGTCTGTTTAGATCTTCTGGCAATTTTTTGACTGGGTTGCTTGTATTTTTGACATAGAGCTGCATGAGCTGTTACATATTTTGGAGATTAATCCCCTGTCAGTTGCTTTATTTGCAAATATTTTCTCTCATTCTGTGGGTTTTTTCATTTTGTTTATGGTTTCCTTTGCTGTGTCCAGTTCTTATAAATAGGTACCACATGCCTGTCACAGTCATTGTTAACATTTGTGAGTTAGCAGGTATGGCTGTGTGTGATCCTGGGGCTATGTGATAGATCATTGTCTAGAGCAGGGTTTTTCAACCTTGACACTCTTGACATATAGGGCTGGATAATTTTTGTTGTGGGGATGCTGTCCTGTGCATTGTAGGATATTAGCAATGTCCCTGGCCTGTACCCAGCTGGTGCCAGGAGGCATTAAGTTGTGACAACCAAAAATGTCTCCACATCTCTGGGGGGCAACATCACCCTATCTTAAGAAGCAGTGGTGTGACAGATCTTGAAGTGGGTTTAGGTACTACCCAATAGGAACCAGTGGCAGGACACAAGACCAAATCATTGGTGGAATACCCTGGTGGATTGTTTCTTGAGAATTGGATCCTAGTCTAGAGATTGGAGAAACTGGGAATTTGAAGAAAGTTCTCTTGTGTGTGTGTGTGTGTGTGTGTGTGTGTGTGTGTGTGTGTGTATTCCAGGAATCAGTTTCTCTGCCTTACTTCCTCATCTTCTCTTTTTGACCCCTCTATGGAATAGGAGAGCCAGGGGCAGGTAACTGGGAGTTATTAATAAAATGTTAGGAAAATTGTCAGCAGATCCCTTGATGACATCTTGCCCCAACTTTCCTATTTAAGCTCCATGAGACTATCTGGTCGTTGTGGTTTGAAATACAGAACTGACTCTAATGCTCTTGGTTTCAGGAAAAAGGGATGTATAAGTCATTTACAGAGACTTCTTTATTAAACATGGTCTTATTCCTCTTGTCTTGATTCACTGTGAGCTGTAGGAATGATACTTCTGTACCTTGGTGGCATGTGACAAAATCTCTTAGGTGGGATCAAAGTGTGTTGTGGATGATCAGTTGACCTTACTAGTTTTGACTGATTTTCAGTTATTTCGTGCCCTAATTGAGCCAGGTAACATAGGGTGCTACATTGGATTTCATTTTTTGCTTTGCTGCTGTGACCTTTTGAATTGAGTTCTTTATCCACTTTATGCTTTAAATCTACCTATTTCTCAAAGTCATTGAGAGTAATAAAATTGCAGTGATATTAATAATGTTAACTTCCTAACCATAAATATACTAACTACAGCTTAAGTAAATGCTCTATAAAATCTAGACCTGCAAAATGGTTTTGCCTTTCCAAATCACCAGTCGTTTGGAATCTATCCAAAATTCCATTTGTCTCAAGAAACTTTTCCTACCAATTTCAGCTAACATTTGTTTTTCCATAGACTTACATTTTTTCCTTATTGTTTCATGTCTTATCTCTGCAACAAAATTCTAAGTGTTTTTTTCAGGGAGGTAGGTGTAGGGATTGCAAAGGATGTCACATTTTTTATACTATGTTAAATCTCTTATGCTTTATCTCATTTGATCTTCCCACTAACTTTAAGGTTGTTAGGATAGATATAATTATTCCCATTTTACAACTGTGAAAACGGAGCTTTAGAGAAGTCAAAACTTGTCAGTATTATCCTGTTAATGGGTGGTTAAGCATAGGACCCATTAGGTTTTGGGATTTCTAAATAGAGAAATCATGCAAACCTAAAAACTGTTTTTGATTTGCCATTGTATTTGCAATGTGCAGAATCTCAGTGTTGCCAGTTAAAGTATTGAGCCCTCTAAGCCTGCTGTGTTAAGTAGGCTGTGTGCAAGGTTAGTGGGGATGGCTTATGCTGAATCACTCCTGCCCTGGTTCTGTCCTCCAGGAAGGACAGGCACTGCGGAATAGCAGCCTGGGGGTGGGTATACAGACTGAGCATACAGCAGTTTCTCTATATAGTCTTCTTGGAATGTGTGCTCTTTCCTGTTCTAAGACTCTAATGTCCTCTGCTTTAATCCTTAGCATTTCTGCTGCTACTGATAGAGCTTTATGATAAGACCGTCTAAAACTGAGTGTTTGAGAGAGAGGCTCCAGTATGCCCTGAAGTGACCAGGAAGTTAGTATACCTTGTCCAGCATGGAAACTGCAGAGAATGACTCTCTGGTATAAGAGGACAGAGCCTTGTTTTTGGCTCAGTTCAGAGAATGGGGAACGAAGCTCCCAGCTCATGTGCGTGGCTGACCTTTGTTGTTGGTTGTCCCACGCATTAAGCAGAGTCGTACAGAGGTTTTTGACTCACTCCCCTGGCCTGGCAGAGCTAGCTTCTGTAGATTATTTTATTAGAACCGTTTGGAGCATGTTTTCTTTTAATCATGTTGCTTGGCTTTCTTCCGTGGGGTAAAATGGAAGCTTCCTTGAAACAGACCAGGAGCTGCTATAACTTCCTGTGCTCGAACAACCCAGTCCGGAGCTGTCTGTACCTGAGTGCTTGGGGCAGGTCATGCCTAGGGATTGCTCTCTGCTTCAAGGACGCTTATCTCAGCTTCTCAGACCCAACAGGCCTTTGCATTCTTTTAGTTGGAATATTTATTGCATCTCTCCTGTTCATATCCCCCAGGTCTCTTTTTTCTTCTGACCTTCTTTCTAAGCCTTGACTTTGTACCTCTTTGATGACTTTGTATCTCTTTAACGACTAGCCAGTTTCACAGTCCAATAATTGTATTCTCCACTCTGTCCAGTGTACAGTCCGCTGTTGGTCTGGGCTCTATTTGGTTTATTTCCTGATTCTCATGCACCTCTGCCTAGTGTTAACTTGTTGCCTGGTCTGAGGACTAGTCAAGTCCTGTCCAATCTGACACATCTGTGCTCCCCGACCCCCTCCCCGACTCTGACCGAGCTTTCTCAGTGAAAACCCTGGTTTCTCATCTGTCCTCTGACCCTTAACCCCATATGACGCTAGTGATGGTTTTGTGATGAGGCTACGAAAGAAGACTGCCTTCACGTGTGCCATGTGAGCATATTGTTTATATGGCTGTCAAGATTGATTCCACCTTTTCTAAAAGGCATCTAAAAAGCAATGAAAGTGCTTTTGAAAATCACAGGCTGCCTTTTTGGTAGCAGTTCTTTCATTTATTCTGTTGGAGGATCTAGATCTAGCTCTTTATGAAATATTCTCCCACATAATGTACTAGGGTAGTCCTAACAATAGTAAACCTTGATCCAGAGATCAGATGTGCCAGTTGATAAAAATAATGTAGAAGAACTCAATAAAACCAGCCTGTTTAATGGAAGCATCATAAAAACCTACATGGAAAAAAAAAGCACATAGCCGTGGCAGCAAGTATAAAACAAATGGCAGAACCGAGGAGTCACAAAATGACACGGTTGAGCACCAAGGATGGTTTCATATTTGCTCAGATGCCACAGGCACCCAGGACTAGGTCTCGCTTTGACCATCCAGAAGGCAGGATTTCTGGACACCTGCATCATCTGAAACCATCCTGCTGACAGCAAACCCTTGTAATATAGAGAGAGTCATTAGTTAAGAAGAGGGTGGGTTTAGTCTCCCCTCTTAATTTAAGGGATGGAGAGGCTCTTGCTCATGACAAACACTGAAAACGGAGTAAATTTTACATCAGCAGAAGTTCCTGTAGCCAGTGTTGCTGAGGGCTGCAGGTGGTGTCAGACACCCACCTAATGGACATTAGTTAGGAAGGAAGGGGTGAGGGGAGATGGGGGTGAAGTTTGTTGACTGTCTCTGAGGTTAGACATGTGCCAGGTGCTACAGGATGCTATCTTATGTAATATTCAGGACACTCTGTGCAGCAGCCCATGGTTCCTCATTTCATAAATGACCTGAGGTTGCATGACTATGGAGTGTTTGACCTGGGCTTTGAACTCAGATCTAACTCCAAAGCCTTGCAAATCTTTAGAATGAGGTAGGCTTGCTTTAGAAAATGGAAACTGCTGATTTTGGCAGAAAGGCAGGAGATATGGAAGGACTCAGCCTCAATTCCCTCGTCTCATAAAGATTGCTGCATTTGAAAGTATGGTGCGTTGGGTCTCACCGCCAGCTGTCAACCTGTGGAGATTAAAAAAAAAAGAGAAAATACAAACCTACCATCCCGAGGATTTTGAATCTTAGTGGGTTCCAGATGTGGGGTCTGGGACTTCCAAGATGATTGTAATGTGCTACTAGAATTGAGAAACTGTCTATGTATGAGAATGATGGAATGGATGCGAGCCCCGAGTGGCCCTGGAGATAATATTTCCCACCCTCTTGGAGAGGAAACTGAGGCCCAGCGAGCTCAAAGCCAGATGGTCCTTCATTCAGTCCAGCACTTACCCTGCACTGACTATTTGTTATCCTAGGTGAGTCAGAAAATGCAAAGAAAAAATACTTTCCTTGCCTTTGAAGAGATTTTAGGTAAAGGCTACATAGTTGGTTAATGCAAAACCATGGTTGGAACCAGGTTTCTCGACTTCATTGGCGTTATAAAGCCTTGTGAATGTTATCATTGCCAGGCCCTCTTTCAGATCCTCCAAGCTGTGTAAACGGTTCCTGTTAACACTGCGGTGAGTGGCTTTCAAAGCCCCTGGCTTCCAGAAGTCTCCTGCCTGCCTTTCTGCCTCATTACCAGCCTGGTATTCAGCCACACATTTTGCCTTAGGTTCATAGGCCCACAGCTTTTCAGCTGACTGCTTTGTTCTCAGTTCATTTTCAAGTGTCTCACCTGGAAAAGGCCCGAAAAGCTGCAGAATGATTATTTTGGAAACGCAGTGCTTGGACAAAACCTGCCCTTCTGGTGGTCACCCTGATCTCTTTGCTGTGCTTCCTAATTAGTTCGCAGTCCTCTGATTCATCTTACAGTGTTTTTGTGGGCTGCATATTTTCTGGAGTTTTTCTCAGACCCCTCAGGGCAGTGAATGCAGCAGAGGGCAGGGAGCACGTCCCTCCAATCACCGAGAAGGGAAGGAGGAGGACCCTGTGTGTGCCCAGCTCTGTACTAGGCCCTTTTTCAAATATTTTTTTCTTTAATGCTTCCTAATAGCCTTGGGGGAGAAAGATTCCAGGTCTGCAAAATATGAATAATGACTTTCTTGAGGTTACATAAACACATAAGTTTTGTTGCTAGAAATTCAGTCACAAAACCTTCCGACCTGAAGGCCATGCCCTTTTCCTTGTACCACATGCCACATCCTGTGTAAAGCTTTTGATCTAATCCAAACCTACTTTTTGAATTAGTGACTCTTAAATTTGATTTCTGATCTTCTCATTAGGTTTTGAAAATCAAGGCTTTGATATAACAATCCAGGAGAGATACAGGACTTGGGACATGGCTCTAGAGAGGGAGCATAAGGTGTCACAGTCTGAGATGTGTGGTGAGGGTGCGCACTGAGCCCCTAGGCCAGCCCAATAGGACCAGGGGCCAACACAACCGGTGTCCCAGGCCAGTGTCAGAACTTGGAAAACTCAGGGTGACCAAAGCATAAATGCTAAGCTAAGGTCCTTGGGGAGCCAGAAGTGGGAGGGAGGGAGGGAGGGAGGGAGGGAGGGATGGACCTCCAGCTCAGAAATATCTCCCATTGTACATCATGTCAATTGGAGATCACTAGTCTCTCCTTTTAATAGAATAGTCTTTTCTTTTAAAATTAAGAGATAGCTTGAATTTTTATGCACTTTCCTTTTTTGGTAATACTTATCTGGGCTTCAGTTTTTGAATGCATGAATGATAATTCAGGTTTATTGTAATGAGGAAATGAGAACACATATGTGAATTACTTTTGCAAACTGTAGACTGTCCATACAAATACCAGGCATGAGACCCCAGCTTCCCCCCAAACTAACAGATTGGTAAGAATGGCAGTTTTGTTGTTGGGCGAAGGCAGCAGTGATTTTTGGAGCGTAGATAAATCCAGGAGTGGGAAACTGCATTGGGAGTGGGGTGGAGGGGATGTAAATGAGATCTCTGGGTGCCTGGAGGTGGAGGTCGAGGGAGATGCAAGACCAGACCTGATTTCTTGCCAACCTGGGATCTTACTGAGAGCAGGAGCTGCCTGTGTGCATGTGGACACCACCTTGTGCAATCTTTAGCTCAGTGAGGAGATGTTGAGAGCCTGACATGACAGCTAAATGTGTTGGAGTATCCTATAGAAATTGAATCACATGAAGGACTTCCCTGGTGGTCCAGTG
Organism: Tursiops truncatus; assembly: GCF_011762595.2. NCBI lineage: Eukaryota > Metazoa > Chordata > Mammalia > Artiodactyla > Delphinidae > Tursiops > Tursiops truncatus. The sequence continues at coordinate 30,527,881 of NC_047047.1, forward strand.
GTTAAGACTCTATGCTTCCACTGCAGGGGGCACGGATTGATCCCTGGTCAGGGAGCTAAAATCCCGCATGCCGTGCAGTACAGCGGAAAAAAAAAAAAAAAGTCTTCACATGATATAACATTTATATGTGAGGCCTGTAATGGAACCGATGCAACCAGGGATTGGCATGCGTCTACGTGACAGTGTGGGAAACCAGGGCACCAAGAGAGAAGGTTGCTTGTTCAAGTCCACGCTACTCAAAACTGAAGCTAACAGCAACCTCCTGACTCTTACTTCTCCCTCTCTCTCCCACCCTCTTTCTTTGCTTCTATCAAAACATGGTATTAGTGTGTTTTCAAGAGCGAATTACAATGGAAGTTACCACAGTTGTAAAGCTCATCAGCGCAGGGTCTTTGAGGGAAGTGTGGAGAAGCTGGTTAGAGAAGCGGTATTGTGTAATGACCCAATTATGAGGCCTGCCATCTGCTGAGGAGTCACGCCTGCTTGGTTAGGATTCCCCGATTGTGTATTTCAAGGAGCATGCTAGATCGTTAAGGGAGCTGCGTGTGCATGTGTGTGTGTGTGTGTGTGTGTGTGTGGTAGGTAAATGACATTAGAAACACTAGTGCCTTTCTTGAAGGAGGTTGGTACATTGTGGGAGGAGGGAGATGAAGCAGCTTTTGAGGGTTCCTAAGCAAATGTTACCCACTGGCATAGAGAGCAGTGGTAGAAGGTGAATTATTCTGTAGAAGAGGCTCCATGTGTTAGGGGAGGAGTGGTCAGGTGAAGGTGGCTGTCAGAACATGGCCAGAAACTCCAAGTCTACCTGGAGATGCAAGTGAGACATTTTTTTCCATTAGGACAAAGAGTGAAAAATCCATTTTGTTTTTTTAGTGCCTAGATTGTACTACGGATGAAAACATTAAATCCAGGAACCATGAAAAAATGGGGCTAGGTCAATGTCGAACTGAAACGTAAGCCACTATGCTTAGGGACCGGATGCTTAGTTGCCTCTGAAGGGACTCAGGGCTGGGAATCAGGTGAAAAAATCCTGCAGCTGGCAGGCAAGTGGCAGGTGAGGGGAGTGTGTCTTTGGAACTGTTGTGGGTATTGTGCTCAGCTGGAAAGGGGTCTTGGCACTGTGAGCCATGAGGCTGAGACCCCGGAGGATGCTGACACACTGTGCACTAAACATACAAGGAGTGACTCTCAAGGAAAATATCAACCTTTCTAAGCAGTTTTTAGGAGAATCTTTAACAGAAAATCTTTGTCTTCAGGTTTTGAAAATGTGCCTGTATCAGGAAAATGAGCAAGTGATTGGAGTGAACATCCCAGAAGAAATAATGTTCGGCCAATTCTTACTCCTCCCACCTGTCAGCTCTTTTAATTTATTTCCTTCTGCTGCTCATCCCCTACCCTCCAGTATGAAAGCAGTGTTGTCTTTTAAAGAATCGATCATTCACATCCCTGCATAGAATTTAGGAAGTCATTTGGTGTGTTTCATGTCCCTAAAGCATCACCAAAATGTGGCAGACACCCAGCTCCAAAGGTCAGAAGTTCCTCTGATCCTTTAATCCAGTGCCACACTTATTTTACAGATAAGGAAATGGAGGCCCAGAGAAGTGTAGCAACTTACTCAAGGTCATAGCTTGTCCTTTGTGGAACTTGGACCAGACTTGATCTCCTGACTCCTGGCTGCTTGTTCTTTCTGTTGCCCCTTGCTATCTCTCACATGGAGATTTATTTGAAATGTTGTCAGGAGTTCTGTGGCAGGGGCAGTGACACATGATTAGGTGGGTGTGTAACTGCACAACTCATGGACATAAGGCTCTGGGCATTGTGTGGTGCTCTCACTGGTGTCTTAACTTCCAGCAGAGTCCTCAGTCAGGAAGAGCTTTAAGGATCTAGACATCAGCATTCTTTTTCCATGAGTTTGCAAAGGCTTCGGAACAGGAAGTTTTGTTTCCACGCTGAGCCTGCGTCTTCTTTTCCCTTTGGCCACCACTTCTTGTTGGACCCTGTTTCTGAACAACCTTGGGATAGCCTTTGTCTCTTTCCCAACCTTCCTACCATTCACACTTGAGATTCAGCCGACATCTGGCAAAGAGGTTTCTGTGTAAGATCTTGAATAGCCATTTAAAATTTGGAATATGGTATATTTTGTTTTCCCCAGTGGCAGATGTTTTCAGAGAATAGGAATTTGCAAAGTCATTAGCTTCCTCCCCTAGACAAAGACAGCCAGCATGGTCAAACTTCCTGACCACCTCTCTTACCCCTAAGCCACTGGTAGGGTTTACTTAATTTAGTCACACACACAGGTTTTCATATAAAGAGATACTCTGATTCTGTTATAAGTGTTCTCAGTATACTGCTATTTTTACTTCTTACTTCAAAAAGATTTGAAATGTCCCTGATCCTGGAACAGTGGTCCCCAAACTGGCAGATGATCTGTACTGACAGGGAAACTTAAAAAAAAAAAAAAAGATCCCAGGACCCCACCCATGACTAGTGAATCAGACTCTTTATCAGCATTTAGCTTATATTTACCAACTACTTTATCATCGATGTAATATGTACTTGGTATATTGGATACTTAATAAGTGGCATATGAATTTATCCAGAGCCTGCTGAGAGGACAAAAGGTTTCGTTTTTTTAAAACACTTAGTGCATTACGTTCAGTGCAGCATTGTAAAGCGAATCTGTTTTTTTCTGCAATAATATAAGAATGAATATTGAAAGTCATTCTCTAAACATGTTCAGAAACGGTTTGCTTGAAAATGGACCGGCCCACCTGCGCAGTGCCAAATGGGGTCTACTAAACTGCACCGAAATGTTTTAATCAGGGCTTTAACAAAGGCAGTAATTAAAAAATGTACACTCATGGTAAATGGGTTGAGAACTGACATGAATAAAACACTTTGAGTAAAATATAGGTTATTTTGTTAATTTGTTTTGAAACTCAGCACCTTTTAAAAAGTTAATTATTAAAAAACACAATCCTAAAATATACATTTGGCTGTCCTTCTCCTCGGGCAGGTGGTGACTGTCGTTTTGCATGTAGACTGAATACAGCAATAGCACATGCTCTGCTTGAAAGCTGTTGCGTATTAATACTTACTGCCTTCACAGAGGTGGTCTCATTCAGTCTTCCAGTTTTACAGATGGGGAAGCTGAGACCCAGTGAGGAGAAGTGAGTTGCTCCAAATGTGTTGATCAAGACTTTCTATAGGCACATAGTAGTTACCTACTTAAAGTAGCTGAAATGCAAAAGGAAAATGTTCCAAAGATAAGGTGGGGCGTCTCTCAAGGAACCTGGGAGCAGGAGTGCTGCTGACCCTGGGCAGGGTCTGAGATGAGGAACAACAAGGCTCTGGGGGGTGGGCTGGGGGGCCTCCATCTCTGTCTCTCTTGTAGCTCTGCTTTTTTTCTGCTCCTGCTTTGGTTTTCTCTTCCTCTGCATGTGGACTTCTCTGTTCATCCATGTCGCTCAACATGGCTACCGCACCACTCCCACTTGCACTTGTTACAGCTTAAGTTGCATGCACAGACTTCCACCAAATTCCACTTTTCCGAGGGAGAGAAACTGATTGGCCCAAGCTTGAGCCAGATATCCTTACTGATCCCATCAATTCCAGCAAGGATGAGGGTGAGGGTATTAGTTAATCAAACATGACTGGTAGGGGAAAGGGAGTGTCCAGAGAGAGGTGAATCGCTGAGGTGAGCAGACACCCTGAAGTTGTATTCTGAAAGTACACTAAGAAATTGTTGTATTCCAGGAGGAAAATGAGGAGGACTTGAACGAAGGCAATGGCAGTGAGTATGGGAAGAAGTAAGCAGATTTGAGAGAGATGGAGAAAGATCAATGAGCTCTGGTAGTTAGTTGGGTTTTGGGGAGAAGGAGTTGTTGAAGATAGGGAGTGGGGGAGGTGATGGTCACATTCACCATAATAGGCAACATGGGAAAGGTGGCTTGAGACAGGTCGGGGGGACACACGGGGCTTGATTTCAGTTCAAACATGTTGAGTTTGGAGTGCATGTGAAAATTACAAGTGGAAATGTCTATCGAGTTAATTGAGAAAGTCCAATATATGGGTCTGGACCTCTGGGGAGAGTTGACAATCTTGTGAATGTAATTAAAGGATGCTGAAATGCTTAATGGGTGAACTTGCTTAGGGAGCATTTATAGAGTGAACAGATGCAAAAGGAAAATGTTCAAAAGATAAGGTGGGGGGTGACTCAGGACTGAACCCTGAAGAAACACTAGCATTTAAGGAGCAGGGAGAGGATGAAGAACTCTAAAGGAGATCAAGAAATAGAGAGTAGGAGAACTGAGCATGCAGTGTCCTTTTCTTTGGAAGCCCAAAGGGAAAGCTTTGGGTTCAAGACTGTCACCAGTGAAAAGTATGCATGGCAGTCAGGTGGGATAACGTCTGAAAAATAGTGTACTGGACTGAGGTGCAGAGCAGGCGTTGGAGAGGGCAGAAACCAGATTACAGGAGGTTTCTGAATGACTGGGAGGTAGACTGTGGAGGGAGAGAAGAATATAGGCAATTAACAATGTCTGGTTGTGGAGAAGAGGAAAGGGGTAGTAGCCAGTTAGATCAAGAAAAGGGTGAAGAGTTGTTTTTCCTAGAGTTGTTTTTCCTCTTTTTTCTTTCTAAGATCAGAGAGACTTGGAGCATGTTTAAATACTGGAGGGAGTGAGGCGGTAGAGAGAAACAACTGCAAATACAAGAGAGGAGGGATAATTTCTGGAAAAAAGTTCTTAAAGGGGGAGTGGCTGTCTCCAGAGACAGGAAGGGGGATGGAGGCAAAGATGGGGTTGATATAGAGAACTTAGAAGAGAGAGGGGTGTGAAAGTTGAGGGACACAGGGTGGATTCAGGACTTTTCAGGACTTGGGAACTGTTGGTAGGTTGGGGTGGTGGAAGAGAGGAGGTGACGGCTTTTGGTATTGAGATTTTCCTTAAACGATGCTTTTGACCCTGAGAATAATTTTAGAAACAAAAGTGGGTAGTTGTGCTATACAGATCCGTGGGCATTTGGGGGGAAGGTGTTACACCCGGGAACAGGATCTCGGTGCATTTGTACTCTTGTCTGAGCCAGGTTGTTGATGTGCTTAGCATTGGACTCTCAGGTTTCTTTAGGATTGAATCACTAATTGCAATGAAGCAGGCTCACACCAGACAGCATCTCTTAATATTCAGCATCCAGAGAAAAGCCTAAAGGCATCTTTGTGTTCAAAATTTCACTGAAAACTGAAAAGTTCCCACACTTCCATCACATACTCTTGCTAACATAGCCTGTATGGTCTGATTTTGTCTAATGCTAACTAGTTTTCACTTCATCCAAAACCCTTGACTTGCCGTAATTAATTACTGCTAGAAAGCCAAGAGGTAAGGTTCCGTGTTCCCTTTTACAGCCCTGGGAGTGGGATGCGAGTGCAGTGAGTTCTCCTTCCTCCTCCTCCACACAGGCTTTCCCCTCCGGCTGAGACCCATTTCCCCGGTTCCCCTTAGTGAAGATGAAGGTGAAAGAGATAACCAAGGACGGTGACAAGAATTTGAATTTAAGAATAAGAATACCGTCTCCTCCATCCCCACTGCCTCCCTGACCTAAAATGTAAGCCCCATTGAAATGTGCGGCTACTTGGTCTGGGTCCTTTACACCTCCTGTGGGGACAGATGTGGTGGGGATCAGTACCTGCCCTCCTTTCTGCCGCAGTGTAGATTGCAGCCTGCCTCCTACTGTTCGGGTGACTGCAGAGGGCAAGAGAATATGGTAGGGCCAGCAAGGAGGAACTGTAACTCAAGCTTTGTAGCTGAAATTCCTCCCACAGTCTGGTCCTGCAGGCAGGTCTGGGAAATGATCTCCTCCACTTTGCTGGAAGGTAGAAGATGTGCTGAAAACTGATGCCCCAGTAGTTACTTGGCGCTCTCCCATATTGTCACTCAGCTCTCCCTGTCACGGGGTGGTGAGGGGGGGTTACCTAGAATGGAACCCAGTAGGAAGAGTGTTGGGGCACCACTTTGCCCCCTCGTGGTGGGGGAGTACATTTTACAGCGTAGCCTGGTTCCTCAGGACAGCACAGCAGCCCACTCCTAAATGCGTGGTGCCAGAGGTCAGTGACGGAAAGTTCAGTGAATTCTCTGCTTTGCTCTGGCTCACTTTTCTTATTGGTAAAATGGGACTTGAGTCTCTGAATGGACGATGGGTAATTCGATGAGAAAATCACAGTAGAATGTGCTAGAGGAGCCTTAGAAGAATGTTGTGTAGGTGGGCTTTAGGAAATGAGCCTGCTAGGCACAGATCCAGGCCACTGGACATGGGCCCAGGTTATTGGGGTTCTGCTGCTTACGGAGTGAACCAGTGGTTCCCCATCGGATGACGGGTATACTAATACTTGCCTCACAGGGTTGTCACGAGGGTGCAGTTAGAGGATGCATGTGAAAATGCTCGGCACAGAGCTGAATCTTGATAGTGCTATTTTTGGATGTATCCTAAACAGATGTGCTATCAAGTAGCTGGAAGAAGTGAAGGTGGATGGAGCACAGGCCATGTGGCCCGAATATTGTGGAGTGTTATATTGTATGTTTCTTTCTCTTTGTATTCTGATTACTTTAGTGTTAACAACAGAGCAATTTCTCAGCGTGCAGTCCAGGGTGGTGATGCTTCTGTGATCATTGACTTGACCTCTTAAGCTCAGAGGCCTTTGTTTTCTAGGCATATGTGCCTATGTCAGTCACCAGGTGAACTCAGGCCTTGAAGAACGTCTCATAAGCATGGTTAATTGAGTTGATTATTATAATTCAACTGGTATCCACTTGCTTTTGTGTTTGTATCGTGTTTATACCGCCATGAAACTCAAGCATAGTTGTTAACATATAAATATTTAAAAATAGTATTCTAGGGCTTCCCTGGTGGCGCAGTGGTTGAGAGTCTGCCTGCTGATGCAGGGGACACGGGCTTGTGCCCCGGACTGGGAAGATCCCACATGCCGCAGAGCGGCTGGGCCTGCGAGCCATGGCCGCTGGGCCTGCGCGTCCGGAGCCTGTGCTCCGCAACGGGAGAGGCCACAACAGTGAGAGGCCCGCGTACCACAAAAATAAAAATAAAAATAGTATTCTATTAAGGACTAATGCTCCTTTTATAGTTGGTGGGTGTCAGTCATTGTATATCATATATTTTAATCATGGTAAGTCACTGAAAAGAGAGGTTGGGCTAGAGTCATGGTCTGGGGAAACCTGGGAGTGTACGTGGGGCTTTCTAGACCCCTCTCAGGACCACTTACCTCTCAAGGCCATCATCTTTCTCCTTTTGTACCTGCTTAGTGCTGCCATCAGGCTGCACAGGCACTGCTCCACCTCACTGCCGTGACCGTGTTGGAGGGTTGGGAAAATTTCCCAGGAAATTAGCCAGTCAGGATTACAGTAAGCATAGAAACAAATTAATGCAAAAAACCCACGATGAACAAAATATCAGAATTTTAAATAAAGACAAGATCAGCCATATTGGAGCCTGAGGCAAAACGAAAAACCAGTACTGATCCTGTCTTTATTTTATTTTATTCTATTTATTTTTAAATTTTACTTATTTTTGGCTGCATTGGGTCTTCGTTGCTGCGCTTGGGCTTTCTCTAGTTGCGGCGAGCGGGGGCTACTCTTCATTGCAGTGTGCGGGCTTCTCATTGTGGTGGCTTCTCTTGTTGCAGAGCATGGGCTCCAGGTGCGTGGGCTTCAGTAGTTGTGGCACGTGGGCTCAGTAGTTGCAGCACACGGACTCTAGAGCGCAGGCTCAGTAGTTGTGGCACACGGGCTTTGTTGCTCTGCAGCATGTGGGATCTTCCCGGACCAGAACTCGAACCCATGTCCCCTGCATTGGTAGGCAGATCCTAGCCACTGTGCTACCAGGGAAGCCCTGTCTTTATTTTAAAAATGATATTTGTTCATCATGGATTTTTTGTATTAATTTTCATTTTAAAATACATTTTAAAATATTATTTATCTTGATTACTGAGTTTTGGGGCACTCCCATAAATTTTATGCTCCAGACATGTGCCTTACTCCCCTCACCCCAGTCCCAGCCCTGGTTTTACACCAAAGGCAGGGGAAATTTTCTCTGCATGGAATTTTGTGCATTGGTCCACCTTGCTGTGCTCCTTCCTGGTCCTTTTTGGAGACTTACCTTCTCAATACGCCTCCCAGGGTTTGGAGGACAGGTTTTTCTTTAAAAATAAACAACAAAAGGAGGGGTTTTTTTGTTTGTCTGTTTTTTATAATTTAAGAAAGATAATATATGGTCATTATAGAAAATTTGGAAAATAAAGAAAAGGATAAGGAAGAAAGTAATCAACTGCAATCCCATCATCCTCAGGTAAATCAGTCCTTAGATCTTCCTTAGATCTTTGTATATTAATGCAGGTTCTATTTTAATGTAAATCTAATTTTTAACTTAAAAATTCCCACTCTTCAAGTGCAATTTTTAATATGCTGTTTTAACACTGTTCTGGATGCTTTCTGTTAAACGAGGCTTATGGTTAAAACTATTAAAATTTAGATCATATCAGAGCTCATGTATTTTATAAACATACTGGTGCAAGGTGTCTTAGGGTCATCGGGTTTCAAGGAACAGAAATTTAATTCAAATTAGAGTAAGTCAAAAGGAATGCACTGAATAAATATAGGGGAACCTTCCAGAACCCAACAGCAGGAGGTGAAGCTAGATTTTGTGAGTCTTGCAAAGTCATCAGGTATCTCTTTTGTCCATCTCTCTCCCCTTGGAGCCTCATAGTCTCAAATTGCAGCTTCTTCCAAGTGTCTGCTCTGATATCTTGCCTTTTTTTGCAAAACACTCTTCTCTGCTTTTTTGTGAGCATGGATGTGACTGACAGTAGCTACCAGCTTGGTCTGCATGGCTGTCCAACACTGTCTGACTCCGGTTCCTGAGTTGTTACTAGGATTCTCAAGAGAGAATGTGTGCCAGCTACCCACTCCTGGTCCCGGTAGCAATGGCCAGGAGAAGGGAGCCACTTGATGTAATGCATCTAATCATTATTTCAGCATGGGGTGAAGGGTAAGGTAAGCTAGACTAATGTGTTTCCTACAAAGAATAAAAATAAAGTAAAATCTTTGCCCTCTGAGAGAATATAGTCCTCAGGAAAGACTGCTATGCAGACAAGTGGGATAATCATCAGGGTTAGAAAATAAAGTAGGGATGGGCATTCTGTTAGGTCAGAGTTCACATAGGAGGCCTGGTTTGAGCTACACTTGGACTTACAGTTACTCATTTACTATTTAAAGAGAAGGCAGCCATTCCAGATAGAGAATACCAGCAAAAAGCACCGAGACACCGAAGGACACTGGCCAGGCCAGTGTGGGCTCCAGATTCTGTTGCGACTTGCATGCCACATTAGGGGTGGGATTTTATCTTGTAGGTGGTCGAGGCAAGAGGAGTATTCTGAGCAGGGGAGCAACATTACTGGATCGCTATTAGTTTAGGAAACATCTATTAATCATCTACTATGTACCAAACACCGTGCTAGCCCTGAGGACTCCAAGAGAAATAAGAAGCTCCTCTTGCCATTTTAATTTTCTTTGGTGACTCAGAGAGCAATGTAGAATGTTGTCCTTACGGTTTCATAGTATTCAAAGTCCTTAAACTGGTGTTTAATGATAACATCAAAGTATACATCGTATACTTTATGCAAAAAATATAAAGTATCATATAGTATATAATAAAGTATTATGATAACATAACAAGTATTTCTACCAAGGCAGAAAAAAGTGGTTTCCTGTTTCCTTTAGCCTGTGTAGCAGGGGGAGATGAACATATGTGGGGGGGAGCCACAGTGCACTGTGATGAGTGCAACAATAGAGGTGCAGGCCAAATGTGTGATAATGTGAAAGCCTGGGGGCGATTATCAGGGAAAGGGAAGAAAGACTTCATGAAAGAGGTGTTATTTTAACAATCTTCAACTCCTTTTATCTAGCAGAGGATTGGGTCAGGGTCTTTGAGGCAGAGGGAATGAAATGCAGCAAAAAGGTTAAAGTTCTGAAAGCTTGGTGGTAGAGGAGGGAGCATGGGGAGATAGAGCTGGGTGAGGACAGGGAAGTATTCAGATGATAAAGGTCTAGAGCAGGGCTTCCCTGGTGGTGCAGTGGTTGAGAGTCCGCCTGCCGATGCAGGGGACACAGGTTCGTGCCCCGTTCCGGGAGGATCCCACATGCCGCGGAGCGGCTGGGCCCGTGAGCCATGGCCGCTGAGCCTGCGCATCCGGAGCCTGTGCTCCGCAACGGGAGAGGTCACAACATTGAGAGGCCCATGTACCGCAAAAAATAAATAAATAAATAAATATAAATAAAGGTCTAGAGCATATGTTGTTGGTGGGAGTGTAAAATGATACAGCCACTTTGGGAAAAGGTCTGGCAGGTTCTTGTAAAATTAAACGTATACCTATACAGTGGCCTAGCACTCACATTCTTGAGTATTAGGTATTTACCCAAGAGAAATAAAAACATGGAACACAAAAAGACTTGTACAAGAACGCATAGAGAGCTTTGTTCATAATAGTTCCAAATTTGAAATAACCCAAATGTCTTACCTGTAAGAGAGAGGATAAACAGGTCAGCAGTAAAAGTGACAAACTACTGACACACTCCACAGTATAAACTATTACGATGAGGGAAAGATCCTTACACAAAAAAGCACATACTGTATGGTTCCATTTATATGAAGTTTTAAAGTTGGCAAAACTAGAAATAGATTTAAAAAATCAAAACAGAGGTTGTCTCTAGGGGGGATATGAGAGTGGGATTGTCTGGAAAGGGGTATGAGGGAACTTTCTGGGTTATGGAAAGGTTTTATATCTTGATAGGGGTTTGGGTTACACGAGTGTATGCGTTTATCAAAACTCATCCAATAATACACTTGAGATTTATACATTTCACTGTAACTAGATTTTATTTCTACTCGACCTCCACAAAAGAACCATGAATTCTGAATACGAGTTAAAGAGATGCATGCTGACGTGTTTAGGGTGAGGTGCACCGAGGTCTGCACCTTACTTGGAAATGCATCAAAAATAAGATGAGTTGATGTTTGTGTAGATGGATGATAAATATTTGATAAAACAAGTGGAGCAAAATGTTAATAATTGTAGACTCTAGGTGGTGAGTATATGGATGTTTGCTGTATGGTCTTTTCAATTTTGCTATGTGTTTGAAATTTCTCACAATAAAATGGGGGAAAACATAAAGGTTCTTAACGTACTGCTGTGTTAAGGAATTTGGTCTTTATTCTGGCTTTGGGAAGTTAATGAATGCTTTTAAGAGGAGTTTTTAGATATGAATTTTAGAATGGAAAGAGATCCAAGGCATGGAAACTTAGGATTCTATTTTAGTTCCAGTAAAAAAAGAGAAGTATATGAAGGAGCATCAGGGATGGAAGAGAAGTGTGGATTCCAGAGAGGTTTAGGGGATAGAATTGTTAAGACTTGGGGAAATCAACTTGGGTGATGGTGAGAGTTGAGGTGGAGAGGAGATTGTGAACTGGTGCACAAGTACTGGGTAAGGAGCCACGACCTGGGGTGGGTGCATGACGGTGATGGGTAGTACAGTCAGATATCCTGAACCTCAGAGGAAAGGCTTTAGCGTGAAGTTAGGTTGGAATGCTCTGTGATTAGCTGTTGGGAGCTGAGAAAACATCACCCTGCTTCCCAGGATGAGGGCTCATCTCCCACATAACTAGGAGGGTCGAGGCAGATTAGGATGACCTGGATAAAGCAGATGTGTCTGGAGATCAGTTCTAGTGAAACATAAAGAATTGAAAACTTTTATATCATGTACCTTTGATGTCAGTGCCTGTCCCAGGAGAACAGAAGACACAGCTTAACCTGGCTTCTGAGCTCAAATCACCACAGTAGAAAACGCTCTTTCTGGAACAGGATGCTTTTTCCGGAACAGGATGCTGTTTCTGGAACAGAGCTAGTTAACCTGATCTTACTACAAAAGCGCAAAGTGCAGAACATGAAGTACGCTTTGAAGCATGAAGTTAAAGTGGAATGTTCTGGAATTAGCACTTGGAACCTGAGAGACCGTCAGCCAAGCTTTGGCTTTGCCAAAACCCCAGTTCTCCTTTGGAGACTGTGGACCAGTAACACACATCAAACATTGGTGGAAATGATTCGAGCCGGAGCTTGAGTGTCTGTGGCGGGCGGTGACGAACCCGGGCACGGATGTCGTGCCCTCTGGCTGACCCCAGCTGCTCTCTTGGTTTGCACACCACTTACTAGAAGATTGCTGGCACCCGTGGCTTGGGCTGAGGGTGGGGTTGATACAGTTCACGCCCGAGAGGCTCTCTGCTTCTTCGCGTGAGGGATGAGGCAGCACTGAGCAAGGGGGAGTTTGATTTCTTTTCCTTCTCAACTGAAGAGGGTTTCATTTCCAGCTCAAGTGTTCTTTTTAAAAGACGGGGTCACAGGCAGAACAAGTACCACTCTGCGACAGCACAGAGATTTCCGTGAAGATGCAGCTCGTGCGTGTTGCCCCAGTACGCTGTCCAGTTGGCTTAGTCTCAGACGACCCTCGGCCGTACTGAGCCACACGCTCAGGGTTTTTCTCTGGGGGGTGGGCTGCCTCTTCAATTAGTGTCCCTTCTACCCCATGCTAGATTCTAACCTTCTGGAAAGCTGGCACTGTATATAGTGTGGTGTGGTTTGGTTTGGTTTGGTGTGATGTGGGTTTTTTTTTTTTTTTTTTTTGGTTTCCTTAGGGTGCTAGGCAAGCACTTGAGGATCTTTTATGCAGGGGCCACTGTGCTGCATGACACAGCCACAGTGAGTTATTCGTTGTCCTTGCCCTTGTGCAGTTTACAGGGTTCAGGGAAAGAAGGCATCAAACCAGGAATTACCTACCTAAGTATTTAACTATACTCCTGCTACATTCCGAAGGAAAAGAGGAGGGTGCTGTGCGAAACAAGGATGTAACCTGATCAGAAGAGGGGGTGGGGGCCAGGGGCAGTCAGGGGAGGCCCAACCAAGGCGGGTAACACGTAGCCTGAAACTTGAGGGCTGACTCGTAGAAGCTGGTCAGGCCAAGAATGAGGTGAATAGGGCAAAAGGAGAGGCATGCACAGCAATCTTTAGGTAGCGTGGGGCACAAGCAACATCAAGAAGAAAGAAGGCGATTGTGGCTGGAACAGAGTGAGCAGTGAGAGGCTGTGGTGAGAATGAGGTTGGAGAGAGAGAGAGATCACATCCTATCATGCGGTGCCTTGCAGGCCGTGCCAGCATTTGGAGTTTCCTTCTAAGGAGCCAGAAGCCACTGAGGAGTTTCAAACAGGAGAATGATATTCAATTTCTGTTTTTATAAGATCACCCTGGCTTGTAATAATAGAGAAGAGAAAGTTGGCTCAGTGTGATCTGGGGATGTCAGTGAACAAAGGATATGGCCCTGCTGATGTCTCTCATCATTTCTCTCTACGTTTGCTAGACAGCCAAGCCCATGGAAACAGTTCAGACAAGGTGGGCCTGGTGGCTCTGGGAAAGGCCCTCTTCTGGTCGGTCTCAGCTGATGACAGGCCAGGTCCAATGTGCTCTGGTTCTATGTGCAGTAATTCACAAGCCTCTGGTGTGTGTGAGCCAACTTGATTTCTTAAACGCTAACCTTTGTTCCAGGTAGGCAGGTGCCTTCTCTGGAAATGTCTATTATTATTATTATTATTGTTATTATTATTATTTTTAAAGACTCATGCCAAAAGAGAATGGAGATGAACTGGAGATGTTCCCTAGTTGTTGCAGTCCTAGAAAGGAAGAGCCACCTGCCAGCTGTCCCGTGTTCAGCCGGGGCTGTGGCCTTCATTGGGTTCCGTTGATGTTTCTGTATCACTGCCAGAGTTTGCCAGTGGCTGACTCTGTGCCCACAGCTCCCGATGGAGAGAGAGGAAGTTGAGTACCTCAAGTCATCTCCCATCTGGGTGTTCTTCCTGCCTGGGGATAGGACTGCTTTGACATGTTCCCCAGAAAGAGTTGGCACATGGTGATTTTTAATTTGAGGCAAGTGAGGAGAGATTGATGTTAAAAAACAAACCCCAAGTCCCCACTGAAATCAGTGTTGACAAATGCTTCAAATTGACCTTTTCTCCTGCAGAATCTTTGCTGTGCTCCTTGCCATCTGTTCTAGAGTTTAGAACATTTTTGCTCCTTCCGAAACTTCTGGCCACGTTGTCTTGAATAAATTGTGGATGGATGTTTGTCAGCCTCTTCGTCGTCACTCCCCGTGGGAGCTGACAAACACTGCAGACAGTGCGCTCAAGTTCTCCCTCTCACCGGGCCACTGAGGGAGGCCAAGCTTTGGACAGGCCCCTTGGCTTTCACCATGTCTTTTCCCTAACCTTCCCTGATAATGGAGGTGTCTTGTAGGGTCCGCTGCAGGGAAGGAGGGAGGGACGGCAGCATGGGAGAGTGGACCAAGGTCAGGGCCAGGAATTGGTATGTCTGCTTTTCAGTCCTGGCCCTGCCTCTAGGTGGTGGTACTAGGGAGGCCACTTGGGCTTTTCTCCATGCCTCAGTTTCCCAGCTAGTCAAGTAGAGATTGTCGTACATGTCCTGCTGCTTCACAAGGCTCTCATAAAGGTTGAGGCAGGGCTGTCTCATTCAGTCCAAGCCTGGAAATAGGTTTCCTTAACTTGCACAGGGGTGAAGAGATTTTCTAAAGTTGTAGCTGGGATTTAAAAAGTGGGAGATTTCTCCTAAAAATGTAGCTTCTCTTGGAAATCAAAAAACTTGGCAACCCTCAGCCCACGTTCCTCCATGGCAGCAACTGGCCTTCACTGAGGAGCGGCTGCCCCGTGAGCTGGGCGTGCGCTTTCTGGTTTGCACGGTCTCACCACTCCCCGTGATCTCCTATCATTAGACTCCCTCTGTACACTTTGTTATACCTGCACTGTTTCCCTCCCTTAGATGATCTGTCTGGCCCCTGTAGGTATTTGAGTTTATGCCCTTTATCTCAAGAAGATACTCCAGATTTAGAACTTTATGGTAAGTCAGATATCTATCACACAAATACAAAGAACTTTGGTGGGGAGGAGGTAAGGAGGGAACCTATATTCATCACATACCACCTATGTGCTCGGTGCTTTGCCTGTCGTTTAATCCTCCCCAAAGCTAAGAGGTAGCTCTCAGCTGCCCTTGACAGGTGAGAGGACAGGGCCTCAGTGAGATCATGGCTTTCCTGAGCTGGGGTTTGAACCTCATCTGTTGGACTCTAAAGGAATACTCCACGGTCTCAGTATAAAGTGGACGTGGTGGCCCTGCCTCCCCCCGCCCCCCACGCTGCCTGTGCACATTTGTGTCTGTGGTAGGCTAGTAGGTAAGGGCCGTCTGCGTGACTTTCAGTGCTGTAGTCCTTTTTTCTTCATAAAATACTTTTACATAGGGCTACAGAATATTCTTTGGGTTTTTTTCTCCTTTAAAGCAGAGTTTCCCCCCTTTTTTCTAGCATCTTTTTCAGAATGAATAATAAGCAGATAAAAGGAAGCTGTGTGCAGAGCCCCACTCTTAAGTGGAGCCACTTTCCCTTGTGGGACCACTGCAGCACCTCCTGTAATCCTGTGTCTCTGAGGAAACCGTGCATTTAAATACCACTCATTTTGCCTTAATTTCTGCAGTTGAGGAAATGGAGACCAAAGAGATCCAGCAACTCGTCCAGTGTTGCCCTTTCTTTTACATCTCCCGGATACATCCCACTTTAACTGGGTTCTCTTTCTGATTCTTTAGTTAAGCTTCAGGAGGCTGTTTTATTCTAGTTTTCTCTTCCTCAAGTAATTCCAAGAGAAACTGCATTAAGTAAACAGCATTCATCAGAGTAAACCTTATTTTGCAAGAGAAATGCAGAATTTGTAGGCTGGAGAAGTGGAGGACACGAGCAGAGTGTGAAGTTTTCCTCACTTCGTTTTGTTTCCTCACTTTAGTTTGTCTGCTCTTATCTCACACAAGTGGAAGCCATTCCTAAAGGTGTAGATGGGGCTTATGATAGGAAATGAAGTCCCTTTTACCTGCAGGAAATAAGCAAGCAGCAGGTTTTAGTGCCCCGACTCTAGGCCCGATTTTTAAATATCCACCAAAACCTCTTTGGCAGCAAATCCAGAAACCCTGTTTCAGCACCAGGATGGGCTTTGTCTCATGGTCTCATCATTCTCATTGTCTGCCCCCCTGTTTCCCATCTCCGTGCATGTCACTGCTCAGATCATCAGTTTGGTGTTTTCCTTCTCTTCCCTATCACCTTCCCTCCCGATCCCTCACTCGTCCTTGCTAAGTGGAGTCACTGGTGTCCTGATTCATTCAGAACAGCCCCCAAGGCCTGGTACCAGCTAGCATGATTCCATATTTGAGATTAAGCCAGGAGAGGTACTACACTTACTTCAAAAGCCCCATTGCCAGTGTTGAATATTTATGGCCAGGCTCCTTGAAGAGGTTGTGTTTAAAAGATTTCAGTCAAGATAATGATGTTGATGACCATGATCTCTTGCTGATGTCAGAGTTGAGATTTTAGAAATTATATAACACCCTCCCCCCCCGCCCCCCGTGTATTACAAATTCTTACCTGCCTTTTTCTCCCAGGATAGAACTAGGCATTTCTGTCATCTTTGCTTGAGAGGTAGAAGTCCAAGTTATCTCAGTAATTTCATTGGTGACTCCATGATCCTATGCTTACTAAAGGCTTTTATCAGTAAAGTGGAAAGCAGGTAATCCTAAGAGTTTAAACGATGAAGGATCTATTGGGAAATGCAAATTAAAACCACAATTAAAAACTACCACTGGCATTTTTCACAGACCTAGAACCAAAAATTTCACAATTTGTATGGAAACACAAAAGACCCCGAATAGCCAAAGCAATCTTGAGAATGAAAAACGGACCTGGAGGAATCAGGCTCCCTGACTTCAGACTATACTACAAAGCTACAATAATCAAGACAGTATGGTACTGGCACAAAAACAGAAATATAGATCAATGGAACAGGATAGAAAGCCCAGAGATAAACCCACGCACATATGGTCACCTTATCTTTGATAAAGGAGGCAGGACTGTACAGTGGAGAAAGGACAGCCTCTTCAATAAGTGGTGCTGGGAAAACTGGACAGGTACATGTAAAAGTATGAGATTAGAACACTCCCTAACACCATACACAAAAATAAGCTCAAAATGGATTAAAGACCTAAATGTAAGGACAGAAACTATCAAACTCTTAGAGGAAAAACATAGGCAGAACACTCTATGACATAAATCACAGCAAGATCCTTTTTGACCCACCTCCTAGAGAAATGGAAATAAAAACAAAAATAAACAAATGGGACCGAATGAAACTTCAAAGCTTTTGCACAGCAAAGGAAACCATAAACAAGACCAAAAGACAACCCTCAGAATGGGAGAAAATATTTGCAAATGAAGCAACTGACAAAGGATTAATCTCCAAAATTTACAAGCAGCTCAATAACAAAAAAACAACCCAATCCAAAAATGGGCAGAAGACCTAAATAGACATTTCTCCAAAGAAGATATACAGTCTGACAACAAACACATGAAAGAATGCTCAACATCATTAATCATTAGAGAAATGCAAGTCAAAACTACAATGAGGGCTTCCCTGGTGGTGCAGTGGTTGAGAGTCCGCCTGCCGATGCAGGGGACACGGGTTCGTGCCCCAGTCTGGGAAGATCCCACATGCCGCAGAGTGGCTGGGCCTGTGAGCCATGGCCGCTGGGCCTGCGTGTCCAGAGCCTGTGCTCCTCAACGGGAGAGGCCACAACAGTGAGAGGCCCACGTACCGCAAAAAAAAAAAAAAAAAAAAATACAATGAGATATCATCTCACACCAGTCAGAATGGCCATCATCAAAAAATCTATAAACAATAGATGCTGGAGAGGATGTGGAGAAAAGGGAACACTCTTGCACTGCTGGTGTGAATGTGAATTGGTACAGCCACTATGGAGAACAGTATGGAGGTTCCTTAAAAAACTACAAGTAGAACGACCATACGACCCAGCAATCCCAGTACTGGGCATATACCCTGAGAAAACCATAATTCAAAAAGAGTCATGTACCAATATGTTCACTGCAGCTCTATTTACAATAGCCAGGAGATGGAAACAACCTAAGTGTCCATCATCGGATGAACGGATAAAGAAGATGTGGCACATATATGCAATGGAATATTACTCAGCCATAAAAAGAAACGAAATTGAGTTATTTGTAGTGAGGTGGATGGACCTAGAGTCTGTCATATAGAGTGAAGTAAGTCAGAAAGAGAAAAACAAATACCGTATGCTAACACATATATATGGAATCTAAGAAAAAAAAATGTCATGCAGAACCCAGGGGTAAGACAGGAATAAAGACACAGACCTACTAGAGAATGGACTTGAGGATATGGGGAGGGGGAAGGGTAAGCTGTGACAAAGTGAGAGAGTGGCATGGACATATATACACTACCAAACGTAAAATAGCTAGTGGGAAGCAGCTGCATAGCACGGGGAGATCAGCTCGGTGCTTTGTGACCAGCTAGAGGGGTGAGATAGGGAGGGTGGGAGGGAGGGAGACGCGAGGGGGAAGGGATACGGGAACATATGTGTGTGTGTGACTGATACACTTTGTTATGAAGCAGAAACTAGCACACCATTGTAAAGCAATTATACTCCAATAAAGATGTAAAAAAAAATAGATATGGGAACATAAAAAAAACACAAATATCACTACACACTCACTAGAATGGCTAAAATAAGAAGACCAGTAATACCAAGTGTTGATGATAAAACGGGGTCTGTATCCCTATGTGGCAGTAATTACCTTGAGTTGTACGGTAGCTGTTCCTTTCCATGGGCCATGTGCTTGGGTTTGCCACTGTCTCCACCAGTCTCTGCAGCCTTTCCTGTAGTAACATTAAGAGGAGAGTTAGTTCATTTTTGAGGCCTCGTTACGTGTCAGGCACTACTCTAGGGCACGAAGATACAAAGGGGAACCAAGCAGACAAAATCTCTAAATTCACAGTGAGTGGTAAGTACCCATCCACATCATCAAAAATTAGAGGGAGAAAGTTAGACCAAGAGTGCTATGTATTTTAGGGAAAGTGGGAGAAAGCATGTTTCTTTGTGGAAGTAAAAAAAATTTTTTTTTAATTTATTTATTTTTGGCTGCGTTGGGTCTTCATTGCTGCACGTGGGCTTTCTCTAGTTGTGGCGAGCAGGGGCTACTCTTCATTGCGGTGCACGGGCTTCTCATTGCGGTGACTTCTCTTGTTGTGCAGCACGGGCTCTAGGCGTGTGGGCTTCAGTAGTTGTGGCGCGTGGGCTCTAGAGCGCAGGCTCAGTAGTTGTGGTGCATGGGCTTAGTTGCTCCGCAGCATGTGAGATCTTCCCGGAGCAGGCTTGAACCCGTGTCCCCTGGATTGGCAGGTGGATTCTTAACCACTGCGCCACCAGGAAAGCCCAAAAAATATTTCTGTATTTAAAGTTAATAGGTAAAAGTGTGTCTGTGTCAAAATTATCCTGCCTCTTTCACTTACCTCACATAATGGATCAGATCCTTTTTCCCTTTATGATTCAATAAATTCATGAATTTTCCCACAAATGGATTTCAGTGTAATCATGGAGATTATCTTAGTTTCAGACAATGCCAGTAGGCAGCGAGATTGGCACAGGCTCCCGTGGGCAGACTGGCACAGGCTCTGCTGAATGTTAGCTTTTCTTACCTCTGTCCAACCTCTCCCCAGCTCAGCTTTAGATTTTTCCATTTAATCAAGATCTAGGGATGCACCTCAACCTGAGGTAAGCACCTCGGGCTTCCCTGGTAGCGCAGTGGTTGAGAGTCCGCCTGCTGATGCAGGGGACACGGGTTCGTGACCCGGTCCGGGAAGATCCCACATGCTGCAGAGCGGCTAGGCCCATGAGCCATGGCCGCTGAGCCTGCGCATCCGGAGCCTGTGCTCCGCAACGGGAGAGGCCGAAACAGTGAGAGGCCTGCGTACCGCAAATAAAAAGAAAAAACAAACAAACAAAAAAGCCATTAAGGTAAGCACCTCTCTTGAAGTCTTATAGCTGCCTTCTGTAATCCCCGCACCCTCTTTAGCTGTGGCTGAGAATCTTATTACCCTGATCTGTGTGGTGGATGTGGGCCTGTGGTGGAGAAGTGTCTCGAGTCGTGCTCTGTGCCCTCTACCTTAAGTTTACACTCTGTTTGGTCAACTACATGGTGTAAGTGGTTAACATCTTTAAAGGGACAAATCCTTTCAGGCTTCAATTTTTGATCTCATGATCAAGAAACCCTGATTTAAATGCTTCTCACCTGCAAATAAGCCCTTTTATAGGCATAGATGCCTAAAACGTGGTTCTGTCTATGTGAAGCATAGTGGTTCATTGCGTTGCCTTTAGATCTATGTTGGTCATAGGCTTTGAGGATCTGGGCTGGCTCTTCTCAACCAGTTGTCCTTGACTGGATCATGTGGTAGGCCTCTGACCCGTTTCTTCAGTCTGGTCTGGAAAGGTCATCTTGCTACCTGGCAAAGAAAGCTGACTGCTCCCATCTGGTGGCAGTTATCTCAAGTTGCCGCATCACCAACCTGCTTCTAAAGACTTGCCTCATTCTTTAGTGGTGCCATGCATCACAGAACTGCAGGAACTAGTCATTCCCAGCTTTTGTTCTGCAGGACTGTCAGGTGTGTCCTTATTCTCTAAATGAGTATTGCATAGTTTTCACTAAGATAAGTGAAGTGGAAAGAACATTTTTTAGATAATCAGGACGGTGAAACTGGTCCAGGTTCTGCCCATAACTAGCCATGGGATCCTAAGCCTCACTTGTTTCCTGCCCCCATAAAGCAAACTGCTTGGAGTAAGGCTCTCTCGAAACACTACTGGTGCAAAGTCTGTAGTTCTGTGATTTTTTTTTTAATTCAAAATATCTGTAAAATGAAAACCCTCTTGTATTATTCACAAAACAATTATGACTATACATAGAAATTTTATAATTTATACTATCATTTTCCCCAATTTTATTTTATTTTTTTTCATTTTCCCCAATTTTAATTGCTAAGACACATCATGAATTTAATGGCTTTTGGCGGGGGGGAAAGGAAGACAAATGCTACTGCATTAAATGTACATATTTATTACAAGAAAATTCTGATATCCTAAAAATTAAAATGTAAAAAATATGCATCTTAGAATTGAGGAGGTTTTTTTTGCATGTGTAATTAGACCTCTGCTTGTCAACGCACGCTAGAATTTTTTAAATCTTCTATAGTAAATACTCAAAATTGTAGAGTTAAATTGACAGCTGAGCAGTAGGAGTGGACTTTAAAGTATTACAAGAAAGTGTTATTGAGGTACAAAACTTAGAGACATGACAGCTGAAATGAAAGATTGTGTGGTGAACTTTACTGTTTATCTGAGTACTGAAGAGCACAAGGACAGGAAATATACAAGCATGCAGTCTTTGATAAATCATTATCAAAATGCACTTTTGGAACATTTGAGCCCATTAAACAATTTTTTTAACACAGAATTATGTGTGTATTTTATGAAAACGTGCAACAGTGCTTTATGACTAAAGCTCTCTTTGGTTGCATGGTACAGAATCTGACTCAAGTTAATTTGAAAAAGAACAGTTATTTTAAAGATACAACAGGAAATATCTTGAACATCAACAGACAGGTACTGGAGGGCTGCTGGGTCTCAGAGGATTTAGAGTGGAATGATTGGGACCCAAGTCTTATATCTCAGGTCTGAGGTCTCTATAATCACTGCTAATTACCTTGTATCAATTTTGCACGTGGCTGCTTGCCCCAGTACTATGCCATGACCTCAGCTCAACCTCCTGTACTGCTGACTTGTCTCTGTGTTCGGCTCCATCCAATTAGACATCACCTCCGTGCAAAGAATAGCCTAGCAATTTTTTTCACTACCCAGGGTCAGTGCGCAGGATAGTTCAAGCTAAATTATGCAGGTGTGTGAGCAGGCAGATGGACTAAGTGTCTGATATAACTGCTGCTTATCCCAAAGCCTTCAACTTTGATAGCTTTGCTGCACATTATCTACCCAAACCCCTCTTAACAGTGGCACTGAATGCCTCATACAGTGTTTGGGGAGTGAGGGCAAGGTTAGGAGCTCTAAGAATTTGTGGGACGCTAAGGCATAACCAATTCAGAGCACTGAAGAATTTCTTTTGGAGTTATAGTAACTTCTTTTAATGAATTATGAACTGTCTTTTAGAGAAGGGTTAGTGCAGACATTAAAAACCCTGCCCAGTAATCGTCATACTTGCCTGGTGTCTGCTGTGTAGAATAGTACTTACCTAACTATGTCTGTGTCTTCTCAACAGCCCATGAGGTAGGGAGGGCAGGAGGAATCCTCAGAGTGTATTGTTGATTTGAGTTGGGGGGTGGGGTGAGGAAGGATGAGAAAAAAGGAAGAGAAGGAGATTCTTGAAATTAATTGCCAACTATTCATAGAGCAATTATTGAAATAATTTCCGAGCCTCTCTTTAAGTGTTGGACTTACGTTTTTTTAAAGAAGTCCTTGGTTGAATCTAATCTCTTTGAGCCTCTGTTTTCTTCAGCTAGTAATTGTTGTCTTAAGGGAAAAAATATCACCCAGCCTCACAGGATTGTGGTATGAATTAAACAAGAGCTCAAAGTGCCTAGGATAGCAGTTGGAATGTAGTTGGTTCTTTTTTTTCATCCGTTCATTCATCTGTTTATCTGTAGTTTCTTTGGAAGATAATTACTGTTCTTCCTGTTTTCTTTTAGATAGACGTTTAGGAACAATTTTTCTTTCTTTACTTAAAGGACCTCATATCCTTTTTTTTTGAATTTTATTTATTTATTTTTTATACAGCAGGTTCTTATTAGTTATCTACTTTATACATATTAGTGTATATATGTCAATCCCAATCTCCCAATTCATCCCACCACCACCTCCCCCGCCCCTTTCCCCGCTGGTATCCATACATTTGTTCTCTACATGTGCCTCTATTTCTGCCTTGCAAGCTGGAGGAACAATTTTTCTGACTTGCTACCCAATCCCACATGTGATACCTTTGAGTCCCCAGAATCTTAAGAATGCTTTCTATGCCAGGCCAGCCCTAGGCCTAGCTGATGATGACATCAGTACCATTAACAGTGACATCAGCAAACTACAGCCACCATGGTCATTTGATTGACTTTTTAAACATGACTCAAAAGAGCTTGTATGTGTGTTTCTCTCACAGGTGGATTTGCTATCGTGTTTCTGGTGAGGACAAGCAATGGGATGAAATGTGCCTTGAAACGCATGTTTGTCAACAATGAGCATGATCTCCAGGTGTGCAAGAGAGAAATACAGATAATGGTAAGGCTGCCCCTCAGACTTGGGACTGCTTGTTTAAAATGGGGAGAGGGACTGTGCCCTCTCATGAGAAAGCCAATGGGGGGCTTCTTCCCTTCCCTGAGATGGCAGAGAGGCCTTGCACAAAATGGGAGGGAACAGCCATGGGGTGTAGGGCGCTGCTCCTGCCTTGGTCACTCTTAGCTAGAGAGTTGAGGAGAAAGGAGCATAGTGAGAGAACCGACCAATTTTCAGGTCAGAGAAATAGTTTGAGGCATTGGGAAAAATTTACTTAACAACTTCGTTCCCAGAATTAACTATGGAGATCCTAGCTTCCCAACAAACCTCCTCTTTCCATCTTATCATCTATCAGCTACCAGTCCTAGTTTTCAACCCTCTCAAGCCCTTCAGCATTCCGTGAACATATCCTTCCATACCTTTATATTACGTAAACGTAGTTCTTTCCCCCGGAATGCTTTTCCCTTTTTTTTTTTTTTTTTTGCCTAGAAACTGCTTACTCATACAGTACTCTGTGATCCCATTTATAAAAGTCTAAGAACAAGCAAAAGTGATCTGTGGTAATAGAGATCAGAAAGTGGTCACCTGGGTGTGGAAAATTCACTAGAAAGGGGTATGTGGGAACTTCCTAGGCCATGGAAATTGTTCTGTATCTTGTTTTAGGTAGTGGTTATGGCTACACCATTGTCTGAACTCAGTTGGACACCTTAAGATCTGTGCATTTTATTATATATTAATTATATCTCACATCTTAAAAACTTAATAAGTTTTCAAGATTTAGGTTCATATTGTGTTTAAAGAAAGAGACCCTATCTGTTAGATATATGATGAAATATTTGTGGATGAAATAATATGATTTCTTGAAATGAAACGAGTGGATTTAGAAGAGAAACAAGACTGGCGATGAGTTGATTACTGTATAAGCAGGGTGATGGGTATATGGGAATTTGTTGGAGTTGTCTCTTTCTTTCACTTCTGTTTGACACTATACATTTAAGAAATTTGGATAGTCTTTGTGTTTCCACAGTACTTTTCTTTATGCCAATTATATTGCTTACCTTGTTACTTTATAAGTGATACTGCCTTTAGAAAGTAAGTTATTTAAAATCAGAAACTTTGTATTCCAGTACACTACCTGACATAAAGTAAATACTTAAACTTTGGATGAAATGAATGTGTGAATAATGGTCACAGCAGATGCAGATGTTCACCTAGAGGTGATGACTCCTTTGTGCCCTACATTTTAATACTCTTGGTTTTTTTTTAATTTAATTTTGTTTATTTATACAGTAGGTTCTTATGAGTTATCTATTTTATACATATTAGCATATATATATGTCAATCCCAATCTCCCAATTCATCCCCCTCCCCGCCCCCTCTTTCCCAGTGCTCCTGCTAAGAGTAGAGAGAGGCCCCAAAAATGGTGAGGGTGGCATTGTAGGGATTCCACCAGGCTTTGCTTGCCCTGGTGGGGTTGCCCTTTCAGTGGCTACTTAGAGTAACAAGTTGTACAACTTAGGATTTTAGAGAGCCTGGTACTATGTAGCTTCCAGAAGGCTGCAACTATTTGAGAAGGAACTGTTGGTAGAAATAAGTGTTGCTGTCATCATTGCAAAACAGACAAAAAACCCCCAAGGCTTATATACATACAGCCAGGGCCACGTGGAACTGTCTACAAGGCACCAACGTCCTCCCTCTCCCCTGCCACTCAGCTGCAAACAGCTGTGCTCACTGTATTTCCCTTCCTCCACCCAGTGTTTTCGGGATGCTATTCCTCCTTCTCCTCCCACCTTGCCTCTTCCTTGCTCAGCTCTCGCACTCCATTTGCTCTCTTTGCTTCTGCTCTTTCCTCTGCCTGGAATGCGTTTCTCATTCATTTTCTGGTGTTAGAAGAGTAATCCTACTCTTTTAACTTTCTCCCACTCATTCAGAAACATTTTTGGAGGGCTTTTTTTGTGCTGGGCAGGTGCTGGAGTAAAGGAGCTAAGAAGATGCGGGCCCCTTTGGAGCTCACAAATTAATGGACCTGATTAGGAATTAAATTACATGATTCAAGTTCTGGCCCAGCCATGTATTAGCTGCGAGAGTTTTGTTTTTTAATTTGTTTTTTCAAAACTTAAATACCCAAATAGTTGAACTAAGCTTATTACAGAAAAACATCAAGCAATTCCCTGAGGGGGCCTCCTATGCCACTGCAAGGTCCCAGAGGCCACCACTTTTAGTGGATTCATTTGATATATTTCTAAATAGCAGGCTGATATTGCTAATTCTTTTTTCCCCCCTCCATTTTAGGCGTTACATACTATGGAAGGTAAAAAGTTAACTCTCTTTTATCACCTGCATGCCCTTCACTCTAAATACTTGCATTATTCTCATCTCTCATTCTGCCACAATAGCAGTATGTTTGGCAGTATGTTAGTTATATTAGTATTAGTTTTTACATTATTATGTAAGAAAACGTTATTTTTGCTAAATCTTCTAAGTGGACTCTGATTACTATTCCTTTCTTACATAATTCTTTTTTCACTGGAATTAATAATCATCTTGTCTTTTAGGTTTTTTAAATCTTAGTTTTCTGTGTACTTTTGTGCAACTTAATTTCAAACTCTCCCCAAGTTGTTTAAATCATTTTAAAAATACTTTTGAACACAGTTAGTGTTCTGTCTGTTTTATCTTCTTGAAGAAATCTCTCTCAGTCTTTGGACTTGAGGCAATATAGGTTGGTTGCTCTCTAGGCCTCATTTACTTCTTATCGTGGAATTTTCTAGCTATTCTCTTTGCTTCTCTTTCTCGTTAGATTTGTTGACTCCTCTTTTTGCTCTGCTTTCTCCTTTTGGTGGAACTTGTCCTCCAGGAGCTTCCTGATGTGCGGTAGGTAAATTTTGGAGAACTTGCAGGTCTGGAAATGTCTTCCTTTTACATTCACACATGTGATAGTTTGCATATAAAATTCTGGATTGGAAATCAGTTCATTAGGTACATGAAAGCATTGCTGTACTGTATTTTAGCTTTCATTGTTGAGCTTTGGGAAGTCCGAAGTCATTCTAATACCTGGTCCTTTGGCTGCGACCCATTTTTTCTCCCCAGAAGTTTATAAATTCTTCTTTGTTTACAGTGTTATGAAATTTGTTGATGATATATACCTTGGTGTGTGCATTTCTTATTTATTTTAGTTGTTTGGTGGTCTCATTTAATCTAGAAACTCGAATCCTTATGTGGGGGAATTTTAGTTTGTCTCATTTGATGATTTCCTTTTCTGTCTTCCTTCACTATCAGTATTTGGATGTTAGTTATCCTGAACTGATTTTCTAATTTTTTGTTTTCTTCCTTTTTTTTTTTCATGTCTTTGTCTTTTCCCTCTACATTCCAGCAGATTTTCTCAGCTTTATATTCAACCATCCTGTTGAATTTTTTATATATCAGGTTAATTTCTAAGACCTTCTTGTTGGTTTTGTTTTGTTTTGGATTTTGATGAAATCCAGTTTATTAGTTTTTCCTTTTGTCAGTTGTATTTTTGGTGTCATTTCTAAGAACTCTTTGCCTAGCTCTCCATTCCAAAGATTTTCTCTTATTTTTTTTTCTATAAGTTTTACATTTTGCATTTAAGTCTGTGACCCATTTTGAGTTAACTTTATATAAGGCATGAGACTTCGGTTGAAGAACATTTTGTTTCTTGTGGGTGTCCATTTGTTGAAAAGGCTACCTTTCCTCTTTTGTCAAAAATCATTTGGGCCTATTTGTGACGGTTGATCTCCAGACCTTTCTCTATTCTCTGTTCTGTCCCATTAATCTATGTGTCTATCCCTCTGCCAACACCACACAGCCTTGATTACTGTAGCTTTATAATGTCTTGAAATCAGGCTGATTCCTCCTACTTCTTTTTCTCCCAAAATTGTTTTTTTAACTATTCTAGTTCTTTTGTCTTTTCATATAAATTTTAGAATAAACTTATCTATATCTACAGAATGTCTTGCTATAATTTTGGTAGGAATTTCATTAAACTGTTATATCAGTTTGGGGAGAAATGGCCTCTTTTCTCTGTTTAGTCTTCCAATAAATGAACATGGCACCTCTCTGCATTTATTTACATCTTTGATTTCTTTCATCAGCATTGTGTAGTTTT
Source organism: Tursiops truncatus (assembly GCF_011762595.2). NCBI lineage: Eukaryota > Metazoa > Chordata > Mammalia > Artiodactyla > Delphinidae > Tursiops > Tursiops truncatus. The sequence continues at coordinate 30,555,348 of NC_047047.1, forward strand.
CAGCATAATGGCCTTGTACATGTTCTTAGATTTATATCTAGGTTTTTGTTTTTGTTTTGAGTGATTATAAATGGTATTGGGTAATTAATTTTGGTGCCCATACTTTTATTGCTGGGATGTAGAAAATCACTTGATTTTTCTGTGTTTATTTTGTATCTTATAACCTTGCTGACCTTGTTTACTAGTTCTGGGAATTTTTTTCTCAATTCTTTAGGATGTTCTATATAGACCACCATGTCATCTGCAAATAGAGGCAGTTTTATTTTTTCCTTTCTGATCTGTTTGCCTTTAACTTCCTTCTCTAACGTGATTGCACTTCTCCCTCACTTACTTATTTATTCAATCATTTATTTATATCAGTATGGACTTATGCATATTAATTTTGTCCTTTTTTTTCCCCTTTAACCTATTTGCTATCTTTGGTTCATACTGGGTAATTCCTATTGTTTTATCTTTCAGTTCACTGGTTCTTTCCTTTGTCCCTTCCATTCTGCTGATGAGCCCATCCATTGTACTTTTTACTTCCGTTATTGTATTTTCAGTTCAAAAATTTCCATTTGGTTCTTCTTTAGGTTTTCTGGGTTTTTGATGACACTTCCTGTTTCTTTGCTGAGGCTTTCTATTTGTTCATTTATTTCAAGCATCACCGTAATTGCTGGTTTAAGCATTTTTTGTCACGACTGCTTTAAAATCATAGCTGGATGATTCTGTCTTTTTCGTCATCTTCATTTTGGCATCTATCGATTGCTGGGGTTTTTTCCATGTAGTTTGAGTTCTTCCTAGTTCTTGGTCTGATGAACTATATCAACACTTTCATATTGTGTTATAGATTCTGGATCTTATGTAAACCTTCTGTTTTAACTGTTTTCTGCTCTGGCAGGGGATTGATGGGTTTGGGGAATGCCCTCTTGTTACTACTAGGTGGGGATAGAAGTTCAGGTTTCCATAGGGCCTCTGTTTTTACCCCAGAAGGTGAAAGTTCACCTTCTCATTATTACTGGATTGGGGTGAAAATTCCAGTTTCCCGTTAGGCTTCCACTGATCCTTCCCTGGCTGGGAAGTAGGAGTGCCTTGCTACTTGCTCCCCACGTGGCTTCAGTTGACACCATGGTGGTGGGAGTTGGCCTTGTTACCACTTGGTGGTTGTGGAAGTCTTGACTCTCCACTTGACCTCCTCTCACGGCACCTCAGAGATGAAGGTCTTGACTCCCTACTCAGCCGTCTCTGACGTTCCCCACCCTGAAGTGTAGGTTGGAGTGATTTGTTGCAGACTCATGAGAATGGAAGTCTAGGCTCTCCACTTGGCCTTTGCTGCCGTGACTGGGGTGGAGCTGCAGGTTTTTTCTGTGGTTTTTGGCTGGAATAGAGCAGTTATTTTCTATGGGTTCTGTCTTACTGGGTTGCCCCTTTTCTGGGTCTGACTGGAGAGAGCAGGCTTTCGTTGGGCTTTTTTGTGTTTTTGTCTGCACCCATTGGTGGTTTCAGTTTGCTGGCTTCTTCAGTTTTCGGTCTGGGAAACGTGAGGCAAAAAGAAAACCCAGACAGCTCACCACCATGTTGTTCCTTGGGTCCCAAAGTTCCTAGCCAGTCTGCCTTCTTCTACTCACATTTCAGATACTCATTATTATGTCTCTCTTATGTATAATGTACAAAATATTCAGGTGTACTTAGCAGGAGGAATAGGGAAAAGTACATCTATTTCATCTTCCCGGAAGCAGAAGTTTTCTGTTTATGCCTTTTAAAAAATAAACACTTTACATCATTTAGTAAGGCTTTTGAAGGAAGCAGAGATAAATGCATGTATTCAACTTACTTTTTTTTTTTTTTTTTTTGCGGTACGCGGGCCTCTCACTGTTGTGGCTTCTCCCGTTGCGGAGCACAGGCTCCGGACGCACAGGCTCAGCGGCCATGGCTCACGGGCCCAGCCACTCCGCGGCATGTGGGATCTTCCCAGACCGGGGCACGAACCCGTGACCCCTGCATCAGCAGGCGGACTCTCAACCACTGCGCCACCAGGGAAGCCCTCGACTTACTTTTTAAAAACAATTTGCTACTATTTTTAATCAGAAGTCCCTATGCAATGTTTTTAACCCGTGCTAGGCTCAGACTTCTGTCAAATAGAGGCCATAACCCCAGCCCTACCTCTCAGAGGTTGTAAGAGTTATGTGTATATAATACATATTATTTGAATTTGCTTGAAAAAGCATTGGCAGGATGAGAGAGAGAAAGAGGAAAGGCAGAAGGGGAAGAAAGAGGGAGGGTTCCCTATAGGGGATGAGGACTGGAGTTGAAAATACTTGTCTACTATGTTTTGCTTTTCGAATGTTAATATGTTACTTATTTTTTTAATTAAATTTTAAGCTGTTTTATAGTCACTTAGATGAGTGAGCAGGGATCCAAAGAGACTTCAGGTTGAGTAGGAACAAGCCATGTTCTATCAACATCATGTCCTCTCTTGGGCAGTTTTGTGGATAGGGAGCTCAGGGAAGCGCCATAGATCCAGTGACTGTGGACTGTAGATCCAGTGACTATGGACTGTATCATTTGGGTAAGGGCACTCACCAGAGATCTGTGAGCAAGATGGAGAGTCTAGGCTGGATGCTAGGTGTAATTGCTACTGTTTATAATGGTTTCTGATCAATGATTTGCTATTAATTTCGAGGGAACTTTCTAAGAAAAAAGCACTGCCGCTTACTGTTAACTTTATGTTATTTTACATTTAATAAGCAACTTGGTTAAAGAAACAGAAGACACATTTATCTCTTATGTGCCTAATATAAAGCTGGAAGATATAACAGCTGCATTGGATGATAAAATCAGGATCCAAAATGATCCTTAAAATTAGAGCAATGGACTGATTCTGATGAGATGAAATAGCAAGGTAAGGTCACATGCGTGGATTTTTATTTTCTTCTAATCAACTTTACAAGCACAGTTCTGGGAAGGTAGAGATTAAAAGCAGCACAAGTAGAAAAAGACTTAAGCATTTTAGTGGTCAGTTAACTTGATATGAGTGTGTAGTATGATGTGGCTGCCAAAAGAAAAAAGAATGTAATTTTTAGCTGAATTAATAGAAGGTGATAGTGCTGATCTACTTTGCAGGAATCAGACCAGGCCTAGAGTATTTCATTCATTTTCTGGGGCCATTCTTACAAAAAGGACATCGACAAAGCAAAGCGTTTAAACGTGGGAGCAACCAAAATGGTGGTGTGACTAAAAACCATGTCAAAGAAAGTGGGTATGTTTAACCCAGAGAAGAAAGAACTTAGAGTCTAAATAATAATATTTCAGTTGTTTGGAAAGTGAAAAAATAGACTAGGCTTATTTTTTTCTGAAGAGGGCAGTCTAGAATCAGGAGGTGGAAGTTTTTAGCTGGATGTAAAGGAGATCAACAGAAAGCGCTGCCTGCAGATGGGCTGAGGGCCCAAGGAAATGACATTAATCTAAGCAAACTTCTTGTCAAAAGGCTATAGCAGGGACTCACACATGGGCTCCCTGGCTGCTCTAGATCAATGCTACTCAAAGGATCTTGTTTTCTTTTTCTTTTTCCCCCTTGTGTGTTTGTTTATGTTATTTTCCCCCCAGCTTGTCATACTACTTTTCTTCATAAATTGAGATAAGATTCATCCTTTTAAATGTAAATATAATTTAAACATAATTCAGTGATTTTTTTATTCACAAGGTCATCCACCCATCATCATTTATCAAATTCCAGAATATTTCTTTCATCACCCCAAAATGAAACCTCACACCCATTAGCAGTCACTCCCCCTTCTCCCTTGCCCCAGTCCCTGGCAACCATTAATCTGCTTTCTGTTGCCTATTCTGGACATTTCTTATAAATGGGCTCAGACAGTAAGCTCTTGTGTCTGACATCTTTCACTTAGCATAATATTTTCGAGGTTTATCCATGTTGTAGCATGTATGAGTACTTACTCCTTTTCATGGCTGCATAATGTTCCATTGTCTGGATATACTGAATTTTGTTTATCCTCATGGACATTTGGGGTTTTTTTTTCACTCTTTGGCTATTATGAATAATGCTGTTATAGACATCTGTGTACAAACTTTTGTGAACATAATGTTTCATTTCTCTTGGGTATATATTTAGGAGTGAAATTGCAAGGTAAGATGGTAACTACTTTTTGAGAAAATGCCGAACTATTTTCTATAGAAGCTGCACTATTTACATTCCTACCAGCAGTGTATGAAGATTCCAATCTCTGTATACTTGCTGATGTTTTTTATTGTTTCTTTTTTTGATTATAGCCATTCCAGTGGTTATGAAGTGATAATCTCATTATGGTTTTGATTTGCATTTTCCTGGTGATTAATGGTGTTGAGCATCTTTCGATGTGTTTATCATATGCTCTTTGGAAAAATGTCTATTCTGATCCTTTACCAATTTTTACATTGGGTTGTCTTTTTATTGTTGAGTTTTAAGAGTTCTTTATATAGACTGGACATTGGATTCTTTTTTTTGGCCGTGCCACGTGGCTTGTGGGATTTTGGTTCCCTGACCAGGGATCGAACCCATGCCCCCTGCAGTGGAAGCACGGAATCCTAACCACTGGACCTCCAGGGAATTCCCATGGATACTGGATTCTTATCAGATGTATGATTTGCAGATCATTCTTTGCAGTTTCTTTTCACTTTCTTGATAGTGTCCTTTGAAGCACAGAAGTTTTTAATTTTGATGAAGTGAAGTTTATTTTTTCTTTGACTGCTTGTGCTTTAGGTGTCATATCTAAGAACCATTGCCTAATCCAACATCATGAAGATTTGCATATGTATTTTCTTTGAGGAGTTTTTAGATTTGTGGTCCATTTTTGTTACTGAACTCAAGTTCAGCTGCTCACTGCTCAAAAGCCAATAATCAAGAGGCAAGTGTCAATAGAAAGGGAAGATGCTTTAATCAGAAAAAGCCAGCAATCTGGGGGGAAGGTGGACTCATGTCCCGAGGGCAACTCCGAAGATTCTGCTCAGTCATGGCAGTTTTTTTTTTTTTTTGGCTGCGTTGGGTCTTTGTCGCTGAGCGCGGGCTTTCTTTTGTTGCAGTGAGCGGGGGCTACTCTTCATTGCGGTGCATGGGCTTCTCATTGCGGTGGCTTCTTTTGTTGCGGAGCATGGGCTCTAGGCACATGGGCTTCAGTAGTTGCAGCACGCAGGCTCAGTAGTTGTGGCTCGTGGACTCTAGAGCACAGGCTCAGAAGTTGTGGCACGTGGGCTTAGTTGCTCCGCAGCATGTGGGATCTTCCCGGTCCAGGGCCCGAACCCGTGTCCCCTGCACTGGCAGGTGGATTCTTAACCACTGCACCACCAGGGAAGTCCCCATGAGGGTTTTTAAAGAGAAAATGGTGAGGGGAAGAATCTCAGTGAATCATCGAGGCAGGAGGTTGGGTTCTGCATCATTCTCCATTGCATGCAGGCTGGCTGACTCTCTCTTCAGATGTTATCTTGCCCGTATGATCTGCCTGCAGGATTGCTAAGGGGACTGTTGGGGGTAAAGAGCTGGTCATTCTTAATTCTTCATTCTTACTTCTTTTTATCTAGGAAAAGAATCAACAGGTTAATTAGGTTCTTTCAAGGTTGGAGGGGAACAGAAATGGACAAACAGGAAAGGGGCAAAAGAGCTGCTTTCAAATCCCCACTGTCTAACATCATTCCATTTCTGTGGGATTAGGGGTGAAGGTCTATCTTCTGTAACTTCTTCATGCTGACTTACGGTGCCGTATTCTCAGAGTGGAAGATGTCAACATGGGTCTGTAGCATCTCTTTGCTGACAATTTTAGTTGGCCACTTACATATTACAGGCAGAACAAACTACAATTATTCTGATGCCCACAGAGATATAGATTATTATGAGCAGTAATGTTAATCCCATTCTCTTTGAGGCCAGTTCTCGGAAGTGTGCTAGCCACAGATTCAGTACTGCTCAAGGTGGTACAGCTTGTGTCATGGCTACAGCCTGGTTATCATGCAGTTAGCTTTGTTCCTCTGGTGGCAGTTGTAGTATCTGTAAACAACTCAGGAATGTGCATCAGACACTGACTCTATGACTCTGTTGTCCTACTCATTAACTGCTCAGTTTTGTAGTTGGTGGGGCCTACAGGGTTCTGCTCGGTTCCATTCTGAGTTAATTTCAGTTTGTGATGTGAAGTAGGAATCCAACTTCATTCTTTTGCATGTAGATATCCAGTTGTCCCAGCACCATTTTTTGAGAAGACTCTTCTCTTCCTCATTGAATTGTCTTGGCACCCTTGTCAAAAATCAATTGGCCATAAATGTACAGGTGCTACACTAAAGATCTTGTGCCAGAATGTAAGTCAATGAACTGCTTCCCTCATAGGTAAAGTCTCACTAGGAAAAGGAAAAAGTCATCTTAGCGACCTGATTGATTTACGTCCCGGAGTGAGCTCCTTATTTCCTTGTGGACTGGCTTCTACCTAGAAAATGTTTGTGGAACACATTTTGAGTAGCACTCCTCTAAATCTTTGGTACGTTAACTGCCACTGCCCAGGAGTACCCCAGGCTCTACCCCAGAGCTACTAGATTAGAATCTGTTTTTAAACAGAATCCCTAGGTGATTCAATGCTTATTAAAGTTTGAGCCACATGCCTCTAGAATCAGACTCTAAATGACTTTAAAGATCTATTCAGTAAGTAGAGGATTAATTAATGAGTAAGACTTGGAAAAGGGAGAATAAATGTGATTGTAGGCAGGATTATATCTGGGACTTATGTAACAGAAACCCATAAGGGCCCCAGATATGTTGCCTTCGGTAGAACTCCAGGGCCAGTCTAGATCTCAAAGCGTTCCTCTTCACTACTGCACTGGACTTGATATCGTTTTTGTTTGTTTGTGAATTATAAAGAGTTACAAAGGAAATGTAGACTTATAAAGGAGAGTTACAAAGGAAATTTAGAGTTACAAAGGAAATTTTCCTAAAATTTAGGCAATTTTAGAGAAGGCAGGTGGGGAATAGTAAGGCCAAAGACTTTTACAAAGCAACTTTGGGTGAGAGAAACTAATTCCAGGCCTTAGAACTGCTTTCCTTCATCCTTAAGTTAATAAGAAGCTGCACTTCGGATAAAAGTGTCTGTGGAATCATAGTGTGATTCTAGAAGTTGGCAACAATAGTGCCGAGTCATAAACTCAGAAACCATCGACTATTCGGAGGGTCAAAACAGGTAAATATACCTCTTTGGAAGCTTACTGTATGCAAATGCAGACACTGTCAGCATCAGGAATTTGCAGGAATTTGTCATGCTGACATTCCAAGGAAGGGTGACCTGAGCAAAAGATATATAAGAAAATTAGTTACATACTATAACTCATTTTACTATTTTAAGGTGAGTGACATTATTGATGTGCTACTTAGAACGCTATCTTCTTTGTTTTCTTGAACATAAATATAAAGGCTTTTATAGATGTACTTAGGAATTGAGTCCTCTGCTTTCTTATAAGGCTTTAAGATTCTTAGGTAGGAATTTCCTGCTGCAGGAATTTTGAAGCTCGGGATAGAATACTGTTCTGTGCTACAAGCACCATTAATTAGGACCACAGATAAACTTGAAATGTGTGGTCATCTGTAGGATCTGGGTAGAAGGCCTCATTTTCAAATGGCACTTTTTGTATGTGTTTGTGAAAAAAGTTTTTCATCACTTCAAGCATTTGACTATGAAAGTTAATAAGCTAACTACAAACACTTTAAATATCTATTCAGTAAAGCAGGTCTTCTAATAACATGTTTATCCATGTGGTTTAATGTTAATTTTAAAATAAAGTTTCAAATGACAATACAAGTCTTTAGACTTATCACTGCTTCCATGATTTAATGTAATATAAACTGATCTAATCCATAGTTTAACTGAACATTCCCCACGCCCCTGAAAATCAGAGTTTGACTTATACTCATCATGTAGACTTTTATCTCAATCTCCAAATAATACTTGTAGCCAAGGGCATCAGAGCATCTTCCTTATATCCTGCCTTTTCCTGAGTAAACCGGTAGTAACTGAGGTGCCTCTATGCGGGTTCCATCCCAGACCTCTACGTCCATTCATTCTGTTCTGTAAGCCTGGGGCTGGTCTTTTAACTAAAGCCAGGGAAAGCTTGGACATCCTTTGGTATGTTGCTGCTGAGAAGTGCTGTCACACTGCCCGTGAATGTGAGTCTGTCTCAGCTTGTAGTAAGATTTTCTCTTGACCTTTTCTACATTTCACAGCCATTCAAACAGATCTTCTCTATCAGTTCTAAACCAGTGGCATCCTAAAATCAGAGACGTCACTGTGTCATCAAGTTGTTAAAAGTAAAATGCCATCGTCTCCCTCCAAAGAGGCGGTCTTTTCTGCTTGGACATATCTCAGGATCTCTGCGGAAGACACAATGAACAGGAATTTGGGCGTGGACTGATCAGCCAGCATCTTGGCAGAGTGTTCTAGGATGCCATCTGCAGATGTTAATTATCCAGTTTGGGTCCTCTAATAGCTCTTGACCTCCTCTTGGCTCTATCAGTTGCTTCTTATTTTCCTTCCAGATTCTTATTTATTCCTCTTGGGATGAGACAAACTCAGAGGCAACATTGCTGATTCTTTTTCAAACAGCTAAATGTAGAAACATTAGTCTTTCATTCCTTCTTGTGGACATTTGGAGGACATGGTCTGCTGCTGCATTTTGGTTTCAAAGAAATTCTCTCCACTTCTTCCTACTTCTAGGACTGTGTAAATGGAAACAAATTCTAGAAGAGCTGATAAGACTGAAAAGCAGAAGGATAGTCCTCTAAAACATGAGCCCTGAAATCACTTTTTGTTTAGAGAAACTTGAATTCTAGAGGCTGCTTTTCTGCCTCATCATCTCCCTTGTCTGTTATCCAAAACAGTTGCTCTAAGCCTTTTATTTCTCTCATCAAGCTTCTTTCTCATTCCCTAACACTTTGAAGATGATCTTGTACTCTACCAAAAACAGAACAATAGATCTGAACTTCCTCAAATTCCCTTTTTTTCCCCCCAGCCTTAAACCAATATGCATGACCATCCTTATTTCCTTCCTGCTTGCCAGGAAAGAAATGTCTTTGAAAGATCAGTCCCTTTAACAGTGCTCCTAATTCCTTCCCTTTTCTACCTGCAGGACTTTGTTCGCTCAGTTATCCTCATCCTCTCCTGTATCTTAAAGCACCTTTTTGCCCTGGCTCCTTTCACTCTCCAGTGCTCAATCCTCTCCCATCCTAAAACTTCTTTCCCTCAGTGCTTCTCCTCTTTTAAGCTCAAAATGTCCTGAAAGAATCTCCCGTAGCCACTGGCTCTGCGTATTCCACTCCCATTCTTCGCAAGTCCAGCTCCGTTCTTACTTCACTTTATTCCTTTTCCAAAACTGTTCTTGCCTAGATCTCCAGCGACTTCCCAGTCGCCAGTAGAAGCAATCACGTCTTTGCCTTTGGTCTACCTTTCTGAGGCAATAGTCGTTCTTAATCCTTCACTCAGAGGAAAGTTCTAAGGAATTTTAACTTGGATGCTCAGAGTTCAGGTGTGTTGGTTTGATACTGTGAGGCTTCCTCTTGTTTGGGTATGTACTTTGAGATTAAAAGAGACAGTATCACTTTGAACACTGAGCCTCCAGTTAGTGTGGTGGTGGCTCAAGTTGCCGCATTTGTGTGCTGACTCTTACAGAACCACGTTTCCCACCTCCGTCCTCCCATTTCTTTTATTAAACAAAGTAAAACAATTTATTAAAACTAGTTAAAAAATAAAACCTTGGGACTTCCCTGGTGACGCAGTGGTTGAGAATCCGCCTGCCAATGCAGGGGACATGGGTTCGAGGCCTGGTCTGGGAAGATCTCACCTGCCGTGGAGCAACTGAGCCCGTGTGCCACAACTACTGAGCCCGCATGCCACAACTACTGAGCCCACGTACTCTAGGGCCCACATGCTGCAACTACTGAGCCCGCATGCTGCAACTACTGAAGCCCACGCGCCTAGAGCCCGTGCTCTGCAACAAGAGAAGCCACCGCAATGAGAAGCCCGTGCACCGCAACGAAGAGTAGCCCCTGCTCGCCCCAACTAGAGAAAGCCCGCGCGCAGCAACAAAGCCAGACGCAGCCAAAAATAAATAAATAAATGTATTAAAAAAATAAAATAAAACCTTACTTTGTGCATAAATCCCGTTGCCCAACTTGCTTGGTTTTTGCTCACTAATGACCTTAGATTTTGAACATCATCATTACAAAGATTTGCCTCTATGGATGTTGAAATAACCAGACTGAGGGATGAGGCAACTTCCAGTGTCTAAATGGGTCCTGACACATGGGAGGTGCTCAGTAAGTATTTGTTGAAAAATTAATCCCACAAGCAGCTCTGAGAGATGTAGTTCCAACCGGAGAGCTGGAAACATAACCCATCTTATATCCCAGTTGGTTGGCTTGAAAGACTTAATTGTGAGCAAAATGCTTAGGTCTGGATGCCATTGTAGTCCCTTCAAAACTTTAAAAAGCAGTTATGCTTTTCATATATTTCCTAGAGGGAGAAAAACAGTACGAATAGTTTAAAAGTCAAGTTGAGTTCACTTGTGTTCCTACAACCAGGAAAAAAATCAGTTTCATTTTTCTGAATTAAAAATTCACATATTTAACTAGTTCATGCTGTCGCTCTCCTGTTAGCCCCTCTGCAGTGTTTCCGGAGATGGGAGTCTTTGCTTCTGGTTTATATGGAGCGCTGATGCTGTGAGCAAGTAGGCACCGTGTGTGCATTTGGTTCTAGAATTTAGTTCAGGAGAGCGTTATGGTTTAGAAGGGTTGCAGAATTGCTATTGAAGAGCTGACCGTGAATCTCATAGACCCGCGGAAACCTGCTCTTGACTCTGCCCCTTAGTCTTGTCTCTCTTCACTGTTAGTGTTGTCTCTGTGTATTTAAGTTATCTGGGCTAATGGAAAAGCCTGGCTCGTTCTATCTCTGCTGGTGTCTGTAACGGATAATTTATTTCTCAACTCTTCTTTACAGAGGGACCTGTCGGGGCACAAGAACATCGTGGGTTACATTGACTCCAGTATCAACAATGTGAGTAGCGGTGACGTGTGGGAAGTGCTCATTCTGATGGACTTCTGCAGGGGTAAGTATATGCGCCATACGTTAAGCTCTCTTTTCTCTAGCACTTTGATTGTCAGGGGTGTGGGGTCATTTCAGTTAATGTGCACTGTACTCTAACATATGTTGTTCCAGTTTTAAAGATTGGAAAACGAAGAGGCTAAAAGATACAGAGCCTCCTGTCACTTCTTGGTTATTCTTACAATGGCGAGTATCAGTGGCACAAATAATTCAGAGTGGTAGATAATACAAAACTCTACTTTTGTTAGGTTTGGGAAGGTTTGGTGCTTGTATATGAACGCGAATGTATGAGAATGAGAATGAATATGTTCTTTGTGATGCTTTAAAACAAATGATGAAGGTACATAATAAAGACCCGACTCCAGATAGACTAAGGGAACAGTTCAGCTTCCCTCACTCGTGTGTTCTCTTCTCCACCCACACCACCATCCTCGCATTAGGGGGTAAAAGAATCCTTTTCGTCTAATGGAAATGACCCTGCTCTTCTTGCTGGAGATCTGTGATTGCCAGGAAGGCTACATTCAGATGTTGCTGCCATTAACAGTAGAGTCAAGTAGTTGAAAGCTCAGAGTTTCAAGCAGTATTTATCTTGGGAAACCCAGACTGTAGCATGAATTTATTCGGAGTTGACTGCATTTCATACAGCTATTGTTCGGAGGTTTGGCTTTTTTGGTCTAAGCAGCTGTCACTTACATTCTTGGGTCATTGTCTCACTGTTTGGTGCCCAGTTTTGTAAGCACCCTTAGTTCCACTAACACGTTCCTTGCCTTTACAGATACTGTCCATAAATTAAATATGTTAGTAATGCTTAAAATGTGATGTTAACCGATAGTTTCAGCCTTCGCGGTAACAGCTGCTAACCTGATTTTGTAAAATACTACCACATTTCGGGGCTTCCCTGGTGGCGCAGTGGTTGAGAGTCGGCCTGCCGATGCAGGGGACGCGGGTTTGTGACCCGGTCCGGGAAGACCCCACATGCCGCGGAGCGGCTGGGCCCGTGAGCCATGGCCGCTGAGCCTGCGCGTCCGGAGCCTGTGCTCCGCAACGGGAGAGGCCGCAGCAGTGAGAGGCCCGCGTACCGCAAAAAAAAAATACTACCACATTTGAACTTGACAGTCTGTCTCCTCCTCCTCTTCCTTTTTGGACAGTAAAATGTTTAGAGACGAGGCAGTAGGAGAGTCCAGGGAGCTGGATAATTTTCTAAGCGAGGTCGTCAGTCTTTCGGTCCTAGAGATTAAATGTTGGTGTAGCATTTCTGCAGACCAGGCAGCAAGCAGTAAAGCCAGAGAGACCAAGCTGTTTCTAAAATACAGACTGTCAAACTGCCTTCTTCCTCCACCCGGGGTCTGTTGTGCAATCTGATTCTTACTGAAAGATACAGCAGATTGAACCTGTGGCCTCATCCAATGCACAACAGGGACAGTATAACCAGGCAACTAGAGCCAGGACCATATTGTCAGTTCTGCTACTAATCTTGAAGACAGAATGAGGGCAGCTCACATCTGGGCTGCTTTATATAATGAAGAAACTGTTTTGACGCCATAGAAAACAAGTCCCGGGCTGGGAATCAAGATACCGGGGTTTAGTCGTGGCTCAGCCAGTGATGGGCTGAGTCCAGGTTGCTCCTCTGTGGACAGCTTTTCATGCTCGTGGATAAGTGATGGGTCTGAATGTTAATAACCTTTCCTCTGCTCTGCACCCCTCTCAGGAGGCCAGGTGGTCAACCTGATGAACCAGCGCCTGCAAACAGGTTTTACAGAGAATGAAGTACTCCAGATATTTTGTGACACCTGTGAAGCTGTTGCCTGCCTGCATCAGTGCAAAACTCCTATTATCCACCGTGACCTGAAGGTAACAGATCACCATTAAGTGCATTCTTATGGAGTATTTTCTGTCTGCCCCAGGAATGGGGTAGATGTTATGGGGATGTGAGAAAAGCCTAAGGCATGGTACCAGATTCTGAGCTTACATTCTGCTTGGGGAGAGAAAGTACAAAGAAAAAATTAAATAGCAGAACAGTACAGTACAATATAGCTATCAATTTTATTAAGTAGCTTTCAGAAATTCTTTATAATCATCAAATGCCTGAACACATCTTTTTTGTTTTTCCTGATGAACTCCCAAATTCACTTTTCCAGGGTCAGAAAAAGTAATATGCTAATTTGAAATTTATAAAAAGTGGTGCTTGATCTTTAAAGTCTATTTCATACTTTGTAAAATCCATTAATTGGTGATTTGAAAAATTTGCCCTACTAATTACCATCCCCTTGCACTGGGCCTTTCGTACTGTAGTCACTTGACAATGTTCGTTGAATGGAATTGGCACCCAGTTAGGATTCACTAGCATCTCTGGAGCACTGACAATGGTGCCAGGTATTCTATTAGACACTTTATGTGCACTGTCTCTTGGGAGGGAGACATTCTTCTTTGCATTTTTTTTTTTTTGCGATACGCGGGCCTCTGGCCTCTCCCGTTGCAGAGCACAGGCTCCGGACGCGCAGGCTCAGCGGCCATGGCTCACGGGCCCAGCCGCTCCACGGCACGTGGGATCTTCCCAGACCAGGGCACGAACCCATGTCCCCTGCATCGGCAGGCGGACTCTCAACCACTGCGCCACCAGGGAAGCCCTCTTCTTTGCATTTTATGTTTGGGGAAACTCAGGAGCTGAGAGGTTATGTGATTTGACTAAGGTCATATAACTAGGAAGAAGCAGTACCAGAATTTGAATCCAGCTCTTCTGATTCTAAGTTACAGTTTCTTTTCATTATACTTATGTTTCGAGAAACATGCTTCACGGCTAATATTTGCATCACTGTCCTCTAGTGTGCTTGTTAAATGCAGGCTACTGGGTTCCCCGCTGAATCTTTTGGGCTATAATTTTTGTGATGGTACCAGGGAAGCCCAGGAGTTTTTATCTTAGGCACCCCAGGTGGTTTTTGTATATTCTAAAGTTTGAGGATCATAGCTACATACTAGCGTTTCTGTTCTGAGGGTGTTTTTTAGTTTATTTGTTTGTTTGTTTCTTTAATTAAGATACCATAAAATTCACTCTTTTAAAATGTACAATTTGGTGGATTTTAGTATATTTACAAGGCTGTGCAACCATAACCACTGTCTAATTCCAGAAAATTTCATCATCCCCCCAAAAAATCCTGTATTCATTAGGGGTCACTCCTCATTCTCCCCTTGTCCCAGCCCCTGGCAACCACTAATCTACTTTCTGTTGCTTATTCTGGACATTTCATCTAAATGGGCTTGTACAGTATGTGACCTCTTTCATAAGCATAGTGTTTTCAAGGTTCGTCTATGTTGTAGCATATATCAGGACTTCATTCCTTTTTGTTATAACATTCCATTTTGTGGATATATCACATTTTGGTTATTCAGCAGTTGGTGGACGTTTGAGTTGTTTCTACTTTGGCTATTATGAATAAGGCTACTATGAAGATTCATATACTAGTTTTCATGTGGGCATATGTTTTCAGTTCGCTTGGGTACATACTTAGGAGTGGAATTGCTGGGTCATACGGTAACTCTAATTTTTTGAGGAACTGCCACACCGTTTTCCAAAGTGGCTGCATTATTTTACATCCCACCAGCAACATATGCGGTTTCCGATTTCTTCACACTGACCTAACACTTGCCATTGTCCTGTTTTATTTTCCCACCCTAGTGAGTGTGAAGGCTCCAACAGCCTTAGACAGCCTTCTCCAGTGTGCTTCTGCACACAGTCAGCCCCTTTTCTGAGTGGAGCGAGGAGGATACATCTCAGTGAATATTATAAGCCTCACATCGTACAAGTACATAGTTCTGTGGGGACAGTGCAGATACAACATGGTTCCTATGCTCATCATGTTAAAGGACTGGTGAGAGAATGTAAATGAAAGATTTGGAATTGAAACCTAAATAAGTGAAATACAAAACTTTATAGAACAAAGTGATGAATGGAAGAGATTCAAGTGGCTTAATATGTGGTCAGATAGTGGGATCTGGCAATGGTGATTGGAGCCTTCTGGAAAAGTCGGATTTTGAAGGACTGGTGGGATATAGGTGGTCACAGAGAGGATGAAGGGCATTTCAGGCAGAGAGCAGAGCCCGAGAACTGCCGAGAGAAGGGAACAAGAAGGCATTTGAAGATGAGGAGATAGGTAAGGGCTTGGTACCTGGCCAGTTACAGACCAGGCTAGAGTGACTGCAGGCCACTGCTCTAAGAATATAATGACACTTTATTTTTTTTATTGAAATATAGTTGATTTACAATGTTGTATTAGTTTCAGGTTTTGACAGTTTATTTCTGGTTGCCTTAACCATGAGTGAAATTCTTGGGCGTGTTAGCATGTATTTCAAAATAGGCAGTGGTACCAACATTTTAGGACCTGACCTTTCTCCCTGCCACCTGCCTTGGAGAAGAGTTCATGAGGGGCAAAGGAAAGGGGGAGAAGTGTGGCCCAGCTGCACCAGCACTGCTTCTGTGACCCGTATGAGCTCAGGTTTCTCCAGAGCCCCATTCTCCCCCCAGGTCAGATGGGGTTCGATTTTATATTGGAACTCAGATTGTATAGCACAGTAACTTGTACCGACTGAACTGTAAGCTCTGTGAGTGATGAGCGTCCTTCACGTTGCCAGACGCGCAGGGCACGTTGCTCTCCCTGTCTCGTTCTCCTGCCTATGGCATCTGCCTCCTCTGTGACTGTCTCTTCCCATGACCCCTGTGCAGCGTGTTCTCCGGGCTCCTCAGACTCCTTGGTTGCTCCTCTTATCACTTAGCCTCAGAGCCGCAACTTCCTCGTCTGTAAGGTGGAGACAACAACGCCAGCCTTGTTAGGGTCAGGGTGAGGCTAAAGGAGAACATGCATGTCAGTGTGCAGGCGCATCCTTGGCGTAGAAGATCCTGAGCGGGCACCCAGGGAGGTGAGAGCAAGGGAAGAGACCAAGAGGGCCATTGAGCATCCTTTTAGAGAGTGCTACTCCCATGGTAAACAAAATCTTCCTTTATTGTAACTTTTTTCAACATTTGTTGGATTAAACGGGACCTAAATGATAATCATTTCATACCTGTAAATAGCACCTGCCCAGTTTACCCATTCCCAGCTTATTAGTGCTGCTGTGAGGCGGTGGAGAAGCGTCACCCATGATGGGAACCTGAGGCACAGAGCTCAGTGTCTTGCCTGGGGACACAGTCGGGGGTTGGTCTCAAGCAGCCAGAGCCTCTTCTTTCACTGCTCTGAACAGCCTGTGAGATGTCTCAGCAGAGAAACTCGGAGCAAACTGGAATCTGAGGGTAAGGCCGGGGCACAAGCGAGTGGCTGCCACGCTCTCTTCCTCAGCCCCTGCCCTTTGCCCCTCCGTCCCCCAGGGCTGGGCACACAGTAGTTGTGTTCAGTCAGTATTGAAGACCATCAGGTGTGCTGCTGGTTCGCCAGTAGTTGTTCAGGAGACTTTGTTTCCCTTTCTCCTTGACCTTGGAAATAAGGAGTATAAATAGGGGCCCCTGGGAGGAGGCCTTGACTGTGATTGTTCTAGAGGAGTCCTGTTGCTGTTGATTTTAGACGTTGACTCCCGGTTGTTTTGCTGAAGCTTTCCCAAGTTCCCCAAATCTTACACTCATTGCCATCTGGAGGCTTTTGTTAGCATGTTAGATCCTGTTGACTTCTACTACTGTGTGCTTGGTGGGCAGTCACATCGCCTGCCGCACTGCCAACTTCCTAGGCAGGCGTGAAAAGTCCCCGTGTGCTTCCTGTTTGCCCTGGCTCTGTCATTGCATCACAGGGCCTTGGCCGCTCAGAGCTCCCTGTCGTGGCTGGAACCAGCCAGCACAGCGCTAGCCGTAGCCAGGGCCAAGAAGTCCTTTGTTGTCCTCTTGGCCAGATAACGTGCTGGTGGCTGGTCTCCCGGTTGCTCCCCTATGAGCGACGTCTCCCTGGGCGACCAGGCGCCTCAGGAGTGGTCTGTGGGGCACAGGAGGGAGCACAGGCCAGGCTGGCTGTAGGGCCCCGTGTTGAGCCAGTGTCACCCTCTGCAGCGGCCAGCTTGGTCACACGCGGAACTGAGAAAGGACCCTCTTGCCCTCCCTACCACGTGTGTGGTCTTTCTTGCAAGTTCCAGAGGGGAAATAAGCTGAAAGCGGTCCCTGTCCTTAAGCAGCTTATGTTCTAAAAATAACCATGACAGAAGTTCTGGTCTTTATTGAAAGTCTCTCCTCCAGTACATAGTTTTAACATTTTCATTATTTCCCCCATTGTTTAATTGCCGTCTCTCTGAAGAATGATAGAGGTCATTCCTGCAGATCATGGGGTGTCGTAGACCTGGGACAGTCACGTTAGGCAGCCCTTTCTTTTTATCAACGGCGAAGCCTCTGCCTAGAAAGGCCGTGGCCTGAACAGTGATTTCAGTGATCAAACCAGAACAAAGGCCAAGGTTGTTTACTCTCAGTTTGGTTTCTGTTTGTTTGATTTTGCTGTATTTTACCATGATGTTTGTCCTAACATTTAAGAAAGGGGAAGAAAGGGTTAAGACTTAATAAGTACATTCTAGATTGAAAAAGTCCTGAATGTCTCCTCAGTTGTCAGAAAGGAGATGTAGACCTCATGAAGTAGAATAAGATGAAGATTCTTGTCCTGTTTTTGGAGCCACAGGTTGGAAAACCTGCATGCATCTAATCCTCCACAATTTCCAGTGGTAAAAAATTAAACTCTGTGGCTGACATGCCTGGATGCCGTATCTGCTTGGAATATTGTCAAGATGAAGAGGTCAGGAGGACGTGGCTTTCCAGACCTCTTAGCTAAAGCTGTGAGCAGAATTTGGGAGTGACGACTTTAATAACGCTCTTAGGCTGACAGGTTGGGAATAAGGTCAGCAATGTTAAACTCTCAATGAGCTGAAAGGTGGGCGGTTGTAAGTGATGGTAACCAGCGTCAGGCTGACTTCCTGAAGGGCTTGGCCAAAAACGAAGTCACCGTGCAGGTTCTCTGAAGCTTCCAGAAGCTGATGTATGAAGATCCAGTTGGTTCTCGACCTTCCTAAGCTCTTAGAATCCCTTTCGGCCCTGGTCATTTCACAGGTGGACAATGGTACCTGCCCTCATTGTTTCCTTTCTCTCACATCAGTGCAACAGGGGAGGGTGAAGTCCCAGCGGTGTGGCAGCCTGAGCCCGAATCCCGCCCTCGCAGCCTTGTGACCTCAGACATGTTAGGTGACTGGACTCCGTTCTCTCGTGTGTTAAGAGGGACAGTGAGGCTGTGTAAGAATTTCGTTCAATACTGTAGGTAGAAGCGTACATGGGGCAGGGTTGAGCCTATATTAAGCTCTGTTAGTTGCTGATACCATTGTTGTTTATATCATCCTGCCCCTGTGCCTTCCTGTTCCTAGTTCCACTTATCTAAGTCCTGCACTTCCTCCAAGGCCCAGCATTATCTCGTCTCCTCATTCGTAAGAGTGCTAGCCCATAATATGTCCGGTCCCATGTTTTCAGTTTTCCGGTGCCCAGGATGGTGCTGCCCCAGCCACAAAGGCCTGCCTCTGTGCCTCAGACACCTCATGTGTGCTCCCACCTCTGCGCCTTTATGCTGGCCGCTCTCTACTGGGAATGCTTGTCCCCCACGTGGTCCATGGCTGCTCCCCTCATCAGGGTGACTGTGCTGTTTATAGTATCATCCTTCTTTACTTTACATACATTTAATCTGCTGGAGTTTTTTCCACAATATTTATCACTACCGGGCAGTTATACTTAATATTATTTTTTTTTAAAAAATCATCAACTGGACTCTAAGCTCCATGAGAGGGACTTCCCTGGTGGTCCAGTGGTTAAGACTCTGCACTTCCACTGCAGGGGACACGGGTTTGATCCCTGGTCAGCAAACTAAGCTCCCCCAAGCCCTGTAGCATGGCCAAAAATAAAATTAAATTAAAATTAAAAAATAAAATAAGGGACCTCCTGGCGGTCCAGTGGTTAAGAATCCATGTTTCCACTGCAGGGCCACAGGTTTGAACCCGCATGCCATGCAATGTGGCCAAAAAAAAAACAACAACAAAAACCCTAAGCTCCACAAGAGGATGAACTTTGATTTGTTCACTAAGAAAAGTACTTGGCACGTAATAGGAGGTAGTAGTTCAAATGTATTTCTTTAATAAAGGAACGATAACAATACCTATCTTACATGTGTATAGGGAGGTTTACAATTCATTCTCTTACTTGCTTCATAAGAACAGTGATAGAATTATTATCAGCTTTACTTTACAGGTGAGAAACAAGCCCAAAGACATTGGTCCAAGGCCAGACATCTAAAATAGTCCCTGAGGTCTTCTGAACCCCAGGTGCAGTGTGGTTGCCACATGTCATGCTCTGTGTTAAGTGTTTTGTTGATGATGGTGCTGGCGGTGATGCAGGCAGCAGCCAGCTGGAGCTCGGAGGTCTTAACTGGTGTTACACAGGGACGGATAGAGAGGGGGCGGAGCTTGCAGCTACTGCTAAAGTGGCTGCTGCCAAGCGATCTCACCTTCCTAATCTCAACTGATCCTCCCAGTAGACTTGCACGGTAACCAAAGCAGGGATTATGGTTCTTTGCATTGATAGTTCTTTGATATTGCTCAGGCTTTCCCTGCATTGGTATCTCTGGCTCTCCTGTCTATTTTTGTACACACCCTTAATTTTTAACTGGTTTTCCTGTAAATATAGTTTTGTACAATGTTATCTTTGTGGGAGGGAGGGAGGCCAACTGGGGACCAGGTTAGATATAGTATAATTCCTGAGTTCTGTCAGTCTGGAACTAACCAGAAATACAAACCTAGTTTTTAAGGGGGGGGGGAACCCCAATGTGCATCATCTTTTATTCTGTCCTTTGTCTACTTAGTTTTCCTCCCTTCCCCAACAGTGATTTTGGTCCCTAGAACTACCTTGTTTGTGTTTTGATATGAATTCGCTTTTCAGTTTTCTAGGTTGTACATTCCAACATTAGAAGGAGAGAATCTGATTCAGGAAGGGCCTGAACACATACAACAGGAGAAGCATGGTTTCACAGGCACCCTGTAGGATGTATGAGGCCAGCAAGGAAGATTGTTGCTGAAAGATACTGAATAAGGGATTTAGGGGTCCCTTATGTGTGTGAAATACTGACCAGGTATTGTAGGGGACACATGAGCATAATATAATTATAGACCAGAGGCTGGCAAACTTCTCTGCAAAGGGCCAAAGAATAAATATTTTAGGCTTGTCAGCTATATAGGCTCTGTTTCAACTGCTTGAGTCCGCTGTTGGAGCTTAAAAACAGCCATAGACTAGAGGGTAAGTAACCAGTGGGCATGGCTTGGTTTGGACAGAAGGTCTTTGTCACCCCTTCCTAGCAGTGGTAAGTTGTGTAGATTTTTGTAGGGTGGCCATGGAAAGTTTTACTGAGGAGTTATGGCTTGAGCAAGGCCTTGAAGACTGGCTAGGAGTTGACTAGTGGAGGGAGCAATAATTGAATAAAAAGACAAACTAGTCAATATGGGGAATGCTTAGCAGACATTGAGCAAATCAGCCTGACTAGTATTTAGACACTTGGTTCCTCATTGACTAGGTTCCTATTATAGGGACATTTCTGAACATAAAGAACTAAGATACCCCTGGCCTTAAGCTTGTATCCAGTACATTGGGTGAGTGTAGTCATCCCTACCAGGGTAGGAGGATGGGGATGGGGGGCTTGAGTAATTGTTCTGCTTCCAACCTTCTTCCTGCCCTGGCAGAAAGACAATTCCCTGTCCTTCTCTAGAGCTGGATTGCCTAGGTTCACTTCCTTCCTTAATCACTGTGAGCCTCACTTTCTCTGTCTGTATAACAGGGATTATTATTACATTGTTACTATGAGGATTGAATGAGATAATCCATGTAAAGTGCTGAGACAGTAGTACTTGTATTAGAAAAAGCTCAGTAAATGGTAGCAGTTCTTTTTATAACCTCTAAATTCGATTGGAAATATTAGTGTTGCCTTGTTAGAATTATTTTAGATTCCTAAAGTGAGTATACGTTCAGGATAGCTTGACTGTTTCACTTGGTGTACATAGATTAAACTCATGAGCATTGTAAAAAGCTGTAGATGGTGGAAATATTTACCTGACTCAGCCTTGTCTTTGGGGAACAAGTCTCCCCTAAGAATTCTTATTCACAAGAGCATATCCACGCAAGTTTACGGTCATAGTTCACACTGCCTGTGTGGCTAAAACTCCCAAGGTCAAAATTGTAAATTAAAGTGATTATAGGTTATTAGTGCCCCAGGTGCATAAGTGAATTATCTCTGGAAGAATAATAGACTTTAAACTCAGGCCTCCAAGGCTTCCCACAGATAAATTCCAAGGAACATGAGTTAACAACAACAATGACAAAACCCCTCCCAACAATACCATGAGTGACACTCAGTAGGAGTAAGAAACAATAAACTACAGAGTCAGTTTGCAACAAAGACTTTAGGTATTGGATTTAGCAGATACAGACTATAAAATAAACATTTTTATAATTTTAGAAGAATTAAAGTATAGAAACAAGAGACATCATAATTGACAAGATAGTTTTTAAAGGACTAGCAGTAATAGTAAGGGCCTGGGTATTTGGTGGCTCCTATCTTATTTCTGACAGACTGACACACACACACACACACACACACACACACACACACACACACACACACACGGTGTTGTATGCGTTTCTCTTTTTTAGTTTATTCCATTTAACCAACATTTTCTGTTCTAAGCACTATGTTAGGCATTGGTAGAGAAGACTACAAATACCTGTGCTTGTCCTTAAGGAGTTTATAGTCTACTCTTACCTTTGTTTTCCGAAGGTGATCAGTCTTTGGAAGGCTGGAGACAAAAGACAATGGAGACTACAGACTTACTGACCTAACAAGATGTTTACTGCCCATGCATAGCCAGGTCTGTCCTCCAGCAAAGCAGTCAGCTCAATTCACCTATACCAAAAATTAATACATCTTGAGTACAGTAGTGCCCACTGTTTTGGAGTTGTTATTTCTTTGGCAGTGATCTTTGATACGAAGGATTTCACTAGGTTCTGGTCTTCAGAAGCTCCCTCCTACCCAGAACTCCTAACTCACTGCCCAAAGAATTCATCTATAAAAATATAAGGATGGGCTTCCCTGGTGGCGCAGTGGTTGTGAGTCCGCCTGCCGATGCAGGGGACGCGGGTTCGTGCCCTGGTCTGGGAAGATCCCACATGCCGCGGAGCGGCTGGGCCCGTGAGCCGTGGCCGCTGAGCCTGCGCGTCCGGAGCCTGTGCTCCACAACGGGAGAGGCCACAACAGTGAGAGGCCCACATACTGGGGGAAGAAAAAAAAAAAAAAAAAAAAATATATATATATATATATATACACACACACACACACACATATATATGTATATAAGGATGCTACTTTAACAGGAGAACTGTGCATTTGCCCACAGGCCTTTAATCACTTTGAGAAGTAAGCAAAATATAGCAAATATTTATTAATTCAGAAAATCCTAACCTATCGTAGTAAAGAAATTGATATATGTGTTTATAAGGCCCAAATGAAATCCCTGACATCAGGAAGAACAGAGTACTGACGGAACGTAGGGAAGGAGTGGTATTTGTCTGAGTGGGGGCCTGAGGAAAGCTTTGACAGTATAAGGACCATTTCTGCAGAGCTGAGAAATGTGACGAGCAGTCTGGGAAAATGGGACTCTTGCTTCCCCACCGTGGAATTTCCTTTTTTCACCCTATTGCCATGCATCTTTTTTTTGTTCCACTTGGAATGACCCTTGTTGACATACTTAGAGGAGAATAACTTTCCTATGCACATTAATGAGATTATCAGAAATAAAGTATCTTATTGATGTGTATGCAAACCAAATTTTCAAACACATTACTAAACGGTATCTTGGAATGGGCGGCTGGGCGATGTTTTTCAGGTTGAAAATATTCTCTTGCATGACCGAGGCCACTACGTCCTGTGTGACTTTGGAAGTGCTACCAACAAATTCCAGAATCCACAAACTGAAGGAGTCAATGCAGTAGAAGATGAGATTAAGAAGTAAGCTTTTCCTCCTTTCTTGGAATTTTATCCATTATCGGATCAGCAGTTTTACCTTCAGCTTATGATTGAGAAGGTCAGGGTGAGAAGACAGTGGTGCTTGTCAGTTGCCCCTCGTTGGCAGTTGGGTTGTTGGATTTTAAGTGGAGGATGGGGAAGGGGTTCATGACCATTGAGCAGTGGAGTAAAGTGAAGGAATCTTACAGCACTTTATCAATGGTCCTATGGTCATTATGCATAGATCTTTTGATTTACATCACATAGCCCTTAAAAAGGCACACACACCTTAGAAGTACTGTGATGTTTTAAGTGGGATCACGACAGCTGTGACATTACCAGTCAGTTGGTTGTGCTTTTTACTGAAACCTAAATGGCTGTGTATTCCTTCCTGCTCATAAGGAGCTCACCTGCAATCTAGTGGAATTAGTGGTGCGTAGGGCTGTTTAAGTCTCTGCAGATAGTGAATCACTGATTTCCACGAGAAAAAAGCTTCTTCAGGTTTGTGATTCCGGTAAGAACCTGACCCATTTTCCCCTGTTGTCCAGAGTGTTGGATTTTTCACAGGCACCAGCACTCACTATCACTGTTCATAAATCAGCAGTCTAGAGTGCACACATATCCTGATCCTCTCTCTCCGTTCCTGCTTCACGCCTGGCATCCGAGCCTGGGGCAGGAAGACTTACGGTCCAAGGCCCTGATAGGCACCTAAACCGCAGAGCCCTCTGGGCTCTAGAGACTCCAGCAGCGCAAATCACAGGCTTGGTAACACTAAGACTCTCACTTTGAAGATGAGCTTATCCTTCTCTTTTCTTGAGCCAGAGATAAGAGGAAAACTGTTGTTTCAGCCTTATGCTGGCAGCAAAGATCCGTCCACCTCCCAGCCTAGCCAGGGCCCACTTTATCCTCCTGAGTGTTCCAGCCAGTATTACATCTCTGTGTCGAGCCACATCTAAAGGGATTACTATTAAAAAAAAAAAAATCAGCCAAATATACTATCAGACAACAGGGATTTACAGGAGAAGATTTTGTTATTTGAGGAGCAAGAAAAGTTGCTTTTAGAGTTTATTTAATGCCTTAGTGTCTGCGTCCCCACCTGCTCTTAGATTGGAAGGACTGCAGCCAGAGGGCCGTGGGTGTGTGCCAAGGACTGCTCTTCATTTCACCTGCACTAATATTCCATACTGTCTTCTCCAGGGTGCTCCCAGGGAACTAGACTCTACTTATATATCCATATATATATGTATATTTTTTAAAATAATTCTGCTACCCCTGGTTTTTAATTATAGCATTGACATATTTAACAAAAAATGAATCTCTTGATTGTAGATACACAACGCTGTCCTATCGAGCACCAGAAATGGTTAACCTGTACAGTGGCAAAATCATCACTACGAAGGCAGACATTTGGGTAGGTGTCAACTAACCTATCCACATCTCAGATGTCAGCAGTCTTGGCCGTAAACTCCCAAGTTTAATGCAGACAGTGCCATAGCAAGAGTGGCCACTGTACCATATCATTGTCTACTTATCCCTCAGGGTTATTCTTGACTCGAGGTGATGAGCCACTGCTTCTCGAAGCATGTCAAAGAAAATTAGTTTAGACCTCTGTGAAAGTTATTCAGGTGACCTGCCCATTATTTAAGTGGTTCTCACATATGTGTTACTAGTTCTTAAGAGCAAAACCAGCTGAATACTTGTTCTTTATTGGAGCACAATTTGGTAATGAGGATAGAAATAATATAACTTAGCAGATATATAGTGATGTTGGGTTCTAAATTCAAGTTTCTAATGGGTTAATAGTACAGAGTGTTTAGATTTGCTGTAAATGTGGATGGTGCCAGTATCTCTCAGCAGACCCATTTGCAGCTATGATAAATAAATCACTAGTAGCAATCTGCTTTTTTTTACTTTTTTAGGCTCTTGGATGTTTGTTGTATAAATTATGCTACTTCACTCTGCCATTTGGAGAGAGTCAAGTGGCAATTTGTGATGGAAACTTCACAATTCCCGATAACTCTCGATATTCCCAAGATATGCATTGCCTAATTCGTAAGTATTTAAAGTTTCTAGTTTCACATTTTTATTTCTAATCTCTAGGAATGGATTGGAGGATAAAGGGATTAGATCCCGGGAGTGATGAGTGGGATGCAAAAATAAAGAAATCAGTTGATAACTGTTGGTCACTCAAAGACCATGTAACGGTGTCTAGTTAGAGTGGTGAGTCTTTTTGCCAGAAATCTAAACTTGGTTTCACACCTGGGCTGGCCACCCAAGCAGAAATCTTAACTGGGCTTTGAGCATTACAGTACTGCCCTGTTCTCTCGCAGTCTGTATGAAAGCTCTGGTACCAAAGGAGTCCAGCTGACTCATATCAAGCGATAAGAAATTCATCTTTGCAAAACTGGAAGCAACTCAAATTAAAATGATTGCAGTGCGTTGGCTGAAGTGAATACATAATTAAGACTATATAACTCTATGGAACTAGGTTTTTTCCTCTCATTTAGGTTAATCACTGGATTTTGATAAAAAGCATTTAAACTCAATGCTTTAAACTGTTTTTAAGATTCCCCACTCTTTTGTATCATCATAGTAAGCATATGTGCTAATGTTCATTAACCAGATGGCAGAATAAGTAATTTTTGCTCAACCCGCTGTATTGGAATGCGGAAGAAACAGAGATTTTTATTATCTTTTTACTTTGGTCAAGATGTTTAGTATCCACATTTTAACAATCACAGATTGTAAATCCTGAGTAATGCACTTTGGGTCCTAGGTGGGGATACACTTGGAGAAAATAGAAGAAGCAAATGCGGTGCGGAGCATCTGACATTTGTTGAAGGCCTACTTGTACCTCATTTAATTCTTAAAACCCTATATAGCAGGGGTCCCCAACCCCCTGGGCCGTGGACCGGTACCCATCCATGGCCTCTTAGGAACCCGGCCACACAGCAGGTGAGCGGCGGGCAAGCGAGCGAAGCTTCATCTGCAGCTCCCCGTCGCTCTCATTACCGCCTGAACCATTCCCCCCCACCCCGCCCCCCTTCCATGGAAAAGCTGTCTTCCGTGAAACCAGTCCCTGGTGCCAAAAAGGTTAGGGACCACTGCTATATAGTAAATATAATTATCCCTATTATACAAATGAGGAAACGGAGCCTCAAAAAGTATAGGTAATGTACCCAAGTTAACATAGTAGTAGCTTTTAAGTGACGACCCATTCCATTATACTAGTTTACACGAGTTTTATCAATCCGCCTCTTCCGTTTATTAATACAGAAGCGGGAGCAGTATTTAAAGGAATGGAATATCGTGTTTAATGGTTGTTGGATGTTTTCAGAGGTAAAGCATTATATTGATATCTGTACTAAAATTGCAGCTATGTAAATGAGATTGCAAGGAAATATGGGGAAATCGCCAAACTTATTGCTAGAATGGTAGGAATTTTTGCAAAAAAAAATTTTTTTTTTTTTACTTTTGTGCAGCAAATTCATATTACGAAAAACAGCTCTTTATGAATGTGTGTAACATGGCATCTTTCCTAAACTCTGATCTGTTTCACTTTACAAACTGTTGGAAGAGTCCACTGTCACCCTAACTCACAGGTCTGAAAATGCATTTCTTGTTATCCCCCCGCGCACACACACACACATGCCCCTTTCACTCCCAGTACAAGGTTCCCCTCTCCTCCTTTCAGTTTCTATCAGTGGTGTCGCCATTCAAGCCCAGATGACTGAAATTTAACGTTTTCTTTGGATCTGGCTAGCAAGACAGAATAGAGTCAGTCATTTCCTAAGCAGCATTAATGCTTTCTTTGAAGTTTCTCCTGTTTGCTTGACATTCTCTCTCTTCTCATCACTGTCACCATAATATATACCGACCCTGTCGGCTCATGCCTGTACTGGTGGACTGGCCTGTCTGTCCAACACACCCTCACTATGAGATTAATCTTACAAAATACCACCCTATCATGTCCCTATTCAGTAAACCTCATGGCTTGCCAATGGTCCCATGTATTCTGGATTCATCCTCCCCACCTTATTTCCCTTTATTCTCTGACAAGGAGACCTCTGCCCTGTCCTCTTGGTTCCTCTATTCCTTGCAACAAAGCGTTCTGTTGCCTTTCTCCAAGTCCGTCTTTGCTCAGACTGTTTTCTTACCTGGAATGTCTTTTTCTCTGCTTTTGCCCTGACTGACTAAATTTTTTCCTGCCTTCAAGGACCAGCTCCACTCCTGCCTCTTCTGCAAAGGCCTTCATAAGGCTGCAACCTCATCAGTCTTTTCTCAACTTAGGGTCCAAACCATTCATTTGATTACTTAAGCAATAAATTGCCTTACATTGCTGTTTACATGTATATGTGTTTGTGTGTCTTCTCAAGGATTTTTTCCCCTGGGGATTTTTCCAGCTTCAGAAGGAGCAGAAGCTTAAAGGACCTGGAAACAGACACATGATCTGTAGATCACAGTAAAAGTAGAGATGTATTTGTTATCTTGTCATTTCTTTTAGATTGGAAACCAGCTAGTACGTCCAACAAAAGAATAATAAGTAAATTCATGAAATTTGAGTTTTGGTTATAATTATCAAGAATAATCATTTGTCTAGCTGATAGTATGAAAGAAGGAGACCAGAACTTCCTAGGTACCAGAAAATGAATGTGTTAAGTTCCACACTGAGAACTTGAGTCCCTGTTGTGCAGATCACAGAATGTGAACTTAAAGTATCTTTGTTACAGTTCAAAAACTTTGTTATTTTCTTGCAGATATTTAAAATTTTAGGAAAGTTAGAGCTTCCCTTTCTGAGAGGGGAAGAAAAGGGCTAATCGTACTGTCTGACTTTTATGAGAAATAAAAATTTTAAAAAGAATTTTGGTAATAGAGAAAGTATGCTTCTTAGCTAATGTAATAACTCTTTGGGTATTATTAAATAATTCATATATGTTTATCTTAGGGTATATGTTGGAACCAGACCCTGACAAAAGGCCAGATATTTACCAGGTCTCCTACTTCTCATTTAAACTACTCAAGAAAGAATGCCCAATTCCAAATGTACAGGTATGTGAAAGGTACTTTTTAGGGGAAGTAAACATGATTGAATTGTCATTTAGCATTCCTGGGGTATCAATCAGCTGTTTAAATGAATAAGGCGTCCCTTGCTTTATCTAATAGGGGGCATTCAAACAAGGCAACTATGAAGGAGTTGCTATAAAGGGAATCCAATTTTTCCATAGAATTTAATTATAAAACTGAGGCAATTTTGCACACACACACACACACACACACACACACACACACACACACACACACACACACACACACACCCTGGGGATTGAGTTGAACGCTTTGGGTAAAGATTGACCAACTTTACCTTGTCAGCTGTCCTAGTTCCCTGAGAGCCAACGTGCCTGTTGTATTTACCGAGAGGAGGTTGGGCAGGCCGTTTCCCTAAGGCAAGGCCCTGGACTTGCCACTGTGCCTAGGGGAACATAAGCCCCTTGTCCCTTTCCTCCTTTGCTGTAGCAGACCTTTCTTGATTTTGCTTCTGTTGCTGGCCAGTCTGGAACTCACACTCCTTTTTTTCTACCCTCCCCACATATGTCAGGCCATCAGAATGTTTTCTACACGGTCATCCTAAACTCTACAGACAGTTTTCAGAGTACAGTGCTTGCAAACACCCTTCTTGTAGTCTTGGCATATTTCTCATGTCATAGTATGATTCAACTTTCTTGAATATTTTACTAATGGATGCTGGAGTAAAAAATTTCTAATTGCAAATTGTCTTATAGTTTCTCCAGTAATGAACTTCTGATGTCACTACTGGAGCTTGAGGGTGCTGATAAGTAACACTTCTCTTTCACTCCCACATTTGGAATCAGATGTGGGAATCGTTCAGATGGAGCTCGGCATATTGGCTTTATTACTAAGAAGACTGAGTCAGGGAATGTGGCTTGACCAGTCAGGCTCCCTAACATTAGCTCCACATGACTGAGCAGCGAACGCCTGGTTCCTGAGGGACAGGCTCGTCCATAGAGGAGGGGGGCCGAGGGCAAGCCAGACCAGCTCACTTTTCTCTCCCAGTCTTATCAGTCAAGTAAGTTCCCCCTTTCCCTTGGGAGAGGAATGCTTGGAGGGTGGGAGAGAAGCTAGGAGAAATTTTCTAGCCAAAATCCCCTCCCCCCCCACCTGAAAACATGAAGGAAATGGAGGTGCCTCCTGAAAGCCACTTTCATTATTAGTGTTCCATGGTTCGGGTTTCCCAGATTAAAACGAAGGATACTGTGCAGTAACCTAAGACAACGTGATCCCTTTTGCTGTCCCACTTTCCCGTTCATGAAGTTAAATAACGTGAAATAGGATTGGAAGCATTCAGGTTGGTAACTCATTTTTAAAAAGTAAGCGTCACCAGTCTCAAGCCTTTGGCACTTGCTCAGTGGTGGCCAGCCGTTGTCTTGTGGCTCCCTAACCACAGGAGGCGCTGTTAGACGCATGGTGCAGAATCCGAGCCCGAGGAGCTCCGCCTGCCTTGTGGGTTGAGCAGTGCCTCACATGCTGGGAAGAGGGGCTGGCTCAGCAACCACACACACCGCGGCTGTGGGTTTCTCCCAGCATTCTCACTGGAAGGCTAGGTGCACCCTGGCTTGGCCCACTAGGCAGCACCAACGTCTCTAAGATCTAGCTGAGAGCTTAAGTATAGCCTACAGACCTCTTTTCATTCCTTTCATAACATCACTTCTAAGCTGTGCTGTAGGAGGGGGAGGGAGCTGAGATCAAGCCCCAGTGCTCTTGCCTGGCCCAGAGGTTGAGAATGACAGGGGTGGAGTGTGCTGTACTCAGGCTGCTCTGTTCCCTTCTCAGATCCTTTGCCTCCCTGACTGGGGCTGAGTCCAGTGGGATATACTTAGGTTAACTTCTTCCCTTCCCAGACCAGAGATCAGGGTCTGAAAGCCACTCCGGAAGACCCTAATGTGTATTTCCATTGGCCCAATCATGCTGGTTATTCTTTTTCAAAGAAATCTGTGGGGTGAATTTTGGGAATTGGGTGAAGTGGGAGAAGGGAGTCAAAAGGTACAAATCTCTAGGTATAAAATAAATAAGTCATGGGGATGTAATATACAGCATGGTGACTATACTTAGTAATACTGTATTGCATATTTGAAGGTTGCTGAGAGAGTAGATCTTAAAAGTTCTCATCACAAGAAAAAGAATTCTATAACTGCGTATGGTGATAGATGTTAACTAGACTTATTGTGGTGATCATTTTGCAATATTTACAAATATCAAATCAATCATATTGTACACCTGAAACTAATATAATGTATGTCAGTTACATCTCAATTATTTAAAAAATCTCTGGTGTCCTATTAAAATTTTCTTTCAATTCTATAGAACTCTCCCATTCCTGCAAAGCTCCCTGAACCAGTGAAAGCCAGTGAGGCAGCTGCAAAAAAGACCCAGCCAAAGGCCAGGTAAGAAAGTTGCTGTAGTAGCAAGAGAGGGGACCTTATGGTTCTTGATTTTTAACACTGCCATGGCCAGAGGCTGCACAGAACAGGAAAGGAAGCTCTGTCTCCCCCAGGCAGAAACTGTTCTTTGGGAGTGCAAGTTGGAATATAGTAAGATACAGAGATCTACATCTGAAAGAGAATCGAGAACCCCACAGCTACTCCCTTTGCTTGGGAATAGGTGCAGGGCATTCAGAGGTGCGGTGACAGCAGACCTTAAGTATTGCTAGTACAATATTGCTAAACATGTGTCCTGGCCTTTGCATAGCCTAGTCCACCACATTAATCTCCAGGAAATCTTACTTTCTGTGGCTCCAGCCACATTAGGAAAGTACAGGTCAAAGCATTGAGTCCATGAACAGCAAAAGAGCCTATGGATCTTAGGTAATCACATTCTAAAT
The DNA here is from genome assembly GCF_011762595.2 of Tursiops truncatus. Taxonomy (NCBI): domain Eukaryota; kingdom Metazoa; phylum Chordata; class Mammalia; order Artiodactyla; family Delphinidae; genus Tursiops; species Tursiops truncatus. The sequence continues at coordinate 30,586,379 of NC_047047.1, forward strand.
AACGGAGGTTCTTCCAAGTAGCAGGTCAAGAGAGGAGTCAAGAAGCTAGGGTTTTATTTGGGGAAATGCCCCTGTGCGAGAAAATAGAGTGGGTGCCGAGGAAGCTGGGAGAGCCATCAGAAAGCATGGAAGTCTGACCCAGAGCAGGGAGGAGAAGGTTGGCTCCAAGTGACCTGGACTGCCTGCCACACAAGGTAAGGAAGGTGCATTGTCCAGGAGTCCTGTCTTTTAGGAACCGGCCTGCCTTAATATCCTTGTGGCTGGAACATTATGGCTGAGAGCAGCCTCTGGGAAGCGTGGCCTCGGGGCACACAGGGCAGTGGATTTCAGGAGCACAATAGCTGAGCCACTTGGTCTTTTACACCCTTGTAGTCGAAGGTCTGCAAGGCGCATCCTCATGGCTGCCATGTCTTCCAAATGGCAAATTCTCAGGGTAGTCCCAGAATTGTTTATACCCTACTTTTCTACCACACTCCCATGCCAAGGAAGCCTTAGTGCAAATTATATCAACAAAGCACCCTAGATGGGAATATATGAATTTTAATAGAATAGTAAAATAACTTCTGTTTTAGAAAATTCTTGAATATTTATAGAATGCCTGTTGTGTGTCTATTCCAGATGTGACTCTAAAGTAATAAGACTTTGGTTTTTAACAAACTTAGCAAACTACGTCCATGATGTTACTTTGCATTCTGTTTATATGTTAGTAAGTCTGCCATGATCACCTCTAGGAATTGCTTTTGGGGCTGATTTAATTAGCTTAATCTTTTGGGCTTATGGCCATCTTGTACTAGGCCCAGACTTGGTATGTATAGAGGCTAAGCAAAGATCCATTCCCACAAAGCACACACATTTATAAAAATTATAATACCTGCTGACGTTTGAGTGGTACTGTGTTGTGTAAAATGGAGAAAATAATACCTACATCATGAGGCAGATGAGAACATCAAACACTCCTGTGACTGTGTAACTTATATAAACTCTATGGTGCCCATGTGTTAGTTCGTGTGGACCTCAGTAATGCTGCAAGAATATACAGACCTTACAGCCAAGAGATTTGGATCTAAGCTGTTCTGTATATAATCTGCAGTGATTTCATTTGCGTGATCACATTTGCTCCCCAGTCCTGAGAGGTGGGTTTTTCTTTCAGACTCCTTTTTTTTTTTTTCTTGGCCCCGTCACGCGTCTTGTGGGATCTTAGTTCCCCAACCAGGGATTGAACCCTCGCCCTCTGTGAAAGTGCAGAGTCCTAACCACTGGATCACCAGGGAATTGTCCTCAAACTCTATTTTTAAAGTAGCCACTATTCATTGAGGCATCACATATACCAGCTACCATACTAGGTACTTTACATAAATAAGATGACCTTTTTCCCCCCCTTAAAACAAATCTGTGAGGTTGTTGCTGTTCTCACTTCACAGATGAGGAAACAGAGACTCAGAATTGTAAGTCAGCTGCTCAGGGTAGTTAGTCAGTATGTGATTAGCAGAAGAACCAGAACTCCAGCATCCTCACTCTTTCTACTCTGCACGTTAAGTGGTTTGCCCAGGATCACACAGATAGGGCAACTTAGAGCCAGATCTGCTGGCTTCAAGATCTGTATTTTCTTACAATATACTGAGGTCCATACAAACTAACATTTTGAGCACGCTTCAGTTTATAAAATGGTTTTACAGTTATTGATACATTGATGTTCACATCTGCCTCATAAAGTAGGTATTATTGTCTCCATTTTATACATAAGGGACCCCAGGCTAAAAGAGGTTCAGTGGCATGCCTGTTATCACAGTTAGTTACTGGGGAGCTAGAGTTCAAGTTCGGTTTTCTTTGACTCCAAATCCCATTGATTCTAAAAATGTTACCCTTAGGAGACCAGTGTGGAAGTTCTTGGCGTTTGGTTTTCTACAGAAGTCTGTTTACCTCCCTCACCCTTGGCTTGATCTTTCTTACCCCTTTCTCCTCTTTCCCAGCATCTGTCCTGTTTTCCTTCCCACCTCCCTTCCCCAGGTCACAGCCTCTCCGATGTGATAGCTTTTATATTACCAGCTTTCCACCCAGCATGAGAGCAGGATGCCAATGAAAAGCCTCAGGGTCCAGAATGGGCTTGCCTTGGAGACATGTCATGAGGAAGGACACGGGGCCAGCTGCTCTGCTTCCTATTTTGCATTTTATGGAGGCTGTGCCAGATATATTTTGGAAATATTCACGAAGCTTGTTTATTTTGGCCTTCACCTCAGCTATTACTCCCTAAAGTGTGTTTTCAAAGGATAGCCACTCTGATCTAAGTTAGCTAGTAGCCAGCTTCCTGCGCTGCTCGAAATCAAGGGAAGCTACCACTTGGGCTGTAGCACCATCGCAAGGAGCAAGCAGACTACACTCTGTACTCATTTAGATTAGATTTGGCTGTGAGTTCTAGAAAGTGCAAATGACAGTGGCTTATATAAGATAGATTTTTTTTTTCTCTCAAGTAAACAACATCTGGAAGCAAGTAATCCAGGGCTGATACGGAGTTCTGTTCCACAAAGCCCTCAGGTACCCAGGCTGCTTTAAGCTCATCACTCCACCATCCCTATGGTTGTGGCCATGCCCTCATGGGCCGATATGGCAGCATCCCTCTTCCAAGCAGCAGGATCAAGGAATTGCCAAAGAAGAAGAGAGACAAAGAGCATGCACAGAGTTTCTTAAGGTTTCTAGAAACTGCTACATAACAATCTGTTTATAACCCACGTAGGCCAGAACTTAGACGCATGGCCATACCTGATTACAAGTGAGACTGGGCAATGTGATTTTTACTCTGGGTGACCCTATGTCCAGCTAAAAATTCTTATTACCATGGAAAAAAGCAAATATGTGTATTGGAGGAAATAGAGTTCCTGTCACACTCCCCAAATCCTTTATCTTGGGTTATTTACTTATTCCTTCTAGTTGCGTTATTGGATTAACTCATTTGATGCTTCTTATTATAGAGAGACCATTTTGACAGCTAGTTCGAATCAGGTTTGAGTCCCTGTACATCTGAAAACCACCTGCTTTAAACCCCTCTTTGCATTATCATCAAAGTAGATTCTAGGAAATCCTAAGAAGTATTAGGCAAAATGGTCCCAAGATCAAAAAAGTTTGAGAAACGTTGCATTCTATATAATGCTGTCTTTGAGGTATTCCTTGCACGTTCACAAGTGAAAAGTTTTTCTAGAAAGGAATCTGCTATTTTGATCAGTGTGTTAAAACTTATTTGCCCACCTTTTTTTTTTCATAACATCTAGTAACACAAAACATCCTGTGGAATACCCTCTGGGAAATGTTGATTAAGTGGATATGGAAGGTTTGGATGAATGTGGAGGTGAAAGGTTATCCATCATGTACTCTGTCTGCCCCCTCTTCATTTTCTCACCCTTTAACAGGCAGGTTTTTTTTCACCTTTTCTCTTTCTAGACTGACAGATCCCATTCCCACCACAGAGACTTCAATAGCACCCCGCCAGAGGCCTAAAGCTGGACAGACTCAGCCCAACCCAGGAATCCTTCCCATCCAGCCAGCCCTGACACCTCGTAAGAGGGCCACAGTTCAGCCCCCACCTCAGGCCACAGGTCAGTAACTAGGTCGGTTTGAAACTTGGTACACCTCTTTGTCATCCTGGACTGTAGAGAAGTCTTGGAAAGCCTGGTTTTTCCTGGAATGGAATCTAGAGACATGTAAAGAGTAATGGTTTTCCTCAAGGAACTGGAGATGAGCTGCCGTTGAAGTTGTACGGGTCATGGCTGGCCAAAAGGAAGGCCTCACATTGAATTCTCCAGTGGATCTCCAAGGCCACTGAAGCCTGTTGTCTCTATTTTTTCTAGTCTTGGCCCTGATTTTATGACGTGGTCCATTCGTCCCCTGCCTCCCTCTCTATTTCATATAGTTCTCTTTGCATTAAAAAAAAAAATCTTTTTGGACACAGAGGAATTATTTCTTTAATGCTCTGTCTCTTGAGGTATCTGTCACCTCTTCATGTTTTGTTTTTCCATTTCTAATGAGCGGACTGAGTTTCCTTTCGTAAAGAGGATTGATCCAAATTATCAAGTAACTGAACACAGCCATCACTCCCCCTACCAGGAAGCTGCTGTTGGTGAATTTGGTGGTCATTTACTTACAGTCAGGCATCCAGACTGGGGTTGTGTAACATACATGTAAACCACCAAAGAATGCTTTGGTCCTGCAGTGTGCCACAAATGCAAAGATTGTGTTTATGTACAGTAGCATCAAAGTCCGGTTGAATATGTAGATCCTCAGGGTGCTGACTAAAGGAGTAATTGACTAAATGGGATGGTGAGCAAGGGAGGACTTTTTGAAGGAGACAAGCATTGAACACTGTTATTGGACCATGTTTTGAAAAATATGAAGCACGTAGTATGGCAAGAAGAAGGAAGGGCCTTCCAGGTGCAAGGACAGTGAGAAGCCCATGGATCTTGGGATTATCTGTCCACTGATCACCCCCTCTTTATTGCTTTGGCAAGAAAGAAAGCCGCTTTCGTTTGGAAGAGTTTTGAGCCCTTATATGGAGTTTATTCTCCTTGCAGGATCCAGCAATCAGCCTGGCCTTTTAGCCAGCGTTCCTCAACCAAAACCCCAGCCTCCACCCAGCCAACCCCTACCGCAGTCTCAGCCCAAGCAGCCCCAGGCTCCGCCCACCCCACAGCAGCCGCCTTCCACGCAGGCCCAGGGTCTGCCCACCCAGGCCCAGGCCACACCCCAGCACCAGCAGCAGCTCTTCCTTCAGCAGCAGCAGCAGCAGCAGCAGCAGCAGCAGGCGGCACCGCCTCCTGCACAGCAGCCAGCGGGCACATTCTACCAGCAGCAGCAGCAGCAGGCCCAGGCTCAGCAGGTAAGGCGGTGAATGTGACCCTCGCTTGGCATATGTGAGTCATCCCTGTGAAAAGGTCCACTACGTGCAGGTGTCTTCCTTGGGAAGCCCTGGGAAGACAGAGAGCCATGACCCGGCACAGCGTTGTACTCACAGATGGCAGACACTAAACCTCACACAGTGGAGCCCTCACTGCATCACTCACAGCCCTCCCCTGCTTCTTCTCAGGCCATGGGGAATTCTGCACCTCACCAGGGAACCTCAGCAAGGAAGCTGGTTTTTAAGGACTCTTTTTTAAATTTTTATTTATTTTTTATTTATTTATTTATAACATCTTTATTGGAGTATATTTGCTTTACAATAGTGTGTTAGTTTCTGCTGTATAACAAAGTGAATCAGTTATACATATGTCCCCATATCTCTTTCCTCTTGCATCTCCCTCCCTCCCACCCTCCCTATCCCACCCCTCTAGATGGTCACAAAGCACCGAGCTGATCTCCCCGTGCTATGCGGCTGCTTCCCACTAGCTATTTTACGTTTGGTAGTGTATATATGTCCATGCCACTCTCTCACTTCGTCCCAACTTACCCTTCCCCCTCCCCATATCCTCAAGTCCATTCTCTAGTAGGTCTGTGTCTTTATTCCCGTCTTACCCCTAGGTTCTTCATGACCTTTTTTTTTTTTCTTAGATTCCATATATATGTGTTAGCATATGGTATTTGTTTTTCTCTTTCTGACTTACTTCACTCTGTATGACAGACTCTAGGTCCATCCACCTCACTACAAATATCTCAATTTTGTTTCTTTTTATGGCTGAGTAATATTCCATCGTATATATGTGCCACATCTTTATCCATTCATCTGTCAATGGACACTTAGGTTGCTTCCATGTCCTGGCTATTGTAAATAGAGCTGCAATGAACATTTTGGTACATGACTCTTTTTTGTTTTTCTTTTTTTTTTCTGACATGACACCATCATCAAATTGAAGCAGAAAAACAATTATTTCTTATTATCATCAAATATCCAGTAGTGTTTAACTCTTTCTGGTGTGTCATAATTTAAATTGCTTTGTATATTTTTTCACATTTTTTTGCTCTGAATATATTCATTTTATAATGATCAATATATCTTTTAAGTCCCCCTTTTAGCCATAGGTGGCTTCCTCCTCTTTTTTTCCCCTTTGCCACTTTTTTTTTTTTTTTTTTTTTTTAAAGAAACTGGGTCGTTTGTCCTGTAGAATTTCCCACATTCTGGATTTGGTTGATTGCATCCCTGTGGTGTTGTTTAATATGTTCCACCACCCTCTGTGTAAATGGGTAGTTTCTTGAGGCCTCTCAGTATTTGATTCAGGTTGATAGTCCTTTGTTCTTCCAGTTGCATCACATCAGGAGACATACAGTAGTCTCAACATCACAAGACATACAGTAGTCTCACCTTGTCTGTGGGGGATACATTCCAAGACCCCCAGTGGATGTCTGAAACCACAGCTAGTACCGGACCCTATATATACCATGTTTTTTCCTATACATACATACCTGTGGTAAAGTTTAGTTTATAAATTAGGCACAGTAAGAGAGTAACAAGAATAGCTAATAATGAAATACATCAATTATAGCAATATACTGTAATAAAACTTATGTGAGTGTAGTGTCTCTCACAAAATATTCTTGTGATGATGTGAGATGATAAAATGCCTGCTTGATGAGATGAAGTAAGGTGAATGTCGTGAGCATTGTGACATAGCGTTAGGCTACTCTTGACCTTCTAACCATATGTCGGAAGGAGGGTCATCTGCTTCTTGGGATCCAGAACCATGGAGCCATGACAGTGTCAATGGTTGCATGTCAGGAGCAGATGGTGTCAATGGTTGGGGATCCCAGCCAGGACGAAATGGGACGGTGCAAGGTTTCGTCACACTGCTCAGAACAACATGCAGTTTAAAACTTATGAATTGCTTATTTCTGGACTTTTCCATTTAATATTTTCTTTTTTTGTTTTCTTTCCTTTTTTTTTGCGGTACACGGGCCTCTCACTGTTGTGGCCTCTTCTTTTGCGGAGCACAGGCTCCAGACATGCAGGCTCCGTGGCCATGGCTCACGGGCCCAGCCGCTCCGCGGCATGTGGGATCTTCCCAGACCGGGGCACGAACCCGCGTCCCCTGCATCGGCAGGCAGACTCTCAACCACTGCGCCACCAGAGAAGCCCCCCATTTAATATTTTCATATCACTGTTCATCACGGGTAACTGAAACTGCAGAAAGCGAAACTGTGGATAAAGTCTGCTTGTCCCCTCTTTTATTAATATTAAGATCAATCTGTGGGTTTGGCGTTGTCTGTCTGATCCAGTCACTTAATATTCCCCTTCAGTTTGTTTCCTAAGTCCATTAATTCATTAGGGGTGGCAAAGCGGTGATATTCTAGCATTCCATCTTCATTTCGGGGCTGGATTTTTCTGTAAAGAACTTGGGGTCGAACTCGCACCCCCTGCATTGGAAGCGCGGAGTCTTAACCACTAGACTACCAGGGAAGTCCCCTGTAAAGAACTTTTTCAGCAAGTATTTGATTACCCTGAGGTACTGTTTGTACAGAAAAGGCAGAAATAATGCATGACTCTTTCCCTGTGTTTACCAGTTTTCAGAATAATGAGTTTGTTCATAGTACCATCCAGAAGTGAACAATGAAGATTTTGTTTTGTTCTTAGTATCATTATGAGTTCATGCATCTTAATATATTTGATATGTTTCCACACATTGCTGTTAAAAAAATTTGTCCCAGTTGTCTCAGTTTTGGCCAGTGGAAGTCTCTTCAGATTGGCTCCTGGGTCCTTTGGCTGTGACTCCAGTAGCCTTTAATGTGTCCTTGCTATTTGGTGTAACAAGCTGTTCCAGAATCATTCTGCCCTTGACCTGGAATCAGCCATTTCTCCAAGGAGCTGTTTCCCTTTAATGGAAATGATATTTAGAGACCACAGTCTTGCTACTAGGGATACCCATTTGCTAATGGGTTGGTTATTATTTTTAGGCCTTTTCAGTGAATAGTTAGGACACATATATATATATTTTTTAATAGAATATACACCATGAATTCAAATTTATATTTCTAAAGCAGATTTGTAATTATAGGATTTTTGTTTAACTTCTTGGATTTTATATTTGTATCTTTCTCATCTGGAAATCTTGATTCCTAACAACATTAACATAATTCTTAATTGATTTATAGTTTCAAGGTAACAATACCAATATGATTACTGAAAACAGTTTAAGATTTCTTTGCCATTCTTGTTTTTTGGGTTTTTTGTTTTTGTTTTTTTGCGGTATGCGGGCCTCTCACTGCTGTGGCCTCTCCCATTGCGGAGCACAGGCTCCGGACGCGCAGCCTCAGCGGCCATGGCTCACGGGCCCAGCCGCTCCGCGTCATGTGGGATCTTCCCGGACTGGGGCATGAATCTGTGTCCCCTGCATCGGCAGGCGGACTCTCAACCACTGCACCACCAGGGAAGCCCTTCTTTGCCATTCTTACACCTAGAATGTTTAGCACATTATTTTCTAGGAGTTTGGCTATTAATCTGTTACACAGGTTTATTTGCTTTGTTTTGCTGTTTAGTTATTGCTTTTTAAATTTCGGTTTAATTTTGTTTTGTGAAAATGTAAAACATTTACATAATTTCAAACTTAAATCTGCAAAATTCTGTTCCCTCCATCCCATATATGGAGGTATCCTTCATTCCTATTTACAACTTGAGAGTGTTCCCTTTAAAGGATATATAGCATAATTTATTCCAATCAGTCCCCTGTTGACAGACATTTCGTTGTTTCTAGCATTTTGCTATTATAAGTAGCCAGCTATTTATTGATATCTGCTTTTTTTGCTAACGCTTTAACTTTGCCCCAGTAGGCAAACAATATCCTCCCAGTTAACTTCATAACTAAGTGACAGTATTTGGGCTTTCACAGACAAGATCTTGACTTTTGTTCATCAGTAGGCCCTTTTTTCAGCTGTGTTTTTGTGCCTTACACAGAGTCCTTAGTAGTGAGGAGTAGAGAAGTATTCCTGTCTTCAGGAAGTTTATAAAAGAATATAACTTGAAACCATGCTACCAGTATAAGATAAAATATCATTAAGTGGTAGAGTATATTGAATATTTTGAATGTTTAAAGATGGGAGTATAATAAAGAGAGCTATTGGGAAATGATTTTCAGAAAGGCTTGAGAGGACTTAATAACTGAGTTAACATTTAGGTTATTCTCCTTAGTGTCATCATTGCTTCATCCTGTTCATGTAGGGAAGAATTTTAATCCTGGTTATTTCCAAATCCCTTTACGAGAGGGATAACTTCTGCGGTTAGCAGATCATTTAGTAGCTTCTGTTACGCTCCAGCATGTGGAGTCACAAGATGTACAGTCAGATGGATGCCCTCAGGCCAGGCACAGAAACCCCTCGGAAGCCAGTCTGCACTGCAGGAGGCAGGTAGTGCAGTGGCTGGAGCCTGTCAGTGTAATGTGCTGCTGTGTTTATGTCATGCCCTGAGGTTCCCCTCGTGACTTTTCAGGCCAAGGTAAAAGACGCCCTACCTGCCCTTGCCTTTGGCTTCAGCACCGGTCTTAGTTGTTACTGAGACATTCATCCTTTGTGGAATATGGTTCTGAGACAGGCTTTTATTCACCTCTTCATTCCTTGCCACTTTCTCCTGCTCAGTTTCAGGCAGTACACCCTGCAGCCCAGCAACCAGCGATCGCTCAGTTCCCCGTGGTAGCCCAAGGAAGCTCTCAACAGCAGCTGATACAGAGCTTCTACCAGCAGCAGCAGCTGGCCACAACCCTGCATCAACAACAGCTGCTGACTCAGCAGGCTGCCTTGCAGCAGAAGACCGCAGTGGTAGCCCTACAGCAGGCCCAGGCACAGCCAGCCACAGCCCCCCAGCCAGCCCCTGCCCAGGAGCCAGCGGTGAGAATCAACCAGAAGAGGAGCACGCAGTGAGGGCTAGGGAAAGGGTGGGAAAGAGGCCGCAGCAGCTGGTGTGGCACGGCTGCTCCCCGCCCTGGTGGTGAAAATATTTGATCTTTTCCCGATACATCCAGGAAAAGGATGAGGTATACTCTAGAAGCTTAAGGTTTTAGAAAAATGATTCTAGGTTGCTGATGGACAAATGAACTTGTTTACAAGACACAAATAGACTCACAGCCATAGAAAACAAACTTATGGTTACCGAAGGGGAAGGGAGCGGGGAGGCATAAATTAGGAGTATGGGATTAATAGACGATGAACTTTCTTATTTCTCACTCTAATATTAGGCTGGCAGAAAGAGCTGTTCATTGTCTCTGTCAGTGCCAGTGTCAAGCAGTCAAAGCCCTAGGTAGGGTTAGAGCTAATCCCTTTCCCGTCTTCAGGGGGCAGTTTGACCACTGTGGCCTTCCCAGTCTCGGGAGGTTCGTGTAGGCCTCCACCTGTACCCTGAGTCCTGACAGTCTTGTGTTTATTCTTTGTCTTGGACGATATTACTGGCCACCTAAATAAGTCTACTATGCAGCGCCCTTCCAGGGCCCGCTTGCTGAGACCATTTGTCGTGGCCTGATCTCCCTCTGGGCACCAGAGCATCTGACTGTTGTTTGAGCCATCTTGTCAGTTTAGAAATTCGGCATGTTCGTTTCTAGATACTGGCTGAGTATAGAATCAAGACCTCTACATGCTTTCTGATTGACCTCTACAGGTACCTCCTCAGGCACATCATACTTTGACCTTTAATGAGTGCCTTTAATGAGTACTCACAGAGTGACAGTAATAGAAAATTTTATAATGATAGAAAAAGGCATTTTACATACCCAGCTGACAGAGTATCACAGCTACTCTCTTATTCCCAGGGAAGCCCAACCACTAGAAGAACAAAGGAAAAGAAAGAAACTATCTTTCTGAGGATTGATTTCTAATAGAGTTTTGTCACTCATCTTAAACCAGAAAAGCTACATCCCTTCAAAAGGAAGCAGTGCCGTAAATAGATTGTCTTCTTTAAGTCTCAGCTAAATGTGTGTTCAGTGTCTTTACACCTTCGTTTCTGAAACAGCTTGGTCTTCCTGCAGGCGTTTGGTAGACAGCTACTCTCTGTATTTTTAACAAGCGACAAAGTTCCTCTTGTTAATGGAAAAAGAGTTTTTAAAAAAATTATTGTATCATGTAGCTAGTTGAAATCTTATTTTGTCCAGTCCTCATTTAATGGAATTAGAAACTGAGGCCCAGGCTAGAAAGGGATCACCCAAGACACACAGACTGATAGCACCAGAGCTGGGGCATGAACTGAAGAATCCTGATCTGTGTTCAAGGATAATAACAATGATCGTTCAGGGTGAGGACGCGATCATCTACCACTGACTATACCCTTCTTATGGGGTCCCCCTCTGCTGACCCTGGACAAAAGTATCCACTTCCTTGGGAATGAACTGTGATCCTTCTCCATGTTCCTTGAATGAAAAAATACTTTGAGCACTTTGTTCAGGGGTAGGTGGTTGAGGGCACAGAGAAGGAACGAGAACAGAACGTGCTTCAGCCAGGAGCCAGAGAACCTCCCAGCCTTGACCCTTCCCTTTCTCCGGTGACCCTTTGTAGGACTTTGCTAGAGAAGCAAGTAATTGAATGTAAAGCATACCCTGCAACCATCTCACAACAATCTGCAAAGGGAGGATGGCCATACCCCACAGATGTTTATTGCAGTCTTAAAAATAGCCACAAGCATGGAAGCAACCTAACTCGTTCCAACAACTCACCTGTGCAGCCATTAAAAATCATGGTTACAGAGACTTCCCTGGTGGGCCAGTGGTTAACAATCCGCCTTCCAATGCAGAGGACGTGGGTTCAATCCCTGGTCGGGGAACTAAGATCCCACATGCCGCGGGGCAACTAACCCTGCGTGCCACAACTACTGAGCCAGCACGCCACAACTAGAGAGCCTGCGAGCTCTGGAGCCCACACGCCATAACTAGAGAGCCTGCGTGCCGCAACTGCTGAGCCCATGCACCCTGAAGCCCATGCGCCACAACTAGAGAGAAGCCTGCACACTACAACTAGAGAGAAATCTGCACGGCGCAACGAAGAGCCCGTGCACCACAATGAAAAATCCCACATGCCGCAACTAAGACCTGACACAGCCAAAAATAAATAAATATTAAAAGAAAACAAAAACAATCAACTATATTTCAATAAAAATAAATTAATTTTTAAAAATCATGGTCATAAAAGTCTGTACAATAGTATGGAAACTCTCATGAGGTAGTGTTAGAGGAGAGATGAGATTATGGGACGAGTATGTACTTGAAATAGACTTAAATATAAGATACCAGAAAGATAAGAACAGTTGTATTAGAGTAGTGGAATGGAAGTCCGGGTGGTTTTTCTCCCCTAGTCTATATCCTTACATTTCTTGATGTTATTATACTCCTTTTATAGTTAATATATTTTGTTTTTTAAAAAATCTTTGGCAAGATAGGCATTTGAGTCTACCTTGCTTCTTCTCCCCCTGTGGTCTGTTTCTCCCTCCTCCCCCTTCCCAATCCCATTTTTGGATGAGGAGGCATCATGGTGCAGAAAAGGGTCCTGGGCGATAGTCAAGAGACATGGATTCTGCCCTCAATTGACCGTGTGACCTTGAGTGAGCACTTAGCCTTAGGGGGCCTTGGTCTGGTCTCTTCTAAAATGAGGGAGTTGGAATCCATGTTCTCTAAGGTCTTTTTTGACTCTTCATTCTGAGTTTCTGATTGGAAATAAAACTGCTTGACAGGGTTGTTGTGGGGAGTGGCTGAATGGGTGGCAGCCAGTTTGAATTGGTAGCTGTGATAAAACAAGGTGTCCTCATGATGGAAGCATCTGTTCTTCGGTGTGCTGCATACAGAGAATAGGCAGAAGGAAGGGAAAATGTTCTCCAGGTAGTCTGGACTCTTCAAAATAAAGGGCCTCAACAGTTAAGTACCCTTTTCAGTGTAGTGAATGTCTTAAAGTGCAAGAAATAAGCAAATCTAGTTCTGTCCTTAAATCCCTTCTCGCCCCTATGGGTACTGGCTTTAGGCTGGCTGTTGCAGATGCACTTCTGGACCCCTGAGGAAGTTGTGGAGCTGGAACTCTGGTCTTCTTCCCAGAGCACTTTGCTTCTCACTCAGAGATGCAGTCAGCTGCTTTACCCTTTGACTTTAATTTGATCGGAATTAGAACCTTATATTGTATCATTCATTCGATTGGTGAGTGGTTGTGTACTCTCACATGTACGTAGCCTGCCTCAATAAAATTAAAGTCTGAGTCAATATAGGTACAGAAACTCCCAGGCTGTCAGCATCCTGACCCAAGTAGCTGGACACTCTAGTTTCCTAAATCTCTTCATCTTTGAAGACACAGAATGTGAGAACCAATTTGCAGCGTGGAGGGGCAGCTCCAATCTGAGATGAAGGACTGGAGGGAAGGGATAGTTCAATACCTGAGGCATTTAATATTCTGAGTTCCTTTATATCTGGATTGACAGTTAAGAAAAGGGTTAGGTGGCCTTCTTAATATTAATTTTTGTTCATTTTCTTGACATAGAACTTTGTAGATCAAGACTTATGCTTAAAGACTCGCTATGTGGCCACAAGGATGTTCCCACCAGTTTGTTTTTCTGTGGTGACAGTGTGTCCTGCCTTCCTTCTGGAAAAGACCTGTATGTCAAGAGAGGCCTCGTATTATTAGATCAGTCATCATCAAGGGCTTTTACATTTTTTCTTCTCTTTTACTGTATTCTCTACATGGTTCTTCAGTGCCATTTCCAAACTGAAGATGGGAACAGGATCATCCCACTGCTCCAATGCTGCACATTTTCTCAGGGGTTGCCACAGAAACAGAATCCTGTAAGACCCATCCTATCAATGAACTAGAGTGTTAACAACAAAAGCAAAAAAGTGCTGCCATTTATTAATCACAGTGAGATTCTGTCTCATTTAACTAGTAGTCTGAGCTCTGTCAGAAAGGGATCTCTTAGCAGAAATCACTCAGCTCAAATGTGTTTTAGCTAGAGGTGTGCCTTCATTGGCTTGTAACTGTGCCAGTAGAATGCTTAAAGGCTGCCCTGTGGAGGCATTCTGAATGAGTTCCTAAAGCAGAAAGTGGTCCTTTAGGAAACTCTCTAGGTCTTTAAAGCTAGGACTAGCTTCTGCAGTCTTTGATCTGGGTCGAGTTACATATGGTTACCCTGTACATTATTGCCGATGAAGATTGAAATTTATAGATAAGCACCAGGTAAGTACCATGCTGGTATCAGTCTCAAGGCTGCAGCTCAGATCGTCAAAGCCTTGTTTTTTTCTTTCTGGGTGTTCTTGATAAACTGAGCCATTTGAGCCATATGTTAGCTCTCACATGGCATTTTTGTTATGCTCGTCTGCTTATTTGTTTTTCCTTTCCCTTTTTTTTTTTTAACGCTTTTGTCTCTCTTCCTAGCAGATTCAAGCCCCCATAAGACAACAGCCAAAGGTTCAGACAACCCCACCTCCTACCATCCAGGGGCAGAAACTCGGATCTCTCACTCCTCCATCGTCCCCCAAGGCCCAGCGTGCTGGGCACAGGCGGATTCTCAGCGACGTGACCCACAGCGCAGTCTTTGGGGTCCCTGCCAGCAAATCAACCCAGCTGCTCCAAGCAGCTGCAGCTGAGGCCAGTCTCAATAAGTCCAAGTATGTACTGCTTTTGTGGACAAGGGCTGCTGGGGAACATTGCTGTGTGATTTTTGCATGTGTATGTAGTTGTGTGTAGATGTATATGTAGGGGTGAGTGTCTGTGTTTATTGAGAACTGAATTTTCCTGTAGATCAGACTGATCTTAAGAAATAATTTCCTACTTGCCTCACAGTTTCCAGTCTGTCTTCCATCCCATACTGTATCATGTGTTTTCTAAATTCTTGATCTGATCAAATCTCTCCATGCTGATAACATTTCATTGGCTCCCCATTGCCTGTAGAATAATATCTGAACCGACTGGTTAACAGACCAAGGACTATTATATCACATTGGTGGAACTGCCACTCTCCTCCTGGTCCACTTAGGAAATGCTTATTTATTCATCAAGATCCATGTTGGAGGTTATATTTTCTTTGACCCTTCCTCTGGTATCATATATAATTTTGTCTGAACCCTTTTTTGAGCATGTATCACACTCTATTATCATTATTTATTTGTATGGTTAGCAGACCTAGCCTGCAAGTTCATCCACAGCAAGCACCGTGGCTTAATCAACCTTTGTAAATCCGGTGACAGGCTCTGTGCCTGACATCAGGTAGATTGCAGTGAGTGTTTGTTGCGTAAATGCAGTGTCAGGCTCTCAGCTTTCTTGGAACCATATACGGAAGTTAAAAATCTTTAAATTGAGTCATTAGGTAAATGCAAAGGGCATCAAGAGGGACTTTAGAAGAAAATCAGGTGATGATACCCAGGGGCTCAAGATGGTGGTAAATGTCTTTGTTGCTCTTTAACTGTGATGGTGTCCACTGATGCTGGATCCTGACAGATGCGAGGCAGCCGGAATAGGCGGCAGCCCCTCTGGAGCTGTTGTGAATGTTACAGTGGTCACCACAGGATGCACGAGCCTAAGAACAGGTGGCTTTGGGATCCTGAATTGAAAGAACTTGCAGATGAGACCAAAAATCTAAGCAAGAGGTTAAAGATGTAGCGGGAGACAGTGAATCACAAAAGAAAGGGAGATGTTTGTTTCACACAGTGGAAAGGGCATCTTTGGAAACTGTTCCATTGCTACGGGAAGCCCTTTTAGAAACATACTGTAGAAAATAATGGTTTGACTTATAAAATAATTTGCTCTTGAAACAAAGAGAAAATAGGTTGACCCTTTTCAACCTTGATATGTCTTTTTATTTCGTGGGGGTGGGAACCTACCTAGGTCTGCAACCACCACTCCTTCAGGCTCCCCTCGGGCCTCCCAGCAAAACGTTTATAATCCTTCAGAAGGTTCTACATGGAATCCCTTTGACGACGACAATTTCTCCAAACTCACAGCTGAAGAACTGCTGAACAAGGACTTTGCCAAGCTGGGGGAAGGTGAGTAATTGGTGTCTTTTTGTGATTAACTCTAGAGGGGTACGCATGTGAAAATGTAGGCTTGGGTCTTTCTTTCCTTCAAAGACTTGATTTTGAAGTGTATGCACAAATCAGCCTGTATTTTTACTAGGGCACCGAAGTCTCTTCATCCTTAGGAAATCCTGGTCTGTTGTGGGTGGCAGCAAGGAGAGTGGGAAACTTTTAGGAAAGATTTGGTAGCATAGATCAGGATGATAGTGTCAAGCATGTTCACTCCTTGGAGGAATGTGATGGTACCTTGTCCTAAGTGGGTTTATTATCCCAGAAAGTCGTAGCTGCTTACCCACGAGAGTGTGCCCTCATGTAGACACTGAATCTTCATGATCAGAATTCTCTATTACTGTTGACTGACCCTGGAGCGGAGATCAAATAAACAGAAGGTACCATTTCTACCCTCAAATCCACAGTCTAATTTGGAAGGCAAGATACCCACTCACAGACACACATACACCTTGGAAAACAACAGCACACACCCTGGGAAAATTCTACAGTATGATACAGTTCAAAAAAAGTACCTCAGTGCAGACAAAAGCACAGGGTAAAGGAATGATCAGAACGGAGTGAATGATACGAACTTTGACCAAACATTTTAGCTTTATAATTTTATAGACATCTTTTAAAAATCCATACACTTCTTGCCTTTTTTTTCTTCATAGGGCATAAGATTTAACTTTCTTTGACATTTATTGTCAATTTGTTTCATTGTTATGTATGCCAGTTATTGTTCTAGACTGTAAACAGAAATGCCTTCATGTGCTGTTGAAAACTAGTATTTTGCACCTGATTAAGTGACTCCCAAATTTTAAAATTCTTGTATCTATTTTTAGTAATTTCCTGTCACTGTTCTTGTTGTTCAACTGTTGGCTTTTACATTAAGCCATTGTCATTGTGCCTGTCCCTCATAGCATCTCACTACTGCCATCTGTCTTCTCTTTTGCTCTCATAACTACTTTCAACATGGAAAACAGATCATCAAACTCATTAGAATGATGTAGAGATAAATCGATTCAGAGTGAAGGCTGGAGGCATTGTGCTCTGAGTAATGTCCTCAGGCTTTAGAGCTTTAGACTTCCTTTCTTTCCTCAGCTGTTTCTCAGTTACTGCAGTGACCAGACAAGGACCTTTGAATAGCCAAGGTGTTGCCATAATGCAGTAAAATGAGTCAAGTCTAGATGTCGGTTTGGAGGGTGCCCTTCACCCCTGGCCTGTGTGTGCATCATGGGGTTCTGCTGGGATGAACCGAGTGGTATTTTGTCCCTCCAGGCAAACATCCTGAGAAGCTTGGAGGCTCAGCTGAGAGTTTGATCCCAGGCTTTCAACCAAGCCAAGGTGATACTTTTGCCGCTTCCTCATTTTCTGCTGGAACTGGTTAGTATGGCGAACACCTGAAGCTCAAGACTCACTGTTGTGACCTTCCCACTGGTTTCCAGTCCACAGATAACCCTAGCATGGCAGTGAGCCCCAGATCCTGGTGGTAACATAGTTTTCTTCATTCTGAAGATTTCCTATAAAAAGATCGGGATAAAAAAAGATCTAGAATCACTTTGAATTAGAATGGCAGGGTGATCTGGCAGTAATATACAGGATTTGTTCTCTCAAGTCCACATACATGTTTTTCAGCAAATATTTCTAAATTTCAGGAACATTACTCTGTTAATCTCTTGTAATTGCTTAGGTTCTTTGGAATGACTTGAGGAGTTCTAAGAATTAGATGCTCTATCCTATATCTGAGTCTCTTCTATGCTGTGTTTTTGTGCATGTGTGTGTGTGCTTATGGGGACAGGGAGATATCTTTTTATTTTTATTTTTTTCTGAAGAAGTTTTATTGTGCACAGAGGGGAAGGGCTCAGTCCTTCTTGGCTGCTGCCTTCCTCACGGCGGCCAGGACATTGCTCAGCTCCTCTCTCTTCCTCTTGGCACAGATGTGTCCCCCCACCCTTTTCTTGATGAACTTGAAGGCCCGCTTGTCCTTGGAGACCTTGAGCAGCTCCATGGCCCGCCGTTCGTAAGAGGCGAAGCCGCACACCTCCTGGATCATGTCCCGCACAAACTCGGTGCGCTTGGTGAGGGGCCCGTGGCAGCGGCTGCGCCTCGGCTTGCTCACGTTCTCGGCCACCTTGTGGCTCCTGTTGAGGCCCACAGCCATGGGGTAGCGCAGAGCCATGGCTGCTGCTCTTTAATGGCTGCTGTGGCGGAAGCGAGATACCTTTTTAAATGAGACGTTTAAAAAAATTCTAGAAGTAATTATAAAAACCTAATTAATATACATATTTAGTAATTTATAGAAGAGCATAGAGAAGAAAGTTAAGAGCCCCATGATCTCACCCCTGAGAAATTAGCATAGCAATACCATTTGGATGTCTGTTAGTGGCATTTAACCTTTCTAGGGTCACAGATATCTTTGTGAATCTAAGGGAAGTTACAGATCTTCTCTTTCACAAAAATACATGTGTCCACAATTTTGTGCACAATTTTCAGCCTCAGTTTATGACTCTAAGGTACATCTTTATAGTCATATTTTAAAGCCTAATTTTTTTTGCTTACAAAATTTGGCATCTTTCCCCCATATCATTAAAGGAGCTCCTCGAATATAACTTTTAAAATATCTACATTAAATTCCTTTATGTGGATGCATCCTAATGTATTTAACCAGGTACCTCTTTTTTAAACATTAATTTGATGTCAGTGTTTTACTGTTATAAATTCCTCAGCAATGGATGTGAGGTTTTGAATATGTTCTTTGTAGGATATGGAATTTGATCCTTCAAAATTGATCTTTTTAATTATATTGATTAATTTCTGCTTTTAATTTTTCATATTCTTCCTGCTTTCTTTGGGTGTATCAGTATTTTTCTAACCTCGTAAATTTATTTCTGATTAGAACTTTGGCTGTTGTTCCGTAACATTTGCTATGTAACGCTCTATTTATTTATTTATTTATTTATTTATTTAATTTTTGGCTGCGTCGGGTCTTAGTTGTGGTACTCGGAATCTTCCTTGCAGCATGTGGGATCCTCCGCTGTGGTGCGTGGGCTCCTCGCTATGGTGTTCAGGCTTCTCTCTAGTTGTGGTGCGTGGGCTCAGTAGTTGCGGCGTGTGGGCTCTGTAGTTGTGGCGCAGGGCTCCATAGCACGTGGGCTCTGTAGTTTCAGCATGCGGGCTCTGTAGTTATGGCCCACATGCTCAGTAGTTGCAGCTCGTGGGCTTCGTTGCCCCACGGCATGTGGGATCTTAGTTCCCCGACCAGGGATCCAACCCGTGTCCCCTGTATTGGGAGGTGGATTCTTAACCACTGGACCACCAGGGAAGTCCCTGTAATGCTCTCTTATTCTCATTCTTTTCTGGATGTTTTTAAATTTTAAATTTTAAGTTTTGATTTCTTTACCCTAGAGTTATTTAGGATATATTTTCATTGCATTGTGATAATATGGCCTCTGCAGTATTTTCTCTTGGGTATTATGCAGGAGTTTGTTATTCATTCTGTAAACGTTCTATGGGAGTTAGTAGTTCCCACTTCAATAAATACTAATCTACAACATGATTTTTAATGGAAGAACAATAACATTGTATTTAACATCCCCTTTGATTAATACTTAGGTTGTTACTAATTTTCACCACATAAACATTCTTGAAGCCAAATTTTTATTCATATCCTTTAAAATTTCTTTAAGATAGCTTTTAGGGGATTATTTGCTAAATCAAAAGATATGTGTAATTAAGGCTTTTGGTGCATATTTCCAAATTGCCCTCCAAGAATGCTATACAAATTTTATTTCAGTCAACAGTGAATGAGTAATTTTCACCTGTTTTTCCCAGACAGACCAGCTCAGAGGCTGCAGACA
Source organism: Tursiops truncatus (assembly GCF_011762595.2). Taxonomy (NCBI): domain Eukaryota; kingdom Metazoa; phylum Chordata; class Mammalia; order Artiodactyla; family Delphinidae; genus Tursiops; species Tursiops truncatus. Next base: position 30,606,156 of record NC_047047.1, read on the forward strand.
GAGGACATTGTTTACTGGCCATTTTTATTTCTTTTGGGATTTGTGTTGTTCATGTCCTTTTTTTTTTTTTTTAATGTGCTGTGTTTATTTTGTTCTTATTAATATGTAAGAGCTCTTCATGTGTCATATTGTAAACTTTTCTCCCAATTTGTCATTTGTCCTATGCAAGTATTATCTCATCTGACCCTCTCAACAACCCTCCGAGGTTGCCACATCATCCCCCCATCAGTTATGGTTGAGGTAACTGAGCACAGGCTAGTCTCTTTCCCAGGGTCACATAGCTAGTAAGTGGCAGAGCTGGGACACCGACCCTCTGGCTCTAGAACTTCCTCTCTCAGGTTTTCTGCCTCATAATAAGGCAAATTTAGTAATAATGTCCTAGAAAATCATCTATAGTTTCAAATTTTTTTTAATAAAAAAATTAAATACTTTTTTTTAAAGAATTAAATACTCTAAATACTTTTTTTTAAAGAATTAAAAAAAAATTTACTATGTGTTCTTGAAATCAGCAAAAGTGAACCTAAGAAAAATAGGAAACTGTAATCAAAAAGATAAAGGCAAAAGATAAAGAATTAGACAACAGAAAAAGAGTAGTTCTATAGAGTTGTCTTTGAAAGGTAATAAAATAGCAAATCTCTAGCTAGAATTACCAAGAAAAAGAGAAACACAAATACATACAATAAAATTGATGTATGCAAAGAAAATTATAAAAGATTTAAACATTGGTGAATCCAATAGCAAGGAACTATAAACACACAAACACACACACACAAATGTGAGTACATGTGAAAACTGAATAGAGTTTAGTTAACAGAATTGCCCTGATGTCAGTGATATTGAACTATGGTTGTATAAGAACTCACCACTGGGGGAAGATGGTTGAAGGGTTCACAGAGTTCTATGTACTGCAACTTCCTATGATTCTACAATTACTTGAAAATTAAAAGGTTCTTTTTAATCCACTTTATAAAAGGCTAAATTAGATTTTAATTCAGGAACTAACTCATTATTAAAATGCAAGGTAAAGAATGGTAAAGACGGAGCCAGGAGACCTGTGTTTTGATCCTGGGTCTGCTGGTGGACCTCTGTCTAGTCTCTTAACTTCTGGGCTTCACTTTTTTTTCTGGAAAATAAAAAAATTATGATAGAAAGTGCTGAGATCCCTTCAGGCTCTGATATTCCATAGGGTGTATAGATTTCTGTAAATCTAGAAGTTTGCCAAATATAGGATGAATGCCAATAGTATGGTAGATGTAGTCCAAAGGTTAGGGTTTATCTAACCTTCCAATAGGGAAGAAATCTGCTTCTGTCTCTTTGTGTCTACCTAGCACTACATTTGACCTATGGTGATAGAATAGGACTCAGTCCCTAAAGGACCTCAAGAGGGAAATGGGCACATAGGAAGTACCTATACACATATTCTAAGTTACAAAATAGACAAAGTTTGTTTACCTACCAAAATGTGTGATAAGGATAGTAGTAATTGCAGTAGGAATTCTGAAAGAGATCACTATAGACTGCAGTATCCAAGGAAGACGTGGAATTTCAGATGTACGACTAGCCTACTTTTACCATTAATTGCATCTCAGACTACGTTGCAAGGACCAGACTGTACATCTTAGACATACTTTGCTATTACATTGAATTATATCCACTCATATTTCTTTATTCTGCCTCTAAATTTAGACTTACTCTATAATTTGAGTTGGGTTAATAGATGGTAAGTACATCTGGATTTACTTGATGTTTTCTGCTTTTCTCTTTTTTTCTCTCTCTTCTTGATCCTTCCTTCCCCTCCAACCAATTCCAGCTGAAAAAAGGAAGGGTGGGCAGACTGTGGATTCTAGCCTTCCTCTTCTAAGTGTATCTGATCCTTTCATTCCTCTTCAAGTACCTGATGCACCAGGTAGGTAAATAAAACTGATCTGAAGTTAAGTTACATCCCGGGGCTTCTTGAGAGTTCTGTTTTAAACACTCCAGGAAAAGGACCTGAATTCCAATACCTGTTAATAGGTGCTGTTGTATATTTTTACTGTCTCAATAAGAGGGGCAAAATTCCCTTGTGGGGTCACTAGTCCTTAGCAAAGATAATAAATTCAGCTCAGATTATACCAAGTTGTATTCCACATCATATCAGTCTCAAGTTTCATATCCTTGACTGTGTTAATGGTAATATAAAGGGCCTGTGTATCGCAAAGAGCATTAGTTCAGTGTGATTATAACAAGGGGGCGGGGAACCTATAAGCCTATGATAGAAGGAACAAAATGCTAATGGTGTAGTATAATGATTGGATTATGAGTGACTTCCTGTTCCTATTTTGCTATAATGTGCTTTTATTTTTAAAAGATACAAATACATAATAAAATTTGATAGGGAGTGTGAGTCAGGAGACCTCGGTTCCACTACCTTCCACTATCTGGGCTTGACTCTTCGTCATCGAAATAAGTAATTCTAATCTCCCCTACTGTCTGCTCTGTACCGATTTTTAAGTAAGCAGTCTAAAAAAGTAAGAAACGGTTAGTGTGATCTGATTGAAATAGCTTTTGAAACAATATCATTGGATGCTTTCCATTTGGAGTTCGTGAATGCCAAAGATTTCTCTTCGCGCTCCCCTCCCCATCCTTTTGGGGGAAGGGGAGCAGAATGTGAGGAACAGAAGCCACCCTTTCTCTTCTTTTTCAGTCTCTTTGAAAAAGCAAATAGATCCAGCTCCTTAGAAACAGCTGACAGTCATTTTGCTGCTGATAGTTTTTTCTTTTCTCCCATTCTTACCCCTGTCGATTTCTTAAACTAAAAGTCTTAAACTAAAAGAATCTGCTTGGTTTCTCTTCTCTCCCAAAATGTCAGAGGGATTTATTTGATTGATTGCCTTAAGATCGGAAGTGATTGTGATGTGCATATCCTCTACTTACTAAGACAGACCACAGCTAGGTTCCCAAGATAGTTTTTATTTCTTTAAGTAGTTTGTTGACCCTTCTAAGAGGAAGAAGAAATTTGCCCTGATCAGGTAGTATTGTGTAACTTTGTAGCTTGCTGGACCTGGAGGTAGGTCAAAAATATCTAAAGTCACTAGGGAATGATTCAGGATAGGGTAGTTAAAGAAAAGAGAAGAAAGAATCAACAGAGGTCCTTTTCTCTGTTGCATTCATCAGGCATGCCCAGCAGGGCCAAGACAGGCCAGTTTCAAGCAGAAGGCTAGAAAGGATGGGCTGTAAACTCGAGCTAGGGCCCACTGGCTTCTTTTTCCTCCCTTTTGTGGCAGTCATAATATCAGACAAGGAAAAAGGGATTATTGAGGCCTTCTCCCTTTGGTACCCCTTTTGGTCCATGCCTTGCTCTTACCTAGATAGCCCATGGACTGCAGAACTGGAAGGGTGACCTCTTGGCACAAGCCAGAGGATGAAAGCATAAATCAGACATGTCACTCCTTTGCAGTCCAGTGAATTCTCAAATCACTGAGCACAAAATCCAGGCTTCTTACCATACCTACAAGACCCTGACTAGTCTGGCCCTTGGCTACCCTTCTAACCTGAGCTCATAGCATTCTTCCCTTCAGTCTTTCCTCCAATAAGCTAAGCTAAGCTTATTCCCACATCAGGGCCTTTGCACTTTCTGGTACTCTGCCTGGAAAGCTTTTCCTTCTTGTCATTTGACATTTGGGTCTCTGCTTAATTGCTGTCTTCTCGGAGAGGCCCGACGTGGTCCCACGGGCACTGTCACTCACACCCCGTGGCTTTTTTCTTCCTAGCATTTATCATGACATTGTCTGTTTCTACTTGTTCATTCCTCTTTCTCCACCAGAATGCCAGTGTCCTGAGGGAGGGACCTTGTCTGTCTTATTTACCAGTGTACTGTTAATGCTGAGAACACTGTGGGGTGTAGCTGGCACTCAGTGAGTATTTGCAGATTAGATGAATGAAGTAAATGAAACCTGAGGCCGAAAGGCTTTTGGCAGCCCCATTACCCTCCATTTCCTTCCCCAGCTACCAAACACCAGACTACTATCTCCATAGCCTTCCGCCTCTGAGTCTGCCAACCCCTAGCCAGGCCTCCTTCCCACTCTTGAGGGGGCATAAACAGAGGCACAGCCCACATGTCAGGAAGCTGCCAAACCCTGGGATGAAAGTAGTAGGTAAGCTCAGCAGATTGTTCAGCTCCTCCTTTCATGATGCTCTCCAGAATCTGGGCTAAGTATGGCATGTGACCACTGTGTCTTTGATTACCTTATTTACTGTTATATGCCCAGCCTGTAGCACATTGTTATATAGCTCCTTTATCCCTGTATCCTTCCTCAGCATCTTGAAATGCCCGAGTGAGGAAAGGGCCGAGAGTCTGCGGTCTCTGGTACCTTGGCAGACTGCAGGTTTGTCTCCTGCCCCTCAAAGCAAGCAGTTTGTCACTCCCTCCACCGGTGGTGGACACCGGTCAGGTGTGTTGGTTGGTTGGTTGGGTTTACATACATGCTTCCCTCCCACACTCAGCCTTCCTGATGGTGAGAATCATGGAACCTTAGCCTCCTGACAACTATGCCTTTTGTGACTTAACATTTTATTTTATGCTTTTTAAATGTTTTCACATATGATTTCCTTTGAGCCAGAAATAATACTGACCGGTGGGTATGTCCAGTAATCTCTCTCTTCGTGAGTAGGGAAGTGAGGCCTTAGTGCTGCTGTGACTGTGCTCCTTCTTCCTGGTGGCTCACAGCACCCACACAGCGAGGGGTCGTTTGGGGACAGATCCCAGCTCAATAAATCCTTTGACTAGAGAGCTAAATTTAAGGGTTAGGGAGATACAAGAATGGATTTGAACTTGTAAGAGCTTGGTTCTAGCCACTTAGTAGCTAAGTGATTTTGGTCAAATCACTCAAACTCTGTGTTCTCCCCCTCCTCAGCATTGGCCATAGTAGAACCTACCTGCGGACTGGCTTGTGTGGCTCAGATGAAATCATGTATTTGAAATTGCTTTGGGAACTCTGAATTAGTATAAAGATAGGAAGTGCTATAACAGCTTTGGTTCCAGGCCCTTATTCCCAGGGGCGCAGTCCTAGTTATCAAGAAGTCTTAGCAATGGTATTTTTGTCTTACAGACATGAAACTGGCTCTTATGACCTATGACCTTTGCACAACTCAGAGCCATCAAAGTAGAATTCCTTGATATCAGCCATTGTTAAACTCTAAGTGAAGGGACACTGGATAATTGGAGGTGTTTTTCTTTCTTTTTTAAGGAGTATTTTTCTTTTCCAAAGCATTGTAAAACAAATTTTCTTAGAAAATCTGGCATAAAAAAATCACAGCCGAGCATTTGTGTGCTCATAAAGCTGCCACACGAAGCCTAGCTCTAGGGAGCCTCAAAGTATTTCACTGATGCTCATATGCTGTGTGTTCATTTATTCTGCCTTTTATTTGTATTAGGGAACAGATAAGCTATAGGTGGTATCAAAGGTTTAAAAAAATGGTAGAGAAGATTGAGGAATTTTCTCTGAAAATTGGTGGAAAGATTTAATCATTTTAAAAAATTGTGGTAAAGTATATGTAACACAAAATTTCCCATTTTAAAGTGGACAGTTCAGTGGCCTCAAGTACATTTATATTGTTTACAGCCATCACCACCATGCATCCACAGAACTTGTTTTCATTTTGCAAAATCGAAACTCTGCCTATTAAACAGTACCTCTCCGTTCCTCTCTCCCCCCAACCCCTGGCAACCACCATTCTACTTTCTGTCTCTATGAATTTGACTACTGTAGGTGCCTCATATAAGTGGAATTACACAGTATTTGTTCTTTTGTGACTGGCTCTTTTCACTTAACATAATGTCCTCATGGTTCGTACATGTTGTAGCATATGTCAGAATTTCTTTTTAAAGCTGAATAATACTCTGTTGTGTTTTGTTTATCCATCTGTCAGTTAACACATGGGTTGCTTCTATCTTTTGGGTACTGTGAATAATGCTTCTTTGAACGTGAGTGTGCAAATATCTCTTCAAAACTCAAGACTCTTTGAGGTACATACCCAGAAATAGAATTACTAGAACCTAACGCTATTTTTAATTTTTTGAGGAACTGCCGTACTGTTTTCCACAGTGACTATACCCTTTTACATTCCCGCCAGCAGTTCTCAGAGTTTGAGGAAAAGATTTTTATAGCAACCCCTTAATACTGACCTTTCAACATCAGTGTTCCACAAGACTGAGCAAGAATGCATTAGTTGCCCCGTAAGTGCCCTTCCTAGAATTAACAACTGTTTTTAAAAAAGTACTTCTTGGCTTATGGCACTCCGTGTTCTCTTGAAAAGTAAGCAAGAGGAGCTGTGTTTTCTCAGTGCTTTGTTGTCAAGATAGGCATTCCTCTCAGAGCTATTTGCTTGGCATCTCCCTCACTTCCAATTGCTGTCTTGTGATATTTTAAAAGTCCAAGGTTGATCAGAGTATGTGTCTTTACTCTGGAAAGTTTTTCCTCCCACGGATTCAGTTCTGTAAAATGGACTCGGAATGAATGGGTCATGGTGGTTGACTTTTGATTCCAGCTTGCAGATGTCACAGGTGGTTTAGTGTCTGGTTTCTCAGTGATAGGAGCTAGAGCAACAAAATTCTAAAAACAGCATCTCTCATTACAAGACATCAGGGCTTACACCCCAAGTTAGACAAGACGTAAATTTCCAGAACCACAAAGCTGTAGCAGCCAAATCATCTTTATCGATGGGGCTTGCATCTGGCTCTTCCATGTCTGTAAGTTCAGTCTGCTTTAGTCCTCATAGCCGTAGTCCTAACTAGGGTTGCAATGGGCCGTGAGCAAGCCCTTAGTCCTACGAGCCTGTATAAATAGATATCTACCCTCATCTTTGATATTTTAAAAGAGAAAAAGCTCACAACTTGCAGTATATCCTGGTCTCCTGCCAGGAAGTGGTTCTGACTGTCTGGCCTTAGACTGGTTTATGAAGGATTTGTACCCTTTTCTGTGATTTATATTTTCAGTTACTAAGTCTTGAGAGGAGCGGTATGAGAATCTGAAATGGATTAATCCCTGTCTCCAACTCTAGCAGCTGCCCCCTCCTCTCTTCCCCTAATCCCTCACGCCATTTGACTTATGTTTAAGGAGAGGGGAGATGCTCAGAAGAGAAGACCCTTTCATTCCCCCCTTCATTTCAAAGTACTAACAATCCTCTCCTTTAAAAGCACTCTCGGTTTCCACGGTCCAGGCTAACTAATTCTGCATCCATTTTTCTTCAGGGGTCCACCTTCTCAGTCTTTTAACCATGATTTCAGCGCTTTTCCAAGCTCTTAACCTGACTCAGTTTTATTTGGGAACCCTAGAGACTTGAGAAAGAACTGATTATAGTACTGGGAATGTGATAAGAAAATCACACCAACAGAAAAATAGGAGCAGACAATTCACAAAGGACAAAAGATGAATTATCAGGAAATACTATTTTTCTAAGGGTTCACCATCATGATGAATCCAAGAAGTACCAATTATAAAGCAGTGAGGTGCTGCAGCTTCTGCTGTCAGATTGGTAAAGATGAAAAAAAGCTACCACCTCAGGCTTGGTGAAGGTATCAGAAAATGGACACACTCAGATCCTGCTAGTGGGAGTAGCAGTTAGTACAGCTTTCAGGGAGGACAGCGTGGCCTTTAAGATTTTACTTCCTTATTGACTTAGCAATTCTTTTCTAATACATTGTCTGAAGAGCACATGAGTATGCTTAAATATTTATTGAACGTTCAGAGTTTATAGGAAAAGGTTGGAAGAGCATTTGTTAAAAACTCAATAGTGACTGTCTCTACAAGGGAAATTATGGGTAGTTTTATTTTCATCCTTTTTTCTATTTTTTAACATCTTTATTGGAGTATAATTTTTTTAACATCTTTATTGCAGTATAATTGCTTTACAATGGTGTGTTAGTTTCTGCTTTATAACAAAGTGAATCAGTTATACGTATGTCACCATATCTCTTGCATCTCCCTCCCTCCCACCCTCTTATCCCACCCCTGTAGGTGGTCACGAAGCACCGAGCTGATCTCCCTCTGCTATGCGGCTGCTTCCCACTAGCTATCTATTTTACGTTTGGTAGTGTATATGTGTCCATGCCACTCTCTCACTTTGTCCCAGCTTACCCTTCCCCCTCCTCGTATCCTCAAGTCCATTCTCTAGTAGGTCTGCATCTTTATTCGCATCTTGCCCCTAGGTTCTTCTGACCTTTTTTTTTCTTTCTTTTTTTTTTTTTTTTTAGATTCCATATATATGTATTAGCATACGGTATTCGTTTCTCTCTTTCTGACTTACTTCACTCTGTATGACAGACTCTAGGTCCATCCACCTCACTACAAATAACTCAATTTCATTCCTTTTTATGGCTGAGTAATATTCCATTGTATATAGTGCCCACATCTTCTTTATCCATTCATCTGTTGATGGACACTTAGGTTGCTTCCATGTCCTGGCTATTGTAAATAGAGCTGCAGTGAATATTTTGGTACATGTCTCTTTTTGAATTATGCTTTTCTCAGGATATATGCCCAGTAGTGGGATTGCTGGGTCGTATGGTAGTTCTATTTTTAGTTTTTTAAGGAACCTCCATACTGTTCTCCATAGTGGCTGTACCAATTCACATTCCCACCAGCAGTGCAAGAGGGTTCCCTTTTCTCCACACCCACTCCAGCATTTATTGTTAGTAGATTTTTTGATGATGGCCATTCTGACCGGTGTGAGATGATACCTCATTTTGCTTTGCATTTCTCTAATGATTAATGATGTTGAGCATTCTTTCATGTGTTTGTTGGCAGACTGTATATCTTCTTTGGAGAAATGTCTGTTTAGGTCTTCTGCCCATTTTTGGATTGGGTTGATTGTTTTTTTGATATTGAGTTGCATGAGCTGCTTGTAAATTTTGGAGATTAATCCTTTGTCAGTTGCTTCATTTGCAAGTATTTTCTCCCATTCTGAGGGTTGTCTTTTCATCTTCTTTATGGTTTCGTTTGCTGTGCAAAAGCTTTGAAGTTTCATTAGGTCCCATTTGTTTATTTTTGTTTTTATTTCCATTTCTCTAGGAGGTGGGTCAAAAAGGATCTTGCTGTGATTTATGTCGTCGAGTGTTCTGCCTATGTTTTCCTCTAAGATTTTGATAGTGTCTGGCCTTAAATTTAGGTCTTTAATCCATTTTGAGTTTACTTTTGTGTATGGTGTTAGGGAGTGTTCTAATTTCATACTTTTACATGTACCTGTCCAGTTTTCCCAGCACCACTTATTGAAGAGGCTGTCCTTTCTCCACTGTACATTCCTGCCTCCTTTATCAAAGACAAGGTGACCATATGTGCGTGGGTTTATCTCTGGGCTTTCTATCCTGTTCCATTGATCTATGTTACTGTTTTTGTGCCAGGACCATATTGTCTTGATTACTGTAGCTTTGTAGTATAGTCTGAAGTCAGGGAGCCTGATTCCTCCAGCTCCATTTTTTCTTCTCAAGATTGCTTTAGCTATTTGGGGTCTTTTGTGTTTCCATATAAACTGTGAAATTTTTTGTTCTAGTTCTGTGAAAAATGCCACTTGTAGTTTGATAGGGATTGCATTGAATCTGTAGATTGCTTTGGGTAGTAGAGTAATTTTCACAATGTTGATTCTTCCAATCCAAGAACATGGTCTACCTCTCCATCTACTTGTATCATCTTTAATTTCTTTCATCTGTGTCTTCTAGTTTTCTGCATACAGGTCTTTTCTCTCCTTAGGTAGGTATATCCCTAGATATTTTATTCTTTTTGTTGCAGTGGTAAATGGGAGTGTTTTCTTAATTTCACGTTCAGATTTTTCATCATTAGTGTATAGGAATGCCAGAGATTTCTGTGTATTAATTTTGTATCCTGCTACTTTACCAAATTCATTGATTAGCTGTAGTAGTTTTCTGGTAGCATCTTTAGGATTCTCTATGTATAGTATCATGTTATTTGCAAGCAGTGACAGCTTTACTTCTTCTTTTCTGATTTGGATTCCTTTTATTTCTTTTTCTTCTCTGATTGCTGTGGCTAAAACTTCCAAAATGATGTGGAATAATAGTGGTGAGAGTGGACAACCTTGTCTTCTTCCTGATCTTAGTGGAAATGGTTTCAGTTTTTCACCATTTAGGATGATGTTGGCTGTGGGTTTGTCATATATGGCCTTTATTATGTTGAGGAAGTTTCTGTCTGTGCCTACGTTCTGGAGGGTTTTTATCATAAATGGGTGTTGAATTTTGTCGAAAGCTTTCTCTGCATCTATTGAGACGATCATATGGTTTTTCTCCTTCAGTTTGTTAATATGGTGTATCACATTGATTGATTTGCGTATATTGAAGAATCCTTGCATTCCTGGGATGAACCCCACTTGATCATGGTGTATGAGCCTTTTAATGTGTTGTTGGATTCTGTTTGCTAGTATTTTGTTGAGGATTTTTGCATCTATGTTCATCAGTGATATTGGCCTGTACTTTTCTTTCTTTGTGACATCTTTGTCTGGTTTTGGTATCAGGGTGATGGTGGTTTCATAGCATGAATTCGGGAGTGTTCCTCCCTCTGCTATATTTTGGAAGAGTTTGAGAAGGATAGGTGTTAGCTCTTCCCTAATGTTCAATAGAATTCGCCTCTGAAGCCATCTGGTCCTGGGCTTTTGTTTGTTGGAAGATTTTTAATCACAGTTTCAGTTTCAGTGCTTGTGATTGGTTTGTTCATATTTTCTGTTTCTTCCTGGTTCAGTCTCAGAAGGTTGTGCATTTCTAAGAATTTGTCCATTTCTTCCAGGTTGTCCATTTTATTGGCATAGAGTTGCTTGTAGTAATCTCTCATGATCTTTTGTATTTCTTCAGTGTCAGTTGTTACTACTCCTTTTTCATTTCTAATTCTATTGATTTGAGTCTTCTCCCTTTTTTTCTTGATGAGTCTGGCTAATGGTTTATCAATTTTGTTTAGCTTCTCAAATGACCAGCTTTTAGTTTTATTGATCTTTGCTATTGTTTCCTTCATTTCTTTTTCATTTATTTCTGATCTTTACGATTTCTTTCCTTCTGCTAACTTTGGGGTTTTTTTGTTCTTCTTTCTCTAATTGCTTTAGGTGTAAGGTTAGGTGGTTTATTTGAGATGTTTCTTGTTTCTTAAGGTAGGATTGTATTGCTATAAACTTCCCTCTTAGCACTGCTTTTGCTGCATCCGATAGGTTTTGCGTCGTCGTGTTTTCATTGTTATTTGTTTCTAGGTGTTTTTGTTTTTGTTTTTGTTTTTGCGGTCCACGGGCCTCACTGTTGTGGCCTCTCCCGTTGAGGAGCACAGGCTCCAGACGCGCAGGCCCAGCGGCCATGGCTAACGGGCCCAGCCGCTCTGCGGCATACGGGATCTTCCTGGACTGGGGCACGAACCCGTGTCCCCTGCATCAGCAGGTGGACTCTCAACCACTGCACCACCAGGGAAGCCCTCTAGGTATTTTTTGATTTCCTCTTTGATTTCTTAAGTTATCTCTTGGTATTAAGTAGTGTATTGTTTAGCTTCCATGTGTTTGTATTTTTTACAGATTTTTTCCTGTAATTGATATCTAGTCTCATAGCATTGTGGTCGGAAAAGATACATGATACGAGTTCATTTTTCTTAAATTTACCAAGGCTTGATTTGTGACCCAAGATATGATCTATCCTGGAGAATGTTCCATGAGCACTTGAGAAGAATGTATATTCTGTTGTTTTTGGATTGAATGTCCTATAAGTATCAATTAAGTCCATCTTGTTTAATGTATCATTTAAAGCTTGTGTTTCCTTATTTATTTTCATTTTGGATGATCTATCTGTCCATTGGTGAAAGTGGGGTGTTAAAGTCCCCTACTATGAATGTGTTACTGTCAATTTCCCCTTTTATGGCTGTTAGTATTTGCCTTATGTATTGAGGTGCTCCTATGTTGGGTGCATAAATATTTACAATTGTTATATTTTCTTGGATTGATCCCTTGATCATTATGTAGTGTCCTTCTTTGTCTCTTGTAATAGTCTTTATTTTAAAGTCTGTTTTGTCTGATATGAGAATTGCTACTCCAGCTTTCTTTTGATTTCCATTTGCATGGAATATCTTTTTCCATCCCCTCACTTTCAGTGTGTATGTGTCCCTAGGTCTGACGTGGGTCTCTTGTAGACAGCATATATATAGGTCTTGTTTTTGTATGCATTCAGCCAGTGTACGTCTTTTGGTGGGAGCATTTAATCCATTTACATTTAAGGTAATTATCGATATGTATGTTCCTATTCCCATTTTCTTAATTGTTTTGGGTTCATTATTGTAGGTCTTTTCCTTTTCTTGTGTTTCTTGCCTAGAGAAGTTCCTTTAGCAGTTGTTGTAAAGCTGGTTTTGTGGTGCTGAATTCTCTTAGCTTTTGCTTGTCTGTAAAGGTTTTAATTTCTCCATCAAATCTGAATGAGATCCTTGTTGGGTAGAGTAATCTTGGCTGTAGGTGTTTCTCCTTCATCACTTTAAATATGTCCTGCCACTCCCTTCTGGCTTGCAGAGTTTCTGCTGAAATATCAGCTGTTAACCTTATGGGGATTCCATTGTGTGTTATTTGTTGTTTTTCCCTTGCTGCTTTTAATATTTGTTCTTTGTATTTAATTTTTGATAGTTTGATTAATATGTGTCTTGGTGTCTTTCTCCTTGGATTTATCTTGTATGGGACTCTCTGTGCTTCCTGAACTTGATTAACTATTTCCTTTCCCATATTAGGAAAGTTTTCAACTATAATCTCTTCAAATATTTTCTCAGTCCCTTTCTTTTTCTCTTCTTCTTCTGGGACCCCTATAATTCGAAGGTTGTTGCGTTTAATGTTGTTCCAGAGGTCTGTGAGACTGTCCTCAATTCTCTTCATTCTTTTTTCTTTATTCTGCTCTGCAGTAGTTATTTCCACTATTTTTTGTTTGTTTGTTTGTTTGTTTTGCGGTACGCGGGCCTCTCACTGTTGTGGCCTCTCCCGTTGCGGAGCACAGGCTCTGGACGCGCAGGCTCAGCGGCCATGGCTCATGGGCCCAGCCGCTCCACTGCATGTGGGATCTTCCCAGACCAGGGCATGAACCCGCATCCCTTGCATCAGCTGGCAGACTCTCAACCACTGTGCCACCAGGGAAGCCCTATTTCCACTATTTTATCTTCCAGGTCACTTATCCGTTCTTCTGCCTCAGTTATTCTGCTATTGATCCCTTCTAGAGAATTTTTAATTTCATTTATTGTGTTCTTCATCACTGTTTGTTTGCTCTTTAGTTCTTCTAGGTCCTTGTTAAACGTTTCTTGTATTTTCTCTCTTCTATTTCCAAGATTTTGGATCATCTTTATTATCATTATTCTGAATTCTTTTTCAGGAAAACTGCCTATTTCCTCTTCATTTGTTAGGTCTGGTGGGTTTTTGCCTTACTCCTTCACCTGCTGTGTGTTTCTCTGTCTTCTCATTTTGCTTAACTTACTGTGTTTGGGGTCTCCTCTTCACAGGCTGCAGGTTCGTAGTTCCTGTTGTTATTGGTGTCTGTCCCCCACTGGCTAAGGTTGGATCAGTGGGTTGTGTAGGCTTCCTGGTGGAGGGGACTAGTGCCTGCGTTCTGGTGGATGAGGCTGGATCTTGTCTTTCTGGTGAGCAGGTCCACGTCTGGTGGTGTGTTTTGGGGTGTCTGTGGCCTTATTATGATTTTGGGCAGCCTCTCTGCTAATGGGTGGGGTTGTGTTCCTGTCTTGCTAGTCGTTTGGCATAGGGTGTCCAGCACTGTAACTTGCTGGTCGGTGAGTGGAGCTGGGTCTTGGCGTTGAGATGGAGGTCTCTGGGAGATTTTTGCCATTTGATATTACATGGAGCTGGGAGGTCTCTTGTGGACCAGTGTCCTGAACTTGGTTCTCCCACCTCAGTGGCACAGCCCTGATGCCTGGCTGGAGCACCAAGAGCCTTTCATCCACACGGCTCAGAAAGGGAGAAAAAAGGGAGAAAAAAAATAGAAAGAGAGAGAGAGAGAGAGAGAGAGAAAGAGGTAAAATAAAATAAAATAATGTTATTAAAATAAAAAATAATTATTAAGCAAAAAAATTTTAAAGAGTAAAAAAAAAAAATCGGACATACAGAACCCTAGGACAAATGGTAAAAGCAAAGCTATACAGACAAAATCACACACAGAAGCATACACATAGACACTCCCGAAAAGAGAAAAAGGGAAAAAAGTGTATATATCTTTGCTCCCAAAGTCTACTTCCTCAATTTGGGATGATTCGTTGTCTATTCAGGTATTCCACAGATGCAGGGTACATCAAGTTGACTGTAGAGATTTAATCCGCTGCTCCTGAGGCTGCTGGGAGAGATTTCCCTTTCTCTTCTTTGTTCGCACAGCTCCTGGGGTTCAGCTTTGGATTTGGACCCGCCTCTGCGTGTAGGTCGCCTGAGGGCGTCTGTTCTTCGCTCAGATAGGACGGGGTTAAGGAAGCAGCTGATTCGGGGGCTCTGGCTCACTCAGGCCGGGGGTAGGGAGGGGTACGGATGCAGGGCGAGCCTGCGGCGGCAGAAGCCAGCATGACGTTGCACCAGCCTGAGGCCCGCCATGTGTTCTCCCGGGGAAGTTGTCCCTGGATCCCGGGACCCAGGCACTGGCGGGCTGCACAGGCTCCCCGGAAGCGGGGTGTGGATAGTGACCTGTCCTTGCACACAGGCTTCTTGGTGGCTGCAGCAGCAGCCTTAGCGTCCCATGCCCGTCTCTGGGGTCCGCGCTTTTAGCCTCGGCTCGCGCCCGTCTCTGGAGCTCCTTTAAGCAGCGGTCTTAATCCCCTCTCCTCGCGCACCAGGAAACTCAGAGGCAAGAAAAAGTCTCTTGCCTCTTCGGCAGCTCCAGACTTTTTCCCGGACTCCCTCTCGGCCAGCCATGGTGCGCTAACCCCCTTCAGGCTGTGTTCACACTGCCAACCGACCGAAGCCGGAGCCTCAGCTCCCAGCCCCCGCCCGCCCCGGCGGGTGAGCAGACACGCCTCTCGGGCTGGTGAGTGCTGATCAGCACTGATCCTGTGTTCGGGAATCTCTCCACTTTGCCCTCCGCACCCCTGTGGCTGCGCTTTCCGCTGCAGCTCCGAAGCTTTCCCCCTCCGCCACCCGCAGTCTCCGCCCGCGAAGGGGCTTCCTAGTGTGTAGAAACCTTTCCTCCTTCACAGCTCCCTCCCACTGGTTCAGGTCCCGTCCCTATCCTTTTATCTCTGTTTATTCTTTTTTCTTTTGCCCTACCCAGGTACGTGGGGGGTTTCTTTCCTTTTGGGAGGTCTGAGGTCTTTCGCCAGCGTTCAGTGGGTGTTCTGTAGGAGCTGTTCCACGTGTAGATGTATTTCTGATGTATCTGTGGGGAGGAAGGTGATCTCCGCGTCTTACTCTTCCGCCATCTTGAAGCTCTTCCTACTTTTATCCTTTAGCTTGTCTGTATTTCCCAGATTTTATACAATAAACATGTATTATTTTTACACTAAGGTAGAAAACAATTGCAGTTTGTTCTTTTTTCAAATGAGGAGCAAGCTTCGATATTCCCCTACCTCGTCACCCTGTTCTCCTGGCCACTCATGTCTGGGCTGAGTTTGCACGTTGAACAGCTCTCTGCATTTCCCACAACCTGTCACCTTGAGGCCACGCATTTTAGCTCCTGCCCATGTCACTGAGGAGCCCTCCAGGTGTTCTTCCCTGCCATCAGTACCAGTTCAGAGTTCCAGTGTCATCGCTAAGCAGTCCATCTTCTAAGCCGCCAGTTCGTACTTCCTGTTTTTCCCCTCACACTGGACGATTGAACTTTTAGAGGTGGACAGCACCTTTACATTTACCTTCATTTTATCAATAAGAAAACTTAGATCCAGAGAGAAACAGTGATTTGCCCAAAGTGCCACATAGACTTAGTGCAGAACCCAGGTCCCCTGGCTTTCAGTACCTTTTCTTCCTCTACTAGACCATGCTGCCTCCACCTCCCACTTCACTTTATTCAAGGAATTTTGCTTATTCTGTTCTCATACCAAGGCATTTGAGTAAAATCTAGAACTTCACCTGCCTTCACTACCTAGTCTCAAGCATCCGTGGCCGGCTGACCTATCTAGTCCTCTTACTTAAAGGAGATGTTAATCCTCTTTTATGGCCTAAGTACTTCAATTTATATGCACATGTACACACATTAATTCTGATAACTATGCCCATTTAATCCTAAAAGCCCTTTAAAGTAGTTCCTATCCTCTGTTTACAGGTGAGAAACTGATGCTTAGAAAAGTTAGGTAACTTAACTAACTTAAACTCAGGCCCTTTGACTCTTTCATGTTGCTTATTCATTTGGGAGGATTTTGCAGACCCCAAATGAAAATGTATAGCATCACAGTAAAAGATTAAATGTTTCTCAGGAGGATTAAATCATTGCAAAATACAATTTATGAATTATTTCTGGTTTTCGTTCGTCTGTCACTCTGTATAATTGAGAATTAGTGTGTGTCTTTGTGCATTTCAGGTATGAACTGTCCTAGAAGATATGTTTTGTTTTTGCATCCAGAGAAGCCATTTCCCATGATTCAAGTAAAATTTAAAAAGTCTTTGTTCATTATGTAGCAACAAGTCTCGTCATACGTGTAGAACTTGATCAAGGTTTTGGATGTAAAGAACACTTCCTGCATAGTTTCCTAAATTCACCGCCTCTTCTCTGCTCTTTCCCACCCCGGCATGATGATACATGGCCTCAGAGAGTTTTTATAAAAATGTGAGAGAGAGGCCAGAATTCATAAAAGGAAGGATATCAAAGCCAGACCTTGATGCACCTGGGAGGCCTCCAGGCTGTGATTTAGAGACTGTCAGACTCCCGTACCTCCCATTACAATCTTTCCCTCCCATTACAATCTGTCCTCACATTCTTCATTTACAGTGACCAAAAATGACCAGTAATAGCTTAAAATTTATCTTCTAAGAGTCTGTACACTTTAAAGCAATCAAAGCCTTAGTTAAACCAGGAGATTGAATCTCTATACATAAAGCTCTGGGTCCCAGTCCTAGCTAGCTCTGTGGCTTACTTGCTGTAAGATCTTAGGCAAGTTACTTCACCTCTCTGGAGCTGTTTCCTCATCTGCAAATGAGAAGGCTAATTGGATAAGATCTAAAGTTCCTTCCAGTGTTAACATATCTTTTATAACTTGACCATTGTGCATGGGACCATGTCTGTGTGAAAACACTTTCTCCTCTGGTTATGGAGCCAAGCACACCCTGTAGGCAGCATGTGGAGGAAACGTTGAAGTCAAGTCCAGGCTCTACCATGTCCCATCTGTGACTTTGGGCAAGTCACGCATTCTCACGTTTTCTGATGTCCACTCTCAACTGTATCAGTATTCCCAAACCCAGGTTTTTTTGTGAATAGTGAATGAAAATGTTTGACATTGAACTCTACAAATGCAAGTGACAACCGTTGTTATAATAGCACCTGGGAGTCAGTACTGAGTAACCGACAGCCGCAAGAGCCCATGGAGTGAAAGAAACCATTTTTGCACAGGCTGCCGACGTGACTTATGCAGCGGCCCTGGACTCTCACTCCTGTTTTTCTGCCTGATGTTACTCTGACCCCTGCTCCTCCCTCCCACAGTTCTAAGATTTGAATATTCCTAAGCAGCACTGACCATCCAGATTATCTGTGTGAACAGCCTGTTACTTCGAGGTTTGGGCAGAAAAGAGTGTGGCAGTTTACCCCAACCCCACCCCATTCCATCTTATGATACAACACAGGTACGCACGCATGCACACACGTACCCTTTTACCCTCATGTTTTTTACTAATGGCTAATTTTAAAAATCAGATTCTTGTTGAAGGACCTGCTTTTTTGCCATTGATCCCCTGTTCTCCCCACCTCCCCAGTGAAGCCAAAAGGCAGAGATTTGACAGAGAGACGAGAAGGAACAGGAACTGGGGACACAGAAATTAAGAAGAAACCTTCCCTGCCTTCAGGGCTGCCGGAGAAGCGAAAGCACAGTGTTCCAGAAAGTTCCTAATATGGCAGGGAGGGTGGAGAAAGGCTTAGAGATGATGTTTGAGTGACTAATACAAAAAGGTTAGGGGGAGGTGTCTGTATTTTACAGATAAGGAGATCTGTTTCAGGAACTGCCCCAGGGTCACACCCAGTCACTGGAGAGGCCAAGACAAACTGCTGTATGAAAAACAAGTAATGTTGGGGCCTTTACTTTTTATCCATTGCTTCACAAGATTGCAAATATCTGAGTGCTAAAAGTGATAGAAGATCATTACTTTTTTTTTTTTTTTTTTAAGTGAGAGAACCTTTCGGGGTGGGGGGAATAAAACAAAAGCTAGTGTTCAGAATAATGAAAAATCAGACTTTTGGGGAAAACCATCTTACTTTTGCCAGTATGCTGAAAATTGTCCAAGATATTTTAAACATCTTTTCTTATAATGTCCTGTACAGTTCAAGATTAGTGCTGATGTTATTATACTTGTATACTTGGTTAGAACCCTGTTTTTTTTTCCCTGCTGATGAGAGGCTGCTTCCTTCCTCCCTTCCTTCCTTCAATAAAAATTAGGTATAAATGAGATATGTAGCATGTTGGTATTTAATTCAAAGATAGCCACATATTATACATTTCAAAGATGGTAAATTGGTTTCACGTATAAAAATGGCTTTTTCTGCAGTATGTTAACTGTACCAAAGCAAATTATCTTGCCAAGACGCTAAAATCCATTATTTTGTTTCATCTGTGTCGTTATAGATCACCTAGATTACAGATCACCTAAAATTTGGTTTCTGTCCCTCAGTGAATATCTATTTCATCTTTGCTTATCTTGATTCCTGATAGCCTAGAAGAATACAGATTCATTAAAATGTCATACACACATACTTGAACTTTGCATTTCTTTTTCTCGGACATTTTAATTCTAGCTTTATCTTAAAGGCAGTTTATTTTTCTGATAGAAAAAACATTGTTCACAGGCCTTTAACTGGGCAAATTATAGAATGTATGTGGTCTCAGTCTCTTTGTAAGTAAAAGGAAGTATGAGCTCTTAATTCCCTTCTTTCTGTAAGAGTCTATGATTCATTACTTTGTGTCAAGTTAATGCTCTGCTTTTTTTTTCTAATTACTTGAGAAACTTTATTCTAATGCTCTACTTTTAATAGGTTACAGGTAGAGTTGTTGATGGATCGGGCTAAAGAGTTGTCTTGGAAGGATCCTTAATGTGTCCGTGTTATCACACATTAAGTTATCAGGTGTGACAAATCTGGTGGCTTCTCGTGTCCTTTTGTTTTTTTAGCCAAAAGACATCAAAAGTAATCCATCTGCAGGCTTGGGTGAATTTTGTGAGATTTGACAGTTTAATAATAAGAGTATACCAGGGGTGTCACAAGCTCTCGGTTGGCAGACAATAAATGATTGTTAAAGTTAACTTAGGTGTGGTTTCATTGCTTCTCTTGGTGAGTCATAAACCATTTCTAAATGCATGACAAAAAAAAAAAAAAAGAGAGAGATTCAAAACTAAGCCCAGGAAGAGATATGAATACACAAAGACTTATATGCATATGTTTATGGAAGCTTTATTTTTAATAGCTAAAAGCTGGAAATAACCAAATATCCATCAGCTGATGAATGAGTCAACAAAATGTGGTCCATTCATACAGTGAAACACTACTCAGCAATAAAACAAACTACTGATGTATGCCACAACATGGAGGAATCTCAGGAACGTTATGCTAAATGAAGGACATCAGAAAAGACTACATACTATGTAGGAAATGGTAGAAAAAGCAAAGCTATAAGGACAGAAAGCAGATGAGTTGCTGCCAGCGTCTAGGGGTAAGAGGAAGGCATTGACTAGAGAGGGGCACAAGGGTCCTTTTTGGGGTGATGGAACTGTTCTACCTCATTATTTCCGTGGTGCTTATGTGTACAGTTGTCAAAATACATCAAATTGTACACTTAAAATTGGTGGCTTTTATTCAGTGTAAATTATACCACAAATTTAAAAACAAACTTAGGGCAACATCTTGAATGCCTTACAAAGTGACTACTTCATTTGGGGAAATAATCATTTTTAAACTTGGAGAGCCTATTTTTAACAAGATACTAGCAGTATTTATTTTTATGCTGAATATATGTAAAATTTTGACCCCTAAAATGTGTTTGTATAGAAAATGGTAAATGGTCGGCTTACTTGAATATCTCATTGCATTTTTGCTTTCTCTTTACTTCTCTGCCCAACCTAGAAAAACTAATCGAGGGACTCAAATCTCCTGACACTTCTCTTCTGCTCCCTGACCTCTTGCCTATGACAGACCCTTTTGGTAGCACTTCTGATGCTGTAATTGGTAAAGTCATCATCTCTGTTTCTTCAGTCATGCATGATATGTGTGTCTGTTTCAAAAATGGCAACTAACTGGTTAACAGATCCCTACTGAGTATAGCCCTGCTGAGGAGCGGAAATGCCACGAAGCCTCCTGGTGTTGGAGTGATGCCTTGTGCTAACCCAGAAGCCAGGGCTGTTTAATCTCCCTTGTTATCGCCCCAAACGAAGTGTTATCTCTGCCTTTCAGCAGCACAGCGCCGTTATTTATTCTTGAAACACTGAGATTTCTAGAGTGAATCTCTTGTGAACTAAGGGGAATGTGGAAAAATTCACATTTCGTTACAAAAGCTTCATGAGAAAAGTTGGTTTCCAGGTGGACTTCACCTTTAGTAGATTCTTCTTTCGAAGGCCTCCGTATGTGCCAAGTGTCAGTAACTGAGAAAACATTTGCCCCACGTTGAGGCCCTATGAGTAGAATCCGGGGCAGGGGCTTGATCTGCTTGCTTTGACATTTTCTTGTGCTCCAGCCGCAAGGCAGGCAAGACCTATAAAATGTCCGGGGCCCCTGTACTACAGGAGCACAAAGTCCTAGAACTCAGAAATGCTATGACCCTTCGGAGAGATGTTCCTCCAGCTGGGGCATGTCACATGGTAAAGAGTACCTCCAGCTACAGCACGGCATGGGATTTGAGGTGGACTAGTGGCCTTTGCAAGGCACAGAGCATGTTTGGCCCCAAGTTTATCCCTTAAGAAAAGCACAATTACCAGAAGACATTAAGGTGCCTTTGAGCCTATGTCTTCTGACACGTAAGAGGTCTGCTTGAATAGCTCGCATTCAGCATTTATCTGTAAAAACTGAGAATCACCGAGACTAGCCACCGTGGTTCACCTTGCACGTGCCTGCTCTGTCAGTGAAGCCCAGACACTCGAAGCAGCAGAAAGAAAGCAACTTACTGTGCTTTCCATCTTACCTGAGATGGGCATTTTAGAGACATGCAGCAGAAAGCCTTCACAGAATCATCCAAGGAACCTTCTGATTACCTTTCCCTTACCCTTTCCTCTCCTCTCTTAATGCTCTGTTACAAAAGAAAAAGCTGATGTTGCTGTTGAGAGTCTGATACCAGGACTGGAGCCCCCGGCGGCCCAGCGCCTCCCCTCTCAGACGGAATCTGTGACCTCAAACCGCACAGGTCAGTCAGGAGTCTCTGGGGCTGCAGGAACTGGTCAGTTCGGGGAGCCCTCTGAGTCAGGCTTTCCACCTGCGGCAGATGGTCCTGGGCTTATTTCACAGCCTGGCTAGTTCCTCCTGGAATGGGTGCTCTGCACTACAGCCCCAGCTTTAGATGTTGAGCAATGTGTTTCCTCACTAAAGAGTAGAGTACCTTTTTGGAGCCATGTTCTTTGTAGAGCGATACCTGGGCTTTCTTTGATTTCAGTCTGTCTTTATTGAAGGTTTTTGTCACTGGTGGCAGGTTCCCTCTACTTCCTTAATTAAAGAACTCTGCCGAGTTGTAAGGATGCCCTTAACTCCTCCTGGGTACTGAGCAGTCTTTTGGATCTAACAATGTCAGTGATGTCCATGGGGGCTCGTGTTATGTGTGTTAACATTCTATTCCCAGCACAGAGCTTTAATCACATCTAGGTGATTTGCTATTAAATTGTAGGCAAAGTTGAAATCTTCCCTGGATCCATTCCTTAACTACATTTCCTTAAATACAGATTTGATAACCTTCATTTTTATTGAGTCCATAATTACCTTGATAAAAGTGTCCACTTTGCTCACTTGGAACAGAAACAATTAGAAGTCTAGGAAATATGAGAATAAACTCACCCAGGTTAAAAAAAAAATGACACAGAAGACAATATGGTTCTTTTTCCTTGTGCTTACTTGGCTGCTTTCTCCCAGAAAACAATTTATGTGTTGAAATACTTGAACTCTGAATTTAATCTTCCTTCTGTTCCTTAACTAAAAGCAAAATCATGTGTTCCAAGGAGCAATTCAGATTTAAAGAATACTAATAAGAGACAAGATCATTCTATTTTGAATGAGGATTGGGTTGAGTTCTAAAAAAGTACTGCCTAATCATGCCATATTCTGCTAATAATAAGCCAGGGACCACCCCCTTCTTGTCAGCTTGGATACCTCATCTTATAGCAACTTTTTTCAGTGAATGTTTAGGGAAAGTTTAAGTGAAACTCTTTAGTTGCAAAGTCCTTTTTCCCAAATGGCATTTGCTGAGAACTGAGTTGCCAAAGTTTTATTGACATCCAAACCATTTACTTGCTTAACCAGCAACCTCTGAGCAAAAAAATTCTTCCATATTTATATATATCTGTTAAGAGAAGTTTAGAAATACATGTTTGTCTAGATGAAAGTACAGGGTGCTTAACGGGTTTCTTTTGGTTTTCCTTCTCCCGCCTTGGCTTGTAGGTATAATGTATTGGGTTGGCCAAAAAGTTCGTTCGGGTTTTTGTACGCGCTTACGGAAAACCCGAACGAACTTTTTGGCCAACCCAATAAACGCAGTAACTTAAAGGCTAAGACCTAACCTCGTGATATTGTTGTGTGTGCCATTTAATGCCATCACTGACCTGGGATGCTGTTAATCGGGACTCAGATTCTCTCACCGGGGAAGATTCCCTGATTGATGGCTCTCTGCTTTCTAACCCTACTACTGACCTTCTGGAAGAATTTGCCCCCATAGCGATCTCTGCTCCGGCCCATAAAGGTAAATGCTTTCCTCTTCTTGGGCCCACATGTATCCTTAGCGGAGAAAAACTGAGCAACTCCTGAGAATTTTCCTTGACAAAAGGCTTTGCTAGTGAAGTTTTTTAACCACCTCCTTAAGTGGAAAACTTGAGTTTGTACCCTTAGCCCCTGTGTTAAAGTTCCTCTCAGTAAGAATATTGAATCAGGCTGGGACAACAGACTGTGGAGATGTTGCTTTCTGGCAGTCACCTGGAATGCAGATATTCCATGCTTTCTATTAAAGACAGAGCTACATACCTTGGCAGTCAGCTCAGGGTTGAGTTGACTGTCCACTAACTGACTATAATTAGATATTTGTTGGCCTTAGAACTTAAAACTGTTTCATTAAATCAGATTTAAAGTTTTTTGATAGTGATCACTACAATAAAGAAAAAAGCATCATTCTTCAAAAGTCAGTCTCAAAGATTGAACTCGTAAAAGTTTTGAATTTTAGTTAACCTTTGAGTCATGATTAATTACTGGATTTCTCTTTCTAATCTACTGTTTCCATTTCTTAGTCTTGGGTTAATACTGGTTTGAAATTCTGAGGGACAGAGGTAGCTTGAATTGAGTGCTATTCAGTGAGTAGTTCGCGAGAGTGACAGGCACTATGCCTGGCTTACCGTAGGCAGGCATTCACTAAACTTTCTGGGCCTAGATAGTGAACGTGGTTTTCTGGAAGGAGCAAATACATATTAAAGGAACCGCTTGTAAGTCCTTTCTGAAGGAAATTTAGGAAGGAAGCCTCCCTGAGATGACTAAAAAATAATTAGCCTTTGGTTTGCAATGGTAATAGCTGAGTTTTTGTTTTTACCCTTAATAGCATTAAAATGACCATGTTTTTATAGAGCATGTAGAAAGAAGTCACCTATTTAGCCAATTATGTCTGACAGGAGTGTGTCAGCAGCAATGAGTAATTACAGAGAAACATCACTTGCAAAATAGGTGCTCAGCTAGCACTTGCTTGTAGAATGGAGAACTTCTAGTAAACTTCAGCTTGAAATCTCAGTGCATGTGATCTTCTGCCCCAACATTACTGGGGCATCAGTGTTTGAATGTCTTTTTTCCCAATCACAGGGCAGTGAGTTCTTTCAGAAGTATTCTGTTTGCCTTGTATACACTGGTTACTTCTTAAAGGGTGACTGATTATCTCCACGCTGCCCTTGTTTTTTGAGTGTTTCTGGATATTGTTAGTCCGGCCTCTGTTTGCTCAATAAAGAAGATAAATGACTAAATCCCGTGCCTTTGTGAATTACTGACGGTGAAGAGATATCTCACAATAACTACATTAATGGCCTTATAAAGGCAGGGAGAATTCTTCCTATAACACTTCTCCCTTCTCGTTTATGGAAGTCTTAACATGGCCAGCTCTGAAGCAGTTTTTTCTATTTCCCCAAGTTTTCCAGCTTTACTACTTTTATTTCAACTCAGGAAAATAAGCATTTTCATCTTTAAAAACAACAGTGATTGTACAGTTGGGAACTGTGTGCCTATTATGTATTCTCTCATTTGCTAATCTCTACCTCTGTTGTTTCTGCTTGTGTACTTGCATTCTGTATTAAGCTGCAGAAGATAGTAATCTCATCTCAGGTTTTGATGTCCCTGAGGGCTCGGACAAGGTGGCAGAAGATGAGTTTGACCCTATTCCTGTATTGATAACCAAAAACCCACAAGGTAAGAAAGAGAGGATGGGGAAAAGAGAAGAGTTTGACATCAGCTCTCTTCAAAATAGTAATGTACCTAATCTACAAGGTGTGTGTGGGGGAGGAAGCATCAACATTTAACGAAGGAAATTGGGGGTAATAACAATCATTATGGGCTGGACCAGTGTAGATAGATGGAGACACAGGTAAAGGTACTAATATAGGTATCTTAAAGCATGACCATGGTGTTTATTTAGAGAGAAGAAAAGTAATATTTGACTAAAAGTAATAGTTTGACTAAAAGCTGGTTTTTACAAAAGTGTCAAGCTAAAAATAAAGTGATCTTCAGTCAATGGAAACCTGAAGATATATATATAAAAAAAAAACAACGCACAGGATATTTCTTATCATGATTAGAACAATCTGTAATAAATATTCTTCCCAAAGAGATTAACAATGGTACTTTGATATCATTTGCATCTTTTGGACATTTGTGGAGCATGCTTTTTCTTCTTTGTTGTTTTAAAATCATTTGACCATGCCGTAAAACACTGAATTGCCCTAAGACCATATATATATACATATGTATATATGTATATATATATACACACACACATATATATATATACACACATATACACACATATATATACATATATATATATAGGTGTTATTTACATTTATTTATTTATTTATTTTCTACACTCAAAAACCCAAAGCTGTTTTGTTTTTTTTTTAACATCTTTATTGGAGTATAATTGCTTTACAGTGTTGTGTTAGTTTCTGCTGTATAACAAAGTGAATCAGCTATACTTATACACATATTCCCATATCCCCTCCCTCTTGCATCTCCCTCCCACCCTCCCTATCCCACCCCCCATCTATATATTTTTAAAGCATGTTTTTATTACAGTAGTCTTAATAACCAATTCCTCCCCAAATCAGAAATTACGAATTTTTACTTTACAGGGAAATGAGTTGATGTTATCAGGAAGTTAGTGTACAGCCAGCAGTTCTCAGGCAGAATAGATATTCATTTGAAAATAGCATCCTCTTTGCAAGGTCTCCTGCCTACAGTAGGGTATGCACACAGTGCTTGAACGTTTGGTGGGAGGTGGTGGATCGCTAATTTATATGTTTAAAAATTAACATCTAAGAGTTTGCAAAATGTAAATTGTTGTTTCTCTAGGGTGTTTTGGTTTGTTGTGTTTCTCCTTTGCTTGTTCTGCACATCTAAACCCTAACCCTCTGTGTTTTGTACTGAATTCCTATCTCTCCACTTCCAGGTGGGCACTCTAGAAACAGCAGTGGGAGCTCTGAGTCCAGTCTTCCCAACCTAGCCAGGTCTTTACTGCTGGTGGATCAGCTCATAGACCTGTAGCCGTGACCCAGTAGCAGATGCAGTTCTGTAACCTTCATACCGTAATATACATTTTCATTACAGAGTTAAAAGAAAATGATTTTTTTTTAATCTGCAAATAAGGGGCTTCTAGCCCTAATCTCCTACTACCCCTTGCCTTCTCCCATAGAGATGATAAGGAAAGAAAATCACTTTGGCCCTCCAGATACTCCTTGGCCAGCTCCTCTCTGTTAGTTTGCTGTGTTTTCTCATTACCCTTCTTCAATAGCATTATCTTAAATCAAACGCTAGATGCCATGAGCTTCACCTCTGCTGGAATCGACTCCACCAAAAGCTTAACTGTAACTGAAACTAGTGAATTGACACCTTTGTCTCATTCTTGCTAGGAATGGCCTCCCAAATCAATCCTCCCAACCCCATCACCTTTGGCCAGTTGCTGATGAATGTGTTTCTCTGTTTTTGCTTTTTATGCTGCTGCATTATCATGAGGACATGGCTTCTTCAGTTGGTCTTAACTCGAGGTAGTAACCTGGAGATGGGTGCGTGGTTTAAGAGAGGGTAAAACTGACTGATGGTGTATGTTTGGAAAGAGAAATTGAGCCCAGCTCTAGCCAACCAACTTTGACCTTGTTTGATCGTAGACTTAGCCAAGGGATTTCACACCCCATGCAACCTGCCCAGCATTCGTCCAGCACTCTGGCTTCCATTGAACCGTGATTTCTCAGATCTGGAGACATGACTGCAAGTACTTGAGATCCTTGGATAAAATGTGTACATTATATAAATTCCAAGTATTGCCATTCCTTTTCGTGTTAACTGTCCCAAGCCGGGATCTCAGAATTAGACCAAAACCAGACAGTGGTGGTAATATGATACCTTTTATTAGAAGACTTTTCATGGGGGGGTGGATGGGGGAGGGGAAGGAATTGTAGCAGAAACAGATGTATTTTTCTTGTGATTTTTATTTTGAATCAAATATTGTAAATTGTGTATAAATGAAGATGCTGAATAGTTCTGTTTCCACTTGGCGTTTCAAGTCCGATATCAGGTGTCTGTACAGGGTTTTGATCTCTTTCCCTTGTATAACTAACTACGCAGCAATCCTACAGTGTAACATATGGAATCATTTTGAGTAGACTTGTGTGTTGCTATAAGCTTTCAGCAGGTCCTCTGTCTTTGTAGAATAAGCATGTTGTTTATTTTCAGATAATCAGAAATAAGTATGCTGACACACTAGGCACAGTTTGACTTGGGCTACTTACCTTTCTTTCTCTCTGATGTTTGAATTGAAGGATGCAGCCAATGAAATATGTTCAGTTGGTTTTCCTTGGCATCCTAGATTTAAAAAAACAAAACAAACCATAGTTTCTCACTAACCTTAGAATATTGTTCATAAAATAAATAAAGGCCCCTGCACTGATGTGACAACATGACTCATGGTCACCCTCTGTATATGTCCTTACTCACCAAAGTATATTTTTTTCCTTACATGCAAAGCAGTTTTATAAAATCACCCTTTTGAAAGAGGTAGGCACAGAGAACCCCATTTGGTTCTCTTCCTTGAGTGCCATTTTCATGGTCAGAAGGGAACCTCTTAGTTGATCAGATTTGTACCAATAAAATTCCAGGTCCATTTGCTCATTTCCCTGTCTAGCACTTTTGTTTCTTCTTCTTCACGTTTGCTCTTTAAGGGGGAAAAAAAGAAAGCTGAACAGCAACAACCGCCTGCAAAACCCTGTACCTTGGAGGTCAAGCTTTGACCCCAGCAATGTGAGAACAGCCTTTGAAAGGTATCAGAGGAAAAGTCGGAACCTTTCAGTCTTCCTTCTGACTTTAAGTACTTCCGTGTCAGCTGAAACTAGACACACTAAGTACAGGCCTCTGTTAGGATAATGGGTCATTTCCAAAATTGAGGGAGGCACAACCTACCTGCTGAGGGTTAAAAAAGATATCCTCGGGCTTCCCTGGTGGCGCAGTGGTTGAGAGTCCGCCTGCCAATGCAGGGGACACGGGTTCGTGCCCCGGTCCGGGAAGATCCCACGTGCTGCGGAGCGGCTGGGCCCGTGAGCCATGGCCGCTGAGCCTGCGCGTCCGGAGCCTGTGCTCCGCAACGGGAGAGGCCACAACAGTGAGAGGCCCGCGTACCGCAAAAAAAAAAAGATATCCTCGAAGAGCTCTCCATGATTGGAGAGCAGTGAAAATGGGACTTGGTTTGCCCCTTTATGGACAGGAATATTACTGACGATCAAAATGGTATTCTTTTTCCCAGACATAGAAAGAATATATAAACTAATGAAAGAGATGTTTATTTTTAAATAAGAATAATGTTTTATGCTTATGTTTTCCAGTTTGATTTTTTTTCATATATACATGTTAGAAATATATTGAAATATCTAGTTTCTCAATTTAATTGAAACCACGAAGAGTACAGTTTAGAAATTAGGTAAGTGTCTCTAAATTATTCCTTTCATGTATTACCCGTAATCACATTGAGATATATTATCTAGTCATTTGGCTCAATAAAGCTTAATGGAGAATGTTAATGAAAATGAATAGACTAGAAACGAGAGAGACTGGGTGGAGGAAGCCTGAGGGGGATAATGACATGAAATTATCTTGAGTTTATTCTCTAGGAGTAGGGCTTCAAAGGAGAGAACTATTTTTCTGCTAAAGAAGACATGTGAGTGACTTGATAAAAGGGACCTCTTTAGTTTATAGCATCATCCTTGAGCTAAAAGGGTTTATTTGAGATGAGTATAGTATGCTAATAATTGATAGAACTTTGAAACTGTAGACTGAGCTACAAGAGGGACCTTAGAGATTATTCTAGTCCATCCACTTCATTTCACAGATGTGGGACCTAAAGCAGGTGGTGGGAGAAGAGACCCGGGCAGGACAGGCCACCTGGGAGCTTGTCCTGACCTTTGCCAGTCCCTGGCCTAGTGGGGCTTCAGCAGGGGCTTCACTTCTTAGGGCTGCTCCTTACTGACAATGATGGGTTTGGACTAGATGGTTTTTAAGGTTACAGAATTCTAGGGTTCTAAGTATTTATTATGATGCTTCAGCAGGACTATGAAGGAGTTATATAATCCTGATGTTCTTCAGTTATCTTCTGTAGCTCTTACTATTACTGTAGCAGTATTTACATTTTAGAGAATTACAATGGGCTTTCACTAACCCGGGTTGCTCTCTCTCTTGGTTATCTGAAGAGACCCGTAAATCATCACAGAGTGTTGGACATAGATTTCCCTTTTTTTTAATATTACACACACGTATCTACCTATTCCAACAAAACAGTATCAGAAGATTTCAATTTTTTTAAACTGTATAATTGAGGACCTGCCATTTAAAAATGGACAAATAACTGTAAGCATATGTTTCTGATTTGCTTTTATTCCGACTGTGCAAAAGTAGTACCTGTACCAGAAAACATCACAAATTGGATTTTTTTCCCTTTACAGCATTCAGATAACTAGATCACCAAATTCGAGTCCCAGTGTTTTTAAAAGCACAGCCCTCAGAGGAGATAAGCTTTAAATGGACACTTCTAAATGTGATTATAATTAATGATTTCTTTAGCAGACATATCAGAGTTGTGATACCTAATTGAGTGTTCCCTTCAAAGGCATCTGGTTTTACTTGGGAAACATACTTATTCAAATGATGCTGCCACCATTTATGTTATTTTTGAAACTTCTCTCCTTAGAAATATTCAATACTATCAAGAAAGATAATAAAATATAAGAAAATCAGTTGTATTATCTAATTAGTATCGCTTTCAGCATCTGAAAGTAGTATGCTCTCTTTCTTGATCTTTTCCTACCACTCTTGGTTCTAAATAACATTTAGATGTTTCCAAAAAGCAAAATCACTCGCCTAAGCTGAAGAGTGGTTACTATTGAAGATAGTAAGAAGAATGAATAATTCACTGAAGATTCCCAGAGAGGACCTTATAATGGAATGTGACAGCAATCAGTCTTAACTTCCTTAATATTCTGAATAAGAGAACTTATACGATTTCGCCTGTCTTTAGTATGGTTTGGAAAATTGAAAGATAGGGGTTTTAAAATACCTCTGAAAGAGGTTGTCACTTTGTTCAGTGTCATTTGATACTGGACTTGGCTCTTCCCAAATTAGAATTATAGAACTTGGATTGCTAGTAATTATAGGGGAACAAATCCAGGAAAAGAACCTGTTTTTCTCAAGATGAAATATTAGCTTTGTTTCTAATCCTTTTTTCGGGGTCTCCTGAGATAAATGATTCAAAGCAACACAACCTCTCCCCGCCGACCGCCCAGGTCAGGAACAGTTCTGCCTTCAGTAGTGCTGGGGGAAGGAGGAGACTTTTGGGGTTGACCTCAGCCCAGAGGTATGGAGGCATATGAATTCAGCTGAACAGATGCACATTGTAGAGAACTTCGGCCAAAATAAAGTCTCCCATGCCGATGTTTGTCTATAGTTCCAGGAGTCTTAGCTTTCTCAGTCTGTAAGATTCAGGATTCTGTAGCCATGAACTTAGACTTTGGGGATAAAAATGACAGGATTGCCCAAAGTACTGAATTAAGCAGATTAGAGGCTGCCAGGCAGAACAGAGAAACTATTAGATGGATACTTAAAATGGTACCTTTACTGAAACGCTCCAGATATTACAAAGCCATCTTTTATTCCTCTCAAGAGACTGTAATTTTACCAGCACAAAGTTATTAGCCTTTTCCTTTTCCCCACTAGTAATGTTCCTAGAGTTGAATGTGCTTGGATTTCTTGAGTCAGAATGAATCCCAGATGGCCTCCATTTCAAATAATCTGTAACAAGATACTATTTTGTTTCTCTTGGGTTTCCTTTCACTGTGATGGGGGAGAGAGGTTCTTTGGACAATGCTGATCTGTGCAGCAGCATGGTAGTTGCTAGAATGGAAGATATCTTCCTGGTTCCCACTCTGATGTAGTCTTGCCCTAGGAGTATTCTCTGCCCTGTCGCACACGCCCTCATCACACGGATGTGTATTCACCACAGACCTTTATCCTGTCCTCCCAAGAAGACAAAGCAAACAGAGGTACATGAAGCTATCTTATACAGAAAAATGTGAAATTTGAACTTTGCTACACAAGTATTGTATAAAAAACAAGTCTGTAAACAAGTTTCTTATGTAAACATACAGGAAAATAAAGACTTTTATCTGTTAAAACAGGAGCATGATGTTCAGAGCTATAAATAAATAACTTACAGTAGCTGCTCTTTTCCTGATCTGAAAACCCACTTTTGCAAAAAGGATTTAAACACATTGTTGAGTGACCATAAGCACCTGTGCACAAGGAAAGTGCAGACACGTATGAGAGACGTGCAGAGGACATTTTAATGAGTCATGGCTACCCCGGCTTCATCTGCGGTCATAGAGAGTAAAACCCCTGTGAGCCTGCATTTGATATGACCAGACATGGAGCTGTAAAAGGGAGCACAGATTTGCAGCTACCCTCCTCTAATTTAATCTTTAATGTACCCAGGCCAATTTAATTAAACATTTTATGTTGGCAACGGCAGTTTTATGCCCAGGGAGAAATCTCTCTCGTTTAATTGCTCTGTTGGCTTGAGAGACCCAGCGCCTCTAGCCAGTGTTGTCCCCCATCAAATATCTTATTCGCCAGGCGTGGGTTTTAATGCAACTCCACAGCATATGGTAGAACCCAGTGCTTAATTTTATTATCTAAGCAAAAGGTCATGGAAATTACTAGTTTGATGTACATCTCCTGATTCCCTGATTCAGCTCTGAGAGTGTGAATTTCATTTGGTGCTACATTTCTGAAGTTCTTGTAAAGGGTATTTTGCTTTCTATTTGCTAACTATATGAGAAGGTTTCCCAATACTCCAAGATTTCACCTTCAGTTTTGGGCAAGAATTATGTCTTTGACACTCCCTATAACTGTTATTTCTCTTTATAGTTTGGGAGAAAGTAAAATTCTGGTCACGCATGATATATGGCACTCAGGAATATCCAGCCTGCAATTTAAGTCTTCAGATTTTCATTCTTTTTTAGGAAACATGGCCCTCACTGTCCATCAGATAAAATTTCCAGGGTAAACCTATTCTAAATTATTCAGCACTTTGGGTTGCTTTGGAAATTAATAGGGAATTGGTGAGGAGAGTTGCCAAAGCATCAGATACTTTTGAGGATGCCTTCTTTCTGAAGCATATAAGCTCTTACTGAAATCGACATTAATTTGCAGCCCCAAAATAGACTAAAATGGAGTTATTCCTAGTGGAAGTGTCAAAAAGTGTGCTTAACCTTAACCTGGCACACAGTCCTACATCAGAGCAAGAAAAAGAAGTGTGTTTTGACTTCTTGCTTAATTTAATGTGCTAAAGCAAAATGAAAAGAGGCATGACTTAATTTGAGGAAATTAGAACAAAATGCCCTACCTTAAGCTTCCTGATAAGGAAGACCCTTATGCTTGATAAGGGAGACCCTGACCCTGTGAGGCCAGGTCCCAGGTTTAAGCCCAACGCCCCCGCATCACTTCCCACCCCTACCCCAAGAACAACTGCCTAGCTTTATTGAGTTTTCTAGTCACAGGGCATCTGCTCTGCATGCCGTTGGTTTCCAAAGGAACTGGGCCAAGGCACTGAGGTTAAATTAGTATAAATCTTTCATTGCTAGTAGGCAGACTGCTTCCAACATGTTTTTCTGACAGTACAAGGCTATATTCATATACAGGGACTGTTCACCCTGAAAATACATGCTTTCCCTCCCTGCAATAACACACGCATATTCAAAAAAAAAAAACCCTCTAACTGCCAACAAGATTTAATGTCTATCTTCTGTTTACAGTTATTTAGACTCTGTCCTTCTCTTGACTGCTTTGTTTCTTGTGCTGCCACCACCAAAATTCCCTGAGGGAATGTGGATGTCTGCGTGCCCCATACCCACTGCGTGTCTTTGTTCTCCAGAACGCCAGGCTTGGAGGGTTACAAAGGGTGGTTGCTCTCAGCCTTGGTCATACTGCACCTCCTCTAAAAGGAATGGAAAGGTTAAGAGATCTGGCCTTCAAGGGAAAATCCTTTAAAGGTGCTTTTCCAATCCTGTAGAGCAGATTCATGTTCAAAGACAGAGACGGAATAGGTCTGGCCTTGTTTTGAAGGACTGGAGACTAGTTCTCCTTTCAAACTTGATGTTATAGTATTTTTGTGACTATATATAAATTTTTAAAAGTTGTCGCAATTTTAGGTGTGATTTTTCCTATTCATCATGAAGGTCATAGAATATGCTCTGAGTTGGCAGATTTACAGTTGACTTGATCAAGAACTCACTTTTAACGTAAGTAATTCAGATAGGTTAGGAATGCCCTTCTAGCCTGTCTGACTCTGCACGTGGGTACCCCTGCTTGGTACTTTACAGCTCTCACAATGTACTCTAACACTGCAGGCATCCGAGATGCCCTGCGTTCTATAGGTAGCTGCTTTTTGGAGGTCTGTGCACACAATTTGATTTGACTACGTTCCATTTAAATTTCCCCAGAGCACTAGCTTCAGTCAAACGAGTGCTCATTTTCATTATTGGTTCCCATGGTGGCCAGAGTTGGTCATGACTAAATTTGCCAGTTTTCTCCTAAGAGATATTTTGCTCTCCCACAGAACCACATCAGCTTCTAGGGTGGTTTTGGAAGATGAGAAGTCATGACTTAATTTGGGGAACTAAAAACTGTCCAACTGATAACTGTGTTAGAAAGCAGTTCAAGGAGTTTTGGGGGCCATTCGTACCACTTTGCTCAGCAAATCTTATCTTGGAAAACTTCTCTGCCCCATTTCATTTGAATTTCCCCACAGACATCATCATCTGGGAATCACTGTGACAGATCTCACATCGATATACTTGCCTGAGAGATTAGAATTATGTCTTTCCACATATATTGCAAAGGAGAAGGTGTTCTGTTTATTTCCTGTCCCCTGACTAACGCTTTCCTATCACCATATGGGTGCACATACTAAAGTTATAATGCAAGGAAACATTTATCCTCTTCATATACTATTCAGAAAGCCATTTGGCACCAGTACAGAATTTAACTTAAAGACTGTAATTTGGAATTCACCAAATACATTCAGAGTTCTAGAAAGAGAAATAAAAATGGTGGCGGGGTGGGGGGGGACCCACCTTTTTTGTTTCTGAAAACAATATTTAAGGTCAGAACTGTTTAAAAA
The DNA here is from genome assembly GCF_011762595.2 of Tursiops truncatus. Classification (NCBI taxonomy): domain Eukaryota; kingdom Metazoa; phylum Chordata; class Mammalia; order Artiodactyla; family Delphinidae; genus Tursiops; species Tursiops truncatus. The sequence continues at coordinate 30,640,397 of NC_047047.1, forward strand.
GAAGCACTGCTAAAAAGTTACAGGATTCAGAGAAACATAGTATTTTTGTACAGTGTCTTCTAAAATGTTCAGATCTCTCTCTACGTCTCTTTACAATGTAATGCCTCTAAGTAACTGGTTTCCCAATAAATTGATTTTGATGTTGCTTCTGCTGTGTTCTGTGTGATTAATTCAAGCAGAAACTTTAGCAGGGGAAAATTGTTAGCAGAAGTTTCTACTACCTAATGGTTTGCTTAGAAGGGGAGAGGGTAACGTGGGGAGGGGATGATTGAATTTCCGCTGTACAGAGGTTCTGAGTCATCTATAAGAGTCCAAAGCATGGTACCTGTAATTTCTTACCCTGGTGGGTTGGGAAACCCATGATGACATGATATCTCTACCCCCAGCCACGCTTTTCTCTGGATTCTTCTTGCTTAGTTACATATGCCTTTTTCCTGCCCTCTTGCTAACATGTGCCCAATGACATACTTCCAACCTGCTAATATTTCTTGGAAGGTAAGCTCTCTTGCATTCTGATAATTGTCTATTTGATTTTAAAAGCCAGAGCACCCTGAGGCACCTCTACCTAGATAAAAATAGATTCGTTTATTAGAGTTTGCAAATACTTCTGTAATTACCTGTGCATTTTACTCCTTCTGCTTAAAGAACTTTATGATGGATTCATTTAAGCAGAGGAGATCTTTGCTAACTTAGAAGACTGAAAACAAAATTCCAGGGCAACTCTAGCTGAAGGTGATTGATTTAATATGATTTTGATTATGTCTCCTCCCCTTAGAAAGTGCCTTCAGTATTCATATTTGAGGCACTCTTGTGCTCTTTGAATAGTACTTATGATGTAAATCATCAAGTAATTTTGCATTTATCAAGCAGCCACGTTCTCCTGCTTTGGCGGGGGGGAGGTTCCATCCTCAGTTACAGGCAGTGTGGAGCAGATGACCACATGTCGCATCTGATTTGAGTTTGTCCCCAGACAGTATTTCTGCATCAGCCAGAACTGTCATGGTGGATGTGGAGATGAGTGACTGGGTTTGTTTTCATTCCATCCTGAGCCAGCACCAGGTAGAGCAGGTGTCAGTGCCTGGCCCCGTGCGTAGGAGCATTGCATAGTTACGCTGAATGTCTTTGTGCCTAACATCTTCATCTCCTTTCCTGCACATCGTGCCTATCGTGTTCCGAAATGTGAGACCGTGATTGGTTGTGTTCCAGTTTGTGTGCAGTTTCCTTGCCTGACTTTTCTTTTTCTGTTTTTCCTTTTCCATTTTCAACATCTATTATTTGGTTCCACAATGTTTCTGCCACGGGTTGACCATTAAATGTTCCAAGGAGAGTTGAATGGACCTGTGCATTAATTCTGCGTTTTGTGCTTTTCTAGGTATCCAGAGAGAGCCCAATCCCTATCCTGTAATAACTGTAGAGCACTTTAAAGAATCAACGGGTTTTAAAGACCTTCCCCTGTATCCAGACCCCTCCAGAGTACCTGGAATGAAAACTCAGAACAATTTAGAATATGACTACTTGGCCCGAGATGGCCCTTCCAGCAACAGCTCGTTCCACAGCAGTGAAGAGGAAGGGACCGACCTCGAGGGGGACATGCTGGACTGCAGTGGGTCTCGACCTCTCCTCTTGGAGTCGTCAGAAGAGGATGAGAGCTGCAGGCCTCCGCAGGGGAAGCTGGGAGGAGCCACTCCCTTCACTCAGCCAGAAGTCTCTCCTGAGCAAGCCAAGGCAGCGCAAGGTGGAAGAAAGAACCAGTTCGGAGCCCTCACGCAGCCAACCGCTGATGGACTCGGTGAGCCAGATGTTTTCGCCACTGCTCCCTTCAGGAGCTCGAGGGTTCCCGCGGATGACGTGGACATTTTCACCAAAGCCCCATTTGTCTGCAAGGGCGGCGTGGCTCCTTCCCAGCCAGAGGAGGCGGACGTGTTCTTGAGAGCTCCTTTCACTAAGAAGAAAAGCATGGAGGAGTTAACCGTTGCCCAGAGCGCCTCCCCAGAGTCTCCTGCGCAGCCCGGTCTCCTCCGTCAGACCAATGACATCCCTCTGCTCCCGGGCCTTGATCGAGCCGTGCATCCCTCTGTCCGAGCTCAGTATTCCATGGCTGGTTTTGCCCAACCGCCTAACCACCCCTCCCATTCTGTACAAGCAGCAGACCATCTTGACAGCGTCTCTCCCAGGGGCACCTCTCTGGAATCTGGCGCCCATCCTAATGACAGAAACAAAGGACCTCAGCCCCAGAAAGAATCTGTCTCAGGCCCCGTGGCTGGCAAACCATTCCGCCCCCAGTCTTTATCCAAATATTCCCGTCACTATAGCCCAGAAGATGAGCCAAGTCCAGAAGCCCAGCCCATCGCTGCCTACAAAATTGTTTCGCAAACCAATAAGCAGTCGATAGCTGGCTCTGTTTCCATCACATCCCTTTCCTCCAGGACTACGGAGCTGCCAGCTGCTGATCCTTTTGCTTTAGCGCCCTTTCCTTCGAAATCAGGCAAGCAGAAACCTTAGGAGCCATACCTGAGCCTTAGGCCTCTGTACCCCACCCTTAACACCCACCACATCACTCCCAGCTGAGCCTTCCTAAGAAGAAATATTGACATATCAATTATTATCTTTCAGTTCCATGAGTCAGCAGGAATTCTTCAGTCAGCAAACTCAGTCGAGGTGATAACTTAGTTGAAACTCCTTTAAGTTATGCTCAATTCTTTTGTTTATATTGATTTCTGGACTTCCAGGCATTTCCATCTCCATCTGCACCCAGAGCTCTGCTTTTTGTTGTTTGCCTAGAAACTGTTTAAGTCTAGAACTACTTCCCAGTAAATCCAGAAGTAACTTCCCAAAGGGGCCATGTTATTGCTAGTTTGACTCCTGTAGTTCCTGTTCTGAGTCATGTCTATCAAGGAATCAAGATGAGTTCCTCCCGGACTTGGTTTCATACTCTTGAAAAGGGTATATTTCAGGAAAGAAAACCAGATAAAAATTCTGCACATCAAAAGGAAGTGTAATCCCGCAGATACGCATCATTCCTGTGAAGCCGGCAGCTCTAGAAGGATTCTCTGGATCTGAGTCTGTGCAAGCCACACTGGTCCTCGTGCATGAGCGTCTGGGGGTGTGTGACGTGTGTCAGATCCTTTCCTTTGTAGAAATGCAAACAGATATCTATGCTCGTGTCTAATAGTGTTGAACCTTCCCCGTGTGCACACTTTAAAAATTCGTGTGAGCGCACAGCTATGTGTGTGCATGTCTGTGTGCACAGGAAACATTCATCCTTTAGCTAAACCCTGTCCCACCTCGCGTACCTCCACAATCACTCATGTGCTGACATTGGTCTCCTGACCTAACTGACTTGAACCCTGTTTTTATTGAGTTCTTTTCTCATGGCAAAATTGAATTCATTGGAATGTATAGGAAAATCCTGTTGGAACTGAAGTTTCTAAGTAGATTTTTTTTTTCCTTCTAGAATTTGCTATGAACAAATTCCATTTACACAGGCTTGAAAAATTAATTATCCTTATACAGTTCCCCCTCAGAACAATAGAAAAGAGCACAATGTTACAGTTCCAAACACTGGGTTTGTGGTCTAAGTAATTTTAAAAAGTACTTAAAAACCTTAGGTCTGAGCACTCCATGCTGTCAATAGGAAATTAATTAATCATGAGACTAGGCTACAAACTAGATTTGCTTGTTTGTTTTTCCACATCCTTGTCACCTTTGTCTACTGCTTCTTGAGGAAATAGAAATCTGAGACATGTAAATAAGTTTGGGAGAAAGGAAAAGAGCTGAACCAGCCAGCCATGAAAACCTTTCAATTCTCTGTCCCCTTGGATGCTAAAGTAGGTCAGATAGGTGCCTCACTTGTGTTTTTGAAATGTCTTATATTTCTGGAAAGATCTGACTTATTCTTGGCTGTTTTCATACCCTTTATTATTAGTGCCTTGAAATGAAACTTATGTCTCAGTGGGAAGATTTCTGCTGAAGATGTTCAATTTCCTATTTCAACTTGAAAGCTTCCTGTGACTTGTAGTAAATGTTAGTGATTTCTCCATTAGCTGGAGATGTTGGGAGAGTTGCTTACCAACCCAGATTAATGAATTAAGGATTATGGGAAATTTGTCCAAGAATCAAGCCTGAATGCCAAACTCAACTGCAGTTAAGTGTCACACTTTTAAATTTGAAGTTCAGGGATCTTGGCAGTAAAATATGAACAGACACTTTTCAAGACATTTTCTAGTTTAGTCTCCACCTATTTCAGCTGTCCAGGTTAAAAGATAAATTTAAGTAATAGGTACTGGATCAGGGCTCCTAGCAATGATTTTCCAACTGAGGTTTCAGCAGTGCTGGTCCTTCACTTTTATGGATGTTAAATGTTCGTTGGGCTTTTCTCCCAATGATCATTTCTGAATTTTCTGTGTAACAGTGGATGTAGAATCATCTTTCCATTTGAATAGTTTTGGCTAACAGGTGTGGAACTTAGCACCCCAAGCTCTTCCCTTGCCTTTATCAATTAAAGCCTTCACGTGCAGGAGTGAAAAGGATGGGAATATTCAAGGAGAGTTCTCACCCAGAAACTCTTAAAGCAGAAGGTCATTCTAATTCACCAGAGGTGTTCAGGATTACCTCTGTAACAGTCCTGCAAAATGACTTTCCTTTGGTTATTTGATCACTCCCCTTCTGATATTTTAGTTCTCAAGGTGAAAATCAATAAAATCTTGGTAATTTTATTACATAATTGAATCATTTGTCAAGCTGTGCTTGTAATCCTTTTTTATTCTCACTGGAGACCTATGATGGCTGGAGACTCTAAATACCTTTTTTGAACAAGAAATGAATATAAACACATGCAGATTACTTTTGTGGTGTTCTTACTGAATGATGCATGAAAATTTTAGGACTATCGGATTACATTAATTATTAGTTAATAACTAGTGAACTCTGCGCTGATCTTCTTTGGATCATATAGAGTAAATGTGTCATTTAAAGACACAATGTTCTTGGGACTTCCCTGGCGGTCCAGCGGTTAGGACTCCACACTCCCAGTGCAGGGGGCATGGGTTCAATCCCTGGTCAGGGAACTAAGATCCCGCATGCTGCACGGCGTGGCCAAAAAATAAAAAAATAATAAAGATAAAATGTTCTTGCCAGAGTCCATCCTGAATCTGGAAATCTGGAAAATTTTCGTTTTAAGGGAATCAGGAGTGCTCAGGGCGCTTTGAATTAGTAGCGAATGCATGTTTCCAACAACTACTGCATTAGGTTAACACTAAGGAGAAAATGAAAACATATAGTCAACAAAATACTGCATTACTTGTTTTAGTTTGTTTTACGTGTTACTTGCTTTACACGTATATGGAATGCAGGAACCTGTGACCTTTCATTTCAGTGGAGCACAATGAGCCAGGGTACATTTAGACATAAAGCATTGACCCGCGGCATGCACTAATGAACTCTTAAAGGATCCACATTAATGGACTAACAGGCACTATTGAATTCATGAAGTTATCTTATGTGTGGTGAAAAATATTTAGCATGTCTGTTTCTTGGGTTCACACACAGATAACCCTTTAGCTCCAAATCCTGGTTAGATTGGAAAATGGAATGAACAAAACCTGACGCTTGAAGCAGATGCAGGGCAGGACCCAAAGAAATCTAGGTCACAAACTCCATTTCGTTTTGGGCCCACTCATTGTTGAGTTGAAAATTTCATATGTGTGGACTGGTATATATGTATTCACTCGCCCATGTTAGGTCTGAGTTTAACCTGGCAACCTTTGTGAACTGTCAAGAAAAATACCAGTATCTTATTGACCCATTATTTAGTAAGTTTTAGAATACACGTACATCAATGTTTTCAACTATTTGGTGGACGTTTCGCTGACTCAAAAAGTAGCGGATTTCACTTTTCTTTAAAATAGGTGTAATCACCAGAGTGATTCTGACAATAGAAATTCGATCATGCTGTATTTGCTTCCCTAAGGAAGTTGTCAAAACATAGGTTATATAGTATGTATGCATCCTATCAAATAGGAAATTTTATTATAGGAAACTAGAGAAAGGTGAGATCCAACTCACTCTTTAGCAGGAAGGATACTACCTAAAATGGAGTCCCTTGGGTCCCTTTAATAAAGAAAGATGTTATTCTCTGCTGTGTGTTTGGAATTAAAATTGGAGAACACAGGCCAGTCAAGTTCGGAATTGCTGCTGGTCACACAGATGCAGTTTTCTATGAGAAATTTGGAACCCAGATTATTCTGATGAAAGGTACATAGGAGAGCCTCTGAAGAGACCACAGCTTGTAAGGAGCCAAGAGCTCCTTGTAAATGCCCACAGCCATCCCTGAGTTCTAATCCTCCAATCCTGCTTTCTGGAGTAAACATGAAGATTTTAAATGTAATCATGTAAATTTAAATTCTTGCTTTTTCCAGTGACTGTCGACTACTTGTTAGTTGGTTGGTTTTGTTTGTTTTAACCACCAGAACACTTGCAAACTTGTGAAGTTCACTTAAGGAAGGATTTCAAAACGCTTGAAAATAAAAAGTAGTATCTGGCTGGGAATTGTTTTTGTGTTCTTTTGCTACAAGATAAATTTGCTAGGCTGTGAAAACAACTAGCTGCTCAGCTTCGATGTGGGAATCCACACTGGCAATGTCTTGATTGCTCTCTGACTTCCTGGTCCTACCAGCCTCATTTGCACCTTGACCTTTATTAGGAAACAGGCCTCCCACATGTGATGCCCAGATCCCATCTTTAAACTGCCAGACACAGGTCTTTCCTGCTTTTTCTCTACCCCTGCAAGTCTTCCTGGCTCACGTTCCTTGTTCATTTCCTCACTTGACATTCCCCTATTATAATCGTACCAATAAGTGGGGAGTGAGAGGTATGACTGAATGAATGATCATGCTAATTTTTATTTGCCTCCCTTGTTACTGTAAACAGTTTTTTCTTAAATTTTAGCCTAGCCTGTGATAATCTCACCACACTGGAATAATTCCAAATAAGAGTGAAATGGCTCACCTTCCCCTTTTCTTATGGACTAGAAGAAAGGATGAAGGAAGGTTGGCAGAAGCCCAGCCTTACTCTGGAGACACAGCCCAAAAACCTCATGCTCTCTACCTTGATCTAACACAGGCCCAGAGTGCCCTAGAATGCAGGGGCAAGTTTATGTTTGAAGGGACTCTAGAGTAGCTTGTAAAAATGGCTAAATGGGGAAATTCCCTGGTGGTCCAGTGGTTAAGACTCTGTGCTTTCACTCCCGTGGGCCCAGGTTCGATCCCTGGTCAGGGAACTAAGATCCCACAAGCCAAAAAAAGAGGCTAAATGTTAACCAGCACACTGGTGGCTTAGTCCAGTATTCCTGTAACTTGTAATTCCATAAGAAATTTAGTCTGAGTTACTTCTCTGCAATCTCAGTATGAGTGAAAGTGTTTTGAGTTTATAATAACAATGTTTTTTTCTTGAAATTAAGTCAATGTCATCTACATTGCATTTAATAGAACCATATATACGTGTTAGAAGGATCTATATGATTCCTTTTGGTAAAGAATTACAGAAGTGGTTTTTTTACCAATGTCAGTTAAAGTGAGATTTTGGGAGTGAGAGAAGACAATATCACCTTCCCACTCTGAAAAGGCAAGTCAGTTGTATCTGAGTCCACCAAAGACTCCTGTTTGAGGAGTGTGATTGGAGTGTGTGTGTGTCTCCTCATGCTTTCTGCCATGGTGTTGAAGACCTCCTAATGAAGGCATCCAAAGAATACCAAGAGGTGACAGTAGGTATTTGAAATGAGTAAATTCAGTTCCGTTAGCCTACCGAGTTAGAACTGGAGTTGTACTGGACAACGGTGAGAGAAAGCAGCCATTGCCTTAGACTCATTTCCACAGTAAGCATGCTCTTCTCATCCACAAGGATAAAACTCAGTAGGGTTTGACCTAAACTCTCATGTGTGGTATTGGGAGGGCATAGTGAGCAGAATACTACAAGGCCTGCAATATGTTACTTTGAAAGAGGGAATATTTAACGCCATTTGTTAGGGGATAGGAATGGAATAAAGGCCAAGGACCATGCTCGTTCCATGCAGAAGAGGTGAACGAACTCCTACTGACTATATTTTGAGTTGACTGAATGAGGAGGTCGACCCAGCTGTAAGGAGTGTTGAGGTCATGAGACCTCAGGAAACAATATGTGCATACAATCTCAAGGTCTGTGAACATGAGAAAGGGAAAAAACATTTATAGAGTTAATCTTAACAGTTCTTGCAATACCTCTTTTTTGCAGACTCTTGGGTTTATGTTACTGCACCCTTTGTGTGAGCTATCTTATGTATCTGATAGTTTTTATGAATACTTGTTTGAGTTGTAAACTCCTGTACACTTTATTAAAATGGACCTAATTAAAATAAATGATTTACACTTTGTATTATTTCTTAAGTCAGATCTTCCTAGGCTTGAAGGACTCCATAAGCACCTTTCACTTAGTACCAAGCCTAGCTCTACATTTTTAAGTTTCAAAGAACAACTCTTGGTTGGTTGGTTGATTGGTTGGTTGTTTTGTTGGTTGGTTTCCAATGCTGGCATTGTTATTTCCTGAGACCTGCTTTTCATCTAGATGTTTGTGGAGGCATAAATGAAATAATACAAGATAATGGAGCCATAAGGACTGAGCTGGGAAAATCCCAGAGCTCCCTGCAATGTAAAGTTTCCTGTGAACTTCTAAAATGCGTTATCTGAATGTGACCTGCATTAATATGTAGTCTTCCAAAAAAAAAAAAAAAATCCCTAAAGAGAGACCATAAGAAACTAAAGAGAGAAATCTTTAGTGGAAGTGGATTATACCTAAAAATTTTTAAATCCATACTGTGGGGAAAACCTGCCTGCCTATGTCCTTTCCAAATCTGAGAACATAACAAAGCTTTAATGAGCTTGACATCCGTGATTCAGGAAGAATTGGTAATGGGCTGAGTTCACAGACATGGTGTTCAAAGAAGATCCAGGGATCCAAAGAGCTCTAGTATAAGATGCATGAATAAAGCCAGAGTTGCCTACTTTTTCTGAAGATTTATTTAAGATCTGATTCATCTATCTATCTTTAAATATGTGCCCTACCTAGTTCTACAATGTGAAGTTCTTATGTTTTTTCTATTTCAAGTTCTCATTAGCCAAAAGTAGTCTTCCTTATCCGTGACTCAGACTGTTCTGGGGGAAACCCTTTCAGATGCATCACTCCCACTGAGATGCAGGAGAAGCCTTCTGCAGAGGTGGACAGAGCTTACCTGTGGTGACTTATCTCTGCCTTAATTGTAGGGAGAGCCAGAATTAGAAGCTCCAGCTCCCCTGGGGTGGCCTCTCTGCATACAGCCTTTGATGACTCACTTTTGCCAGCCCTGAGACTGGTTGGTAAGAGACCAGCCAGGGAGGAGGTGCCCTTGGGTTGTCCCCTAGGTTAGAACCAAGTGGAAGGAACCAGAGCGAGACCCAGGGAAAAGCCAAGAATAAATGGTTTAGACCTGTTTCTCTGTATTTGAAGATAAAGATCTTTCCCCTTACATCATGTGTTTTTTCCTTGAGTTTATCTTTCCTCATATTGAAGTATGTCAGCCTACAAGGAAGGAGACCAAGTACTTCTTCAACCTGCTTTTATGTAAGCTTAGCCCAGAGGCCCAAAGGACTCCAAGTATTCCCTTCAGAAGGCAGCCCAATATTCCAGTGCCGAGATTTGGGACCAACGCCATTGCTACATGTGGAATTCTTAAAGTCAGATATTGTGAAATTAGTAGTTCTACCAGATCTCCCATGCCTCATCCTGTTTTTGAGCAGGACCTTTTGACCTCAAGGACATATTTTATTTTTCACTCTTTAGAGAAACCTTACGTTATCTGAGAGGAATGGATCACAATTTTCTCTTAGAGTAATCAAAAATTAAATATAAACTGTCAGCCTTTTTTCAGTTTATAATGAATACTACTGGTAGATATATTCAAGTAAAATTCAAAACAGCTAAAACTGCACATCAAAAATTGATGGAAGACTGAAATCTTGACATTTTAAATCAAAATTTTGATTCAGGAAATTTGAATTTAGTAGGTATAGTGGCCACGAGAGAACTCAGTAGTAGAAACCGTTGGTAAAATTTGAAATGAACTAAAAATTGACGAATAAATCTCCATTGTAAAATGTATATAGAAAAGGCTGGATTCCAATGAATATAATTACAATAAAATGGAAATACATTGCATAGGAAATTGATCCCTTGTCCATTATTTCCTAGCTGTGTAATCTTGAAACATTACTGAACTTCTAAGGGACTCAGTTTCTTCATCTGTAAAATGGGGATAACGTTAAATGCCCATGATATAGATTGCTATGAGGTGTGCTTAGAAAATGATCCACTTTAAGTGCTCAATCAATGTTAGCTATTTCTGTTTGATTCACCAGCTTTAGTGGCACCAACATGTGGTAATATCACAATTCCCTCAGCCCACCTGAAATTGTGCTTTACCTGACAGTTTTTTATATTTGTATTTATTTTATATTTTGCACACAAGTTGAGACTTTACTAATCTTTCATATAGCACTTTCAAATTCATATAAAATGTGACCATGCTAAGAGCTCGAACAGAAATGAAGAGAGATCTAGGGAGCTTGCCAGTGGGGAACATGGATAAAGAAGGATTAATGAGGGAAACACTTGAATATGTCTGTATGCCAGCAGCTAAGGAGAAACAATCTGTAGAGAGGGAGCAGATGAAGATGAAGGAATAACAAAATGAAAAGTAAATGGACAGTAAGCACACCCAGCACCCAGATCTTCATTTCTAAAAACCATTCTCTAATGGAATTTCTCCATGGAAGCAGGGCTCCATGGAGAAATTGCAGATTCTAGGGCTGGAGCAGGAAATATACAAAATGAAGCAGGAGCATCTGTAGTGCTGGAAAGTCAAGGAGTGCTAAAAATAATAATAAATAAAATCACAGGGGCACAGACCCAACCTGAATGAACTTCCAATGCTCAAAGCTGAAACAACTTAAGCAATGAAATAAATAACATAGTATTAGGTTACAACAAAGTATAAAGTAAATATCCATGAGCCCATGCTGATATAAAAAATGACTGAATAAATAAATGAAGAAAAGACATATACAGAAGAATTTCAGTTAATTTATTTAGCTCCCCCATCTCCCCAAAGTGGAGCTTAATTCCACAAAACTTAAGTGTGGGTTGTGCGTTCAAAGAGTAGTGTACGGGGCTTCCCTGGTGGCACAGTGGTTGAGAGTCCGCCTGCCAATGCAGGGGACGCGGGTTCGTGCCCCGGTCCGGGAGGATCCCATGTGCCACGGAGTGGCTGGGCCCGTGAGCCGTGGCCGCTGAGCCTGCGCGTCCGGAGCCTGTGCTCCGCAATGGGAGAGGCCACGGCAGTGAGAGGCCCGCGTACTGCAAAAAAAAAAAAAAAAAAAAAAAAAAAAACAACAAAAAAAACGTAGTGTATGGAAGGGGAAGGAGAAGGGAGTAACTTCACAGTGGAAAAACCTGACAAACACTGCCTCAGCCAGATGATCAAGGTTAATAGCAACCGTGATAGGTCATGTTGATAACACGAACCCTATGATGTGATGAGAAGGGCACTTCCTTCTATGGTCTTCCTCCCCCTAACCCATAACCCCAGTCTAACCAAGAGAATAACGCGAAACTGTGGAGTTTGGTTAATGCTGGTTCCTTAGCTGTGGCAAATGTATAATGGTAATGTAAGATGCTATCAACAGGGAAAACTGGGTAAGGGATAAACAGAAACAATCTGTACTATCTTTGCAAATTTTGTGTAAATCTAATATATTCTGAACAAAAATTTTACTTAAAAAAATAATAAATTGGGTGAAGTCCCTAAGGACTGGGAGGGGGAGTAAGGAAGCAGATGGACTGAGAACACAGGTGGAGGTACTGGCTTTGGGTAAGAAAGGTGCCTCTTCTGCTATGGGAAGAAGGAGGTAGGATTAGTGCAGTGTTGGAGAGGAAAACTCTCTCTACACTCTTAGGTTCAACTCTTGAGGGCTGGCAAATTAAACTTCCAAATGATAGATTAGCAAGAGAAAAGAGGTGTTTTTTTTTTTTATTGGAACATAGTTGATTAACAACGTTGTGTAAGTTTCAGGTGTATAGCAAAGTGATTCAGTTATACATATACCTGTATCTCTTCTTTTTCAAATTCTTTTCCCCTTTAGCTTATTACAGAGGAAAGAGATTTTTATTCACATACTTACATGGGCATTCACAGAAAAATATAACTCATGGTGGCAGTTAGAATTTGGGGCTTATATATATTGAGTTGGCCAAAAAGTTCGTTTGGGTTTTTCCGAAACCCGGGCTTCATGAAAAACCCGAACGAATTTTTTTCCAACCCAATATCATCTTAATAAGGTGCTGCTGCAAATAATCAATAAGCAGGGCTTCCCTGGTGGCGCAGTAGTTGAGAGTTCGCCTGCCGATGCAGGGGACGCGGGTTCATGCCCCGGTCTGGGAGGATCCCACTTGCCACGGAGCGTATGGGCCCGTGAGCCATGGCCGCTGAGCCTGCGCGTCCGGAGCCTGCGCGTCCGGAGCCTGTGCTCCGCGGCGTGAGAGGCCACGGCAGTGAGAGGCCCGAGTACTGAAAAACAAAAACAAACAAACAAACAAAATAATCAATAAACAATCTAAATAAGAATAGAAGAGAGTTTTATTCAAGCCAAACTCAGGACTATAGCTTGAGAAACTGCCTCTCAGTAGCTCTGAGAAGACTGTTCTGAAGAGGTAGGGGAGGAGCCCGGAGATACCTGATGTTTTTGGCCGGTCAAACATAGATCCTGATAAAAGATGACTGCTAATCACAAAGAACAGCGATCTCAAGTTAATGATTTTAGTGACCTTCTATGTATGGGAAGATGCAAGAATCTAGGGTCATTGAAATTCTTCCTGAGGTCTGCATCGTAACTATCTAGGGGCCAGTTTATTCAAAACGCAGAATGCCTTATCCTGGGCTGGTTTTTTCCCCCTGAATTCCCTTCAGGGCTCCCACTGTGAGCCACAGCAACGGACTGTGACTTAACCCTTTATATAACTGGATGGTGGGCAACATTCTTTCAATGGTTAAAGTACGTGTACAATATATGGTTGACAGGTGATAAGACAGACTATTTTAGTTAGCATAAAGTTCAAGCCAAATCATGTATAAGCCAGAGAATAACTTCCCCATACGTCAGTATGTGAACATTTCTTCCATCAGAGGGAAGGAGAAGGGGAAGGAGAAGGGGAGAAGGACACCTATGAGAAAACAAATGATTTTTAGGAAAAGATAAATGGTTTCTTATGAGAATAGAGATGTGATAGCTTTGTGAGAATGTCTGCTTAGGCGATTTCTTATCCCTGAGCCAATTCTCCTCTTCAGTGATAAGAGTCCATCTTTCCTGGCTGCTAGACTCCTGGGGAGAGGATTTATAACACTTGAAATCTTTTGGGAGGCTCTACTTTTAGGTAGATAAGGGTAGTTCCAAACAAAGCTCCTGAAGTGGAATATTCTGGATGCCTTCAGCAGAAAGAGATAAGTATGTGAGCTTGTGCAAGGCTTTAATAGTTTAGAGAGTCAGTTGCCACCACTGCTACCACCAAGGCCTCTATCTTTTTCTCTGTGAAGTCATATCTGCTAAGAATGAGGAGGAACTGGATATCTTTGGAGTAGCTAGTAAAGGGAATGGTTAAAAATATATATATACAACCAGTATTTTGAACAGAATGAGTTCAGTAAGATACAATCAGAAAAAGGGCTTAAATGTCATCTTTTTGTTCTTCCTGCCTCACTCCTTGATTGAAATTCAGCAAATCCCATTGCTTTCTGGTTACTTTCATCTTTAAAAACTATCTTATTTTCTATCTTACTGTCAAGTATTAAAAAATCTAGCCAAGTCTTTCAAACTTCCATCTTGTATCTGCCTTAGAGCTTTCTTCCTTTCCCTTGGTTAGGCTCAAAGACCATTCTTCTCCTCTTTCTACACCTGCCTCCTGCAAGGAAGGGGCTTGGGATCATGAAGCAGTGGTCCTTTTCCTTGCCTGGGGTTGCCTGTGGCTTTCTGCACTGTTCCCTGAAGGGGGAACAATTTATACAAAGGCCCTTAGGTGGGAAATAATTCAGCATATTTAAGGAACTGAAAACAGCCAGAGGAGGGGAAAGAGAAAGGAGGCTGGCAGTCAGCCTTCCAGACACTTTATGCTCACACATACAAGCACATACTCAGAGACACAAACTATTTTACGTAAATGCGATCATACTGTAGGTGCTGTTTCTAACCAGTTTTGTTTTCCACTTAATGTAAATGACCAATAATTGGCAAAAAAAGAATTATTTTATTTATTTATTTTCGCCGCGTTGGGTCTTCGTTGCTGTGCGCAGGCTTTCTCTAGTTGCGGCGAGCGGGGCCTACTCTTCGTTGTGGTGCGCAGTCTTCTCATTGCGGTGGCTTCTCTTGTTGCGGAGCACGGGCTCTAGGAGTGCAGGCTTCAGTAATTATAGCGCACAGGCTTCACTACTTGTGGCGCACGGGCTTAGTTGCTCCGCAGCATGTGGATCTTCCTGGACCAGGGCTCGAACCCGTGTCCCCTGCCTTGGCAGGCGGATTCTTAACCACTGCACCACCAGGGAAGACCCCCTCCCAAATTTTTTTAATCCAGTTTTTGCAAGGGAGAGAAACATATTTTGGTGGCTGACTGAAATGCTAATTGGCATAACTCCCTGAAGTTTGTCAATTAATTGAAGTTTGTCAATTAATCTCACACACACACACACACAAATCGTAAGAGTACTACCTGGAATGAGGTCCCCCAAAGCACCAACACTTAAGCGGCGGGCAGATGAAATTCTGCAAAGGAGAAAGGAGAAGGAGTAACCAGAAAAATAATAGGAAAAATTGGCAGTTGTGGTGCCAGGGAAGCCAAGGAATCAGATTACGAAAGGGAGGGAGAGACCCTTAGCATTCCACGTTCCAGAGGTCAAGAAAGGTAAAACCCAAGAAGGATCCTTCAGGTTCAGCAACATGGATGATGTGGGTGGTCTTGACTAGATCAGCTCCGCTCCCCACACCAGTGGGACACAGAAGGCTGCTTTCAGTGGTTTGAAGAGTGGGAGGTGAAAAACTAGAGGCTAAAAGTGTAGACAACTCTTTTATGCCATTCGACTTTGCTGGGGGAAGAAAAAGTGGTGGTTTTAAGGTGGTTTGGGGCAAGGCAGGATTTTTCTTATGGGAAGGAACAGATAAGAGAGGGAGAAGTTGAAGACAGCAAGATGGTTCCTAACTGGGGTATGTTCTTGGGTGGAAGAGCCACATTGCACACTTGATTCAAGGTCTAGAAGAGAGTAAAGGGGAAAGCCGTGGATGACACTGAGGTCTAGAATGGGTCAGCAAAGACAGAAGCCAACACGCCGCAGCCTTGAGAATGTAAGATGCACTCAGAGGAGGCTCACGTGTCCAGCCCCAGAGCAGCCACAGCCTGAAGCCCCGCCCACCCCCTTAGAGGCCTCCCCTTCCATGTGGTCTCAACTTGTCCGACAACAGGTGTGTTGTTTCCCTTACAGAAACCAGTCCTCTGCCCATATCTTCTAGAACAGTGCTTCTCAAACGTTAGCCTGCATCAGAATCACCTGGAGGGTTTGTTCAAGCAGATTACTGGACCCCAGCTCCAGAGATTGTGATTCAGTAGGTCTAACGTGCTGTGTGATAATTTGCACTTCCCACGTGTTCCCATGCGGTTGCTGCCCTCAGTCCACATTTTGAGAACAGCTGTCCTAGAGAAAGCTTTTTACCCCAGTAAGATCCTGGAGAATAGTTAACGAACTTTTGTACTTTGCTCTGGAAATCACTCAATACTCATGCTTATACAGCAAAAGGCAGCTCCACACGAGGTGAGTTCTCTGTGCTTGTTGGTCCAACATGACCGAGTCCACAAACCCAGCCTAACCCAGTTCCACAGGGGCCCCATGGGAGAAGAGCAGGCAGCTCGCTGGAGAAAGGCGAGAACCTTCCCAGGGTATGCTTCAGGGCATCTTTTGAGACAGTCACTGAACTGGGCCTGAATGGCAAGCGGGTTCCTACCAGAGGCAATAGGCGGGTCTAGGATGTTCCGCAGGATCAGGCTGTGCAAACGCAGCATCTATCTAAGTGGGAAAAGCAATGTACTGTTCCGCGCATGCGTGCGGAGTCCCTCGTGCTTGCTTGACCACGCCTGCGCAAGCTTCGCAAGGATTTCTTTTTTCCCCCTTTCCCAGCCTCGGGAAGTAGGTAGGTAATGATTTCCAACAGCCGACGCAAGCCCGCCCCGCTCATCCGCAGCAGAGCCGCGCGCGGCCGGTAGGGTGCGCTATCCACGGTGCCTTGCCAGATCCCGGCCGGCCTGCGCCTGCGCGGGGCTTGAGCGCCGCTGCGAAGGCTGTGGGGGAGTGGAGCGGCCTATCCCACACCTGCGCACTCGGACCAAGATGGCGGCGGCGGCCCTCCTGGGCCGGGGAGCTGCGGCGGCTGCCGCTGGGCTGCGGAGGCGGTAAGTGGTGAGCCCGGGGCTGCATATAGCGGTACCGCTGGGCTTAGCCAGCAGAGCGGTCGCCTCCGCGCCCGCCCTCTCTTACACGAGGTGGGGAGAAGTGCCCCTGACCTTGCCTTTGGGTCCACCCCCATCGCCGAAGTTGGGGGTTTAAACCCTGAGGTGGGCAGCTCTCGGTGAGGCAGCTCTGCGACCCGGTTCTGGCGGGCCCTGCCGGCCTTGTCCCAGGCTCCGAGACCCGGTGCCTGAGTCCCTGTGGTGGGGAGACTCTCAGAGGCCGGCTGTAGGGACCCCACAGAGGAGCTGTTTTTAAATCGGGGCCCCTCCAGCCCCTCCACCCCGTGCATTCGCTCTGCCTTTTAAACACGAAATCAGAACGTCAGAATGTCACTCATTTTCTTAGTGAGGCCTACCTAGAAGGGGAACGTGACCTATCTGAAGTCACACAGCATCTAAGTGCTGGAACTCCAGATTTCCGCGCCCCACCCACCAAACCCACTCCGTTCCCTCGTCTTTCCTCTTTCCATTTGCCCTGTCTTTGCGTTTGGCTTCCCAGGGACATCTGTTAACACTGGTTAGGTGAAAGGCACTGAGGACGTTCAGTAGATTGTTGTACCCTGGTTTCTCTTATGGAACAAAAGGAGAAGAGGGCCTAACAAGGGTTGACCTCCTGAGTGTTTGTTAGGGGTTTTAGTGCTAATGATGCTGTTGAAGTTGAAATGCGTTTCCTAAAATAATTAGGTTTGCAGAAGGATTTTTTGTTAGTCACCTCCTGTCTCCCTCTCTTATTTTTGAGTAGCTGTCTTCCTGGAATAATGTAACTCACCTTTACTATTTTATTACTGTAAACCCACCTCCGTCAGAATATACAAAAACCCATCTCCATTCTGCCTTTTCTGTGGGCTGAAAGGAAATTTCCGTATTCCAGGTGTAGTTCCGTCCTCGGTGTACTTCCATATTGCAAGGTATCCAAGATTTAGGCAGTGTGCTATAGATAAAAATGCTTTCACCCCAAACCTGAATTCCATTTAATGAATCATTGTTGGGCACCTGTCGCATACTAATAATAGCGGTAGCTAACATTTATTGAACACATGCTACATGGCCTAGCACTGCTGTAAGCACTTTACGAGGATTATCTGGATCCGTGTTTGCCCCAGTCTTTATGAGTTAGCGGTGAATATTAACTTCATTTTAGAAATGAAGAACTGAGGTAGGTCATCATGCTAGTGGCTGGGGACAGCAATGAAGACAGTCCCTCCTCTTTATGAGTTTGCAGGTTGAAAATAATCAGAGGAACGTAAAAAACAAAAAGTGATCATAAATATGCTTAAAATTCCTCAGTGACTCCTGTGAAATGAAAATTGGAATGCATGGCAATAGTATTTTAAAGTAAACTGCATTTTCATGTAACTTGCGTCAGATTTCTAAAATTTTTCACTAGTAACATCTCCTTTTGTTTACTTTTCTAGTAGTATTTGGTTTTCCCTTCTCCCTTTGTTTTTAATTAGCCAAATCCATGAAAAAAAAAAAAAAAAAGCCAGTCAACACTTCGGAAGTTTTGTAACTTTGGTTATTTCATTCTGATTATATTCAGAGTAAAATAACCAAAGTTATTACAAAGCAGCATCAATATGTTTCCAGTCAGAAAGCACGTATAGACTGTTGACTTCTTTAGTAGTTTGGTGGAGAATAGTATATTTTCGATTAGACTTTTGGAGGTATTGAAATGCCTTTCAAAACAAATAGCATAGGTTGTCTCTTTCCATGGAAACATGGTGGTAGAGACAGAAAAGGAGGAAGACTTTTCACTGTATTTACTTTTCTTCCCTTTGAATTTTGAACCATGTGACTCTATCACTTAGTTGTTTTTAAATCTAAAATGGGAAAAACAGTTTGTAGCTCTTTGCCTCCTTCATGCATACCTAAGAGTCTGGAACTCCAGGTTATAAATCGCTAATGTAGATGCATTTCTGTTTCTTTACACCGGGTATTGTATATTCTATATACACTCAGTTATAAAGGCTGTAAATCTCCCCTTGAGCTCTTGTTTTTAAATTATTTGTAGATGTTGCTTGTGTGAGGGAGTGGAAATAATGTTGTGGATGGAAAATGAAAATTCATCTTTGTTATTATTTTCATTATGGTTCTTTTATATATGAGAAGTAGAAACTTGAGCTTAAGAGATTATCTCTTAAAATGTCATTTTTATTTGTTTTTAAATGTAGATTCTGTCATATGATGAATCCATATACCATTAAGAAACAGCCTCTGCATCAGTTTGTCCAGAGACCACTTTTCCCACTCCCTGCAACCTTATGTAACACAGGTAAAATTTCATCTCTTTTAGAGCAAACTGCCTGAATGAAATTTTGTGGGTCATGAACAATGAGAATTTGTAAATTTTCTATTCAGATGCCTATAAAAAGAATATAACATTTTTTTTCTGCCATAAATTACACTTTGCTATAATTATTTGCTTACACATATCATTTGACCTTAAATTTCAAGAATCCTGAATACAGTGTCCAGTACTTATATGAAATCTCAGTTTCTTGTGTAACACATCTTCTGGAACATAAGAGTTGCTCAATAAATGATTTCTGAAACAAAAATATAGAAAGAAGTTACAAATGGGTTTGTGTTTCAAAGAATCATATGTATTTTAAGCTATTGCCCTCCTTATTTTGATAAGAATACCTCTAAAATCAGTAAGTTTCTAGCTTTCACCCAGGCCTTAGGACATAGTACTTTGAATGTAGTTTTTCTTTTTTTGACAACATTAATCAATATGGTTTTGTTGACAGTCTTGTTGATGTTACATGCTTTTATTTTCTTTAATATTGGAATTAAGTATGAAGATAGGATTTGAAAATTTTTGCAATATGACCACTGTCACGTGGTTAGGGAACCTTGTCGGGGAGGGTGTGTGTATGTGTGTCTGTCTGTCTGTGAATGCCTACCTATATGTGCTTATGGAGCTGTAAGAATTGGGATTCAGCTCTTGGCCCATCTCCATTTCCATCACTACCTTGAACTCCTCCTTGTGGCCATGCTACTCTGGAAGGTGGCTAACTCTGGCTAATGCCATGAGTTGGATCAGGGTAGAGACCTTACCTCTTCTGTATCCTGGGGCAAGAACAGGAGTGCCAGTTCCTGTCTCCTTGAGTCACAGAAGAATTTAGGCATAAATATTGAGCAACTCAGCATCTTAATCTACTTTAATTAGACTTTTAAATTTTGTAGAACTGAATTATGTGGTCATCTAGGCTTTTCAAATTGGAAACCTACTGATTTTAGTCTTTGATATTGACTTCAAGCACCATTAATTTATATTTGAGGGGGAGCTTACGCCTACCTTTTTATCTGTTACCTATTATACCAAGCATAATAGGAAAGATTATTTTACAAGAGCCTTTCTCTCCTGTTGTAACCGTTATGACACTTTCAGAGGATCTTTCTGGATGATGGATCTGAGAGTCATTTTTGAAATACCTAATTTAACCCAGTTTAGGCTATGACTGGAATGATTTTGTTAATACCTAGTCAGATTACTTTTTTTGAAGTACCTTTGTTCATTGTTAAAATTTATGTAGTGATATCATATATTATCATATTTTCTATTTCAGACATATGTAGATTATACTCACTTAAATAATTTTTTACATTTATAGTTCTTCAAGTGTTTCTAAAAATTTTTCTTTCTGCATGTATAGTTTTACACAAATGGACTGAGTAGAATAAAGCCAGATTTAATTCTTCAAATATTGGTGGAGTGTCTAATATGTGCAGAGATTTTGGTTACCAGTAAATTATTAAGAAAGGCCACAGAGATGATTGGTCAGAGCCAGGGTTAAAAGAACCTTGTTTTCTGTAAATTTACAGAAAGTGGCGGCAGCACTTTATATAATGTTCCATCTGAAAAATTGTTCCCTTGTAGTGCAGATTGTCAGAGGAATTTATTGGCTGGAAGTATAAATATTTTAAATCAAGTACTTCAACACTGAGGTTATCATTTTTCATTTTTTTCTTTTTTAGGATTTGCCTGGTCACCAAGTCACCAACTAATATCTTTACAGGACAGTGACTTAAGCAAAACGTATGGGAGTTTAGTTTCAATTTCTACTTTACCAAGGAAATGACTCAATATCAGTTAGCTGGAACTGCATGGCGAGGTGCATAAACAATCTCAGCTGTCAAATTAGACTCTTCTCTTTTAACAGTTAAGAAAAGCATTTTTATACCAACCATATGTTTTGCCAAATTTAATCTCTTTCTAATTTAAAATAAAACTGTTGTTTTTTGATATTTTACTCTTTCTTAAGATATGTGATATGAGGGTTATGATAGGATAGAAAGACTGATCTTAAGTATATTTTTCTTTTATGCTTGGCACTAATACTTACGGAGTGGTAGTATGCACAGTGGTTAAACAAGTCAGTGCTGGAAAATTGGCCAGGCTTGAATCCTGACTCTGTCACTTAACTAGCCGAGTGACTTTGAGCTTTAGTTTCCTCATTTATAAATTAGGATAAAAACAGTGCCTCCTTGGCAGGATGTAAGGATTAAATGATATAATTCACATAAAGTGCTTAGCACCATGCCCAGCACATGATAATTACTCAATAAATTAACTTATTTCCATATACTGCTCTAAGAAGAGAATTGAGTGGTGCTATTTGTTTGTTTTTTTTAAGTCAGAAGGTTTATTTTCATAATAAGTAACCAGAGCCTGTTTAATAGTTTTAAACTGTTAAAACCTCAGTATTATCTTTTTGTCCTATGAGCTGTTATCATAATAGCAAGGTAGGAAATTAAAGATTCTTTTATTCTCAATCTGATCATGGCCCTAGAAGGAACAGAGAAGAAAAGAATCTCTAAAGATAATTTTCTTTTAAAATTTTATTTATTTATTTTTTTGCGGTACGCGGGCCTCTCACTGTTGTGGCCTCTCCCGTTGCGGAGCACAGGCTCCGGATGCGCAGGCTTAGCGGCCATGGCTCACGGGCCCAGCTGCTCCGGGGCACAAACCCGTGTCCCCTGCGTCGGCAGGTGGACTCTCAACCACTGCGCCACCAGGGAAGCCCTCTAATGATAGTTTTAAAATATTCTAGAAAGTAATTCACATAGATTCCTACCTACATGATAATTTATAATGTCACTAATTCTATACCTTTGGACAAGTTACTTAACTCTTAGTGACTTAACAAGTTACTTATCTCTAAGCCTCAGTTTCTTCGTTTGTAAAATGGGAACAATAATACATTCTTCATAGGATTGTTAAAGGCTTAAATATATATAAAGCACTCAGCCCTGTCTCTGTAATAAGTAAGCATAAAATAAATATCATTTGTTGTTATTATAAATATATTTATTTTAAAAAATGTTAGCACTTTGGAAAGTGATGATGATTTATTATTATAGCTAATTTGGTATTGAGTTACCAAATAGAATCCATCTAAGACTCCTGAATTATGATATGCCTTCCTACTTACGTGTAGGATATTGCTAGAATCTGTTGAGTAACAAAACTATCTAAATAATCAGTATTAATATAAAATTCAGTGAAGTTATCCTAAATATTTTGATAAATTTGTTGCTTAACAATTCTTATTCTGTAAGCTTGGGCAATAAAGCTTTATATTCTTTTTTTCTAATTTTCTGTATTTCTTTTGGTTCTCTGAAAATGAGCACTTCATAGTCCATAAACTTGTTAACATTTTTTTTCTAGAATAACATTCTTTCTTTTTTCTCTTTTAGTGAGATACATGTTTATTCAAACACAAGATACCCCAAATCCCAACAGTTTAAAGTTTATTCCAGGAAAACCAGTTCTTGAGACAAGGACCATGGATTTTCCCACATCAGCTACAGCATTTCGCTCCCCTCTGGCTAGGTATAGTACTATTTTTAATTTGCTTTTACCAAGAAACATAAATAACTGACTTCGGGGGTTAAGGTAGCCTTTTTTAGCTATTTTACTTTTATGTGCATTGCATCTTTTCAGTATAGAGATTATTTTCTTTTCAGGTGAGAGAGAAAGAAAAATAAGAGTTGATATTAGGAAACCCTTCTCCTGAAAAGGGATGTACTTAAGAGATCTGCAGCATGACTAAATAAGAATTTATATTTTTCCTTTTAAAAAATCTATCAAAATGATAATATGGCAGGACTTACCTGGTGGTCCAGTGGTTAAAACACCACGCTTCCAATGCAGGAGGTATGGGTTCGAGCCCTGGTTGGGGAACTAAGATCCCACGTGCCATGTGGCAAAAAAAAAAAATGAGGCAGATATCCATTCTAAATCTTTAAAACCCTGTTTTTAGAAAACAATAATAACATGATCATTTTATTCTCAAGGATAGCTGGATTTCTAGATGTTTCAAAATGGAATAGTTTCTAAAATATTCCTCTCAGAACTATAAATGATAATAGTTATCAGATGTGGCATGATTTTTTAATAAACTAGTGAGTGGTGACAGTTTTTATTTTTATTTATTTTTTATTGAAGTATAGTTGATTTACAATATTGTGTTAGCTTGAGGTGGATGGCAAAGTGATTCAGTTATTTTTCTTTCCAGATTATATTCTATTATAGTTATTAAAAGATACGGAATATAATTCCCTGTGCTATGTAGTAGATCCTTGTTGCTTATCTATTTTAGGTAGTCCTTATCTGTTAATCCCATACTCCTAATTTGTCCCTCCCTCTCTTTCCCCTTTGGTAACCGTAAGTTTGTTTTCTGTGTCTTTGAGTCTGCTTCTGTTTTGTATATAGATTTATTTGCATTATTTTTTAGTTTCCACATATAAGTGATATCATACAGTATTTGTCTTTCTCTGTTTGACTTACTTCATTAAGTATAATATTCTCTAGGTCCATCCGTGTTGCTGTAAATGGCATTATTTCATTCTTTTTAATGACTAAGTAGTATTCCATTGTACATGTTACCACATCTTCTTAAGTCAGTTGTCTGTTGATGGGCACTTGGGTTATTTCCATTACTTGGCTATTGTAAATAGTGCTGCTGTGAATACTGGGGTGTGTGTATCTTTTGGAATTAGAGTTTTCATTTTTTCTGGATATATACCCAGGAGTGGGATTGTTGGATCATATGATAGCTCTATTTTTAGTTTTTTAAGGAACCTCCATACTGTTTTCCACAGTGGCTGCACCAATTTACATTCAGTGGTGGCAGCTTTTAAATTCACTAAAGACATGTTAAATGTATGTCTAATGATAAAGCACAAACAATAAAATTATAAAACCCCTTTTTAACTGATAGCTAGAGAAGTTATTTATAATAAGAAATGTTAGGTCAATCACATCAACTGAAATTTTTGGTAACCTAAGACTGATACTGATTGCCAAGGATATTGGGAAAATAAAACTTAGATAACTATTTCTGTATACATACAGCCATTTAATGTGTCTCATTTAGGGGAACCAGGAATATGCTTATCTCAGGAATCGTTTTTAAAGTTTCTAATTAATAAATATGCACATTTCCTTCGACCTAAACATACCACTTCTTGGAATATATCTTAGAGCATTTGTTTTTTATACTTTTTAATACAAGCCACAGTAATAAACTTTTTTTTAACATCTCTATTGGAGTATAATTGCTTTACAATGGTGTGTTAGTTTCTGCTTTATAACGAAGTGAATCAGCTATTAAACATCTTATATTATGACTCGCTATATACATACACACATATACATACACAGATATACCTAAATATGTACATATACGTATGTATATATAGGTATGAAACAAGTGTTTGATGGGGCAATTTTCGCCTTTATAAGGTATAAAACATTCTTTTTTTAATAAATTTATTTATTTATTTATTATATATCTTTTTTAGCGATACATGGGCCTCTCACTGTTGTGGCCTCT
This sequence comes from Tursiops truncatus, assembly GCF_011762595.2. NCBI lineage: Eukaryota > Metazoa > Chordata > Mammalia > Artiodactyla > Delphinidae > Tursiops > Tursiops truncatus. The sequence goes on from NC_047047.1 coordinate 30,664,843, forward strand.
CCTGTTGCGGAGCACAGGCTCCGGACACGCAGGCTCAGCGACCATGGCTCACGGGCCCAGCTGCTCCGGGGCACGAACCCGTGTCCCCTGCATCGGCAGGCGGACTCTCAACCACTGTGCCACCAGGGAAGCCCTATAAATTTATTTTTTATTTATTTGTTTTTGTCTGCATTGGGTCTTCGTTGCTGCACGCGGGCTTTCGCTAGTTACGGCGAGTGGGGCTACTCTTTGTTGCGGTGCACAGGCTTCTTATTGTGGTGGCTTCTCTTATTGCAGAGCACGGGCTCTAGGCGCGCAGGCTTCAGTAGTTGTGGCACGCGGGCTCAGTAGTTGTGGCTTGCGGACTCTAGAACGCAGGCTCAGTAGTTGTAGCACACTGGCTTAGTTGCTCCACAGCATGTGGGATCTTCCCGGACCAGGGATCAAACCTGTGTTCCTGCATTGGCAGGCGGATTCTTAACCACTGTGCCACCAGGGAAGTCCCTAAAGCAGTCTTACATTTCCTTTCTTGTGCTTTTTATATTATTTTGTTCTGTTCTATTTTATTAGATAAAATCCTGGTCACTATATAATTGATTTTACGACTCACTGGTGGTTTTGAAAAACACTACCTTAGAGAACAGCCACATATATACATAAGGAGTGTGCAAGTATGTTCATTGTAGCCTTGTTGGTAATGGTAATAAGTTAGAAACAACCTAAATATTCATCGGTAGGAAGAGTTAGATAAACTTTGTTCGTCCATAGTCTGCATGGACAGACAATAAAACAATAAAAAGGATGAGACGGACTCATATTTACTGAATGACCTCTAAGACATATTTGTTATTGAAGAAAGCAAGTTGCAGAACAATGAATACATTATGATTATTATGTGTATGAAAACAAAAAACACAAAGCAACAAAAATGCACTGATAAAGAGGTCTGGAAGAATGTACACAAAACTGATAACAGTGGATTTGGGGAGGGTGGTCAAGAGGCATTTTCACTCTCTATGTATAGTTTGAAATGTTTACATCATGTACAAGCTCACATATTTTGTATTTTAAAAAATGTAAAAATAAAAAAGCCCAAACTGATTCAGTTACAGATTAGTTGGAGATTATTTCTGTCAGATGTTCAGTTGGCAAAAATCCCCATTTCTCTGGTTTACAGAATTTATTATCTTCAGTCAGCCTTGTTTTTGTTGTTTAGCAGAGGATGTTTTTACTGTAAGGTAGAACGTAAGCTTCATGAGGATGGAAACCAGTCTGTTCTGCTTGTTGTTGTATCCCTAGTGCTTAGTACAGTGTCTGCTACTCAGCAAGTATTCAAATACTAGTTGAATGAATGAATAAAGAGTGATGTATCTTACTTCAGGGAGGCATTTGACATGTTTCTTCCTGTCCTTGTAGACAAGACAAAGAAATGTAAGCAGAGGGTAAACCTGTCTTCGGGGACATGTAAAAGGGCTCTGAATCCCTGTAGTTGGCATGTTTATTCAGGACTTTTTTAAAATCAGCAACATTAATAAAGATATAATTATCAGTTTTTCAGATGAGAGGATTTGCTTATCTGTTGGATAGCAAAATTCAGAGACATTTTTGAAAGTTTTATTAGGCTTAAAGCAAATAAGATAAAAGTCCAACAGAAATAAATATTAAGCCGTGTGTTTAAATTTTTTAAATGAATAGCACAATTATGGGATAGAAGAACCTGACCTTTCAGTTAGTCATGTTGGATATGATGCAATGCTTAAAAAAGTCAGTCGAACTTTAACAGAGTCCTAGTGTCCAGCCTAAGAGAGGTAATAGTCTTTGTACTCTGAACAAAGTTAGACTACATTTGGGATAGTGTTTTCATATTTTATTTTGGACATTGACAAGTTGAAATTGTCCCAAGGAGAGTAACCTAAATAACAAAGCATGTCTACTAATGTTTGAAACTCCTGTTTCCGCTTTTTCTTTCTTTTAGGGACAGAACCTGTGAACTCTTTCCTAAAGCAGTCTCCATGATATGGACCATAGATCAGGTGTATTCCTTTGCACAGTCCTTTCATTTGGGAAAAAAAAAAAGCTTTGCTGATAGTGCTAATCAAGGGTCCTACTTAAAGGTCTGTGCTTTGGTTTGTGGATCATAAGCTGCAGCCAAAAATCTTGTGGCCACTTGCAAATTTCACACGAAGTGGTTGTGTAAAGGACTTAGATGACGTAGTTTCAGACAAATTCCTAAATAATTTCAAAGCCGTAATTTTGATAGCATTCTTGGCACTGGTAGACAAAGAAAAGGAAACTGTAACCTTCTTTGGAGTATGTCAGCTTTTGTTGCTAAGGTTGGGAAAAAAGAAACTGCTTTAGAGAGTCTGCTAGGTGTGGTACATATGTCAGTGACTGGGGAAGGAAGCTGTAATTCAAAATTCCTTGAAGGCCTTTCAAATTATAATCTGCCCCTCATTCTCTCACAGGATTCTAAAAAATTAGCTTTACTGAAGTATAATTTACGTGCAATAAAATTCACCAATTTTAAGTGAGTTTTGATAAGTATATATAATTGTGTAACCACCAAGAAAATAAAAATATAAAGCATTTTTATCACTGTAAAAGATCCCTCATTTCCCTTTGCTTTCAGTCTCTTCTTGCTTCACCTCCACACCCTGCTAACTTTCTTTTTATGGCAATGACTTTTAATTTTTAAATTTTTATTAAAAAACGTTTTTTCCAGCTTCTGTGAGATGTAATTGACATAAAGCATTGTTTAAGTTTAAGGTATACAACATGATGATTTGATATACATATACATTGTGAAATGATTACATAGAAAGGTTAGTTAACACATCTGTCACTCTGGCAGCTATTGATATTCTTTACACCACTACAGTTTTGCCTTTTCTAGAGTTTCATATGAATGGAACCAGATAGTCTTTTGTGTTTGGCTTCTTTCATTTAGTATAATGATTTTGAGAGTCATTCTTGTCCTTGTGTGGATCTATAGTTCATTTCTCTTTATTGCCAAGTAATACTACATTGTATGGGTATTCCCAGTTTGTTCAGTCATTCCTCAGTAGATGGACATTTCCAGATTTTTTTGGTTTTGGTATTGTAAATAAAGCTGCTATAAAGATTCATGTGCAGGGCTTCCCTCGTGGTGCATGGTCAGGAATCCGCCTGCCAGTGCAGGAGGCACGGGTTCGGGTCTGGGAAGATCCCACATGCCGCGGTGCAACTAAGCTGTGTGCCACAACTACTGAGCCTGCGCTCTAGCGCTTGTGAGCCACAACTACTGAGCCCGCATGCCACAAGTGCTGAAACCCGCGTGCCTAGAGCCCGTGCTCCGTGGCAGGAGAGGCCACTGCAATGAGAAACCTGAGCTCCGTGGTGAAGAGTGGCCCCCGCTCACTGCAACTCTAGAGGACCTGCGTGCAGCACCGAAGACCCGAAGCGGCAAAAGTAAATAAATAAATTTAAAAAAAGAGATTCAGGGCTTCCCTGGTGGTGCAGTGGTTGAGAGTCCGCCTGCCGATGCAGGCGACACGGGTTCATGCCCCGGCCCGGGAAGATCCCACATGCCGCGGAGCGGCTGGGCCCGTGAGCCATGGCCGCTGAGCCTGCGCATCCGGAGCCTGTGCTCCGCAACGGGAGAGGCCACAACAGTGAGAGGCCCGCGTACCGCAAAAAAGAAGTGATTCACGTGCAAGTCTTTATGGAGCATCCATTTTCATTTCTCTTGGGTAAATAACTAGGAGTGGGATCGCTGGATTGTAGGGTAAGAGGATGAAACAAGATTGGCCATGATATGCTAATTGTTAAAACTGGTGATGACTGTGTGGAGGTTCTTTTACGTTTCTCTCTACTTTTATGTATATTGTAGACCAGGGGTTCCCAACCCCGGGTCCGCAGCCTGTTAGGAACCAGGCCGCACAGCAGGAGGTGAGCTGTGGGCAACCGAGGGAAGCTTCATTTGCCGTTCCCCATCGCTTCCCATCACTCACATTACCAACTGAACCTTCCCCACCATCACTCGCATTACTGCTGGAACCATCTCCCACCCCCTTCCCCCCGTCCGTGGAAAAATTGACTTCCACGAAACTGGTCCCTGGTGCCAAAAAGGTTGGGGACTTCTGTTGTAGACTTTTCCATAATAAAACATTTTATTATCTCTTTTTTAAAATTTTTTCACAGGCAGTTATTTAGGATTGAAGGAGTAAAAAGTGTCTTCTTTGGACCCGATTTCATCACTGTCACAAAGGTAAGCATAGGATTATGTAAAATAAGATGTGACATACTTTTAGTTTTTTCTGAGTCCAGTGCCCCTCTCCAGAATATCCATTCTTGATGTGTTCTACACATACTGTTATTAAAAATCTCAAATTAATTTTACTTCTCACATTTCTCAAGTTAATTATTTAATAGAATTTTCAAGTTGAAATTAACTGTAGTCCAGATCCCTCATTTTTCAAAAGAGAAAAACTTGAGCTTCAGAGAGTTAAATGCAGTGTCCAAGACTGTATAGGTGGCCTCCAGCAGGACCAAGACTCAACCTTGGCAGGACTAAAATTTAGGCTTCCAAGTATAATTTTTACTAATTCTTAAATTTACATTGATAGAGTAAAAAGAGAAGCAAATAAATGATCAAATATATATATATATTTGGCCTACAGAATGATTACGTCTCCTTTCAAAGTGAGCGTTTATAAAATGGCATCTGGCACATTCTGCCAGCCTACCATCCTGCAGTAACACTTCAGAGCTTCACAGACAAGAGCAGTGGATTGTGTACTCCTGCAACACTTGGATAACCTCTTAATGTCAAAAAATCGAGCTCAATATGCTACCCATCCAACATCTAACATTCATATTTGCTAGAAAAGACTGTTTCATTTTTAAGTCTACTAGATTAATGAGAAATGAACCATATAAATTTGAACTATACTTATTCTTTTAAATTTGTAATTGATATGTGTGCACTGAACTTAGTCACTTGCCCAATTTTGCATCAAAATCAAAAGTATTCAGTTAGCTCCTCTTAAGCAGTTTGAAAGGATTACTCTTGAGTTCTTGCTGCACCACGAAAGGGGACATACTGAGTTATCAACATGTTACATCTAGTCTAGTACTCTCTTGCAGCTGTTTATATGAGGAGGAGAATTAGGATTTTCTTCCATGCTGGCGATCCCAGTGGCTATGGTTGTTCACACAAATATCCGGATTATAAAATGTTCTTCCTGGTTGTTTAACGTGTTATTTTTTCTAAATTCTCAGAAAACCCTTTCTTGACCATATTACTGAAAGTGGTAACTCCCCCCAGGCACTTATTACCTTATTTTCTTCATTACACCTATCTCTTAATGATATTGTTTATTTTTATTACCTCTCTTTCCGGCACTAGAATGTAAACTCCATGAAGATAAAGATAGTCCATCTTGTTAGCTCACCTACAACAATGCTTAGCACATAGTATGCATTCAAAGAAATTTTTGTAGAAGGAAACAATGATGTAAAATTTCCTAAATTGAATTTTCAGGTTTCAAGTGGTTTCCCCCAAATGTAGGATTGTGGTGAGCAAATGTGTGCTCACCAATCTCTAGTTTTTACTTGTTCATAGACATTTGACCTATTTTTGTTATTCTTCAATTTTTATTCTTTTTTTGTTTTATTTTATTTTTATTTTTGGCTGTGTTGGGTCTTCGTTTCTGTGCGAGGGCTTTCTCTAGTTGCGGCGAGCGGGGGCCACTCTTCATCGCGGTGCGCGGGCCTCTCACTGTCGCGGCCTCTCTAGTTGCAGAGCACGGGCTCCAGACGCGCAGGCTCAGTAGCTGTGGCTCACGGGCCTAGTTGCTCCACGGCATGTGGGACCTTCCCAGACCAGGGCTGAACCCGTGTCTCCTGCATTGGCAGGCAGATTCTCAACCACTGCGCCACCAGGGAAGCCCCCCAATTTTCTTTCTTTGATGTTTTTTGAAGGAGAAAAAAGGACTAGCATTGCCAACATGTTTGATGTGGCACTAGTGCTTTACATACATTATCTAATTTAATTCTTCTTTTTAAACCATTTTTAAATTGAAGTATAGTTAATTTACCGTGGGTTTTATTTTTACTTTTTTTTTTTTTTTTTTTTTGCTGTATGCGGGCCTCTCACTGTTGTGGCCTCTCCCCTTGCGGAGCACAGGCTCCGATGCGCAGGCTCAGCGGCCATGGCTCACGGGCCCAGCCGCTCCGCGGCATGTGGGATCTTCCCGGACCGGGGCACGAACCCGTGTCCCCTGCATCGGCAGGCGGACTGTCAACCACCGCGCCACCAGGGAAGCCCTTTATTTTTACTTTTTAAAAATTTAATTCTTATAACTAGTTTTTCTTGTCTTCATTTTACAAATAGGAAATTATGTATTTTAAGAAGTTTTTATTTCTTTTACATATAGCCTATGTTATATAAATTTGGGGGGGGGGATGAAAACGTGATTATAGCTTACAAAAGGTTTTTTTTTTCTTGATTAGATTTTGGTAAGTCATCTTTTATTTCCCTTTCCCTTTGTAATTTAGTTACCCTTTTTGAAATTTCTCCAGCTCCATTATTTTTTCTTAATGAAATGATATAACCAATAAATAATATTCCAAGTTAGGGCACACATTGATATTTAATAGATAGACTGGTAGATTGATGTGCTTTCTTCCAATTACCTTCCTCATCATGGACTATCCCATTTACCTGATAGCTTCAGTGATTGCCTGTTTCCCTTTCTAACTTGTAATTGATAATTCACAGGCTTCTTTATGCATCGGGTTTTTTTTTTCCTAAATGTATATTTGCAGCTTATATGCTGCCTTGTTCTCATTCAGATAACTTCATAATATTTATTTTCTTTTAATACCAATATTTCCCTATTCAGTAGAGCCCACTACTTACTGAAGCTCTAAGGTAGCCTTCTGATCCATCTTCCAAATAATTTATTAAAATGTTACCTAGAACTAGTACTCGTTACCAATCACTAAGACGTCTCACTAATTTTGTTTTTGTATTCGTAGTAGTGCCTGTTTTACCTTCTGTGTACTGTCTCTAAATTGGTTCTTAATCCGTGACAAAAATAGACCCGTTTGTATACGAAGACACACTTTTTAATAGTATTTAAGCATAGACCCTAGCTAACAGCCTCCTGAGAATCTAGACTGCCTCTAATAGTTTTTCGCCTAAAGAGCTCTCCTTTAAAAAATTAAAACAAAACATTCTGCCTTTCTCATTTTAGATGTTAGTACTATTTGGGTACTATCTGTCTCTTTTTTTTTAATGGAATCAACTACTTGGCCAGAATTAGAAGTGAAATAGTTATGGATTCTTTCTTACGGATACCAGTCTAGTTGACGGTCCACAAGTCCTCTAGTACAATAGCCGTAGATAAGACACGTTATACTTATGGTTCAACAGTTATGTCATTGGGTTTCTTCAATACTATTAAGTAATATACGTAAGTTGAATTTTTTTGAATAGTCGTGAAATATCCTGTATAGTTCATCAAGCAGTTATATCCTATTTTATTAAAAGAATGGAAAGTCTCTTTATTACCCTCTTTAAACACAGAATCCATTCAGTATTTTAACTCTCTTCACCTCATGAAAAAATATCTTTTAGTCATTTTGGTATCCCCTCTATAGGGCATGTACATACAGCACACTTATTTGATGAATGAATGAATTGGGGGATGTTCTAAGATTGTATCTTCTGAAAGTCATTATAAGCCAGCTCCTTTAGGAACATTAACTGACATATTTTCCAGAAATGAGTGTTATAGAATATATATAGGGAAAGATTCTTAAAGGTATTGTTTTGTATTTGTCTTTGCCCTTGGTTGAAAATGTAACGTTTTCCTTCAAATATTTACAGGAGAATGAAGAGTTAGACTGGAATTTACTGAAACCAGATATCTATGCTACAATTATGGATTTCTTTGCATCTGGCTTACCTTTAGTTACTGAGGAAACACCTTCAGGAGAAGCAGGTAATGTGTTGGGTAATTAGTATTTATCTTTTTTTTTTAAACTGTTCTATTTTCTTTACATTTGGCTTGATTTCAGAAGTCACGGGACTACAGATTTTTATCATTATACTATATTTAGCCCTGGAACCAATCTCAGAGGGGACAAAATTTCATGTGTAGTAGTTTCATCCATCATTTTATAAAACTTGTGTATAAATTGAATATATTATACAAAACTAAAATTTTCAATTATAAAAATTTTCAGGCATATAGAAAATAATATTATAATTCTCACCAATTTGCCCTCTTCTCAGATTTAACAGAGGTTAACTCTCTACCTTAATTGCTTTAGACTCATTTCTAAATAAAATATTAAAGACATAGCCAAAGACCCAGAACTCCCATCCCTTTTCCCTTTCTATTACAGAAATGTATGTAAATTTAGTTTGTTTTTAAACTTTTACTACACATGTAAGTCTCTGCAAGGAATTTATAGTATTGGTTTTTGTTCTTAAACTTTAAATAACTTGTGTTATATGCAACTTTCCTTTTTTCACATATTTTGAAATACACCCATTTATTTATTTTAAGTGCTGGATAGTATTCCATTATATGACTAAATTACAGTTAATTAATTTTTTCCTTTACTTATATCCAAGTAAATTATTTGTGCTAATTTCTGTTACAAACATTGCTGCATTGGGTGTTCTTGTACAAGTCTCTCTGTGCATTTGTGGAAACCTGCTTTAGGGTACTTTTAGAGTATATTCCTAAAAGCAGAATTGCTGTATCGTAAATTGTTCTAATTTACATGCAAATTAGCAGTGTATAAGAATTTCAACTTTCTTATATCTTCATCATCACTTTGTGTTTACTTTTTTTTTTTAACCAATATGTTAGGGGTAAAATGGTGTCTTGTTTTAATTGCATTTCCTTGATTAATATTGAGCCTGAAGGTTTTCATATATACAAACATATGGCCAATATTCATATGATTGGCCAATATTTTCCTTTTCAGTAAATTTCCTGTTCATAAACTTTGCTGATTTTTTAAAAAATTGAATTATGTGTCTTTTTTGTATTGGCTTTAGCAAGTTGTTTTTTTTTTATAAATTTATTTATTTATATTTGGCTGCGTTCGGTCTTCATTGCTGTGCGCAGGCTTTCTCTAGTTGCGGTGAGCAGGAGCCATTCTTTGTTGCGGTGCGCGGGCTTCTTACTGCGGTGGCTTCTCGTTACAGAGCATGGGCTCTAGGGGCGTGGCCTTCAGCAGCTGTGGCACGCGGGCTCAGTAGTTGTGTCTCACAGGCTCTAGAGCACAGGCTCAGTAGTTGTGGCGCACGGGCTTAGCTGCTCCGCGGCATGTGGGATCTTCCCGGACCAGGGCTTGAACCTGCGTCCCCCTCATTGGCAGGCGGATTCTTAAGCACTGCGCCACCAGGGAAGCCCTAGCAAGTTTTTAAAAAATATTCTGAGTATAAATCCTGAATATACTATATATAAATTAAGCATATTCATAGCAAATAACTTCTCCCTAACCATGCCTTATATTTTCACTATATTTAAGTTGTCTTTTGTCATTCAGAAATTTTTTCTTGGGCTTACCTGGTGACGCAGTGGTTAAGAATCCGCCTGCCAAGGCAGGGGACATGGGTTTGATCCCTGGCCTGGGAAGATCCCACATGCCATGGAGCAACTAAGCCTGTACGCCACAAGTACTGAGCCTCCACTCTAGAGCCCGCATGCAACAACTACTGAAGCCCATGTGCCTAGAGCCTGTGCTCCACAGCAAGAGAAGCCACAACAATGAGAAGCCTGTGCACTGCAACGAAGAGTAGCCCCCCGCTCACCGCAACTAGAGAAAGCCTGCGCACAGCAACGAAGACCCAACACAGCCAAAACTAAAAAAAACAAAAGTCCCATGTAAGAAAACAAGAAAGAAATTTTTTCTTATTTTAAAATATGGAACGTTTCACAAATTTGTGTATCATCTTTGCAAAGGGACCATGCTAATCTTCCCTGTATCATTTCAGTTTTAGTATTTGTGCTGCTGAAGCAAGCACAGAAGTTTTTCTTTTTAATGGAGTCGCATATTTTCATCTTATCCTTTGTGGTTTCTGTTTTGTGTACATTGTTTTAATAAGTTATTGTATGTAAAGCACTTGGAAGAGTAACGTCACATGGATCTCAAATACTAGCTGTGATTATTATATTTGTTGTTGATGAAATTTTTCCTTTCTCCAATATCGTACAGATACTGTTTTGTGTGTGTGTGTGTGTGTGTGTGTATGTATACATATATCTACACACACACAAACATTTGTATAATCACCTTTAAATGAATCAGTTTCACTTCTAGATAATATATATTCTAAATGAGTGATAAATATACACAAGGCAACATGTGGAAGCATGTTCATTGAAATATTTTTAAAATATGTTAGCAGTTAAAAGGAGTGAACTTGATTAGGAGATATCAATGTGGAAAGATATAAAAAATATTAAGTGATAAAGGAAAACTGAAGAGTTTATTTATATGTTCTTACATATATACCATTTATGCAAATTTTAAATAATAATACAAGTTTTAAATTATATGTGTTCTTGATGGACATGTATGTAAAATTGATATAACGTTTTGAGAGCCATTTGACATCTGCCAAAACTTAAAAATACACAAGCCTATTGACCCAGCACTAGGAATTTTATTTTATGTAAAGAGTACTTTCTTTTTTTTTTTAATAAATTTATTTATTTATTTACATTTTATTTTTGGCTGCGTTAGGTCTTTGTTGTGGTGAGCGGGGGCTACTCTTCGTTGTGGTGTGTGGGCTTCTCACTGCGGTGGCTTCTCTTGTTGTGGAGCATGGGCTCTAGGTGTGCGGGCTTCAGTAGTTGTGGCATGCAGGCTTAGTAGTTGTGGCTTGCAGGCTGTAGAGCACAGGCTCAGTAGTTGTGGCCCACGGGTTTAGTTGCTCCATGGCATGTGGGATCTTACCAGACCAGGGCTCGAACCCATGTCCCCTGCATCGACAGGCAGATTCTTTGTGCCACTAAGGAAGTCCAGCAGAACTAGGAATTTATCCCTTAGATATATATGCAAAAATACACTGATATATACTTTACGTAAGCATGTATACTGCAGGATTGTTAGAAATAGCAAACTAGAAACAACTGAAATAATATAAAAACTAGCCAAATGAAGACAAAGCCATACAAAAATTACTATGCACCTATTTTTTTTTTTTTTTTTTTTTTTTTGCGGTACGCGGGCCTCTCACTGTTGTGGCCTCTCCTGTTGCAGAGCACAGGCTCCAGACGCGCAGGCTCAGCGGCCATGGCTCACGGGCCTAGTCGCTCCGCGGCATGTGGGATCTTCCCGGACTGGGGCACGAACCTGTGTCCCCTGCATCGGCAGGCGAACTCTCAACCACTGCGCCACCAGGAAAGCCCTATGCACCTAATTTTTAAATTGAGGCATATCTTTATATGCTGATATGGAAAAACCTTTTAGATATATTAAATAGAAATAAAACAAGGTATAGAACAGTGTGTATAGTGTGTATAAATATAGACTTGTAAATGTTAACATGTACTCGAAGGATATACACTAAAGTCATGATAGTGGTTGCCTGTGGAATGGAATGTAGGTTTGCTGATGTAAGAGAATTTTAACTTTATTATATTTTATTTCTTTTATTAAAAAATTCAAAGTTGATATAATTTAATATTAATATGTTGATACTTATATTGTTGCCAGAACTCTAGTGTTTGTCACAGTGTAATTTGAATTAGCTGCATTTTAATTTTCCCAATGGTAAAGAAATTTTTCAAAAAAATACAAAACCCATAAAAATAGGCATACGTGAAGATCGGTATATGAGCTTACAAAGTAAAAGAAAAACAAAAATGAAACAAAATGAAAAAACCAAGTTTTTGCTCAGATTTGTAAAACATTTTAGAGTTTCCATAAGGCTTACATCTGTATTTAGTATGATTGTCATTTTGAAAACCACTAAATTGAGAAATTGAAAATATAACTTAACTTACAAAGCAGGTGTGCTGTTTTGTCTCAAAGTTTTCATCAAAATTCAGACAATATCTTTTCTCTGCTACTTTTCAATTCTTGAGAAGGATGAAAGTTTACAAATATATTGGCCAAAAAATTCAAATCCTAACATAATTAGTAGATCAGATTATTCAGTATTCACATTTATCACCAAATGTTGATCAGTGCTCCTTAATTTTTCTTCAGATAATCAAATGAATGACCTTTACATTTCCCCTAAGTTAAAATCACTCTGTTTTAATGTTTGTACTTGCATGGATATAAAATTTCTACTGTTGATATGTTTTATTCGTAATTGTTTCTAGGATCTGAAGATGATGATGAAGTTGTGGCAATGATTAAGGAATTGTTAGATACTAGAATACGGTATGTGCTCATCTTTCTACCTGAGATCAGACATATCAATACTACAGAGCCAGTTTTCATTGTAGCAGTATACTTTTGGTTTGTCTCTGAGGTTGTAGTAGAGTTAACAAAATAAGTATAAGTTAATGTAAACCAAAATAGGTAACCATGACAATTGAATTTAAAGCCTGTACATTCTCTATATTCACTCACAATTTATAACACTCTGTCTAAACATAATAATTTATCTTTCATGGTCACCATTTGGGTTTGATATTGTTATAATACCAAATTTCTTAGTAAGAAAAAAATGGCTTAACAGTGTTTGGGAGAATTGTGAGGAGAGGAGCACCTCTTTTCAGGCTGCTACCCCAAAAGAATAAATTTAAATGAGTAGAGAACCATAGGGTTCCACTTTTGCTTGTAGCAGACCAGTGGTCCTGCTGACAATTCCCAAAAAAGCTAGATAAAATACAAAAAAAAATTTTGTTGTTGTTGTTGGACAGTATTAGATAGCTGCCAAAGCAAATAAGGTCCTGTAGAGAAGGGAAGCACATTGAAACTTCCCTCGGGGCATTCGCTGATTCTTGATGTGAGGTTAGAATATGAGAAGCTGGGCAAAGGGCAGTCGCTAAGAATCAGAGAAACTATGTTGCTTTCAGCAAATTTGTAGAGATGGGAAGACAAAAATTAAAATTCTGGGTTTCCAATGAAGCTTTGACTTTAAAGGGCAAGATCCCAGAGAAAAGAAAAAAATAAGCCTTAATACTCAGAAGTTCTCCCCACATGGCACTTACATGTTCTTAGCTATGGAGGGGAAGAGACTAAGAAGTCAAACAAAAAGCAGTTGAAAAGCTGAGCAGAGTTTTGGCAGTTTTATGGTGCTGGGGGTGGTGACAAAAATTGGAGTTTAGGATCTGTCAAGGAGTGTGGGGCCTCAAGGAACACCCAGACTTTTAGTCGGACTCTCTAGAGGACTATCCCCTTGAAAGTGGACAAACCAGAGGTAGACCAAGCCTTATAAAACTGTAGTCCAGTATTGAGTGAACCTAATTCCACAGCAGGTTGAGCTACTGCCAAAAGATAGGGTGAATCCTTTCTGATGTAATATAATCCTGAGTCACTTCAGTTTTTCGTGTACATTGTTCATCATTCATTGTCCAAAAATTACTAGGCATGGAATTTGGAAACTGGACCAAGAGAAAATAAAACAAATCCATAGATAACCTAGATGTGAGAGTTATCAGACATGATCTTTAAAATAACTGTGAATAAAATGTTTGAGAAAATAGAAAGTGAGATGAAGAATTTCATCAGAAAACTGGAATCTATAAAAAAAGAAAAAGTAATTCTGGAACTAAAATGTATAATAGCTAAACTTAAGAACTCATTAGGTTAGTTGAACATCACATTGGATACTGTTGGAGAGAAGATTAGTGTACTGGAATATAAGTCAATAGAAAATACCCAGCTGAAGCACAGAAAAGAGAATGGAAAATACAGCAAAAAAGTATGAAAGACATAGAGTATATGGCAAAAAGGGCCTCACAATGTCCTATAGGGTTTTTAATATATCTGGAATTAAAATGCATGACAAAGGGGACTTCCCTGGTGGTCCAGTGGGTAGGACTCCAAGCTCCCAATGCAGGGGGCCTGAGGTTTGATCCCTAGTCAGGGAACTAGATCCCACATGCATGCTGCAACTAAGGAGTCCGCATGCCACAACGAAGATCCTGTGTGCCACAACTAAGACCTGGCGCAGCCAAAATAAATTTTTTAAAAGAAGAGTTAACCTACTAAAAAAAAAAAATGCATGACAAAGATATAAAAGGTGGTGATAAGTATAAGAGTAAGTGTTCTTTGGGACTTCCCTGGCGGTCCAGTGGTTAAGACTTCGCCTTCCAATTCAGGGGGTGTGGGTTCGATCCCTGATCAGTAAGCTAAGATCCCACATGCCTCAGGGCCAAAAAACCAAAACATAAAACAGAAGCAATAATGTAACAAATTCAATAAAGACTTTAAAAATGGTCTACATCAAAAAATCTTTTAAAAAAAGAATAAAAAAAAAAAGAGTAAGTATTCTTCATTCTTGGCATTATCTGGGGATTGATAAAAGTACTAATTTATATTAGAGTTTAAGAAATCAAATAGGCATCTTGTGTAATAAACACTAAATCAGCAGTAAAAGACTGTGTATAACCAAGCCAATAGAGGGGGAAAATGGAATAATAAAAAACAATACGGGGACTTCCCTGGTGGCACAGTGGTTAAGACTCCACACTTCCAAATCAGGAGGCCTGGGTTTGATCCCCCGTCAGGGAATTAGATCCCACATGCGTGCCACAACTAAGAGTTCTCATGCCGCAACTAAAAGTTCACGTGCCACAACTAAGGAGCCAGCAAGCTGCAAATAAGGAGCTGGCGAGCCACATCTAAGGAGCCCGTCTGCCACAACTAAGGAGCCTGCGAGCTGCAACTAAGGAGCCTAACTGCCACAACTAAGACCCAGCGCAACCAAATAAATAAATAAATAAATATAAAAAAACAATACTTGTTTAATCCAAAGTAATGCAAAATGATAAATAATAAGATGGTACTATAAACCCAAACATATTAGTAGTTATATTTTAATGTACGTGGGTTGATTAACAAAATAAGATTGTCAGATCGGCTATTAAAAAAAACCTACATGCTGCTTGTAAGAGGTATACACCTTAAATATAAGGACACAGAAAGGTTGAAAGTAAAAAGATAGAGAAATATATAGCATGCAAAAAATGAGTAAGAGAAAGCTGATGTAGTTATACAGATATCAGACAAAATATACTTTATAGCTAAAGACATTACTAGCAATAAAGAGAAATCTTTCATAATAATAAAAGGGTAATTTCTATGAGGAATATATACCAATTTTAAACTTGTATGCATCTAATAACAGTTTCAAAATAAATGAAGACTATTTGAGAGAACTAAAAGGAGAATTAGATAATCCACAATTATAATGGGAGACCAACACATCTCTCTCAATAACAAATAGAGCAAACATATAAAATGACTCTCATAAAATATGAGTTATACACATGATTAACAAAGTTGACTAAATTGACACACATAGGACATTGCACCCAGCAAGAACAAAATATTTATTTTCTTCAAGTGTACATGGAAGATTTACTAAAAGAGGCTGTATTCTGAGTCTTAACGCTGAACAAATTTTAAGGATTGAAATAATTGAGAATATTGTTTTCTACAGTGAGATTAAGCTAGATGTCAATTTCCAAAAAGGTATATACAGAATCTCTATGTATTTGAAAACTAAACAATGGTCTTCAAAAAGACCCATGGTCAACAAAGAAATCACAAAGGAAATTCAAAATAGAATATCTGCATGACCTTTGGGTAGGCAAATGTTTTTTGACAAGACAAGACAAACTAAGGGAAAGACATAAATTGGACTATAATAAAATTGTGACTTCTTCATCAAAAGGCATCATTTACAGTGAAGAAGCAAAGCACAGATTAGAAGATATTTATATATATGGCAGAATATATTTAAAATCTCTTACAAGTTGTTAAGAAAAAGACAAACAAATAGAGACTGGAGCAGTCTCTTCACAAAAACACTGGAGTAATAATTCACAAAAGACAATAACCAAATGACCACTAAACATGAAAAAGTGCTCATCCTCATTAGTCATTATGAATATTCAAATTAAAACTACAATGAAATACCACTGCAGATCCACTGGAATGGTTAAAATTATTAAGATTGACAGCACCAATTGGTGGTAAGGATGTGTGGAGCAACAGAAATTCTCATGTACTGCTGGTGGGAATATAAGTTTATATAACTTTGGGAAACTATTTGGCAGTATCTACTAAATCTGAACATATGCATATTCTTGATGAGCAGTTCTACTCTCAGGTACATTCCCAGCTGTAATATATATGTATACCAAAGGACATTTGCAAGAATCTCCACAGCTGCACTATTTGTAAAAGCAAAAAACTGCTGTTAACCCAAATGTCCATCAACAATAGAATGGATAAATTCTGGCATATTCACTTAATGGAATACTGTGCAGCAGTGAGATTGAATGAACTATTACTATATGCCACAATGTAGATGAATCTCACAAAGAGCAAAAGAAGCCAGATTAAAAAAGAGTTAATACTTTGTGTTTTCTAAACGGAATTTATATTTATAAATTATAAAGTTAAAAAATAGGCAGAATTAATCAGGGGTGATAGCAGGGAGGATAATGGTTACCATTGGTTGGGAGGAGTGATTAGAAGGAAGAACAGGGTGACTTCTGGGGTTGTAGTGTCTGTTTCTTGGTCTAGAACAAATGTATGTTCACTTTGTGAAAATTCACTGAACTGATCATACATGATTTACGCATTTTTCTGTATTTATATTTCAATGAAAAGTTTAACTAGAAAAAAAAGCCAGCGCATGTCAGTCTCACTCTGTTCACTTAAAAGAAGTGAATGAGTATATCTTAGGTAATCAGTATAATTTTTAGAAAATTTGAAATCTTAAATGCTTAAGAAAGATTATTAATAAGCAAGATTAAAATGTAATAAGCAGATAAAGTATTTGTATGAATGAATTTTGACATTTTATCTGAAAGTTAAAAAAAATTACAAATGAGACTAGCTACAGTTACTGTTCTTGATTATAAAAGTAGCTCTAACTGCATTTATTAATAGAAAATCTAAGCTCTGAGTTTTATTAAATTTTTTTGACAAAAACTTCTATTATTTTAAATATATCACAAATATTCTATGGCTGCAGGCCAACTGTGCAGGAAGATGGAGGAGATGTAATCTATAAAGGCTTTGAAGATGGCATTGTACAGCTGAAACTCCAAGGTTCTTGTACCAGCTGCCCCAGTTCAATCATTACTCTGAAAAATGGAATTCAGAACATGCTGCAGTTTTATATTCCAGAAGTAGAAGGTGTAGAACAGGTATGCCAATATTGTATGACAGTTTAGATTTAATATTAAAATGAATTTTTTGGAAAGAAAAGAAATTCATGACCTGACATTTTCTTCCAGGGTTATATCGTTGTGTTACCATTTTATCAGACTTGCAGGCTCCTTATTTAAGAATTAACTTTAGTATTATGAATTACCTACTATGTGCCCAGCGTTTTTACAAGTATTACCTCATTTATCTTCTAATGACACAGTGTATTAATATTAAGTAACTCATTTCCATTTTGTACATGGGAAACTGAGACTCAGAGGGCATACTGCTGCTCTAGAAAAGTTATGAAAAGGGGATTCAAAACATGATGAAATTTTATAGATGAGGTTTAGAAGTCTTTAGTGGAAGAGCTCCACTACTTCGTATTTAAACACTTCTTGTTCTTAAATGTGCAGGCAGGAAGCTCATCAAGAAATCATACTTTGTTGTACAGTAAAACAGACTACTGAGTAGAGTAATAGAGCTTTATCTATAGCCTGATGTCAACATTTTTTCTGCCCCAAGGTGTCTAAGGAATATAGTACAGTACTTTCTCAGCAGTGATAGTGATGTTCACTGCAGTAATTCTCAAACAAGAGGCATGGCCTTATGGAGATTATCAAGTAAGGAAAGAGCGTGTGGAAATTAGAAATTTGAAAAAACTCTTCAGGTAATTCTGTGCCTTTAAGGAGAGGGCATCATCTCCTCTCAGCTCCTGTGAGACTCACTCATCTCTGGGTAGTATTGAGACCTGTCCTTTTGGTACAATACATGCCGTCTCCTCTCTGAAATTCTTATCAGTCCTTCACTTGGAATTAAGCTGTACTTCTGTGCAAAGCTTCTGTGTTTCTGTTTCAGTTTTCTGTTCAGGGTTAATTTCCTTGAGAGGTTTGTAATCGTATCTAGGTCTTTGTGTTCTTCAACACTTAGCCTTGTGTATTGTAAATGTTGTTTACATAGTTTGTATTAAATATTTAGAAACATTCCAAATAATATTTTTGCCTAAAATAGAAGTTGATTGACAAAATTTTTTGGATTGGGTGCTGCTGAGATTAGATATAAAAATATCAATTCCTTGGAAGTAAATATCCATTTTTTACTCAACCCAGAAGAAACTATGAGGGAATTGTTTTTCCATTGATTGTTTCAGATCAGAGCCAGATTCATCTGGATTTTTTAAAATTAATTTTTGTTCCATTATCCTCTATATGCCTTTTTTAAAATAAATTTATTTATTTTACTTATTTATTTTTGGCTGCATTGGGTCTTCGTTGCTGTGCACAGGCTTTCTCTAGTTGCGGTGAGCAGGGCTTCTCTTCGTTGTGGTGTGTGGGCTTCTCATTGCGGTGGCTTCTCTTGCTGCAGAGCATGGGCTCTGGAGTGCAGGCTCAATAGTTGTGGCGCACGGGCTTAGTTGCTCCACGGCATGTGGGATCTTCCCGGACCAGGGCTCGAACCCATGTCCCCTGCATTGGCAGGCGGATTTTTAACCACTGCATCACCAGGGAAGCCCCTCTACATGCCTTTTTTTAAAATTACAGTAGTTAACACTTTGGTCGATTGACAAAGGAAGGTTTTTATTCACTTGTCCAGGGTGGGTGATGAATTGGCAGTTGAATTATAAACCTGAATTGGCATATAATTATAGTAGATATGGTGAAGAGAAAAAATAGTCTTAGGTTTATATAACTCTTTTCCTTTCCAAAGGAGTTGGTTTTTAGTATCTGAGTAATATATTAACTCATGAAAAGATACTAATCTGTTCTTTTTTTTCTTCAAGTATTCATTAGTATCTTTCTTAACTTACTTGAAATGAAAATCTTCACATTCTTCTAAGGTTTAAAATGAACGTTTGTCAGTAAGACCAAAATAATTAGTTGCTAGTATATTTTGTTTCTTTACCTTTTTTAGTGATTCATTTTTCTAATATATATTTTTACAGTAACAATTTGGTATAGCTCCCTAGAATATATTTAAGGAAATCAGGTGCTTTTGGAAAAAAAAGCAGGAATGTCAGTTATATATATTAGTCATACAGCTAGGAAATACCAGTTATCATTATAGTCTTCTCTGTCCAGCTGAGACTCTGCTATTGGAAGCCTCCTTTGGGACAAGGAAAAGAGACCAACGTTTTAATTAATTTGCTAATATTCAATTTGCTTTTATGTTTTTAGAATATCAGGTTATGATGCAAACCTTGTACTTTGGGGGCTGTTGGTAGATTTATTCTTATTGGATTGACACGCATTGTTATAGATTAGAGTATTTCAGGTAAGCAAGTAATATTAAAATCAGGAAAATAGCAATTTCTAATCCTTAATTCTTAAATTCTCTTTGTTCTTTTGTTTTAGGTTATGGATGATGAATCAGATGAAAAAGAAGCAAACTCACCTTAAATTAATTTGAGATTTCTTTGGGCCCAGCAGTTGGACTTGTTGATATATATACTAAGCTTTTATTATTAATCTGCTAAGGAACTTGAGGATTAATAAAATATACCCTTTCTTCAGAGAATGATATATAAATATTGCATGTTTGCTTTACCTCATATGAGTTATTTATAACATCCTGAATCATCTTCTGTACACGTGGATTTTATCCAGGGATATTTTTATTTTTGTTCTTCATTTCTCATGGTTCCTTCTTTGCATAATGTGTGAAGCAGTTTAAAATACATCCCCCCCAATCTAATTTATTTACTTTTTTAATACAGAAGTAAATAGGGAGAATCTTTTTAAGATATTCTAAAATGGCTTAGCTTTTTATGAGATGTTTGAAACTATGTTTACTGAATTTTTACCTTGTTAAAAAAAAACACTAAACAATTTTTAGTTTTAAAATGGTATCTGCCTAGTAGCCCCCAATGTAGTATCACATAACTTCCCACTGAAAGACCAAAAAAAAAAAAAAAGAAAAATCATAATGCTGAAAACTGATGAAGAACCAAGTTCTAGAATGTAGACAAAATTTCCATTGATTACAAGACAGAGCAGGCTGAATTGAGAAAAACTGCCTTAGTGTGCTCAGGCTTTACCTTATGATACAAAATCTGTCTGAAAAAAAAGATGTGAAACTGCTTGGTCCTTCTACTGGCTTCTCCTGACTCAGAGATCTATAATCTGTACCATGCCAAAAATTTGGACAGTTATCTTTCTACCATATGTGTACAGCTTTTTCAGATAGCCCAAGTAGCAAATTATCCTTCTCTCTTGTTTTTCTATAGGAATTCAGAGTCAACAGTTCACAGACAATATCAGGAAAGGAAAGATAGGTACATTGCATCTTTGGAATTCTGTTCCGCAAAAGTACTGAGATTAAAATAGGGATGGAAACAGAAAGAACTCCAGCAGTTGTGAATGCTGGGAAGAGAAGTTTTAATTTTTCTTCTTTTGGTTCACAGAACCAGGCATTGCGGTTGGAGAATTTGTTTCCTGAGCCGTTATAGATGAATTCAGGTTAGACTATGGGAATTACTGCGTAAGGTAGGCACATTAACTTGCTGAAGCTACAGGAAATTGAGATTGTGGAGGAGATGCAGTTAATGACAAGTCTTGGGTCTGGCCACGAAATAAGTGGCTGAGGTGAGTGGGGGATTTAGTTACTGGAAGAGGAAGTCACAGAACAGAGAGGCCAAGTTATTGGAAAGATTTTCTACAAAAGGGAGCTTGTTGGAACTTCCCTGGTGGGCCAGTAGTTAAGACTCCAAGCTCCCAACACAGGGGGCCCGGGTTCGACCCCTGGTCAGGGAAATAAGATTCCACATAACACAACTAAGCCCACATGCCACAAGTAGAGAAGCCCACGTGCCGCAACGAAGACCCAGCGCAGGCAAAATAAATAAACTAAAAAAAACAAAAACAAAAACTGGTTGTCTTAAACAATAGAAATTAAAAAAACAAACAAAAAAACACTATGGGACATTTCAATATGTATTTGAAACTGAGATTATTGGCCAAAGCACCTGGAGGGTTTTTCACTAAACAAAATTAGGGTGAAGCCTGTCAAGGAGTGGGTAATTTCCCCCTCTACCCCTTTTGAGTTCTTGTGACTGGACTAACAATAAAATTGACACAAAATAGATTAAAAGGAGAAAAAGAAACAAATTTTAATTCTTGCACACACAAGTCTCATAGTAATGGGACCCAAGAAGTGGCCAAAGCGTTAGCTTTTATATTTTTAGACAAAATTAATTTGAGAGGAATTGACAGAACAAAGAAATTTAGGTTTGGGTGCTAATTAGTAAGGAATTTAAACAGTTTGGACTTGGGTAGTGAGTTAGGAAGGAAATAACAAGGTTTGTTTAGGTAGTCTTCTGGCCTGAATTCCCTATCTCTGGTGATAAGGATGTCTTCCTATCTCCCAGTACAGGGAGGGCACCTGTCACATGGAAGATTTATTTCCTGCTTTCAGGGAGACAGGAGGGTCAGAGTCCCTCTTGTATCAGCCATTTCTTAAGTAACTTTAATTCAAAATAATATGACATTGAGGCATATTTTGGGGTGCCTGCCATGAGCCCCACCAAGCCCTAATACAGAATGATAAGGAGCAAAATATATAAAAATAGACTTTCATTGAGCATTCACTATGACCCTGTTCTCAGCACCTTATATTTATGAAGTCATTTAATCTTATGAGATGGGTAACTATTATTGTCCTCATGAGGCACAGAGAGAAGTACATATTCCATTGCCATAGAAATTAAGTGGAAAAGCCAGGAACATGGACCCTGACATTCTGGGTGCAGAGCCTATGCACATTGCCATTAGGGAATTGAACCCTCGTACCTTTCCCGAGTATTCCTACCTCAGGAAAGGGAAAAGCATTCCTTGTCTTCATAGGTGCTGCTTCCTAGTGGACCATCTTTTACTGGCTTCAGACCATCATGGGCCAAATGTGTACATTTGTACACATCTGTGTGCATATGTATACATTTTTTTCATGCAGGAATATGAAGCTGGCTGCTCTCCAGTCCAGTGGGAATTTACGTCATCCCTTTGGGAAACCCTAGCCTTATACTCTGCTTCTCCACAT
Organism: Tursiops truncatus; assembly: GCF_011762595.2. Taxonomy (NCBI): domain Eukaryota; kingdom Metazoa; phylum Chordata; class Mammalia; order Artiodactyla; family Delphinidae; genus Tursiops; species Tursiops truncatus. Next base: position 30,687,208 of record NC_047047.1, read on the forward strand.
TAGATTTATCAATAATAATTCCACAGGGTGCTTGCAGTCTGCAGAATCGACTTTTGAAAGAAACTCTAGAAAACAGTATTCTTCTGTCTCCTTACATTTGGAGTCATCTTTCAACTCTAGGCAGCTCCCTGAATGGTCCACCTCTATTTTGGCTCTGATCACATCCTACAGGATAGAAATAGTAGATAGGACCAGTTAATCTCACGGTTTCCAATTTGTTGACAATTTCTTGGCAGTAGAATGAGTTTCTTTCTAGCAGAGGTAGAAAACTCTGCCCCAGGTTCTGCCTACTGGGGAACTTTGGAGCCACCCTGGAGGCGAGTATTGGGGAATGTATTAATTCTAGTTGGAGTCAGCACCCTTTGTTCTCAAGCCTGAGGAGTGAACATCTTTTGTTAGTGTTTTCTTGGTGTCCCTTCATTCTTTTAGCCCTTTCCTTTGAAGAACTTCTACCTATTCCTGACTCTATGTGACTCTAGTGGAACTGTCCAATCACCGTGTCCTACCTTTGCCACCAGAGTGGGGCATACGACTCCCTAGACCCATCAGAATCCTTGCCTAAATATAAAAGGTGAGGATGGAGGAATAGCCTCTCTCCCCTTGGACTGCAAGCTGTAAAGATGTGATTCCAGAGCTGTTTTAGGGTCTTTTCCCTGTCCATGAGGTCAGAGAGAATCAAAGAGAGTTCTGACAACATTTTTTGTGTGCCTGGATATAGATGTATCTGAAGCTGTTTGTATCTCTGTCCTTTCCAATTAATTAGCCAATACCCCCTCTTCAGCTAGTTTGAGTAACTTTCTATTATTTGTCATTGAAAGCTCTATCCTCTAGAAATTTAAAATAAATACATATATTCACGTTGAGGAAGTCAATAAGATCACCCTTCGATGGATGTGTTAGTCAGGCTTTCTAGAGAAACAGAACTAGTAGAGGGGAGAGAGGGAGAGAGAAATTCATTTTAAGGAATTGGCTCATGCAATCATGGGGGCTACCAAGTCCAAAATCTGCAGGATGGGCTGTCAGGGTGGAGACAGGGAAGAGCTGACGTTGCAGTCCAAGTCCAGTTTGGCTGGAGAATTCCTTCTAGCTCTGGGGAGGTCAGTCTTTTGTTCTATTCAGACTTTTAGTTGACTAGATGAGGCCCATCCATGTAATGGAGCTCATTGTGCTTTACTGAGTCCACTGATTTAAATGTTAACCTCATCTGAAAGCATCCTCACAGAAACATCCAGAATATAATATTTGACCAAATATCTGAGCACTCTAGTGCAGCCAAATTGACCCATAAAATCAGCCATCACAGTGGGTAAAGTTTGCCTTCAGCACCAACTTATTTCTGATTCCTGCTTCCATAATTTGGCCTCCTTTCTCTGGCATTACCATACTTAGTTCCACATGCCCTTATATTGTCCCTTTCTTGACCAGTGTCATCAACCAAGGTAATCTGTCCAGGTCTGCCTTCCTTCTAATTTCAGAATTATCTTTATTTTATCCCCATCAAAGCTTGCATTTCCTCAGTGACTTTTTCACACCTGGTATCCAAATGAAAATAATCTCATAGTTACACTCTAAAGTGTAATAGATGATAATGACTTAATGTAGATCTCCGTGGGGAGGGAGAGGTGTTCTGCCTTGAATATATATGTATAGGTGGAGTTTAGGCAATGTGATAGGGAAGGAGTGGAGGTAATTTTGCACAAGGGAACTTTCTGGTTCCCTTATAATCCTATTTTGTGAGTGACTAGTCCTCTGTAGTCAAGCCCTAACTATTTAACATTTGATTCCTTTCTTAATGCTTCCTTTTAAAAAGGGCAAATACACAGATGCAAAGTTTAAGATAGGATTCTTCTTTAGGGAACTGCCAATAGGTTAAAGTATAGCTAGACCGTTAAATGCTTGAATACAGTGATGGGAGATGATGCTGATAAAACCGGTGGGAGTGAGATCTGAATTACCAAGGGTGTGTGCATAGGAGTCTGGACTTAATCCTTCAGGTGAAGGATACCCACGGAATTGGAAGCAGGGAGAAACAGGATCTGATCTGTGTTTTTGAAAAATCACTCTGGTGTGAAAGTGTCTAGGATGAAGTGGGGTAGTGGTGGAATCAGAGGGATTTACTTAAGGGGTCTTTCTGAGGCCCTGACTGGTGCCTTCTTCTGTTCATTGCTTCCTTCTCAAAGGCCTTCGTGGCTCAACCTACTTCTTTTTCCTTTGACATCTTCTCTGTCCACTGAAGTACACTTCTCCATATAACTCCATAAGATGTGGGATATATATGCCCCTGCTTCCCCTATTCTTGTAATGCACAGGGCTTTTAAAATGTATGTATAATTAAAATGAGATGTATGTATGTATGTATAATTAAAATGAGATGGATGTATGTATGTATATTAAAATGAGATATGTATGTATATTATGAGAGATATATGAGATAAAATGTATGTATATTAAAATGAGATAATTGACATATAACATTATATTAGTTTCAGATGTACAGCATGATTGATGTATATATTGCGAAATGATCACCACACTAAGTCTAGTTAACATCCATCACCACACATAGTGAGGAGAACTTTTAAGATCTACTCTCTTAGCAACTTTCAAATATACAATACAGTATCATTAATTATAGTCACCATCCTGTACATTACGTCCCCAGGACTTATTTATTTTATAACTGGAAGTTTGTACCGAGGCCTTTTTAATAATTTTATTGCTATCAATACTTATTATTGTAATCCAGATAAGGGATAACAAAAATCACAAATATGGGGGCATTTAAAAATCTTATAAAGCTATTTCAATTATGGTTCTTCGTTTCTTTAGCAATGGCAATGGAATCCCTGATGGCCTTCAGGCTGCATGGCAGGGAGAAGGCTGAGAACCATCATATTCAACAGGACTAATCCCATGAACAGGGAAATGGACTTACATAAAAAGACAATGAATTACACCCTGTTACCATCATTATTATTATTATTATTATTAGTTCAGAACTTTTGTTCAGGAGAGAAAATCTTTTCCATTTCCTTGGATGTTTGAATCAGACCCAGATGTCTCCTTTCCTTCATAGGACATTTATTTTCTTCTCCTCCAGCCCTTATCCCCAAAGGTCCAGCTAAAGCAAAGCTATGTATAGATGGAGGTCAGACAAAGTTCTTCCGTATCAGTGTCTTGATTGGCACATGTTTACAAAGGCTCTTTGTTGCAGTGGGTTGGTGAGGTTGTTCAAGCTTGGGCTGGGAAAATATTGACCTTCAAAGTTTCTTCCTTGAAACTGGTGCATAAGCACCTTCCGAAATAGCTGTAGAATGGAGGTGGACAAGACAAATTGATAGTCATGATGGAGTAGAAAGCAGAAGAGGAAAGTAAGGGTTCATAGATTATTATAGTTTGAGCATGAGCACTTTGGTGATACCACTAACATTTTCTTTGTTCCATCAACAAGTTTTCTGGTGATGCACAAAAGTATTGTTCAAACTTTGGAATCATACCTTCACTTCTTGGCAATATCACTAAGGTTCTACCAGAACCTCTTAGATGAGGGTTCTGAGGCTAACACATACACACACAGAGACTTTTTTTTTGCCTCTTGAATTAAAAAATGTGTTGTCTAGTAACAAACAATTCACTGGTTTTTAACTTTGCTCTGGGTAATTTAGGAACCTGTTTAAGGGCCTGAAATATTAAAGGGCTTGCAGGTGAGTACTTTCATTAGTTAAATGTTACATTTTCCTTTCTTTCAGGACACTTATAAAAGGGCATCTTTTTCTTTCTCTTGTTTTTTTGAAAACAAACAACTTTTTATTGATGTATAGTTGGTTTACAATGTTGTGTTAGTTTCAGGTGTACAGTAAAGTGATTCAGTTTTATATGTATATTCAGTTATATATATATATATATTCTTTTTTTTTTTTTTTGCGGTACATGGGACTCTCACTATTGTGGCCTCTCCCATTACAGAGCACAGGCTCCGGACGCGCAGGCTCAGCGGCCATGGCTCACGGGCCCAGCCGCTCCACGGCATGTGGGATCTTCACGGACCGGGGCACGAACCCATGTCCCTTGCATTGGCAGGTGGACTTTCAACCTCTGCGCCACCAGGGAAGCCCTATATATATTCTTTTTCAGATTCTTTTCTATTATAGGTTATTACAAGTTATTGAATATAGTTCCCTGTGCCATACAGTAGGTCCTTGTTGGTTATCTATTTTATATATAGTAGTATGTATATGTTAATTCTCAAATCCTAATTTATCTCTCCCTCCATTTCCCCTTTGGTAACCATAGGCTGTTTTCTATGTCTGTGAGTCTATTTCTGTTTTGTAAATAAGCTCATTTATATCATTTTTTTAGATTCCACGTATAAGTGATATTTGTCTTTGTCTGACTTCACTTAGTTTGATAATCTATAGGACCATCCATGTTGCTGCAAATGGCCTTATTTCATTCCTTTTTATGGCTGAGTAGTATTCCATTGTATATGTATATACCACATCTTCTTTATCCATGTATCTGTCAGTGGACATTCTTTATCCATGTATCTGCTTCCATGCTTTGGCTATTGTAAATAGTGCTGCTTTGAACATTGGGGTGCATGTATCTTTTTGAATTAGCGTTTTCATCTTTTCCGAACACATGCTAAAATGGCATCTTTTTCCCTCTAAGAAAAGCTGGAAAGCCGTTTGCTCATTTGATCAGATAACCAGCCATAGAAAGTCAATTCTGCTAAGAACATATGACTTTTTTCACTCCTTCAAAAACATTTTTGATCCCTTACTTTGTGCTAGAGTTTATACCAGGTGTTGGGTATGCAAAGACTTGTTCTACTCTCAAGAAACTTAGCTTTGTAGGGAAACATATTAAAAAATCATAAAATATTGAAGCATATTGCTTTAAAGGAGGCAGCTCAAAGAATGAGAGGTTAATGACTGTCCTCCAGCCTCTCTGGGGGAAGACAAAAAGGGTTTTCCCCAAGAAGTAGCATTTAAGCAGAGATGGGGTGGGGATTCCCCAAAGAGTAACCAATATGTGCAAAAGATTTGAGAACGTTGGACCTGTTGGGAAACTACCTGTTCAGGGTTGTTAGAGTGTAAACGGCTGAAAGGTGGAGTAGGAAGAGAGCAGTAGTGTGAGGTAAGACCAGACATCTGGGATCAGAAGACCATGCAATGTTCTGTACGTCAGGCAAGTTTTTATTTGATTCTAGTCTTGGGCCATTAATAGCGTTATAATAACCATCTACATTTGACTAAAAATAGCATTTAAATATTAAAGCAAATGCTCAGGTAATAAATTTTCAGAAACATCTCTCTGATTAAGTCTCTCTTGGCAGGACTTGTGCATTAATTCATAGGATTAATAGTTCATGAGTCCAATGGAAGGCTGTCAAATCCAGGCAATTCCTACTGTCTGAGACGTGGGCCATCAGAAGTATGGGCCAGCAGCGTTTAAGCCCAGGCGCCTAGTGTTGGATAGTTGAGCCTTACATTCGACCCACTCCCCCTCTGTAAAAAACTGGGGGTTATGGAGGCAGTGGATGGGGGTGGGAATGGGGAGCGGAAGGCTTTCGAGGCCAAGAATCTGACTTAGAGCTAAAGTCGGGAACTGAATCGCTGTCACCAGAAAGACTGGCCAGACCTGATTGGTACCTCTCTTCCCTCATCTCACTCAATTCTTTCCAATTTTTTTACAAGCTTATGTCCTCTTTCCACCCTGACTTTGTTTGTCCCCTAGGATCAGGTATCCTTCTTTCTTCCTCCTCTCTCCCCGCTTGGTGGGGCGCCGGAGCTTGGGGCCTTGGACTGCTTTAGGCGCGTGCCCCAACGCTATTTGCTTTGGTAACAATACCATCCTCATTGCTAATCTCTCCATCGTTCCCTGCCAGCCTCCCAGTTCTTTCCCTCCCGCAGGGCAGTGCCTCCCGCTGCGCGCCCGGTGGTCGGGCGGCTCCAGGAACCTCAAGCGGATGCGGCCGCGAGCCGGTGCCACGTCTCAGCCGCCAGCAGGCCAGCGCCTGCGTGGGCCCTGGGGCGGTGAGGGGCGGGGCTGTGCGGGGAGGCGGGACCTGCGCTTGAGCGGCGCGGACGCGGCCCAATGGGACCTGCGGGCGGTGGCGGCGGCGGCGCGGTGTGCGCCGGGGGGCGGGGCCCAGCAGCAGTTGCTGGCAAGCCCGGGAGGACGGGACGGGTTTCATTGCCTCGGCCGTGGCATCCGTGAGGGAGTCGTGTCGGCGACCCCCTGGCCCCCAAGCCCGCTGACCGCCCAAAAGGCTTGTGTGCTCTCTCGAACTCGCCAGCCGCTCGCCGCTTGCCTTGCAGGCCGTGCCTCCTACATCATGTGCGGTAAGGGGGCCGCGGGCGGGGGGCGTGTTGCGGGGCGGTGCTGGGGTGCGGTGCGGGCGTCGCTGAGGCCGGTGGAACCGGCGGGAGCGGGAGTGTGGAGGGTGCGAAGTCAGGGTGTTGGGCGGGGGTGTCCCGCGGTGCCTGCGGGTGCTGGGGGCGGGGGCCGGCCTCTGGGAGCTGGAGCGGGGACCTAGGACGGCACCTGAGAGGAGGGCGGGCCCTAGAAGGGATCTGGGGGGGCCGAAGGAGGCTTTGCGCCAAGAAGGGAACCAGGAGCGAAGAGCACTGTCTGAGTTGGAAAAGGAGCGAGGGCCGAGGGAACTGAGGGGTGTGACTTCAAAAGAGTCCAGCAGGTGAGGGAGGCAACCTGTGGAACATCAGGTGAGGTCTCTTGAATTTATCTCGCATTCTTCCAGGATTTACCTTTTAAAAAATATTTAATTTTAGTTGCTTTCTTTCGGGCACGCCCAGCAGAAAATAGAACTATAGCTAGAGCTACGACAATGACATTTCATATGATCTTACTTCCTGCCTCCCCCCATCTCAACAGAAGCCATTGCTAATCAATGCCTTGGTGAATGGGCCTGGAAGTGACCGTGGAGAGAGATCGTACATCATTTATTACTTGCATGTGCACCCATTTGAAACACTTACGTATGAGAAATATTGGTCTACATTTAATGAATGTTTTACCTAGAACAGTTAAAACATAAAGTTAGGCCCTTTTAGTCCATGTTTTGAGACTTAGTCGTTTTAATAATTAGATAAAAGTGTGAGTTAAAGTTATAATTGTCAGAATTATATCTGAAATGACTGATATGCTCTAAAATTCGTATTAACTTGGCTATTGTCAGTAAAAAGAATTGAATTCTTACCTTCCTTATTGAAATTTACAACTGACCTTACCCCTGGAAGAAAGAACACTTTTAAAAAAAAATTTTATTTATTTAATTTATTTATTTTTGGCTGTGTTGGGTCTTTGTTGCTGAGCGCGGGCTTTCTCTAGTTGAGGCGACTGGGGGCTACTCTTCGTTGTGGTGCGCGGGCTTCTGATTGCGGTGAGGCTTCTCGTTGACGAGCACAGGCTCTAGGCGCGCGGGCTTCAGTAGTTGCAGCACATGGGCTCAGTAGTTGTGGCTCGCGGGCTCTAGAGCGCAGGCTCAGTAGTTGTGGCAGACGGGCTTAGTTGCTCTGAGGCATGTGGGATCTTCCCGGACCAGGGCTTGAACCCCTGTCCCCTGCATTAGCAGATGGATTCTTAACCACTGTGCCACCAGGGAAGTCCCAAGAACACTTTTTTTTTAAGGGAAGTATGATTGTAATAGAATTGAAGCTACCTGGGAAACATTCTTTGTAGCCTTTTGCAAGAGGAACTGAGCAGGAGTAGCTTGTACTCATGAGTGTCTATTTTTCCTGCATTTAACTTTATGTTAATTTCAGCTTCTGAAATGAAGAGCAAGTTTAAATTTAGAGTAGACTGAAAAAAAAGCACACAGAAACAATTATAAATAGCCTGCTGAAATTATTAGTGGTAGAGCTGGCTTTAGAATCAGTTACACTTTTGCAGTGTCTAGGTAGTAGAGTGGTTTTGCAAAAGACATAATTTAGTTTGGAGCTGTGAGATAATGAATTTGCAATCCCCAGTGTGCTTGTTTGGTAATTAACTGTTACTGAATGATGAGGTGTGCACCTAGTCAAGTATCTGGCTTTCTCGTTGCAGATCATTTCTTTATCTTGTTCCAGGAAAAACAGAAGTCAAAGTACAGTACTATAAAAGAAAAAATCAGATCTGGTTTAGAAAAGGTTCAGATAAGGGTGAGGCTTTCAGGGTGGTGATTAGTTGTTAGGCGTTTTCACAGAGTCATCATCCCCATTCCACCATGTTATGCTGCTGAGGAAACAGGTGATAAACAAGAAATAAAGAACTAGTTATGGGAACATATGTATATGTGTAACTGATTCACGTTGTTATAAAGCAGAAACTGACACACCATTGTAAAGCAATTATACGCCAATAAAGACGTTAAAAAAAAAAAAAAGAACTAGTATTTGAGGCATTTCTAAGTTCCTGCTTTTAACCTGGACCAGTTTTACATGATTCCAGGAATAGGGTTCAGAATTTCTTTCCTCTTCAATGTAAATTCTGAAAGTTAACTGTTAAGAAGACAAAGATTTGTCCTTATTTTCCTCCCACATCTTAATTATTGACATAAAATTTCTAGGCAGAGATATTGAGTAGGAATGAGATTAGATGGGAAAATTTAGAGATTTACTTTCTGATTACCTGCTGCTGGTTCAAGTTTTTCTAAAAGATTTCGTTTCAACATTGCAGAGTGTTGAAGCAGAAGAATGAGGACTAACAATTCTTTTTGATAGCTTTTTCCAATCAGAGATACTGTTAAAACTGTTATTATATTTATCAGGTTGTATTGGGATGTTAATATCTTACTGAGGGGAAAAAAAAGATTTTATGGTCAAATAAATTTGAGAAGCCACAGACTGAACAGTGTTGACCTGGCTTTTTTTTTAATTGCAGGACTTTTTTGAACTTTTAATATGCTAGTAAGCATTATGAATCTTCCAGAGAAAAACAGTGTATCTATTTTTAAAATTTATTTTGTCTTCCTCTTATTCTTGGTTCTTTGGAATACTTTGTCCTTTTTAATCTGTTTTACCTTTGGCTTCAGTGAGAGAGTGTCAATTCACTTAAGTTACGCACAGCTCTTAACAGATTTTGCTGTTTTTTTATAAATGTAGGATTATACCCTTCTGGTCCAATGGTGTATATAAATGATATTTTTGTAAATGAGATAATATTTAAAAACAGTAAGAGAGCTGCAATTAAAAAATATCCTGAAATGAATCCTTAAAATTTTTTCTGTAATTATACTGTGTAATAGCTTTGTGGCTGGTTGAGGGATGCTAAGACTGGCTTCTAGGATAAATTATAAAACTACTAGTGTTAACATATTCTTAGAAATCATACTGGGTATAAAGTAGTTGTGAAAGAAAAGAAGTATTGCTTAATGAGCATTTCCTCAGTTGTGTTCCCTGGAAAGGGGAAAGTTAATAGGTCCTGGTAATGAGCAGTAGAAGGTGGGGAAGAGTTTTTGTTTTTGTTTTCAATCTTTATTGGAGTATAATTGCTTCACAATCCTGTGTTAGTTTCTGTTGTACACCAAAGTGAATCAGCCATATGCATACATATGTCCTCATATCCACTTCCTCTTGAGCCTCCCTCCCATCCTCCCTATCCAACCCCTCTAGGTCATCGCAAAGCACCGAGCTGATCTCCCTGTGCTATGCAGCTGCTTCCCACTAGCTAATTATTTTACATTCCGTAGTGTATATCTGTCGGTGCTACTCTCACTTCGCCCCAGCTTCCCCCTCCCACCCCGTGTCCTCAAGTCCATTCTCTATGTCTACATCTTTATTCCTGCCCTGCAACTAGGTTCATCAGTACCATTTTTTTTTCTTAGATTCCATATATATGTGTTAGCGTACAGTATTTGTCTTTCTCTTTCTGACTTACCTCACTCTGTATGACAGACTCTAGGTCCATCCCTCTCACTACAAATAACTCAATTTCGTTTTTTTATGGCTGAGTAATATTCCATTGTATATATGTGCCACATTTTTATCTATTCATCTGTTGATGGACACTTAGGTTGCTTCTATGTCCTGGCTATTGTAAATAGAGCTGCAGTGAACATTTTGGTACATGACTCTTTTTGAATTATGGTTTTCTCAGGGTATATGCCCAGTAGTGGGATTGCTGGGTCGTATGGTAGTTCTATTTTCAGTTTTTTAAGGAACCTCCATACTGTTTTCCATAGTGGCTGTACCAATTCACATTCACACCAACAGTGCTGGAGGGTTCCCTTTTCTCCACACACTCTCCAGCATTTATTGTTTCTAGATTTTTTGATGATGGCCATTCTGACTGGTGTGAGATGATATCTCATTGTAGTTTTGATTTGCATTTCTCTAATGATTAGTGACGTTGAGCGTTCTTTCATGTGTTTGTTGGCAGTCTGTATATCTTCTTTGGAGAAATGTCTATTTAGGTCTTCTGCCCATTTTTGGATTGGGTTGTTTTTTTTGTTGTTGTTATTGAGCTGCATGAGCTGCTTGTAAATTTTGGAGATTAATCCTTTGTCAGTTGCTTCATTTGCAAATATTTTCTCCCATTTTGAGGGTTGTCTTTTGGTCTTGTTTATGGTTTCCTTTGCTGTGCAAAAGCTTTGAAGTTTCATTAGGTCCCATTTGTTTATTTTTGCTTTTATTTCCATTTCTCTAGGAGGTGGGTCAAAGAGGATCTTGCTGTGATTTATGTCGTCGAGTGTTCTGCCTATGTTTTCCTCTAAGAGTTTGATAGTTTCTGGCCTCACATTTAGGTCTTTAATCCATTTTGAGCTTATTTTTGTGTATGGTGTTAGGGAGTGTTCTAATCTCATACTTTCACATGTACCTGTCCAATTTTCCCAGCACCACTTATTGAAGAGGCTGTCCTTTCTCCACTGTACATTCCTGCCTCCTTTATCAAAGATAAGGTGACCATATGTGCGTGGGTTTATCTCTGGGCTTTCTATCGTGTTCCATTTATCTATCTTTCTGTTTTTGTGCCAGTACCATACTGTCTTGATTACTGTAGCTTTGTAGTATAGTCTGAAGTCAGGGAGCCTGATTCCTCCAGCTCCGTTTTTCGTTCTGAAGATTGCTTTGGCTATTCGGGGTCTTTTGTGTTTCCATACAAATTGTGAAATTTTTGGTTCTAGGTCTGTGAAAAATGCCAGTGGTAGTTTGATAGTGATTGCATTGAATCAGTAGATTGCTTTGGGTAGTAGAGTCATTTTCACAATGTTGATTCTTCCAATCCAAGAACATGGTCTGTCTCTCCATATATTTATATCATCTTTAGTTTCTTTCATCAGTGTCTTATAATTTTCTGCATACAGGTCTTTTGTCTCCTTAGGTAGGTTTATTTCTAGATATTTTATTCTTTTTGTTGCAGTGGTAAATGGGAGTGTTTTCTTAATTTCACTTTCAGATTTTTCATCATTAGTGTATAGGAATACCAGAGATTTCTGTGCATTAATTTTGTATCCTGCTACTTTACCAAATTCATTGATTCGTTCTAGTAGTTTTCTGGTAGCATCTTCAAGATTCTCTATGTATAGTATCATGTCATCTGCAAACAGTGACAGCTTTACTTCTTCTTTTCTGATTTGGATTCCTTTTATTTCCTTTTCTTCTGTGATTGCTGTGACTAAAACTTCTAAAACTATGTTGAATAAGAGTGGTGAGAGTGGGCAACCTTGTCTTGTTCCTGATCTTAGTGGAAATGCTTTCAGTTTTAGACCATTGAGGATGATATTGGCTGTGTGTTTGTCATATATGGCCTTTATTATGTTGAGGAAAGTTCCCTCTATGCCTACTTTCTGCAGGATTTTTATCATAATTTGGTGTTGAATTTTGTCGAAAGCTTTCTCTTCAACTCTTGATTTGATCATATTGTTTTTCCCCTTCAATTTGTTAATATGGTGTATCACGTTGACTGGTTTGCATATATTGAAGAATCCTTACATTTCTGGAATAAACCTCACTTGATCATGGTGTATGATCCTTTTAATGTGCTGTTGGATTGTTTGCTAGTATTTTGTTGAGGATTTTTACATCTATGTTCATCAGTGATTTTGACCTGTAGTTTTCTTTCTTTGTGACATCCTTTTCTGGTGTTGGTATCAGGGTGATGGTGGCCTCGTAGAATGAGTTTGGGAGTGTTCCTCCCTCTGCTATATTTTGGAAGAGTTTGAGAAGGATAGGTGTTAGCTCTTCTCTAAATGTTTGATAGAATTCGTCTGTGAAGCCATCTGGTCCTGGGCTTTTGTTTGTTGGAAGATTTTTAATCACAGTTTCAATTTCAGTGCTTGTAATTGGTCTGTTCATATTTTCTATTTCTTCCTGATTCAGTCTTGGCAGGTTGTGCATTTCTAAGAATTTGTCCATTTTTTCCAGGTTGTCCATTTTATTGGCATAGAGTTGCTTGTAGTAATCTCTCATGATCTTTTGTATTTCTTCAGTGTCAGTTGTTACTACTCCTTTTTCATTTCTAACTCTATTGATTTGAGTCTCGTCCCTTTTTTCCTTGATGAGTCTGGCTAATGGTTTATCAATTTTGTTTATCTTCTCAAAGAACCAGCTTTTAGTTTTATTGATCTTTGCTATCATTTCCTTCATTTCTTTTTCATTTAGTTTTGATCTGATCTTTATGATTTCTTTCCTTCTGCTCACTTTGGGGTTTTTTTGTTCTTCTTTCTCTAATTGCTTTAGGTGCAAGGTTAGGTTGTTTATTCGAGATGTTTCCTGTTTCCTAAGGTAGGATTGTATTGCTATAAACTTCCCGCTTAGAACTGCTTTTGCTGCATCCGATAGGTTTTGGGTCGTCGTATCTCCATTGTCATTTGTTTCTAGGTATTTTTTGATTTCCTCTTTGATTTCTTAAGTTATCTCTTGGTTATTAACTAGTGTATTGTTTAGCCTCCATGTGTTTGTATTTTTTACAGATCTTTTCCTGTAATTGATATCTAGTCTCATAGCGTTGTGGTGGGGGAAGATACTTGATAAAATTTCAATTTTCTTAAATTTACCAAGGCTTGACTTGTGACCCAAGATATGATCTATCCTGGAGAATGTTCCATGAGCACTTGAGAAGAATGTGTATTCTGTTGTTTTTGGATGGAATGTCCTATAAATATCAATTAAGTCCACCTTGTTTAATGTATCATTTAAAGCTTGTGTTTCCTTATTTATTTTCATTTTGGATGATCTGTCCATTGGTGAAAGTGGGGTGTTAAAGTCCCCTACTATGATTGTTTTACTGTTGATTTCCCCTTTTATGGCTGTTAGTATTTGCCTTATGTATTGAGGTGCTCCTATGTTGGGTCCATAAATATTTACAGTTGTTATATCTTCTTGGATTGATCCCTTGATCATTATGTAGTGTCCTTCTTTGTCTCTTGTAATAGTCTTTATTTTAAAGTCTATTTTGTCTGATATGAGAATTGCTATTCCAGCTTTCTTTTGGTTTCCATTTGCATGGAATATCTTTTTCCATCCCCTTACTTTCAGTCTGTATGTGTCCCTAGGTCTGACGTGGGTCTCTTGTAGACAGCATGTATACAGGTCTTGTTTTTGTATCCATTCAGCCAGTCTATGTCTTTTGGTGGGAGCATTTAATCCATGTACATTTAAGGTAATTATTGATATGTATGTTCCTATTCCAATTTTCTTAATTGTTTTGGGTTTGTTATTGTAGGTCTTTTCCTTCTCTTGTGTTTCTTGCCTAGAGAAGTTCCTTTAGCATTTGCTGTAAAGCTGGTTTGGTGGTGCTGAATTCTCTTAGCTTTTGCTTGTCTGTAAAGGTTTTAATTTCTCCATCAAATCTGAATGATATCCTTGCTGGGTAGAGTAATCTTGGTTGCAGGTTTTTCTCCTTCATCACTTTAAATATAGACATATGCCAGTCCCTTCTGGCTTGAAGAGTTTCTGCTGAAAGATCAGCTGTTAACCTTATGGGGATTCCCGTGTGTGTTATTTGTTTCTTTTCCCTTGCTGCTTTTAATATGTTTTTTTTGTATTTAATTTTTGATAGTTTGATTAATATGTGTCTTCGCATGTTTCTCCTTGGATTTATCCTGTATGGGACTCTCTGTGCTTCCTGGACTTGATTAACTATTTCCTTCCCCATATTAGGAAAGTTTTCAACTATAATCTCTTCAAATATTTTCTCAGTCCCTTTCTTTTGCTCTTCTTCTTCTGGGCCCCTAGAATTCTAATGTTGGTGCGTTTAATGTTGTCCCAGAGGTCTCTGAGACTGTCCTCAGTTCTTTTCATTCTTTTTTCTTTATTCTGCTCTGCAGTAGTTATTTCCACTATTTTATCTTCCAGGTCACTTATCCGTTCTTCTGCCTCAGTTATTCTGCTATTGATCCCATCTAGAGTATTTTTAATTTCATTTATTGTGTTGTTCATCGTTGCTTGTTTCATCTTTAGTTCTTCTAGGTCCTTGTTTAATGTTTCTTGCTTTTTCTCTATTTCCAGGATTTTGGATCATGTTTACTATCATTATTCTGAATTCTTTTTCAGGTAGACTGCCTATTTCCTCTTCATTTGTTAGGTCTGGTGGGTTTTTATCTTGCTCCTTCATCTGCTGTGTGTTTTTCTGTCTTCTCATTTTGCTTATCTTACTGTGTTTGGGGTCTCCTTTTTACAGGCTGCAGGTTCGTAGTTCCTGTTGTTTTTTGTGTCTGTCCCCAGTGGCTAAGGTTGGTTCAATGGGTTGTGTAGGCTTCCTGGTGGAGGGGACTAGTGCCTGTGTTCTGGTGGATGAGGCTGGATCTTGTCTTTCTGGTGGGCAGGTCCACGTCTGGTGGTGTGTTTTGGGGTGTCTGTAGACTTATTATGATTTTGGGCAGCCTCTCTGCTAATGGGTGGGGTTGTGTTCCTGTCTTGCTAGTCGTTTGGCATAGGGTGTCCAGCAGTGTAGCTTGCTGGTCGTTGAGTGAAGCTGGGTGCTTGTGTTGAGATGGAGATCTCTGGGAGATTTTCGCCATTTGATATTATGTGGAGCTGGGAGGTCTCTTGTGGACCAGTGTCCTGAAGTTGGCTCTCCCACCTCAGAGACACAGCGCTGACTCCTGGCTGCAGCACCAAGAGCCTTTCATCCACGTGGCTCAGAATAAAAGGGAGAAAAAGTAGAAAGAAAGAGGATAAAATAAAATAAAGTAAGATAAAATAAAATAAAGTTATTAAAATAAAAAATAATTAAGAAGAAAAAAATTTTTTTAAAAAGTGAAAAAAAAAAAGAAACGGACGGATAGAACCCTAGGACAAATGGTGAAAACAAAGCTATACAGACAAAACCTCACAGAGAAGAATACACATACACACTCACAAAAACAGGAAAAGGGTAAAAAATAATAAATCTTGGTCTCAATGTCCACCTTCTCAATTTGGGATGATTCGTTGTCTATTCATGTATTCCACAGATGCAGAGTACATCAAGTTGATTGCGGGGATTTAATCCGCTGCTCCTGAGGCTGCTGGGAGAGATTTCCCTTTCTCTTCTTTGTTCGCACAGCTCCTGGGGCTCAGCTTTGGATTTGGCCCCGCCTCTGCGTGTAGGTCGCAGGAGGGCGTCTGTTCTTTGCTCAGACAGGACGGGGTTAAAGGTGGAGCTGACTCGGGGACTCTGGCTCACTCAGGCCAGGGGGAGGAAGGGGTGCGGATGCGGGGCGAGCCTGCGGCGGCAGAGGCCAGCGGGACATTGCACCAGCCTTGGCGCGCTGTGCGTTCTCCCAGGGAAGTTGTCCCTGGACTCCGGGACCCTGGCAGTGGTGGGCTGCACAGGCTCCCCGGAAGGGAGGTGTGGATAGTGACCTGTGCTCGCACACAGGCTTCTTGGTGGCGGCAGCAGCAGCCTTAGCGTCTCATGCCTGTCTGTGGGGTGTGGGCTCTTGGCCACGGCTCGCGCCCGTCCTATTTGGGAATTTTTGACTGTATATTTTAGGTACCTAGAAAGTATTAGAAGATATTATATAGATAATATATAGATATTATCTATATAGTATATAGATATTATAGATATATACATACATGAAAGAATCACTTTGTTGTACAACAGAAATTAACACAACATTGTAAGTCAACTATACTTCAATAAAAAATATTGATAAAAGAAAAAATAATGAAGATATTTGAAGTGATCACTTTGTACTTGGCACCCTGCCTTTTGGAGAGATGACTAAAACAAAGGAATTGCCTTCAGGGATTTGCTGTCTGATTGGAGGAAACAGTGACTACGCATATAACAGGTGTGGGTGATAATACACAGTCCTTCTTCATTGCCATGTTCTAGACTACAAGTGGAATGAATAGACATTCTGAGACTGGTTAGGCCAAGAATGTTCCAGATGTTAGGATAGGACTCTTAGCTGAGGAATGCTGCCAGCTGGTAGAGAACTAGTGCAATGTGAGAGATACCACTGATGGCACGTTCTGCCCAACAGTGAATGGAGTCAGAAATAAATTGAGAACTACTGCTAGTGGGTTTGAAAGAAGAAATAAAAGTGCCAGGAAAAGAGGCCAAAGAATAGTGGTTAGAGGCAGAAGAATTCCAAAGTGGTATATTGCATTGGACAGAGTCTGCAAGAGTAGAAAAAGGTCATTCATGTTTAATATTGCAGAGACAAGTTAATTGCATTTAGCTATAAAGAAATCGTTAGAGAAGCTGCGTATATGAAGGCAGAAGGATTTGAGTTAGTGTTGAGGAGAGCATGTATACCAACAAAAGAGAGAGTATTGTGAAACTGAGGTCCCTGGTAGAGTTGAAAAGTTGAGTTCCTGATGTGTAAGCTGTGAAATTAATGCCAGGTGTTCGCTGATTGATTCATACTCTAAGCATTGTCTCTAAATTGACTAAAAGTTGATCTAGATCATTGGATAATAAAAATTCAACCCTCTATTGTATAGGATCCTCAAAATATTTTGATGTTAACAAAAAGTTCTGTATTTACAAAATTGAGGAATCTCTTACCAAGAGTTACAAGCAGGAGAGGCTGGTTCAGGGCATATGTGCGGAATATGTTTCTCTATTTTCAGTCTATAGGAAGGATAGGCTTATAGGGTATTATACTGTTAAGATGAAGAAGAAGGCTTCAATTCTATAAAGGAAGAATCTACTGAAAATGAGAAAGAGGCTGGGAAGAGAGAAATGGGGGTTTGAGAGTAGTCTAGATTCTAGACTTTAGAATAATATCTGGGGGAAGTGTAAAATTTAGACAAGCAGTGAATTAGCAGGATTGGTCAACAGTTGGGAGGGCCCCCATGAAAGTGGACCTGAGATAAATGGATGACCTGAAATGGATGGACTTCACTATAGGAGTGCTCAGGGACACAGGGGTGAGAGTATAATGGGCCCAGAGGGGCTGGCTTGGCAGCATGAAGAAAAATTGTGGTCTGATGTGATTGATGAGAGAGAAGTGGGAGAGATGGAATGTTTAAAGGTGTGTGAGCAGTAAGTGCATGCTTTTTCTCGGGAAAGATGATGATATAGGTAGACTGTGAGGGAGTGTATAATTAGAGATGTCAGTGTTTAAACAGTGCTTTGAGTTCCAGGATGTTAAATATGCAAGAGAGAAGTGTTACAGAGCTCCTTCCAGTGGCCCCATTTATTTACAACAAAGTAGGAGGCACTTGAACCAGCATTTTGTAAATAGGAAAAAGATTTTGAACAATTAAAAAAACACACAAATAATTGAAATTTCTCATGTGTCACTCCATATAACTTTTTCTTTGTGTTTTTAGGGTTGTAGGAAATGTTATCTCAAATATTTCTTCTTTTAAAGGAATCTTACCTGTAGGATGTGCCTCTATAATTATAGTATTGACTGTGTTTTATGGCAAGTGTATAGTTGGTGTGTATAACCTTAATAGCAGAATTGTTTATAATTACAAAGAGTTAGAAAAACCTCAATAAATAGGTAAATGGCTAGGTAAAATATGAAAAATCTATTATGGACTATTTTTATTATGCAACGTTCCGTAGACTGGGGTAGATGGGTTGTACTGATATAGAAAGATCTCCAGCATCTTAAGAGAAAAAACTACAGAGCAATATGTATATTATCATATTTATGATAATATATTATCATATTTGGTTAAAAAAAACAAAACCTCTAAAACCATGTACATCTGAGTTCATATATGTAGAAAAATTCATAGCTGAAGGATTGGGACAGTGTGTGGGGTTAATGCTGGTTATCTCCTGTGTGGAGGTAGAAAAAGGAGATTTTTCACAGTTCATTCTGTAGGATTTGTGTTATTTGAATCTTTAACGATGATAATTTGTAACTTGGGTTATAAGAAAAGATTTTTAAATGAAATTTAAGTAGCGTTGTAGATGGATTCTGTTTCAGAAGGTATAAAATTTAGAGAAGGAATTTGAACACTTAATATTGATAAATTCCAATGTCTAGGGTTTCATCAGAATATTGAAGTTGTCAAGTGAAAAAATATGTAAAAGCAAAATTTCTTCTTGAAATTAATATAATATTGCAGGTCAACTATACCTCAAAAAATGTAAAATTTTTTATTTGTAAGAACATAAATTCACCCAGACATAGGAACTTTAATAATTTGATTGGTCAGCTAAATTGCATTCAGTTTTCATTTCAATAAGGTTTAATAGTCTTTGCCTACAGCTAGATTGCTTTTAACCAGATGTGTCAAGTCTGTGATCTAGGTCATGTCTGAATATCTTGTTAAGCAAGGTGTTCAAAAGTGCTTTTATGTCATTGAATTTAAGTTGCCGTTTTCTGAGAGTGATGCCTGTAGGTGCAAGTCCTTGCTTCAGTTAGGGAGATATTTATTCCAAGTCTATTACATGAATAAGAAAATTTGTACTTTGGAAGCACAAGCTGATTTGGGAGTAGAAAGTCTCCTGTGCTCCATACAACTACTGTTTGTGTTATTGGAGCAATTACTGAAGAGTGGTGGAGAGTTGATTTTTAGTCTTTTGTAGTTACCTTAAGCAGAACTATTTATTGTATAGTTTGATAAGACAAATCAAAGACCTGAAATAGGGATTGCTACTCTAATAAGCACCATTTTGAGTTATGAATACCTACCCTGTAAACATGCCCTGCATGTCTGATTGGCAAATTATTTGCTGTTATATTTTCCCAGCTACCCCAAGATTACAGATAACCCACTAATCTGTACAAGTGGGCCAGCTGTGCTCTCAAGGGGCTGCTCTGTAAAACTGACAGATTCAACCTCTTTATCTTTCATTTTCCTAACCAGGGATAACTTTCTTCTCCCAGCTCTGTTACTTTGATCTTAGAAAATTTCTCTACATGCGTCCATCCTTTTATTCCTTTTAGTTCCTGCCTGGTTATGCAAGGAGAAATATTGCTCCTACTTCTTCTTCCTCAATTCCTCCCCTTCCCCTTTTCTTTGTTCCAATAGTGAACCAAAATAAATGACAGTAATGATTATTGGTAACAGTGGTGCTTCCTCTATCAAGGAAAAGGCAGATTTTGAATTGGAATTGATATATGGTATTTCATCGAATCTAAGATGCCGCTTATTGGGAGATGTACCATTTATATATGGACCACAAAGAAAGAAAATATGACTGTCTTAAAATCAATGCTGTCAATATCTGAAGTCCTAGAAAGTATTGTGAGGATGCTTTCAGAATATCACAGGCTAAGTGATCTGTTTGTCTTTACCTTAAAGCAGTGATGAATCTTAGCATCACTAATAGGGAGTCACCAGACAATATAAAAAACATACATACTTGTGAATAATTCTTGTCCCTCAGTTTTAACCTAAATCAGTCAAGCCTTTAGATTTCTCTTCCAGTTTGCAGGAAATACAAGGAATAGAGGAACTGGTTAGTCCACACAGTGTGGAATCAATTAGGCATAGCCAGAGGTGAGAAATTCAACAAGAAAATTGCTCCTGGCTTATCAGTAAGTCAGTGTCTTAGAGGAAAACAGGGCATTAGGGGAGACCATTCTGGATTCAAAGAGACTTATGAGACGTAACAATCAAATGTGAGCTGTGATCCTTTATTATATTGTAGAATAAACAAATCAGCTGTAAGAGACATTTATTTTTGTTAATAGGGAAAATGTGAATATATGAACATTGTATTAGATGAACTAGAGCATTATCTTAGGTGTGATAATAAGAAAATGTAGAAAAATGTTTTGTAGAAAGATGTTTTGTAGAAAAATGTCCTCATATTTTATATGTTACTTTGCTTTTATTAATTCTTAATGATATACTCTGAAAATACATGTATTGAAGATAGTGAATTTAATATTGCATCACTCTGAATTTTCTTGTAAAAATGTGTTGAGTCTATAACTTGTCTTAAAAACAGTTGTTTTTTGTCATTAGCATTTAAATTGCTTTAAAAAAATTGGTATTTGATTATTATATTTAATCTTTAATTCTCTGAATGTATTACTTTTACCATCAGAATTGCTTTTTCTTTTTTTTATTTGGCTGCAACGCGAGGCTTGTGGGATCTTAGTTCCTCAACCAGGGATTGAACCTGCACCCTCAGCAGTGAAAGCACAGAGTCCTAACCACTGGATCACCAGGGGATTCCAGAATTACATTTCTTTAAATGAACAAACCAAACCAGAAAAAACCAAGAATGTAGAAACAGAGAACAGAGTATGCAGGGTATATAGAAGTAGAAATATAATGTTATATACATGAAACATATAATGTTCAAGCCAATATTACTTCAATTAAAAAAAAACTCAAAAAAAAAGGAATTACATTTCTTAAAAAAAAGGGAGAAATGATATTTAGTAGTGAATTTTTCTGGATGTGCTGCGTTATTGGGATTTGGACTTCGTCTTCAAGGCTTTCCAGAGACCTCAGCCTGCAAAGAATTTTTGACAGTGTAATATGTTGTATTAGTTAATGATTTTCAGATGAATTAGATTGTATCCTCCTTTAGCAGATTATTTAGCTGATGCTAATCACAGTGATGGAGAGTAGACTAGTTGAGAATCAGTGTTCTTTTAGCACATTGTTTTTTCCTTTTTTCTTTTTGCCCACGTCGCGCGGCATACGGGATCTTAGTTCCCTGACCAGCGATTGAACCCATGCCCCCTGCAGTGGAAGCGCAGAGTCTTAACCACTGGGTCGCCAGGGAAGTTCCTCTTTTAGTGCATTTAAAGTTTTATTTTGGGAAAATATTTATATTCTGTGTATTGTCCGTTAATGAGCTAATAGAATACTTATTTGGGGCTGATAGTTTTCTGTGTGCATTTAACCTTTATCAAAGGTCAGTGACCCATGGGGGGAAAAGGGTAGAACACATAAAAGTCTGATTTACAATTGGGTTATTGGTTTAGTTTTTTCATTTTACAGATACTTTATTAAGGACCAACAATAACAACAAAACCCCCAGACCTCATGCAGTGTTGTGGTGCAGTGAAAGTGAGATGCTTGTACAGTGCGTGATAACTTAATAGAGCTTTACAATTATAATTTTTAAAAATATGAATGAATATAGGATTTCTATGAGTCTGGCCTTGTACCACCTTTTTTGGGAAAGTTCAAACTGTTGTTTCAGGTTGTTTTGGATTTTAGTTTTAAAATGTCATTTCCTTTTTGTTTGAAAGGCATGATTGGGAAAATTGCACTGTACTCACCATGGTGATCAGCATACACGTTACGGTGGCTTTTTTGTCAACTATTAGCTATGTGATATTTTTGTATGCTGAAATGCTTTGATAAGACCAAACTCTTTATAGAAATAAAGATACCTTTTCAAATGAAATGAAAGCTGGTCATTCCAGAGTTCTGCCCCACAGAATTAATCCCCTTAATAATCAGTGGCATTATAGTGTAAGATAGTTAAGAAAAAAGAAAGTTCTTCCATAAATAAGCAGCTTGAGTTTATACTGCTTTATATTTTGATTTTCAGTTTTTATACATTTTAGCTATATCCACCCTGGCCAAAGCACAATCATGGAAGACCTCAGACAATTTCCATGCTGCTATTCCTGAAATGTGGATTTCCTTTACCTGTGTTCTACTGCCTCTTTGCTCTTCTGGATCACTTCTTGTTGTACAAGTCCCTTTATTTATAGTTTTGCTTTTCCAAATGATTGTTCCTTTTCTATGAATTCTCAAGAGTCGTTAACATGTATTATGGTTATTTGTCCCTTACTAATCTGGTGAACAAGTGAGAAACCATTTGTCTTACGATGATTATATATATTTTTAGCCCATTTTTCTCTATGATTAAATTATTTAGATTGTGAGTATTCTTCACATCATTGCTATTTATAAGTTATTTATTCCTAAAATGTATTGATAGCATGGTCGTTGAAAGTAAGAAAAATTATTTCATCTGTATAGTTTTGGAGGGTCCATATATTGCTTAAAATACTTAGTTCAGAAAATGTTTTCCTTTAAAAATAATGCTCAGTATATAGGCCATACACCCCAAATTTGTTGGTTAGTTTTGAAGCATTAAATTTTAGTTGTTAAAATGTCAGTGATGGAAGGTAAGTGAACAGTGTTATAAACGGCTTTGAAAAAACTAAACATTTATTTTGACTTATTTGCTTCAGTCTTTTATACTTACAAGAAATTCCGCTTTGAAAAAGTTGCACTGCCTTTGAATAATTTGAAGTGAAGATTCTTTCTTTTTTAAAGATGGACTGTAGCTTCACATTTTTGCACATCTTAGACATTATTATGAAAATTAAGATTTTTGTCATAGTTATGCCAATGTTGATTCTCTAGTTAGAATTTTCTATTAAATATTTGTTTATTTGCAGGTATATTTGCTTACTTAAACTACCATGTTCCTCGCACGAGACGAGAAATTTTGGAGACCCTAATCAAAGGCCTTCAGAGACTGGAGTACAGAGGATATGATTCTGCTGGTATTTCCTTTAAAAAAATATTATGGGTGTTGCATGATTCTTGAATAAATAGAAAGGGTTTTTTGTTTGTTTTAGGTTACTAGATTCTTTATAATGTTCATTTTGTTGTTTCTGGTAAATCTAAAATCTGAAGAATTTTTGGCTTTTATCACGTTTAAAGGGTTTGTTCATGCGATTTCAGCAGCATTAGCATTTATGTAGAATATTGCTTCTCACGGGCATCTTCTTTTGCTAAGAATGTTGCTATAAAAACAAATCACATGGGGCATTTTCATTATAAAACAGTTCTTAAGGCCTTACTCTGTACATTTTTTTTTCTTTCCTGTAACTTTTAACTTCTTTTTCTCCGTGGATTCCATGCTTTTGGCATGTGAACTTGCCCAAGATTCTTCTATCTTAGAGAAACAACAAAGCAGATAAAAATAACTTTTTGTCAACTTTATGTTCTACTTCAGCTTCTTCCCTTAACTGTATCAGGGGTCCCCAAGACCATCCCCAGTTTCAGTGATTCCCTAGCAGGACTCAGCATATAGTTGTACTCATGGCTATGATTTATTACAACAAAAGAATACAAAGCAAAATCAGCAAAGGGAAAAGGTGCATGGGGTGAAGTCTGGAGGAGAGCAGACATAGCTTCAGGATTCTCTCCCTGTGGAGTCATGCAGGATATGCTTAATTCCCCCAGTGAGTTGGGCAAAATGTGTGAAATGTTGTATACCAGGGAAGCTCATTAGTAACTCAGTGCCCAAGACTGTCACTGGGGGCTGGTCATGTAGATACCCTCTGCCTAACATGTGCCAAAATTCCAGGCTCCTAGAGGAGAAGCAGACATTCGGCATAAGCCACATTGTTTGCACCAACAGTGTAGGTGCGGTAAGCCACACTTAATCAGTTACTGTGGTGGGAACCCTCCTGAAATCCATGCCAGCCAATGGCCAACTTTACCAAGCAGGCCTTTCTAAGACAGCAATCTTGGGCCTGCCATATTAACTCTTTTCTGTACACTCAACATTCCTGGTTGTAACGGGCATTTATCTTCCATGACTCTTCCTCAGTTAATGGAAAGTCAATTCCTCAACTCCTTTGTTCTTAAAATTCTCTTTCCTCAGCTTCTCTGACGGCGCATCTTCTCACTCTCTTCCTAACACGCTGATTATTTTCTGTCTGTTTTGGGGGCTTCTTTTCTTCCACCTATTACTTATATTAATGTTCTTCAAGATACTTTCATAGGCCCACTTTTCTTATTTTGTATTTTCGTGGGTGAGCTCTGACTTCATCAACCTCCTGTATATATTTTTTTTTAATTTTTATGTTGGCCGCATTGGGTCTTCGTTGAGGAGTGTGGGCTCTTCGTTGCGGGCTTCTCTCTAGTTGCGGTGCGTGGGTTTAGTTGCCCCGCGGCTGTGGGATCTTAGTTCCCCGACCAGGGGTTGGAGCCACGTCCCCTGCATTGGAAGGCGGATTCTTAACCACTGGATCACCAGGGAAGTCCCAACCTCCTGTATGGTTGTGACTTACAATCCAGATGTATTTCCCGTGCTGCACACCTGTATTTCCAGCTGCCTCCTAGAAATTTCTCCCTGGATAAACCATGATATTATAGACTTTGCATGTGCAGAATTGAACTGAATATGCTCCATTTCTCACTCCACTCTTCACTCTGTTCTTTCTGTGTTCTTTAATCAACAGTCAGTCATTCAGCAAGTCCTTTGAGCCTGGGAGGTGTCCCAGACGTCTCCTACTTTCTCACGTTACCTGCAGTTAGTTCTGCTTCTCAGTATCACTCATCTCTTCATGACCATTGTGTAGCTCAGGCCTTCCTCATTTTTGCTTTGCTGTAGGTGTAACTTCTGACAGCAGGTTTCTTCTTCCTGTTTCTCTCCTCCAATCTTCACACTCTTTCCAAAGGGAGTTTTCTGAACTTTTTCGCCATGTAATTTCTCTGCTTGAAACTACTCAGTGCTTTTCCAGTATCTTCAGAGTAATTTTTTCAAATTACGTAGGAACTTTAGTAGAATCTTGAGAGATGTGTTCCCTGACATTCCCTCCTTACCCTGCTTCTGCAGTGGGTGCCCGTCTTCTTCGTTTCTCCATTGTACTTCAGTTGCAACCTGTAGTACTTTTATTATAACCACGTTACTTTTATTATATTAAAACCACACTGTATTGTGATTATTTTTTTCCTTGTCTGTCTTCTCAATAGGCTATTGAGAAATTTAAGAACAGGAACTGAGTTTTCTTCATTTTTATCTCTAGCAGCTACCATGGTTTTTGACATGTAATAGGTTTTCAGTAAATTTTGAATTGATAAGTAAGTGAACTAATTAGATGAAAAACAAATTTTTTTCCTTAGAAGTTTTGCCTTACAGTGATAATCTAAGTAGTGGTCAGTTTCTAAATCTTGCTTTTCTACCTCTCGGTGATTTAGGTGTGGGGATTGATGGAGGCAATGACAAAGACTGGGAAGCCAATGCCTGTAAAATCCAGCTCATTAAGAAGAAAGGAAAAGTTAAGGCGCTGGATGAAGAAGTTCACAGTAATGTACTTAGTTTGGTTTTTGAACCCCCTCCTCTTTTCTTCCTTCTCCCTTCCCTACCAAATTACTTTTCCTCCCATATTTTGGGGCCCATTTTGAGAACAGTGATTTTTAAAGTTGAAGGGAGGGAAGAAAAGTAGTTTTGATACTATCTGTACTGGTTTTAATATCCCTCAGTTTCAAAAAATGATATTAACTAGAGAAGGAACTTAATTATGTACACTGTGTTCAGAGCAAGCTTAATATCCTAAAATGAAGTAGCCATCATTCCTGAGGAAGGGCGTTTCATAAGACAAAAGGTATTTTCAGTGGTGCCCTTATTCATGTGTCTTCACTTGGTGGTTGTCTTCACTTTGGACTAAACGCTGAGTTTGGATGTGTGGTCAGTCTGGATGTTGCACCTTTTAGTAGGTCTGATACAATCAGGTATCATATTTTTCCCTCATGATTTTCTTACTTCCCTGGCATAAAGTAGTTGCCAGAGATACATGTTCCACTAAAGAGGGTATACTTTACGGTATTTAGTTCATTACATTATGTTTATACATTTTATTTTTTCACAGGAAACTTGAAAACAAAACAAAAACTTTGAAGTAGATTGATTGAAAAAACATTTCAAAAAATCCTCTAAAAAACCAGGGAACAGGGCTTCCCTGGTGGCGCAGTGGTTGAGAGTCCGCCTGCCGATGCAGGGGACACGGGTTCGTGCCCCGGTCTAGGAGGATCCCACATGCCGCAGAGCGGCTGGGCCCGTGAGCCATGGCCGCTGAGCCTGCGCGTCCAGAGCCTGTGCTCTGCAATGGGAGAGGCCACAACAGTGAGAGGCCCGCGTACCGCAAAAAAAAACCCACAAAAAAACAAAAAACCCAGAAAACAGTAGGTTTTTTATATACCCGCTCAAACGGATGCCATTGTTATCATTGTAAAGAAGTGCAGGTGGAAGAGGAGAACGATGGATTTAGTCATTTTTAATTTTCACATAAGCCAGACATTTAGCTTTGTGGTACAATTGATGCTCCAACAACACGTGTTTGAACTGCTCAGGTCCGCTTATATGCGAATTTTTTTTCAATAGTAAATACTACATTATTACACCATCCACAGTCGGTTAAATCCATGGAGGTGGAACCTTGGACACAGAGGGCTGACTATAAGTTATACTCGGATTTTCAACTGCTGAGTGGGTCAGCACCCATAACCCACCGTGTTGTTCAAGGGTCAACTGTACTTGCTTAACAAATTAAATCAGTACTTATTTTTTATGTATTGTGGGTAAGATTAGCTTGGGATAAAGCAGACACCCCCAAAAGCTACACTTCAAAAACTGTGGTTATAAATATTTGGTCTAATGTGTGTACTGCATCCTGTTTACCAGGCTGATTATAGTAGGTTCTACAGGAGAGAATAAACAGATTGGTTTAAGATTCAGGGGAGAGCGAGTTCCCACAAGTTAGGAAGACTTGGGATATGTAAGGAATGGCTGCTAATTATATTTGGGCAGTGAAGGTGAGAAGGGAGGACCTTCTGAGTAGATTAGCTTGGAAAAAGATAAGAATAGGGAAAGCAAGTTTGATGGAATGGTAGGTAGTCCTTTTAATCTACTTTGTTGGTAGATGAGTGTGAGGCTAGAAAGGCAGATTGTGACCAGAATCACCATCTTTGAATGTCACCATATTGAAACATGCCTCCTCCTGCAGGAAAGTGACCCCTTTCCTGGAATGGGTCACTTGGAGACAGTGCTGGTGAGTTTGTAACTGATGAATCACTTGGAAGAGCAATCTGGCAATGTCTAAATGGGAGATGCCTATACCTTGTGGCCAAGCACTTCCACTCTTGGGCAGGTACTCAGAAGAAACACTATGACAAGGAGACATGACAGTAAGATGCATTGCAGCAAAGTTTAGAAGCAACCTGGAATAAATTGTATGTGATAGTGAATGACCATGTGTAGCTTTTGAAAGACGTGTACTGGCTCTGGTTCTGTATGTGGGGACATGCATAATTTCTGAGAACTTAATGTTGAGTGAAAAAAGCAATCTAGAGAAGGATATGCAAAGTATTGTACCATTTAAAAAAAAGAACACTATAATTTATGAATATAGTAGCATAATAGAAATTTGAAGGCATAGGTGGGAAAGCTCTTGTGAATCCTCTGGGGAGGAAAGGGATGGAGCAGGGTATAAAGGAGGCACCAACTGCATTTTTTTACATTTTAGGGTTTATTTATTTTTTATTTATTTTTGGCTGCGTTGGGTCTTTGTTGCTGTGCGTGGGCTTTCTCTAGTTGCGAGGAGCGGGGGCTACCCTTTGCTGTGGTGCGCGGGCCTCCTACTGCGGTGGCTTCTCCTGTTGCGGAGCTCGGGCTCTAGGCACGTGGGCTTCAGTAGTTGCGGCACGTGGGCTTCAGCAGTTGTGGCTCTTGGGCTCTAGAGCACAGGCTCAGTATTTGTGGCGCACAGGCTCAGTTGCTTCACGGCATGTGGGATCTTCCCGGACCAGGGCTCGAACCCGTGTCCCCTTCATTGGCAGGTGGATTCTCAACCACTGTGCCACCAGGGAAGCCCACATTTCAGGGTTTAAAAAAGATCTAAAGCATAAATGGTTAGACGTTAGCATTTGTTAAGTCGGAGTGTGGTTATTTCGATGTTTGTGATGTTTATTTTATTATTCCCAGCAAGTTTTAGTGTTTAACCTCTTAAGACAAAAGGGAAGGAAGACATCTCAGAGAAGACCATTAGATTGCTTTTTGGTAGCTCCTGACTTTGATAATACTTGCTAACATTTATTGATTGCTTTCTGTGTCCCAGGCACTCTACTAGGTGCCTTCTATATAGTCCTCGTCATAACCCATGAAGTAGGTGAAATTATCATCCTCATTTTGCAGATGAGAAAATTGAAGCTCAGAGGAGCAGGTACTGACATTAGATGGTCTCAGCAGTAAAAGCAGTGAAGTTTGGGGGCAGAGGAAAGGCAGAAGAGGACTGCTGTTCTAGGGCATGACAACAAGTAGAGATTTTTTAAATAATTTATGTCTTAAAGATGTAAAGCACAAATGATTATATGTTAACATTTGTTATCTGGGTGTAGGTATTTGAGTGTTTCATCATTACCAGCAAATTAAATATGTTTGAACTATTAAAAAAAAAAAGAAAGATGACATCTGAGAATAGGTACACAGAGGGCAAGGAACCTTGGGAGTAATAAGGGTGGGGGGAAGACAGAAGATGCAAGAAAGGAAATTATTGAGGCGTTACAGCTCAGAAAGGTCAAGGCACAGGTGGGGAGTTAGCCTTTATAGGAGTTAAAGGGAAAAGAAAAGCTAATTTAAACAGTTAGGAGGTGAAGGGGAAACCTGAGTAAGGTAGATTGAGGGATGATATAGGTAGGATTGAGGCTTAAAGAGAGTATAAAAAATGTCATGAGCTGTTGGGGAATTGAATGAGTTCTCAGTTTAGTGAATAGGGAACATGGATACATGTTCCTTAAATGGCAACAGTTAAATAGATTTGATAATTACCCATGAACTTGAAATGGACTCAATTTACAGAATTTTGTGACTTTCTTCAGTGTTGCTTGGCAGCTTGTGGCGGGCGGGGGAGAGAAAACTGAGTGTAGCGTTATCTAGACTTAAGGTTCAACAAGGGACTTTAGAATGGAGTAACACTGGATAGGAAGAGTCAGGACTGGAGCCCTGATTAATTTATAAAACATGCAATATTTCTTGCGGGGAATATGCGTATTGTCATAGCAATGATCTTTTTCTTATTAGTCATTAGATAATATTCCTTTGGCAACAGTGAAATAGGTATGGTAATTACTGTGAATTTGAAATGAGTTCATTTTATAGACTCTTGTTGCTTTCTCCAATGTACTTTCTCTTGCCAGCAAGTGGGGGCACATACTGCTTTTAATTATAGTTAACCCAAAAAACTAGTCAAATGTTTTCACTGCTTGCATTGCCTGTTAAGTAGTAATAAATGGAAATCCTTACTTTTCTGGAGGTCATTTATCAGGTCGCCTTATTTTTCAGAACACAGTTAAGCCAGAAAAGAATACATTGATGATTTTATCCATTGATTGAACTACCCAACAAAAGTTTGAGTATCTGTCCTATATAGCTTAGTGCTTACAATTCAAAGATAATAAGACAAGCTGCTACCTTTGTAGATCTTAAATTCTGGCAGAAGCCGGGTAGACAACATGTCATACATGTTATAATAGTATGGCAGAGTATACATTGTGGTTTTAGTCTTAGGTTCTGGAGTCAAGCACTCTTGGGTTCAAATCCTGTCTCTGTTTCCTATTAGTTGTGACCTAGGGCAGGTTCTGTGACCTCGTGAAGCCTCAGTTCCTTTATCTATAAAATGGGGACAGTTGTACCTAACAGTACCTAATTGTATTGTGAGGATTCAATAACAAAATGAATATTTATTGAGTACCTATTATATACCAGCCATTGTTCTAAGCCCTTAGGACAAAGAAAAGATAAGCAAACTCCCTGCCCAGATGGAACTTACTGTCTAGTGAGAGGGCCAGATGACAAACAATAAATAACGTTAGGTGGTGATTAGTGCCATGAAGAAAAAGTATGGTAGAGATGACGTTTGAGCAGAGATCTCGTGATTGTCTGAAGACGGGAATTCTAGGCAGAGGGAACACCAAGTGCGTAGATTCAGTGTGGGTTTGGCCTGCTTATAGCTGGAAGTCAGTGGGGCTAGAGCTCAGTAAGTGAGGGAGAGAGTGGCAGGAGATGAGGCTAGAGAGGAGGCTGACGGCTAGGTCATGGAGGGTCTTCAGAATGATGGATTTTACTTTGTGTGTCGTGGGAAGCCACTGGAACATTTTGCATAGGGGACTGACGTGATCTAACTTCTGTTTTGAGAGGATCACTTTGGTTAGATTGTACAGAGGAAGACTGGACACAGGGCGACCAGTTAGGATTCTGTTTAGTAGTCCATGTAGAGATGATGGAGGCTTAGGCCACAGTGATAGGGATAGAGTGGGGAGATGTCTGTAGTACCTTGCACAGAGTAAGTTCTCCATAAATGTTAGCTGTTGTTATTTGTAAAAGGTGCATTGAAAGCTTCGAGGAGTGATTGGAGAGGGTTGGGAGAGAAGGATGGAAAGGTAGGTGGGGGCCAGATGGTGAAGGGCCTTTGTATACCATGAAAAGGTGTTGGGGCTTTATCTTGTGAGAAAATGGTTCTCTGGTTGTATGTTAGAATTTGAGAATCTTTTCTTAAATCCACATGACCAGGTTTAGGATGATTCATATGGGTAGCTAGGGATGCAAACCACATTTTAAGCAACTGGAAGTCTATTTAAGGATTTTAAGCATTGTTTCTTTATCAGATTTGTATTTTAGGATGACCACTGTTTAAACCAGGATAAAATCTACAAAGACTACGTACTAATATGCGTGGACTTTCCTGTTCACACTTCTGAGCATTTTGCTCTTAATTTAGACCTAATTCTGATAAGGTTTGTTATCTGGTTTCTTAGCCAAATGAAATTTCTATTTAGGAAATTAGAAGGAGACGTTACTGGTAGATGCTATACTAGAACTGTCTTTTTTTTTTTCTTTTCCCTGGAGGAAGCAAGAAGAGAGAGTTCGTAAGGAGACGGAATTAGAATAGCTGCTTTGCAAGACAGAGGAACATCAGCCCATAACCTCATACTTTCATAGTGCTGCTTTGTTTTCAAGGACTATTTTTTGATTATGCAAGCTCTTCATAATTGCAGTTTATGGTGTGAGATATGGTTACATTCACTGGGGACCAAAGAAATTGCAGTCATAATGTTGTGTGGCATTGAGAAAATGAATTTTCTTTTTCTGTACGCGGGCCTCTCACTGTTGCGGCCTCTCCCTCCGCGGAGCACAGGCTCCGGATGCGCAGGCCCAGCGGCCACGGCTCACGGGCCCAGCCGCTCCGCAGCATGTGGGATCTTCCCGGACCGGGGCACGAACCCGTGTCCCCTGCATCGGCAGGCGGACTCTCAACCACTGCGCCACCAGGCAAGCCTGAGAAAATGAATTTTTTTTACGTGTCTAATTAAAATGATACTGATTTTTTTCAAGGAAAGGATTAAATACAGATTTAAAAAAATCACCTTAACTCTTTTTGACCATAAGTTTGAACATTTTCAAGCCTCCAGAAAAGTTGAAAGAATAGTGCATTAATCATCCATATACTTCATCTAGTTTTACCAGTTGTTAGCATTTTGTCACATGTGCTTTGTCTCTTTGTATACATTTTTTTGGTTGTTATTGGAACCATTTGCCCTAAATATTTCAGCAGCATTAACTCCTGTAAGTCTTTTAATTACTGTTTTGAATATGCCTGATCTTCAGTTTCAATAATTATGTATTCCAGGTGAGCAGAACTGTAATAATTACATTTAACTTTAGCTTATAGCATTATCTCTACAGCATGATTTAATATTGAAGTTTTTTATTTTATCTTTTTCAGAACAACAAGATATGGATTTGGATATAGAATTTGATGTACACCTTGGAATAGCTCATACCCGTTGGGCAACGCATGGCGAACCCAATCCTGTCAATAGCCATCCCCAGCGCTCTGATAAAAATAATGGTATGGACAGGACAGACTGTACATGCTCTGGAGTGTTTGTAGAGGGCCAATAATAGAAGAATGAAAACTCTGTTTTCATTATTTTAATATGGAAAATTTCAAGCATATTCAGATGTAGAGAGCATACAGAACCTGATATATCCATCACCCAGCTTTAACATTTATCAATACATAATCAGTTATATTTTTCTGTACCCCACCCAGATTATTTTGGAAGCCAATAGATATCATATAGATAGATATATCACAGATAACTAGATATCATAGCATTGAATTAGTAATTATGTAAGTGTGTATCTCTAAAAGGTAAGGACTTAGTAGATTGATTTATCTCCTGAGTCTCCTAAGAGACTTTTCCTTTTCTCTCCTTTCTTCCTTGCAGCTTACTCTATTGTTTGTCCTGTAGAGTTTCCTACAGTCTAGATCTTGCTAATGGCTTGCATCCTGTGGTGTCATTTCACATAACTCTCTGTCCCTTCTATGTGTTATAAGTTGGTATGGTATTTGTTTGTACCTGTAATGTTTGGATGTTTTTCTTTTTGTGTTAGGTCATTGATAATCATTGCCAATATTAATTATTTCTTTAGGGGTTATAAAATGGTGATAGTCTAATACAATCTTTCCTTCGTCATTTATTATCTAAAATACTTCTATAAAGAGAAACTTCTCCATATTAACCACTTGATTACCCTGATGTACAGA
Organism: Tursiops truncatus; assembly: GCF_011762595.2. Taxonomy (NCBI): domain Eukaryota; kingdom Metazoa; phylum Chordata; class Mammalia; order Artiodactyla; family Delphinidae; genus Tursiops; species Tursiops truncatus. Next base: position 30,719,879 of record NC_047047.1, read on the forward strand.
TTGTATAGGAAAGGCAAGATAAATGTTTGATTTTTTTTCCCCTTTTTCAAATGAAGCGGTTCTAATGTTCTAAGGTGAACAGAGTTCCTTTTTATACTTACTGTATTATTATAAATTCATGGATTTAAAATATTTCATTTGTTTCAAAACACTGAAGTAATTATCTATATTGATGCACAAAACTTCCCATCTTTAGTCATTGGGAGCTTATTCAGGTTGACTCCTGAGTCCTTTTGATGTGACCCAAGTAGGCTCAGTAGTCTTTGTTGTTTTCTGGTAGTTCAAGATGTTGCAGGTTTATCTAAGCCTGCCCCAAACCTGGAATCAGCCATTTCTCTAAGGAGTCCTAGTTTCTTTCAGTGGAAACGATAATTAAAGACTATAAACCTGGGTGCCGTGGTGGCTGTGACATGGGGGGCCTGGAGCAGATGCTGGAAGTAGCGGTGGGTACCATGGAGCCAAGGCCTGAGGGGGTGGGCGTGGCGACCACCGAAACACAGCGCCCTCTGTTCCCTCCTCTTGCGGTGCCTCGTCGCTCCCCTCCATCAGCTACTGTGAGCCAGCGCCTCTGCCCCAGGAAAAGAAGGGGTGGCAGTGAATAAGACCACCATCTTCCCCCCCAGACCAAAAGGAGTAGTAGAAAACCTGTCTTTCACGATCCCGGGGCACAGAGTCTTCACTCAGTGATAGTGGCGGGAGCAGCAGCAGCGGAGCAGTGGCAATAGCCAGGGCCGGGGGGCCAGAAAGTGGCTTAAACCACCTCGTCGCCGGGCCCAGCGCCAGCACCCCCAGCCCGTGCCAGGCAGTCTGCATTTGTGCCGAGGCACTGGCTTGCACCTCAGCCAGATCCTGAAGGAGGCCCACTTTCATGGCCGACAGCACCAAGGACGGCCTCCCACATGATGTGCTGGCAGTTTCTTGCCTTCTGTGAAGGGACGGTGCCGTGCAGATTTGATGTTTCAACTTAACAGTGTTTTAAAAAGCTGCACAAAAAAATGCCTGTTGGCTTTTCAGTCGATATTTGAAATAACAGGTTAACAGGCAGTTGTTTACTTCTGGTTTTGCTGCACTATTGTGATTAAAAAGGGGTTTTGAAGCTGTTTTTTTATAGGATTCTTTTGAGGGTGGGTATCAAATCTGCTTCAAGGTAACCGTAGGAGGAAATCTCATCTGCATGTTGAATCCATAGTTTGTCCAATTCAGATTGATTTCTAGATCTGTCAATTAGAAATTCTACTTCATGTAAAAAGGCCTTTTAAAAATGCAGGATCTTCCATTTTTAAAATTCAATAAACTAGAGAAGAGTATCTAGTTTCCATGAAAAAAAACGAAGTTTTTTTCCAAAATATAGAATGCTTGATTCAGTTTTGCCCTGAAGTTAATTGCCATACCACCTCTTAGTACGTAGATGTCCTGTTGAAAGTGCTCGCTCCTTTGTGCCAGGAGAACGATCAGATCCAAGTTACACTGTGTAAGTAAGCATCCTCCCTGATGACTGTCTTCTCTCTTTGTTATATATTTGTACTTCCAGAGAGGTCTTTCAGACTCTTGGATACTCAGATAACTTGTTAGCATTACTCCTCCAAAGCCTACATCTCAGACTCAGAAAACATTGCTCAGTTATGACAGTCAAGAAACATGTGATGACTTTTTGTCTTACAAACTTTTCCAGCAGTAGCTTCTGTGATCTCATTGATAACTCCACCTCGTAGTGTTGAGAATTAAGGAGCAGGTGAAGGCCGACAAAGTGTAAGCTCTCTGAACTGATGTCTGAAGTCACAAGTATTTTGAAACTGTTGGAGAAGGGTTTACTTTATGCTTAAAGTAACCCCCAACAGTAACTAGGGGGCCACATTCCACCACTGAAACTGGAAGGACTGTTATGGCTTAGAAATACATCAGCAGAGGCACCTCTAGAAGAAACAGCACAGTCAGTAGTATTTATTTAGAGATGGATTGTTCCCGTGTTATTTAGTCATGCTAGAGAGCCACGCACGTTTGAATAACAAAGGCGTAGATGTGTCTTCTGCTGCAGTGACAAGCTGTGTGAACACGGAGCCAGGATGCATCAGGTCATCTTGGGAGAGTGCGGGGAGGGACAACCTGCCATTCTACGTGGAGGAAAGTGCCTTAGAGTCTACTGCCTGCTCTCACCCTCCACTTCACTGGGAGTCCGCACAGCGCACACAGCAGATCTGAGGAGCATGGATAGCTCTAGAAGGAACTTTGCTCTTTGTCAAGATTAGGAAAGGACACAGGGGACAGAGTGAGATTTTCTTGTGTGACAGAACTAAAATTTGAAGATGAGGCCTATAGGAAGAGGGCAAACATATGTACCTCCTTTCCATGGTTTGTTCCTCTAAATGGGTAGAGTTGAAAGGTCAGTTACTTGAAGTAGAAATGTAAAGTTGTGAGGGAAAGTTTCAGCATAGGCCCATGCTTACGGAGGGGATGGTTTGTCCAAGGATTTTTTTTGTTTTACTGCCATCTCTGAAGTTCTAAAACCAGATGTTTGATGAGGATTTTGGATCATAATAGGTTTGATGGCAGGGAATATGGGAAGGATACATTGCTAATATTTTATCCAACAAAAAGGCAAACAGCAACTAAATGCTGTAAGAAGACAAGCTCTCAGGCACACATGTACACAACACAATTCAGAAATACCCAGGAGGACTCCTGCAGGCTTAATGGAAACAAAACGTGTATTAACAAGAACACGTAAAACTCAGGAAAGCATGTGTCCTTTTATTTCCCACCCAGCTGAAAGAAATGAAAGATGAAACCATCATTGAAACAAACCAGTTTTTTTTCCAAATAAGTACAGTTATAGTGCTGGGCTAGCAATTAACTCTTTTACCCTGTTAAACACAAGAATAATCTCCGTCCCATCCTGCATATTTTCTACAGCCTTGGCAACTTGAGGTACATTTCTGTTATGAGGCTACTTGGTAGTAAATGGTCATCTTTTAAAACTTCTGTTATCTCAAGCTAGTAACACCATGTACTTCTGTATTGCACTGCCAAAAAAAAAAAAAAGATTAAACCAAGTCTTAGAAGTGCTCATTGCACCTAGGCCTTTTCAGTGAGCAGAGCTAGGAAATATATATACCTCTGTGTATGTGCATGTATAAATTTAAAGAGAAAACACAACGTAATTTTACACTAACACTTTCAATTCAAATCCAGGGCTGTAAGGTTTTTACTTAACCTCATTGATTTATGTATTTCTTTTCAGTCACACTTAAAAACTTAGTTCTTAACACCAGCAACATACTTATTTGATCTATCAGATGCTACGTGTACAATGGAATCATAATGTCAACACTACCATAACAGTATGTTGACTGTTTTTTATTTTTTTTTTGTCCTTAGGGTATATCTCTCTAGGGATGTATAATCAAATTACTATGTTTTGGAGTCACTTGGAATAATCCCTCTGTATGTAATTGTTCTACTAGCTGGCTATAGCATTATGTTAATATGTTTTATTTTGAGTTTTAGGAATTGATTTTCTTTAAAAAATAATTTTTATTTAAAACTATTTAAAATATTTGCATAGTTCTGAGGTCATACCTATAAAAAAGGCATACTAAAATAAGTCTAGCTTCTATCTTACTTCCTCTTCCTCATTCCATCTCTTCCTGTATATAAACATTTAACAAAATTTTTGAGTTATATGTATGTATGTGTGTATATATATCCCTTTGAGGTAAGATTTTGTAGTTTAATTCAGTAGCTACCTTTTTAGGTTTTTCATGCTTCACATAATTATTGGATTAGAATGTTAACTACTCAAACTTTTAATACTGACAAGGTCTTTATAAAAGATTTCTGAAAAACTATATGTTATGTTTTGAGAATTTGGCTTTAATTTTAGGCTTTATATCAGCTATTTATGATTCCCTGTGTTCTAGCATTAAAATTTTAGGATTTATTTTTGTAGTATCATTTTGTGGTATCTTTTCTTAGAAATCTAGTGAAGTGTTTAACATTTGGTTTGTAATGAACGTGTTCAGTTCAAGCTCACTTAATGTCAGATCTTTAAGTATATTAAAAACATTTTGATAATTTGATATAAAATTGAATTTAGTGGTAATTTCTCTCCTGATTTACATGAACTTTAAGTAAGAAATCCACATTAGTTGCCTTTACTTTACATACACTGTCAGTGGCTACAAATAATATTGTCAACTCCTGATTGCACATTCTTACGTTTTTGAAAGTTATTTAATCAAAAAAAAGATGAAAATTATCCCACTGTCATCTGTATTTGATCTTGAAATGCTTATTTAACTTTAGTTTATCTGACATTCTGCGAGTTTTCTGGGCCTCAGATAAGTAAACTATAGAACTGAGTAACTGTCCGTTTTTTCTCAATTCTTTAACTTTGGTTTTAAACTCATTTAGTGTAAATTAGATGAAGCCTTTCTCTTTAAACTTAGGAATGTTTTATGCATAAGAATGAATGAACAAAGAAGTGAGAATAATAGTTATTTAGTTCAACCCTTTCATTTTGCAAATGAGGAAAGTGGCCCAAGGAACCTGCTTTTACGTAGTGGCACTGGACTGGTAGTTTAGCCACAACTGAAGTTGATGTCTCTAGACTCCAGTTTATTATATTAACCCACTATACCCACCTCTTAGCACTGTGTGCTTCTACATGTGAACTGTGCTGCTGATCTACCTGAGGGTAATCTGATGATGAAAAGTGGATAATACTTGATTACAGCTGAAAGTATAGCATGTAACAAATTTTTTGACTTGAGAAAAATCTCTTAATAGTAATGGCAATTTATAGTGTTTATTAGACCTATAATTTTTTGGTCATCAATACTTTTATCTCTTTTAGAATTTATTGTTATTCACAATGGAATCATCACCAACTACAAAGACTTGAAGAAGTTTTTGGTAAGTAAAGTGACCTAAAAAGACTACCAGTCTTTGAAGAATACTTCTAATGAGAGCATTGAGGTTGTCTGTTGGGATGTGCAGTAAATCCTATCTCGATGTGATCAAATAATTCCTAAGACAGTTACAAGGATATGGTGGTTTATTGGACTTTTTTTTGTTGACAGTAGAACTTTTTTGTTTCTTATATGAAAAGAAAATAATTATTTGGCTTGATTATAAATGACCCAAAAGCTTAAATAAAATTGGAATTTGGGGGGATGTCTTTGCATTGTGAGAGACAGTGTCATTTTTAAAAGATTCTAGGGTGTTAGAGGACTCAAGACAGATTGAATGAAGGCTCCATGCCCTAAATAGCTGTGTAGTATATAGTAATGGTAATGATGATGACTTCATGAGTGACTTCTCAGAGCTGTCCAGTTCAGCATTCTGCAGTGATGGAAACTTTCTGTACATGTACTGTCCCAGTATGGTAGCCACTGTCCACATGTGCCTGTTGAGGTAGGATGAATGAGGAACTAAATTTGAAATTTTATTTCACTTTAAATTTAAATAGCCACCTATAGCTAATGGCCATTGTATTGGACAGTGAAGTATCATCATTAAAGAAGGAATCATGGGCTTCCCTGGTGGCACAGTGGTTAAGAGTCCGCCTGCCAATGCAGGGGACACGGGTTCGTGCCCTGGTCTGGGAAGATCCCACGTGCCGCGGAGTGGCTGGGCCCGTGAGCCATGGCCGCTGAGCCTGCGCGTCCAGAGCCTGTGCTCCACAACAAAGGGTAGCCCCCACTCGACCCAACTAAAGAAAGCCCGCGCAGCAACAACGAAGACCCAACACAACCAAAAATAAATAAATAAATAAATTTATAAAAAAAAAAAAAAGAAGGAATCATTATATTCATAATGGAATTAGTGGTTTGTGAATGTTATATATTTCATTATATTTTAATTATTTTAAAATGTATTTAATTCATATATGACATATATAGATTTATATAATTATAAGTATGTTTGATCACCTCACTATTTTGGATTCACCGTAATTAGATGGTGACCTTAAGTTTAAAGAGTGGGTATTCAGGGTGTGGTGGTCAAAAAGAGACTAGAAGTTGGGTAATGAGATTTTTGAGGAAGAATTGTGTAGAAAAGATTTAGATATTATGACTATTTCCTTGAATGGGTCAAAATTTTTTCCTTTCTAATTACAGGAAAGCAAAGGCTATGACTTTGAATCTGAAACAGACACAGAGACAATTGCCAAGCTTGTTAAGTACATGTATGACAATCGGGAAAGTCAAGATACAAGTTTTACTACCTTGGTGGAGAGAGTCATCCAACAATTGGTATTAAACCACACTTTTAAAGATGATTATTGCCGACATTAATCACAATAAACGCTTAAAAATAACTTTGATAAGTAGGAATTATGCTTATTTCTTAAGTATTTTTTGCTTTTATTTCCCATGTATATAACTATTCAACTTGAATAATTTTGAGAGACTGTTGTTTTAATGATTTTACTTCTTTCACTGTAGTTCAGTGTCATGGGAACTAAAAATAATCCAAAAGCAGTTTGTCCAAAAACTATGCATACACACACATAAACCCATACACACCACACACAAATGTGTACACAGTACACGCACTTGGGGATTCATCACCTTCTTGCTTCCTGCTCATTCAAGTGTTCTTCTAGTCAGTAACTTAGCGAAGGGTAGCTTCGGTGAAATACACACTCTTTATTCTGGGATAATGGCTGCATGTCTCAGCCAGTACAGTCAACTCATTTTTCCTTATGGGGACTTTTCCTTGGCCCTGTACCTCTACAGAAAATTATTTCCCAACCCGAGAGAAAAGTGGTATTGTTTTTGATCTCATCCCAGTTGTCCTAATTAAAGATTAAAGATATCAAAGATACACAAAGGTCCAAAAACATAGTGATTTCCACCCCCGCCCCAATCCCACTCATAACTCTGGCTTTTCCATTTAAAAGCCCTTTACTTCTCTGTGAAGGTCCAACCCTTACCTCCCATCTCCACCCAAATCTTATGATGTCTGCAGCTAAAGGAATCAGGAAGGTAGAGAAGATAGAGAACTTCTCTTTACTCAAGGCAGAGTAGTGTGCCTTCCCAGCCTTTTCTTGTTTGTACTCGTATAGCCGTTTTTCTGTTCCTTCCTTCTCCTACCTTGTGTTCCTCCTTTATTCATTCTTGATTTCCTTAGGCCCTGTCCCTGAGGAGTTTGGGTTGAGGGGGGGCGGTATGGTGTGCATGTTAATAATTGTGATTGTGTATATTTATGTCTCCAATATCAAGGACAAAAAGGATGGAAGTTAACAGTGGTATAAAATTACTGGGCCAGAGAATGGGTTTTGGATATGGAGCTTGGGCTCTTTTCTGATTCTGCCCTTCCCTTACTAATGCATAGTATGGGAGATATGATGTACCTATTGAGAAGTATTGGTAGCGTGTACAAAGGTGTCTTTTAAAATGGTCTGTTTAGGAGCTATTATCTACTGAGCCTATTTCAAGAGTGGGCTTGGTTAAAAAGTGGATCTTGGATACATCAAAGCTCAGGAGTAAGTGTCTACCTAAAATTCAGACTCATTTATAAACTAGTGCAAAAGAGTAGCTGTGTGAACAAAACATTTCTGTGCTGAAGCCAGTATATTTTAGGCATTTCACATTTGATAATTGATTATAATATATAATGCTAATGCATTTTTTTTCCCTCTGTAGGAAGGTGCTTTTGCACTTGTATTTAAAAGTGTTCATTTTCCTGGCCAAGCAGTAGGCACAAGGTATATGTAAATTTTATAATGACTAATAATTATGTGTATTTTGAAACTTTAGCATTTTAAGCTTATCCCCTGTACACTCTGAATGGCCCTTCACCATAATGGCTCTGTCCTTTTTTAGAGATACTTGTGTGAGTCATCCCTTGGTATCCATGGGGGATTGGTTCCAGGAGCTCCCGTGAATACCAAAATCCATGGATGTGCAAGTCCCCTATATAAAATGGTGTAGTGTTTGCGTATAACCTAGATACATACTCCTGTACACTTTAAATCATCTCTAGATTACTTACATACCCTTATGTAATGTAAATGTTATATACATAGTTGTAAATACAACGCAAATGGTAGTGTGTAAATAGTTGCCAGTGTGTGGCAAATTCAAGTTTTGCCTTTTGGAACTTGCTGGAATTTTTTTCCCCCGAATATTTTCAATCTGCAGTTGGTTGAATCTGCAGATGTGGAACCCATGCATATGGGAGGTCGACTATATTTATTTTCATATGCCCTTCTTGTCTGTTGTTTTACCACTATTCCATGTAACAGAATCCCTTAACAAAGCAAAAACATTTTGGCATTTATAATCGGCCTTTTGTTTGTAGTGGGGCACCATTGTTACTTTGTGAATTTGGATGTTGAATATTTTGTAAAATAACCATATTTTTCAGAACTCTATATTCTAGACAGAGTCCTAGATAATTGTACCATTACTACTTTTGCTGGGATATTCAAGCCTAATCATGAAGTCCTTTTTAGAACAGTGTGGAACCCTAAGAGTTGGTAAGAGAGAGCTGTCTTTAAAATGAAGTCAAGGGGACTAATGTTCATATATTGTTCACACATCAAAAGAAAGGTTTCATTTTGCATTAAAAAGGAGAAAACTTTCTAATGCATCATTATAGAACAGGGGTCTGCAAACTTTTTCTGTAACAGGCCAGATAGTAAATATTTTAGGCTTTCTGGGCTATGTTGCCTCTGTGGCAACCACTTAGTTAGTTTTGCTGTCGTAGTGTGAAAGCAGTTGTAGAAAACGTGTAGAAGAAAGGGCATGGCTGTGTTCCAGTAAAAACAGACAAACCTGGCCTGTGGGTCATAGTTGGCTGACCTCTGAATATTTTTTAAAAACTCTGTTTATGTCGTTCTTTTGTTATATCTGAAGTCGAACTTGGAGGGAGAGTTTAAACATTATTTGCAGAGCATTCCCTCATCATTTAAATTTTGTATCATTAGTGCATTACTTATAAAAATGGCTTAATTCTGTTTAATTTTGTACTAACAGACGAGGTAGCCCTTTGTTGATTGGTGTACGAAGTGAACATAAACTATCTACTGATCACATTCCAATCCTCTACAGAACAGGTAAAAACTATTCCTACATCATGCCATGGGAAAAATGTATAAATTGAGTGCAGTAGTTACAAAGAATTGTTTTCCTAAAATTGATTAAATGCCCCTTTGGTCAGATCCACTCATATATATAGTTCTGTCTAGACATGAAAAGAATTTGTTTTTGTGATTTCTCTGACGAGTAGAATTTTTTTCTGTTGTATATCCTTAGCTAGGACTCAGATTGGATCAAAATTCACATGGTGGGGATCACAGGGAGAAAGAGGTGGGAAATGCACTCTGCATGATGGGGAGGAATCTTATCCTCTTTTGTTCATTCTTTACTAATTCTTTGTTCTTGGAGTGAATGAATGTGCTGGGCCTCTAAAAATATGCTTATTTTATGGGGAAACATATTTTGACATTATTTTTCTAATTTGTGGGAGCGTATTTTGTCTGTCTGCTTTTGGCATTTAGAAAACTGCTTTTAATAATTTGTTTCTTTAAGATCTCTGAGATTTGAGGAAATAGTTGAAATTTTAAAGTTTTTTCCTTTGTTTTAAATTAAAACCATGTAGGATACATTATTATAAATAAGATGCTGAGATTAGGAAAAGAGCATTGTGTTTGCGTGCTAGGCTATTCTAGATTGACCTCTGTGGTAGTTATTTGAATAATTTAGCCTACTTTTTAACTGAAATATGTTGAAATGGGTTTTGTTTTATGCATGACATTTTACATTTATATTTTTACATTTGATACCTGATGGGCTTTGTTTGAATTTGGAGTTTTTTTAAAATTTACATTTGAAGTTTATCTTTTTAGCTGTACAAGCTGGATCATTTTATTGATATAATTAGACAGAAAATGGTGTGTTATTTTTGTTTACTTTTTTCCTAAAAGCTCTCTCTGTAAAAGACACAGGTAATGGTAAATTCAGGAAATTGAAACCCATATTATTCATGCATAATTCTTGGTTTCTTGAAGAAGATGTAGCAAAGTACTCTAAACCTATTCATCTTTAGATAGTAGCTGCTCTCACTGTTTTACCTAGAACAGAAAGTTATTTCCTTAAATAACCTTCAGTCCTGAGATGTTAGAACTTATTTTCCTCCTCCCCTCCCTCTCTTTGCAGAAAAAAAACTAGCCTACCAGTATAAATTTTGGATCCAGAGTTCCAGATTTCTGTTAATAATTCTGCTTGTGTATATATTACTTATGTGATATATTACCTTGTACAATGTCTTAGGCTGCTTTTAGAAGCAATGGAAAAACATTGGCTAAGGTCTTAAGAAGTTGGAAGAAAAATTTATCGTGAGACATCTTTTTGAGATCAGGGGTTGTGCTTTAGTAACCCTGATTTCTCTAGCTCCCAGTAGGTAGATAAGGTATGGCTCAGCAGAGTTTAGTTTAAAAAGTACAGCCTCTTATCGAAGAGGCTGTATAAAGGGGAAAACACTGGACTGGCTTTCAAGTATTTGCTATTTTCTCCAGGTATAACTACTGACCAAATAAAGCAGGATGATAATAATCGTTTCCACTTAAGTGAAATCAGAGGAGATAGACAGTAGATGGGAAGACATTTTACAGATTGTAACAGTCATATAGATGTCAAGTGGTAATATTTTTTTCATTTAAATAGGCAGTGATACCTTGAATTCTTCTGAATATTGTATTTAAATATTCCCTGTTACTTGAAGAAGGAAATAACCAATATTTGTAGAAAGAATATGGTGAAACTCAACTCCAGTAGGGCATTTTATAACCAAAGCTAGTTGTATTTAAAAATTTTTAAATGTAGGTGCTGGCCTATCCTTTTGCCTGTTTTTTAATTCACCTTTTTACATACGGTAAAGTTCACTCTTTTTGATGTACAATTTCATGAGTTCTGTCAAGCGCATAAAGTTGTATAATCACCTCCACAATCAAGATAAAGAACAATTTATCCCCTAAAAAGTTCCCCCAGCTGACCCTCTGTAGTCAACCCTGTCCCCATACCCAGCCCCTGGCAAACACTGATCTGTTTTATCTTTTTATAGTGTTATCTTCTCTGGGATGTCATCTTATACTTGTTTTTCAAAGTGTGGTATCTTTTCTGCTATTGAATTTGGATGGAAAGAGCTATTTTACTTTCATGCCTAAAACACACCAAATAATCATGGATTGTGGAGAACTTTGAATGTATGTTACTAAGAATAATTACTATCAAGTTTTTATAGACATGCATTTTAGAGGATGGACACAATATGAGTTTTTACAAGTATATTTATGGTATCCTCTGGCCATTGTATCCATTGGTTACAAGGTCCACTATGTCCTGATCTTAGAGAAAGGTGCTTTTTTGTCTCTGTGACATTTATATAGCCTTCAGTTAATAGTATTTTCTGTATTTGGCAAATTCGTCAAACTTCATTATGCCTTCTGGTTTTGACTTCAGTTGTGAATAAGCAGAGGGGAAAAAAGTTCTTCATCAATAGCTTGACAAATTAAGTAGAAATGCCAGAATTCTAAAGTGCTAGAATTAAAAGATATTATCATTGCAAAAGGACTATACTTTATCCTGACATGAAAGTAATGTAAGAAAATCCAATTTTAAGAAAGGAGAGGTTCTGGGTTTATAGTTCCAGTCCTTAGCAGTAGCTGCCATGTATGATATACCATGGTTAGAGACTTATAAGTATCTTTGTTTTGTTTTTAGATCAGAATTAGTGTAGCCTGAACTTTGACTTGTTATGCTGACTTACTGTTAAAATCTAGAGAAGTTTTGTTAGGAGATAATAAAAATATGCCACTAGGCTTCATTTTATTTTTCACTGCACAGTTTTGATATTTTTAATGTAACTTTAATGATAAGTTTAAGTATACAAACTTATATGTATTAATTTCATTAAGTTTTGTATGAAGTTAAATTAAAATTAGGCTATACATACATTAAAAAAAGACTTAGTGACATTAATTATTTGCCTTTTACTTGGAAAAGAAATATTACATTAAAGAACGTATAGCACAGCACTGTATCTGCCACGCTGTCTTTAATAGTTGCTCTTTCACTCTATGCCCGTTGTTCTTGTTGGCTTATTGCATGGAAATAGGGTGATCTACCTGGCATTGAAAAGTTGCTGGAATTATTTTGCATTGCTATGGTTTTTTGTTGATTTTGTAGAAAATTATGTATATTTATATATCAGCCATGGTTTTCTGCATGTGTGCTGATTCTGTTAACTCTATAATACAGGCAAAGATAAGAAAGGAAGCTGTAATCTCTCTCGTGTGGACAGCACAACTTGCCTTTTCCCCGTTGAAGAAAAAGCAGTGGAGTATTACTTTGCTTCTGATGCGAGGTGAGCTTCCTTGGTTGATTCAGAGAGAATTCTTAGTAAAACTGCTCATGCTACAAGAAACCAAGAGGTCACTTTGTATATATATCTAGTCATGCTGTAGAGGAGAACTTTGTTAATTAAGGATGTGAAGGTGACCTTTTTGGAGATGGTGTTCTAGAACGTTTTTGCTCTCAATTCAAAGTGTGTAGGTCTGTGTACAAAGGAGATAAGTCCTTGAGACTTGTTCCAGTGTATTTACTCTGAGCTCGTGTTTTTTTTTTTCCCTCTTTTTTTAAGAGCCTTAACCCAGGTTTTATAGGAAGGAGAGATTTTAGATTGGAGAGTAGAATGGCTTAGGAGCATACCAATTATAGTATAATTGCTAATCTATATTGTAGTTTTAATCCAACGTGGACATATCTTTTTAATTCAGAAGTAATTGGCAGCAAAATCACTTTTATATAGGAAATAGTATTAGACTAGGACATTTTGAGAGAAAATGCAGTGGGGATGCTTAGAGGCATTTATAAATGAAATTTGAATAGTAATGAGGATAAAATGGAATCACTCAAATCGCCAACAGCTATTTGAATCATTCATTGTGCCTGAAAGTAAGGGGATCTAAAAATGTATGATCATGCAGTTCACGACTGCAGGGGATGTATTATCTCAGTGAGAAAACAAGCTTCAGTGTTTTCTAAATTTTACAGGTGTGTAGGGTACGTAGTCGGTGTTGAGATGTGTCATTAGGTAGGTTTGTTACAGAGTTGACAGTTTTGGCTTAAATAATCTGGGAGTTGCAGAAGTGTCTCGGCCTCTTTTCATTCACTCATGCGTTCGTATTGAACACTCCAGCAAAGCCATGTGCTCGGCTCAGGAGATAATGGCGGGTAAGAATAAAAATATTACTTGTCCTTAAGGAGCTCTTCCTTAATGGGAGAGACACATTTTAGTGAGTGGTCACCAAGTATAGAATTCCAGCTGTGACACGAACTACAGAAGGCTTATAACAGGGTGACTTGACCCTCCTATGGGTGCATTTCTTTAAGGGAATGGTGCTTGAACTGAGAGTTAAGGAGATATTAGGAGTTAATTAGGTAAGGAGGTGGAGGGAAGAACAGTTATTCTCTGCAGATGGATCAGCCTGTGAGATCTTGGGCTGGGTGTGAGTGTGGCTGGAATAGGGAGAGGAAGTTTGGTGGGAGACAAGGCCAGAGAAAGAGGTAGGGGTCATGGTAAAGGCATTTTGCTGTTTTCCTAAGAGCTAAAGGGAAGCTGTTGAGCGGTGTGTTGGTGAGGGAGAAATCTTGATTAGGGTTGTCTTTTGATGTCCATTTTGGCAGAAAAGGAGAGTGGATGAGGGAGGTTAGAGGGAATGTGGGTGGAAGTTGGGAGGTACCTGCAGTAGTTCAGCCAAGGGCTGATGGTAGCTTGAACTGGTTTGTGGTGGTGGACACAGAGAGAAGCTTTGGGAACTATTTAGGAGTTATGATTAGAGGACTGGTGATAGGTAGGATGAGGAGGAAATAAGCATGCTTTCTCATCTGATCTCATCAAATTGGTTGCCACACAGAGTTCCTTTTCTTCATTGTCTGCAGTGACCACCCACAGGGAAAGGCATTGATAACCAGAAAGTTATCAGAGATATTGCAGGTTGATAGACTTTGTATTTAAACTTGGTCCTTTTGTCCTAATGATAGTTGTGTTTATAATAATCATCCTAGATTATTGATTGTACTGTCTCCTTGAACATTTTTAGTGCTGTCATAGAACACACCAATCGTGTCATCTTTCTCGAGGATGATGATGTCGCTGCAGTGGTGGATGGCCGTCTTTCTATCCATAGAATTAAACGGACTGCGGGAGATCACCCTGGACGAGCTGTGCAGACCCTCCAGATGGAACTCCAGCAGATCATGAAGGGTGAACCTTTCTATCCTGTTACACCTTGGTGTCCTCAATGGAAAGGATATTTTCTCCTTCCTGACCTGGTGTAGGAATCTGATAATACAGATTAGTGAAGGGATAACCCCAGAAAGGGGGATGATTCTTTGGAGAAATTATCTGCTGTTTTGACAATACTTCTTCAAACGAATTCATGGTTTCTTGTTTCTCACATGAAAAAAGAAATCAATTATTTAAGTGGTACTTGATGTTTTAAGATACTTTATAAACATAGTTTGTGTTCTATTCTTTGTTCCTCTCCTATTCTCTGTGTGCTTCAGTTTTCTCATATATGAAATGGGGATAATAGGATTTACCTCGTTAAGGTTGTTTTGGGGATTGAGCCCTTACAACAGTGTCTGACATGCTTAGTGAGCTCTATATAATGTTTGCTACTATTAACTATTATGATTATGGTGATTGTGGTTTTTATTGTCCTTTCTGATGGGGTTGTGGTGAAAAACAAGCTAACGTTTATTGCATAATGGCTATATGTCAAGTCTTTTCTATATTAATCCACACTACCACGCTATGAAATAGCTGCTAGAACAGATCATTTTACAGATTAAGGAATTTCCCAGAGCTGCTTAGCTATTAAAAGATAGAATCATGATTTAAACCTAGATCTGACTCTAAAACTTAAGCTTTTTCCACTCCCCTGTTTTTCTATAATTGCATATTTTAGGTATGAAGTTAATAAAAGTATTTTTCCTCCTTGTTCATTTTTCTTCCCATTGGGTAAAATGTCATATATGAATATTGTTCTCTACTGCATGACCTTTCGTTTCATTCCATTTACTAAGATTATATTAAAGGAGATAGACTTTTAGTTGAATACAAATTTCTTATCCTTTGGCTTGTTAATTTTTGTTTTAATGATACAATTTATATTACTTTAGGCAACTTCAGTTCATTTATGCAGAAGGAAATTTTTGAGCAGCCAGAGTCAGTTGTGAACACAATGAGAGGAAGAGTCAACTTTGATGACTATACTGGTAATTACATGTGAATTATGTTATTATTTCAAAGTCTTTCATGGGGGTTGACGTTGACAGCCTTATAGGGTTCATTGTCCTTTGTAGAATAACTATGGCTGCCAGCCATCAGTGGAGCCCAGTCCTCTTTTAAAAGTCCTTCCGTGTGTGATTCCACTGATATGAGGTGTATCTAGGTTAGTCAGATTTGTAGAGACAGAAGGTAGATTAGTGGTCACCAGGGGCTGGGGAGAGGGGGAAATGGGGAGTTAGTGTTTAACGGGTATAGAGCTTCAGTTTGGGACGATGCCAAAGTTCTGAGATGGTGATGGTCATGATTGCACAACAATGTGAATGTGCTTAATACCACTGAATTGTACACGTACAAATAGTTAAAACGGTAAATTTTATGTTATGTGTATTTTACCACCATAAAAAATAAGGGAATAATAATAATGGTTGCCAGGAGCTGAAGGGACAGGGGAGTGGAGAGTGACTGCTAATGGATACGGGTGTTTTGGAGGTGATGAAAGTCTAAAGTTAGATAGTGGTAATGGTTGCACAACTCTGAAATACTAAACACCACAATCATACTCTTTCAAAGGGTGAATTTTATGGTAAGTGACATACCTCTAAAATGGTTATGAAAAATATAAAAAATGCCTAGGAAGTCACATTTGAAAATTGTTGTCAGTTATGGGACTATTAAGGTGATTTTCCTGGAGAAAAAAAAAAGTCCTTCAGTGTACCATTAAGAACATTTAACTTCTTTTCAGTACAAAAATCTTTTATTGGGCACCTACTATGTACCAGGGACTGTTCTGAACACTGTGAATTCTCAGAAGAATGGGACCTGGTCCCCTTGTTGGGAAGCTTGCTGT
Source organism: Tursiops truncatus (assembly GCF_011762595.2). Classification (NCBI taxonomy): domain Eukaryota; kingdom Metazoa; phylum Chordata; class Mammalia; order Artiodactyla; family Delphinidae; genus Tursiops; species Tursiops truncatus. The sequence continues at coordinate 30,736,029 of NC_047047.1, forward strand.
ATCTGTTCAGCCTAGGTTTTCTCTCTCAGTTTATAAATGAGTGAAGTGTGAACTTCCCAGAGGTTTTCCAGGTGTTTGCCTAATGCCTTATGGGATAACCTAACCTGTACCTTCCTGCCTGTTTAAGGTGGGGTGACAGTGCAGCTCTGGTCTTACTTCTGGAAGTTCTCTCTAGACCTTGTGTCACAGGAGTTTCTGCACCTTGGTGGGATGAGCTTGAGATTGACTTTCTGTGGTCATAGGATATCCATAAACTATCGCTAAATCACATTTTTGGAACATCCTTCATGACCAGTTTAATAAACAGTTTAACAAGCAAGCTTTGGGCTAAGCTTCTCAGTGTTAGGAATCAGTTTTGGAGAAATTATATCTGGTATGCAACAATCTTTTCCTGAATTTGTGTGTTATACATATAATATTAAGTGCCTTCTCTTTTATGTCACGTCCTGCTAACTGATAGAGAATGATTCTCTGAATAAATGCGGTTTTTGTATACTTTTCTTTTCTGGAGGCATCAGACTCTTTCTCAGCAGGAGAGATTTGTTGAAGGCTGAATTATAAGTTGAACATCTGGTGAACATGGTGTGTGGAGCACCATGCTGAACGTATCAGGGACTGTAGGAAAGTTGTCTCTGCTGCGGTCTCCTCCTTGAGGTTCTTGGAAGGGGGATGAATACATAATTAACTATTTAAAGAAAGGTAAAATATGATAAATGACATTAGAAACACAGTTTAATGTTGAAATGTTTAAAGTTTAGTGTTGAATTTAGAGGAAGTAGAGCATGAATCTGTTTGTGGACAGGGGGCCAGGGAGGGCTCCATGAAGTAGGCAGGTGGTGCTTTAAAGGATTTGGAAGGTTTGAATAGGTAAAGATGAGATGGGAGCATTGCAGTTGGGTAGAATGCATTTGCTAAGAGGAGATAGTAGAAAACCATCAGAAATTTGTTTGTGAAATAATATGTAGTCCAGTTTGCCTGCCGCCTCTAGTACTTGAAGAGGAATAGAGAGCAGTAAGTCTAGGGAAGAAGGTGAGAGGAACTGCCCAGGAGGGCCGTGAATGCATTGTGTTGAGTGTGAAGGGTACCTCCCTTTGTAGAAATTGCAGAGCTGTTAGGAGACTTAGGAGCCAGGGGTGATCGGAGCTTTACTGAAGTGACCTGGGTACCAGTCTCCAATGTGCATTGGAGGAGCGAGAGGCCGAGATGCAGTCGCCAGTAAGGATGTTGTCCCATCTGGGGTAAAGCAATGGGGAATGGGAGGGCAGCGGGGGCCGGGAGAGAAACAGGAGCGCTCCAGAGCAGGACCTGTTATCTGCTGGTGTGGGAGAGGGGGTTGTGGAAGGTGGTTGAACTGGAAGAACGGGGAGAGTAGCAGTAACTACTATTATGGTATGGAATGGAAATAAGATTAGGAAAAAGTTTTGTTTTATAAGGGAAAAGAAGGAGATAAACTTTGAAAAGTCATGATTTTAAAAAGCACTTTTATCTATGGTATGTGTTCCTCATAAAAGTTCTATAATATAAACAGGATAGCCGTTATCTTTTTTTGTTGTTAAGATAAGGAATTTGAGGCTCTGTCAGTTTGCGGTCTGGCCAGAGGTCACACTGCCAGTCATTTATGGAGCCAGACTAGCCTCCAGTGTTCAGTGGTGTTCACGCTCCATCCCACCCCTTTCCTCCAGACATTCCTGCTGTAGTAGTGGTCTCCCTTACCAGAAGTAGGAGCCTCTCCAAAGCATCAATTCAGACCATGGGCGACTCCTTCCAGAACTATCCCAAACGCCCCTCGGCCATCAGGGAATTTGCTAGGACTAATTTTAGGGAAATGCTTGTGACCAGCTAATCTCACTGTCTAACCTCCCTGTCCTTCTTGGTTATCATCTGAAATATAAGTCTCTCTGATAGTCTGTCTACTTTATACTTAGTCATCTCCAAACTGATGTGCCTTTGCATGACTCCCTACCCAGCCTCTTAATGTTGTTTCCTTTTCCCTCAAGTCTTTTCAATACATGCCGAGGTCTGAGGCAGAGGTACACAAAAAGGAACAGCAAGAATGCCAGTCTGGCTGGGGTGGCCTGGGTGAGAGAAGTGCTAGGAGATTAGGTCAGAGTGAAGCAGGAGGCAGGGCTTGTGGCCGCTTGAAGGCCATGTAAGGAGTTTGGACTTCATTCCAAAGTTACTTGGGAAGCCAGTGAAGCTTTTCGTTGTTTTATTTTCTACTTAACTAGTTTCTTTTTTTTTTTTGCGGTACGCGGGCCTCTCACTGCTGTGGCCTCTCCCACTGTGGAGCACAGGCTCCGGACGCGCAGGCTCAGCGGCCATGGCTCATGGGCCCAGCCGCTCCGCGGCATGTGGGATCTTCCCGGACCGGGGCATGAACCCATGTCCTCTGCATCAGCAGGCGGACTCTCAACCACTGCGCCACCAGGGAAGCCCCCATAACTAGTTTCTTAAAATAGAGAAATATAATCGGCCCTCTCAGTATTGAAATTTAAAAGGAAGAGCGTAAATTATTCAAAAATATAAAAAGCAAAACATATACGTTGGTTCCATTTTGTAACTAGTTAAGGTAGAAGAAAAGAGTGGAGGAGATAAAGAGCAGGGGCAGAGTAGACAGACCGACGGTGGGTCAGATGGAGAAGGATGCTGCCCACGGGCATGCTCATTGCTCTCATCAGCCAGACGCTGAACTGTCTGGTAGCCACACAGTGCCTTGGACAGTATATTCCCTTGGTAGGTGCTCAGAATATTAGTTGAACAATTGAATGAATGTTGGATGAAAATTTCTCACAGGTAGAAAACTCGCCATGTGTAGAAGGACCCATAGACAAGGCACCCTTAGCAGAACATGTACGTGGCTGTAGAGACAGAAAGAGGACAGACTCATTGGAGGGTTCTGTGATCAGATTTACATTTTTAAAGAATCCTTCTAAAAGATCATTCTGGCCGTGTGTGGAGAACAGGCTCTAGGAGGTAGAGAATAGAAGTCAGGAGGGTACGGCTCTTGTCCAGGGGAGGGATGTTGGACTTGGCTGATGGTGTTAGAGGTACAGTTTGAAGGTGGGGCTCACAGGACTTGCTTGTGCAGTCGCTGTTGAGCAACCGAGGATGGATGACCCTGCCGTTAGGTGAATGGGGTGGCATTGACTGAGATGGGAAAGACTGAGAGGAGAGTGGTTTATATTGTGTTCAGAGCACTGTTCTGGGCATGTAATGGAGATGAACACAAGTAAGACAATTTTTTTCCCAAGCAGGCTTACTGAGATATAATTAGGTATAATAAAATTGACTGTTCTTAATGTATAATTCAGTGAGTTTTGACCAACTTCCACAACATGGTCATAATCCTGAACAACCTGTACAACAATCAAGAGTTAGCACAGATCCTTCACCGGAAAAATTTCCCCAAGCCCCTTTGTAGTCAACCCTTTCCCCACCTCCAGCCACCAGCATCTACCGATCTATTGTCCGTGTCCCTATAGTTCTGCCTTTAAGATACCTTTTAATCTGAAGAGAGGAATGTAAAAATGACCGAACAAGGTAGGATGTGGTAGATACTGTAGTTGTGTAGGTGTATCAGGGGGTGAGGAAGGTTAATTACAAGTTGGAGGTGGCCAGTTAAGTTCGGACTTACTTCGTTTACATTTCAAAACGAGAGAGAACTGTGCTTCCTAAGAGGAATATGAATGCTTTAAAACAGCAGTGTTGTTTCCCAGATTGGCATTGGTCACTCATGAAAAGCGAATACATGTTTCATATGGTTCTTTCCTAAATAATTATATCCACAAACTTTTATTTCAGTGAATTTGGGCGGTTTGAAGGATCACATTAAGGAGATCCAGAGGTGTCGGCGTTTGATTCTTATCGCTTGTGGAACAAGTTATCATGCTGGTGTAGCAGTAAGTGGCTTCTTAAAATTTTAGTTGTGTCATTTTGGGTATTAGAAGATATCTGCAGATAAACAGTATCTCCAGTAACACACCATGTAAAACTATTTTTTGTTAAAACACCGTGTTTTGTTTTCATGTTGTGATGGCAAAAATCAAGAAGGTTGGGGAGAGAAATTTTAATAGCTACTTGGAATTATTTATCAATGGATCATCTGCTTTAGAAAGGTCCTTAGATATACAGGTAGACCGCCTGCAACTAACTTCATGAAAGGCAAAGAGTGGAAAAGTTCTTATGCCATCCTGGCCTTGCAGTTCACAGCGCATGCCTACTTCTGTTAGAGCCGTCACTGGGTTTTGTGTATCATTGTTCACTTGCCCCAGACAGATGGCTGTGTGAACCTCAACAGGATTTTAGTAGGTAGGCACATTTCTGCAAAGAAAGGAAGTCTTCTTTTTGATAGACTTTGTTCTTTAAATTGTTATTTTGGAAGCTGAAATTCTGTATCAAAGATGTGTGTTGGTTGTCAATATAGAAGCCTAGGAATTTAACAGTGTTTTAGTCCCATAAATCAGATCCACGTGTAGTTTCCCTTATAAAGAGACAGGCTATGTGCTGTTGATGTCAACTCCTGTAAGTACAGAAAACCCTTACACACTCAGTTTCTACTTTTAGGATTGATTTCCAAAGTTCATGACAGTAATTTTTTTATTTGCTGGGGCATAAATATAATTATCTACACTTGTGGGAGCCATTCATTTGAGGAGTGAGTGAAACTAGCTGGTCACTCAACCCTCGCATCTCAATAGGCTTTCTTCTTCTCTAAAGCACCCCCTTCTCCCTCCCCTCCCCACCCCCCGCCCCAAATTACATGGTCCTAAAAAGGAAAATCTGTGCAATTTTGAAGGGAAGAGTTGTTAGAAAGTGATTGTTTTGAGCACTGGAAAAAAAAAAGAATGAATTAAAGACATTAGTGTAAATTAAGGGATTGCCTGATTTAGTGGTGGCTTAGATCTATTATTGAATGAGCCCTCTATTCAGAAATACAAAATTTGACTAAATGTTTCATCCAATGCTAAGCCTGAATTGTGGGGCATAAATTATATATATGCTGTGTTGGAATTCTCTAATTTGAGAAGATGGAAGGGTTTTGTTTTGTTTTGGGGTTTCTGGTGGGTGCTGAGACTACTGTAGTTAACAAACAAATATTAGAAATCCTGTGTGGTTTAGCATACAAAATAGTGTCCCTGAATTAATTCTAGCTAGGTTATCTACCCCCTACTCCACCCTCCATTCTACAGAGTTTGAAAGTATTGAGCTTTCTTAAACAAGATTTTTAAAGTATATTGACTTTTTTTGAGAAACAGCATTCTTTATGAATACCTAGTATTTCTGAAATGTTTAATTTTTCATTCACTGTTTATGATACATCTGTTATTATCTCATTTGAAATTCTCAGTGATTTGGTATTATATGAATTGTCATTTAAAGACTAGGAATTGGGAAGTTAGAGTTAATATACAAGCTAACTCAGAACAGTGCTTTTTCCACTTTTCAAAACATTTTATACATGCATGTATTTATACATGCATTGATAATTATCTAAAGAGACTTGTGCCAAAATATTAACAGTGCTTATCTCCTGGGTGTTGGGATTTTGGTTATTTTATTTTTTTATGCTTTAATCTCTGTTGTTTGTATTTTCTAACACTGCATTATGTATCATTTTTATAATCAGAAAAAGTGAAAACTATACATTGAGTCTGAGGAAGTCCAGTGAAAAAGAGTATTTGATGTAAAGTTGTATGACCAAGTCATCTTTTCTCTGCAGACACGTCAAGTTCTTGAAGAGCTGACTGAGTTGCCTGTTATGGTGGAGCTAGCCAGTGATTTCCTGGATAGAAACACCCCAGTTTTTCGAGATGATGTTTGCTTTTTCATTAGTCAGTCAGGTATGCTAATTTTAAAGACTTAAAGAAAAGGAAAGTCATTCTTTCTAACAACTATAGCATATGTTGGCAAAACTGATATTTAAAGATAAACTGGTTATTGCAGATAACTTGACAAATATAGGTTTATTTTGATGTTATGGAATTCTTAATGAGTTAGTAAAAACACATTTTACACTCAGAAGAGCTGAATTTTTAAAGACAAAGAAGGAAAGACGATCCTAAGAAGTCGGATCCTATTATTAAAAGTTTTACAAATTTATTCTTTTAAGTACATGTTTTAAATTTTATTTAAAACAAATGAGGGGAAAAGGGAGGGAGCTATGAATTGGGAATTTGGGATTAACAGATACACACTACTATATATAAAATAAACAACAAGGACCTACTGTATAGCACAGGGAACTATACTCAGTATCTTGTAATAACGTGTAATGGAAAAGAATCTGAAAAAAATATATACGTATAACTGAATCACTTTGATGTACAACTGAAACACTGTAAATCAACTATACTTCAGTTAAAAATAATAATAAAACAAATGATATTGTTGAAAGAGTAGTCAGTTTTCTCTTTTTGCATCTAAAAAACAGCATATGTTGACTGCTCTGTGTGTTACTTTTGTCTTCCTTTTTACCCAGGCGAGACAGCAGATACCCTGATGGGTCTTCGGTACTGCAAGGAGAGAGGAGCTTTAACTGTCGGGATCACAAACACGGTTGGCAGTTCCATATCAAGAGAGACAGACTGTGGAGTTCACATCAATGCTGGGCCCGAGATCGGGGTGGCCAGCACAAAGGTAAGTTCTTGACTTAGTTCTCATGTGATTATTTACATAATCATAGTGTTGGTGAAACAGACTAATCTGTATCTTATATTTCATTTCTTAGCACTTATAGAATTCATATTGTTTACTAATCGTAATTATCGTAAGCCTTGAGCGTCAGTAATAGATAAAACACTTGTTGTCCCCCTTCCTCACACTCATCTTAAGGGACAAGCGTATATAATGTAAAGTTTATTTTGCAAACGTCTCTTCTGACTATCCGCATTCAGCACTTATATTCCTCCTGCTGTGTGGGGTGGGATATGTGGTAAGTATAATGCCCCCTCTTAATTAAGTATAGTAGGGAATTAGAAAAATAACAAATCAGAAACACCCAGCTTAAGTCTAATAATTTTTGACATTTTTATTTACAGGTTTGTACTATCCTAATAAATGTGCCAAAATAGACACACTGCCTTTGAAGTTTGTAAAGAGGAGTACACTTTTGGTATACAATTTGGCTGTTTAAGAAAATAAATTGAGTATTATATGAGAGTATCTGTTTCTCTTTAGATATACATCTGTGGAGATTTAAAAGCACCTTCATTTTCATTTTTAAGGCCTAGTGAGACTACTTTCCTCTTTGAAATTGGGATATGCATAAATTTAGTACCAGTAATAAAAATAGGAATCTTAGAAAGTTGTGTAAATGCAAACGATGTTCTCCACAAATATGTTACTCTTTATAGTTTCAAAATTTCAGTTTCTTGTCTTTTTCTGCCTAAGTCTAATATTTGTTACTGATTGTTGAATAAGATGCTTAGGTTTTGGTGGATTTGAGTTTAATTAAGGGAAGATGATGTTAACATATACAAACCACATTTGGTTCTTTTTCCATTTAAAGAACCTCATGGGGAATTTTTTTGTGGAAAAGTTATAATTCTTAAGTAAAAACTCTGAGTGAGGTTTTTGTTTCTTGGTTACTTTGATATTGCTAACACTATAATTTACAGAAAACCGAAGCCTGAATTTTCTCCATGTGGTGATTAAAACATGTAAGATATTTGTGCTTGGGTTTCCATTCTCTGCCTGAATGAATAAACAGCTGCCCTCAGCAGCAGCTTGTGGATTCTTGGAACAGTGTCCAGACAGACAGCTTTGATCAGGGATTAGAATCCCAGACCCTTCATTCAAACGCATTTGAAGCAAGGGCTTCAGTGTGGCATGTATGGGATGCAGGATCATACCACTGAATGGAGGCTATTGACTTATCTTTTTATTGAATCTTTCTTGATCTGTGAGCTGCCAGGGGACATGCAGTTTTTTTGATTTCTAATTGTATCATTCATGAAAACTTAAATTTTCCTCAATGTTTTATTATAATATTCAAACATACAGCAGAATTAAAAGAACTTTACATGAATACCTGTATACCCATCACCTAGATTCTGCCATTAACCTTTTTTCTGCAGCTTTATTGAGGTATGATCTTCATACCATAGTGTTCACCAATTTTAAGTGTATATGGTTTTAGTAAATTTGGCTGTTTATCACCACAGTCCAATTTTAGAAGACGTAATCACCTGAAAAAGTTCCTTTGTCCCCCTTTCCAGTCAATTCCCACTCCTACCCCTCTGCCTCAGCCTCAGGCAAGTATTGCTTTCTCTTGCTATATTATTTCATTTTCTAGAAATTTCTTATAAATGGAATTGTGTAATACATGTCTTTTGTATCTAGCTTCCTCCATTTAACAGGATGTTTTGAGATTTTCTCATGTGTTATTTGTATCAATAGTTTGTTTTTTCTCTGTAAGTCCTTTTCTAAAATCTTTTTGTTTTGAAATAACTGTAGATTTATAGGAAGTTGCAAAGATAGTAGAGAAGTCCATGTACTCTTTACCCAGGTTCTTCCAATGGTTACATCTTGTATAGGAAAAGAAGCATCTTTTTATAGTATATACTGTAATTCTTTAAAAAAATGGCTCCCTGAAAAATTTTAGTATTATGGCAGCTTAGTCTTAGTTTAAATTTTCTTGGATTCTAAAGTAATTTTGTTTTCCTTAACTGCCATAGACATTCTGGGCTTGGAGTTATTTAAAAGTTTGGGGGTGTTTAGTTATAGATCATTTCTGAATGGCAAGTATAAGTTTATATGTTAATGGGTGACGAAAGAAATTCTAATTGATCCTGATCCCTGGGCTCCATGAAAGGGCTAGCATAAGAATTTTATAATCTTGATGATTAATTCCCAACTTTGCCTGAAAAACTGTCAAGGTTAGAGAGATATTATTAAATTTCTCAGAATGTTTGACTGTAGATAATTTGATATTTCTGTAGAAATCGATGGGTATAACTGTGCAGACTCAGTAATTCTTGTATGTTATTGCAGGTGTTTAGAAGTTCACCACAGTACTGACTTTTGTTGATTTTTAAAAAAAAATAAACCAGTATAACTTTTAGTTTTGGCTGAATAAAAAGTAAAACCAAGTTGAAAAGTTCAGAGTCAGCATTGTCCTGGTAAATTCTTTCAAACCTCAGTAATTCTAAATGTGAGGTGTAGCTTATTTTTTTCATAATTGGTTGCCTGGTGTGTATTGATGAAATGAAAAACATGAAATTGGAAATTAAGCTGAATGCAATAGAAAAAATACGTGCATTAAAGTTACTCTGTTTAATATTTGCTTTTAAAAACCAGTGCTGAGATGTTTTAAGTCCAAACAAAGAAGCATACTCTGTAGAATAACATTTTTATTTACGGGCTGGAGGAACCAGAATACTCATTATCTGATCATTTTGGATTGGAAACAATTTAGGTATCCCAGGAGTCCACGATACTGGGTCTCTCCCTCTGTCCTGATAGTCTATTTTGTGATTAATTGGTTTATTGAAAAGTAAACTTCAGTAGAAAGAAGTAGACTGGGAAGGACTGGAACTTAGAATACAGGTATGATTGTTAGATTGGAGGCAAGGGACTGAAAATCCACTTTAGTGCTAAGGGGAAAAAAATCCCAGTCTGCCAGTGGAACACATAGGAGGACAGGGACAGGTAGCTGTGGAGGAATGTATGAGCACCTGGTAGCTGGGAGGTGCAGCGAGAGGAAACAGGGAATCTAATTTAACTATTGGGAAGGTAAGGAGCATTAGCAGACTGTGATTTTATTGTACAGGAGGCTCATTATCCACATTATGACAGGAAAATATTCACTCATGACCTGATCCCTTATCCAGAGAAGAGTAGTAGAAATTCAGCATATAATCTATAAAAAAACCCCAAGATGAATTATTAAAGTTAAAATTATTCATAGCACTGTAGCTGACAATATCACGGTAATCCTAGTGATTAATAATAAAAATGTAAATAAAAACCTCAAATGCCTGGAACATAAAAACGTTTCTTTAAATAACTTGAGTTAGAACCATATCAGAATTGCCATTTAAAAAGACTTATTAGAAAAAATAACTATAATGAACAATATGGGTAAAAATTTAGATAGTGTGGCCAGAGTGATTGAAGTAGGTTCATAGCATTAAATGCTTCAAAAAGAAAATGAACTGAGTATTGAACTCAAAAAGGTAGAAGAAGGAAACCCAATGAAGCAGAAGGAGGCAAATAATAGAGAAAAATGGATGAGTGAACAGCAAAATAGAAAGCTTCAGGACCTTTATCTTGGTGGGCCTTAGCTGTTCTTCTGGAACCTTCCTAGGATTTTATCTGTATTACTGCAAAGCAAAAAAAGTGCCCTTAGAATCCTTCTCAACATAATGTTTCCCTGTGACAACCAGTAGGTAAGGATTGACTCTATATGAAACGTATTTGCTATCCCTATTCTAGAAGTTCTATCCAGTTTAGTAAGAAAAATTAAAACAGCAGGAAAGGAGGAAACAAATTCTTATTTGCAATTGATATGATTGACTACCTGTAGAACTTAAGAAAATCAAGTCAGAAACTTCTTAGAATGGATAAAAATTCATGTAAGGTGCTTTATAGAAAACATATATAAAATAAAAGACAGAGTAGTGAAAATCACTGATGCTGAACAGAAAAAAGAAAAGAAGAATGAAAAGAAATGAGGACAGTTTGAGAGACCTCCGCGATAATATCAAGTGTAATAATATTCGCAGTATAGGGGTTCTAGAAGGAGAAGAGAGAGAGAAAGGGGCAGAGAACATATCTGAAGACATAATAGCTGAAAACTTCCCTAACTTGGAAAAGAAATAGACATCCAAATCCAGAAGGCCCAGAGAGTCCCATACAGGACTTACCCAAAGAGGAAAACACCAAGACACATTGTGATTAAAATGACAAAAATTAAAGAGAAAGAGAGACTGTAAAAGCATCAAGGGAAAAGCAAGAGATAACATACAAGGGAACTCCCATAAGGCTGTCAGCTGACCTTTAGCAGAAACCCTGCAGGCCAGAAGGGAGTGGCATGTTTTATTTAAAGCAATGAAAGGGAAAAACCTACATCCAAGAATACTCTAACCCAGGGGTCCCCAACGCCTGGGCTGTGGAGTGGTGCTGGGCTGTGGAACGGTGCCAGTCCATGGCCTGTTAGGAACCAGCTGCACAGCAGGAGGTGAGTGGCGGGCAAGTGAGTGAAGATTCATCTGCTGTTCCCATTGCTCCCCATCACTCACATTACTGCCTGAACCATCCCCCCCATCACTTGCATTACCTCCTGAACCCTCCCACCCCCCCACCCCCCACCCCCGACCGTGGAAAAATTGTCTTCCACGAAACCGGTCCCTGGTGCCAAAAAGGTTGGGGACCGCTGCTCTAACCAACAAGGCTCTTGTTCAGAATTGTTGGAGAGATCAAAAGCTTTACAGACAAGCAAAGGCTAAAAGAGTTCAGCACCACCAAACCAGCTCTACAAGAAATGTTCAGGAAATTCCTCTAAGCGAAAAAGAAATGGCTGCAACTAGAAACATGAAAATTATGAAATGAAAAAGCTCATCAATAAAGGCAAACATACAGTAAAAGTAGGAAGTCATCCACCCACAAAGCTAGTAGAATGGTTAAAGACAAAGCAGTAAAGTCATATATGTCCACAATAAGCAGTTAAGGGATGCACAATACAGTTAAATGTAAAATATATCAAAAACAGTAATCATGAGAGGAGGAGGGTACAAATGCAGGGTTGTTAACATGCATTTGAAATTAAGAGACCAGCAACTTAAAACAATCACACACACACATATATATACATATTGCTATATAAAAACTTCACGGTAACCACAAACCAAAAATCTATAATAGATATAAACCAAAAAAGGCAAAAGGAATCCAAACAACACTAAAGATAGTCATCAGATCACAAGAGAACAAAACAAGAAAAAAGGAAAAAAAAAAAAAAAAAGACCTACAAAACAACCCCCAAACAAGTAACAAAATGGCAATAGCATACATATCATTAATTACCTTAGATGTAAATGGACTCAGTGCTCTAATCAAAAGAGAGAGTGGCTGAATGGATACAAAAGCAAGACCCATATATATGCTGCGTATAAGAGACTCACTTCAGATCTAAAGACACACACAGACTGAAAATGAGGGAATGAGAAAAGGAATTCCATGCAAATGGAAATCAAAAGAAAGCTGGGGTAACAATACTTACATCAGACAAGATAGATTTTAAAGACTGTTACAAGAGACAAAGGAGGATACTACATAATGATCAAGGGATTAGTCCAAGAAGAAGATTAAACGATTGTAAATATATATGTACCCAGCATTGGAGCACCTAAATACATAAAGCAAATACTAACCGACATAAAGGGAGAAATCAACAGTAACACAATAGTAGTAGGGGACTTTAACACCCCACTTACGTCAGTGGACCAGTCATCCAGACAGAAAATCAACAAGGAAACACTGGCCTTAAATGACACATTACACCAGAGGGACATAATTGATATGTGTAGAGCATTCCATCCCAAAGCAGCAGAGTACACGTTCTTTTTATGTGCACATGGTACATTCTCCAGGATAGATCACATGCTAGGCCACAAAACAAGACTTGGTAAATTTAGGAAAATTAAAATCATATCAAGGGACCTCCCTGGTGACGCAGTGGTTAAGGATCTCCCTGCTAATGCAGGGGACACGTGTTGGATCCCTGCTCCGGGAAGATCCCACATGCTGTGGAGCAACTAAGTCCGTGTGCCACAACTACTGAGCCTGTGCTCTAGAGCGTGCAAGCCACACCTACTGAGCCCACGTGTGTAGAGTCCGTGCTCTACAACAAGAGAAGCCACCACAATGAGAAGCCTGCGCACCGCAGCAAAGAGTAGACCCCGCAACTAGAGAAAGCCTGCACGCAGCAGCAAAGACCCAACGCAACCAAAAATAAATTTAAAAAGAAATTAAAATCATATCAAGCATCTTTTCTGACCACTATGCTATGAGACTAGAAGTCAACTACAAGGAAAAAACTGCAGAAAACACAAATGAGGAGGCTAAACAACATGGTACTAAACAACCAGTGGATCACTGAAGAAATCAAAGAGGAAATGAAAAAATACCTAGAGTAAAATGCAAACAAAAACATGATGATCCAAAACCTTTGGGACGCAGCAAAAGCAGTTCTAAGTGGGAAGTTTATGGTGATACCTCAGGTATAAGGTATTCCTCAGAATACCTCAGGAAGTAAGAAAAAATCTCATATAAATAACCTAACCTTACACCTAAACAAACTGGAGAAAGAAAAAGCCCAAAGTTAGTAGAAGGAAAGAAAGCATAAAGATCAGAGAAGAAATAAAATAGAGACTAAAAAAATAATAGAAGAGATCAATGAAACTAAAAACTGGTTCTTTGAAAAGATAAACAAAATTGATAAACCTTTAGCCAGACTCATCAAGAGAAAAAGAGAGAGGGCACAAATCAGTAAAATCAGAAATGAAAAAGGAGAAGTTACAACCAACATTACAGAAATACAGAAGATCGTAAGAGACTACTACAAACAACTATATGCCAATAAAATGGACAACCTAGAAGAAATGGACAGATTCTTTGAAGATGTATAATCTCCTAAGACTGAGCCAGGAAGAAATAGAAAATTTGGATAGACCAATTATCAGTAATGAAATTGAACCAGTAGTTTTAAAATTCCAAGTAAACAAAAATCTAGGACCAGTGGCTTCACAGGTGAATTCTACCAAACATTTAGAAAAGAGTTAACACCTATCCTTGTCAAAATATTCCAAAAAATTGCAGAGGAAGGAACACTGTCAAACTCATTCTGTTAGGCTGACATCACCCTGATACCAAAACCACACAAAGATATCACAAAGAGAAAACTATAGGCCAGTATCACTGAAAAACATAGATGCAGAAATCTTCAACAAAATATTAGCAAACCAAACTCAATTGATACATTAAAAGGATCATACACCAGGATCAAGTGGGATTTATCCCAGGGATGCAAGAGTTTTTCAGTATCCAGAAGTCAATCATTGTGATACATCACAATAACAAATTGAAGAATAAAAACCAAGTGATCATCTCAATAGATGCAGAAAAAGGTTTTGGCAAAATTCAACATCCATTTATGATAAAAGCTCTCTAGAAAGTGGGCATAGAGAGAACCTACCTCAACATAATAAAGGTCATATTATGACAAACCCACAGCTAACATCATACTCGGTGAAAACCTGAGAACATTTCCTCTAAGATCAAGAACAAGACAAGGATGCCTGCTGTCAACACTTTTATTCAACATAGTATTGAAGTCCTAGCCACAGCAATCAGACAAGAGAAAGAAGTAAAAGGACTATAAATTGGAAAGAAAGAAGTAAAACTGTCACTGTTTTTGCAGATGACATGATACTATACATAGAAAATCCTAAAGATGCCACCAGAAAACTACTAGAGCTTTACAGTGAATTCGGTAAAGTTGCAGGATACAAAATTAATATACAGAAACCTGTTGCATTTCTATACACTAACAATGAACTATCAGAAAGAGAAATTAAGGAAATAATTCCATTTACCATCGCTTCAAAAAGAATAAGATGCCTAGGAATAAATATACCTAAGGAGTTACAAGACCTGTACTTTGAAAACTATAAGACACTGATGAAAGAAATTGAAGACAACGCAGATAGAAACATACTGTATTCTTGGATTGGGAGAGTTAATATTGTTAAATGAACATACTATCCAAGGCAATCTACAGATTCAGTGTAATCCCTATCAAAATACCAATGCCATTTTTACAGAACTAGAGCAAGTAATTTTAAAATCTGTATGGAAACACAAAAGGACTCCAATATCCAAAATAATCTTGGGAAAGAAGAACAGAGCTGGAGGAATCATGCTCCCTGACTTCAGACTGTACTACAAAGCTATAGTAGTCAAAACAGTATGGTGGTGGTACAAAAACATACACATAGAATAATGGAACAGAATAGAGAGCCAAGAAATAAACCCATGCACTTATGTTCAATTAATCTATGACAAAGGAAGCAAGACTATACAGTGGAGAAAAGTCAATCTCTTCAATAAGAGATACTGGGAAAACTGGACAGCTACACGTAAAAGAATGAAATTAGAACGTTCTCTAACACCACGTATAAAACTACACTCAAAGTGGATTAAAGACCTAAATGTAAGACTGGAAATCATAAAACTTCTAGAAACAAACATAGGCAGAATACTCTTTGACCTAAATCGCTACACTATATTTTTGGATCCTTCTCCTAGAGTAATGGAAACAAAAGCAAAAATAAACAAATTGGACCTAATTAAACTTAAAAGCTTTTGCACAGCAAAGGAAACCATCAGCAAAACAAAAAGACAACCTACTGAATGGGAAAAATATTTGCAAATGATATGACCAATAAGGGGTTAATATTTAAAATATATAAACAACTCATACAACTCAACATCAAATAAACAACTGAAGACCTGAATACAAAATTGGCCGAAGACCCAAATAGACATTTCTCCAAAGAGTACATGTAGATGGCCAGCAAGCACATGAAAAGATGCTCAACATCGCTAATCATCAGAAAAATGCAAATCAAAACCACAACGAGATACCACGTCACACTTATCAGAATGGCTATCACGAAAAAGAACACAAATAACAAATGTTGACAAGGATACGGAGAAAAGAGAACTCTCATACGCTTTCGGTGGGAATGTAAATTGATACAGCCACTGTGGAAAACAGTATGGAGAATCTTCAAAAAACTAAAAATAGAATTATCATATGATCCAGCAATTTCAGTTCTCAGTGTATATCTGAAGAAAATAAAAACACTAATTTGAAAAGATACATGCACCCCAATGTTCATAGCAGCATTATTTACAATTGCCATGATATGGAAGCAACCTAAGTATCTACCAACAAATGACTGGATAAAGAAGATGTGGTATTTATATATAATATCACACAATGGACTACTACTCAGCCATAAAAAAAAATGAAGTTTTGCCATTTGCAGCAACAGGGATGGACCTGGAGGGCACTATGCTGAGTGAAATAAGTCAGGCAGAGAGAGACAAATAACTGTGTGATGTCACTTACATGTAGAATCTAAAAAATACAACAAACTAGTGACTATAACAAAAGAAACAGAGTCACAGGTACAGAGAACAAACTAGTGGTTACCAGTGGGGAGAGGGGAGAGGGGTGTGGCAGTAGTATAGGGCGAGAGGATGAAGAGGTACAAACTATTGTGTGTAAAATATGCTACAAGGTAAAACATGGGGAATATAGCCAGTATTTTATAATAACTATAAATCGAGTATAACCTTTAAAAATTGTGAATCACTTTATTGTACACCTGTAAATTATATAATATTATACATCAATTATACTTAAATAAAATTTTTTTTTAAATATACAAAAAGTTTTCTCTATAAACCGACAGTGACTACTTAGAAAAGTACGGGGGTGTGTGTTGGAGGGGGGGAATTCTATTTTTCAATAGCTATAAAAAATACTTAAAAATAAGTCTACCAGGAAATGTGTAAGATATCCATAAATATTTGTCAAATAAATGAAAACTATATAACTCTTTAGACTTTCAAATTCCTAACAAATTTATAGAAATATGATGTTTCTGGATGGGAATATTGTTTTATAAATAAAATGACAAATCTGGGACAGAATCTATAGTCCTGCAACATAGCTCCAGTGTATCAAAGAGCTTAGGCTACAGGAAATGTCTCAAACTTGACATTTGAGAGATAGGGTGGGGCGAAATGGAGGGAAAATTGTGTATTTATAAAAATAAAAACAACTTAACATCTTGCACTAAAATTAATTTCAGATGAATAAAAATGTAAAGAAAAAAGAGAAAAGGGACAATGGAAACAGAATTAAGAAAATTTAATAATGCTTAACTGATGTTAGGATGGAAGGACTATTTAAGCTTCAAAGCATGACATAAAGTTAAAAAATTAAAACTTCTGTGTGAATAAACACCATTGTAAAAGGTTAACCTAAACTGGGAAAATGTATTTGAAATGTAACAATAGAGACCTTTTTAAGACCAACTGAAAAGAAAACAAACCCAAGTCAAAAAACAAGTGAAGAATAATGAAATTAACTTTCAAAAGAGAAAACATAAATGGCTAACAAATATGAAAAATAATCTTAATTTTTTGGATTCAAGATATGTATGGTGAAGTAGTCATGAGAGTACATTGTCCAGCAGTCTAATGGTAAAAATTCGTTAAAAGGGTAGTTCTCAATATTGCAAAGAATGTGGTAAAATAGGCATATCTCACACTCATATGTTGCTAACAGGAATCAAAATGGGCTTGGCAGTGAGACCGCAAGTTTTCAAATATTTACATTCTGTAGCCTCCGAAAATAAATGTCTGTTAGTTCAAATTTTCATTAATGAAAAGTTTGTTTTGAGCCTGTATGTCAGGCATTATGCTGAATGCTTTACATTTGTTTCATTTAATTCTCATGATTATCTTGTAAGTATTATGTATCTTTAAGAGGTAGACCATCTGAGACCCAAAAGGGAAAAAACTGCTCGAGGTTATTACACACTAGTAAACAAGATAGAAAGCATTCTGTCTTGGGAAAGTGCTTGTGATGTTAATTAAGAATAAACACATGGGCTTCCCTTGTGGCTCAGTGGTTAAGAATCCGCCTGCCAATGCAGGGGACACGGGTTTGATCCCTGGTCCGGGAAGATCCCACATGCCGCGGAGCAACTAAGCCCATGCACCACAACTACTGAGCCTGCACTCTGGAGCCTGCAAGCCACAACTACTGAGCCCGTGTGCCACAGCTACTGAGCCTGTGTGCCACAACTACTGAAGCCTGTGTGCCGCAACTACTGAAGGCTGTGCACCTAGAGCCTATGCTCCGCAACAAGAGAAGCCACCTCAGTAAGAAGCCCGTGCACTGCAACAAAGAGTAGCCCCTGCTCGCCACAACTAAAGAAAGCCCGTGCACAGCAATGAAGACGCAACACAGCCAAAATTAAGTAAATTAATTAATTGGTTAATGAAAAAAAAAAAAGAATGAACGCACTTGGGGAATCCCCTGGTGGTCCAGTGGTTAGGACTCCTTGCTCCCATTCCAGGGGGCACGGGTTTGATCCCTGGTTGGGCAACTAAGATCCTGCAAGCCATGTAGCGTGGCCAAAAATAAAATTAAATTAAAATAGAATAAAAAAAGAATAGCACAACTTATAAAATTACACCTACTAATAATTTTCTTAACAATATAAAGGAACAAAATAGTAAAAATCGAAAGTAATTACAGTGTTATTAATAATACATTATTAATGTAATTATTCCTACTAATAAGATTGAGACTTATTCTTATTTCTATTTACTTTTCTACAGTTGAACTTTAAAAAAATTTTTAGCCAAAATTAAAAAAAAAAAGTAGTAAGAACAGGCAATAGACAAAAGTGAAAAATAAAAGAGAAAATTTTTTAAAAATCCAACAAAACCAGTGCACGTACATTAAGGAGAGGCTTTTAAACCCTTATTTTTGATTTACATTCAAAGCTTATTTGGTTATGCACATACAGATTTACTCTCTACTTACCTTCCTTTGGTTCATTTCTCTTCCTTTCTTGAAGGTACTGTATTAGGGATTTCATAAGCATCCACTGCATTATAAGGAACTTATATTTGGTATTTGGAAATAAAGGTTAAGTTATTTGGTCAAATTCGGAAAAGGAGAACAGTGGTAGATTTCCTAAATACTGGTTTACTTTGCTGCTACTAATGCTGTTTTTAAAAAAATATGCACTTAAACCAGTGGGAATTTTTTTGTTTATTTTCATCTTTTTAAATTAAAAATTCCAGCTTCTTAAAATACAACTGCAACTAATTCTTCTGCTTTTTTGTGGTATTTCAGGCATACACAAGCCAGTTTGTATCCCTTGTGATGTTTGCTCTTATGATGTGTGATGACAGGATCTCCATGCAAGAGAGACGCAAAGAGATCATGCTTGGATTGAAGCGGCTGCCTGGTATGAAGATACTCACACACTCTACTTGTTGTCTAAGGGAGTGGGAAATAAATGGGTGAAGCTGTGGCTTGTACCTATTTAGTCAGCAAGATCTTTTTACTTTACACCTGTGCGTTTAAAACCCCCACAGTGATAGCACAGAAGATTAGAAACGTTGGTCTTTTATCGGTTGCTACCCGTATGTTATTATTATTATTATTATATTGGTTTAGTTTATTGTTCTCTTTTCATAGATTTTGCTAATATTACTTCTTAACAGATTTAATTAAGGAAGTTTTGAGCATGGATGATGAAATTCAGAAACTGGCAACAGAACTTTATCACCAGAAGTCAGTCTTGATAATGGGACGTGGCTATCATTATGCTACTTGTCTTGAAGGGGCCCTAGTAAGTCTTCTCACTTACAATTTCAGAATGTTGACTTATGGACCTGGCACATAGCCATACTTTAATTTATTTATTTATTTTTAAAATTTTATTTATTTATTTATTTTTGGCTGCATTGGGTCCTCATTGCTGCATGCAGGCTTTCTCTAGTTGTGGCGAGCGGGGGCTACTCTTCGTTGTGGTGCATGGGTTTCTCATGGCGGTGGCTTCTCTTGTTGCGGAGCATGGGCTCTAGGGGGCGCGGGCTTCAGTAGTTGTGGCACACTGCTTCCGTAGTTGTGGCATGTGAGCTCTACAGCACAGGCTCAGTAGTTGTGGCACACGGGCTTAGTTGCTCCACGGCATGTGGGATCTTCCTGGACCAGGGCTCGAACCCGTGTCCCCTGCATTGGTGGGCGGATTCTTAACCACTGCACCACCAGGGAAGTCCCAGTCATACTTTTAGACTGAATGAAATAGGTGGAAGTTTTACAAAAGTGGCTTTATATTTATGCATTCTGATTTGTTTACCTTGCGGTATAACAAAGTATAACAGAATACTTAATTCAAAAGTGAAAATCAAGAAGAGTACATTTTAGCATGATACCGTGGGTTTAGCAAGGAACTTGGGTTATTTTTTTGTCCAAATATGAATAAAATAAATATTAAGTTCTCTAGGTGTGAGATTTAATTGAGGTCAAATATGAAGCAATTGGGAGATCAGTTACAAAGAAATATGAGTACATTCATGATAGTCTAAACTCTTCAAAAAGCCCTTGTGGACTTCCAGATAGTTGTTGACATTATATTTAGAAATAACGATCAGTTAACCTGTTAGCTATATTTGCACATCAGTGATCCTTTAATACTTTTGGATAAATAGACAGGGACTTCAGACATCAGATGTCTTGTGTAATATTTAAAGAATGGGTTTTTGAAAAACAGACTGAAGACTAATCTAGTTTCTTCCTATTAGAAAATCAAAGAAATCACTTACATGCACTCTGAAGGTATCCTTGCTGGTGAGTTGAAACACGGCCCTCTAGCTTTGGTGGATAAGTTGATGCCTGTCATCATGATCATCATGAGAGATCACACCTATGCCAAGTGTCAGAATGCTCTTCAGCAGGTGGTTGCTAGGCAGGTAAGTCAGGAGCTGCTGTGAGGACATCTTGGGGGGTTAAGAGTTGGGTCACTAAAGCTTATTTGAATTTTATGACATTTAAAGTGATAGACCAGTACCCATCAGGTGGCTTACAAAACATGCTTAGGTTTCCATGTGAGTAATCTGAGATACTCAGGAGTTTTGACAGGACCTAGCTCATAGTTCTCATAATACCAGAACCAAGATCAAAAATGAGGTCTTAGTCTCCAAGTCCTGTCTTCTTCAATTAGTGTATGCTGTTCTTAATTTAATATTCTTAAATGTGTATTTCAGGAGAAACTAGATTTTACATGAATATTACTGGTGCTGTGCTTAATGGAGTTTTCTTCAGATCATTTGGCTTTGTATGTAAATTTCCAAAGATGTTAGTCTCTAGTCACAATGTAGTGGTTACACACTTGGGCTTTGAAGGCAGGTAGTCCTAGAATTAAGTACCAAGCCTGGTATTTCTTAGTTGTGTGAGTTTAAGAAAGCACTGAATCTTACAAAGCTTCTGTTTCCTTGACTGTGAGTGAGACTTACCACATGGGATTGTGAGTTTAAATAAGCCTATGTCAGTGAGGCCACGTGTGAATCGTGCAGTGCAAAATTTGCACGCTCATGTGTTACAGCCCTGCTTTTGCTTAACCAGTGATTGCGAGTGTGATTTCTTTCCCAGGGACGGCCAGTGGTGATCTGTGATAAGGAAGACACTGAGACCATTAAGAACACAAAAAGAACAATCAAGGTGCCACACTCAGTGGACTGCCTGCAGGGCATTCTCAGCGTGATCCCCTTACAGTTGCTGGCCTTCCACCTGGCTGTGCTGAGAGGCTATGATGTAAGTGGTGGACCGCTTTGGTCTGGCTTTTCACCCTGGTACATTTTGATAGTTTCCTTCTAAATTTTTAGCAATAGAATTTGAGAATTCCCTCATACATATCTCTGTCACTTGTTATATTTCCATGGCCCAATGTGTAGGTTACATCCTAACATTTTCATACCCATGGACTTGAAGGAAACTTGGACATCACCTCCATGACTGGAGATTACCTGTTTTCTTTCTGTGTTTCTTAATGAGGTAGCTATTGGAAATTCTTTATTTGGGACTTTCTCACACACTGTAGGACTCTCAGCATTCCTGGTCCCTCATTCATTGTGACAACCAAAGTGACAATCAAAACATCTGCTCTTATACGTTTCTAGTGTCCCCTGAGAGGGATGCCACCTCATAGAGGACCACAGGAGTTTTTCATGTGCCGAACTGGCTCCTTTGGAATTCTTTTTCCTGATTTCAAGTCTTTTAAAGTTATATTACTATATTTTCTAATCTAATTCTTTGTAGTCTATAGTAAAGATGGTTAATGAGCATGTTTTCTGTTTTCTGTTTTTTATAATCAAAAATAATTTGCTTATAGCCATTTACCCCCCCCCCCCCAATATCTGTATAATCTCTCAAAAATTGCTGGGTTTTTTTTTTTGCAGGTTGATTTCCCGCGGAATCTAGCCAAATCTGTAACCGTAGAATAAGGAACATCTGAAACTGGGCAATTAAGCAACACAAGACACCTTTTGTATTTAAAACCTTGATTTAAAATATCACCCCCTAAGCCTTTTGTAGTAAATCCTTATTTATATATCAGTTATAATTATTCCATTCAATTTGTGATTTTTGTGAAATTACCTCATATTTTCCCAGTAATTTGTGAGGGAGTTTGAATAATGGAATCTATATTGGTATTGGTGTCAGAAAGAGATTTCGCTCTCATTTTCATTAAAGGATGCTGAGTGTTGGATTTCCGGTCCCTCCACTTCAATCTGAGAGGCGGCCAGTGAAAGAGTAGTGCATTTAATTGGAATATTTAAAGCCAACAGCAATGTACTTGGACATTTAATTCAGTTATAAAGAGAAGATGCTGTGATTTATTTGGAAATTTGTTTGTTATTTTGTTTTTAAATCAAACTGTAAATCTTAAAAACTGAAAACTTTTCTTTGTGGGATTTCTAGTTGTTAACCTTAGTCTCTCAAACTTATTGCCTGTTATCTGTATGTCAAGGTATCTTAGGAAGATAAATAGTATAGTAGTGTGTTGGTTTTCTCCAGCCCTTGATAGAAAATACTTGCACAATTTCATAGCACAAACTTTAAATTTGAGCTGCTTTGTACAATTGACAATATGATTTTAAGTTTGAAGATGGGATACGTACATGTTGTATATCCTACTCCTTGTTTTTTCATGTCCTGAAAGTGGTTTTTAATTTCCTCATATCTGTAGTTTTTTTTTTTTTTAATTACTGCTGAATGACATTTTATCTTATTCTTTGAAATCACCACACAGAGTTGCTATCAAATGTCTCAATACCAATATATTCAGAATTCTCTTCAACTTTGTCCCAGAGAAGAATTACCTGCAGTTAATTTTAACTTCTCTCACTGCCTTGTTGCATCAAACTGGTAGTACCTTTGTGCCAATTTGGAAGCTCCTTGCAGTTGTTTGGAAGATTTACAAGTCTTTTGACTAATCATTTGACTCTAAATGTATACGATGGGCTAGAATTAGAAAAAGCTATATGCTTTACACTGATATTAATGAAGGATTATATAAAATTTAGTATTACTTTCTAGGAATTTTTCTCTCTGTATATTCTGTTCTACCCCTGAAAAATATTTAGGAATGAAGAAGATATAAATAATACTGAGGTGCCTTCAGCTAGCTAGTGTCAGAAATGGAAACTTACAATTTAGATTTAAAATTTTAAAGTGGAATATTAGCTTGACACCCAAAAAGTTGTAATAATTTCTTCACGGAGCTTTTTTGGCCACACCTTGGGCGTTACAGGATAGTGTGTTTATGTTTTGGTTAAGTCCTTCTCTTTCTAAAGTTTTCACTTTTAAATTGTGAAGGTAAGATATTTAGTATAATTAAGTAAGCTCAGTCTTTTCCTTTTTCTGTGTTTGAACTTCTTGATGAGGTTACGATTTTCTAGTAGCTATTGGAAGAGAAGCATAGAATTTTGCCTTGTGTTAGGGTTAGAGAAAGAATTGGCATATTTTGAGGTAATTCAGAAGGACTCTTAGATTAAGACTAGAAACCTGTTTAAAATGAAATAGGATTACTGTTCACATCTATATAGCTACTATAGCTATATTTATCTATTTTAATTGTTTCTAATATTATTTTGTGTAGGCCTGCTAGTTTTAGTATGTGTGTAGTATCATTCTTATGTTATATTAGCATTTTATGCACATGATTTATATGGATTTGTAACATTTCCAAAGTTCAGATTAGCTTTCTAAGTGAAACTGATATGTGAAATCAATCATTAATTTTCAGTCTCTGTTTCCTCTCCCTCTCCGTGCGTGCGTGTTTGGTGTGTCTGTCTGTCTTTCTCTAGCTCTCAAGCACACATATACACTTCAGGCTAGGGTAAGTTCTAAACCAAATCTCAAAAACTAATAGTGAGAAAAAAAAAAGTGGTATTTTCCAAACAAACGTGGCTTCCATTCCCTACCCCTTCTTGCTCCCTACCCTGTTTAGCGTAGTGATGTTTAGATGCTTTTATGAATTATGAACACAAAAAATACTGTAATGAGGCAAACTGCTAATAAGTGCGGATGCTCAGTTAAAACCAGTATAATACAGGATAAGAAAATCTGATTTTTCCAGAAAGATATTCTACAAAAGGAGTCCTTTCTGTCAAAATTCTTTCTTGTAGTACATTTAAAATTTAAATTCACTCATGTATAACTTAGAGTTCCTTACCGCAGGTCATGAGCCCTTTGTAGGCCAGAGGTCATGTTAGCATCTAACACATGGCCAAGTACACGATTGTAACTTTGGCATCAGTCAGCTTTTCTGTCTTTTTAAATCACCTATGCCATAGGAATAGATGGTAGGAGGAAAGTTAATGTTAACTCTTTTTAGTTTGTTATAACTCTGTCAACACCCTATTATGGGAAAGTCACTGTGCTAGAAACTGAAAAATACATCCTGTTTAAAGCAAAGTCCACTTGTCCCCAGATGGACTCATCACTCGTGGAGACTAGGATCATTGGAAGGCACAGGGTGAGAGAGTAGAAAAATGAAGTTGAGCTGTTAAATGTTGTGAGTGGATTTGTTCACTTAAATCATGGTCCAAGTTTTGGTGCATATAATGTTCCTAAGAGGTGAAGTGCATTTTGTAGAGTAAGCTGTTATCACAGGCGGTAGATCCATGTGTCTGTGGTCCTCTAAGGAACAGCAGTCATTAGATTCAAAGGTGAAAACAGTCAAGCATCACAACTAAAAGGGAACTGACATGACACAGTGTGATGTGCAGATGGGGCTGTCAGAGTGCTAATAAAGATTTTCTCTCTTAGGTTCCTAGGAAATTGTTTCCGAGATGACATTGTCTTATCCTTTTGAATACAGGTCTCTTGACCTGAGTTAATTATGAGGATGAGAGGAAAAGAGCCCCTTTTTAGCTCCTTGGTAGCATTCCTTTGACACATTTCTATAACTCTTCAAAGAAGGAAAACCAGCTGAAATGTTTGCTTTAACAAACATATTTTAAGAAGTCCTTTGGGATCAGTTTCCTCTCTCTCTCTCTTTTTTTTTAAATTAGGATATATACTATAGCAATAAAAGGGAACGACTCATGTTACTTACTTATTGTATGCTACAACTTAAGTGATTTTTCTAAAAAGCACAATGTCGTTGAAAATATTTATTTAAAAAGAATTCAGAGCTCACATTGAATTTGTGAAGGCCAAAGAAATTGAAGGGAATGGTAAAGAAAGATAAAGAAGTCTTATATCCACATATTTAGTAGATGTTGTATACCAGAATACCAGGTGGTGTTCTACCTGCGAAAACATATTTCAGATTACTTTCTTTGTTTTTAGTGTTAGAGCCTCAGGTTTAAAAGTTTTAACAATTAAATCATTTTTCCCCCACAATATTTAAAGATTGTTAATCTATCAGTATTTCCCTAGCTTGATGAATTTAACTGTATCTTTAGATCTGTGACATGATAACCAGTAGGAATGGTAATATTAGCTTTGAACCAATAGTATCCAGGGTTAAAATAAAAATCATAGTTAACTAGCAAAACCGTAAAGTTATGCCATATTAACTTGTGAGTCTGTAATAGCTTGATATCAATGTTACGGAATATCCATAAATAATGGCTAACGAGAACTTCTTAGGAAATTCTCAAATTACCTTTCTTACTACACTAGTTTTCAGAATGAATATAGAAGTGATCCTGTTAGCTTTTTAAAACTGTTCTGCCGTTAATTTTTATTTTTTGCTTAAATAAAACTTTCAGTATTTGTTTAAATTATATTTCTTGTGAGCTAGAAATTTTAGAATCATCCTGCCTTTGTTTCAGTTTTCTGTTCTTCAAGATGAATGTTTAGTTTACTGAGCCAGTTGGTCATTTCTTCCTCATGTCTTCTGAGTCCAGTGACTATAATTCTGAACTGTGAATAAGTTACCAAAAACTTGCTGAGAATTGCATTTTGAAGCAATTTGCCAATATTTGAAGTGTATACATGTTTGTCATTGTGTTAAAGATTATATTGTACTAAGAATGTAGCCAATGTTTAGTTGTTGGTAAACATTTTTGATGCTAAAAGTTTATTCATTACTGTTGCTTTTAAAAAGAAGAAATATTACATAAATATATTTAAAAGTCACGTCTTCACTCCAACTTCCTAATTATTTAAAAAGGATTGTTAGATAAAACAAAGGTTCTACTTTTTCTGATGTTATACTCTGTAAATATTATACTTTCTCAAGTCTTTTAGAACTTTTTGTGACACTATGTTGTTTTTAGCAAATTTACTAAAATTTGGGTGTATGCAGTGATCAGCAACTTTGTTTAAGTGAATTGATAGTTGCAAAAGAAGGATATTTAAGATGGGTGAATAGCAAGTACAGCATATACTCCAAATCTAAAGTTTCTGTAGTATCTGGCAATCTCTTAATCATTGAACAAAGAGTCCTTTTACAGGATCCTTTTATAAACAGCAAGCTAAAATCTCTATGCCTAGTGCTTACAGCACTTGCTGTGTTTTGCAGGAGACAGAGTTATGCCAGGGTGGTTTGAATGAATAGATGTGCTGTGTTGCCTTCCCATAGAATTGAGCCCAATCTCTCCTCTCTCTTTCACCCTGTGTTGCTCTGCAGCAAAGCCCAGATCCACACCAGCATGGATCATTTTTTCCACAGGCCACATTTTTTTACATAAAATTTAGCTTTACTCCTAGTGAAAGGTTTTCTTCAGATTCTCTTCAGTTCACTATCAGTAAGTATTTACCGAGTGCATATTAAAGGCCAAGAAATAATCTCCCTAAAAATTAAGAGGCCACTTTTCATTGAAGTGGATTTGAGGAAAAATAAGTTCTTTAATTTTTTGGGTGAAGGAAAGAAGTCCTTAAGTTTCTCCCATTAATCTGAGGTTAAGTTCTATCTAATTAAAAAAAAATGATGTAGAAGCTTTATTAGTTTAACAAGCATCCTGGAGATAAAAAGTAATCTTGTAGGGCTTCCCTGGTGGCGCAGTGGTTGAGAGTCTGCCTGCCGATGCAGGGCACACGGGTTCGTGCCCCGGTCCGGGAAGATCCCACATGCCGCGGAGCGGCTGGGCCGGTGAGCCATGGCCGCTGAGCCTGTGCGTCCAGCGCCTGTGCTCCTCAACGGGAGAGGCCACAACAGTGAGAGGCCCGCGTACCACAAAAAAAAAAAAAAAGTAATCTTGTAATAATATACAGAGAAGTTGCCAGGTTATAGGTCATTTAACCAGCTGACCCCTCCCCAGGAAGTGTATATGTAATAAGATAAATTTATTATTCTCTTTTTGGTTAGCATGTACACAAGAGATTATTTCCAAGGTTGAAAAGACTATTTGTGAACTTCATATTAACATGATTCATTGACTCAAAACGCCAAGGTTGGGCTTCCCTGGTGGTGCAGTGGTTGAGAGTCCGCCTGCCGATGCAGGGGACACGGGTTCGTGCCCCGGTCTGGGAGGATCCCACATGCCGCGGAGCGGCTGGGCCCGTGAGCCATGGCCGCTGAGCCTGTGCGTCCAGAGCCTGTGCTCTGCAACGAGAGAGGCCACAGCAGTGAGAGGCCCACATACCGCAAAAAAAAAAAAACAAAAAAACAAAAAAACGCCTAGGTTCACACATGTATTTCTTATAGAGAATGCTGTTATGTAGCCATATTTCCTTTTTCATATTTCAAAAAATTTTTGATATGGAATATGGATGTGTAATTGAAAATATGGAATAAAAAACAGAGCTTGTAAACAGTTGGAGAAGTGCACTCTGGATAGAATTATAGTTATTTCCTTCCCATTCATTTATCAATCTGCCTTTGTATATGTTTATATAAAATTAAAAAGACTTTATGCCTATTAGAATGAAAGCAATTGGCATGTTTTCATATGCTCTTAATTTCTGCAGTTTAGCGACCGATTGCATTATTTCTAACAATGAGAATAAGGTACATTGTGGAACTCACAGCTATTGCACACCCAGGGGATATTTAGAGGTTAATTTTTGCCTCCATCACTTAGCTCTGTATGCTTCGAAATGGAGATAAATATGGTGAGGTCTTAGAAGGAAAATGGCCAGAATTCCCAAAGCCTGGAATATAGGTAAATACTCATTGAGAGTTCTAGATGAACTATACCTAAAAGGCAAATGATCACTTGTTCTTAACTAATATATTCTTACTTTGTGAGACCCAAAGGTTGATATCCATTAGTTTTAGATTGTCGTGCAATAGCCAGGGTGCAAAGGTCTAGATGTGTCAGGATCACTACAGTTTGTTTCTGCCAACGGCCCCTTTCAGGTGACACTGTTGTTGGCATTAAGAAAAGCCAGTGTGGCATCAGTCAAGGATGTTTTACTATGGCAAGTTCAATGTGAGACGGACTCGTTAGAAAGCTTTGTCTTCAAATAATGCCCCTAACTGGGATGGAAAATAGTCTGAGACGATAAAGACTTTCAGTTTCTAGGTAATCAAAATTGCATTAAATTCAGGTTTCTTTCTGTTAGACTTGAATGTATCTAGCCAGTGTGATTTATGGGGACTTCTGGTGGTTGTTGTTTTTTCCTATTTACTTTGTACATAGAGTTGTTTTGAAATATTGAGCACATTTGCTTTGAATTTTATCTCTTGCTTTCTGTTTTGTATTTGTCGTTTGAATAAAATTATAAACCCAATATTGATTTTATTCTTAATTCACTTTTACTGCTGCTATGGAGAAACCTAGGAACTGTGGGAGATCTTCGTAGGATTTCTGTCTTATGTTCTTGGTTATTAACTTGGAATCATGTGTCACTGAAGTTCAAAGCATTTCTTTCTTTGAAAGAAACCAAAAATTAATTTTAAAACTTCTTCATATAGGTAGTCTTTTTCTGTGCTTTAAGTGAAGTGGAAAAATATACTGGCCTCTGAGCGCAGAATTCACTTTACTGACACAACGTTAGTAACTTAAGTACTTTGAGTTGTTTTCTTAGGAGAGACAGATTTATATCAATTTATTTGCAAATTCCTGGTTGTTCCTGTGACAGAACACAGGAATGAAGGGCAGTGACTGAGATTCCCCAAGATAGAGAAAAGTTAGCTGCCTTACAGACACATTGGTCTCTTCAATTTGACCTTCCCAAAGTGTGATGCTCTTAAGTTAATGGTTCTCGACTCCTTTGGGCTTAATATGCTGAAATGAAGTAAGGGCAGCTCTGAGAATGTTGACAATCACCCTATCAGAAGATAGGGCTGATTTTTAATGTTATTTTTAAAATTAAAGAATCTATAATGGCTTGGCTTTTGCTCAAATAGGATGCCTCAAAATTTAATCATTATTTAAATAGATATTCTCTTCACAAAAATTTAACAGCCAAGTCTTGCTTTTCTTGTCAATCTTAACCTTGTGCTGTCCAGTGTACTGGGTACACCAGGTACACAGATCATATGAAACGGGACCCATGGACAGATGAACTCAGCGTAAACAACATATATCTCTGTGTGCCTGCCATAGCAGTTGCTTAATAAAATACTTGCTGACCTAAGTTATAGTCTAAGTAGCATTTTTTTCCCCTTATTTTTTCTTTCAGTGCCTTTACTTGCTGAGTTAGAGTTTGGTCAAGAAATTGTAAATCACTACTGGCATTTCCAGTAGGAAAGGATTTAATAGGGAGAATTGGGTTTACACAGCCGTTAATTCTGGGAAATGCAGATCAGGGAGGGCACTGTGAAATCTGCCAGTGTAGGAATTGCAGCGAGCTACTGTCGGTGATCTCAGCTGTCCAAAGCATCGGGGTGGATGATTGTCAGGAAGATATCGGTGAGTCCCACATCAGCTATCTGATGCCCATTAGTCTGTTTGCAGTTGCCACTAGAGAATAGTATTTTTACTTCTCTTTTCCCTTCCAAATTGTGCGCAAATGGCTCTCATTGGTGAAATCTAATTGTATCTCTGTGTACAGGTATCCAGTAGAGGGGAGAATTTAGAAGGGTGAGGATAGTACAGAATATTGAACAGATGTTGTCCATCACAGTTCACCCTTTGGAATACACAGCATCTATACTTACCTTTGTATCCATGTTTAAATTTCCAAAGAAGAACAAAAAGAATATCATGATTCTGCCTGATACACAGCAACTATCCCTGTTGAAACAAAGATGCAGTCACCTTCCCAAGAAAAGGAGATACATTTCATGAATTTCTCTATCCATCTCTGTGTGATGTTTATTCCTCTTCCTTAAAAACAATCCCCCTTGTTATGAAAGTCTTATGTAGTCTTAAGTAGAATAATTGGAAGGAGAAGGGGGAAAAGTTGATTTATTACATAAATAAATGTGTGTGTGTATACATATATATATATAAATATATATAATTGTGCAGGGACACGGGTTCGAGCCCTGGTCCGGGAACATCCCCACATGCTGTGGAGCAACTAAGCCTGTGTGCTACAACTACAGAGCCTGCTCTCTAGAGCCCGCGAGCCACAACTGCTGAGCCTGCGCCCTAGAGCCCATGAGCCACAACTACTGAGCCTGCGTGTCACAACTACTGAAGCCTGTGCACCTAGAGCCTGTGCTCTGCAACAGCAGAAGCCACCACAGTGAGAAGCCTGTGCACTGCAATGAAGAGTAGACCCCACTCACTGCAACTAGAGAAAAAGCCCATGCGCAGCAACAGAGACCCAGCGCAGCCAAAAATAAATAAATTAATTTTTAAAAAAAGGAAGATGGAAAAATATATTGCCTAATCAACAAAAACTGGGGCTCTCACTAAAGGATCTCTCAAAGATAAACGCCAAGGTGAGGGGAAAATGATCCCAGAAAGATTTGAGATGCAACATAAATGAATGGTGAGCAAAGAAACACTGAAATGAGGGTAAATCTAGAGCACTGCCTGTCCAAAACAGTAATAATAATTTTTTAAATTTGAGAAGCTATAGAACAATCCATGATAAAATGCTAGACAATAATATAAGTTGGGAGTGGGGGAGCATGGTTAAAACATAGTAAGTCCCTTTTTATTATGTGAGAGGAGGGTAAAGATAATAACTTTGGATTTTGTTAAGTTAAATATATGCATGTTAACATTTTTATGATATAGGGTATAGTTTCCAAAGTGATAGAAAAAAATAGAATTTGGGAAATATATCCAAATACATTGGTAATAAACAATGTAGGAGACATTTAAAACAGGGACAGAGAAAAGCTGAATGTGAAAATGTTCACTAGGCAAATCCTAATTCATGGAAAATTGAGGGAGCTATAATAATATAAGATAGATTTTAAATAAAAAACGTTAGTTGAAAATTGTGCAGCTGCTATGGAAAACAGTATGGCAGTTCCTCAAAAAGTTAAACATAGAACTACCATATGATTCAGCAATTCCATTCCTAGCTATATACTCAATAGAACTGAAAACAGGGACTCAAGCAAATATTTGTGTGCCGATGTTTATAGCAGCATTATTCACAATAGCCAAAAGGTAGAAACAACCTAGGTGTCCATTAACAGGTGAATGGATAAACAGAATGGTGACAAATACATACAGTGGAATATTATTGGGCCATAAAAAGGAATGAAGTGTTGATACATTCCAAAACATGGGTGAACCTTGAAAATACGGTAAGTGAAATAATTAGACACAGAAGCACAAATATTATATGATTCTGCTTATGAAATATCTAGGCAAATTCATAGAGACAAAGTATTAGATTAGAGGTTAACAGCGTCTGGGGGAAGGATGAATGGGTAGTTATTGCTTATGGGTAGAGAGTTTCCATTTGGGGTGATAAAAAATTTTGAAAATAGACAGTGATGGTGATTTCACAGCATTGTGAATGTAATTAATACCACTGAATTATTCACTTAAAAATGGTTAAAATGCCGAACTTTGTTATATATATTTTACCACAATAAATTTGTTTTTACATCTTTATTGGAGTATAATTGCTTTACAATGGTGTGTTAGTTTCTGCTGTATAACAAAGTGAATCCGCTGTACGTATACATATATCCCCATATCCCCTCCCTCTTGAGACTCCCTCCCACCCTCCCTATCCCACGCCTCTAGGTCATCACAAAGCATCGAGCTGATCTCCCCGTGTGATGCAGCTGCTTCCCACTCGCTATCTATTTTACATTTGGTAGTGTATGTCAGTGCTACTCTCTCACTTCGTCTCAACTTCCCCTCCCTGCCATGTCCTCAAGTCTGTTCTCTACGTCTGCGTCTTTATTCCTGCCCTGCCACTAAGTTCGTCAGTACTATTTTTTAAGATTCCATATATATGCGTTATATATATGCATAACGGTATTTTTCTCTTTCTTATTTCACTCTATGACGGACTCTAGGTCCATCCACCTACAATAAAATTAAAATTAGAAAAAAAATCCATAGACAAAGATTTTTTATCATGTAATAATAAAAGTTTTAATTCAACCGGTATTGTAAGGCTTTTTAGTTTTTGCTAAATGGTGGATGTACCTTTGTATCTCATTATGGTTTTACCTTGTGCTTCCTTGATTACTAATGAGTTGAGTGTCTTTTTTTATGCTTATTGACCACTTTCTTTTTTTTTTCTTTTTGTAAAGTGTCTGATCAAGTCTTTTCAAAATCAGTTTTTGAAAACTGGATGATCTGTTGTTTACTCTTTGGTTTATAGGAGCTCTTTATATATCCTGGATTCTGGTTCTTTGTTACGTGTATTGCTATTGTCTTCTCTCACTTGTGATTTCTCTTTTCATTTTCTTTTTGGTATCATATAGAAATTCTTGACTTTAACATAGTCAAATTTATCATTATTTTCCCTTTATGGTTTGTGTTTTTATGTGAATTGTTGGATAAATCCTTCTTCCTAGGTCATAAGTATATTCTCCTGTATTGTCTTCTAAAACCCTTACAAGCTTTGTTTTCATCCTTGGATTAAAAATCCTTAGATTTTTAGTACACCTGGAATTAATTCTGAGTTTGGTGTGGGGTAGGGATTCATTTTAAATTATTTTTATGTGGATGCCATAATTCCCTGCACTATTTACCAAAACACTCACCCTTTCGCAATTTCCCTGCAATGCCACCTCTTATATCAAGTGTTCACATGTGTGGATCTGTTTCCCTGGGCTATTTGTCTCTGTACCAATTCAACATTATTCCCATTATGTAGCTTCATAAAAAGTCTTGATATCTGATAGGGCAACTCTCCTCTCACTGTTTTTCTTCTTGAATGACTTGGTTATTCTTTGCCCTTTGCATGTACTTATATAGAAATTTTAGAAACAACTTGTCAAGTTGCACAAACACAACTGGTGACATTTTTATTGGGATTGCATTAATTTCATAAATGAATATGGGGAAAATGTCATGTTTCATGCCACAGTTTCATGGCATTGAGTCTTCCAGTCTATATACGTGGTTTGAGCACATGTCTCTACTTAAGTCTTCATTAATGACTCAATTTCTGTAATTTTAATCCATAGAGGCTGTAGTAGGCTGCATGATGACCCCCACAGATATCAGGTCCATATAAGGACCTGATATGCCTTACCATATAAGGCAACCTATATATGTTGCCTTATATGGTAAGAGGATCTTTGCAGATGTGATTAAATTAAGGAGCTTGAGATGGGGAGATTATCCTGGATTATTCAAGTGGGGCCTCCGTGTATGTATCATTATAAGTAGGAGGCAGAGGGAGATTTAGCACAGAAGAAGATGTGAAGGCAGTTTGACCACAGACACAGAGATTGGAGTGATGTGGCCACAAACCAAGGAATGCCAGCAGCCACCACAAGCCGGAAGAGCCAAGAAAAGGACTTTCCCCAGATTCTCCAGAGGGAGAGTGGCCCTACCAACACCTTGATTTCTGCTCAGTGATACTTATTTCAGACTTTTGGCCTCCAGAACTGTGAGAGAATAAATCTCTATTGTTTTAAATCACCAAGTTTGTGGTAATTTGTTAAGCAGCCACAAGGAAACTAATTCAGAGAAACTGTGCATCTTTTGTTATATTTATCCCTAGGTATTTGATAGTTTTTGTTTTTCTTATAAATGGTATCTTCTAAAAAATTTCATTTTCTAGCTCTTTGTTGCTGGTATAAGAGAATACGATGAGATTTTGTATGTTGACTTTTTTTTTTGCTGCAGCGTTGCTAAACTCCCATTAATTCTCATGGATTTTTCTTTGTACACAGTCATGCTACCTGTGAATAGTAACAGGTTTGTTTCTTCCTTTCTAATCCCTACACATTTTAAAAAGTTGCCTTACTGTGTTGCCTAGGACATCCAGTACAATTTGAATAGAAATGGTAATAGGAACTTCCTTGTTTTGTTCCTTACCTCAATTTTCAATGTTTTGAAGACTTTCCACATTTTACCTTTTTTTTATATTTGCTGTAGATTTTTGTAGACATCCTTTATCAGGTTAAGGAAGTTTTTCCCTCAAATTTTGGTTTGCTAAGTATTTAAAAAAAAATACCATATGGCTGCTTAGGTATAACAAAAGCTTTTTCTGCTTCTTTTGAGATGGTCATGTTATTTTCTTCCTTTAATCTGCTAATGAAGCAGGTTACATTACCTTCCCAGGGTAAACTCAGTTTGGTCATTTATAGGCTGTAAATTTCCTTCTACAAATTGCTTTACGTTGTAGTGTGTAATATTTGGCATATCCGTTCAAAATATTGATGTTTTCGAATTTCCATTATCAGTTCTTCTTTGACTCATGGCTTACTTAGAAGGGTTTCTTAATTTTCCGACACGATTCTAGTTATCTTTTTGTTACTGATGTCTAACGTGGTCAGAGAATATACTCTGAATCATTTTAATCTTTTGGATGCCTGCTTTCAGTCTGGAATATGGTCAATTTTTTCAAGTGTTCTATGTGTACTTGTCTTTAATATGATGATTATGCTGTTGCTGGGTATAGTATTCTATATCTATCCATTAGGTTGTATGTCAATTGTGTTGTTCAAATCTTATATATCCTCATTGATTGTTTGCTTGTTCTGTCAATAACTGAGAGAGATCCACTATGACAGTGGAACTATCTCATTTCTTCTCATATTACTGCTTTATATGTTTCTTCTCATATATTTGCTTTAGATATTTTGATACTATATTTAGGTGTATACATACTTCAAATTGTTATTGATGAATTAAATTTTTTTTTCTTATAAAAGAACCTTCTTTATCCTCTAGTCATAATTTTTACTTTAAGATTCAGTTTGGGGACTTCCCTGGTGGCGCAGTGGTTAAGAATCCACCTGCCAATGCAGGGGACACGGGTTCGAGCCCTGGTCCAGGGAGATCCCACATGCCGCGGAGCAGCTAAGCCTGTGTGCCACAAATACTGAGCCTGCGCTCTAGAGCCCGCGAGCCACAACTACTGAGCCCGCGTGCCACAACTACTGAAGCCCGTGTACCTAGAGCCTGTGCTCTGCAACAAGAGAAGCCACCGCAATGAGAAGCCTGTGTACTGCAACGAAGAGTAGCCCCCGCTCGCCACAACTAGAGAAAGCCGGCATGCAACAACGAAGACCCAACACAGCCAAAGATAAACAAATAAATAAATTTATATAAAAAAATGATTCAGTTTGTCAGTAATACAGTCACACCAATTTTCTGCTGGTTAATATTTGCATGATATATATTTTTCATCTTTTTATTTTCAACCTTTTTGGATCCTTTTGTTTTAGATACAAACTATTGTAAACAGCAAAACATTAGATTTTTAAAAATCCAATTTGAAAATATTTGTCTTTTAAATAGAGCAATTTATATTTAAAATGTAATTTAGGTTCATGTAGGTTTATACCTAGAGTTTTATTTTGTTCCTTCTCTTTGACCTGCCAGTCCTGTGTTTCTTTTTCTCTCCTTTTTAGGCTCCTCTTTGGATTCAGTATTTTTTTATCATCCCGTTTTTTTTCACTTCTGTCTGTTTGGATATTATACTCTGTCTCTGTCCTTTTAAGGGTTACTGTAGAAATCACAATATTCTTATATAACATATCAAAATCTGAAGTTGATCTATGTTATCCTCCTCCCAGACTGTGGAAGGACCTTAGGAAATTTTAACTTTGTTTCCCCACTCCTTACTCATATGTTATAATTAACATATATTTAAATTATACTATGTAACCTCATAAGAAATTATTATTCTTTTATATGGTCATTGTTCATTTAGATTTATGCACATTTATCTTTATTCATTCTTGCTTATCATGCCTGTGTCTGGGATTTCTTCCTTTGGGTTTCCTTTGGTGATGGACTGCTAGAGGCACATTCTCTTTGATTTTACTTGTCTGAATATGTCTTTATTTTTCTGGGCATAGAATTCCAGGTAGGTAGTTATTTCTTTAAGCATATAATCTCTTTGCTTCCATTGTGGCTGAGGAGATAGTCTATTGTTCTTAAAAGGAATCTGTAATTTCTCTATGGTGCTTTTTAGGATCTCCTCCTCAGTTTTGATGGTCTGCAGCTTTGCTCTGTTGTTTCTAAGTGTGGATTTCTTTTTTTTTTTTTTGCGGTACGCGGGCCTCTCACTGTTGTGGCCTCTCCCGTGGCGGAGCACAGGCTCCAGACGCGCAGGCTCAGCGGCCATGGCTCACGGGTCCAGCCGCTCTGCAGCATGTGGGATCTTCCCGGACCGGGGCACAAACCCGTGTCCCCTGCATCGGCAGGCGGACTCTCAACCACTGCGCCACCAGGGAAGCCCGGATTGCTTTTTATTTACCCTATTTGGGATTCACTGAGCTTGACTTCATGGATTTTGAATTGGAAAAGTCTCATCTAGTAACTCTTTGAATATCTTCCCTTCTCCATTTAGCCTCTCATTTCCTTCTGCTACCCTGTAGACATGTGTTAGGCCATCTCACCCTATCCTCCATGTCTCTTAACCTCTCAGGCATATTTTTCATCTTTTTGTCTCTCTGTGAATCATTCCAGATGATTTCTTCTAATCTGTCTTCTGGTTCACTAGTTTACTCTTAGCTGTGTCTAATTTGTTCTGAAAGCAATTCTTTGAGTTTTTTTTTTTAAGAACTTTGTTAAGGAATACTTTATATACTGTAAGCTTTATCCATTTTCACTGTAGAATTCAACAAGTTTTTGAAAATTTGTAGAGTTGTGCAATCATCATCACATTCCAGTTGTAGAATATTTTTATCTCCCCAGAAAGTTCCTTTGTGCCTGATGACAGTCAATCCACTGACTTTTAAAATTTCAATGATTTTATCTATCTATGTAAATATAGAAATACATAATATTTACTATAATATATTTATATAATATTTAATATAAATATATTTGTATATTTAACATAACTATACATATATATATTTGTGTGTGTGTGTGTGTGTGTGTGTGTGTGTGTGTGTGCTTTTTGGTTATTTTTCAACTTTGGTCACTATTTTCTCTTCCTTGAAGCTTTTTTCAACCTTGTCTTTTACTTTTTTAAACATGATATGCAGAGTTATTTTTAATTCTATGCCTTTTATTTCCAGTATCAGGGTAGTCTGTTGTTTCTGCTGACATTCACTCCTAGTGTGTTTGTGTTTATATATCTTTGTGTGTTTTGTTCATTTTGACTGTCAGTTCCTCAGAGAATTACTTTTGGGAATTCTTTGAAGCCTAGGTTGAAGGTGCCTTCCTTCAGAGAGGTTTTGCATTTATTTCCATGAGGTGCCTAAGACTCTACCAGTCCAGAATTGCTTTCTACATTCATGGTTTGAGATTTTTGCCATCAAGTGATGTGAATTTGGGGCTTAAATGTACACAACACTAACTCCTAAAGGACCTGATTGGTATCTGGTCATCATTGTTTCCCAATAAAATTTTACAAAGAGAGACTACCATGTCGCCCTTAGAGACATGTCTCCTTTTAGGCCTTGGGGAAGTAGCTCTCAAATTTTAGTGTGCCTGAGAAGCCTATTAAAAAGTACAGATTGGGCTTCCCTGCTGGCACAGTGGTTGAGAGTCCGCCTGCCGATGCAGGGGACGTGGGTTTGTGCCCTGGTCTGGGAAGATCCCACATGCCGTGGAGCGGCTGGGCCCGTGAGCCATGGCCACTGAGTCTGCGCGTCCGGAGCCTGTGCTCCGCAACGGGAGAGGCCACAACAGTGAGAGGCCCGCGTACCGAAAAAAAAAAAAAAAAAAAAAAGTGCAGATTCTCAGGTCAACAGCAGAGACTGTGATTCAGTGAGTGGAGTTGCAGTCCAGGAATCTGCATTTCTAACAATCACCAAAGATAATCTGGGTACAGGTGGCCAAGAGCCACACTTCGAGAAACATCACCTTTAGATCTCATAGCTTCATTGGGTCCACTGTACAACCTCTTTATATTCATGGGCCAACCTACTTAAGTCTATTCTTTAGACCATGGTATGGGAGGGAGCACTGTGTGCTCCTGCAGATCTGATTCTGAGTGAAATAATAAGAGAAAAAGTACCTTGTATACTGTGGTATTGTGATTTATAATAAATGTATATTTGGTCTTTGTCTAGTTTCTGGCACAGAGCTCCTAAAACCTTGGAATTTCCTGAGTGATGAGCATCATAAGATGCTCTTATTGTGTTAATGAGGTGACTTATGGAAAGCTCCTAGGTCACCTAAGGATGGGGGCTGGTTGCCAGGGGAACCAACCACGTGATTAGAGGGTTAGAACTTTTAGTCCCATCCCCTGATTTCCAGGGAGCGGAGAAGGGCTGGAGGTCGAACCAGTCAACAATGGCCAATGATTTAATCAACCGTGCTTATATGAGGAAGCTTCCAGAAAACTCCAGAAGGACGGTGTTTAGAGCTTCCGGGTTGGTGAACACGTGGAGGTGCTGGGAGAGCATGGAAGCTGCATGCCCCTTCCCCATATGTTGCCTTATGCATCTCTTCTATCTGGCTGTTAATTCATATTCTTTAATATCCTTTGTAATAAACCAATAATCTGGTGAGTAACCAGGTTTCCTGAGTTCTGTGAGCTGCTCTACCAAATGAATTGAACCCAAGGCGGGGGTGGGGGGGGGTCATGGGAGGGTCTGATTTATAGCTAGCCAGAAGCACAGGTAACAACCTGGCTTTGTGATTGGCATCTAAAGTGGAGGGCAGTCTTGTGCGAATGAGCCCTTATCCTGTGGAATCTGATGCTATCTCCAGGTAGAGAGTGTCAGAATTGAATTAATTGCTTGGTGGTGTGGGGAACCATTCCCCCCATTGGAATTGATATCAAATTATTAATATAGTTGTTCAAATATTTACAACACTTTGAAGGAAGTAATGATGTAAAAGGCCTCATTTATGCAAAAAGTTGTTTTGCTTCTCTTTTCTTGCTCCCCAGTTGGTGCAGGGCTAAGCAGAGGCGTTATTTTTTTGGTGTGATGCTTAGACTGAAACACACTAAGATAAGCCAATTTGTCCTCCTCTAAAAGTCATTTTGGGCTCCCACATACCCTGGGCTGAGTTGGAAATGTGTGAATTGAAGCCTGAGTTGAGATTGAAAAAAGATAGTGAACTGTGGTCATGAAGCCCTTAAACACTTATTACCTGAGAAAATGTGTATAAAGGGACTTTTAATCCTGTAATGTATGTAACATATGTGATATATGTAGCATATGGAAGGGGAAACTTACCAGAAATGTGAATGGGAAGTAGGTAATAGAGAGAGAGAGATGGTATTACTTATTCTCTATTAAATTAAGAACTTTAAAAAGTAAGCACAGAGCTTCCCTGGTGGCGCAGTGGTTGAGAGTCCGCCTGCCAATGCTAGGGGACGCGGGTTCGTGCCCCGGTCTGGGAAGATCCCACGTGCCCTGGAGCAGCTGGGTCCGTGAGCCATGGCCGCTGACCCTGCGCGTCCGGAGCCTGTGCTCCGCAACGGGAGAGGCCACAACAGTGAGAGGCCTGCGTACAAAAAAAAAAAAAAAAAAAAAAAAGTAAGCACAACTATAGCAAGCCAGGTTTTTTTTTTTACAAAAGGGAAATCCAAAATTTGACCAAACTTAATAAATAACCTTAACTCTATGTATTCTAAGCTCACTGTATCTCTGCAGGTCTGGTTTCCTGGTATCTCAAGGAGAACATTTCAGGTAAAAGC
The DNA here is from genome assembly GCF_011762595.2 of Tursiops truncatus. Lineage (NCBI taxonomy): Eukaryota > Metazoa > Chordata > Mammalia > Artiodactyla > Delphinidae > Tursiops > Tursiops truncatus. Next base: position 30,776,191 of record NC_047047.1, read on the forward strand.
CAAATGATTCTCAATCATAAATCTCATGCTTTATACACTTGAAGATAATAAAGTCCTTGATGCCAGTTAATTTCACTTTTCTTTTCTATTATCAATGCCCCTGTCCTTTTGAAAACTGGAATGTGGAATCCAATGTGGCAAATGGTAAGAAGTGGGAAATGCTACTGGAAAATAATCTGATGTCAATTTACTTTTCTCCTGGAGTAGAGCAATCCTTTCCCCCAGTGGTTGGGCCCGGACCATCAGCCTCGGGTGAGCAGACAGAGAGGGTGGCTGTCACTGCTGCATTCTCTGAAGATCTCTCTTGTTGGAGGGACCAGAGATCCCCGCTTGGGTGTAAGTAGATCAGACATATCTGGACATGTCTGAACGGATGGGCGGGGCCCCCCAGATGCCTCTTTGGGTGAGGGCCTGAGCAGCCTCCTGTGGATTAGACTAACCCTTTGACCTCAGCCGCTGGAGGGGAGGGTACACTGAGATGGGCCAGGTGCCACCACTTGGACTGGCCTTTGGATATGTGGCTGGGTTCTTCGGATGGCAGGGGCATCTTCTGCTACAAATGTCAATAAGACAATTAGACAGTGTGTACAGCAGCCTGGTTTGATGCTTACTAATTGAACAGAAACCACGGGACATGAGGGCTTCTCTGCAGCTTCACCACATACCAGAGGGTGCCCTGACTTCCAGGGAGAGTGCAGAGGTGATGGGGACCCTGTGGACACCACCGAGGGATAGCCTACACTACATCTGTGTTGCAGTGGATGTGTTCAAGGGCACGTCTAATTACACCCCCTAAGATGCTCTGTGAACAGGTGGGAGAAAAACCCAGAGCAAAGGTGGGTTACAGCTGCCCATATGTTAATATTATTTCATTGGCCCTGCAGGCTTGTGGGGCCCAAGGAAACTTGGGTTACATTAAAAAAGGAAAAGCATACTGTAGTTGGCAAACAAAATGTGTCTTTGTGTGTGTGTGTGAGAGAGAGAGAGAGAGAGAGAGAGAAAGAAAGAGAGAGAGAGAGAAATGAGCTTTCATTTAGAAGCTTTGGCCGTGGTTTCAACTGGTTCCTCTCCACTTTTTAAATGATATTTTCTGAGCCTGGAAACCAAGCAGGCAGATCATGGAATTTTGGCTGGAGATGTTTTTAAAAAATGTAGACTAGCAGTGAAAAAGGAGGCGGGAATATGGCTGGGAGGCTTTTATGGGCTGCAAACCAAGCAGGGTTACCATGGTGGTGCTTCTGCTGTTTATATAAACAAAGGATTTTCCTGACAAACATACTTCATATTTAATAATCCTCAATCCACAGTGTGTAGCTAGTTCAAGCCATCTGGACTTGAGTAGAATTTTATTATTTCGCGAGGCTGTTTTCAGGCATCCTGTATCACTTCAAAATTAAGTGTTAAGTACCGATATCTTGAAGTGCAAGGGTGAGAGGTGTCTAATAATTGGAAGAGAGTTTAACCTGCAATATGACAATGTAAAACAGGCTTTTCACAGATCTACAGTCTACTGGGCCAGCCTCCGCTGCCATTTTAATTCAGTTCACGTGCCTGACAAAACACTTACCCCACCTCCCTAACTTCCCGGTCTCTCTTAAGAGCACTGCAGTCTCCCAACTGACCATGCTTCATATTGCCATTGCCCCGGATGGTAGCCCACATCCAATTATTTGTGAAGTCTTAACAAGCTCCTGTATTGTGACAAGACTCATTTGGTTATTAGTAAGGAAAAAACCTACTCTAAGTGAAGCACAAAAGGGGATTTATTGGTTCATGTAACTGGAAAGGCAGGGGTAGATCTGGCCTCAGGAATCACTGGATCCAGCTCACATGCCCACATCTCCAGAGGGTCCCAGATTCTGGCACATCTGACATTGTTTGCTCTAGGTGGACTCAGTTCTTCTAGAAACTTTTTTTTTTTCTTTTGACTGTGCCTCGTGGCTTGTGGGATTTTAATTCCTCAACCAGGGATTGAACCTGGGCCCTTGGCAGTGCGAGCGTGGAGTCCTAACCACTGGACAGCCAGGGAATTCCCCAGTCCTTCTAGAAACTTAAGGAATGAGATAAGGAACTTAAAGAGTGCTTTCCGGCATCCTTTCCCCAGGATCATGAAGTGATCAGGAATCTCCAAAAGCTCAGGTAAAGCTGTTTGCATTTTTCCCCCTCCTGAACATCTGGACACATCTCTAGACCTGTGTCCAGAGTAGCTGTGGGGCTCTCTTCTGTTGTTGCCTCATGATGGCCCTCTGGGATCTCCAAAGCCAGCCGTGAGCACCAGACTTCTGGGCTGATGCCCCTTCCAGGGGTACCCTAATAAATAAACTGGTTCGATTCCAAGGGTACCGAAGTGCGTGATGTACGTATGCATGGCACCAGGATTCCAGTGATCCAGACGAACCCTCATTGTGTCCCCTGGGTATCCCCAGGACCAGCCAACCTAGGGTCCATGCACTAGCTTCATTACACCAACTTCAGTGCCCCTCACAACTACAGCACCTTGGTGTCCCCTGCTACTCCCAAATGACACAGGCATTTCTTTTTTTTTTTAACTTTTTATTTTATATTGGAGTATAGCCGATTAACAATTTGTGATAGTTTCAGTTTCAGGTGCACAGCAAAGGGACTCAGCCAGACATATACGTTGTATCCATTCTTCCCCAAACTCCCCTCCCATCCCGGCTGCCACATAACGTTGAGCAGAGTTCCCTGTGCTATACAGTAGGTCCTTGTTGGTTATCCATTTTAAATACAGTGGTGTGTACATGTTGATCCCAAACTCCCTAACTGTCCTTTCACCCCATGCTTCCCCCCGGTAACCATAAGTTCATTCTCTAAGTCTGTGAGTCTGTTTCTGTTTTGCAAATAAGTTCATTTGTATCATTTCTTTTCAGATTCTGCATATGAGGGATATCATACGATATTTCTCTTTCTCTGTCTGACCTACTTCACTCAGTATGACAATCACTAGGACCATCCATGTTGCTGCAAATGGCATTATTTCATTCTTTTTAATGGCTGAGTAATATTCCACTGTATACATGTACCACATCTTCTTTATCCATTCCTCTGTCGATGGACATTTAGGTTGCGTCCGTGTCTTGGCTATTGTAAACAGTGCTGCAATGAACACTGGGTGCATGTATCCCTTCGGACCATGTTTTTCTCTGGATATATGCCCAGGAGTGGGCTTGCAGGGTCATATGGTAGCTCTATTTTTAGTTTTATAAGGAACTTCCATACTGTTCTCCACAGCAGTGACACAGGCATTTCTGAAAGTCCTCAGGAGTTTTGTTCAGGTGTTTGGGGAAGTCCACTCATAGGGTCTTCTGCCAGGTCTGGGTTGGATGTCTGCCACACCTGTGGTGCCCTCTCCTTGGGCCACGCCTGGTCACCCCAAAGGTGCAGACCCTTGAGGCACCACAGGGCTCAGTTCCTGGACTGGGTGGGGCTCGGATCTTCTCCTCCGGATGCCCTGTTCCCCTCTCCTCTATGAACACCACATCTCCTACCCTTCCAGGCTTCTGTACTCACTACTTGTTATTTTAACGGGGGAACCATGCAGCACAAAGAGAACTCCAGGTTCACAGAGCTGGTTGGTGACCACCAGGGCTGGGATCCATATGTCCTCATTCTCTGCTTTTTTCTTTTATAACTAATTAACACTTTCTCTGTGAAAAATGATAATCTGAAGGAACTGTTGGTTTAAAATGACCAGAAAAAAAAAAAAAAAAGGCACTGTGCAAATACACCAGGGGTTTTAGTTTTCAGAGTCTAATTTGAGAACCCTGGGGGAGGGCAGTGGAATAATAGTGACAGGACTATTTGCACAAGGTCCCTAAGGAAAGAGAGCAGCTGAAGACAGCACCAACTTGTTCTGAAGACAGCTGTTGATGGTCAGAGGGAAAGGACAACTTTGAGTAAGGTGGCCCCTGGCAGGGCCTATATTGGCGCTGAGAGTGTTGGGAAAAGCGGGAGATCAATGGGTGGAGAAAGGGTCACCTTAACAAGAGACAATAGTGAATGTCACAAAGTTGCCCAGGCTCCCAGGGCTTTGTTGAATTAATTGGTTGGAACTTGGCGGGGGGAGGGGATCCACAGTACTCACGATTCCGAAAGCGGGGCCGAACCAGAAAAATGCCATTTTGGAGCTTCCCTGGTGGCGCAGTGGTTGAGAGTCCGCCTGCCGATGTAGGGGACACGGGTTCGTGCCCCGGTCCGGGAAGATCCCACATGCCGCGGAGCGGCTGGGCCCGTGAGCCATGGCCGCTGAGCCTGCGCGTCCGGGGCCTGTGCTCCGCAGCAGGAGAGGCCGCAACAGTGAGAGGCCCGCGTACCGCAAAAAAAAAAAAAAAACCAAAAAACAAAAACAACCAAACAAACAAAAATGCCATTTTGTGCTGTTATTGTAACCCTCTTGTACCCACTCTCTGGTGGACGTGACTGGGAGGAAGTAGAGGATTACTCAAATGCACAGAGCGGAGAAACGGTTACAGAAGGTGAAAGTCTCGGAGCTGCTGTGACCCGCAGAGGCCACAAAGGGGCAGTGTGCCTCCTCAGTCTGTCTCGATCTAAATGGGCAAAATCCCGCGGGAGTCGGAAGAAGAAAAGAAATGTAGTCACCACGAGAGGCCATTTACCCGCACTGGGCAGCCACTCCTGCGGCAGACTCCGGGGTCACCCCGCTCCCTGTTCTCACCCACCACGGCCTCCCCTCCTCCCCCTTCCAGAAATGCTCGGTGAGCAGCCACTGTGCATCAGGCACTTTTCTAGGCCCTGAAGGCACCCGCCGTTCTGGAATCTACGTTCCGGAGGGGAGGCGCAGAGTTCTCATCGCAGCTCCTCCCACCTGGCCACCACCTCTACCTGTGCCCAGAGCCCCAGACGCACCAGGCCCAGTGGCAGTTGCTGCAGTCGACCCAGGCCTGCCTTTGGAAGGCCGATGGCAGAGGGCCTTCAGCCTTTTGTCTCCCGCACCCCGGGTGTGGCTGGGATAACGGAATGGTGATCGGGTGACAGAAGCTGCGGGGGCGCCCAGTGACCACCAGGTGGCGCTTGGAGACCCCAAAGGAGCTGTGATCGCAGGGATCAAGCAGTATTTCTTTGGGGCCACAATACGTCACAGTGACAGGGCAAGCGCGGCATTGCTTTGGAACAAATCGCTTGTCCCGTACTTGCTCAGAAAATTCCCAAGAGTCCTCTAAATACAGAGATAAATATTCACCTGCAAGACGGGCCCATCGTGCGTCCCACCCAGGGTCAAGGCATGAGAAAGGAGGTGGTGTCTGCAGGGCAGGGCCCCTAGGCTGAAAACTGTTTCCCTCTGTGCTGTAGATTTCTGTACTGTAGTTTCTTCCTGCCTCCTTAACTGGATCCAGGAAATGGCTGTTGCCGGGGAGAGCTGGGCCTGGAGCCCTTGCTTCTTGTGGAAAGAGGGGTTGTGGAGAAGCGGGATTCCTGCCTGACGGATGACCGCCCTAGGTGGGTGTGTTAATTAGATGCTGGATTTACATACAAAAAGCCCTCCTACAGTTATGCAAAGCCTCTACCACTCCTGCTTTTTGGTGGAAAAAGCCCATCCATCCCGTGCCCACCATTTAAAATCCCCACGGGGCTGGTTTTGAGCAGAGAATTCAGGAGGCTGACGCCTGTCTGACATTTGCGGGCAAATTGCAACCTTCCGTGATTTTAAAATTCAGGTGTAGAAATCAAGAAAGTAAATCTATCTTTAAATAATCTACTCCTTAAAATGTGTTCTCTTTTGTCTTTTTTTTGGCTGCTACCCCTTTGGTACAGGGTATAATACAGCTGAGGGAGGCAAGGTTGGGATACTTCTCAGTCCACAGCACAGTAGGGAGCAGAAAAGAATGTCAGTGTCTTCAAGGTAAGCATGCTGTCTGCCTCCGGGTCTCAGGCTGGGTGTGACCAGGGCACCTTTGTCTCTGGCAGTAGCTAAAATGAGGGTCCAAGGTGAGCGGGAGTTTTGTCTTGATGTGGAAGTTGGATCTGGTTATTCAAAACAATTCTGAATTCCTGGGTGTGGAGTTGGCTTTGGGACTCTGGGTCTCAATAACGCCTGCTTCTTGCTCCATGGAATATGGCCCTGGTGGGGAGAAGGGCAGACATCAGCCTCTCGGGCGGCCAGCTTGCCAGCTAATCTTCACGGCTGGCTTGGCGGCACTGGTTCCTCAGAGGTCTGGCTGAGAGCAGATCTGAAAGGACCTGGGCTAGGGCATGGGGCCGGGAGTGCCAGCCACACTGAAGGGCAGCTGCACATGGGTGGACCGTGATTCAGCCTTGAATCCCCCAAACCCAGACTCGCTTGTCATGCTTTGACCAGTATGTGTGACTCTCAGCAGTTATCTGCTGGTAGAAACTCACATTTCAATCGACCTCCTCCCTCCCCTCTCCCAAGCTTCTCTCAGCGTGCTGTCTTACAAGAACTTGTATGTGGCCCTGCTCTGCTCCCACGTCATGTCAGCACGTGGCGGCCTGGGCCGGGGACGAGAGACGCTGCTCTTCTTTCCGCTATTCCATGCAAAGATGTGGGTCAACTTTTTTCTCAATGCCCAGCCATGCGGTTGTGATCAGGCGGACATATTTAATAGACTGTCCTGGAGGCTCGTACAAGCAGAGGGCAGTGACATACAGAGTGTCCTGGTATCCACCTTCCAGATGCGGTGGTTCTTAGGGCCACCAGCCCATCCTCGGGGAGCAGAGTTCTATCGTGGTCATCTCTCCTCCAATGAGAGGGCCGTATACACCCTCCCTACAGCCTGGCCTTCCAGTGGGAGAGAGGGTGGGGACTGGAATTCACCTCTGGGACAGACTTTACTTTGTCTCCAGGCCCAGAGAGAAGAGGAAATGCCTTTTCACCGCAGCCCAAGGCTGAGATCCTTTCAGTTGCTGTGCGGGGATCTGCCTTTCCTAGGACATTTGACAGCACGGCTGTCCATCCAGTCCCACCTGTCAGGGTAGCCCTGCCTTCCTGCCCTGCAGGATGGGAGCGCACTCGGTGGGGATCCGACGTGGAGGATGTCGAAGGGGAGTCCCTCTGGCTCCCCTCAGCACCAGGTGAAGCTCCTGTCTGGCTAGAACATCTACATTCAGCTTCCGGGCGGCTGCACAAGTCCCCTCGGGGATGATGTGTGGACTTTGCTGGACTCCAGGTAGTTTTCTCAGAAAGAGGCAAATCTGCCTGGGGTGGGGGGGTTAAGTGCTGACTCGTCGTTTCGGACAGAAGCTGCCTGGAGCCTTGGAGCACAGCTTTCCCAGAGCAGGTCCTAGCTAGAGCACCACAGGATTTCTGCGCTCCGTCTGGACCCTGTCGCCCACACCCGCTATTTCAAAGTTCTCAAGTCCCCTCAAACCTCCTGCTCGACCACCTGCCCCCCTTCTCGGCAGCTGTCCTAATTTGGGGAGAAAATAGATCCAGCAGTCCCCTACCCCCCGGCTTCCATCAACATTCCACAGGTAGGCGTGGTGGCTCCCAGCTTCTCCTTTTCTCCTGTCCCCCTGGAGAAGGCTGGCTGCCGCGCCAAGCCAGCTCGCCTGTGTTCAGACAGGTGGCCGTGGAAAGCAGCCTCTGACAACTCTGGTTCTGTCTCGCTTGCCCTCTCCTGCTTCTCCACTTGCTCGCTCTTCTGGAAGCCGGCTGCCATGTCGGTCGGGAGCTGGCCCGTGCAAAGGCCCGTGAAGCAAGGAACTGAGGGGGGCCTTGGGACAACAGCCAACAGGGGACTGCCGTCCTCAGTCCAGCGGCCTGTGAAGCACCGAATCCTGCCGAGAACCAGTGAGTGAGCCTGGCGGTGAAGCCTCCCTCAGTCCAGCCTTTGGGTGAGACCGTAGTCCTGGCCGACACCTTGACTGCAACCTTGTGAGAGACCCTAAGCCAGAGGACCCAGCTAAACCTGGCTAGATCCCCAACTCGCAGGAACTGTGAAATAACAAATGTTTATTACTTTGCTAAATTTGGGGGGGTAATTTATTACGCAGCTATAGAGAAGGACTACAGGGGCTCTCAGACTCGTCAATTTCTTAGCTCTGAAAAATTTGAAAAAAATTTGGGCATCCACGTAAGGTTGCCACCTTCTTAGTTTACAAAGTAAGTCCTGAAAAATGACAACCAATTTTTACTCCCATTGTTTTTATAAAAGAGAGATCATTTTACAATAGGTGATAGAGCATTTGACTAGTTGGTCTAAATTTGAATTACTCGAAGGTCGTTTTATTCTGCAAGGTCATCCCAACCAACATTGTTAATTCATTAAAAGCTACATTGTCCCTTAAAAAAAAACAACAAGGATCATTTTTAATTTTTATTACAGTGTTATTTACATACAATAAAGTCCATCCATTTAAAATTTGAGGAATTCTTATAATCCTAAACTCACTTCCATAATCCAGATATGGAATGGCTTCCTTGTCCTAAAAGGTTTCCTATGCTCCTTTGCAGCCAATCCCCTCCGAATATGGGCCCCATGCAACCTTTGATCTGCTTAAGAGGAAGGACATTTTAATATAACAAAACTTAGTCCGGAGCCCGTGCTCCGCAATGAGAGAGGCCACAACAGTGAGAGGCCCATGTACCGGGAAAAAAAAAAAAAAAAATTAGGAAGGATGTAATCTCAAAATAAAAGGCAACCAATAAACTGAGTGCATTTAAATGTATAAACCAAACTTTATTTTTACATGGCCTTATGAACTTGTAGACTGAAGGCTTTTCAGCACCACTGTTCTGGCTCCCATCGGTATTAGATAAGCTAGGCTGCTTTAAGAAAGAGTCCTGAATACAGTGGTTTAAATAAGATGGAAGAGTTTTCACTCCTCACATCCTGTTCCAAAGGTAGGTGGGCAGTTAGGGCAGGTAGAGGGCTCCACTCTCCAAGGTCATCTGGGAACCCAGGCCAGTGAGCCGATCTGCCAACCTCTGTAAGTGACATCCTTCTCCAGGTCCAAAGCAGCTGCTGCAATCTCCTAGCCATCAGGGAAGGAGAGAGTGTGTCCACAGCAAGCATCTTGAAGGAAATAACCCAGACATTTAACACCTAACTTTTGCTGATGTAGCACTGGCCCAAATTAGTCAGACGACCAAACCTATGGGAGGATGGGAGGCAGGGAAATACAGGCAGTGCTGGGTGACCCAGTGCCCAGTTAACAGCTGGAGGATTCTACTACTGGCCAAAAGGAGACAGTTAGCATTATGCCCTCTCTTCCAAATTGTCAGTCTCTGCCTCTCTTCTGGTTCCGACTGTCAGCCTTTCTCGTGCTTCTCATCTGTAAAAATACCTCCTTGGGCCGCACGTGCTGTGCTCTCCTTGTTAGCACCACAGCTCCCCCCATTTCCTCACACTCTCTTTCTCCTCCTGATTCCTATCCACTCCTCAACCCAGGCAATATGACTCTCCCCAACAGGTCTCTAAGACTCGTTTTTGTTGAATCCATGCTTTCCAGTGCTTTTCTTACTGGATGTTTCTTCAGCTTCTAACGTGTCGACCTTCTGTCCTGAATGCTCTCTTTGCTTCATTCATCTGATACCATAACCTCATGTTTTCTACATTCATTTAGTCACTCTCAGTTAGTCCCTGCTCTGAATGATTCCCCTGCTGCCTTCTGTCACCTCTCAGCGTTTCCCAGGACACTACTCTCTTTTATTCTTTTCTCTATACACTCATCTGAGCAGATCTGCTCCTATGATGAGTCAGCTAAGATTGTGCTTGGCTGTATGGAACAGAAACCCAGCAAATGGTGGCCGATATAAGCAAGAGGCTTATCTTTCTCATGTAACAGGGAGTTTGGGGGCAGGCTGTCGGTCCAGGGCTGTCTGTGCTCCTTTTGTAGATCTGCTTTGCCAGCCTTAGGGTGTGGCTCTTTTCCCTATGGTGCAAGATGGCTGCCACATCTTCTGGCAGCACAACTACATTCCAGGCAGGAGGAAGGAGGACGGAATAGGGCAAAAGGCAAAAGGAGGATGCTAAGTCTGTCACATTTCATGAAAGCTAACTCTGGAGTCTCCAGAGCGCTCCAATTTCAGAACCGGATCCCATGGCCTCTTGTAACCAGGAGAGTGTCATGGGAAGTGAATGATCTAGCTGTAAACAACGCAGATGTGAACAAAGCTGGGAGTATTAAGAATGAAGGAGAAGATGGATACTGGATGGGAAAGGAGCAGCGGGTGCCACCCATGACTTCAGCGCGTATCTGCTGACAATTCAGAAAACTGTATCTTCTATACAAATGGCCAATAAGCACATGGGACAATGCTAAACATCACTAATGATCAGGGAAATGCAAATCTAAACCACAACGAGATACTACCTCACACACATTAGAATGGTTACCATGAAAAACAAAGAAACAACAGAAAGCAAGTGTTGGTGAGGTTGTGAAGAAATTGGAAACCTTGTGCATTGCTGGTAGGAATGCAAAATGGTGCCTCGCTTGTGGAAAACAGTATGGCAGTTCCTAAAAAAGTTAAACATGGTATTACCATATGATCCAGCAATTCCATCTAGGTATACAACCAAAGGAATTGAAAACAGGCACTCAGATAGATATTTGTACACCCACGCCCATAGCACCATTATTCACAATAGCCAAAAAGGTGGAAGTAACCCAAATGTCCATTGACAGATGACAGATGAATGGGTAAAAAAATGTGGTATAGATGTGCAATGGCATGGTAGTATATCTTAAAAAGGAATGAAGTTCTGATCATGCTACAACATGAATAAACCTTGAAGACATTATTCTAAGTGAAATGAGCCGGACACGAAAGGACAAATATTTTTATGATTCCATTTACATGAGGATCTCAGAAAAGGCAAATTCATACAGACAGAAAGGAGACTTGAGGTTACCAGGGGCTGGGGGGGAGGGAAGAGGGGGCAGTTATTGCTTAATAGGTACAGCGTTTCAGTTTTGCAAGATGAAAAGAATCTTGGAGATAGATGATGGGGGTGGTTAGACAATAATGTGGTGAACGTATACATAATGCTACTGACCGTCCACTTAAAAATGGTTAAAAGGGTAAATTTTATGTTATGTATATCTTACCACCATAAAAAAATCCTTATCTTCAGTTTTGAGCTCCTTTGAAAAGACCCGTTTATTTAGACGCTAGACATTTTCATTTGGGTACCTCACCTCCAATTTTTTTTTTTTTTTTTTTTTTTTTTTTTTGCGGTACGTGGGCCTCTCCTGCTGTGGAGCACAGGCTCCGGACGCGCAGGCTCAGCGGCCATGGCTCACGGGCCCAGCCACTCCGCGGCATGTGGGATCTTCCTGGACCGGGGCACGAACCCATGTCCCCTGCATTGGCAGGCGGACTCTCAACCACTGCGCCACCAGGGAAGCCCACCTCACCTCCAACATTTTATGCTCAGAACTGAACTCATGAAGTCCCACATGGGGCTCTCAGCCCTTTGAAATCACATACGCTAGCTCAGCCACTGGCCCGCAGAGCTTCACACGGCACCAGGACAGGAATGTCTGGAGAGGTTCCAGCCTCAGCCACGGGCCCATGGGAACCAACCTCCTTGGTAACGCTTGGCTCCTTGGGGCCAACCCAGGTTACCTCCCTTCCAACAAACAAGCAACTCCTTCCTCTTTTCCTGCTGGCGAGTTCCTCCTTGGAGTTCTTGGTGTCTTTTCCTGATAGGATCTTCAGAGAAGACCATCCAGTCCATGCTGCCAGGTTTAGGACAAGTGTCTAGGTTCTCCTTTGACACACAGTGCTGCCTCTTTCCAGAATGCTGCCTATCGTGGGCTGTCAGAGAGGTGAACACCTTGTCCAGTCTCCCAGAGGTCTGCCACACCCTTTCCACGGGACTGGGGCTGACCTCTGACACGATGGGTCAGCCAGCTTCTGTCCTGGTCGGCTCTTATGCCCAGACCTGCTGTTAAATATGTTGACTGTGACCCCAGCCTAAAGCTGCGGAGACTACTTTGCAAATGGGAGGCCCACTGACTCCTGTGAGAAGAAAGATTTTCCCCAAGGGGACTTGCGGTGTCTGTCGACATATGAGAGAGTCCGGCATAATGTTAAGGACTTCTGCTTCGCCCGGAATTTCTACACACACACATGAAAGTAATTCTCAAGTTGAATGATCTGAAAACCATTTGGGGGAAATGGTAATTAAGAGTGACAATGGGGGCACATTTATATTCGGGGGGCATTTCTGGCTGTATCAGGCATGGGTGTCAGCTCAGGTACAGATATGATCTTGTTTTTACTCCTGGAAGCCTGACTGGAGAGTGTATCTGTTATCTATTGCTGGGTAACAAATAACCCCAAACTTAAGGACTCAAAACAATATTTATTATCTCCCAGTTTCTGGGGCTCAGGAATGGCTTGGCTGGGTCCTCCGGCTCCTAAGCGGCCATTAGGGTTTCAGCCGGGGCCACAGTCATTCTAGGCTCCCCTCCCCCCACCACGGCAGGATCCTCTCCCAAGTCAGTGTTGTTAGCAGGATTCAGCTGGTTGATGGCCGTTGCCCAGAGGCCACCCTCAGTTCCCGGCCATATGGGCTTCTCTGTGGGGTGCAGCTCACAACATGGTAGCTAATTCATCAGGGTGAGCAAGCTAGACAAGCCAGAGAGACAGAAAGAGTGAGCTAGACGGAAGTCACAGTCTCAGATCTAATTTGGAAATGACAGCCCATCCCTTTTGACTCTATTCTCCTAATTAGGAGTCTGTCACTAGGTCCAGCCCACATTCAAGGGGAGGAGGCTACAGGAGCATTGGGGGGCAGGGGGTCATTGGGAGACATTTTAGAAGCTGCCCACTACAGAGTTCTCTTTCCTCTGAGCGTATGTTATCTTGCAGGGAACTTCGACCGTCAGTTGAATCAGTCAAAGGCTAGGAGGTGGATAAATAAACTGACAAATCTCTGAGCAGCTCTCCACGCCTTTGCAGCTGTCTTTTCCACTCGGGTTGATTTCAGTGTTTTTAAGAAAAGTGACGAGATTGCAGACAGGGTAGTGGAAGGACCAGGCTTCCTCCCCGGTCTTTTAGGAAGGAGAGAGCGCTGGTTCTCAAGGCTGCTGCTCCTCTCCTTGTCTGACTAACTCTCTGTGGTTTGGCTTTGCTCTGCAGTTTTGTTTACACGGCTGGGCAAGGAGGATGACTTAACCCACCCAGACTGAAATCAGGGCTGATTTCAAAGTGAACCATCAGTCAAAATAAGGCACAACCAACATAACGAGCAGATATCCGTGTCTTTGCTACAGAGGCACCAGGACGACGAATCATATTCTGTGCCTTTGCGTGTGCTGTTCCCCATCTACGATGCCCTCCCCACCTCGCCTATCCATCCTGCCAGGTGCCCCTTCATGAACCTTCCCCAGGATTTCTGTCCACACAGCTCTTTCTCTTTCTTCACTTAAGTTTAAGAGCAGCTAATGTCTGTGCCACCCAGCTGAGCTTCTGGGTACATCCTGCCTCATGGGGTTCTTTATTTCCTGCATGTGGGCTTTATGCCCTGGCTCCAACGAGATGTAACCTTCTTCTCCAGGGCAAGAACTGTTGTCCAGTTCTTTCACACCCGCCGTGGTACCCAGCCCAGGGTAGAGCTCGTTGATACTTGAGGTCAGAAGCCTGGTCAGATCTTATATTTGGAGGCTCCCAAGCTCCTTGAACAGTGCCTGTCCACGCATGGCAAGACTTCGCTCAATAAATGTAAATTTTATGTTGGTGTCTATGGCATTTGCACAGATGGAGCTTGGAAGGGGATGGAGGGGACCGCAGTGGTGGTGTGGGCGGAACCTGCTGTCACTCAATCCCCGCTCTGCTCCCTTCACACTTATGACCTTGTCCATCGCACTCAGGGCCTCTCGTCAGACCTGCTCCCCTTGGGCGGTGGGCTGTGCTGCCTGCGTGGTGATGCCCAGTCTTGAGAAATCTCTCCAGCTAGGCAAAGGGTATCTGGATCTTTACTTCTGGGCAAGAAACCCTTTCCTCCCCTTCTTTTGGAAAGAGCAATTGTTTTTCTGCTTTGAAGGAAGCCCAAGGAAACTGTGCGCGGGAACCGCAGGGAGGAGTTTGGTCATTGTTCAACGGTCGCCCTTCGACGGCGCAGCTCAGGTGCTGACCAGGATCCTGGGCGGGGGTGGAGCTGACAGAGGGATTGGCCCCCAGCAAGGCTCATGCTGTGGATTCCCTCCTCAGCTCTGCAGCTCTAACTCAAAGGACAAGGCTGAACGTGTCCTGGTGCCTTGATTTGCCCCTCAAAACAGGAGGCGGTGTGGTCTTTCTGGTGGAGCCTCGTGTCTCCTGTGAGCACTGGGGATCCTGTGACTGCAGATGAGTCTGGGGTCTGGGCTGGGCTGAGGGACAGTATTCCTCACCTTCTTCTTCAACCAGCACCTATAACCAGCGTCTACTGGGCACCTGCTTTGGGGTGGTGGACAGTGAAAATGCAAGGTCAGATACGGCAGGTCCTTGCCCTGGAGGAGCCCTTGTAGCCTAAGGGGAAGAAAAGGGGACATCAGAGGTTTGCATCCCCCTGGGTGCTGAGAACCTTGAGGAGGGGCTGTCTCTGGCAGGAGGCATCGGGGAAAGTGAGAAGAGCCCACGCTTAAGCTGAGTTTGACAAACAGGAACCGGTTACTTGGGGAAGACGATTTTTGGTAGAGGAGGCGTAATGTGTGAGACGGGCCAGCGGGACGGAACTTCACAGTGTGTTGAGGGATGCGTGCTGAGTTTGGCCTGCCTATAGTATGAGGGTTTCGAGCAGGAGTGAAGCAATCAGCCTTGGATTTTATAATGATCACTGTGCCTGGTGAGGAGGGGGGGCTGGAGGGGCCGGGATAGCAGCGGGTAGGCAGGCAGAGGCTCTGTAGTTGTCCCCATCCCCGTGAGGGAATCTGGAGAGCAGGCGACCACAGAGGAGACATGGGGGAAATTGGCCAGAGTTCCTGCTGGTGGTTATGTGTGTACACGTGTGTATGCGAGTGTGTGCGAGTACACATGTGCATGTGTGTATGTGCGTGAGAGCATGTGCCTGCATAGGAGCATGCATGTGGATGTGGGTGTGTACATGCATGTAGAGATACATGTTTGTGCAGGTGTGTGGGGACTGGCGGAGGCATGATAGAGAGAGCCGGGGAATCCACATTTGATGAATTTGGTATTATAGTCTTCATTTTCCGTTTGAGTAAACTAAGACTCCGTACCTTAAATGATGTCCTTTCTTCATTCAATGAACATTGAACCCTCCATTTGGGGGGCATATTTCACATATTTTGCCACTTTTAATCCTGAAAGAAACATTATAAAGGAGTTACTGTTATTTCCCCATTTTATAGATGAAGAAACAGGCTCAGAGAGAGAAAAATCCTGATGAGATCGACCTGCGTGTCATGGTTCTACATGGAGTCCGTGGGAAACGTCAGCTGGGACTTTTCCAGACCGGTGGGATTCTCATTTTGAATACCCCAATTCTCTCCTCATCCCTTTCTTTTTCACATAAAGGATGATATGAGTGCTTTTCAGAGCCCTCCAAGGATACAGGCAAGAAAGACTGAGGGGACCAGTAAAGATTTCTTAAAACAATATGAAATATATATGCATACGATCCTCCCTAAGGCAACTTCCTCTAAGAAAAAGTCCAAAGCAGTGAATGGGCGGTAGGGGGAGGTCCACAGGGTTGCTGTTTGCTGCCGAGTTTCCTTCCTTCTGTTTTAATATCAAGCCTGTAGGTCTGATACATGTTAACACGATGTTCCCTGGAAGGAAGAATGGTTGTGATATATGCTGTAAACCAGCACTTCCAAATTTTACTGTGTATGGGGGCCACCTGGGGATCTCGTTAAAACACAGATTCTGATTCAGTGGGTCTGGGTGGGGCCTGACATTCTGTGTTTGTCCTGTGCTCCCGGGGATGTCCGTGTGGCCACACGGCAGGATTTGCACCACCCTTTGAGGAGAAAGACTGAAAAGGAAACAGAGTCAGGGGTACCTGTGGTTAACGAAGAGGGGAGCATGGCCAGGAGCCTGAGGGAGAAGAGAATGAGTTTTGCTTTGAATGTGTTGTGTTTGAGGCACAGATTCTTCCTGGGGGAAATTGTGTGGTGATGACTAGTGGGGGTCAGAGTTCAGTGAAAGTCAGCAAGAGGTCAGTGAGAGGTCAGAGTTGAGGACCCAGATCTCCATCATCTTGGGGGTTGTCGTGGACACCTTGGGGGAAACAAAGTTGCTAAAGGAGGGAGAGACAGAGTTTGGGAAGAGAAAAAGTAATCGGGCATAGGGTCTAGGACGAGACGTTTAAGAAGAGAAGAAGGGAGACCAGTGATGACCCCACAAGTGTGGGACCCCAATCCTGACAAGTGTGGTCAAAATGTTAGGAGAACAGCCAGCAGGGTTGGGTGACAGAAACCGGGTGAGAAGAAAGTCAGGAGGAGAAGGGGCAGAGCTGGGTCCTCTGTCCCCCCAGCCCACTCCCATTCGTCTCCTGGGAGGAGACGGTCGCCCTGCAGCAACAGTTCTGTTGCTTTCTGGACTCTGGTTGGGTTCAACCAATGGGGTGCACTGGGGGGGGGGGGTGAGGGGAGGAGGCAGGTGAGCGGTGTGTGTTCCCTCGCCCTTACCCTCCACCGCAGGCCCGTGGTCCCATAGCTCCCACTGGTTCTGGTAGCTCTTCTGTTACTGGCCCCAGCATTCTGCACCGTTCCTTGTGAATTTACAGAGGTGTAGGGTGGTTTGGCAAAAGCCCCTAAGCTGGTGTGTGCCATTTGCGTTCCGTTTGAACCACGACCAATAGCGAGGGGATGGGCGACAGTGCTAGGTGTTCTATGAGGGAGACTGGGACCAGGATGTAACATTTCACAGTTGAGAGCTCTCCTTGTTTCCCCGGAGCCATTTCCCAAAGATGCTGGGGAGGGTGAGTTGAGGATGGAATGAAACTGGATGAAGTATAGAGTACAGCAATTCCCCTACCTACGAACCTTCAAGTTGCGAACTTTCAAAGATGCCAACGTGCCTTTGCATGTCCAGTCATGTAAGTTAGTTCCCGTGTCTGGTGTACATCGTCAGGTGCGTGTATCCTCTACAAGTGGTTGTGCTTTTGTGTACTTTACTGTACAGTACAGTATAGAGTACAGTAGTACAGTGTCTTTATTTCAAGCCCAGGCAGTTTGGAAGCAAGCGTAAAAGCAGCGGTGAGGTAGCTGGTACTGCTAAGAAATGCCAAGCGATCATGATGGAAACAAAAGTGGGGGAAGAAGAAGTAACTGAAGACCCAAAGAGATTTATGACGCAGGAAATGGCGAGGGGATTTTCTTTATGTGAGGAGGCACTATTAGGGCACTGTTAGGCACCGTGAGTTTTTGAGGCACAGGACCTGAACGTAGAACTGCACATGAAGGTTGCAGCAGCCGTTCAGAATGCAATCCAGTGCTACCGTGTCATCTATGACAAGAAGAAAAGAGCTACTACCCAGACATCACTGGATCGTTTATTCAAGGGAGTAGATAGAACTGAATCCAGCAAGGAACCGGAACCTGTGCCATCCACGTCAGGCGTGAGTGAAACTGCAGCTTGCCCTCATCTCCTATTGCTGACGATCCTTCAGCTCTACCATCTCCCCCCTCCTCTCCCTCCTCCAGTCAGTAACTCTTCTTGCCTCTTCGCTGATGCCAGCCCCCGTATGCCAGCTGTTGTCCTGTACTACTGTACTTTTCAGGGTACTGTACTGTAAGATTAAAAATGTTTTCTTTATTTTTTGTGTTTGTTTTTTATGTATTATTTGTGTGAGAAGTATTATAAACCTATTACGGTGTTCGTTGTGTATTATTTGTGTGAAAAGTATTATAAACCTATTACGGTGTTCGTTGGGTACCTACTTCACTGGACTTAACGAAAGGGCTCTCGGAACTGAACCTGTTTGTATGTAAGGGACTCCTTCGAGAAGCTTGGCTTTGAAGAGAGTGAGGGAAGCAGGGCCGTAGCTGGAGGAAAGGCTGGGGTTGAGGAAGGTGATTTTAGGGCTGGAGAACCTGGAGCACATTTACAGGCAAATAGGCAGGTGCTGTCAGACAGGGAGAGATTGAAAATGCAAAAGAGCGAATAAATGATGCGTGGAGGGATCGCAGCAGTCCGAGGCCTCAGGATCCACAGGACATCGAAGACTCAGCTTCATAAAGGAGGAGACATGTTTCCTTTGTAACGGATAAGGAAGAAGGGATGGGTCGGTGATGAAACGGGGAGTTTGTGGAGTGAGGGGGCATTGACACACCTCCCCTTGGAGGCTTTGATCTTCTTCCTGACAGAGGAGGTTGATCTCTACCTGAAAATGAAGGGGCGGGGGGTGGGGAGAGAAGTTTAGAAAAAGCTGCTGTAAGGAGGGAAACCAGAAACATCTGGAGAACAATGAAAGGAGGGGTAGCAGCCAGGAGGCCTTTTCTACATTCTGTGCTCACCACGTGGGCCACGCTTTGCGCACCGGTCCGTTCTCTCTCCCCTCACAGTGGCTTCTGCGGCAGCATTCAACACTAAGTGCACTGTCATTGTGGGGTCTCTGGCCTTTGTGGGGTAATTACTCGTCTTTCGGGATTTCTCCCCGCTCCCTCCTCTGATCCAGCATGGGGTCCGGGTGCTGCATGTAGCACCTGAGTCCTCATCAGGTCTGCTTGCCGGCTGTGGCTCTCAGGACGAGGGTGCACCACCCGCTTCTCAGCTCCGTGGACGTCCGTCTACATCTCGCATTTGGCTCAGCTCGCCGTGGCACAAATCCTGCCTGGTCTGGAATTACAGAGCCAGTGCCTACCTCTCTCTCACCCCCTTTAGAAAGGGAGAATCTGACTGGCTCAGCCCAACTAATGGGTTGGTTTCTCCTGGGCCCGGTCTCCACTGGTGTTTCAGGTAGCTCTGGCGAGGACAAGGCGGCCACATGGTACAAATATGGGCCTATAGACTCACCCTTCACAAAAATTGTGGTTGGCATTCAAGCAACTTTATATAAGATGCTCTTAATGAGATTAACACCCTCGAAAGAGTTTTGTGCATTGGGCTTTGGATTGATGCGAATGAAATTGTTTCAGGAAAATTCCTTTGGTTACTCTTCTGGGACCATGAAAGCTTCCTAAGGGATAACAGGGAATTAACTAATTGCTCCCCAAAGATACTTCACCATGAGGTGGAGAAAAAGAGTGAGATTTCTCATCATTATGATTATTTTATGACCCCAACAGGCAGATCTGACTGGTGGAGACATCTATTCAGAGGCTGAGGTGGTAAAAATAGAACCTGGGCGTGTTCATTACCAACGCCTGCCCAGAGCTTCTGTGCTTTAGGCAGAGAAAGCCTCAAAGCCCAGAGAAGAGGCTCCGGCCTCTTCCTAAGGCACAGTGGTGAGGCCTGGAAAGAGCTCGGGATTCGGAGTTGGAGTATCTTGTTGGAATCCTCACTCCGCTCCGTATCATTTCAGGCAAATCTGTATCTCGCTGAGATTACAATTTTCAAGAGACAACATCCCTGGGTGGATAAGACATTGGGTTCAATTCACACTAAGGTGTGGCTGACGCGTTACTCAAACTTTTCCCTGGAGCCAGTTCTGACTCTAAGAAGGGCACTAATCTCTGAAGAACAGAAGTAGAGGAAATGCCACAGAAAGAAGATGTCGGTAAGTCTAAAGGCCAGATATTCTATTAGGGAGATTTCTACCTGCTTAGCATTGAGTTGATTATTCTCAAGCCTGGCTGCATAGGCGTGGTGCTCAGTGGCGCGCCTCAGTGAAGAAAGCCATCACTTGGAATGTTTGTGAAGGGTTTGTCTCTGTCACAGGCTTGAAAATCTGGGCTCTGTTTTCCATGAGATACTTGCCGACCTTTCCCCTCGACTGCCCACACCAATCCTGTTTGAAAGAGACAACTCTGAACACTGTCAGTGCTCAGCTGTGACCCTTCAGCCTGCTGACCCATGAAGGTGTGTGTTCCCTCCATAAATGGCCAGGTTCCCTGACTTATTGTTATTTTTCTTTTTTGAAAAATATTAATTTATTAACTTTATTTTTGGCTGCGTTGTGTCTTTTAAAATATAATTTTATTTTATTTTATTTTATTTATTTTTGGCTGCGTTGGGTCTTCGTTGCTGCACGTGGGCTTTCTCTAGTTGCGGCAAGCAGGGGCTGCTCTTCGCTGCAGTGCGCGGGCTTCTCATTGCGGTGGCTTCTCTTGTGGAGCACAGGCTCTAGGCACGTGGGCACGCGGGCTCTAGCGCGCAGGCTCAGTAGTTGTGGCTCACGGGCCCAGCCGCTCCGCGGCATGTGGGATCTTCCCGGACCAGGACTCCAACCCGTGTCCCCTGCATTGGCAGGCGGATTCTTAACCACTGTGCCACAAGGGAAGTCCCGCTATTTTTCTTTAAAAAATAAAAACAAAAACCCGGGAAGCCTCCTTCCCCAAGCAACAACAACAAAGAGACCCCACTGGGTCTGTTTCTCAAGGAGACGATCCTTCATCAAGTCTCACTGCCACATGTATTTCTTTTGTAAAAGATTCCTGACTTCCTGTCTCCCCAAGGACTCTGTCAGGATGATCTCACCTTCTGAAATTGGCAGGGAATAAGCCTTCTGATTTCATTCTAGTTCAAGGACAGAAAGGTGGTTGTTAAGCAGAAATTGTCCAGTCAGTAATCAGACAAGCCCAGTCACTTCTTCTCAAAAAGATTCTGGCCAGATGCTGGAGGTACTTTCTGCAGGCAAGATTGACCTTGAACACACAGACTCCTATAAGAGCCGGAAGTCCTGTTTCTTTTAAGTCCTGGTTGCTTTCGAGGGCCTCTGTAAAGGAAAAGGAGACCTGGGAGGAGTGGACAAATGTGGAATCTTTCCTATTACAAGCACATAGAAATGCGGGATAAAATGAAAAGCAAATTAGTCCAGTTGCTGGAACTGAAGAGGTAATGGAGAAACAGCCGGAAGTGGTGAGTGGTGCCCTAGCTAGCGAGGGGTGTGAGTGTATCTGTCTGTGCTCTTATTAGACTGGAGTGGGGCCCATGCAGAGATGAGAGTGAAGGCCTTGGGCCAGTGCCAGCCAGAGGCCTACACAAGGAAGGAAAAGGTGGGGGGCTTGCAGGGCTGAACTCTCCAAGAAAGGAGGACTAGGAAAAAAAATCCAGTCGTTGATTAAGGAAGATGCCAAGAAAGTTTGCTTCTGCCTGGATTCTGGGTGAAAAAAATTAAAGCCTTCTGTGAAAAAGTGAAATCCCAAGCTTCCGCTTTGAGAGGTTCTGGAGACAATGTACGCTGTCTATGAATTGGGGACATCCTAGATTAAAAAATGCATGTAAAGAGTGGTCCTGGTTATGTTACTGTTAGGACACATGCGGACACAGATGAAAAGTCACTCTGGTCCCAAGAGTTTTCCATTGAAAACTCAAGCTGAGTTAAAGATGATCTTTCAGCAAAAATTTACAAAATACCTTATGGAAAGATCCAGCATGAACAGGAATTTGCAGATGCAGCAAGCAGGAGTGTCAGCAATCCCCACCTTGAGATCATAGAAAAGCAGTCTGAAAGAGACCATAACTATAGGGATGTTGACATGATTAAAGACATAAAAAGAAAAAATAGAAGCCACAGTGAAAGAATAACCATTATGAAAAAGAGTGGGAGTAATACTGATAATACAATCTATTTGTGCTCGTGTTCAGATTTAAAAATAAGTAGACTTAAACTGAGGAAGATGGGTTGCCGCCAACCAACCAACCAACCACCCAACCAACAAACAAAATAACAAAAGCCAACAACATCTCCTCCATTTCCTCCCCAAAACCCAAAGTACAAAAAAAGCCCCTGAAAGCCATATCTTGGAAAGAGAAAATGGGAGGCCCTCATTTTGTCCTTGCATATTTCAACCCACTGAAGCTTAGCATGGTTTATACGCTCTTGTAGACTGTACCAGTCAGCACTAGGTTTATCATCAGGATAAGAATGCAGACACTAAACTTGGTTGCCTACGACACCAAAATAATCTTTCTATTACAGTATGATCATGGAAAGAAATGGAAATACTGGGCCAGTAAAGTTCCTGTGAGCAGCCCCATATGATCACACAGTAGAAGAGAATGAATAGGGAATCTGAGTGGAGTCATGAGATGGGCAAAGGAAGTTTAAAAAAATCGTATAATTGTACAATTCAAGCATATGGGCTAGAGAACTTGGGCACGGGACAAGGTTTCATAGTTTCATAGTTTTTTTTAAATGTTTCACAATTAAAAAAAACCTTAAAATTTAACCAACAATAAAAGGTGTGGGCATGTGTGTGGGGAGGGAAGAAGGACCCATATGGCTGCAAGAGGCTTGCAGCAAAGGGACAAGGTGTGTTCACGTCTCTGTGGCCAAAAGTCTCGGGAAGTTCTGGGCCTCAGGGCCAGTAGTCTGGGCAGCCAACTGCCATGTGTTGATGTGGCCTCACTGCTGTCCCTTCACTCTGGGCTGGTATTGTCACCGATTTTATTCTTCTCCATTAGATCACAGGCCATTTTCATCACCCTCTTCAGCAACCTGCACTGGGCAGGGCAGCCCAGCTACAGGAAGTTACTGCTAGCTATTTACTTAACATTCTTTCCCAGGATCCCATGGGGCCTCTGGCCCTGGAATTCTTTCCCCCCCCAGCTTTATTGAGATATAATTTGTCTACCACATTGCGTAAATTTAAGGTGTAAAATGTGACGCGTGATTACCACCATAGAGTTAATTAACATCTCCATTGCTTAACATAATTATCATTTCTTTTTCTGTGGTCAGAACATGAAGATCTACTCTCAGAAACTTTCAAGTATACAATGCAGTATTGTTAACTATAGTCACCATGCTGTACATTAGATCCCCAGAACTAACTCATCTTATAACTGGAGGTTTGTACCCTTTCACTGACATTTCCCCATTTCCCCCACCCTCCCACCCTGGCACTACCATTCTACTCTCTCTTCCTATGAGTTCAGTTTTTTTAAGATTCCACATAAAGTGATATCATACAGGATTTGTCTTTCTCTGTCTGACTCATTCTACCTAGCATAATCTGTCGAGGTCCATCTATGTTGTTGCAAGTGGTGGGATTTCCTTCTTTCTTAAATAATATTCCATATATATATGTTCCACATCTTCTTTATCTATTTGTTTGTAGATGGACCCTCAGGTTGTTTCCATATCTTGTTATTGTGACTAATGCTGTCATGAACATGGGAGTGCCGATATCTCTTTGAAATTTTGATTTCATTTCCTTGGGATATATGCCCAGAAGTGGGATTGCTGGATCATATGGTAGTTCTATTTTTAATTTTTTGAGGAACCTTCATACTCCTTCATGTCCATAATGGCTGTATCAACTTACATTCCCACCAACAGTGCACAAAGTTTCCCTTTACTCCACATCCTCACCAACACATGTGGTCTCTTTTTTTTTTTGCGGTACGTGGGCCTCTCACCGTTGTGGCCTCTCCCGCCGCAGAGCACAGGCTCCGGACGCGCAGGCTCAGCGGCCATGGCTCACGCGCCCAGCCGCTTCGCGGCACGCGGGATCCTCCCGGACCAGGGCACGAACCCGAGTCCCCTGCATCGGCAGGTGGACTCTCAACCACTGCGCCACCAGGGAAGCCCTGTGGTCTCTTTTTGATAATAGCCATCCTAACAGGAGTGAGGTGATATCTTATTGTGGTTTTGACTTGCATTTCCCTGGTGATTAGCTATGTTGAGCATATTTTCATGTATGTACCTGTTGACTGTCTGTATGTGTTCTTTGGGAAAATGTCTATTCAGTTCCATTGCCCATTTTTGAACCAGGTTGTTTGTTTGCTATGAGTTGTATGAGTTCCTTATATATTTTGGATATGAACTCCTTATCAGGTAGATGATTTGCAAATATTTTCTTCCATTCTGTAGGCTGTTTTTTCATTTTGTTGATTGTTTCTTCTGCTGTGCAGAAGCTTTTTAGTTTGATATAGTTCCACTTATTTATTTTTGCCTTTGTTGCTTGTGCTTTTGATGTCATATCCAAAAAATTGTTTCTAAGACCAAGGTCAAGGAGTTTTCTCAATGTTTTCTTCTAGGAGTTTTATGGTTTCAGGTCTTATATTTAAGCCTTTAATTCATTTTGAGTTAATTTCTGCAAGTTGTATAAGATAGGGGTCCAATTTCATTTTTCTGCATGTGATTATTCAGTTTTCCCAGCACCATTCATTGAAGAAACTACCCTTTCCCCTTTGAGTTTTGTTGACTCTCTTGCCAAATATTAGTTGACCTTGTAGGCAAGGGTTTAATTCTGGGGTCTCAATTCTGTTCTATTGGTCTATGTGTCTATTTTTAATGTCAGTGCCATATTGTTTTGATTACTATAGCTTTGTAATATGGTTTAAAATCAGGAAGTGTGATGGCTCCAGCTTTGTTTTTCTTTCTCAAGATTGCTTTTGCTGTTCATAGTCCTTTGTGGTTTCTTATGACTTTCAGGATTTTTTTTTTCTATTTCTGTGAAAAATGCCATTGGAATTTTGATAAAGATTGCACTGAATCTATAAGTGGCTTTGGGTAGTATGGACATTTTAACAGTATTAATTCTTCTGATCCATGAACATAGGATATCTTTCCAGGTATCTTTTTTCAATTTCTTTCGTCGAAGTCTTATAGTTTTCATTCTACAGATCTTTCACCTCCTTTGTTAATTTATTCCTCAGTGTTTTATTGTTGTTGATGCTATTGTGAATAGGATTGCTTTCTTTCTTTCTTTTTCAGATATTTCATGTTTAGTGCATAGAAGTGCAATTGACTTCATATGTTCATTTTGTATCCTACAACTTTACTGAATTCATTGATTAGTTCTAATAGTTTTTTGGTGGCAACTCTATGATTTTCTCTATATAATATCTTGTCATATGCGCAGACAATTTTACTTCTTCCTTGCTTATTTGGATGGCTTTTTTTCTTGATTAACTGCCCTGCCTAGGATTTCCAGTTCTGTGTTGAATACAAGTGGTGAAAGGGGGCACCCTTGTCTTGTTCTTGATCTTAGAGGAAATCTTTCAACTTTTCACTGTTGAGTATGATGTAGGCTGTGGGCTTGTCACTTATGGCCTTTATTATGTTGAGATATGTTCCTTTTATACCCAGTTTGTTAAGAGTTTTTATTGTGAAAGTATGTTATATTTTGACAAGTGTTTCTTCTGCATGTGTTGAGATGATCATATGCTTTTTATCCTTCATTCTTTTAATGTGATGTATCGCATTTATTGATATGCATATGTTTAAACATCCTTGCATCCCAGGGATAAATCCCACTTAATCATGGTGTTTAATCATTTTAATGTGCTGTTGGATTCAGTTTCCTAGTATTTTGTTAAGAATTTTTGCATCTATATTCATCAGGGCTGATAGCCTGTAGTTTTCTTATAGTGCCTTTGTCTGACTTTGGTTTCAGGGTAATGCTGACTTTGCAAAATGAGTTTGGAACTGTTCCCTCCTTTTCAGTTTTTGGGAAGAGTTGGAGAATAATTGGCATTAATTTTTCTTTAAATGTTTAGTAGAATTCACAAGGAAGCCATCTGGTCCTGGGCTTTTCTTTGTTGGGAGATTTTTTGATTACTGATTCAATCTCCTTTGTCATTGTTGGTCTGTTCAGATTTCCTATTTCTTCATGATTCAGTCTTGGTAGATTGTATGTTTCTAGGAATTTATCCATCTCTTCTAGGTTATCCAATTTGTTGGCATATAATTATTGTAGTTTCTTTTTTTAAAATTAATTAATTAATTAATTTATGGCTGCATTGGGTCTTCGTTGCTGGGTGTTGGCTTTTCTCTAGTTGCAGCGAGCAGGAGCTACTTTTTGTTGTGGTGCGCGGGCTTCTCATTGTGGGGGCTTCTCTTGCTGCAGAGCACAGGCTCTAGGTGTGTGGGCTTCAGTAGTTGTAGCACACAGGCTCAGTAGGCATGGTGCATGGGCTTAGTTGCTCTGCGGCATGTGCGATCTTCCTAGACTGGGGCTCGAACCCACGTCTCCCGCACTGGCAGGCGGATTCTTAACCACTGCGCCACCAGAGAAGTCCCTACGGTAGTTTCTTATGACCCTTTGTATTTCTGTGGTATCAGCTGTAATTTGTCCTCTTTCATTTCTGATTTTATTTACTTGAGTCTTCTTTCTTTTCTTCTTAGTTAGGCTAGCTAAAGGATTGTCAATTTTGTTTATCTTCTCAAAAAACCAACTCTTATTTCTGATGATCTTTTCTATTATTTTTCTGGTCTCTGTTTCATTTATTTCTGCTCTGATCTTTATTTCCTTCTTTCTGTTAACTTTGGGCTTAGTTTGTTCTTTTCCTAGTTCCTTGAAGTGTAAAGTTAGATTGTTTATTTGAGATATTTCTTTTTTCTTGATGTAGGTGTTAATTGCTATAAACTCCCTCCTAGAGCTCCTTCTGCTACATCTCATAAGTTTTGCTGTGTTGTGTTTCCATTTGATACAAGAACATTTTTGATTTTTCTTTTGATTTCTTCTTTGATCCATTGGTTGTTCAGGAGTGTGTTGTTTAATTTCCACTTTTTTTTTTTTTTGTATCTTCCAGTTTTTCTCCTGTTATTGATGTCTAGTTTCACAGTGTGTGGTCAGGGTTTTCTTGTCTGCATACCATACTTGGAATGATTTCAATCTTCTTAAATTTGCTAAGGCTCGTTTTGTGACCTATCATATAATTGATCCCGGTGAATGCTTCTTGGTTGAAAGTTTTTTGTTTTGTTTTTTTCATTCAGTACTTTGAATATATCATCCTATTCTCCTGGCCTGGAATGTTTCTGCTGAGAAATCTTATGATAGCTTAAAAGAGCTATTTTGAAATCTTTACTGGGTAGGTCACAGATCTCCATGCCTTTGGTGTCAGTTACTGAAAGATTATTGTGATCCTCTGGAGGTGTCATGTTTCCTTGATTTTTTGTGTTTTTTAAAGTCTTGTGTTGCTATCTTCACATTTGAAATAGCAGTCACCTCCTCCATTCTTTACTGACTGATCTCTCTAATGTGTCCAGGTTTATATATATATTTTGCTCCAACACTGTGCTAGAATTTCTCTGCTGGATGCCTGGACTTCCACAAGGTCTCTCTCCCCTGTGGGTGATTGTCTAAGACAGTGTTCTCCAGGGGTTCTTGGACCACAGCTGAGAGGGGCTAGAGCTGGTTTACACACCACTGTAGGATGCAAAGTCAGGACTGAGGTCTGTATGTCTACTATCTGACACATGGGTGGATGAGAGTCTGCTCAGGTCCCTTGGCGTATGGTGACGGATCCCACATCTCCCACAAAGACACTTTTATCTGGATGGATGCCGAATTGTTGTTGTGGGGTGGGATACAAGCAAGGGACTTATTTTTTGGCCATCTTGCTGATATTACTCCCTTAGGATTCTTACTAGAAAAGTTTTCCCATTATTTTTAAATAGTGAAATATATCAGACTTACTAAAAGCTTAGAGAATAATTTACCAATACCCATGTATGCGTCATTTAGCTTAAGAAATAAAAAAAGTGCATTCGAAACTGTGTCTTCCTCTGCATCCCATTACCCACCTCTCTTTCTAGTTCTGAGGTTGGTGTTTACCATGCCCCTGCATAGATTTATTACATACACTTTTAGCTTTAAATAATACATTGCATTACTTTGCATGTTTATAAACTTTATAGAGATGGGATAATGCCACATGTATCCTTCTACAACTTCTTTTTTCACTCAATATTATGTGTTCTGAGATTCATCCAGATAGATACTACTAGCTCTAGTTCATTTTTATGAATATGCCACCATTTATTTATCCATCTAGGTTGCTTTCATTTTTTACTATTCCAAATAATACTGCAGAGAACATTCTGGTTCATGTTTCCTGGAGCACACTTAGGAGCTTCTGTGGCTGGGTTGAAGGGTAGGCATACTCCCCATATTTCATGGGTAACAGAATGTGAAATGCAAACCTTCCTGTATCTTATAGTTCTGGCAGGAACCTCAAAGTCTGGTCCCCGTTTTTCCTGATGTACAGTTTATCTTGTTTTTATTGATTTGTAGAAGTTTTAAAAATGTTTTCTGGAGACCACTTCTTTGCCGGTTATATTCATTGTAAATGCAATCGCCCAAGTTTTTCTCTTTGTTACTGTTTACTCTGCTTGGAATAATTTTTAAAATTCTGAGTGAGTCAAATTTATGAATCATTTCCTTTATTGTTTGTGCCTTTTGGGTCTTATTTAAGAATTTTTTCATCAAGCCCTGTAAAGGAAGGATTTCTCTCTTAATTCTAGCAGTTTACTTTTAGTGACATAATAGGTTTTAGTTTATATCTTCTGGTAGCGTCCTCTGTACCCTGGTTCTCTGCTCATCCCTGTGACTTATAACTGCAGAGACTCAAGCAGCTTCCAGGTCTGCCAGACCCATCTCATCTTAAGGGCGGTGCCATCTTGACCTTTCACATCTTAATTCTCCAAAAGAATTACCATAATCTAGTCAGTGAGCTTGGTTAGAATTTTTCCAGCAAAAAGGCTTGTTGAAATTCTTCTCTGGAATAGAGTTAGATAGAGATTGATAATTAGACAACACAGACGGTTTAGTATGGGTTTTGGAGCAAGATAGACTGGTTTTTAAAATCCCATTGAAGTCACTCGTTCTGAGTCTTAGTTTTTTAATCTATAATATGGGGATAACGGTGTCTAAAGTGGAGAATGCGACAAGTATTAAATGTATAATCCTGGACTTAGAGCGATTGTAATAAACAATGATAGCTAAATTTATTAAGCACTTAATATGTGCTAGTCACAGAGCTAAATGTTTGACATAAATTATGTCACTTGGTCCTTATGACAATTCTCTGAAGTTAGATATCACTACTGTCATAATGTAGGAGTTAAGGGAAAGGTTTTGATTGGGTTCAAATTCCAGCTCAGCTACTTACTGTGTGACTCTCAGCTCTTTCATTTTGGATTTTTCACCTGTAAAGTAGAAATATGATAATAGTATATTTGTTAGATCTTTTAGGGCTGCTGTAACAAAGTGCCACAAGTGGAGTGGCTTAACTAGAAATTTTTGTCTCAGAGTTCTGTAGGCTAGAAGTCTGAGATTAAGGCGTTAGCAGGGCCAGGCTCCCTCTGAAGGCACTGGGGAAGGATCTGTTCCAGGCCTCTCTCCTAGCTTCTGCTATTTCCTTCGCTTGTGGCAGTATACTATTCTTTCTGTGTGCATGTGTTGGTGTCCAAATTTCCTTTTTTTAAATAAGGACATCAGCTACATTGGATTAGGCGTCCATTCTACTCCAGTATGACCTCATTTTAACTAAGTACATCTATAATGACCCCTCCAAATAAGGTCACATTCTGAGGTGCGGGGGGAGGGAGGTAGGACTCCAACATATGAATTTTGGGAGGACACAATTCAACTCATAACAATATACATGAAAGTTTGTCATGAAGATAGAAAGTGTTGACAAATGTAGAGAGTGTAAACACTGGTACATAGAAAATGATCAATAAAGCGTTAGCGGAGAAAAGGGAACCCTCTTGCACTGTTGGTGGGAATGTAAATTGATACAGCCACTATGGAGAACAGTACGGAGGTTCCTTAAAAAACTACAAATAGAACTACCATATGACCCAGCAATCCCTCTACTGGGCATATACCCTGAGAAAACCATAATTCAAAAAGAGTCATGTACCAAAATGTTCATTGCAGCTCTATTTACAATAGCCAGGACATGGAAGCAACCTAAGTGTCCATCAACAGATGAATGGATAAAGAAGATGTGGCACATATATACAATGGAATATTACTCAGCCGTAAAAAGAAATGAAACTGGGTTATTTGTAGTGAGGTGGATGGATCTAGAGACTGTCATACAGAGTGAAGTAAGTCAGAAAGAGAAAAACAAATACCGTATGCTAACACATATATACGGAATCATAAAAAAAAATGGTCATGAAGAACCTAGTGGCAAGATGGCAATAAAGATGCATACCTACTAGAGAATGGACTTGAGGATATGGGAAGGGGGAAGGGTAAGCTGGGACAGAGTGAGAGAGAGGCATGGACATATATACACTACCAAACGTAAAATAGATAGCTAGCGGGAAGCAGCCGCATAGCACAGGGAGATCAGCTCGGTGCTTTGTGACCACCTAGAGGTGTGGGATAGGGAGGGTGGGAGGGAGGGAGACCCAGAGGGAAGAGAGATGGGGACATATGTATATGTATAACTGATTCACTTTGTTATAAAGCAGAAACTAACACACCATTGTAAAGCAATTATACTCCAATAAAGATGTTAAAAAAAAATAAAGTGTTAGCTCTTGTTACCATTACCATGAGTCAGATGGGAAACTGATGCTCAGAGAGGAGGAGTGACTTTCCTAAGGTCACATAGCCAATGTATGGCAGAAACAGGTTTTCAATACAGACATGGCTGATCCCAAAATTTCTGCACTGCGTGTCTTCATCACCTCGAGACAGAGAGAGACATTCATTTTTTCAAGGCTCCATTTAGAAGAAGAGGCTCACCTGAATATAATTATGTACAAAAATGTTCTGAAAATTGTGTTTGGTACTTCAGTTGCATATTGCATTGCATATACATTTTCTTATTTTCAAGTAACATATTTAAGATAAAATGGTCATCAATGATTAAAATGAAATAAAAGAAAAATAAGCTATACATCTTTGCATCATTTTAGTTTTATTTTTCCTAGCACTTATTTATTGCATTGTATCACTTTTGCTCTATTTTCCTTCACGCTATTTGTTCCACTTAGTATTGCCCAAAGCCGGGTCCCACATCTCCTTACCAAGGCTGCCTTCCTAGTAAGGTATTCTATTGGCTGTTTTCCTTTTCTCCCAATTAATACTTATCTGTCTTACATCCCATATTATAACAAGTCTCTCACCCAGGCGTCCTGGGTAAAAAAATCAATGAGATAAGCTTTGCTGGAGCATAAGTGTCATTGCCCCAGTGGGTTCACAAAGGCTACCTCCTGACAGCCTGGGAACAGGGGGCAGTGAGGTTTGTCCTTAGGGACAAGTGAGAGAGGGTCACGATGGGGCAAGCTTGGTCACCTCTGGAGGTTGAGAAACTTTACCACCTCTTGCCGTGAGACCACGTCTTCAAATTTCCCATAGTTTCCAGGGTGGCTAGTCCCATCTCTCCATCCAGGTCCCACGACAGGGTCCTTGTCCAGCAGGCACTGAGGAATTAGGGTTTCATTTTCCTTTTTTCCCCAGTGTGGTTCATTGTGCAGCTAATTCTCCCCGGTTATGCTGAGGTGAGGATTCTCTGGGATGTTGGAAGGAAACTTCCTCACATTTTCCATTCCTTTCTTCCCAGAGACAGTTTGCTGGCAGAGTAAGGGCCACTTCTCTTGGCCGCCAGATGAGAAACAGAGCTTAACGCAGAGGTGAGAACAACGCTTATGTGGCTAGCGCTATTCCTTGGCATTTAAAAAAAAGTCAGTCCAACTTGGGGTCATTTATTTTTGAAAAGTGAAGGAAAATGTGAAACTTTAAAAGAAGAGAAGGTTGTGGCTGGAATGACAGACGTCACATTTCTCTTTTCTCCTGGGTCGTCAACACTCACCCTTTCGCGTCACAAGCCCTGGCCTGGGTCTCTGATGGTGGATGCGCGTGTGGCCTCCGAGGACCGGTCCTCTGCCTCCTCCTTCCCAAAGGCCGCCTCCCCCAGGCCCCGTGCCCAGGGACAGGCCCACGTCCCAGTGCCCAGCCATCGCTCCCACAGGTGTCACTCACTGTGTGCCTCCCTTCTTGCTTCAGACGGCTGTGATGCCAGGAGGGCAATATTCACTTTAAAGGGCTTCTGAAGGGCTTCTACAAACGCTGCCTCAAATTCAGTCCCTCACTTTCCATTAAGTTCTTGCTTAAGGAATTGCTATCACGTTTAAAGAAAGTGATAAAGTAAAAACAATACGTTTATATGGTTATGATAAAAAAGCAGACAACATTACAGAAAAGCAGACAAAATTCCCATCTCTCCTGCCATCGCCCCACAAACACCCCGTCCTGCCGCCGACCATGCTTAATCATTGCTTTCTTTCTTTTTTAAATTTAGTTTTTATTTTATTTTATTAATCGTGGTTTAACGAGTGAAATAGTTCTACAAGTCTTGTTATTAAAACAGCAGAACAAGTTTCTGTTGAGGATGATGATTTTAGTGATCTAAAATTAGATTGTGGTGATGGTTACACAACTCTGTAAAATATT
This sequence comes from Tursiops truncatus, assembly GCF_011762595.2. Taxonomy (NCBI): domain Eukaryota; kingdom Metazoa; phylum Chordata; class Mammalia; order Artiodactyla; family Delphinidae; genus Tursiops; species Tursiops truncatus. The sequence goes on from NC_047047.1 coordinate 30,808,399, forward strand.
AAACCCATTGAATCACACAATTTACATGGAAGAATATAATGTCAATTATATCTCAACAAAGCCGTTGTAGAAAGGGAAGGATAAGAAACATTTCCAAGAAAAACTTCCTGAAACCACTCCCGCCTCACTTCCCAGGGGCAACCGCTTTCAGTTAGGGTGAGATTTCCCACCATATCTCTAACTCGTTTGCTTGCACTATTTTTGACTATTCACTTTTAGGCATTCACTATTGACTCCCATTTAAAAAAAAGACGAAGCTTTAATTTTCTTTCATATCACTTACCCCGGCCCCCACCATACCAAATCCACACTTCGCCTCCCCTCTCCTTCTGGTATACTGTTGTCAATATTCTCGTTAGCTCAATGTTCTGTGTTTTCATCAGTATGATGACAAAATTTCCATTGGCAGCTGCCCAGTTGTGTGGCATGAAAGAGAGCATCTGAGGGTTCAACTGGTTCTTAATTTCTCAACCTCCTTGAGAAATGACAGTTGATTTACAATGTTGTGTTAGTTTCAGGTGTACAGCACAGTGATTCAGTTTTATGTGTGTGTGTGTGTGTTCTTTTTCAGATACTTCTCCCTTATAAATTATTATAAAAGATTGAGTATAGTTCCCTGTGCTATACAGCAGGTTCTTGTTGGTTATCTATTTTGTATATAGGAGTGTGTATATGTTAATCCCAAACTCCTAATTTATCCCTCCCCACCCCTTCGCTTTTGGTAACCATAAGTTTGTTTTCTATGTGTATTTGTTTTCTGTGTGTTTTGTACATAAGTTCATTTGTATCTTTTTTTTTTTTTAGATTTTACATATAAGGGATATCATATGAAACAGTACTTGTCTTTCTCTGTCTGGCTTACTTCACTTAGTATGAGCCACCCATGTTGCTGCGAATGGCATTGTTTCATTCTTTTTTATGGCTGAATAATATTCCATTGTATATCTTTGTCACATCTTTTTTATCCATTCATTTGTTGATGAACATTTAGATCGTGTCCATGTCTTGGCTATTGTAAACAGTGCTGCTATGAACATTGGGGTGCATGTATATTTTTGAATTAGAGTTTTCTGTAGATATGCCTATCCAGGAGTGGGATTGCTGGATCATATAGCAACTCTATATTTAGTTTTTTAAGGAACATCCATACTGTTCTCCTCAGTGGCTGCACCAATTTACCTTCCTATTAACAGTGTAGGAAGGTTCCCTTTTCTCCACACCCTCTCCAGCATTTATTATTTGTAGACTTTTTAATGATGGCCATTCTGACTGGTGTGAGGTGATACCTCATTGTAGTTTTGATTTGCATTTCTCTAATAATTAGCAATGTTGAGCATTTTTTCTTGTTAGCCCTTCTTGATTTATTAAATTTAGACATTATCTAATGGCTTCTTGCTGTAATAGATGAAGACTGAACTTAGTTATAACTCTCCAACTATAGTTATAGCATTATTTTTAGTTCCTCCATTAACTATCTGTATAACTTTAAATACTTTGGTCACCTCTTTAGTTCTTGTTCTACCAACCATACATAGCATTTTTAAACTATATATATACATATACACATATGTGTGTATATATTTACTTCTCTTCTTTTTCATTTATATCTCTTTTTCATTTATATTTCTCAGCTTGTCATCTGTAATTTTTCCTTTGTGTTTTTAAGATCAATACATTAATTACTATAACTAAAATTAATTTTCATGTTTTGCCTATATGTTGATTCAAAAGTTACAAATTAATAAAAACAATTTAAAAGATTATGAATATGTAAATATTTTCATTGTATACTCAACTAGAGCATTTTGATTACATTTCATTTTTTGTTCAGTTTTTATATTTTCCTGGAATTTTTAACTGCCTTTCTTTTCTCTTCCATTGTCTGCCTGAATTACAAGCTTAAGTTTCTAACTAAGAATAGAATATATATAGAATATATCCTTTTCCTTGATTTTTGTTCTCTGGTGGCCTCTGTTGTCTTGCTTTAGTCTGGACTGATTCCTCTGTCATTGAGTGAGGATCCCTACCAGTCTGACCCTAGAGCTTATTCTTTTTTTTCAGGGGTTAGATGGTCAAGGGCTTTTTCAAGGGGTTTGGGTTCGTTCCTTCAGACACACTTTAAGGTAGGGGAGTGATGTGATCAGTGTTGTGTTTTAGAGACATAACTCTGGAGCTATCATTTGGAAGGCTGTTAGGCCAGAGTCAGGGAGCTCAGAGAGCAAGTTAGGGGATGATTGCACCATGTGTCAGGCAATGGATGAGGGCTCCTCAGTTTAGAAGGGAAATAGGGCTGCAATGGAAGAGGCAATTATGAAAGTTATTTCAGAGGCAGAATCAACAGAACTTGGACACTGACAAGACATGGGAGTTAGGAGAAGATGGGGTCAAGATTGGCTGGCTGGGTCCTGGTGGTTTGTTTGTTGTATCCAGGAGTACATGATGAGCACGCTTGGGAGAGCAGAGAGGCAGAGAATGAGTCTGTGTTGAACATGGTGCAAATGAGGCGACTGTACAATATCCAGGTAGTCAAGTCCAGCAGTGTTTGGAAAGATGAGTCTGGAACATGGGGGAGACATCTGTGTGGGAGGTACAGAGCTGGGAGTCACTGGCTCATAAGGAAAATGAAATCATGGGGGTGGATATGAAGAGTATGTGGTATGAGGAGAACCAAGGTCAAAGTCCTGGGAAGCATCAGAATTTATGAGGAACATGCCTGGAAAGTTGTCTGATGACATCCTTGAGAAGAGGTGGAGGAGTGTGGGAGAAGTTAGGAATATTCCAGCACCGCCACTGGACCCTGTGGTGTTTGGGGATGAGGGCTGAAGGGAGGTGGCCTCAGGGAACAGCAGGTCTCTGAAAGGCAGGACGAGAAGGCCAGGGGTGAAGCCATGATGCAAAAAAGAGTTTTCCCAGAAATGAGGGCTCCAGGAGGAAGAGAAGAAAGGGGCAGCAGGGAGGAGAGCATTCAGAAGTATTGGGGAGGAGAGAGTACGCTTGACCATGAGTTGAGTGACCGAGGGCACCATAGAGGGTGGATGAGGGAGGGGCAGGAGCCATTCCAAAGTGGCTTGTCATGTGGTGCATATATGTGATGGAATACAACTCAGCCAACAAAAGGAATGAAATAATGCTGTTTGCAGCAACATGGAGGGACCTAGAGATGATGATACTAAGTGAAGTAAGTCAGACAGAGAAAGACAACTGTCATATGATATTGCTCGTATGTGGAATCTCAAATATGCTACAAATGAATTTATTTACAAAACAGAAACAGACTCACAAACATTGAAAACAAACTTATGGTTACCAAAGGGAAAGGGGGGAAGGAGGAAGTATAAATCAGGAATTTGGGATTAGCACATGAGAATTACTATATATAAAATAAATAAACAAGAGTGTCCTACTGTATAGCACAGGGAACTATCTTTGATATCCTGTAATAAAGCATAATGGAAAAGAATATGTAAAAGAATATATATATCAATATATATTTGAATCACTTTTCTGTACACCAGAAACTAACACAACATTTTATTTTTATTTTATTTTTAATTAATTAATTTATTTTTGGCTGCAATGGGTCTTCACTGCTTCGCGCAGGCTTTCTCTAGTTGTGGCGAGCGGGGGCTACGCTTCCTTGCAGTGCTCGGGCTTCTCATGGCGGTGTCTTCTCTTGTTGTAGAGCACGGGCTCTAGGCACGCGGGCTTCAGTAGCTGTGGCGCATGGGCTTAGTTGCTCCGTGGCTCGCGGGATTTTCCCGGACCAGGGCTCGAACCCGCGTCCCCTGCATTGGCAGGCGGATTCTTACCCACTGCGCCACCAGGGAAGTCCCAAACACAGAATTTTAAATCAACTATACTTCAAGAAAAAATAAGAATAAAAACAAAGTGGCTTCTCTTCTCTCAGCAGCTTTCAGTCTCTAGTCTGCTCCGGTGCCTGCAGGTGGTGGTCAGCCCTGTAGATCTGCTGGGTTGGATCTGGGTTCCTGAAGTGCTGATGTGCAGGAACCACTGTGTACATTCACATCCACGTATTTGACTTCCCCTGACCTGAGGACAAATGTGGAAAAAGCAAGCTTGGCCAGCCAAAGTAAGCAGAGACGCTTACAAATCCAAACCTTTCTGTTTTCACTGGAACGTCAGGACTCAGCTTCATTCCTCCAATCTGCTCCGGTCCAAAGGAAAATGGACCATATCTATTCTTTGAGTAGAGTGTGATGACTGTATGCCACATGTTCGATGGGCTGGTCTGGACCACCACATATCCTGGTACCCGGCCACTCCTGGGGCCTCCTTCCAGACTCCATGCAGGTGTCTTGATTGGTTATTGAGTGTCTCCCGAGTTTCTCACAACAGCCCACCCAGTAGGTATTATATCGATCTTGTTTGTAGTTAAAAAAAGCGAGGCTGGAAATCACACCAATATGAAGTGAGAGAAGTAGAATTTATTTTATTAAACTTTTCTTTTGTTATGAAACATTTCAAACAAACAGAAACATTCCAAATATAGCATATCTGATACCTCCCGTACCCACTGATGGTTCTATAAGACCCTAACGTTGAGTCACTCTTGCACCAGAATTTTTTTTTTTACATCTTTATTGGAGTATAATTGCTTTACAATGGTGTGTTAGTTTCTGCTGTATAACAAAGTGAATCAGTTATACATATACATATGTTTCCATATCTCTTCCCTCTTGCGTCTCCTTCCCTCCCACCCTCCCTATCCCACCCCTCCAGGCGGTCACAAAGCACCGAGCTGAACTCCCCGTGCTATGCGGCTGCTTCCCACTAGCTATCTACCTTACGTTTGGTAGTGTATATGTGTCCATGCCTCTCTCTCTCTTTGTCACAGCTTAGCTTTCCCCCTCCCCATATCCTCAAGTCCATTCTCTAGTAGGTCTGTGTCTTTATTCCTGTCTTACCCCTAGGTTCTTCATGACATTTTTTTTTTCTTAAATTCCATATATATGTGTTAGCATATGGTATTTGTCTTTCTCTTTCTGACTTACTTCACTCTGTATGACAGACTCTAGGTCTATCCACCTCATTACAAATAGCTCAATTTCATTTCTTTTTATGGCTGAGTAATATTCCATTGTATATATGTGCCACATCTTCTTTATCCATTCATGTAACAATTTACATTCCCACCAACAGTGCAAGAGGGTTCCCTTTTCTCCACACCCTCTCCAGCATTTACTGTTTCTAGATTTTTTGATGATGGCCATTCTGACTGGTGTGAGATGATATCTAATAGTTAGATATCATCTAATAGATGATATCTGTAGTTTTGATTTGCATTTCTCTAATGATTAATGATGTTGAGCATTCTTTCATGTGTTTGTTGGCAGACTGTACATCTTCTTTGGAGAAATGTCTACTTAGGTCTTCGGCCCATTTTTGGATTGGGTTGTTTGTTTTTTTGTTATTGAGCTGCATGAGCTGCTTATAAATTTTGGAGATTAATCCTTTGTCAGTTGCTTCATTTGCAAACATTTTCTCCCATTCTGAGGATTGTCTTTTGGTCTTGTTTATGGTTTCCTTTTCTGTGCAAAAGCTTTGAAGTTTCATTAGGTCCCATTTGTTTATTTTTATTTCCATTTCCCTAGGAGGTGGGTCAAAAAGGATCTTGCTGTGATTTATGTCATAGAGTGTCCTGCCTATGTTTTCCTCTAAGAGTTTGATAGTGTCTGGCCTTACATTTAGGTCTTTAATCCATTTTGAGCTTATTTTTGTGTATGGTGTTAGGGAGTGATCTAATCTCATACTTTTACATGTACCTGTCCAGTTTTCCCAGCACCACTTATTGAAGAGGCTGTCCTTTCTCCATTGTATATTTCTGCCTCCTTTATCAAAGATAAGGTGACCATATGTGTGTGGGTTTATCTCTGGGCTTTCTATCGTGTTCCATTGATCTATCTTTCTGTTTTTGTGCCAGTACCATACTGTCTTGATTACTGTAGCTTTGTAGTATAGTCTGAAGTCAGGAGGCCTGATTCCTCCAGCTCCGTTTTTCGTTCTCAAGATTGCTTTGGTTACTCGGGGTCTTTTGTGTTTCCATACAAATTGTGAAATTTTTTGTTCTAGTTCTGTAAAAAATGCCAGTGGTAGTTTGATAGGGATTGTATTGAACCTGTAGATTGCTTTGGGTAGTAGAGTCATTTTCACAATGTTGATTCTTCCAATCCAAGAACATGGTATATCTCTCCATCTATTTGTATCATCTTTAATTTCTTTCATCAGTGTCTAATAATTTTCTGCATACAGGTCTTTTGTCTCCTTAGGTAGGTTTATTTCTAGATATTTTATTCTTTTTGTTGCAATGGTAAATGGGAGTGTTCCCTTAATTTCACTTTCAGATTTTTCATCATTAGTGTATAGGAATACCAGAGATTTCTGTGCATTAATTTTGTATCCTGCTACTTTACCAAATTCATTGATTAGCTCTAGTAGTTTTCTGGTAGCATCTTTAGGATTCTCTATGTATAGTATCATGTTATTTGCAAGCAGTGACAGCTTTATTTCTTCTTTTCCGATTTGGATTCCTTTTATTTCCTTTTCTTCTCTGATTGCTGTGGCTAAAACTTCTAAAACTATGTTGAATAAGAATGACGAGTGTGGGCAACCTTGTCTTGTTCCTGATCTTAGTGGAAATGCTTTCAGTTTTTCACCATTGAGGACGATGTTGGCTGTGGGTTTGTCATATATGGCCTTTATTATGTTGAGGAAAGTTCCCTCTATGCCTACTTTCTGCAGGGTTTTTATCATAATTTGGTGTTGAATTTTGTCGAAAGCTTTCTCTGCAACTATTGAGATGATCATACGGTTTTTCTCTTTCAATTTGTTAATATGGTGTATCACGTTGATTGATTTGCATATATTGAAGAATCCTTGCATTCCTGGAATAAACCCCACTTGATCATGATGTATGATCCATTTAATGTGCTGTTGGATTCTGTTTGCTAGTATTTTGTTGAGGATTTTTGCATCTATGTTCATCAGTGATATTGGCCTGTAGTTTTCTTTCTTTGTGACATCCTTGTCTGGTTTTGGTATCAGGGTGATGGTGGCCTCGTAGAATGAGTTTGGGAGTGTTCCTCCCTCTGCTATATTCTGGAAGAGTTTGAGAAGGATAGGTTTTAGCTCTCCTCTAAATGTTTGATAGAATTCGCCTGTGAAGCCATCTGGTCCTGGGCTTTTGTTTGTTGGAAGATTTTTAATCACAGTTTCAATTTCAGTGCTTGTGATTGGTCTGTTCATATGTTCTATTTCTTCCTGATTCAGTCTTGGCAGGTTGTACATTTCTAAGAATTTGTCCATTTCTTCCAGGTTGTCCCTTTTATTGGCATAGAGTTTCTTGTAGTAATCTCTCATGATCTTTTGTATTTCTGCAGTGTCAGTTGTTACTTCTCCTTTCTCATTTCTAATTCTATTGATTCGAGTCTTCTCCCTTTTTTTCTTGATGAGTCTGGCTAATGGTTTATCAATTCTGTTTATCTTCTCAAAGAACCAGCTTTTAGTTTTATTGATCTTTGCTATCGTTTCCTTCATTTCTTTTTCATTTATTTCTGATCTGATCTTTATGATTTCTTTCCTTCTGCTAACTTTGGGGTTTTTTTGTTCTTCTTTCTCTAATTGCTTTAGGTGCAAGGTTAGGTTGTTTATTCGAGATGTTTCCTGTTTCTTAAGGCAGAATTGTATTGCTATAAACTTCCCTCTTAGAACTGCTTTTGCTGCATCCCATAGATTTTGGGTCATCGTGTCTCCATTGTCATTTGTTTCTAGATATTTTTAAATTTTCTCTTTGATTTCTTCAGTGATCACTTCGTTATTAAGTAGTGTATTGTTTAGCCTCCATGTGTTTGTATTTTTTACAGATCTTTTCCTGTAATTGATATCTAGTCTCATAGCATTGTGGTTGGAAAAGATACTTGATAAAATTTCAATTTTCTTAAATTTACCAAGGCTTGATTTGTGACCCAAGATATGATCTATCCTGGAGAATGTTCCATGAGCACTTGAGAAGAATGTGTATTCTGTTGTTTTTGGATGGAATGTCCTATAAATATCAATTAAGTCCATCTTGTTTAATGTATCATTTAAAGCTTGTGATTGCTTATTTATTTTCATTTTGGATCATCTGTCCATTGGTGAAAGTGGGGTGTTAAAGTCCCCTACTATGAATGTGTTACTGTCCATTTCCTCTTTTATGGCTGTTAGTATTTGCCTTATGTATTGAGGTGCTCCTATGTTGGGTGCATAAATATTTAAAATTGTTATATCTTCTTCTTGGATCAATCCCTTGATCATTATGTAGTGTTCTTCTTTGTCTCTTCTGATAGTCTTTATTTTAAAGTCTACTTTGTCTGATATGAGAATTGCTACTCCAGCTTTCTTTTGGTTTCCATTTGCATGAAATATATTTTTCCATCCCCTTACTTTCAGTGTGTATGTGTCTCTAGGTCTGAAGTGGGTCTCTTGTAGACAGCAAATATATGGGTCTTGTTTTTGTATCCATTCAGCCAATCTGTGTGTTTTGGTGGGAGCATTTAGTCCGTTTACATTTAAGGTAATTATCGATATGTATGTTCCTACTCCCATTTTCTAAATTGTTTTGGGTTCGTTATTGTAGGTCTTTTCCTTCTCTTTTTTTTTTTTTTTGCCTAGAGAAGTTCTTTAGCAGTTGTTGTAAAGCTGGTTTGTTGATGTTGAACTCTGTCAGCTTTTGCTTGTCTGTAAAGGCTTTAATTTCTCCATCAAATCTGAATGATATCCTTGCTGGGTAGAGTAATCTTGGTTGCAGGTTTTTCTCCTTCATCACTTTAAGTATGTCCTGCCAGTCCCTTCTGGCTTGCAGAGTTTCTGCTGAAAGATCAGCAGTTAACCTTATGGGGATTCCCTTGTGTGTTATTTTCCCTTTGCTGCTTTTAATATGTTTTCTTTGTATTTAATTTTTGAGAGTTTGATTAATATGTGTCTTGGCGTATTTCTCCTTGGATGTATCCTCTATGTGACTCTCTGTGCTTCCTGGACTTGAGTAACTATTTCCTTTCCCATATTAGGGAAGTTTTCAACTATCATCTCTTCAAATATTTTCTCAGTCCCTTTCTTTTTCTCTTCTGCTTCTGGAACCCTATAATTCGAATGTTGGTGCATTTAATGTTGTCCCAGAGGTCTCTGAGACTGTCCTCAGTTCTTTTCATTCTTTTTTCTTTATTCTGCTCTGCAGTAGTTATTTCCACTAATTTATCTTCCAGGTCACTTATCCGTTCTTTTGCCTCAGTTATTCTGCTATTGATCCCATCTAGAGTATTTTTAATTTCATTTATGGTGTTATTTATCATCATTTGTTTCATCTTTTGTTCTTCTAGGTCCTGGTTAAATGTGTCTTGCATTTTGTCTATTCTATTTCCAAGATTCTGGATCATCTTTACTGTCATTATTCTGAATTCTTTTCCAGGTAGACTGCCTATTTCTTCTTCATTTGTTAGGTCTGGTGGGTTTTTATCTTGCTCCTTCATCTGCTGTGTGTTTTTCTGTCTTCTCATGTTGCTTATCTTACTGTGTTTGGGGTCTCCTTTTTGCAGGCTGCAGGTTCGTAGTTCCCGTTGTTTTTGGTGTCTGTCCCCAGTGGCTAAGGTTGGTTCAGTGGGTTGTGTAGGCTTCCTGGTGGAGGGGACTAGTGCCTGTGTTCTGGTGGATGAGGCTGGATCTTGTCTTTCTGGTGGGCAGGTTGACGTCTGGTGGTGTGTTTTGGGGTATCTGTGGACTTATTATGATTTTAGGCAGCCTTTCTGCTAATGGGTGGTGTTGTGTTCCTGTCTTGCTAGTTGTTTGGCATAGGATGTCCAGCACTGCAGCTTGCTGGTCGTTGAGTGAAGCTGGGTGCTGGTGTTGAGATGGAGATCTCTGGGAGATTTTCGCCATTTGATATTATGTGGAGCTGGGAGGTCTCTTGTGGACCAGTGTCCTGAAGTTGGCTCTCCCACCTCAGAGGCACAGCACTGACTCCTGGCTGCAGCACTAAGAGCCTTTCATCCACGTGGCTCAGAATAAAAGGGAGATAAAGTAGAAAGAAAGAATTAGTAGAAAGAAAGAAAGAAAGAAAGGAGGGAGGGAGGGAGGGAGGGAGGAAGGAAGGAAGGAGGGAATGAACAAAAGAAAGAAAGAAGATAAAGTGAAATAAAATAAAGATAAAATATAAAGTTATTAATATAAAATGAATAATTTTTAAGAGAAAAAAAAAGAAAAAAATTAAAAAAAAGAAACCCCAAAACGGACGGATAGAACCCTAGGACAAATGGTGGAAGCAAAGCTATACAGACAAAATCTCACACAGAAGCATACACATACACACTCACAAAAAGAGGAAATGGGGAAAAAAAGCATAAATCTTCCTCTCAGAGTCCACCTCCTTAATTTGGGATGATTCGTTTTCTATTCATGTATTCCACAGATGCAGGGTATATCAAGTTGATTGTGGAGCTTTAATCCACTGCTCCTGAGGCTGCTGGGAGAGATTTCCCTTTCTCTTCTTTGTTCTCATAGCCCCCAGGGGCTCAGCTTTGGATTTGGCCCCGCCTCTGCGTGTAGGTCGCCGGAGGGCGTCTGTTCTTCGCTCAGACAGGACGGGGTTAAAGGAGCGGCTGATTCTCGGGCTCTGGCTCACTCAGGCCGGGGGTGGGAGGGGCACGGAGTGCGGGGCGGGCCTGCGGCGGCAGCGGCGGCGTGACGTTACACCAGCCTGAGGCGTGCCGTGCGTTGTTCCGAGGGACTTGTCCTTGGATCCCGGGACCCTGGCAGTGGCGGGCTGCACAGGTTCTCCGGAAGGTGGGTGTGGATAGTGACCTGTGCTCGCACACAGGCTTCTTGGTGGCGGCAGCAGCAGCCTTAGCGTCTCATGCCCGTCTCTGGGGTCCGCGCTTTTAGCTGCGGCTCGCGCCCGTCTCTGGAGCTCCTTTAAGCAGCGCTCTTAATCCCCTCTCTTCGTGCACCAGGAAACAAAGAGGGAAGAAAAAGTCTCTTGCCTCTTCGGCAGGTCCAGACTTTTTCCCGGACTCCCTCCCGGCTACCGTGGCGCACTAACGCCCTGCAGGCTGTGTTCACGCCGCCAACCCCAGTCCTCTCCCTGCGCTCCGACCGAAGCCCGAGTCTCAACTCCCAGCCCCGCCCGCCCCGGCGGCTGAGCAGACAAGCCTCTCGGCCTGGTGAGTACTGGTCAGCACTGATCTTCTGTGGGGGAATCTCTCCGCTTTACCCTCCGCACCCCTGTTGCTGTGTTTTCTTCTGTGGCTCCGAAGCTTTCCCCCTCCGCCACCCGCAGTCTCCGCCCGCGAAGGGGCTTCCTAGTGTGTGGAAAGCTTTCCTCCTTCACAGCTCCCTCCCACTGGTGCAGGTCCCATACCTATCCTTTTGTCTCTGTTTATTCTTTTTTCTTTTGCCCTATCCAGGTACGTGGTGGTGGTGGTGGGGGTTTCTTGCCTTTTGGGAGGTCTGAGGTCTTCTGCCAGCGTTCAGTAGGTGTTCTGTAGGAGTTGTTCTACGTGTAGATGTATTTCTGGTATATCTGTGGGGAGGAAGGTGATCTCCGCGTCTTACTCTTCCGCCATCTTCCCCAGCAATTGCGCCAGATTTTTTAAAGAAAATATTAATATATCTAGTTGAAGCTCTCCGTCTCCCTTCCTGATGTTTTCTCCTCCCTATCTCTTTAAAGCTAACCACTATTTGAAGTTGGTATTTATTATTACCATGCAAATATTTATGTTTTATTGCATATATTATATTAAAAACAATCTCTGGTATTATTTTGCATGCTTTCAGGTGTTGCATATGTGGTATTAAACTCTGCATTTCTTTTTAATTTTTGGATTCCATTTGAATGTATTGAAGATATCCATTGGAGACATGTTCACTTCAGCTTGCATTGAGCAATCAGGCTTTGTCAGCTCTGACATGAAGTGATCATAGGCTATGAAAGTTTAGTATCTCACAATTCCCTTCCAGTCTTAATAACTCAGAGCTATAACTCCTTAGCTCCTAATTTGGATGTTTAGGTCAATTTCCTTACTTCCTTGGTTAATACTATATTGTTGGAAATTTGTCTTGGTCAAGGCTTTCTTGCCAAACCATTCTCTATAGTGAATGAAACATGTACAATATTTTACATAGTGCAGAGTGGGGGTGGAGGATGGGGAGAAATGTGGGTCAACCAAAAAGTGAGAGGACATAGGAATATCTTCTCGACAATGTTTGCAACAGTCTCAAGGTTCTTTATTACTCCTATTTCTTCTGGATGAGTCTCTCCTCTTTGGCAAAAAGAACTCTCCTGGTATTGAATTCAACAGGAAGTGGAATGTTTGGGCTTTATTGAAAGTATTTCCCATGTTTTGCCTGTTTACCATGAGTCAAAGACAATGAAATAAAAAATCACAGCTATCTTCATCAATGATGAGCTCTTCTGCTTCTGGAATAGTAATGTACAATGTTTTCTGCAGATTTACAGAGTGTCCAGAATTTTCTGTAGGGATGGAAGTGTTCACTATCTATACTGTGCAGTATAGTAGCTATGAGCCGCTAACCACGTGTGACTATTGAGTACTTGAAATGTGGCTGATGAGCCTAAGGAACTGAATTTTAAATGTTTATTTATTTTTTTAATAATTTAAATTAGAATAGCCTCACAGACCTGATGACTACTGCACTAGACAGCACTGTTCTAGAGAATTTAGACCAAGATATGTTGAGAGAGGGACTTCCCTGGTGGTCCAGTGGTTAAGACTCCGCGCTTCCACTGCAGGGGGCAGGGTTCCATCCCTGGTTGGGGAACTAAGATCCCACATGCTGCGGGGCCAAAAAAAAAAAAAAAAAATGTATTGGGAGAGTTTCAACAAGTCTTAATAAATCAAGTGAGTTCACATTAAATGGCAATGGATTTATTTGTTCTTTCTTTCCCCAAATCTGAAGTTAATATAAGAAACTGGTTAGCTTGTAAACTATTGTACAGAGTATTGTTTCTCCAAGAGCCTCTGCTAATCTGTTGTTTGTAGTCAGCATATTCTTGTGATTCTTGTTGGAGTTGATGAGTCTGCTTGCACTGTCATTGTCCCTGGCCTCATGGCTCACTCAGTCCGCATCATTTCCTAGCTCTGTTGATGCTGAGTCCTTTCAGCGCTGGTTGTTCTCAGCCGCCCTCTGCTCCAGCACAGCCTCCCTCTGAGAGATGGGCGAGAGTGGGGATCTGGACCCACCCAGGCCCTGATGACAGTCCTGGATCTGAGCTTGGTCTGTCAGCTTTCATTTCTTTAAAACTTTTTATTTTGAAATAATTTTAGACCTACAAAAATGTTCCAAATGGTACAGTGGCATAAAGAGTCTTGGAGTATATTCTTCACCCAGATTCCCATTTGTTCATGTGGTTAACATTTTACCACCTTTGCTTTCTTCTTCCTTCCCCCTCTTTATATCTACATCAACATCTATATCAGTCTGTCTATTCTTCCTCCTTTTCTCCTTCTTCCTCTTCTTCTCCTTCTCCTTCTCTCTCTCTCTCTCTCTATTTCCCTTACAAACAGGAACATTCTCTTACATAACAACAGTACAATGATCAAAGTCATAAAATTAACAGGAATACAATATTACCATCTGTTCTATAGATCTCATTCAAATTTTTCTAGTTGTCCCAATAAAGTCCTTTATAACAATAACAACAAAAATCTTCTGATCCAACATCCAACCCAGGATCACAGGCTGTGTTTGTTTTTTTTGTCTTGTTAGTCTCCTTTAATCAGGAACAGTTCTACAGTGTTTATCTTTCCATGGTCTTGATATTTCTGAAGAGCATACGTCAGTTATTTTGTAAAATTTCCCTCAATTTGTATTTGTCTGATGTTTCCGCATGATTGGACTTAGCTTATACGTATTTGGCAAGGACGTTACAGAAATGATGTGTCCTTCTCAGTGCATCACAGACAGAAGCACATGATATCCATTTTTCATTTGTGATTCCTTGCTGAAGGTGCTATCTGCCAGGTTTCTCCATTATAAAGTTGCTCTTTTTCCTTTTGTAATTAATAAGTGTCTCTGGTGAAATATTTTGAGACTACCTAAACGTCCTGTTTCTTGTCATACTTCTACCCATTAGTTTCCGTATCTACTTTTCATTCTTATCTGAAATAATAGTTACTATTGTGGGTGCCAAATGATTAGCTAATTATATCATTGTTTCTGGTCGGCATTTATTTGTCGACATTCTATTGTAAGGAAGGTTTTTTATTTTTTGTCTGTATCTATCTATCATCTATCTATTATCTATCTATCTATCTATCCTCTATCTCTCTATCTTTATCATATAGCAATCTATCTCAATATAAACTCATGGATTCTTATTTCTTTACGTGAATTTTATTCTATCACTATCACCATTTATTATGAGGTCAAACTTTCCCAGATGTGAGCTGTGAGAATCCCTTCATTCTGGTTCCTTTGTTTTATATAATTTAATTTTTTTTTATATCTTCCCATCTTTTTTGGAGCAATTTATTACTTTCTGATATAACAAAATGTTCCAGTCTCATATTTTTGTGTGTACCAACCCTGGAATCAGTCGTTTCTTTAATGAGGACCAGCTTTCATTTTGATGATCACATGCTGTAGGGTGAACAGGAGGCAAAAGCCTAAAGAAGGAGTTGTGACACTAAAAGACAACAGAGTGTATGAATGAACTAGAAACGTACGTTGCCTTACAGATAGACATAGCAAGGAAGCTTGCTTGTCAGTGTTGGGTTAAGGGAGAAAATTTTCTCTTGGGACTTCCTAACCATAAGCTGGCACTCATTCAAGTTTGTAACCCAAATTTACACTACCTGCATGGTTCTAAACACTTTTAGGTCAAAATTTATTTTAAAATAGTTCTGGATTGGTAATGATTCCAGAAATTTGGAAGAAGCAAAACTAAATCCTCTTTGGAGAAATGCAATCAAAACAAAAACCTCAAAGTTTTCCATGAATAAAGTTCAGAGGAATGTGGGCTCAGAGACAACGTCAAAAAGCATTTAAGGAGACAAGGCACTCTGAGGAAAAGCCAGCAGGAACAACAAACCACAGAATAAGGCCAACATAGTTTTTAGGTATGGGAATTATCAAGTACAAAATGTAACTTAAGCATGTTTAATATATTTAGAGAAAGAAAAGTGGTGATTAAAAATATAAGATACAATGTATAACTGATTCACTTTGTTATAAAGCAGAAACTAACACACCATTGTAAAGCAATTATACTTCAATAAAGATGTTAAAAAATATATATATATATAAGATACAAGTTATTATGAAAGTTAAACAGGCATACTTGAAAAACAATCAAATAGAATTTTTATGCAAAACAAATATAATAATTGAAATAAAAAACTCAAATGATGGTTTAAAGAGAAAATTAGATATAGGTGATAAAAACATGAACAGGAAAACAGATCTGAAGAAATTATCCAGAATGCATAACAGAGAGACAAAGCAGTAGAAAATATGAAAGACAGATTAAAAGGCATGAAGGACAGGGTGAGGAGGTCTAACTTACGTCTAATTGGACTTCTAGGAGGAAAGACAGAGAGAATGAAAGAGAGGCAAAGTTTGAAGAGATAATGACTGAAAAATTTTCAGAATTGATGAAACATACGTGCATACTTCAGACTTAAGGAGCTCAATGAATTTACAGCAATATAAGCAAAATTTTCCTTAGACAGATAGTAGTGGAACTGAAGAATACCAAAGACTACGGAGAGGTCTTAAAAATAGTCAACATGTAAAGACAGATTAACACAAAGGAACTACAGAACTCACAGTGGATATCTCCAAAATGGTATCTGGAGGACAATGGAATATTATCTTCAGTATTCTGAGAGATAGTGACTGTCAACCTAGAATTGCATACATCGTGAAACTATCAAGAGGGAAAGAGGGAAAAATAAAAATATTGTTTGGTCAAATGAAAAAATCAGAGCCTTTGTAATAAACAGATTTTACACTAAAGGAAATTCTGAAGATGCACTTAGGGTACACAAAAATATGTGATGGACAGTCCACTGCAAGAAGAATGAAACAAATCATTAAATATGTGAATATCTAAACAATGATTGAGTTAAACAATAATTAATGTCTAATGATGTATAGAAATCACAAAACAAGTAGAATTAAAATATTGAACAAAAATAAAATATGTTTGGAAGGGATGATTAGATTGAAAACAGTCTAAGTTTTTGTATTGTTTAAAATAGGAGTGTGTGTAGACTAAGTTTAGATAAATTAAATTTATCGAGTGATGTCAACAAGGTGGCCAGACAAGATGTCCTTCACTTGTATTACCCCCCTCAACAACAATTTAGCACCTATCTATGGAAAAAGTACCTTTGTGGGAGATGTGGGATCCAGCACCATCTGTCAAGAGGTCCAGGGGAGTCTTGTTCATCCATGCATCAGATAATAGGCGTACAGACCTTGGTGAGAACCCTCCTCAGACTGTAATTTCTCCCATGTGGGAAGTGAGACAGTGAGTGACCACCCAGCCTCCCCAGCTATGTGGGATGCTGCCAAAGAGGTCCATTTCTCATTTGACCCATCCAGAGTACTCAGTCAGGAGTTGAATGACTGGAGGTGGGGGTAGTGGGGGAGCAGCTGGGAGGGTTGCAGCTAGGACTTGGAGGGCCTTGAAGGGACATGGATCCTGCTAACTGCATCCTATTAACTGTGGGACTCCGTCAGGAAGCCCACCAATGAGCCCCTGGGGATGCCTCATCCACTGATACCCCAGCTGGCCTGTTGCACCCCCAGTGCTCTGGGTGCCTCACCCACTCACTTCCCCATCCTGGGGTCAGCTCCCTGTGCATACCTGTGATGGTGGCATGAGCAAGCCTTGGCAGATGGCTAGTGAGCGCACACAGAAAACTGGACCATACTGCCCGGCCAGGGAGAGAACACAAAATTGAAGTTTAGAACTGTCCTGAGAGCAAAAGGGAGGCTGTCAGCGCTCAGCCTGGTGTATTGCAAGATTGAGGGTAGGCATACAAGCTTAAGAATCCTGCCACAAGAGGGAGCAATAAGGGTAGAGCAGGAATATCCACAGCCAGTCTGAGGAAACCTCAGCATCCCTAGTGGGGCTGAAGGAAGGTAATTCTTTCCTGAAGTCAGTCAGTGAAGACCAGAGGGGGTGACAGCAACTTCAAATGCAAAGAGAGCAATGCAAGCCTTCAAGGAACATGAATATCAAGGAAATTTGATGTCACCAAAAGATCACAATAATTCTTCCAGGGACTGAACCCAAGACCTGGAGATCTACCCAATAAAGATGTCAAAAGAGCTGTTTTAAATAAGCTCAGTGAGCTACAAGAAAACACAGAAAGACAGTTTAACAAAATCAGGAAAACAA
The DNA here is from genome assembly GCF_011762595.2 of Tursiops truncatus. Classification (NCBI taxonomy): domain Eukaryota; kingdom Metazoa; phylum Chordata; class Mammalia; order Artiodactyla; family Delphinidae; genus Tursiops; species Tursiops truncatus. Next base: position 30,825,818 of record NC_047047.1, read on the forward strand.
TGCACAAACAAAATGAGACGTTTAACAAAGACACAGAAATCATTAAAAAGAACAAAAATACAGTGAATGAAATAAAAAATGCAATAGAGAGCATCAACAGCAGAATGAATTAAAGAGAAAAAATCTGTGAATTAAAAGATAATAACTATGGAATTATCCAGAGGGGAAAGTTTTTTTAAAATTAAAAAAGACTGAAGAAAGCCTGCATGATTTTTGGGCCACCATCAAAAGAAATGATCTGCAAATTATGGGAGTCTCAGAAGAAGAGAGGGAGAAGGGTGTGTGTGGAAGGCTTATTTAAAGACAAAATGGCTGAGAACTTTCCAAATGTGGGGAGAGATTTGGACATCCAAGTTCATGAAGTGAATAGGTCCCCAAACAAAGTCGATGTAAAGATATATTCTCTAAGACCCATTGTAATAAAGCTGTCAAAATCAAAGCAAAGAGAGAATCTTAAAAACAGCAAGAGAAAAGAAGGTTGTAACTTACAAGGGAACCCCCTACAAGGCTATCCGTGAATTTCTCAGCAAAGGCCTTACATGACCAGAATGAACCCACAGAAATGCATTTCTGGGCGCTCTGGTTCTCTATGTCTCAGTGCAGAAAGAATTCAGTGAGAGGCAAAGTGATGGATAAGTGTTTTATTAGAATAGGATGCCTGTGAGGCTTACAAGTGGGCAGGCAAGACGGTGCTGCCCTGAGAGCTTAGTGGGCTACAGTTTTGTAATCAAAGGAAGAATAGGGAGGGGGAGAAGACCACCTCCTTCATCGTTCTTTTTTTTTTTTTTTTTTTTTTTTTTGCGGTATGCGGGCCTCTCTCTGTTGTGGCCTCTCCCGTTGCGGAGCACAGGCTCCGGACGCGCAGGTTCGGCGGCCATGGCTCACGGGCCCAGCCGCTCTGCGGCATGTGGGATCTTCCCGGACCGGGGCACGAACCCGTGTCCCCTGCATCGGCAGGTGGACTCTCAACCACTGCGCCACCAGGGAAGCCCCTCCTTCATCATTCTTGAGTAGACGTGAAGCTTCCATCATCAGCTCCTCCTCCACCGTTGGGCAGGGGAGTTTTCTTGTCTCTACACGGACAAACCGGGACTGTCATGGGGCAATGGAAATGAGCAAAAAGGCAGTAGCATATACTAAAATATGGTAAATCACCTCAGGTTTCAGTACAATGTCACCTTATATTTTTGTTTTTAGTGTGAGCAGAGTAGCATGTCCTAGGAATCATTAACCTACTGAGCTCACTGGGCAGGATGTGGGTCTCATTCCACCATTGTTTTATGGTTTTGGGACATGTCTCATGCTTCTCTTGCATGGTTTTGTTGCTAGGCAAGCCTGTTTGGTTTTGTGGTTAAGCAAACCCGCTTTCTTGAGTGATCGTTAACTTACAGGGGTCTCCCATATATATATATATATTTTACTTATGATCCCTTAGTGGGATTAACTACTTAATCACCTACTTTGTCCCTTTACTCTGTCCCTATCAAGATCCTCCTCTATCAGTATCCCATCCCAATTTTACCATTTGTGAAAGTTTTAATAATTGCATCACCACAGCACACCAAGGGCTCTCCATGCTCCAACTACCACCAGTGAAAGGGTACTCATTGCCTAAGGGATTGCTGTGAGATATCCAGCTACAGAATCCAATGTTAGAGTCTGCTTCCTAAGACCATTTCTGGTGACAACTGTCTTAGATCCCTTGAAACAGAGTTGATGAGCTATATGCGGAGTGTTCTCAGATTAAAAGTAAAGAAGGAAGGATTGGATAGAGGGAGAAGCTGATTTGCAGTGTAGTTGTCACTGAGGCCTCACCTGACTCTACAGGGATCTCTGGAGCTGACATGGTTCTTCTGAGTTTTCCCAGTTTGAGACAAGAGGGTCTCTGTATTTATGCATCAGCCAGTCATTGGCCATGGGCTCACCCAGGGAGGGAGCATAACCTTGGCCAAGGCCAAGAACAAGTCCTACTGAGGGACATAGCTGTGAGCTGTCAGCAGCTGATATTCCCAGCAGCTGGGGGTCATATGTCATTTGTCAGCCTTGGGGAGGGGATCTTGTCAGAGAACCCCTATCCACAACAAAATTTCATAATGGTAAGTGAGAAACACAAGATAAAAATTGTATTTATAATGTGACTTCAACATTTTAAAATGTGAATATATAAAAAAATGACTGGAAGGAAATAAACTAAACTGTTTAAGAGGTTATGTCTTGGAATAATGGGTGACTTTCATTCCCTCTCTCCCCGGCCCATATCTTATAAACACACATAAAGAACCTTAGAGTATCTTAAGGAAAACATAAAACCATCCCACTGATTCCTCTCTACGAGCTGTTCAGATCAGTCAGAAGTGAACATCAGTGTCACTTGAATGGATAAACATGCTGTAGTACCTCCAAACAATGGAATATTATTCAGCAATGAAAAGAAATGAGCTGGGCTTCCCTGGTGATGCTGTGGTTAAGAATCTGCCTGCCAATGCAGGGCACACGGGTTTGAGCCCTTGTCCCGGAAGATCCCACATGCCACGGAGCAACTAAGCTCACGTGCCACAACTACTGAGCCTGCGCTCTAGAGCCGGCGAGCCAAAACTACTGAAGCCTGTGCGCCTAGAGCCCGTGCTCTGCAACAAGAGAAGCCACCGCAATGAGAAGCCAGCGCACCGCAACGAAGATTAGCCCCTGCTCGTGGCAACCAGAGAAAGGCCCGCGTGCAGCAACAAAGACCCAACGCAGCCAAAAAATAAAACAAAATAAATAAATTTATTTTAAAAAAAGAAAGAAATGAGCTATCAAGCAATGCAAAACATGGAACCTTAACTGCATATTACTAGGTGAAAGAAGCCAATCCGAAGAGGCTACGCGCTGTATGATTCCAGCTACATGGTATTTTGGAAAAGGCAAGACTATGGAGACAGTAGAAATATCAGAGGTTTCCAGTGTTCAAGGGGAGAGAGGAGAAGGGATGAAGAAGTGAAGCTCAGGGGATTTTTAGGGAGGTGGAACTATTCTGCATGATACTGTATGATACATGATGGATACATGTGCATTTGTCAAAGTCTATAGAACTGAACAAAGAATGAACTCTAATATAAACTGTGGACCTTACTATTGATTTATCAATTTGTCACCAATGTACTACACTAACGCAGGGAAAACTGTTCAGGGAAGAGGGGATATATGGGAACTCTCTGCACTATCTGCTCATTAAAAGAAAAAGAAAGAAAAAGAAAGTGAATGTTAGTTTTTGTAATCTACTAGAGGCAACAACATTTGCAGTAGTTGAGACTGAATTTAACAGATGGCAGGCTCAGCAAGCCAGGGTGAGATCTACTTATCATGGACTGAACAAAGCCTGCTCAGGCAGTTGTGAAATATCAGAACACAAATCTACAGATAAACAGCTTCTTTGTTTACGAATGCATTAATGGGTATCACAACAGCTTGACTCTTGATTCTGGAATTCTTGCTGTTTCCTCAATGAACCATGACACAACTGTTGAGTCTTGCTATATGCATTCATAGAATGGCAGGGAATCTGGTCCTGTGACGGGACATTTGATAAACAAACAAGGCAAACTGGAGCTGATTCTTCTGGTGACTGCCAGTGCTGGCGCCTTTTTTCCCTTTTGGCACATACCCTAAATTCCTGGCATCTACTTTTATTTTTCCTCCCAGGCCAACTGCAAAAAGGACTTGACCTCAGCTGACATAGAATGTGGAAGATTGTGTATGCATTGAAAAGTAATTCAGTCTGCTGATGAAGTTAATGAATTTTCATGGGAATTTAGTCAATACCACCCAGTGAGAGTCCGCACTTTGAATATTTGCTCAAAGGCAATGGGGAAATAAGAACTTCTTTATCACTGCTGATTCTTTTTTTTTTGGTATAAATTTATTTTTTATTTATTTGTTTTTGGCTACGTTGGTTCTTCGTTGCTGCCGGTGGGCTTTTCTCTAGTTGAGGCGAGCGGGGGCTACTACTCTTTGTTGCGGTGAGTAGGCTACTCATTGCGGTGGCTTCTCTTGTTGTGGAGCATGGGCTCTAGGCAGGCGGGCTTGGTAGTTGTGGCTTGCAGGCTCTAGAGCGCAGGCTCAGTAGTTGTGGCACACGGGCTTAGTTGCTCCGCGGCATGTGGGATCCTCCTGGACCAGGGCTCGAACCCTTGTCCCCTGCATTGGCAGGTGGATTCTTAAGCACTGTGCCAGCAGGGAAGTCCCTATTACTGCTGATTCTTGAAAGTAAACATTGTCTTAGAGGGACTTCCCTGGTGGCACAGTGGTTAAGAATCTGCCTGTCAATGCAGGGGACATGGGTTCGAGCCCTGGTCTGGGAAGATCCCACAAGCCACGGAGCAACTAAGCCCGAGTGCCATAACTACTGACACTGAGCTCTAGAGCCCACGAACTGCAACTACTGAGCCCGGGCACCACAACTACTGAAGCCCGTGTGCCTAGAGCCTGTGCTCCGCAACAAAAGAAGCCACTACAATGAGAAGCCTGTGCACCACAGTGAAGAGTAGCCCCCGCTTGCCTCAACTATAGAAAAGCCCATGCGCAGCAACGAAGAACCAATGCAGCCAAAAACAAACAAATAAATAAATAAAATAAATTAAAAAGAAGCATTGTCTCCGATACAGCTTCTGTTTCTATTGTTGATTTGCTTAAACATTGGACATGTTGAGATTCTTCACTTGTACGTTTATTCACTCAGCTAACACTGATTGACTACTATGAGACAGGCACCATATGCATAAGTTATTACTGGAGGGGCTGCACTATCGTATAGTCTACTTTAGTATCAGAGTGTAGGGGGTGAGAGGACACTTCTACTTTTCTCTGCTTAGTCTTGCCTTGACTAAGAGAAGATAACTCTGTCCTGCCTTCCATTCTTCTCTTCTCTCTTTTCTTGCTTTTCTCTGAGAGTTGAGACCTGTCTGATTGGCAAGATAAGAAGAACCTTCCATTCATGGACAATACTACCAATGGACAGTTACCATTAATTAGAAGCAAGAACACTTATCTCGCATTCTCTTAAAAAAAAAATCCATCTGGAATCTCTTTTTCTATGTAGTGGAGATCTGACAACTTTTTAGTATTAAGTTTTCCCATTTAGACATGTAGTTCATGAAGTTTTATAGTTGTCTTCCTATAGGTTCTGCACATTTTTTTGGTTAGCTTTATTTCTAGTTATTATATATATACATATTCATGTATAATTTATACATACTTTAAAAATATGAATATGTAATTTATATTTTTTCTATTGTGAATGGACAGCTTTCTAACTGGTCATGATCATTGACTGTGTTGGTCATGTCCCTGGCTAGCTCACTGGCCTCCTTTATTAGTTCTAGTAATCTTAAAGTTGATTCTTATGGAATTTTTAGGCAGTCCAATACATTGCCTGCAAATAATGACAATTATTTTCTTCCTGATTTTTATAATTACTTTAAAATTTTTGTTCGTGTTATTGCACTGGCTAGGAGAATAATGGTGATGGTTAGAATCCCTTCTTGTTTTTATTTTAAAGGAAATACCTCTAATACTTGAACATTAAGTATAATGTCTGTGTAGTTTTTTTGGTGGATACCTGTTAACAGATTAAGGAAGTTTTTCTTCTTTTCTATTCCTAACTTGCTAAGGAAATTAAAAAAAATTTTTTTAAATCAGTTACCAGTTACTATTAATTAGAAGCAACAAAACTATGTCCAGGACATAGTGCTGAATGGGATCTCTTTGTTTTTACTAATGGTTCAAGATTAAATAAATAATAATATATATTCAGAATCTCCTAAAAGCAAATATTGAAAAACCTATAAAAATGCTGATCTAAACATCAAAGTGGTAAGAGAACCAGCATTCTCAGCCAGTAATATGTGTAGTGGCCAGGGTTTGTTGGGAGTTAGCATTTGTTTTGGTAGCTTTGATGGGGCAAATGGAAATGTCTGACAAAGGTAAGATGTGGAATTTTTCTCAAGCTCACTGCAGGTCTATTCCTCATAGCAGGGATTACATCGTCAGAGCAGAAACAAATGTGAATGAGTCTGAAAGTCTGTTCAGCCTCATGGAAACACACAATGCAAAACCATGGAAACTGAACACATGTTGCACAGACACAGACAGTGTGTCCATATTAGCACCAGGAGGTGCTCATTACATCCAATTCTGCACAGAGTGGAGAAGGCAGCCAGATGTGGGGTTAGAAAGGAGAATTTGTACCAAATACTTACATGCCTATTTGAAGCAGGAAAGAAAATTTCTCTTCCTGGAGAGATGGCTGGGAGCCACACTACTCCTTTTAAGGCTGGGTTTACTCACCCAAGGCTTGAGGTCCATCATCTTTGCCACCATTTGGAATGAGAGGAACTGAACAGGGTCTGTCTGGACTTTCCCTAAGCTCAACCCCATCAATCGTAAGTATTGTTCTCAGTGAAGGCGCTCCCAACAGTACAGTTATTGCCACCAGAACTTAAATAGTCCCTTGGTCATTTGCTACACCCTAATGACCATATTATCATGCTTGATGTCTTTAGCCAGCAGGACCACATAGCTGAGCCAACCCCACCAGGCCCTAGTTTATTCGCACCTTACTTAATTCCAGGTGTTGGATTATCAGAAGATTTGTAGCCTGGTTTGACACCTCTTCCTTTTTGCCCCTCTTGTCTGGAATTGCTCCTCTCATGCTCCTGTCTGAGGATCTCCCACTGTCTTCTTTCTCACCCTTCGAGCCTGCCTTTTGAATCCCCAGGCCACCTCTCCAGAGATAGAGGCTGCTTCCCATTCACTTGAAATCCACCCCAGCTGGGGAGAAGCTTGGTCCTTCAATTTCAGATAAATGCGAATGCTTCTGCGTCACCTTTATCTACGAATTACTCTTTGCATTCATATGGAATATTTATCTCCAAAAGAGCTTGGGTGTAAATGCATATTATCATCAATTTCAAGCAGGTCTTTTACAACAGGAGTCCTGTAAATAATTTTAAGAGTAAAACTAAGCAAAAAGAAACATGCTCTGTATCCTGTAAAGTTTGGGGTGGGGCTCAGAGGGAGGAGAATGTCAAAGTGCTTGTATTTTATTTATCTATTTATTTTCCACAACTAATAATAATAATTATTATTTTAAATTAAAGTATAATTGACCTACAATACTGTTAGTTCCAGGTGCACAGAATAGTGATTTGATATTTTTTAACATTACAAAATGATCACAGGTTGAGTGATGATCTGTCACCATACAAGGTTATTAAAATACTACTGACTATATTCCTCATGCTGTATATTTCATCCTCATGACTTACTTTTTTTTGTAACTGGAAGTTTGAACCTCTTAATCTCCCTCACATCCCCCCACACCTCCCATCTATGGCAACCACCTGTTTGTTTTCTGTATCTATGAGTCTGTTTCTGTTTTGTTATGTTAGTTCACTTGTTTTGTTTTTCAGATTCCACATATATGTGAAATTGTAGTATTTGCCTTTCTCCATCTGACTGATTTTACTAAGCGTGATACCTCTAGGTCCATTCGTGTTGTCACAAATGGTAATATTCCATTCTTTTTTATTGCTGAGTTATATTCCTTTGTATATACATATCACATTTATCCACTCATCTATCAATGGACACTTAGGTTGCTTCCATATTGGCTATTGTAAATATTGCTGCAAGGAACATAGGGGTGCATATATTTTTTCTAATTAGTGGAATTGCTGGATTGTATGTTACTTCATTTTTAATTTTTTGAGGAAACTCCATACTGTTTTCCATAGTGGCTGCACCGATTTACATTCCCATCAACAGTGCAAGAGGGTTCCCTTTACTCCACACCCTCTCCAACAGTTGTTATTTGTTGTTTTTTCTGGCTGTGCCACACAGCTTGTGGGATCTTCGTTCCCCAACCACGGATCAAACCTGGGCCCCCAGCAGTGAAAGCGCCAGATCCTAACCACTGGACCACCAGGGAATTCCCCGTTGTCTTTTTTTTTTGTTTTTTTGGCTGCCTTGCGTCTTCATTGCTGCACACAGGCTTTCTCTAGTTGCAGTGAGTGGGGGCTACTCTTCGTTGTGGTGCGCCAGCTTCTCATTGCAGTGGCTTCTCTTGTTGTGGAGCATGGGCTCTAGGCATGCAGGCTTCAGTAGTTGTGGCATGTGGGATCTTCCTGGATCAGGGCTCGAACCCGTGTCCCCTGCATTGGCAGGCGGATTCTTAACCACTGCGCCACCAGGGAAGTCCCCTGTCTTTTTGATAATATCATTTTGACAGATGTGAGGTGATATCTCATTGTGGTTTTGATTTGCACTTCCCTGATGACTAGTGATGCCGAGTATCTTTTCATATATTCCGTGGCCATCTGTATGTTTTGGAAAAATGTCTATTCAGGTCCCATGCCTTATTTTAATCTAGTTGTTTGTTATTTTGATGTTGAGTTGTGAGCTCTTTACATATTTTTGTTATTAATCCCTTAGCAGATATATCATTTGCAAATATCTTCTCCCATTCAGTTGGCTGCCTTTTCATTTTGTTGATAGTTTCCTTCACTGTGCAAAAGCTTTTTATCTGTTTATTTTTGATTTTGTTTCCCTTTCCTGATCGCTGTGGCTAGAACTTCCAGTACTGGGTCAAATAAAACTGGTGAGAGTGGGCATCCTTGTCTTGTTCCTGGTCTTAGAGGAAAATGCTTTCAGCTTTTCAACATTAAATATGATGTTGGCTGTGGGTTTGTCATATATGGCATTTATTATATAGAGCTATGTCCCCTCTATACTCACATTGTTGAGAGGTTTTCTCATAAATGAATGTTGAATTCTGTCAAAAACTTTTTCTGCATCTATTGAAGGGAATCATATGATTTTGTTTATTTCATGAAAACAGAATTTTACCGAAGGCATAAACAGATAAAAAGATTACGAAAAATGAAAACTACAGGCCAATAACTCATTAATATATTCAGTAGATGCAAGCATCCTTAACAGGCCTATGTTCTTAGCTGTAGACAATTTCTTTTTTCTTTTTTTTGAATTTTATTTTATTTATTTTTTTATACAACAGGTTCTAATTAGTCATCAATTTTATACACATCAGTGTATACATGTCAATCCCAATCTCCCAATTCATCACACCCCCGCACCCCCCTGCCGCTTTCCCCTGTTGGTGTCCATACGTTTGTTCTCTACGTCTGTGTCTCAATTTCTGCCCTGCAGACGGGTTCATCTGTACCATTTTTCTAGGTTCCACATATATGCGTTAATATACGATATCTGTTTTTCTCTTTCTGACTTACTTCACTCTGTATGACAGTCTCTAGATCCATCCACGTCTCAACAAATGACCTAATTTCATTCCTTTTTATGGCTGAGTAATATTCCATTGTATATATGTGCCACATCTTCTTTATCCATTCATCTGTCGATGGACACTTAAGTTGCTTCCATGTCCTGGCTATTGTAAAGAGAGCTACAGTGAATATTGCAGTACATGAGTCTTTTTGAATTATGGTTTTCTCAGGGTATGTGCCCAGTAGTGGGATTGCTGGGTCGTATGGTAGTGCTATTTTAGTTTTAAAAAGGAACCTCCATACTGTTCTCCATTGTGGCTGTATCAATTTACAGTCCCACCAACAGTGCAAGAGGGTTCCCTTTTCTCCACACCCTCTCCAGCATTTGTTGTTTGTAGATTTTCTGATGATGCCCATTCTGACTGGTGTGAGGTGATAACTTATTGTAGTTTTGATTTGCATTTCTCTAATCTTTAGTGTTGTTGAGCAGCTTTTCATGTGCTTCTTGGCCATCTGTATGTCTTCTTTGGAGTAATGTCTATTTAGGTCTTCTGCCCCTTTTTGGATTTGGTTGTTTGTTTTTTTAATATTGAGCTGCATGAGCTGTTTATATATTTTGGAGATTAATCCTTTGTCCATTGATTCGTTTGCAAATATTTTCTCCCATTCTGAGGGTTGTCTTTTTGTCTTGTTTATGGTTTCCTTTGCCGTGCAAAAGCTTTGAAGTTTCATTCGGTCCCATTTGTTTATTTTTGTTTTTATTTCCATTACTCTAGGAGGTGGATCAAAAAACATCTTGCTGTGATTTATGTGAAAGAGTGTTCTTCCTATGTTTTCCTCTAAGAGTTTTACCGTGTCCGGTCTTACATTTAGGTCTCTAATCCATTTTGAGTTTATTTTTGTGTATGGTGTTAGGGAGTGTTCTAATTTCATTCTTTTACATGTAGCTGTCCAGTTTTCCCAGCACCACTTATTGAAGAGGCTGTCCTTTCTCCACTGTACATTCCTGCCTCCTTTATCAAAGATAAGGTGACCATATGTGCGTGGGTTTATCTCTGGGCTTTCTATCTTGTTCCATTGATCTATGTTTCTGTTTTTGTGCCAGTATCATATTGTCTTGATTACTGTAGGTTTGTAGTATAGTCTGAAGTCAGGGAGTCAGATTCCTCCAGCTCCGTTTCTTTCCCTCAAGACTACTTTGGCTATTCAGTCTTTTGTGTTTCCGTACAAATTTTAAGATTTTTTGTTCTAGTTCCATAAAAAATGCCATTGGTAATTTGATAGAGATTGCATTGAATCTGTGGATTGCTTTGGGTACTATAGTCATTTTCACAATATTGATCCAATCCAAGAACATGGTATATCTCTCCATCTCTTGGTATTATTTTTAATTTCATCAGTGTCTTACAGTTTTCTGCATACAGGTTTTTTGTCTCCCTAGGTAGATTTATTCCTAGGTATTTTATTCTTTTTGTTGCAATGGTAAATGGGAGTGTTCCCTTAATTTCACTTTCAGATTTTTCATCATTAGTGTATAGGAATGCAAGAGATTTTTGTGCATTAATTTTGTATCCTGCTACTTTACCAAATTTATTGATTAGCTCTAGTAGTTTTCTGGTAGCATCTTTAGGATTCTCTATGTATAGTATCATGTCATCTGCAAACAGTGACAGCTTTACTTCTTTTCCGATTTGGATTCCTTTTATTTCCTTTTCTTCTCTGATTGCTGTGGCTAAAACTTCCAAATCTATGTTGAATAAGAGTGATGAGAGTGGGCAACTTTGTCTTGTTCCTGATCTTAGTGGAAATGCTTTCAGTTTTTCACCATTGAGGATGATGTTGACTGTGGGCTTGTCATATATGGCCTTTATTATGTTGAGGATTGTTCCCTCTGTGCCTACTTTCTGCAGGGTTTTTATCATAAATGGGTGTTGAGTTTTGTCAAAAGGTTTCTCTGCATCTATTGAGATGATCATATGGTTTTTCTCCTTCAATTTGTTAATATGGTGTATCACATTGATAGATTTGCGTATATTGAAGACTCCTTGCATTCCTTGAATAAACCCCACTAGATCATGGTGTATGATCCTTTTAATGTGCTGTTGGATTCTGTTTGCTAGTATTTTGTTGAGGATTTTTGCATCTATGTTCATCAGTGATATTAGCCTGTAGTTTTCTTTCTTTGTGACATCCTTGTCTGGTTTTGGTATCAAGATGACGATGGCCTCGTAGAAGGAATTTGGGAGTGTTCCTCCCTCTGCTATATTTTGGAAGAGTTTGAGAAGGATAGGTGTTAGCTCTTCTCTAAATGTTTGATAGAATTCGCCTGTGAAGCCGTCTGGTCCTGGGCTTTTGTTTGTTGAAAGATTTTTAATCACAGTTTCTATTTCATTACTTGTGATTGGTCTGTTCATATTTTCTGTTTCTTCCTGGTTCAGTCTTGGAAGGTTATGCCTTTCTAAGAATTTGTCCATTTCTTCCAGGTTGTCCATTTTATTGGCATAGAGTTGCTTGTAGTAGTCTCTTAGGATGCTTTGTATTTCTGCGATATTTGTTGTAACTTCTCCTTTTTCATTTCTAATTTTATTGATTTGAGTCCTCTCCCTCTTTTTCTTGATGAGTCTGGCTAATGGTTTATCAATTTTGTGTATCTTCTCAAAGAACCAGCTTTTAGCTTTATTGATCTTTGCTACTGTTTACTTTGTTTCTATTTCATTCATTTCTCCTCTGATCTTTATGATTTCCTTCTGCTAACTTTGGGTTTTGTTTATTCTTCTTTCTCTCGTTCCTTAAGATGTAAGGTTAGATTGTTTATTTGAGAGTTTTCTTGTTTCTTGAGGTAGGCTTGTATAGCTATAAACTTCTCTCTTAGAACTGCTTTTACTGCATCCCATAGGTTTTGGATCATCATGTTTTCATTGTCATTTGTCTCTAGGTATTTTTTGATTTCCTCTTTGATTTCTTCAGTGAGCTCTTGGTTATTTAGTAATGTATTGTTTAGCCTCCATCTGTTTGTGCTTTTTACGTTTTTTTCCCTGTAATTCATTTCTGATCTCATAGCATTGTGGTCAGAAAAGATGCTTGATATAATTTCAATTTTTTTTAATTTACTGAGCTTGATTTGTGACCCAAGATGTGATCTGTCTTGTAGAATGTTCTGTGCACACTTGAGAAGAACATGTAATCTGCTGTTTTGGGGTGGAATGTCCTATAAATATCAATTAAATCTATTTGGTCTATTGTATCATTTAAAGCTTCTGTTTCCTTATTTATTTTCATTTTGAATGATGTGTCCATTCGTGTAAGTGAGGTGTTAAAGTCCCCCAGTATTACTGTGTTACTGTTGATTTCCCCTTTTATAGCTGTTAGCAGTTGTCTTATGTATTGAGGTGCTCCTATGTTGGGTGCATATATAATTATAATTGTTATATCTTCTTCTTGGATTGATCCCTTGATCATTATGTAGTGCCCTTCCTTGTCTCTTGTAACATTCTTTATTTTAAAGTCTATTTTATCTGATACGAATATTGCTACTCCAGCTTTTGTTTCATTTGCATTTGCATGGAATATCTTTTTCCATCCCCTCACTTTCAGTCTGTATGTGTCCCTAGGTCTGAAGTGGGTCTTTTGTAGACAGCATATATATTGGTCTTGTTTTTGTATCCGTTCAGCAAGCCTGGGTCTTTTGGTTGGAGCATTGAATCCATTCACGTTTAAGGTAATTATCAATATGTATGTTCCTATGACCATTTTAAAAATTGTTTTGGGATTGTTTTTGTAGGTCGTTTTCTTCTCTTGTGTTTCCCACTTAGAGAAGTTCCTTTGCATTCATTGTAGAGCTGGTTTTGTCTTAGCTTTTGCTTGTCTGTAAAGCTTTTGATTTCTCCATTGAATCTGAATGAGATCCTTGCAGGGTAGAGTAGTCTTGGTTGTAGGTTCTCCCCTTTCATCGCTTTAAGTATATCATGCCACTCCCTTCTGGCTTGTAGAGTTTCTGCTGAGAAATCAGCTGTTAACCTTATGGGAATTCCCTTGTATGTTATTTGTCATTTTTCCCTTGCTGCTTTCAATAATTTTTCTTTGTCTTTAATTTTTGCCAGTTTGATTACTATGTGTCTCGGCGTGTCTCTCCTTGGGTTTATCCTGTATGGGACTCTCTGTGCTTCCTGGACTTGGGTGGCTATTTCCTTTCCCATCTTAGGGAAGTTTTTGACTATAATCTCTTCAAGTATTTTCTCTGGTCCTTTCTCGCTCTCTTCTCCTTCTGGGACCCCTATAATGCGAATGTTGTTGTGTTTAATGTTGTACCAGAGGTCTCTTATGCTGTCTTCGTTTTTTCATTCTTTTTTCTTTATTCTGTTCCACAGCATGAATTCCACCATTCTATCTCCCAGGTGACTTATCTGTTCTCCTGCCTCAGTTATTCTGCTATTGATTCCTTCTAGTGTAGTTTTCATATCAGTTATTGTATTGTTCATCTCTGTTTGTTTGTTCTTTAATTATTCTAGGTCTTTGTTAGACATTTCTTGCATTTTCTCAATCTTTGACTCCATTGTTTTTCCGAGGTCCTGGATCATCTTCACTATCATTATTCTGAATTCTTTTTTTGGAAGGTTGCCTATCTCCACTTCATTTAGTCGTTTTTCTGGGTTTTATCTTGTTCCTTCATCTGGTACATAGCCCTCTGCCTTTTCATCTTGTCTATCTTTCTGTGAATGTGGTTTTTGTTCCACAGGCTGCAGGATTGTAGTTCTTCTTGCTTCTGCTGTCTGCCCTCTGGTGGATGAGGCTAAGAGGCTTGTTCAAGTTTCCTGATGGGAGGGACTGGTGGTGGGTAGAGCTGACTGTTGCTCTGGTGGGCAGAGCTCAGTAAAACTTTAATCCGCTTGACTGCTGATGGGTGGGGCTGGGTTCCCTCCCTGTTGGTTGTTTGGCCTGAGGCGACCCAACACCTGAGCCTACCTGGGCTCTTTGGTGGGGCTAATGGCAGACTGTGGGAGAGCTCATGCCAAGGAATACTTCCCAGAACTTCTGCTGCCAGTGTCCTTGTCCCCATGGTGAGCCACAGCCACCCCCTGCCTCTGTAGGAGACCCTCCAACACTAGCAGTTAGGTCTGGTTCAGTCTCCCCTGGGGTCACTGCTCCTTCCCCTGGGTCTTGATGCACTACTTTGTGTGTGCCTTCCAAGAGTGGAGCCTCTGTTTCCCCCAGTCCTGTTGAAGTGCTGCAATCAAATTCCACTAACCTTCAAAGTCTGAGTCTCTAGGAATTCCTCCTCCCATTGCCGGACCCCCAGGTTTGGAAGCCTGACGTGGGGCTCAGAACCTTCAATCCAGTGGGTGGACTTCTGTGGTATAAGCGTTCTCCAGTCTGTGAGTCACCCACCCAGCAGTTATGGGATTTGATTTTACTGTGATTTCACCCCTCCTACTGTCTCATTGTGGCTTCTCCTTTGTCTTTGGATATGGGGTATCTTTTTTGGTGAGTTCCAGTGTCTTCCTGTCGATGATTGTCTAGCAGCTAGTTGTGATTCTGGTTTTCTCGCAAGAGGGAGTGAGAGCCCATCCTTCTACTCCACCATCTTGGTTCAGGGCTCAAAGGGGATCATATAATTTTTATTCTCTAGTTTGTTAAAGAGGTGTATCATGTTGGTTGATTTGTAGATATTGCACCATCCTTGCATCCCTGGGATAAAGCCCAGTTGATCATGGTGTATGATCATTTTAATGTATTGTTGAATTTGATTTGCTAATATTTTGTTGAAAAATTTTGCATCTATGTTCTTCATTGGCCTGTAATTTTCTTTTTTTGTGGTGTCTTTTTCTGGTTTTGGTACCTGAGTAATGGTGGCCTTGTAGAATGAACTTGGAAATGTTCCTTCTCCTTTACGTTTGGTAAAATTTCCCTGTGAAGCCATCCGGTTCTGGACATTTGTTTGTTGGGAGGTTTTTTTGTTTATTTTTATTTTTTTCACAAATTCAATTTTACTAGTGATTGATCTGTTCGAATTGTTTGTTTCTTCTTCTTCTTTTAAAAGATTTATTTATTATTTATTTTTGGCTGCATCAAGTCTTAGTTGTGGCATGGGGGATCTTAGTTAAGGCATGCGGGATCTTTCGTTGCAGCACATGGGGTCTTCGTTGTGGTACATGGGCTTCTGCCTAGTTGTGGTGTGCAGGTTTTCTCTTCTCTAGTTGTGGCATGCAGGCTCCAGGGCATGTGGGCTCTGTAGTTGTGGTGCATGGCTTCCAGAGCTCATGTGCTCTGTGGTTTGTGGCACACAAGCTCTAGTTGAGGTGTGTGAGCTCAGTAGTTGTGGTGCATGGGCTTAGTTGTCCCGTGGCTTGTGGGATCTTAGTTCCCTGACTAGGGATCGAACCGGCATCCCCTGCATTGTAAGGCAGATTCTTTACCACTGGACCACCAGGGAAGTCCCTGTTTGTTTCTTCTTGATTCAGTCTTGTGAAGTTGTATGTTTCTAGAAATTTGTCCATTTTTTCTAGGTTGTCCAATTTGTGAGCGTATAACTGTTTGTAGTATTCTCTTATGATTTTTTTGTAGTTATTTCTCCTCTTTCATTTCTTATTTTGTATATTTGGGTGCTTCTCTTTTCTTCTTGGTGAGCCTAGCTAAAGGTTTTTCAGTTTTATTAATCTTTTCAAAAAACAGCTCTTGGTTTCATTAATTTTTACCATTTTTAATCTCAATTTTATTTATTTTATGTCTGATCTTTATTATTCCTTCCTTCTGATGACTTTGGACTTTGTCTGTTCTTTGATTTTTTAATTTGTTTAGATGGTAGGTTGTTTATTTGAGATTTCTCTTGTTTCTTGAGGTAGACTGTATCTCTGTAAACTTCCCCTTTAGAACTGCTTTTGGTACATCCCATAGATTTTGGAGTGTTGTGTTTCCATTTTCATTTTTTTAGAGGTATTTTATGATTTCCTTTTGGTTTCTTCATCAATCTCTTGTTTTTTTAGTAGCACGTTGTCTTGTCTCCATGTGTTTGGTTTTTTCCCATTTTCCTTTCTGTAATTGATTTCTAGTTTCATACTTTTCTGGTTGGAAAAAATGCTTGATATAATTTCTGTCCTCTTTAATTTGTTGAGACTTGTTTTGTGGCCTAGCATGTGACCTATCCTGGAGACCATTCCATGTGCACTTGAGATGAATGTGTATTGTACTGTTTTTGGATGGAATGTCCTGTATATATCTGTTAAGTCCAACTGGTCTAATGTGTTATTTGAGACCATTGTTTCCTTACTGACTTTCTGTCTGGATGATCTGTCCATTGATATAAGTGGATGTTAAAGTTCTCTACTATTATTGGCAATTTCTCCCTTTATGTCTGTTAATATTTGCTTTATATATTTATGTGCTCTTGTATTAGGTACATATATGTTAACTAGTATAATACTCTTTTCTTGTACTGATCCCTTTATCATTATGTAATGACCTTCTTTCTCTTTCGTTATAGACCTTGTTTTAAAGTTTATTTTGTCTGATATGAATACTGCTACCTCCACTTTCTTGTCATTTCCATTTGCATGAAATATCTTTTTTTCCCCACATTCTTGCTTTCAATCTGTGTGTCTTTAGCTCTGAAATGAATCTCTTGTAAGCAGAATATATACGGATCTTGTTTTTTTTTTTTTTTTTTTGCTGTACGCGGGCCTCTCACTGTTGTGGCCTCTCCCGTTGCGGAGCACAGGCTCCGGATGTGCGGGCTCAGCGGCCATGGCTCATGGGCCCAGCCGCTCCGCGGCATGTGGGATCTTCCCGGACCGGGGCACGAACCCGTGTTTCCTGCATCGGCAGGCGGACTCTCAACCACTGTGCCACCAGGGAAGCCCCGGATCTTGTTTTTAGTCCAATCAGCCACACTAAATCTTTTGATTGGAGAATTTAGTCTATTGACATATAAGGTGTTTATTGATAGGTACATACATATTGCCATTTTGTTACTTGTTTTCTGATTGTTTTGTACTTCTTTTAGTTTCTTCCCTTGTGTTTTGATGACTTTCCTTTTTATTTTAATTTATTTTTATTTTTTAAAATTTTTATTGGAGTATAGTTGATTTACAACATTGTTGATGACTTTTAGTGGTATGCTTCTGTTCCTTTCTCTCTAGTTTTTGTGAATCTATTGTAGGTTTTTGATTTGTGGCTATGATCGTGTTCATATATGTTGACCTATAACTATATCTACTTGTTTTAAATGGTAGTCATTTAAGATCAAACACATTCTAAAAGATCTACATTTTTTTACTCCTTTCCCCCATATTTTGTGTTTTTGATCTCATATAAATATGGAACGCTTGATGAATTTGCATGTCATCCTTTCTCAGGGGCCATGCTAATCTTCTCTGTATCATTCAAATTTTAGTATATGTGCTACCAAAGCAATCATCCTTTAACATATTTGTAAAGTTGGTTTAGTGGTGCTGAACTCGGTTAGCTTTTGCTTGTCTGTAAAACTATTTATGTCTCCTTCAGATCTGAATGACAGCCTTGTCATGTAGAGGATTCTTGGTTGTAGGTTTTTCCCTTTCATCTCTTTAAATATATCATGCCACTCCCTTCTGGACTGCAGGGTTTCTGTTGAAAAGTCAGCTGATAGCCTTATGGGAGTTCCCCTGTACATACCTTGTTGCTTTTCCCTTGCTGCTTTTATGATTTTCTCTTTATGTTTAATTTTTGCCATTTTAATTACAATGTGTCTTGGTGTGGATCTCTTTGGATTCATCTTTTTGGGGATATTCTGTGCTTGCTGGATATGAATGTTTCCTTTCCCAGATTAAGGACATTTTCAGCTATCATTTATTGAAATAAGTTATCTGCCCTTTTTTCTCTCTCTTTTCCTTCTGGTACCCCTGTAATGTGACTATTACTATGCTTAATGTTATCCCAGAGGTCTTTTATACTATCCTCATGTTTTTAAATTCTTTTTTCTGTTCAGCTTTGGTGATGTCCACTAGTCTGGCTTCCAGTTTGCTAATGTATTCCTCTGTATCAGCTAGTCTACTGTTGATTCCTTCTAGTGTATTTTTATTTCAGTTATTGTATTCTTCAGCTCTGTTTGGTTCTTCTTTATATTTTCTAACTCTTTGTTAAACTTCTCACTGTGTTCATCCATTTTTCTCCCAAGTTCATTAAACATCTTTATGATTGTTACCTTGAAGTCTTTATCAGGTAGATTGTTTTTTTTTTTTTTTTTGTGGTACACAAGCATGTGGGATCTTCCTGGACCGGGGCACGAACCCATGTCCCTGCATCGGCAGGCGGACTCTCAATCACTGCGCCACCAGGGAAGCCCCAGGTAGATTGTTTATCTACAGTTCACTATGTTCTTCTTTTGGGGTTTTATCTTGTTCCTTAATTTGGAATATATTCATCTCTTCCCTCATTTTGCCTAATTCTCTATTTCTATGTATTAGGTATGTTGGTTATGCTTCCTGATCTTGGAGAAGTGATCTTATTTAACAGATGTCCTATGGGGCCGGGCAGCATACTCCTCTCTGGTCACTAGAGCTATATGCTTTAGGGGTGACCCTGTGTAAGCTGCTGGGCCCTTCTGTTATGATGGGACCCACTACTGCAGTCAGCTGGTAGATGGAGCTGATCCCTGGCATGGTTTGTTGCCAGACCCTGACTCATGCAGGGGCTGCCAAGCTGCTGGTCTGTGGGGCTAAATCTTGGTGTGGCTGGCTGCATGGACAAGGGTATCTGGGGCTTGTGCCTGGCCTGCTTCTGGGCAGGGCTTAGTTCCTATACTACTGGCCTCTTAGCCTGAGGGGTCCTGGGACTGGTGCTGACCAGCTGGTGAGTGGGTAAGCCCTTGGTACCAATGGGCTAGAGGAAGACTCCAAAATGGTGCTTGGCAGCACCAGGGTCATGTGGTAAAATGAGCTCTCAAAAATGACTGCTGCCAGCATCTGTGTCCTCAGAGGGTGTTCCTTTTGGCTCTTGACTCTCTGGGAGCCTCTCCAAGCTCAGTAAGTGAGTCTGACCCAGGCTCCTTTCAAATTACTGACTCTGCTCTGGGTCACAGAGCGTGTGTGATTTTGCATGTGCCCCGTAAAAGCAGAGTCTCTGGCTCTCCCTTAAGCAAGTCCCACTGGCCTTCAAAGCCAGACACTCAGGGAGCTTGTCTTCCTGGTGCAGGACCCTGGGGCTTGGAATCCTCATTCCTTTCGGGAGAGATTCTGCAATTGTAATTATCCTCCCGTTTGTGGGTCATTACCCAGGGGTGTGGGTCTTGACCATACTGCATCTTTGCTCCCACTACCAAAGTCACTGTGGCTCCTTCTTTAGATCTTTAGTTGCAGAAAATCTTTTCTGCTAGTGTTCAGGTTATTCTCATTGATAGTTGCTCCGTAAATAGTTGTAATTTTGGTGTGCCCAATGGGAGAAGGTGAACTCAGGGTCTTCCTACTCCACTATCTTGGCAGCAACTCCAAAGTGCTTGAAAGTGTCAGTGATGGGTGGCTGATAGGTCTCCTGTCTTATGACTTCTCTTTCAGAAGAAAATGAAATGGTTCCTGTACTCTTAGTGCCAATTTTTCGTGTACTTTTAAAAATTTTTAATTAATTAATTAATTAATTTTTGGCTGCATTGGGTCTTCGTTGCTGTGCATGGGCTTTCTCTAGTTGTGACGAGTGGGGGCTACTCTTTGTTGCGGTGCGCGGGCTTCTCATTGCAGTGGCTTCTCTTGTTGCAGAGCATAGGCTCTAGGTGTGTGGGCTTCAGTAGTTGTGGCACACAGGCTCAGTAGCTGTGGTTTGCGGGCTCCAGAGCACAGGCTCAGTAGTTGTGGTGCACGGGCTTAGTTGCTCCGTGGCATGTGGGATCTTCCTGGACCAGGGATCGAACCTGTGTCCCCTGCATTGGCAGGTGGATTCTTAACCACTGTGACACCAGGGAAGTCCCTCTTTCTTGTACTTTTAAAATGCTTTGCAAGAATGCAAGCCACTTCACTCCAAAGAAATATGTCTTTTCTGAGTTGCATCCATTTTAATGTTTATAAGAAACTCTCAACTAAATATGCTGGCTAAAAAGTACTGAATGTGCACAATTAATTGAACATCATTTAACAGAGATTTGCTCTGAACTCTCAAGTGACTCAGGCATTTTGTCAGCTGCTGCTGTTGCTTTATAAGTACATTGTGAAATTATATTTAAAACTAAACAAAGGAGATGTTGCACAGTTTTAACTCCAAGAATTAAAACTGTTCCAAGTTAAATAGAGAAGGAAGGATTTATATAACTAAATGATCATTTGAACGTTGAGCGAAAAAGAGAGGAACTAAAGATTATGCCCAGTGGAATTATAAACCTTCTAATTTGTTTAGGTATGATAACTTCAGGATGGAGATGCCATGGTTCAAGCCAACACAATACAATTGTAAACCGAATAACTTCATCTGTTTTGCATATGCCAACTCTATGGCCTAATACAAAATGTTTGATAATTGTAAGTAACATTGACCTTGTTTACAATGTATTAAATGGACAAACTTATATCGATTGTTCTATACCTGAGTGACACTTCAGGGAAACGCATATTTATCTGAAGATAGAAAATTGGATTTAGTGATGAATAATTTTGGATCTCCCGCTCCAGTTCACAGTCAGCACTTGATCAATGATCTTATTCCTGTTGGTTTCTTTGTTTATTCAACATAATGCATTGGAGCACTACTCAGCATTCAGAGCTCAATCATTGAAATTTGTTTGGCAAGTCAAACAATATATAAGATTTAAAAATTCTTTATACCGTACAGAAAGTACTACTTCTAGTACTTCCCTGGTTTTATTTGTTACACTTAAATTAAATACAGCTGGAATTTATTTTGGTGGAAGGAGTGAGGTAGGGCTCCAACTTCTCTTTTTCCTTCCAAATTGCAAGCCAGTTTTCTCAAAATGATTTAATGAAGAATGTAATTTAAAAACTTGCATGTGCCCAAAATGCTATTTAAATTGAATATTAATGAAATCTTGGAAAGAAATTGTGGCGTGATTTTCTGTTTTCAGAGGGTTTTATTCCAATTAAGATGAACTCAAGGCTTAATGAGGACTTGTAAAGAAACAGATTCAGGAACTAGTACTCTTTTACCTACAAAAAATGTAAGAGGAGGAGGAGCTGAATGGAAGCCGCTAAGGAGAATAAGGTGCAGAAATAACAAAAATATTTTGAAGTCTATATAAATAGAAGGGTATTTGCTGCAGCACTGTCTATGACACTGCCTGGTTTCTTAAGCAGATAGCAAACCTCTAGAGTCCTTGTTCTGTGAGTCAAATCAATCATAGCCACGTTTCTGTTACAGGCAGCCGAACAATCTTGACTGATCCACTACATTTACTTTTTTTCCTGTGTGCTTCTATATCTCTACTTTTACTTCACTGTTTCATTTAGCATGGGTTACTATTTTTTAATTAAAAGTTTTTTTTAAAAAATTAAAAAAATGATTTATTTATTTTGGGCTGTGTTGGGTCTTCGTTGCTGCGTGCGGGCTTTCTCTAGTTGCGGTGAGTGGGGGCTACTCTTCATTGAGGCGTGCGGGCTTCTCACTGCAGTCGCTTCTCTTGTTGTGGAGCATGGGCTCTAGGCGTGCAGGCTTCAGTAGTTGTGGCACACAGGTTCAGTAGTTGTGGCTCGTGGGCCCTAAAGCGCAGGCTCCGTAGTTGTGGCGCATGGGCTTAGCTGCTCCACAGCATGTGGGATCTTCCTGGACCAGGGCTCGAACCCATGCCCACTGCATTGGCAGGCGGATTCTTAACCACTGAGCCACCAGGGAAGCCCAGCACGTGTTACTTTTTAAAATCTAAAACTGTTCCTAAAAATAAAGAATACGTTGAATGTTGGACAGCTGAAGAAGAAATGAGAGTAATCAAGACAGTGAAGAGTTTATTGGAGGGCGCAAAATAATTTAATCTGCAGAGTGATAGCCATTTTTATGATCAGGATGTTAAGCACTTGAACAACCTACACTTCATTTTCATAACAAAGACACAACTAGGAAAAGAGTTAATTTTAAGAATTTATTATTTTTTTTAAAAAAGCAACTTCCAGGGTTTGTCATTGTACACATTTAGCCCAGTCTCCTATAGCAGGTACAGCAATAACTGATTTTTATAACATTGACTCAGAGGCACTGAAGATCCATACTGTCTTAGGAATTATCACAGATAGAAGAGAGAATTAGAAGAGTTTAATGTTAAGTGTATTTAAAAAATCATATTCTAATTCTTTTAAATTGCTTATCCAAGTATGCTAATATAGTAGAGTTCAGATAACTAGAAAACACAATTGACTAGAACATCCCATTCCCATCTGGTGTGCATTAATAGGCTTTTTATGGCATATATCTTTATATAGTTTGCAAACTAATTCAACCCACTTTTACACAGCATTAATTGTCTTTTATTGAGTTGGCACTGGGCTGAAATTGTTGCTCATTATCTCATCATTACTTTTTTCTAGTTCTTGGATGGATTTCCCTCATCTGACACAGTGTTTGGACTTTAGTATATATGAGACTTCCAGATTATCTCTGCCCATTCTAGTGATATTTACAATGAGGTTATCCATGGCCAGATATCCAAGACTACTAATTAATATGTCCACTAGCTCTGTTCTTGACTTTGGTAAAAGAGAGACCTTGTGTCTTACTGGAGTATGGGCCAAGCTCCAGGACAGAAGCTGTTTGTGAACTGGTCGTCAACAGAGGTAACCACTCAAGGTTCTTATTAATGCTGTGCAAACAAGGATCTCGTCATTTCAGTAACTATTTGTACATTTATAAAAGCAATACAGTCATGGGAAAAACCAACAAGCACAGCTTGGTAGAATAACCTGCCATGAAATATCATTGGCCTTATAATAATTTACTACAACTGTTCCTTTTATTCACACTGGATAGGAAATGCTTCCATCTAACACATGGAATATGAATATATACAACAAAAAGTTGGCTTTTATTAAAAAAAAAACTTCAGGAGGACAATAACATGAGGGTTGAAAAAATAATTTTGTGCAGTTTCCTAATCACAATCATATGTCTGCTACCTTTTACAGGGAATGACACAAGTTTGGATAGATTTTATAAACCAGTTAAAGAATTTTCCTGCCTGTAATAGCCTACTATTAAAATATTACCTTGTTCATACAGTATAGAGGTTTCTCCTTCTCCACTGTAATTCTAAATGACTGGGGTTGACATGAAGAGTCCCTTTTAAGGACAAACCCTGCTAATCCTCTTCAAAGTCATCATATATTTGCAGTTCCCTATTTCATCTAAAAGTTCACCAAAACAACATCTTGGAAACTGCACAGGGCTTCTGACTGATGTGCAGTTGGGATCCTGAATGTTGCGTATTCTCACCTGATGCCTGCCATCTTGATGCACAACAATGTCAACATCTTGGCTTGAACTTTCTGATGGCCACAGTGAGCCATGCAGCAGTGGTGTGGGGTGGACTGTTTTGTACCGCCAGCAGTCAAAACAGTGGCCAGGGGCTCAACGCCTCTACGCTGTGAGCCTGGGGAACCCATTTGCCTATGGAATGGTTCTCTGGAGTCCAGCAATGTCACTGCAGGTGGCCAAGACATTCTGTCACCTGCTTTATGGAGGACTATACTCAAGAAGAAACCTAATGTTCTAAAAATAGACAATATGGGCCAGGTTGGGGGCAAGCGAGGGAGGTTGCTTTCATAAGCCCTGTAAAATATCTCTGATTTTAGCTCTAGGAGGAAGCTGGGAGAGTCTCTGGCAGCGGCAGGCTGGGAGAAGGGCAGGTCTGAGGTATGCTTGGGGAAGTGTCAGTTTGGTGTTGGCAATGCAGATTTAGTGCCTGTGGACCCCGACTAGGGCACTCTGCCTAGATCTGTTCTCCCTTGACTGTACCTTTAATGCCCAAGGGTTTCCCCATTCCCCCACACAATCCTTGTTTGCTTTTGCTTTCTAAAGTTGAGAGGGCAATTAGGGATCGTTTATGTCTCAATTTTGACTGATTAGTGGTGGCTCTTTGGAATTATGATTTGAGGATTGTGTAGAAATCACTGGGCTCCATGGAAGATGGTGCTGTGATTGATTAGCAATGTCTGCCATGGCTACAAGCATTGGTGTGTATGGAATGCATGCTAGGTCCTATGTCTCTGTTCTAAGTAAGACGAAAGAATGAGGCTGGCTTGATGGGTTTTTGAAGGATCTTTGGAGACCACAGCCCGAAGCACTAAGTTTGCATTTACTTAATATTCTGCTTCATTCCTGAAAAGATTTAAGGGTTTCGGGAGTGGAATTTTAAGATGTGTGGAAAGTTGGAGGGGGAGGTAATTTTGAACAGGCTGGTGCAGGAGGCCCTAAACGGTGGCCTCTGTTTTCGCCCTTGGGTGATGAAGCCTAATGTTTAGAAAGTGATTATAGAGCTTACTGGTGATAGCAGATTCAGAAAGACTTGGAGGAGTGGAGTGGTTCCCCGGCATGGTGGGAATTTCAGGCAGCTGATAATATTTGTGAGTATGTTGAAAAGCCAAGGAGAAATATATTTGTATCCACAAACACATGTGGTTTTTTTTGGATAAATTCCTTAGTATGTCCGGACTATTGTCTTTCAGCTCTACGTAGAAATCTCTGGTGCACAACTTCACCGAGAAAGAAAAACAAAATCAGTGAAATTGTGTGGTAGGTGCTAGTGATGCGATTTTGGGAAGATCAACTAATGTTTGTCTGTGGAAAATAGGATCAATCGCTTCTTCGTATCTCAAGTGATTTAAATTGAAGCCAAATCTTGATTTTTTAACATGAGGCGTTAACAAGTTGCTCTTTGATGATGCCGTTGTCTGTTGATTTAGGGGCCATGTTGGGCCAAAGCCAGCCACCTCCAGCTGCTGATGGTCTGTGGGTTTTAGAAACTGTCTGATGCTCCCATCAGTACTCGCCTGTCAGTGCACATACCTGATTTCACTTACACAGCAACATGGTAACATACCTTTTCCTTCAGTAAACAACCGCCCTCTTCCTCACTTGGAAACTGGGAGAATTTGGAAGGAAAATAAGGCATATCCTTTTACTCCTCTGCAAATCCCAGAACATGCTTTTGGATACCTGTATGATGTTGAGTTTCTTGCCACAATGGGGACCCCAATCTTTCCCCAAAGATGTAGGCAAAGGGTCTCGACCTTCCTGGGTGGCACATAGAGGTGAGGATTCCTTGGTTCCTAGGCCAAGGGTCCAGGGTCAAGTGATGGAGGTGGAGTGAAAGAGGGAAGGCAGCATTTAGCAACCCAGCAATGTTATTTCTTATCTGACTCTGCATTTCACCCTCAGAGAAACGATTTTCTTATTGATCTCCATGAGACACAATCCCATTTAGAGCATCTCAGCAGTTTCAGCGTCTCTGGAACCTTCTAGAGGTGATGGCTGGCTGGCTATAATTGTGACTGTAGTTGCCTCATTGTTTGTTTTCAGGCAATTCAAAATTTCGATTTCTTTCCTCTGATCACAATTGTCGGTGTACTGGTGTTACAAACCAATTTTTAAAGTGTGTGAACGTCAGTGGGCTTCATCCCCACTCATTTCCAAAGTGGAAGCCCCCTTTAACTGGAAAGACTTGTTCTAACACCACAGAGGAGCCTCCTCCCCAAAGTTTCTGAGAGAACCCAGAGCATGAACTGTGGGTTCTAGACAGAGGGCCTAGGAGGTGGTCGGGACGGGGGTGGTGCCCTGTTGGGAGGGGGAGCCTGAGGGGGAGGGGGGAGGATGGAAGGTGGGGATGGAATTGGAGGGGTGGGGGCACTGGGGGGTGGGGGAGGGCAGTGGGGAGCAGGGTGGGGTGGGGTGTAGATGGGGGCAGGAGGCGGTGAGGTGGTGTGGTAGGCATTGTTGAGGGGGTACTTGGCAGGAGGATTGTTCTTGACTCTGGTGAAGTTGATACAGCGTCCCTGGAAGAGAATCAGAGAGAAGGAAACATGAGCTGATGCTTGCTGGGGCCTTACAACAGGGCGGGTGGCAGTGTGCAGGAGGGGGGCAGCCTGAAAAATATGTGGCAAGCAGACGCCGTGTTTATGTCCGTGCGCTCAGCAGAGCATTACACCAGAACTCGACAACAAATAAGCTCCTCGTTCCCTTCTTCTGGGCTTACTGTGTTGCAAACTTATTTGTTCAATTTCATTTTTCACCGAGCCTCTCTCTCTCGACGAGGTGGAAGAGCAGGGGACTGACCTTAACTGGACGCACAGGGTCAAGGTGAGGACAGAGGTCGTTGAATTTAATCTCCTCAACAGCCTTGCCAGGCAGGTATTATTATCAGTCGTCCCATTTCATAGATGAGGACACTGAGGCTCAGAAAGGTTAAATCACAACTAGGAAGAGGTGGGGTTGTTGTCACCAGTAGATACAGCCTCCCGCTCCAAGCCCCTGCCTTCCCCAGAGCTCTGACATGGACAGTTTATCCTGCTTTTGTTTTCCCTGGGGAATCCCTCTTCCAGCTGCTGTCGCACCTGCCCAGGTGCCCTTAGGTTCTTAAGAAATACAACCCGGGGACCTTTGGTTGCAAAGCAGTCATCAACCCTGAATCCAGCTTTTTCCCCACCCTTCCCAGGTACCTGACTAGATAATGCAGAGTAGACACCTGGAACCCCTGCAGAAGCCTCTTCAAAGTCCAGAATACGAAGCCAGCCCTAGGTAGCCCTCTCTCCCCTGGGGCACCTCCTCTTTGCTCTCCAGAATCACAGGCCCGCCCGCCCTGCCCCCCAACAGATACCTCCAGTCTCAACAGGCACTTGGGAGCCTTTCACCCAACACTGGGCTCTGCAAGGGACGGGAGCACAGGGGCTCTCCCTGTCACGATGTTCTCCTTCTGGTGTGTGGACCCCCCTCACCTTTCCCATTCGACCCTCCCCTTCTTGCCTGGGCAGGGTACCGGCCAGCCTTGTGGGGTCCTGGCCTTTTTCTAAACTTCCCACGCCTATCGGGGCATCTTCTTCTCTCTACTGTGTGTCCTGGATGCTGACAGAATCGGGGCCATCCCCTCTGAGGCTGCCCTGTCCCTTTCTCCTCTCCTGTTCATTTTAACCTGATTTTAACCCGATACAAGCGTTATACCGGCGCCGAGGAGGGAGTACGGCATTTTTCCTGGCTTCATTCTTCAGGATGGACGCCCATCCTGTGGTGGCCAAACTGGATGGGACGTGTCTAGAGGGGCCACAGTTTCCCTTTCCAGGCCTATTGAGGACGGGCCTGAGGGGGACCAAGAGAGTGAGGCTGTGGACTTTAAGGACCAGTTACCTGAAGGATAAGAGGGAAATACACGTGTGTGATTTGAGACCTGGCTTGGGGAGCGTCACGGCAGGGGCACGGTGAATGTTTGTGGGAGCTGGCGGGGCCCCGAGCAAAGCTTTCCTCACACGTGTACACCCCATCCATCCTTCCAGTCCCGAGTCAAGTCCCTTTTCCTCCACACGTCTTTCCCTGAAGGGTCCTGCTTCCACTCATCCCTCGCTTCCCTCCCTGAGTTTTCTAGCTACAGTCTACGCCACACACCGAAGCCTGCGTACTATCATTGCTCTATCTGTAAATGCCTTGGCTCCCTGACTAGGTGAGAAACTTCTGGAAGGCAGTGCCCTTGTTTTGTGCTCCACTGTTGGTTTATGAATTACAATGCCGTATTTAGATGTCAGCACCCCATTTTCTCTGAGCTTGCATTTCATGAGATTAAACCGTGACCTAACTTTATTAGGTTTCGATTGGGGTCCACTAACTGCAGAAATCAGCTACCATCTTCTCACTGCATCATTGCCCAGAACTCCCAGGTCACGGTCAGACTTTCACGGGTTAAGTCAATTTTGTGACCCAGTGCTGTGAATTCCCGTTTGTCCAAGCAGCCCTCTTTTATAGCTTTATAAATGTAAGCCTCGGTTACACTTTATTTATGATCCTGGATAAAGCTCTTTCTTCTAACGATTACCATCTGTGATAAGTTCCTGTAACGGACAATTCAGAGTTGGGATTTACTGTACTACGTGTTCTGCCCTTCATTCCTAGATATGCCCAGTCAGACCAAGAGGCCCATTTCCTTTAAAGATGAAGGACAATTCTGATCCTGGGGAAGGAGCTGCTGGTGCCTGGAGTCAAGTCCCCACATGGCTTAGATTTCCTTTAGGGCTGGTCATCCCACTGCTCTCTCCCTCCCTTTAGGGATCAGTGATGGTGAGCTGGGCCAAGAGAGCAGGTGAATTATCTCAGAGGCCCGTTTAATTATTTCACACAAATTTTTTTTTTTTTTTTTTTTTGCGGTACGCAGGCCTCTAACCGTTGTGGCCTCTCCCGCTGCGGAGCGCAGGCTCCGGACGCGCAGGCTTAGCGGCCATGGCTCACGGGCCCAGCCATTCCGCGGCACGCGGGATCCTCCCAGACCGGGGCACGAACCCGTGCCCCCTGCATCGGCAGGCGGACTCCCAACCACTGCGCCACCAGGGAAGCCCAACTCTAGTGTTTTTGCTGGAGACAAAATCAGGAGCTGCCAGGCTTCTTCTGTTCATAACCCAGATTAGGATTCCTAAATGTCTTCAGAAAGATTTGAAAGGATCCACGGAACAGAAGACGATCTCTCACATCTGTCAGCTAAAGATGGAGTAAAAGCAGGCAGGGGTTGGCGGGGGGCGATGGGAGTGAGATGGAGAAAGATCTTCCACGGTCAGCCCCTCCCCTGCTGCCATCACAGCCTCTTGGCCACAGCAGCTGAAGGACAGGGGTGGGGGTGGGAGAGAGGCAGAGAGCCCCCCTTCCTATAGTCAGTAGCACCCCAGGGGTGCCCCAGGGGCACCTGCTGCAGAGCACAGGCTGTGGTTCATTACAGACCCAGCACATTCGAGCCCAGCATAGCAGCCCAGAGCCAGAGGGGCGGGGGCAAGCTCACAGCCTCTGCCACGCCCCCCTGAGTCATATCCCACTGAGAGATGTAGGCTGGGGATAATACACCACCTGCCACTCCCGGTCAAGATGATTAACTTAACCAGTTTTCTTGAAGGGCTCGGAACAGTGCCTGGCACATTGTGTTTGGTAAGTGAAGTTGAGTCTGGGTGGGGAAACGTGCTCAGACTCCTAGTTCAGTGCCTCCTAGGAGAGCTGCAGGCTAGAACCTCTACCCTTCTCACCTGGCTTCTAGAATAAAACTGGTATACAGGGAAAAAACTGTAGCATTGGACACATGACCAGAGCAGCTCCCAGAGCCGGCTCTCTTCCACACCTTCTTCTGTCCTCCCGTTGCTGCGTCACTCCTGTAACTTATTCTTACAGGACACACAGTTGACTAGTGATGCATTTATACATACTTACCATCCTGAAAAGAAGATGCAGACCCTGCATAAACAAATCCCTGGGGTCAGTTACAGCAAGACGCAATTAGGACTTCAGGGAGGGGTGTGGCTACAAATTAAGTTCTTAAAACCGGGAGCCAAAGGAGCCAACACAAACACTGTTAACACTTAGACCATGTAGCTGGCTTTAAGATCAGTTTACACGACATCATTTTTTGCTTGCGAGAGGATAATCGAAAGGCCAGATGTTCTCAGTGTCACACATGCCAGCAAATCTGCACCAGTGTTTGGTTGAAAGTTTGCTAGGACAAATGGAGCACTTACTTCCTACGCTGGTCTTTGTAACCAGTTGAATTCTTTGCAGTATTGTTTTCGGGTTGCTTGATTCAGATCCAATATTTGGCTTTGACCTCAGTTTACCTCACTGCTCATTTACAAAGTATATGTGCCAATTATTTTCACACATGAGCAACAAAATGTCCTGATTAAATTGTAAGAAGAAAATGCAACAGTATCTCTTGCTAAGTGGAGGCTTAGCAGGATGCTAGGTGATGCTCTTCCTGGGCTGAAAAATGCCATTTTGATTCGGTTGAAATAATGGTGTTGGGAGGATTATTAGAAATGTCCAGGCACATCATCCACTTTATTATCAAAACCCCATGAGCTAAGTATTATTATTATATATTTTTATATATATATATATTTATATATATATAAAAATATATTTATATTTATATATTTATATTTATATATATATAAATATAAATATAAATATATATATTTATATATATATTTATATTATATATATATATTTATATTTATATATATATTTATATATATATTTATATATATTATTATATATTTATTGTACAGAAAGGAGATTGAGGGCTCAGACCTATTTAAATAACGTGCCCAAGACCACCCAGCTGGGAAACTGTAGAAATGGGATTAAAACCTAGCTCTTTGCTTGCTTTAGGCTCTCCTCCCCCCTTTTTACCGTATTATCCTGAACACAGGCTAAAAGTGCAGATAATGCCGCGAGGCACTTGTAGACGGTAAGACACAGTGTGGCACTTGGCCACAGTCCATCAGCTCTTAACATAGATCTGATCAAGAGATCAGATCAAGAGATGGAGAGATCTTTCCAGAACGTAATCTGGTCAGTTCACTCCCCAGGTTAACGTCTTTCAATGGCTCCCCAAGGATCCTTAAAATAAAATCCAAATGCCTCCCTCTGATAGCATATGCTATCTGTGATCTGGCCTTGCTTATACTTTTCAATTAAATTCTTGCTCTTTGTTGCGGATGTCCACCCTAGCCCATCCTAAGCTCTCCACAAATATCTGTTTAATGAAGACTGTACTCTGCCACTTGGTAGTCTTCTCGATATAAACCTTGTTTCCCCAATGGCTGGGGAATTATTTCTGAGGCACCATCTGCGTCTTCTCCTTTTGAGATCTTCATAGCAGCAGTAGGTTCGAGTTGAAGTTGGCACTCAATACTGCTCACACCTTTGAGGGTCTCTGAGGTGGAGCAAGCCTTCGTAGGAAGCTCAGATTTTCCCTGCAGGTTTAGGTTCTCAGAGGATCAAAGGTTCATGAACTCACGGCTGTGTGTTTACATCTCCTCAGTCATCCCCTGATGGTCTCTTTGGACCATTCTCTAGACTCTCAGGGTAGGGGTGGCGAGACTCCTGTGTGCTTCCCTTGATTTCCACACTTGAAGTGTTGACATGTTACCTTTAAAAATTTGGGTTGCTTTTTATTGCTTTATCAAAGGAGGCTGTTCTTCAACAAAGCTCTTTACCTAAACTGGAGGGGACACACTTTGAAACGATCATGGTGTAGTCAGGATGAAAGATCTGATTGAGCACGTTCTGGCTTCTTCCCAGCTTTGAACTGCAGACACTGATGATCCAAGGAGAACAGTCAGGAAACTGGGGGTGTGGGACTGTGGTCTGTCTGCCCTGCGGGTCTGGGCCAGGAGGCAGACTCCTACCTCCAGTTCTGCCTCTAGTGTGTGAAACCCTAAGTCTCTTTCTCTCTGTGGGTCTCAGCTTCTTCATCTTCATCTGAAACAAAATTGTTGTGCTAGCTAGACCGAGGACCCTTCAGCCTCAATATTTTAAAATTCTGTGAGAATTCAAATTGCGTTGGAACCCTTTAACTTGGATACTTTAATCTGAATTCTTTGGGGGCAGCCAGTTTGCACATCTTTTTTTAAATTTTTTTAAATACATTTATTTATTTTTGGCTGTGTTGGGTCTTTGTTGCTGCGCGTGGGCTTTCTCTAGTTGCAGTGAGCAGGGGCTACTCTTCGTTGTGGTGCACGGGCTTCTCATTGCGGTGGCTTCTCTTGTCGCGGAGCACAGGCTCTAGGTGCGCAGGCTTCAGTAGTTGTGGCTCGCGGGCTCTAGAGCGCAGCCTCGGTAGTTGCGGCGCACGGGCTTAGTTGCTCCATGGCATGTGGGATCTTCCTGGACCAGGGCTCGAACCCGTGTCCCCTGCATTGGCAGGCGGATTCTTAACCACTGCACCACCAGGGAAGCCCTGCACATCATTTTATATACTACTTAGTTTGGTTAACTCTTTGTATTGCATATTTTCCAGCTGGCCATCAGATTTGCAAAACATTAATAAGTTGAAAATTCAAAATTGGATTCTCCATGTTCTCCTCTTTTGTTACCATGGTAAGTATTCAATCTTGCCTGTGAGTTCTGAATTTGGGTTTGTGGGATGATAGGGGAAATGTGAGAAGATCTGAGGGCTGATTGCATGCAGAAGACTCACCAGTGGTGAGCTCATGTGTTCTGAGTGTTATAAAACATCTGTTTGGGTATCAGGCACACTCAGTGGAGAGGGAGCTGGCCTTCAGAGGTGGTTAAAAATATGCCATGGCTTCCACAGATTAGACCAAATCGTTTCTTGTGAACAGAGGTCACTTAAGGAAATTGGATTTCACAGGAAGAATATGAAAATAATCAGATGGAAAAAGAACAGGTCTGCCAAGTTTCATCCGACAAATACCTTTACTCTCTGGTCTAGTTCTCCCCTTGATTGTCTTGTTTGGAGGTATTTCTCATGTTAAGTGGAGTCGGTTTCCAAAGTTTGTTTTATGTCAGTTGTTTAGAATTAGGAGCATAATTTCTAACTTACATCACTCTTGTAAATGGGGGTTGGTTCTCAAGCTAGACCACAAAACTCATTGACGTGGTGAAGCAACTGATGTCATTCTGCTGAAGTAGGTGCTCTGGTGATAAATGAGACACATGAACAATGAACGGATGGGGGGCTGGATAGGATGACTCCATCATGCTGCTTCTTCTGTCTGATTCTTCTCTTCATTTGTTAAGTCATTTGTGCATTCATCCTTTTGACAAATGGTTTTTGAGTGCCAACTATGTCCTGGACACCTTATAAGGTGCCACAGACAGCACTGAGCAACCAAACACATTCCCGGCCCTCATGAAGAATATAGTCCAGAGGTGGAGTTGGACAGCAGTCAGACGTCCCACAGATAAATGGATCTCAGCAACTGTATTTGTGTTGTGTGACACTGGCCTTGGCTATAGTTGACTGGACCAGCGGGTGGACGCCTAATCTGAGGTAGACCGGTCAGATTCTCTCTTCTGGGAGTTTGGAATTATGACTGAGTTTGCAGGTAGTTAGTCAGTTAGGGTTGATCCCTTGAATAGAGGGGATGTAAGTGGAAACTGGGGGGTGGCCATCTTCTGCCACAATCAGGGGGAAGCAGAGTTCTGATTCTTTCCTCTCACATAGATCCGAAGATCTTTCCTCTCACATAGATCCGAAGATCTTTCCTCTCACAAAGATCCAAAGATCTTTCCTCTCCACTCATTTTTCCATACCCTCGCTGTCGCTCATCCTCCGTAACTTCTAAGTATACCAGTCTTCCTGCTTTCAGCCTTTCTCTTTTCCAGTGATATTTTGGTTTCCATATAAAATGTATATATGTACACACACACATAAATAAAATGTGTGCACATAGATATACACGTTTGCATGCACATGGATACATAGAAGTATATATAAGATGTATATATGCCTGTATATATAAAAATTTACATATATATATGCATAGACATAGACACACATTCAATGTTGTCTTCCTGCTTAAATTCTTCAATGTCTCCCCTCCCCACCTTCTACAGGAAAATATCCAGGTTCCTCAGCACAAATCGGCCCTGCTCCCTTGGTGTTTCTTTCTGCCATTCCATGCTGTTTCCTTTATTGAACCACACGCTTCAGCTTTGGTCCATCGCTTGAAATGAAGACACCATACTCTGGCGACTCATTTAACAGCATCCATTCATAGGCCCAAGTCTAGGACAGGGACAAAGTGGCACAGAGACAGCTGTCTTGCCTTCTTCCTCTTTCCCAAAGCCAGAACTGAGGGCAAAGAGAAGGGTGTGTTGTGAGTGGTGATGCCAGAATCCTTCTCGGCTCCCTTTTCGCTACCACACACTTGCCCTGTCTATAAATCTCATGTAATAGCCTGCCTTGTATGTGCTCTTCATGGAAAAGGATCCAAGGTCAATTCCTTTAGTTATTTGATTCATTTTGCTGACACACACGCTGGCCTGCTCTCCATAATAACTTCTTTGGATGCCAAATTGGAGGGTAAGATGAAAGCATGAAGGAAATATTTGGTAACAAGAGGAAACTAGAGAAATGAAAGGGTAGAAATAAAAATGGCACATCTTCAGTGGGACACTTGTAAACACAGGGTTTGTTAAGAACTGCTATTACTATTGAGATAAGACTTATTTAAGAACAAAATTCCCCCTTTTTAATCTGATTACAAAGTTCTACATTTTCTTTGTGGAAAATTTGGAAAATGCACAAAGGAAGGAGGGAGAAGAGGAGGAGGGAAGAATTTCAATGATTACACTCAGAGAGTTAACATTTTGTGCTCGTTCTTTCAGATCACATCCCCGCCCACCTCCACCCCCCAATACACACACAGAGTGGCCCATATATGTACAGAAATGGGATCATCCTGTATCAAAGTTTTTTAATGAAATGCTGTGACCATTTCTCCCCTGGCATTTGTATTTTTTTTTAAAATAGATTTTATGTTTTCCAGCAGTTTATTTATTTATTTGGCTGCATCAGGTCTTAGTTGTGGCATGTGGGATCTTTCATTGCGGCGAGCAGGCTCTTCGTTGCAGCGCACGGGCTTCTCTCTAGTAGTGGCGCACCAGAGCGTGCGGGCTCAGTAGTTGCAGCACGCGGGCTTAGTTGCCCCGTGGCATGTGGGATCTTAGTTCCCCCACTAGGGATTGAACCTATATCCCCGGCACTGGGAGGGGAATTCTTAATCCCTGGACCACCAGGGAAGTCCCTCCCTTACCATTTTCAATATTATTTTCAATGGTTGCATAACCTTCTGTGACGTGGAAATACCAAACGCAGTTATTAAATTCCTTATTGGGCATTGAGTCTATTTAATTTCTAACTATCCTCACATTTCTAAAATAACTTCTGAAAAGTTCTAGAATCAATTGTTAATCTTTAGTTTAGGATCTTTGCACCCAATTTCGTATGTGAGATGGGCCACTTTTCTTTTGTTGCTCTTTTTGTCATCAAGGTAATGCTAACTTTCACAAAAGGAATTGGGAAGATTTTCATCTTTTGCACATGTTCTATATTTGTGAAATAGCTTAAGAGTTATTAGTTCAGATTGACACGTATACATTATTGATACTATGTATAAAATAGACAACTGATGGGAACATACTGTATAGCACAGGGAACTCTACCTAATGCACTGTGGTAACGTAAATGGGAGGGAAGCCCAAAAGCGAGGGGATAGCTGTATGTCTACGGCTGATTCATTTTGTTGTGCAGTGTAGGCTAACACAACATTGTAAAGCAACCATATTCCAATAAAAGTTAATAAAAGAAAAGAGTTATTAGTTCACTAAAAGCACGAGAAAATTCTCTCAAAATCTTTCTGGACATGCTGGTTTTCTTGAGTGCAGCTCTTCGATGCCTTTAAAAGTTTTTGTCACCGGAATTGACCTCTTCAGGCTTTGTACTTGAGTCCATTTCCATAATTTATCCTTTCTTAGAAAATCATTCATTCCATAAGATTTTTTAATCCTTTGCATAGCCCTGTACTTTGTACACAGGAAATTCTTACAATTGAACAAGTATCTTAATTTGTGATGATAAATACCCCATTTGTCATTATCAATAATATACATATTTACATGTTCTGACTTTTTTTGACTTTCAAAGATTTGTCAATGATATTGGTACTTCCAAAGAAATTTTTTTTTAAGACTTATTTCTCAGCTCTACTCTTTTTGCTTGGTTTTCATTAATTTGTTCTTATGTTCATAGATTCCTTAGTTCTGTTTTTGTAGATTTGTTTCATATTCTTTTCTAAGTTTTAACTGAACGCTCAGCTCATTGTTTTCATTTTAATAATGAAAAAAATTAAGGCTATGATTTTTTTCCAATTCCCATAAATTTTTATTGTGGTGAGGTGGTGGGAAAACGTGGCCTGTAAAAATTATACTTTTTTCTCCTTTTTCTGGTTTTCTTTGTTGCCTAAGTTATAGTAATTTTTTACAAATTTAAAAAATAATGTGAATTTTCTATTTGATGGGTGCACTGTTAAATAAATATCCAAAAATCTATTTTTATTAGATCAGTTAAAGCCTCTGTATCTTTTATTTATTTTCCATCAGCTTGATCTGTTGAAGTCTAGGAGTGGTGTGGGTTTATTAATTCCTCTATACCCCAATTTTAAACAATTGTATTTGCTCAAATTTTACTTTGCTGCTTTAGTCATTGGGCCACCCAGGAGCAGCAGGGGAGGGGCCCTCTCTCAGAGCAGTCTGGGCAGAGAGAACGTCTTCTGTTCCAAAGAATTCTCTCTCCCTGTTTGGTGGTAGCTTGTCTGCAGGAATGGCTGCCATCAATTCCTTCCCTCCTGTGAGTATAAGCCCCTCCCCCTGGTGAGGAAGAGTCTATTTCTCCACTCCCTTGAATCTGGCTTGTGATAGTTTTGAATCATGAAATATGATGGAAGTGATGTTGTACTAGCTTTGAGACTGACGTTAAAAGGCCTGGAAATTTCTGTTTCCTGTTTTTGGTGCCCTGA
Organism: Tursiops truncatus; assembly: GCF_011762595.2. NCBI lineage: Eukaryota > Metazoa > Chordata > Mammalia > Artiodactyla > Delphinidae > Tursiops > Tursiops truncatus. The sequence goes on from NC_047047.1 coordinate 30,862,548, forward strand.
GACTCGGTGTAAGAGTTCCAGGCTACTCTACTATAAAGAGAGACCATGTGGAGAGCACTGAGGACAGACAGGTGAGTGAAGAAGCCCGCTTGGACGTCTAGCCCAATATACCCCCGATGACTCCAGTCCTAGCCACCATCTGACTGCATGAGAGACCAGACCCCAAGTGAGAATTATACAGGCGAGTCAGGTCAACCCACAGAACGGTGAGAGAAATAGCAAAGTATTGTTTTAAACCACTATGATGTATTTACTTACTTATCTTATTATACAAGTTTCAGGAATACAGCATTAATAGTTTAACATCTGTTTACACTACAGAGTGATCACCACCACAAGTCTAGTTACCATCCATCAGTATACAGTTGATCCCCTTCACCCGTTTTGTCCACCACCAACCTCTTTCCCCTCTGGTAACCACTAATCTGTTCTCTGTATCTATGAATTTGTTTTTTGTTTTTTAGATTCCATGTATGAGTGATAACATACAGTAGTTGTCTTTCTCTGTCTGACTTATTAGCTAAGCATAATACCCTCAAGGTCCACCCACATTGTTGCAAATGTCAGGATTTCATTTTTTTTTTATGGCTGAGTAGATTATACACACACCACATCTTCTTTATCCATCTATCCATTGATAGACACTTAGGCTTTTTCCATACCTTGGCTATGGGAAAAAATGCTGCAATGAACATAAGGGTGCGTATGTCTTTCTGAACTAGTGTCCAGAAGTGGAATAGCTGGGTCATATGGTAGTTCTAGTTTTAATTTTTTTGAGGAATCTCCATACAGTTTTCCATTGTGGCAGCACCAATCGACATTCCCACCAACAGTGCATGAGGGTTCCCTCTTCTCTACACCCTCTCCAACATTTGTTATTTCTTGTCTTTTTCACAATGGCCATTCTAACAGGTGTGAGGTGATATCTCATTGTGGTTTTGATTTGCATTTCTCTGATAACTAGTGATGTGCCTGTTGGCCATCTATGTCTTCTTTGGGAACATGTTTATTCAGATCCTACGCTCATTTTTAAAATCGGGTTGTTTGTTTTTTTTGGTTGTTGTTGAGTTGTATGAGTCTTTATATATTTTGGATATTAACCCCTTACTGGATATATGATTTGCAAGTATATTCTCCCATTCAGCAGGTTGCCTTTTCGTTTTGATGATGGTTTCCTTCATGGTACAGAAACTTTTTAGTTTGATGTAGTCTTATTTATTTTTGCTTTTGTTTTCCTTGCCTTTGGAATCAGATCCACAAAAACATTGCTAACACTGATGTCAGTGAGGTTACTGTTTATGTTTTCTTCCAGGAATTTTATAATTTCAGGTCTTATGTTCAAGTCTTTAATCCATTTAGAGTTAATTTTTGTGTATAACGTAAGATAGTGGTCTAGTTTCGTTCTTTTGCATGTGGCTGTCCAGTTTTCCCAACACCATTTGTTGAAGAGACTGTCCATTCTTCATTGCATGTTTTTTGCTCCTTTGTCATAGATTAATTGTCCATATATGTGTGGGTTTATTTTTGGGCTCTCAATTCTGTTCCATTGATCTATGTGTCTGTTTTTGTGCCAATACAATCTGTTTTGATTATGATAGCTTTGTAGTATAGCTTGAAATCAGAGAATGTGATGCTTCCAGCTTTATTCTTCTTTTTTAAGATTATTTTGGCTATTTGGGGTCTTTCGTGGTTCCATACAAATTTTAGAATTATTTGTTGTAGTTCTGTGAAATATTCCATTGTAAACCACTATGTTTAGAGTGGTTTGTTACAGAACAATACTGAAATAACTCATCGCTTCGCCTAGTAGGGCCATTCCTGGTTTGTGGAGCTGAGCACAGGAGTTGTTGTGGGTTTCTCTTTTTTTCTGGACTCTGAACTTGACACTCTTCAAAGGTTGGTAAGGATCCTGATCTGTGCTCTACTCATTGCCTATTGCCTGATTGGCTAGGACTTCACATGGCTAGAATCCAAGGGTCCCCAGGAGAAAGATAAGCTCACTGGATGAGAGAAAGATATAACCCCAAAGGAAACCATCACAAATTTCCCTTTTTGTATTCTTGATATTACTCTGCATTATTCATTATGAAATGTAGGCTGTTATGGTGATGAGAAAAGGTTGAATTGGGAGAAGCCTGGGAATGATGTTGCAATATCGAAGGGATTTTGCCTGTTTACACACTCGTGCGAGCTTACTTATATGAGCTGGGCCTGAGACATCCTGTCACCTACTCCCATGCTGCCAGTGGGTAGCTCAAGGTTGAAAGGTCTCCCCTGCTTCTGCAGTGAAGTGGAACACATATGCTCCAATTATCATTCCAACCTGAACGTCTTTAAAAAATATTTTAATAAGTACCCTGACAGAGAGGAAACACAGTAAGATAAAGTAGTCTTGCCACCCAAATGCAGATGAATAAACTCTGTCCCAAGGTTCCATGAAAGGTTGCTAAGTGCCCATGTCTCACCTATGTCCAAAGTTACAATGAATTACTTGCCATGCAAATGAATGAATTAGTAAGTCCAAGTAGAGAAGGACTCTCTCTGATGGCTCCTGAGGAAGGTCAATATACCATTGCAGTCAACAAAGACAAAAGCATGCATGGTGACATAAGGAACTGTATTTATGTCTCATCATTATATAAAACTTTGGCATATTATGTCTGCACCTGTCTGGTTCTAACTGACAAATCTTAAAAAAAAAAAAAAGAATAGGATTGGAGAAAGGAGATTCAGGAAAAGTGATCAGGTAGCCAAAGGGACTCAAAATTCAGAGTGTTCAGGGTAGTAAGATGAAGATATATGCAGAGATTCCATGGGTCACACACTTCAGAGATGGAATTAATTGAAAACATTTGTTGATTCAAGAGGAAGCAAATGGTGCTGAATTGGTCTGACCTGGTGTAACATGCCCTAAATATTGTTTCTTAGATTTGCCTTTCTAAAAACCAGCCATTGGTTTTGACCATCGTCTCATCACTGGTGGCATCCTGTTCAATATACATGGGTCCTGCTAAGCAGTGCAGCAATTATTTCTCCCAAAAGCCTGGATGACATTTTGGATGGTTCTCAGTAATAATGTTGCTTTCATGCACTTTTCTAAGATTTAGAAAAACAATGTGGCATGGTCATGCTGAGTGAGTGAAAGTGTGACCCAGGATGAACTAATTTTACTCACAGCCTTCCTTCTCTCCCTTTCTGTCTCTTCCAGTTAACAATCTTGAGTATATTTTCCCTGTCCTTGTCCATAATCCCAGTTAAATGACTCTGAGTACTTAGAACTATCATTAATATAGTCTTTCTATTTATTAATTTATTTATGTTGAGGTATTTGCCTTAAAAAATTTGGTGCCAGAAGATAAACTGAGATTGCTTAGCCAAGAGTATTATTTAGCTTGGATGTGAAATGTAAAATTATGAAATTACTTATTCATCTGGTGCATAGCTCCGGCCTCATCCTGCTCCATAGATAGAAGCTCATGGATGAAGGTTTGTTTTCTTCTTTTGCACAATGTGAGGAATCCATCTTTAGGACGCATTCTTTTCCCATGCCTGTAGCTATCAAAGTGCTTTCCCCAAGTGGAGAGAATATTAATTAAAAAATAAAGAATATTTTGCTTTTGTGATTGCTATATTGTTGCCAGTGAGACATAGGTATGTGTCTTTTAGGTTCTCAGCATCTCACACATGCACCATTTTTCTATCCCATGACCCTGTCATAATGGCTAAGCTCCTTATTTGAGGGACCAGTTGCTTGTTATGAGGTGAAAAGTTTTCATACTAATTGCATCTACCATTCACTGAGCCAGGCTTAATACTAATTGTTTTTTTTTTTTAATTAATTAATTAATTTATTTTTGCGGTACGCCGGCCTCTCACTGTTGTGGCCTCTCGCATTGCGGAGCACAGGCTCCGGACGCGCAGGCTCAGCGGCCATGGCTCATGGGCCCAGCCGCTCCGCGGCATGTGGGATCTTCCCGGACCGGGGCATGAACCCGTGTCCCCTGCATCGGCAGGCGGACTCTCAACCACTGTGCCACCAGGGAAGCCCAGTACTAATTGTTTTATATACATCATCTCATTTTGTGCACCTAATTGCACTGTTGGTTAATATTATTACCGTGATTCAAAAATGTATAAGTGGGCTCAGAAAGGCTAAGTAATTTGTCCAGGGTCTCTCTGCAAGTTAATAATGGAGCACAGCTATAACTCCAGCTCTGTTTAATGCTGAACTCTTTCTTTTGAGCAACATGTGCTTTTAGATGGGAATGAATCTAGGGCAGAGGGATTCAAGAAGCATGGCTACTTAAAGAATTGGCCACCAGTAATATTACACATTTGAGAATCTGCTTTGGGTCCTGATACCTCCCCGCTCCCACCATTCTCTTCCAGCTCTCTATGTCTCTGTTTTTAACTTCCTCAGAATTTCGGTGCCCTCTAGATGCTCTTCCTAGAGAAGGGTTCCATATATCCCCACTCTTCCTTCTAATCAAAACTTGCTTGTCCTGAGTGCCTTTGCCTTTCAGTCCTCTATGCTTTGTATGTGACAAGTCTCTAGTGTGATCCATGCGCTGGGTCCACTATGAAGGTTTATTCCTTAATAGGCACTTTCTTTCCATGTCCACAAGTATACACTGTAAATAGAAATGGTTAATTGTCTCCCATATCCATTTTCACTTTCTTCCTCCAGCAGGTGAACCCTGGCATTTCACTGGGCACAGGACAATATAGTAAAGATTACGTTTCCCAGCCTCCCTTGCATAAGTTGGTTCAAGAGGTGGGAAGTGATGCTGACCTAGTGTGGTGCAGGAATTCGCAGGTGGGTGTGGCTTCCTTTGTGTCCAGGTGTGGCCAGGTAACCTATACTCTGAACAGTTGGATGTGAGAAATGATGTGTACAAATTCTAGGTTGTGCCTTAAAAGGGAGGGGCGTACCATCCCCTTTTCATTTTTTGCACTATGCAGATGAAAGCCACACTCTTGGGATAGTGGAGACACAAGACAGAAGAAGCCTGGTCCCCTGACAGCATGAAGCCACCATATTGACTTTAGACAGTTTATTCTCAGAAGGTTACATGTGAGAAAAAAGAGTTCTATCCTGTATTGTTTTGGGATTTGCTAGATCAGCTGAACCTCTAACCTTAATAATGTAACTCCTATAGGAAAACTCCTGAGACAGAGTTTTACTCTAAAGGGGCGGCCCCAATACTGGGCATTTGAGGTGCTGTGGCAGGCCATCGTGGTGGCCTGCTGGAGCACGCTGGGCTTTGGAATGACTCTCAAATTTTGACCGTGCCGTTGGCTACCCGCTCCAAATTTGCACAAGCCGGTCCTTGCCCAGCTGACTCCGAGGGGCCTCTGACATCCTCCTGGACTCATCTGCTTTTCAGGTGAGGGCCGCTAGGCTCCTGCCAGAGTGCCCTGAAAGGTCATGGCTGATGTTTGCGATCGGCCAGACACAGTGATGAAAAATTTATAGCACTCAAGATCTGGGATTCGTTTAGGAGTAAAAAGCATTGATTTACGTTCTCCAACCTCAAAATTGGTTTCAGGCCTCCACTGGGCGCAGATACTCTTCCTAATTACAAGACCGCATAGAGTTAGATCTGAAATGGGATCGTGATCCGGTATCAAAATGCCTCATCTCCATGGTGCACGAAACACCTCACTAATTCTGGCTCATTAATTAAATATTTGTGATAATTCTTCCCAGGCTGGTCTGAGCTTACGTTCTGTAGGATCTGGGAAGAAATGTTTGTTAGGTTTATATTTAGTGAGCGTATAGCATGAATCATAAAGAGGAAAAAAAATTATATCTTAAATCTTTTGGAAAGAGGCAGGATATAAAATGGAGAAGAGGTTTTGCAGATTTCAGTACCTTAATTGTAAATAAAGGATGTTGCTAATGACCAGTATGTTTTATTTATTCAGTGGAAGTGGCCTCAGTAGAGACCTCCACTTGGAGAGACCGACAGTGGCCCTGCCTGCTTCATTTCTGTCAATTTATACGGTCCCTCCCAGTTGCACAAGCCCTTACCAGGACAGCAAAAGGTCACCCAGGTGCCTGCATGGACCTCTGACTCTGGAATCCTCCTTGGCCAGGTTATGTTGCTGCACCTGGCTTTCTGCATTTCTTACTTCTTGTACGCTCTTCTGGCCCCAGGCTCCCCCATTCCTATGGGTTGGTGAGACCTTTGAAACTAGCTTGGCCTTTGTCTCCCTTGGCTGCATGACCTGCTCTCCGTGTCCTTCCCAAGTGATCAGCCTTTCACCAGGGCCCACTCAACAAGGGGCAGAGAATGCTTGGGAGCAGGTGATTACATGTACCTACCAGCAATGAGAAGGCCACTGAGACACTGACAAGTTGGGCTTTTTGTCAGTTTTCCTTGTGCTCCCTCTTCCCCTACCTTAATTTAAATCCAACTCAGTAAGGCTATCCTGTATAAGGAACTCTATTTGCTGGTTGGCAAGGGCAGCTTGGGAATGTTAGCTGCTATGTGGAAAAAGTCCTCGTCCTGCTCACCTGATTCAGAAGGACTGAGAGCTGAGGGCCAGGAGGCTGCCTGGACCGTAGGAAACAGAACAGCTCAGGGAGAGCCTTCACCTCCGGGCGGTATGGATGTAAAGGCCTCCAAGGCACCACCTTTATACACAACACCAAGTTCTTTACCTCCAAGAGGTTCTTTACCTTTTGTGGGGAAGGCAAGTTTTCCAAGGGACTCTGGTCCACCCAGGACATGAGCAAAAGGCAAAGATGCTCTTCCCCCAGGTAGTCCAGTTCATCATCTCCTGCCTCCTAACTAGTCTCTCTGAGACCTCACTTGCTCCTCTTTCCAATCCACTTCACTGCTGAGATCCAACATACCAATGTGCTAAAAATAGACTTACCGTATGATCCTGTAATCCCACTCCTGGGCACATATCCAGAGAAAGTATAATTCGAAAAGATAACATGCACTCCAGTGTTCATAGCAGCACTATTTACAACAGCCAAGACATGGCAGCAACCTAAATGTCCATTGACAGATGAACGAATAAAGACAATGTGGTATATATCACAATGGAATATTACTCAGCCATAAAAAAGAATGAAACAATGCCATTTGCAGCAACATGGATGGACCTAGAGATTATCACATTAAGTGAAGTAAGTCAGACAGAGAAAGAAAAATATCATATGATATTGCTTACATGTGGAATCAAAGAAAAGAGAGATACAAATGAACTTATTTACAAAACAGAAATAGACCCACAGACATCGGAAAGAAATTTGTGGTTACCAAAGGGGAAAGGGGGAGGGGTAAATTAAGAATTTGGGATTAACATATACACACTCCTATATATAAAACAGATAAATAACAAGGTTCTACTGTATAGCACAGGGAACTATACTCAATATTTTGTAATAACCTATAAGGGAAAAGAATCTGAAAAAGAATGCATACATACACACACACACGCACAAACATATACATAACGGAATCACTGTGCTGTACCCCTGAAACTAACACAACATTGTAAATCAACTGTACTTCAATAACAAAAAGTACTGATGTGGCCGACAAGGCCCTGAATGGTCAGTCTCACCTCCTGCTCTCCTTTCTCCCCACCTGCCGGTCCTGCAGTTTCCTTTCAACTCCATGGTCATCACTACTTCATGGCCATCTCTACTTCATGGCCTTTGCACGTGTTCTGCCTGGAACACGCTTCCCCCAAACCTTGCTTGGCTAAATTCTGTTCACACCTCATGTTCTGCTTAGTCCCTTTTTCAGAGAGGTTTTCCTGCCCACCTCCAGTCTCAATTATGCCCACCTGGTAATCTCTTTCATGTCCTGCCCTTTTCCTCTTTCACCTTTGCCATTGTGTATTTGTCCCTCTCTTTGTTACAATACTGAAAGCTCTCTGCTGACCACTGCTTCCTTCATCACCCAGGGCCTGGCCCACAGAAGGGCCGCCAGAGTACCTGTAAAATAAAAGCGCGAAGAAGCAGACCCTGCTTCCTAGGAACATGGTGAAACATTTGTCAAGTACCACGTTAAGCCCTGTGAACGTTACAGTCCTATTCGTATCCTGTGAACAAGGTTAAAAGTCCGTCTAATGGGCACAGGGTGGTCACTGTTATAATAGCCGTGGTTCATCCAAGCCTACTTATGTTATCCTAAAACCTCACCACAACCTTGTAAAGTAGGTATTACTATTCCCATTTCAAAGATAAAGAGATGGACGCTCTTGAAGGCTAAGGCCCTTCTCCAGGGCCACACACACAGTAAATGGCAGTGGTACCTCACAGAGACCCCTCTTAAAATGGGTGCAGGAGAATCCAGGAGAGAAATTCCCTAGGTATTGGCACCCAGTAACTCAGCATACTTATCCACCCTTTTTGAGGCCAGGGAAAAGAGCACTCAGGATTGTTAAATTTGGAGAAAGGGACACGGGAAGGTTAAATTTTGATGGGAATCCGGGAGGCAAAAGGATAAAAGTGTACAGAGCACGAAAGAGAAGGGATGTGAGGGGCACTGACCTTGGCTGGGAGAATCACAGAAAAAAGAGGAAAGGCGGCACCATAGATATGTCCATGCATCTTTTAACCTAGGGCTTCCTTCCCTAAATTTGGGCAAATTGCCCAGGAGAGACTGGTTTAATCTCCAAGGAGCTTTCTGTTCATACGTGAGTCACACGGTATAGTGTAGATTTGTCACAAAGTTTTGAATACTTTAGGAATACTTTCACAAATGCGAGTGGAGTTGAACTCCTCTGTCCCCTGTGTCATTTTAAGAGGAAAATGATTTTTTTTTTAAAGCTGTCAGATTTATGTGCTGTGGGAAGGAAGAGCAGGATCTGAACCAAGAGAGGCATGGGTCCATATCCAGAGAAAACGAATTCGAAAAGTTACATGCACCTCAGTGTTATAGCAGCACTATTTACGAGAGCCAAGACATGGAAGCAACCTCAATGTCCATCGACAGATGAAGGGATAAAAAAGTATACATGTATACATGTGGTACATGTATACAATGGGATACTACTCAGCCATAAAAAAGAATGAAATCATGCCATTTGCAGCAACGTGGATGGACCTCAAGCTTATCATACTAAGTGAAGTAAGTCAGAAAGAGAAAGACAGATACCGTATAATAGCACTTATATGTGGAATGTAAAATGTAACACAAATGAACTTATCTACCAAACAGAAACAGACTCACAGACATAGAGAACAGACTTGTGGTTGCCAAGGAGGGGGTGCTGGGAGGGATGGATTGGGAGTTTGGGATTAGCAGATGCAAACTATTATATATAGACTGGATAAACAACAAGGTCCTACTGTATAGCACAGGGAACTATTGATATATTCGGTACCCTGTAATAAACCATAATGGAAAAGAATATGAAAAAGAACGTATTATATGTATAAGTGAATCACTTTGCTGTACAGTAGAAATTAACACAACATTGTAAATCAACTATACTTCAATAAACTAAACTAAAAAAAAAAAAAGAGATGCATGGGTCTGAGGAGTATTAGGCAGGATGGTGCCAGGACATCTCATAATCCTTTATGTTTTTGTGAATGACATAAACCTGCGCTCAGGGTGGGGCACTGAGACACTCTGCAGAGGGAATGGAACACAAGCCCATTTTCGGAAACTTTGAAGTAGGGCGTTTACTGGCCTCGGTAGGGATTTGGGGGCAAGGGAGAGGAACACGGAGGAAAAAAGGAAAAAAAGTGAAGAGCAGCAAAAGGACAGAGTTCTTCTCATGAACAGAACGGTTCTATGAGGAGCTGTAGCCTAAATCAGAGGCCGATTACTATCTAGATCACCTTAAGTCCATTTTCAAAGCGTGTCGACACAATCTTCAGTCAATAAAAAACAACAGTGATTTCAACCTACTGCTGTCAGGGAGGTCGTCAATCATGTAGACATGACTTCTTTGAGCTTTGGATATAATTACCATACGTGACCTGACCAAAAGGGCAATATCTTCTATAGGAATGAAAGGAAAATTCCAAAAGTTCATACTCCTTGAAAAAGGAGATCCTATTTGTTTTTTAGACTTGCTCGGGCCAGAGATAACCTGGAATCTGTATTGATACAGGTCATCTTTCAAAGGCTATTGACACAGTAGATGGTTTTTTATTACCTTAGAAACTACTCCAGAGGCAGGAGCCCTGGCCATATTGTTAGACAGCATTCAACCTCACTGTTGGCAGGACCAGGTGGAGATGAGAACATAGTTTATGCACCAGAGTTTAAAACTCAAAGGGGAAGGGTGGAGGTGTGGTTTCCATTTACCTTCAGTAACCCAACACTCAACTGAAATTTGGAATATATTTGGTATACATCTACCTTTGAGATTAAACAAATAATCTGTAATACTGTAATTTTTAGCCATTTTCTCCTTTAGGTAATTCATACCTGTTTCCCTAGTCTTGCCTGATTTTCAGACACTGTTTTTATTTATTTATTTTTGGCTGCGTTGAGTCTTCATTGCTGTGCACGGGCTTTCTCTAGTTGCGGTGAGCAGGGGCTACTCTTTCTTGCGGTGTGCGAGCTTCTTATTGCAGTGGCTTCTCTTGCTGCAGAGTACGGGCTCTAGGTGCGTGGGTTTCAGTAGTTGTGGCTCGCGGGCTCAGTAGTTGTGGCATGCAGGCTCAGTAGCTGTGGCTCGTGGGCTCAGTAGCTGTGGCACGCGGGCTCAGTAGCTGTGGCTCGCGGGCTCTAGAGCGCAGGCTCAGTAGTTGTGGCGCATGGGCTTGGTTGCTCCGCGGCATGTGGGATCTTTCTGGACCAGGGCTCGAACCCGTGTCCCCTGCATTGGCAGGCAGATTCTTAACCACTGCCCTACCAGGGAAGCCCCTCAGACACTCTTTTAATATTCTGCTTGATCACTCTGATTTAACGAATCCAACACACAATGAAAATAATAAAAATTATTTCATTTTAGGCAAAGGCCTCCTAAAAAAATTAAACCATTTTTGGTCATTTTGGTCATGATGGTGATGATGATGATGTTGATTCTTGAAGTGCTGGCCCTTGTTTGAACTAAGTTTCACTGATGACCTCCCAGTTTGTTTCAGCTTCATTGGAGCTGAAGGAGAGAGGACTGAGTTACTCTGCTGAAGTGGAGGGCTATCCTTCCAATGAGAGCACTCCTTCATTGTTCCATTGTCAGAATGAACTAAGAATGAAGTAAGAAAATTCAGAACCCTCATCTCTCCAGGTTGGGAAATTAGTAGGAGGGAAAACTTACCAAACCAAAAAGAGAAACCGGTAGGAAGGGAAGGGAAACTGTAGGGGATTTAGAAAGGGAGACGCTAGCTGAACAGTCACAGCCAATAGTTGGGTGAGATTGACAGAGGAGGTTGCTTCTAATGTTATCTACAAGGAGGAGCTGGCTGAGCAAGGTATGGCCCTTCCTCTGATCCGTCAGTGTCCGAGCTGTTGGTTAGTGAGTCATTCTTGTCTATATAACTTTCCTCCCTATCCATGTACCCCTGAAGTGATCCCAAGCTGTGGATCACTGTCGCACCAGCACAGGCCTCAGGCGGCCTTCTGCATAGAGGTGACCTGATGCCAGGTCAGAGTTGCTCTGGGCTGGAAGAGAATCATTTCCTTGCTTCTCTGAGAACCACAGGGACCCCCTAAGTATGGAACATGGGGAGAGGGAAGGGCCTCTTTCTGAAGGCAAATCACAAATGTATGTCTTCTTTAGATAAATGAAAAGATGCCACTTCTCCTTATATCTGAAAGTGCAAAAAGGAGCAGTTCTAGAAAGTGATTATAAAACTGTAATTAATGCAAAATAAAACTTCAGAGAAGGTTCTGGGCCTTGCAGAAGTGGTCTATGGATCACAGATGTCAGAGTCCCACCACTTCAGAACACATCCGTTTTTGTGAATGAGAAGAATCCTTTAAAAAGTTTATCTTCTTGATATGCCAGGGCTGGGACAATGGTGCTGTTCTGCTCTAGTTTAAGGCACGACAAGGATGCTTCCTCCATCTTGGAAACTAGTCAAGTGCCTTCAACACCATTTCACTCCTTGCCTCCTTTCTCACCATCCAGTGATTCTGGGGTCATTCCCCACCCCCTTTCTGGCCTGCTTTTGTTCTGACCGATAGAGAGTAGCCTACTAAATAGTCTCTGGGGGAAAAGACAGTCTTCTGGTGTCTTTTTTTTTTTATTATTACTAGATTTCATTACTACTGTTATAGAGAATAACTGATATATTTATAATTTTGCAGTGGGGACAGGTAGGGCTAATGACAGTTCTGTCACTTTGAAATTAACACTAGGAAAACATCACTGTCTACTCAAGAATACTGAGAGAATATTTGACACTGGCTTTTTAAGCTCTCAACGTTTTTCACTTTTAAGGATTCAAATCTTGGGTCAGCCTGCCAGAAAACATTACCTCATCATACTCTGTCACTGGGTAAAGAAAAAATTCTGAACTAAATGAAGATTCAATTTCATACCAAAGCTCTGAGTCCAAAAACCTTGGACAAAAAGAATGATAAGAAGACCAGAAAAGGATTTTGAATGATGTGACCTTGCAAATGAGTGTCTTGGGAGACCCGGGCCATGGAAGTGAAGGTGGTGCTGAATGCAATGTAAGCAGAGGTGGCCAAGGCAGAGAACCATTGTGTTCTGGTGTGACCAGCCACTCCCACCTCCTCGCTCGGCCTTTGACGCAATGGGCTGGAACGTTTTTCTACCCACCAGGAAGTCTAGCTCAGACATCACAGACCCAGTTCTGTAATCACCCCTTCCAGCATGTATCTGCAGCATTCTCTCTTTTCTTAAATTACCACTTGTTTTATTAAATAAAAGTAATTAAGGGCGTTAAAAAGTTTATGGAAAAAAGATAAAATAAAACCTCAGGTGCATGACCATGACCACTGTTAATATTTGGGAACTATATATTTATTTCCACATTTCACTATTTTCACATTTCAGTGGATCCCCTTTTTTGGGGTGATGCAACAGGAACCAGAGATCTTTTTTTTTTTCCTAAAGGGGAAAATTCAATCCAAGCAAAATTTAATCGACTCACTGACAATATCTTTTTGATGAGCTGTCCCATGATTTGAACTAAGACCCCACTGAATGCCTTTTACATTATTTTTAGGTCCCCTTTTCACTCTCACTCATATTAAAAGTTAAATTATGATATAGGGACAAGATGGGGCTTTACCTGGAGAATTTAAAAGAAATAATCTTTCATTTGAGTATAAGGGCTAACAAACTGCCCAAACTCTGATATCTCATATGAGATTTTACTGTATTTTAGGTGCATAAAGTTGTATAGATACTTTTTGAAAGGTGTCTTTAAATTGGTTTCAATGGACATGACTATTTTGGGGAACAGTGGCCACCGAGTTCTGGTCCTCTGTAATTGGAGGGTCTCTATAACTTCTGGTCAACAGGCATCTGTTATAAATGTATAGTGTCATATAAAAGCCCCACACTACATAAAAAAAAAAAACTGAAAAAAAACCCCCGCCTTCCCATATGTTTCCACTTAGTGTATAGTTGAATATTGCTTAAGTCTTTTCTGTGGCACTCCATCCATCTTCTCTGTTCTGTCCATGATGTTTTATTGAATGCACCTTCATTTTATTATGATGGTTCACATGAGCCGTATTCTCAGGACATACCACATAAAATCACCCTTTGTATCTGAGGTAATGATGATCCCTTTAAGAGTCTCGAAACAAATGTGATACAGGGGAGAGGAATCATTGGAGTGTCGGGATCTCCAGGGGTCAAATGCTCCATCCTTTAGTTTCATAGTTAGCTAGGATCAGCCCCCAACAATTTCTGCTCGGGGAGAAGATGATGGACCCTGCCTTTACAATCCACCAGAGGACAGTCAACTACTTGTTACGGAAATCCATTCTAAGAAGCACATTCGACTGAAGCTAAGACACAGAAGACATGTTTTGAAAAGTTGTTTTAAAGAAATAAAGAGCAATACACACACCTGCTTTCAGAGCAATTGTTATAATTTATAATTTTTTTTTTTTTTTTTTTTTTTTTTTTTGGCGGTACGCGGGCCTCTCACTGCCGTGGCCTCTCCCGCTGTGGAGCGCAGGCTCAGCGGCCATGGCTCACGGGCCCAGCCGCTCCGCGGCATGTGGGATCTTCCCAGACCAGGATGCGAACCTGTGTCCCCTGCATCAGCAGGCAGACTCTCAACCACTGCGCCACCAGGGAAGCCCTATAATTCTTATATAGTACAAGGAGACCTTTTATGTTAGAGATACAAGCTGTGACTTCCCTCATGTCTCAGATTCAGAGGTTTCAAAGCAATGACTTGTTGCTCCTCAACAGATGACAAAACTCTCAGTTAATTGTCTCTTTACCCAAATTTAAGCATTTCTTATCATTCCAGGCACCAGTGGGAACATTTTGTGGGTGAGGAAATCTAATTTCACAGGATGATGCTACAACTGTAACTGTTTAATTTTTGCCCCAGAAACTCAAAGTCCAGCATGGCCTTATCTTGCAGACCCCTTCAGTAGCTCTGGGTGAAGAGGAAGCAGCAGGAATCATTGCTCCCTTATAGGCTGGAAAAACTGAGCCACAAAGGGGAAGGTTAGGGCTCAGATCCAAGGTTTCTTGGACTCCCTCCGTGGGACTGTCTGGGCTCCCGATGTGGGTATTTCTGTTAAATATTTTTGCCTTTTCAGTAGGTGAAACCACCACCAACATGAATATTAACCAAAATAGACTTCAAGTTAGCCTCCCATTTCTTTAAATCATGGCTCTAACTGGGAATTTCATAAACAGAAAAAGGTACTGTCCTCAGGAGAGAGAGTTTCTCTCCAATAAAAATTTTCTTATAGTGGGCTTCTTTGGTTTTCAATAGCTAAGAAGCTTGCTCAAAAAAAATACGCAGGAAGGATAGAGCTGATTCTGGAAGAGCTCAACCTCACAAGAGAGGGGAACTTTCTGGTGGTGGAGGAGGCTGTGGCCAAGTACAGAGCTGCTGGTCTGGGCAGCCGCTGCCTCTAATGGACAGCAGGGTACACGGGCATTTTCTGCCACGTGTACTCATGACTCCTGGCTGTGACGGATGCACGGCAGAATGGAGCCAGGATGCTAAAGGGACTGGACAAGCTGTAACAATAGGCTAAGTTAAATAATTTAGGTATTTAGGATTAAAAGTCAGGTCTAGCACTTAAGAAAGTTGATTCTGGCGTGGGGGACCCCTGGCTCAGTCACAGCCGGGGTGAAGAGGATCTGGGGGTTTCAGACCATCTGGTCAAATTGAGACAGTTGTGTGACTGCCCAGGGAAAGCGAATGGATTCTCAGGCCACATTGGGAGGTCACTGCCCCTCCCTCAGGTGACCAGCCTGATCCAGCCTGCTCTGCGGTGATGAGATACCACCTGCCGGGAGATTGGGGGCACCTCAGTCAGGAGGCTGGGGACAAACTGGGAGGCCTCCCAGGAGAGCTACTCGGCCACAAGCATCAGTTGGGCTTTTTGTTAAACACACAGATGCCAAACCCAAAGGATCCACTGAATCACAATTACCAAGGGCATCCACCATTTCAACGTACACTAGAAGTTTGTGATACATGAAGTTGATGAGTTAGGTAAGAATAGAGCACAGTGCCTGGCTCATGGTAAAAGACCCAATTACAAGTGATAAAAAATGGTGAATAAATAAAGAACAAGATCTACTCTTAGCCATTTTCATCAGTGATGTGTGTGTGCATGCGTGTGTGTGTGTGGGCGTGCGTGCACGTGTTCCTCATGTTGGTGGACGTTGGGATATTAACTAGATTCAAGGTCCCTAAAGCAAAGAGATTAACCTTTCTCCTTTTGGAGACTTTCTGTAGGTAGCTTGGGGAGATACATTTTCACAGAGAAGTTTTCTAATCACAGCAGGGGCCTACAGTCCATTTGGCTTGTGAACTGCTCTGACAAAGCCACCAATATAATAGTAGGACTACCAGAACCCTGATAAGGAAACTGGGGACTTCTTAAGAAGAGGCTGGCTCTGGGAAAAGTTGTCCATCTGTGATGGATGAGGAAGTTGTGATCTTTGGTCTCATTTGTTTAATTCTTTTAAGCATTGATTAAGTCCATGAAATAAAAAACATAATAATCTCTACATTGTAACCATTAGCAGAACTAAAAACGAGTTTCCTGATGTCAACACAGGGCAGCAATAAAGGCTCCTGGCTTGTTTGAATTGGACCTGAGCTTTTCAGACCAAGGTCTCTCCTGTCTTTGGGACCACTAATATTCCTTCTCCCTTGAGGGCCCTCCACCCCAATTAAGTGCTGATCTAGGTGGGGCAGGGATATTTAATAGGCCTTTGGTTTTCTGTTAGCCTTTTATTAATGCTGTACGTTACAGAGGCCAGATGTCCTCGGCTGGGTTTCACCTTCTATGCTGGGTTCCTGGCTGTTGTGATTTTGTTCCCGCTATGATCTCTGACTCCAGCTGAAAGCTGGTCAAAGTCCAGGCTGGAGGTGCTACCCCTCTTAGCAGAGCCCCAGGCTGAAGTAGGTGCTTTGAGAGGGAGCAGGCTGGCAGGCTCCATCCCCTTTCCCGGGACCTTCCCAGCAACTTTTTACCCTTGTCACTTTCATATCCTCCAGTGAGGAGGGCTCTATCTAAGGGGTCCGAATCTGTGACAACGGCATATTGAATTGATTGCTTTTTAGACTGACAAACACCATGGAATCTCCCTATTTATTTATCCTTAATAGGAAAATATACAAGGATACCCAACTCCCTAATTTTTTTCAGAACTGAAAATAGAACTTCAAATTCCCAGCTGTCATTTATTACTATTGCCTTTAGCTCAAGTATTTAAAAAATACATTTGCTTTAGAAATTGACCCAGGGCTTCTGCAATCCACTGTAGCTGAATCCTGCCTGTTTAATTTTAATCAACAAAGGCCTGGGGTGACTTTCCTGCAATTTTCCCATGAGGGCTGGGAGCATGGATGGTGAAAACGTTTGCCTCCTGGATGGACACTTCTTTGGAGGGGTCTCTCTCTCTCGGTTCCTCTGGGTCTTCTTAAGAGTGCTCAGGGAGACTGAATCCCTTGTACTGAGCAATCTGGGGGTTAGGGGCCACCCTGAAGACCTGTGGGTCTTCTGAGAAGTAGTTCCAGAACCAGCTGGGGGCCAGGACTCTGGGATCTCAGCCTGACCCGAGGACAGCAAATTCACAAACCACGTGACTGAAAGGGCACAGACATTTTTTTCATGATTCTTTCTCTATAAGAATCCAAACTTCATGGGGAAGACTGTCTTTTCTGCAGACCTCCTGATGCCTAGAAAAATAAGTGAACTGTGTACCTGTGAATATGCCCCTCACACAGAGACCCTCCCTCTGGGCCAGTTCCTTGCCCTGTCCCACCCCTGAGCTAAAGGAGTTGATCAACAAGAACAGTTTCTCATAGTGACAGTCATGACGTGTGCCAGCCACCGTCCTAAGCACTTCATAGTTAATTGCGTTTAATCCTCACAACCTTCCGCGAGGCTCATTTGGCAGGTTCAGAGAGGGTAGTTAACCAAACCCAGGCAGCATGTGGTAGAGCTGGGTGGCAAACCTAGCCATGCTTCTCTGTAAAGTCTTTGTTCTTCTGCTCTCAGCTAAGCAGTTCTGAGCCCCAGATTGGTATTGCGTATACAGAAATAATTGCACTAATGTGAACTCTCCCCGCTTCCCATTGTACTCCCAGTAACAAGCAAGAGGATGAGGGAGCCATCTCTGTGACCTGGACTTGGGCCAGCAGCAGGGATGGGAGGCCCTGAGGCCCTAAGCACTTTTGGTGGGAACTGCTGACTGGTGCAATGGACGTCAGTACTTGGCAGGAAGCTAGAACAGGTCATTACACAGATGGTTTGTAAGTTCCAAGGACAGGAAGCAGTGGTCGTCCCTTGGAGCCAAGGTTTGCAAAGAGTGAATTGGGGCCAAACCTCATTTTTTTTTGCAAGTCTCACCAGAATCATAGATGGGGGCTGACAGATGTAGTTTATCTGCATTTCAACAAATCATTTCACAGCGTGTCTCACAGCACATTTAGAGAAAAGATGGACAGATGTGGG
Source organism: Tursiops truncatus (assembly GCF_011762595.2). Classification (NCBI taxonomy): domain Eukaryota; kingdom Metazoa; phylum Chordata; class Mammalia; order Artiodactyla; family Delphinidae; genus Tursiops; species Tursiops truncatus. The sequence goes on from NC_047047.1 coordinate 30,880,625, forward strand.
CTGGATGTTTAGTGGTAATTTAGATGGTTCGGAGAAGGTTGGACAAACAGCATCCCAAGAGTGTTGATGAACGTAGCAATGACAACAGCCATTTGTTCTGAGTGCCCTACACAGGGTCAAGGGTGTAGCCAGCACTTAGTAAATATTTGTTGGTCATATTAAACTCAGGGGAAGTCTTTAGTGACCCCATGAAAGGGCTCTTTCTTTGATTTAGCAAACATTTACAGAATAGATGAGGAGTTTGGGGAGTGGAGGTCTGATCCTCGATGGAGGGAGGGAAAAGTCAGGTCCATTTTCTTTGACCGCTGGAGCCCAGCCTCACAGACATGGTGACGACAGAGGACAACTGTGGGTCTCTTGCTGTGTTTGGATGCACTGTTTCATAGCACTTAGGAATCCTGAGGGGGAGGTGTGGAGAGTACTGTGGGAAAATTGTGTGTGTATGCGTGCGTGCGCGCACGCGCGGTTTGTTTTCTGGCTCACTGCCCGCCTAGATCCAGAGCATCTCCACTTACCTGTTTTTCATACTGGGCTTATGGTAAGATTGCATTTAAAGAAGGCCTTCTCCTTTTGGCTCAAAAATGTTTGAAAACCACAGACTCTCATGGTATTGAAGATGCCTTCTAGCTCTAAAAATGAAGTGGTTCTTAAAAACTGTGTGGCAGGAGGGAGTGGTAAAGGCAAGCTCTAAAACACATCGGCTTTGTTTCCCGTTTTCCTTTCACCTCCTGGTAGGCTCAGTCTCCATGGCAACTCACTAAAAGTGCCCCCACCTTGAGGCCCGCCATTTTCTTTCTTGTGAGCCCTCCTTCCTGACATCCTCTCAGCCCCGCAACTAATCTTCCTGTTATCAAACTGCATTCTTAAGTATAAATGACTGGCAACTTCCATTTCCCCAGTGCAGATATTTGCACCGTTAAAGACCCAAACTGAGAGAGAAGCTCTCTGATTGGTAGAGTTTTTTGGTTTTTTTTTTTTTTTTGCTGTACGCGGGCTTCTCTCTGTTGTGGCCTCTCCCGTTGCAGAGCACAGGCTCCGGACACGCAGGCTCAGCGGCCATGGCTCACGGGCCCAGCCGCTCCGCGGCACGTGGGACCTTCCCAGACCGGGGGACGAACCCGCATCCCCTGCATCGGCAGGCGGACTCTCAACCACTGCACCACCAGGGAACCCCCAAAGTTATATTTTGATCGTGCGCAAGTCATCTTGTGCCACATACCAGGTACCAGAGCTCAGAAGGAGAGAAACCCAGTTTTGTAGGGGCTGGTAACGAGGAATTAGCCCAGCCTGCAGGCCAGGGAGTGGCTTGGTCTCCCTGAGCCTGGAGTGTCCTGCATCATTTTCTCTTCTTCCTCCTCGCAGGCCCTAGAAACACTCTCCTGGACTGGGCTCTTACGCATGCTCAGTTCCTTACACACTTGCAGCTCCTCTTCTCCGACGGCTGCCTGTGACCTAGTGTGGACAGCTCTGGCTCTGGCCTCAGTTCTGCCCTGCCTCACCCCGCTGACTGTGCGTCCTCAGGGGCTGGTGGAGGGACCGGAGAAGCTGGACTGACCTCTCTCCTGCGGCCTGCATCAGCTCGTTACGCTCGGCGCTTGGGGTCCGGTGTCCCCGCTGTGTCCCATGGCTGCTGGCACCTGGGGCATGGTCATCTGCTCGCGAATTGTAAAAGTCAGAGGAAACGCTGACTGGAACCCAGGCCTCCTGGCATTCAGGCTCTTTCCACGAGCCACTTTTGGGAGACGGACTGAGGTGTTGTCCTGACACTCCGAAATGGAATGTATGCACAAGCATGAAAGAAATACATCTGGGCATTCAACAGAGTGTTAGAGACGGGGTCTGGCAAACCCGCCGAGCCGTGTGCTTCCGTAGCATGAGCTTTTCCAAGGTGCGGCCCTGGCAGGGCCCCTGGCCTTTGCAGAAGGGAACTAAGGTGATAGAATGGACTGACATCTCACCAAGGATGGGCACTTTTGGAAGATGTCTGTTTCACCTCGTTTATAACATACCCCATTTTGTTTGGCAGTTTTTTCAGTGTATAGAAAAGAAAATTAAGGAAGGTCTGGTCCCGTCAGAAAAACAGGTTTGTTAAAAGGGGCGGCCGGTTTTGTGTGAGTTAGAAGCACAAAGCAGACGTGGGGATGTTTCTTGCGTCTCCTCCTCAGGCAGCTGGCCATTTGGCTGAGAAAGAGATCACAGACTCCCTGGCCAGGGAGGCAGAGCTTAAAGCGGTCCAGGAAGTGAGTGCCCAAGGATACAAAGTCAAGGTTTAAGCCCAAATTCAAGGCTCGAGCTGCTCTGTGGGTTTCAGGCCCCTCCTGTGTAAAAGGAAGGCACCAGCTTTAGGGAAAGGACTCTTAGGGCAACAGTTTTAGGGTTAATTTGTACTTTGTAGGTTATTTATTTTGTTTAATATATAGTACTAATTGTATATTATGTTGTTTACAAAACGCAACAAAGAAAGGGATACGTATGCTGTTTTAATAGTGTAATTATATATCTAATTATCATATAATTATTATTAAGACATAAGTTACGTTAAGGGGTCACAGTTGGGGCCGTTCTCAGGTATGCCACCTCCAGTTAGAGCTGGTGCCCTGCAGTTGGGGACTGGCCTTCAGTAACGTGGGCCTGGGGACAGGACCCCTCCCTGGGGGTTGGTGGTCATAGAAGGAGAACCTAATGGATATTCTTTCCTGCAAAGTAGACGAGGTGCCTTCCCTGGCTCTGCATCCCTGCCCCCCGCACTCAGCAAAAGTACTATGTCTGAAATCTTGGAGGATTCTCTTTCCCTCTGTCACCTCCGGGCTCTTCTCTCCTCTTCTTCCGCCTCTGTTTCCCCGGCCTCCTCTTCCCTGGCCTCTTTCCTTGTCCTTCTCAACCGCCTTCCTGCTTCTCCTCTTGTTGAACACCTATCCCATGTGAGGTGTCCGAGATGGAAAGGGGGAGAAACCAGCTCTGAAATGCTGAATGAGTGGGACACGAACGAATGTGATGATGGCTCAGAGGCAGACGGCATCTCCGAGTCCTGAGAGGGGCAGGCAAAGCTTTCTAGAGGAGATACGACTTGTGTTGAGTTACAGTGAGAGGACAGGAAAGGCCAGGATAATTTGGGCTGCGGCGTGGTGTGAGTGGAGGTCCTGATGCTGGAATACCTAAGGCCTGTTGGCTGAAACAACGTCTCAAAGGGCAGGCTGCTTTGTGCAGGACTCGAGGAGAGGCAGGCAGAGTCTGACTGGCTGTGCGGGGCTATGCTGCTCGCGCTGCCGCTTAGCCCAGCATTTCCCAAAGTGCCTTCCACAGGGCACTGGTGATGCTGTATAAAAACAGAGCAGTCATTTTCAGGTTTGGGAAATGCTGCATGATATATCCCTCCCCTTTGGAGACTCCCAGTGCCATTGGCCCATGAAAGCATCTTTGAGGTCTTGCAGATAAAAAAAAAAAATAAACCTTTTTCACATTGTTAAGTGCAGCGTTTCCCAAACTTATTTGACACCTATGAGCAGCTGGGGAATAAGTGTCCACAAAACACATCCGTGTGCAGGCAGGGGGAGCCAGTGAAGGTTTCAGAGGGGGTGTAGTTCGTTGCCGTCAAGGAATCAGAACTCCCTCACATCAGCGAGGGGGGTGAGGGGTGTATGCAGATGTGCCAAACACCTGCCGCTGCGGTTGATCCCCCTCTGTTTTCCTGGGGGAAGACTGGCTGGCTGGTAGGTGAGGGAGGGAGAGTTCTCATTCCTGAGCACTGAAAGCATTAATGAAGGCTCAAAGCGCACGCCAAGAAAATGTTTTCGCTGGCCGGAGAAGGGCTTGCATATACATGTGCACGCATGTGTAAACTTGCTGACTGGCGACCCTGTTGGTCTCCCTGGTTTTTTTGTTTAGCCAAAGCCTGAGCATCCTCGAAGGAAAAGCTGAAGTCATGCCTCCTCTCTGCAGTCTTTTCAGACCAAGCCTGGCCTCTGGCTTACCCCCCCATCCATGATCTCTCTCTTCTTCCTTTTACTGTCAGCTGTGAACAATCACTTTCTGACACACCACCTGGCTCCTTCCCCATCCCCTCGGTCCCCTACTCAGGAGTGCCCACCCCATGCTATGCCCAAGCGTGCATGGGACATTGGCTCATGATTGGCATATGTGGCAATGCATTCTGCTTTTTCAGTCTCCAGATAGCAGCAGGGCAAATAAATGTGCAGACGACTCATCTTCCTGCCAGCCCCAAAATGAGACAGAACAGAATCACTTCACTTTCATTTCTATGGAAGCGATTCTGGATGACAGCAAGGTCTCATTGTTCATCTCCACGTGATTCTAAAGGTCACCGTGAACAGTCAAGAAGGTGACAGCTAGGCACGACAATGCATCCACAAAGCAAAACCAAAGGGTGACAAACAGTGGCGCCCTGCTGGACTTGCATTCTGCTTTCTGGGCATTATTGAGAGGTCACTCCTGGGCGAAGGGGATTCGAATTCCCAGGGCAGAGTGTGCTGGGAAGGACACTACAGGAGGTGGAGGGGACTGGAGGGACTGTCAGGTCAAAAGAGGGATGAAGCGTCCATCAGCCAATCTCATCAGCTATATCTCCGTAATATTTTCAGAATCCATCCACTCCTCGCCATGTCCTCTCCATCCTTTTGCAGGTCACCACCGCTGCCTCTCCCCCAGGGCTGTTGCAATCAGCTCCTCACTGTTCTCCCGGTTTCCTCTCTGGACCCCCTACAATCCACTCTCCCCCCTCGCATCAAGGGCAGTCTTGGTAGAACGTGAGTTACATCACGTCCCTCCTCTGCTAACCCTCCACTCCGTGCAGCCTTCCTGTTACACGCAGAGTAACATCCAGTCCCTGGTTTACAAGCCCTGCCCGCCTTGGCCCCTGCCCTCCCATCTCCCATGGCACTTGACTTGCGCTGGCGTCTAACGTCCTCCAACAAGCCACACTCTCTCCAGCCGTGCAGGCTTTGCACTGTTGTTCCTCCCCTGACCTTGACATGGCCAGTTCCTGCTTGTCATTCAGACCTCACCTTCAATGTCACCTCTCCAATGCCCACCTCTCCAAAGAGAGGGCTTTTCTGACCACGCAGGGAGGTATCTGTTCTCTTTCTGTCCCACCACCCTACTTTAGTTCTTGGTGTAGCACTTAACACTTGGGTGCTGTGAACCCTACAGTGCAGACTCCATGGAGGGACCACGGCCTCATGGTTCACAGGGGCTTAGCCCGACAGATAAATGTGATGAGTGAATAAATGCTAGATTTTCCATGTATCAGCCTAAGCTCTTGAGTCCTCTGTGAAGCGAATTTCCTCCTCTGTAAAATGGGAATGAGAACACCTACATCAAAGGGTTATCAGAGGAAATGCATTCAAAATGATTACACATTATGAGGCTCCTGGGAGATGCTAGTTATTATTTCCCAAGTCAAGTCAGTTTCCTTTTTGGTAAAATGGGGATAATATTTGCTTTCTAGGAATCTGTCAAAGATAAAGTAGAGCAGATAATCCAATAAATGTACAGATATTTAGAACAAAGTTTTAAATGCAACAGGCCCTTTCTTCCCTATGAAGATAGTGGAGGGAAGCTTAGAAACAAAACCCTTCATGCTGGTTTGGAGCATGCAAGACTTTTGGCTACGAACAAGAAGTCTGGGATAGGAACAGGCCCAGAAAGGCAAAAAGTCACAGCTGATCTAACAGAAAACCAGGAAGGGCAGAAGTGACCCGTAACTCTGAAATTCTCCTTGTGTCTACAAAATAGAAACGGTTGGAAGAGTCAGGGCCTGTAAGAAATCACGCTGCCCCTCTTCTCACAAGTGCCTTCCAGGCTAGTCCTCTAGGCCAGCACAGCTAACAGAAATGTCACACAAACCACATGGGTGATTTTCAGCTTTCTATTAGTCACATTTGTAAAAAGTAGAGAAACGGGCGAGATCAATCTTAATAATATTATCTTATGGAACCCAATAGGTCCAGAATGTTATCATTTCAACATGTGATCAATATAAATATGACTAAAGAGTTATTTCACATTCTGTTTCTCATGCTACATCTTTGAAAATCCTTTCACACGTACAGGATGTGGCATTTCTGACTGGTTACATTTCAAGTGCTCAATAGCGATGTTGGCTAGGGGCTTCCTTGTGCGATAGTGCAGCCCTAGACTTGACTTTTGAGGTGTTCAAGATCTTGTGCTACTCGTGGGGCTGCAAGGGGAGGTCATGAATAATTTTGTAAAGCATGACTCCATTTGTAATCCCACTAAGTTGCCTACTGTTATTCCACAGCTGAAGAAAAGTCCTAGTTGACTCTTCCACTGGCCAGTGAAGAGCCTAAAATAAAATTTATTTTAAGACTCTAAAGTATTGGGTTGGCCAAAAAGTTCGTTCGGGTTTTTCCCTAAGATGCGACAGAAAACCCGAACGAACTTTTTGGCCAACCCCATAAATGCCTGTCATGGAAATTTATTTACCTTCTGCTCTCCATAGACTCTTTAAGACCTGCAAAACTATTTGAAACTGTGCCTGTCTGTCTGTCTATCTACCTCTCCTCTGGAAGTGATAATTAGGAAGCTTACTCATTTAAAATCAAATCATGTCCCTTTCCTCCCTTTGTTTCAGGGGAAGATTTATGAGAAGCTGTGCTTCTTCAGGGTGGGACAGTTTGGTCCATGGTTTGCAAAGCTAGAGAATTTCAATAATCAAACTGTTGCCTTTAAAAAATATCAAACTTGGAAATGGGTTAGAACTAAACACATCAGTGGAATGAGCTTCAGGGCACAAGAAAATTATTATGGAGTCAAGTTACCCCAAAATCATTGTTCTCCTTTGACTCATAAATCAATTATAGAGTCTTGGATTTTTTGGACATAGATCGGTGAGTTTTACAAAGGACAGGCATCAAAGCCTGGCTGTGGAGGACACTCTGAGGATCCAAACAATCGTTTCAGCATTAGCGTTAACAGTAATTTGAGAGCACAGCAACATTGCTGGGTGAAACTGGAGTTTTCGCGCAGGCAGGTTAAGTCTTTTGGAAGCCTCCAGCCATGTTGCTTATTAGTGGCCTGGTATGGGATGCAGTCATGTGGGTTGTTGGCGTGTGTGATGCTAATTACTTGTAAGGCCAAGTTTTTGCTAGGAGCTTCTGTTTGGAATCATTAGCAAACACATTTTCAACTTTAGGCCACCAACAGAGGCTCTAGTGCAGAACAAGCTAGTGTAGCTTAAGGGTGTGCAGTGGGGACCATGGGCTGTGGGGAGTTCTCGTTGCTTATTCCTGGTTTGGAGGGACGCTAACTGTTTACAAGCACAGAAGGTGGCCTCAGTTCTGCGGTTACCTTGGCCATCTCTGGAGGACCACATGGCATTCCCTGGGCCTGCAGACACGGTGGGGCACCGAGGCCATGGCTGCATAAATTCTGGTAAATTCGTTCCCACCACCAATGGGAAAATACTCGCTCTCCTTTCCATTTCTCTCTGCCTCCATGCCTAAGAAACCCAACCCTGCTTGGTCAGAACTACTTCCCTTGCTAGAAAGAGAAAGAAGGGAAACGCTGTCTTGTATAACAACAGGGATGATTCCACAGTGGACTTTCCAGTGGGCCCACTTTTATTAATTATTCCACTAAGGGGGCATGGATGTCTGTTATGATGTCCAATTTTCCAGACTCTGACATTTAAGAGTTTCCCATTACAAATCAGCTTGAGTGAGCAGTAGGGAATATGGAAAAGCTTACACAAGATTTTCTACCATTTAGAGCTTGTATTCAAGTCGGAGTTGCAGAGGCCTTGGCAAGTAGGTACGCCGGGGATTGAGGCCAGTGCCTGGGTGTCAGCGGCCTCATGCTGTTTAATGGGGTGACCCAATCCAGATGTTGGAGGATGCAGGAATTCACAAAGGTGATGAAAGCTAGTGGAGTGAGTGCCCCCAAAGCTAACTCTGCCGTCACTGTGGATTCTGAACATAACTCTGCTCTCGATGGTCTTAGCCAAAAGAAAAAATGGAAAAACACTAAAACATTAAACAAGTATCATAAGAATGAACTTATAAAGTGAGACTAGTAAAGTCAGAGAGTTGTTTTTCTCTCAAACTTTCTATTTCAAACAATTTAAAGGAAAAGTCAAAGTATTAATAAACGGCAATACCAAAAATTATGAATTGCAATTATAGTGAACGTTTGTTTGAATAACCCTTAAAGTTTGTCTGAAGATGCCCCTAGAAGACAGTGTGAACCCTCTCTCTTTATTAAAGGCAGGGTTTTTTCTGAGACGTCTTTGTCCACTACTGAAATGTGGTTGCCTATTAAGGGAACATGATAAAAGTTTACAAACAGCTGTGAATGCCTGGGGGTTGCAGAAAAAGTCATAATCCCTAGCACAAGAACATAAATTAAGCCATGTCCTCAGTGCTGTGAGGGAAAGTAAAAAGAAAAAAAAGAGCCATAGTCCCTTTCCACAAATCATTTACCGCTTACTCAGGGAGTGAAACATCAGTACTGGCTTTAAATTAAAATGGTGTGAAATTTTGTGGCAGTAGCTGTGAGCCCACGAGGAGGGAGGGGCCAGATAATGAGCAAGAATCAGGGGAAACCCTCGGAAGGCTGAGGGCTGGGTACCCGAAAGATGTGAGTAGACGAAAGGGTGGAGAAGGCAGAGTTCAGAGGTGGGGTATGACTGCCTTCCTTTCCCCCACTCCATTGTCAGCCTAGGCCTCCTCTCGCAGCTCCTCTCATCTGGGCCTTCACACATGCTGTTACTTCCAACCAAAAGGCCTTTGCATCACTTCGCCAGGAGAGCTCATCCTTTAGGTCTCAGACCAAAGTTCTCTTCTTTTCAACGTCTTCCCTGGTCCCCTAGTCTGGGTTAAATCTCCTTGCTCTATGTTCTCATGGAACCTCAAATGCTCCCCATACTTCCATACCACTTATTACATTAAGTTCTAGTTTAGTGCTTTTCCGACTACTCTGAGGTACACCCCACAAAGGCAGGGGCTTTGCTTCGTTCATGCTAAATCCCTGCTGCCTAGCGTGGTACCTGCGGTAGGGTAGGAGCTCAAGACCTATTTGTCGAATGCGTGGGTGTACTCTGTCTTAGACACAGTGTTGGTGGTAAAGGGGGAGGTAGGCAGAGGTGGAATCAGGGAGAGAAAATATGAGGTAACTTGGGAACACAGCACACTGCATGGGAGGGCAGGTCATTGTGGGAGGGCAATCGGCAGGTATGTCATCTTGGGCAGGGTATAAAAATGGAACAGTGTTGGGAGGTGGGAGAAGGTAGGAGGACAAGAAAGAAGGAGATTGGGTGGCAGGGACCAGCTCTACCTTCCAAAATTCGGCCTGGTTTACCTTTTCTTTAAGAGATCAAGCCCAGTCATGACCCCCACCCTCTTCTCCTGGCTTGGGGTGAGGACTCAAGGAGAGCCAGGCAGTGTAGGGCTGGTGGGTTCTGGTCTTGCCACTTCCACTAATTCCCTTTGTGACCTTGAATGGAGCAAGGGTCTTCTTATGAGAGCATTAATCTTCCTAATATGAAAATAGGACATAAGTAAGGTCGTGATGGGGAGCAACTGAGAAAAGGTACTTGGGAGTGTTTAGAGGTTTCTCCATCACCTTTCTGGACCTCAATTTCCTTACTTTGAACGTGAAAGGACTGGGATCATGAGGAATCCCCAATCCGTTCCTGAGACTGAGGGTCAGGTTGAGGTGGGGTGCTCATGGGGATGACGGGAGAAGACGGGCATGCGTGTGGATGTCTACAGCAGGCTGGCTCTTCTCCACACTATGAATTCTGGAAGGTGATCTCCTAAGTCAGATTCTGCCATCTAAGACTCAACCCAACAATTTCGGGCCAGAACAGAACTCCCCACCAGCCTGGGTTAGAATCAATCTCAATTGAGGTCTACTGCAGAGCTGTAGATCCCCTAGAGATGATCTTTTCCAATGCCCTCAGCTGGAGGAGCAGGCCCGTGGCAGCCAAGTGGCTAGACATAAACATCACATTGGAACAAAGTAGAAAACTTCCTACAACGTTACACACTTGGGTGAAATTTTGACCCTAGAATCAAGCCCGATCTCCCTCAATCCTGACTCTGTTTGGAAGGAAAGAAATGAGATCAGAGAATTTCAAGAGGGGTGTCTTTATTACCTAGCCCTGCCTTGTTCCGCCCCTAGTATTTAATTCTTCTCTGTTTGCTCTCTGCAACTTGATACCAGATCTTGACCTGCTGTTGCTGCAGCTGTTTGGGAGATGAGGCAGTTCAAAGGTGAAAGTCATCAGCTAAGCTATAAAATGGTGATGATGATGAGTATGGAAGTATGTATGGGTGTGGAAAAAGAGGGTTAGATTATGGGGGATTGGAAGAGGAGGGAGAGACTTCAACCACATCAGTTGCCTTCACATGTATTTATTTAAAGAGACCTCCTCCTGGGAGCAGGAAGTGGTGCAAAAAAAAAAAAACAACAACAACTCAAGATGGTATATTTTGCAGCATTAACTTTGGGTTTAAGTTCTCTGAAAAAAGTTAACTTTGCAGGTTTTGGGTACAGTTTGGTTTCTGCTGTGGACAGAGGATGTCTTGAACGTTTTCTGTTGTAAATTCAGGCAAGTAAGCCGAGAATTCTAAGTCCTCATGTTCCTCTCCAATGAGACAGTGAAGGAGAGATTTCCAAGGGTGAGAACTGAATAAATTCTACTGAGAATTCAAACATCCAGGGAAGGGGCTCTGACAAAATAAATCACACCCTCTCGCACTTCCTACGATTTGCTTTTTTTTCCTTTATCTTTAATGATCTACTCGTACAAAAGTTTATGAAAGGTCAGAAGTCAGTGGCTAGCAAATGGGACTTTCTCTCCAAATCTGTTGGGGACTTACAGCCCGGTGTCAGGCACCAATAGACATTGTGAAGATCCCTGTTTACTCAAAGTATAAACCAATATATTCTATGCAAACCTTTTTTCCCTATGTTTAGACAGAAATGTTTACTTTTCCAGCGGTTCTGTGAATTGAATTAAAGAGCAGAGTGACTAAGAAAAGACTCAATATAAAGCTTATTATCTATTGTGCAAGAAGGAACTGACCTTCACATAAAGATTTTAATACGATAACTTGATTCTTTTGGTCATTGCTGATTTAAATATGAGAGATGAATTCTGAGAAGAAGTTTTCCACACATGTTGAGATCTAACTAAACTTCTCTGAAATCAACTGCAGTTTTCAGGGGAAAGAAGGGAAGAAAATGAACTCCCATCTATTTGAATTATTTACACTTGTCATTTTATTTCATCCTGACAACATCTACAAAAGTAGGGATTACTGGATAACTTTGACGCATGAGGAAACTGAAGCTAAGTGAGGCTGATTAATATAACGGAGGCTATCGGGCAGCGCTGGGAATCTAACTTGGGTCTCTCGAGGTGAAAACGATCTCTCTCTTTCTCCATGTCATGTTGCAGCCAGTTTCAGAGAGTGCCACCTTCATCTATGTCTTTTTATTCCTGATGTCACCATTTACATTCAAGCCTCATGATCCATGCTTGGACCGTTACCATAGCCCATTAACGATTTACCAACACATTACATCCATAGAGTTCTTGTGCTTGGTAGAATGATTTTAACCTGGCTGTTCTGCAAGACAAAGACACCTATGGCCAATTTTTCTATATACATTAAAAACAATTAAAAACTCTATTAATATCTAGTCAAACCAGAGCTTTGCAAAACTTCTGAGAAAATCTGTGTGCGATTAAATGTCTTAAAATACAATATAATTTGGCACTCTAGGGGCTTCCCTGATGACGCAGTGGTTAAGAATCTGCCTGCCAATGCAGGGGACACGGGTTCGATCCCTGGTCCGGGAAGATCCCACATGCTGTGGAGCAACTAAGCCCGTGCGCCACAACTACTGAGCCTGTGCTCTAGAGACCATGAGCCACAACTACTGAGCCCACGTGCCACAACTCCTGAAGCCCGGGCGCCTGAGCCCGTGCTCCGCAACAAGAGAAGCCACCGCAATGAGAAGCTTGCGCACCGCAAAGAAGAGTAGCCCCCGCTCACCGCAACTAGAGAAAGCCCACACACAGCAACAAAGACCCAACGCAGCCAAAAATAAATAAATAAAATAAATAAATTTTTAAAAACCCCTTTAATTTGGCACTCTAATATTTATCACAGATGAAGATTAGCTCAAAATGGCTATAGTGTAAATTTTTTAGTCTGATCATCAGGGTTGTTCCCCCTCCAGCCTTATGAGGTACACCCATCCCTTGCACTCCATCCTGAGATGTCTCCTTTCACTCGGCAGGTTGGCCTTTATGGGCTGCGAGCTGGTCCTGGAAACCTGCTACCTTGACGTTTCTACATCCTGTCTGTTGACTAAGTCCCGACTTCCCTCCAAAGCCCAATTCAAGTCCTACCAGTCCTGGAGAAGGTATCCCATCCTCTCAGGCTGCCAGCGATTGCCCTTCCTCTGTGGCTCTCGTTCCCTTCAGCTCTGTCTCGGTCTACCCCGGGAACTACCTTGACCACCATCTCTTCTATCTCCTCAACCAGCCGTCTGTTCTTTGAGGTCTCATGCTTGTCTGCCTTTTTCATGGAGCCCTTCCCAGCACTTCAGCAGTATCTGCTAATAAGGAACATACTTAACAGGTTGAGTAAACATTTCCTGCTCTTGGGTTTCCTCTGCTCATTTTATTTTCGCCGATCAGTGTTGTCAGAACAGAGGAGTTTACTAGAGATGCTGTGAAGAAAATTCAGAGGAAAACTGATGTGAGGAGTCTCAAAGGCAAAAGGTTTTTCTGTGAAAGGGAAATAACTGATGAGAGCTGCAGGATCACGTGAACTTTCCACAGAATGTCAACCAACCGACCGCGTGTATTCTGGTTGCTGGGACTTGCCCAAGTCATCAATTTTCACCACGTTGTTGGGGGGTGTCTTAGAATGTTCTGATATTTATGCAGTTGGATCTGTTGTTTCACCAGCAAGCAGTTCAAATGGGGATGTTCATGTCTTTACACAGACACCCATGTGCTTTAAAATTGCCAGTATTCGAGAAAGAATGTCTTAGCACAGATAAAACAGTGGCTTTAATGATTTTAATTGCCTAGTAATTTGAAAAATTGTTTCCCCCTTATGCTTATAGGGATAACGTTAAATGAAAGAATTAGACACTAAGTTATACACATGTATGATTACAACTGAATAAAGAATAATCATACAGGGTAAAAACTCTATTAACTATGTAAATGCTTTTTTAGTGAGGACAAGAAATGCTGGAAAGGATGTTACAAGGAATGGCAAAATTGGGGCAGCCCATTGGATGGGGCGATATTTTCAGAGGTACCTAAAGCAATCCTTGGGAGGAAATGCATTGCTTTCTATTTTCAAACGATGGGGGTCACCGCTAGCTCACATGGTGCCTTTGTGTGAAGCAGGAGAAGGCACCCCTTTCTGAGGTGGGATGCATGCCTGTCCCAGGGAGGCTGACCTGCCCAGTGGTGTTCAGGGTGGACCTCTGTCACAGGGCACGGCCTGCACATCTAGGTGCCTGTGTGCCCAGCAAACAATTCTTTGGAAAATGGAAGTGATCTTAAAGAGGAGAGTGACCTGAAGAGTAATCCCGCTAGTACCTGGTAGAGCAAGGGACTAACTCCAGAATTGTTGATTTAACTTAATCCTGATCAAGAACATTTATTGATGGCTTCGTCTGTGAAACATAGGGCTATGCCACAATATTTATATATGACAAGGATCCCACTCTTAAGTAGCCAGTTATAACCTGGTATAAAACTAGTTTATTGATACTTGTTAGATATTATGGTATTAACTTATTGGAGAAGTGGGAGGCCTCCATTAACAAAACAAAACAAAACAAAACAAAAACAAAACAAAATTTCCCAAAGCAGTTACCACTGCTCTTTAGGTGTCATGGGTAGAGAAGGTCATTATTTCCATTCTGCCACCGAGGAATATAACATACAGCGATATAGACAAGGGACCAACAGTGGGTTCTCTTGGGGGTGGAGTTTTGAAGTGAATTGCTTGTAGCATTGCATCCCGAATTACCACGTTTCTTGCATGAAGTGGAGACACCCACCCTGGAACTGAAGAAAGTGCTGATGCGCGGGAGGGATGGGATTCCAAAGGTGGGGCTGGTTTCCTTTCCTCACTTTACCTTCACCTGTCCCACTTGGCTAGCCTATCACAGGGAAGACAGAGGCCATCGAATGGGTGCCTCAACTTCCTGCCTGCTCACCCATACCGGAGAGCCCATCCTGGGCTCTGCCCCCAGATCACTAAGGAAGAGTGGCATTTCCTAGGCTGTAGGTCATCTAAGTCCTCCTAGGGGCTCCTGCCGTCCATCAATGAGCTCTTCCGCCTCTTCCCCTCCTGGGCTTCTGTCATGAGCACTTAATCATTCTCAAGCCCTTCATCCGAAACAAACAAAGAGCTTCTGTCAACTCCAGCTCTCCTCCAGCTACTGCTTTGGCTCTCCCCTCCCGTTTTCCACTAAGCTTCACTCCTGCCCCCATCACTGCACTGAACCTAGGTCACCAAGGCCACGAGGACCTTGTTACTGCTAATCTAATTAGAGGACGTGTCGGCTTGTATCTAAATTTCCCATACTTGACCCTGTTGACACCACCCTCCTCCGTGATGTACCATCTTCCCTTGGCTTCCATGACCCCAGACTCTCCTGTCACACCTGCTCTTTCTCTGGCTGGTCCTTCTTAGTTTCCTTCTTCTTCTCCTTTTTCTTTCCCCACCTCGACTCAAAGGATGTGACCCTGGGGGTTCAGCACTTAACCTATTTCCCTTCTCTCTCTCCATACTCTCCCTGGGCTCTGCATCTATTCACACTGGTCTCAACTGCCACGCTAATGATGCCCAAATCCTTGCCTCCAGCTCAGAACTCTCACCAGGGCAAAACTGCCTCCTGCACAGATTGGGCGACACAAGTGGGCATCTAGGTGCTGCAGGTGTCCACGCTGCGCGTACATGACTCCGAGAGTGAGCAGCTCCTGAAAGTTTGTGCTCTAGGCGCTCCGCGGTACCTCAACCTCAGTAAGTTGAAAAGCTAAGCCCTCATCTTCCCTCCCAAAGCTCTTCCTGTGCCCCCATCCTGGTGAACGACGTCACAGCCAGCTCAGATCTGGAGGTCCTCCTCGACAGCCCCCTCTCTCATCCTCCACACCAGCCAGTCACCAAATCCAGTCATTCTGTTTCCACAACCTTCCCTGAATCCAGACTCTTTCCTCCTCCTGTCACTGCCTCCGGTCAGGATGCCACCATCTCCACGCTGCAGCCAGCATGACTTTTCTAAAATACAATCTGACCACAACTCTGCCTAAAACACTTGGCGGTGATTCTCCACTGTCTCCAGGGTGGGCTTCACGGCCAGCAGCCACGCTGTCCCCTCTCCCCGCTCCACCGCTGGCTGCCGCGCACTGTCCTCCACCAAGCCCCGCTCCTCATGTCCCCCGAAGGAGCCACAGGCCATGTCCAGATCCTTGCTCAAGCTTCCCTCTCACAGAAGAGCCTTCCTCCACTACTCTCCTCTGGTCTCAGCCTAAATGCCACCTCTAGAGGTCAGTTTTGACACCAAGGCTGGTGAAATGCCCTTCCTGGGCATACTCCCCCCACCTCTCACATTCACCACAGAGCCTTTCACACAGGATGGTGTTTGTGGCCTTAACAGTTTGTCCCTGCTTCTCAAGGGAAGGGACACAGCTTACTAATCGATGAGCGGCCAGCACAAACTCAGTGCTCGTCTCATGGAAAGTGTTCAGCAAGTATCTGTTGAATGCATGAAGCATTTAAGGAGTTCTGAGTGTGGACTTCAAATCTGATAGTCCTGAATTAAGCCCTAGATCTGCCCCTTCCCAACTGTGTGTCCTTGGGAAAGTTAATAACCTCCCCCGAGTCTCAGTGTCTGCTCTGTAAAATGGATTTGTTCTTGTGGATGGATTTGTGCTTCTATAACCATCTGCAATCAGTACAGTGCTTCATGCTCTCTTCTCTTTCAGCTCATACGCTGAACTCCAGGAAGCCAGAATTAAGTCCTATTCTAGTTGGCATCCCTGGTGCCCAGCCCAGTGATGGGTTCTTAGCGGGGGCACAATAGATGAAATTTGATGAAACGATGTTTGAGGGAAGGCAGCCAAGGCAAAGAAGGAAGAGGTAGTGCAGGGAATGTGGAGAAAGGAGAAAGGAGAGGGAAACAGAGTGTGGACACTTTCTCTGAGTCTGCTTATGTTTCAGGAGGCTCATCTGCTTTCGAAGGACTGGGCTGAGGGTGCTCTCTCCCCTTGGAGATAACCTGCCCGGATCATTCTCGCCTCTGCAACAGTAGGAAGCCACGGGGACCCATGTGACCGACTCAGCTCCCTTATTGGAAACAGCTGTGCAGACGGCAGCCCTGGGGCTGGAGCTCCGGTAGAGGATTTCACAACCTCCAGGGCTGTGCTTCAGATGAGTTTCAAACGTTGTTTATATACGTCTACGTGTGTGCTTCCTGGGTCTCTTCTGATTGCCATGAGGCCCAGCCTTGCAAAACAAGCTCAGAGCGTGCCTTAGTATTTTGTTCTTGCTGATAGTAATGGAATGTACCAGCCTCCCGATGCCAGATCTGGGAGAAACCAAGAACCTGAAAACAAAGAAGACATCCAACCCCAGTGGCTCCTCCCAGAGCACGTGAAGGGGGTGGGGCATTAAAGCTGGGGAGGGTTTAGGCGGGTTGATATTTTGACTGAATTCCATCCAGAAAAGACATACGAGGCAGAGTTATATTTTCTCTTTTCCATCCTCTTTATCCAAGCAGTAACAATATTGTAGCAGGCAGGATCTATGTTTACCGTCTTCCAGAGAAGAAAGGGACTGCTTTGAGCACATAAAGATTGTAATCATCCATTTCCCTTATGCCTATGAGACACAGGCCTAGAGGTTTTGAAGGGATGTGGAGAGGTGCTTTCAAATTGTTCCAGGAAGGAAAGAAAGGATGCTGCCTGGGATGAGAAATAGGGAATTGGACCAGATCACTGATTTCTCAACTCCAGTTGCACATTAGAATGACCTGGGGAGCTTTTAAAATCCCAGTATCCAGACTTCATCACAGACAAATTAAATAGAACCTTTGGGGTGGGATCCTGGCATCAGGGCTTTAAAGTTCCCCAGGTAATCACAACATGCAGGTTGAAAATCACTGGATCCTGTGAACTCTGATCTCTGAAGCTCCCTTCCATTTCTGGCTTTGAAATTAGTAATCTAGGAACAAAACTGTCTGCAGCTGGCAAGACTTCCCTACAACTGGTTGGGACTTAATATTTAGGCTTCAGCTAGAGTGGTCACCAATCATGTCAGTAGGCGTTCTGTGGAGAAACACAGGAAGGTAGTGGTCGGTAGTCAAATAAGCACAGAAAGGTTGACTTCGAATCCCAAGCAGTCAGGGTTAGAGGGATTTTGATGGGCATCTCATTCCATTTATCTCACTGGTTTCCCCAGACCAGCAGCATCAGCATCACCTGGGAGCTTGTTGGAAATGCTAGTTCCCAGGCCCCACCCCAGACCTGCTAAGTCAGAAACTGTGAGGGTGGGATCCAGCTACCTGGGTTTTAACAAAACTTCTGGGTGATTCTGTGCTCAAGTTTGAAAACCAGTGATCTGCTGCAGGAATCCTCTACTATATCCTGGCCCAGTGGTTTAACTGATTGTATCCCTGTTTGGTAACACGGAGCAAGCCCAGTAATCCCTGGGGATGCCCATTTGTTATTGAAATTCGTCCTTCAATTCTTTAGATGAAATAGGCTTCACTGTAACTTCTACGTGGGGCTCTAGTTCTGTCTTCTGGGATGACCCAGAGTAAATCCAAGTCATGTTCTGTACTTCAAAGACTTTAAGATGATGTTCCAGGGCTTCTGGTTTAATACGTCTGATAGCTCCTGAGAGCACTTCTCCCAAATTTACAATAAAATACACAGGAAGATACAGAAAAGGTGCCAACTCACATTACCACCCAAAAATAAGACTGAGGGAATAGAAGTAGTAGAAAATTTTTGTGAAAATTTATGTCATCTTGGAGTAGAGAAGACTGTTCTAAGTTTGACACCAAAGGCAGAAATTATAAAGATTCATAGATTTAACTATAAAATTATAGATGACGTCAATATATTTTTAAAAACTTAAAAAGTATATGACAAGCTAGAAAAACTTTGCATATGTATATTTTATATATATATATATATATATATATATAATGTTAGACTTTAAGTTTCATGACGTAAGCATCATATACTTAATGTATAGCACAGGGTCTGACATAAACTGAGTCCTCAAAGCATTTGACTAATGAACGAATGAAGATGAGTTAAGCAAATGGCCATATAAAAATCAATGCTAGGGACTTCCCTGGTGGTGCAGCAGTTAAGAATCTGCCTTCCAATGCAGGGGACGCGGGTTCAATCCCTGGCCAGGGAACTAGATCCCACATGCATGCTGCAACTAAGAGTTAGCATGCCGCAACTAAGACTCGGAGCAACCAAAAAAAAAAAAAAAAATCAATGCTAAAATATACAGTAGAAAAATGGGCTGAGGGCATATATAGGCAATTGACAAAAGGGAAAATAAATATTTGAAAAAGATGTTTCACTTCAATAACAGAAAATGCAAATTAAATTAGCACCTATAAATTAAATTAGCACCTATCAAATAGCTAACTTTAGTAATGTTAATGGGAGATGGGTTTTTCATTGATGCTGACTCTAGGGTTAATTCACACAGTGTTTCAGGCAATAATGAATAATGAGGCCAATCTGGCCTCGTTATCAAAGCTCTAAAATTTCTCATGTTGTTCGATCCAGCAGATAGCTGCCTTCCTAATCCTAAGGGAACATTCATGAGTGTGCACAATGATTTGGCAACAAGCATACCGATTACAGCCTCATTTATAAAAATAAACACTTGGAAATAAATATCCAAAAAGAGAAGATAGGCCGAAATATTATGTCACAGATTGACAAAGGAATACGACACAGCCATTAAAATGATATATAACGATATGAATGGCATAGAAAGATTATTCCTCAAACATGGTTAAGTGATTAAAAATAGTTTATAAAAGGGGTGCGTAATGTGATGACCAAGAAATGACCAAGTGAAAAAGCTCTCAGGGTCCTTTAAATCTTCCTCAGACTGAACATTCCTAATTCCTTCCACCATTTCTCCTTGAACGGTGAGCAAACTTTCTAAAGTCAGAGTGGCCCTGGTGTGTAGGAAGCCTCGGGGAGCGTCCTGGAAAATGCTCATGGGATACAGGTTCTAATTTCCAGACTTTCTTGGTAAGTCTCTGTGAATATGCCCTGCTTTGGCAACACCCCCTTTAAAGCCCGGGTCTGGACAGCAACTTCTTGTGTTTACAGGGATACTACGGGAACAATGAACAATCTTACCAAGGTGACAGTTCACTAGGTAGAGATGATGGGAAAGACATTCCAAGCAGAGAAACTAGAATATGCAAAGGCGCAGAGACACAGAAGATGCTGGCATGTTCAGGGAATGGTGAGCAATTCTAGGTGGCTGGAAAGCTATTTGGAGTGATGGGGGAACCTGGAGGTAGTAGCAGATGAAATGATAAGGGAAGCCTTTCTAAATCAAGCTAAGGATTTGCGTCTCCTTCCTAGTCTTGGCCAGTCTGAAGCCTTGGGATGTTACACTGAGATCCGTGTTTTAGAAAGAGCACAACGGTGGCTATATACTGGAAGCCGGGGGCTGGTTTAAGCAAAGGATACCATATGCTTAGTGAAGTCTTTAAATTTTAGGATCGGATGTGTTGCTGGTTTGCTTTTTAAGTGGTTTCTTCTGGTACTTTCTTTTTTATGTTTGCTCAGGATCTCTTGGTGGGCTCCAACAAACAATAGGACTGTGAGCCCACCCCAGGCAGAAAGAGGAAGATGGGTGGTGGTGGACAGAAAGCATTCATGTCTCCTGCTGTCATCCCATTCATGTTTTCCCTGACCCTGGGCTTGGGCAGCTCCCAGGAGGTGGGCACCAATTCCAGGGAAGGATGTGGCTCTGGGCTCAGGCCTCCTGGAGCCCTCTGCTCTGCGGTGGAGGCTGGAAGCTCTCAGCTTTTCCAGCAGCCGCAGAGGCTCTACCGGTGAGCCCGTGTCTGCCTCTCTAGGGCTGGGGTGGGTTCACTGGGGGAAGCAGGAGCAGACAGGAACCGAGAAGGAAGAATTGCCAGGTTCCTGTGAGGTCAACACATGTTTGAAACAAATCAGAACGAGAATGTAATTAGGTGATGTTTGGTTTTGTTTTTGTTTTAAAGGAAAAATTCAGAACCTGTGACTCGTGTTCACGAGCACATGCCTGGATGCAGTCATTTTGAGTTTATGGAAAATGTGGTCAGCCCCATAAATCAGTGCTGAAGAATTCTTACAGAGCCATCCCCGTGCAAGGAAGTCAGGTCTGTAGCGAGTCTCCTAAGATTATGCAAAATAATACAGAGTAAGCATGTAATAATAAGCTACAGTATAGTCTTCTCTACTCCTGGAATTCTTTCCTGAGTTGCCATGAGGAAGCTGTGAATTTCTGTTCCTATCTAATCTGTGACCTTTCTTGTGTAACTCCTTGTGTACGTCTAGATGTCTGTGGCCATCACCATGACTACAAGGACACAGTTCTCTGCAACTATTCTCGCATGCGTCTTAAAGATTTTAGCAGGATTTCTATACAGAAAGCCCATTTAAAAGTAGGCTGAACAATCATAACTTGCAACACTGCTGAGAATACAGTCAAATGTATCCTAATTCTCAGCCCGCCTGTCCATCGCACCTATTATTTGGTGTGATTGGAAAATGAAAATTCAAGGAGGAATCGTATTTCTCGAAAGCACACAAGACATCTTCAAATGTGAAATACAAACTTTCATTCAGAATTAGTAAATAATAGATTCAATCTAGGTGTGATTCACTAGAAGAAATTCCATCCATTTTCATTTCATTGTTGTTGGATTTATCCCATCAGCCTTTTGCCCTCAAACAGTTTGGGTTCTTCTATCTTCTATACCATAATATTTCTCTCTATCCTTCCTCTTTCCTACACTCCCTTCTCTGCTTGACCCAGTTTAGAAATTTGTTTCTGCCAAACTGGTCAGCGGAGAGTGGAATGTTAACAAATCTGAGTGATGATTTTCAGTTGCTCTGAGAAGAATGGGCTTGTTCACTGGACTACCATGTTCTATAACAAAAAATAGTACTGCTGAACCCGAGTTTGGGTATCCTATTTTTTTTTTTTTGTAATCTGTTAGATGAGTCTCATGCAGGCTAAAAAAAATTCTTAATTTTCCACAGAAACCGTATGTATAACTTCTAAGGCCAAATACCACCCTGAGTACAAAGTTGATGACCTAGGCTCATTTCTGTTAGCTGTAGAGTTTGTACTTTCCAATCTGCTATGGCAATGTGTTCGTTGACGTGCACAGACAAAATACAAATTCCATGTGTCATGAGGGCCAAGCTGGCCCAGCATTTATATGGCCTGGGATTTTTTTTTTTTTTTTTCCGGTATGCGGGCTTCTCACTGTTGTGGCCTCTCCCGTTGCGGAGCACAGGCTCCGGATGCGCAGGCTCAGCGGCCGTGGCTCATGGGCCCAGCCGCTCCGCGGCATGTGGGATCTTCCCGGACCGGGGCACGAACCCGTGTCCCCTGCATCGGCAGCTGGACCCCCAACCACTGCGCCACCAGGGAAGCCCTGGGATTTTTTTAAATGTCATTCTTGCTTGTTGTCCCTGCCACAAACTGGAGCAGGAATAGCTAATTGGCTGCAGCCTGCACAGGCTGTGAAACTTTAGACCAAATCCCCTCAGCCACAAGCCACCCATTGTCACCTGTCACCAGGTGCAAAGGAAGGGGGGCCTGCCTAACTGGCTCTGCTCTCGTGTTTTATTAGTTGTGCTGTGTTGCAGAGTGGGCAGGGTAAAGATGTGGGTATATCTGACACACATCAATTGCAATATAGTTTGAATTTTTGCATCAACCCCTCACAGACAGTAGAAAAGCACAAAGTAAATAATCCTAATAATATTTGCCCTGACTAAGCATTACCAAGTGTTCAAACGTTAGGCCACATGCTTTACAAACATTACCTTCTCCAACCAGCCACACTGTGAAGTAGGTATTACCAACTACTTTATAAACATGAAGTTCAGAGAAATCAAGTGACTGGCCTAGAGTTTTCCAGGCAGGAAGGAAGCAAGATTCAAACCCACCTCTACCTGGTTTGAAAGGAGCCCCAAATTAGACACCTTGATTTTGCTTTGGGGTTCATGTGCTTGATTCCTAGAGCAGCGGATGCAAGATGCAGGTCGCGGGTAGTTGAGGGAGAATTTGGTCCCCAGCTTTGCTCTGTAGATTTTATGAAAGAGAGACTAACTCTTCCCGGAAGACATAGCAATGGTGTGATTACAGCAGAACTGAGGTTGTTTCCAGCATTGTTACTATCTGAACAGAACACAATATTCAGCTTGTCTTGTCCTCTGTTTCCTCACTTACAAAATGAGGACTTTGGCTAGATGGTTTCTAAGGCCTCTGACGCCTCCTCCCTTTCTGTCTCCTTCTAGTTGAGACATCTGAGCTTGGCCCTGACAGTTTCAGGGCAAACCCTCACCAGGGTGGAAGGTCCTCCCGTGATCCTGGACCAGCTGGGCCCAGTGCCTGCTGGAAGGTGGGGGAGTTTTCTGTGGCCCCTATTCCGTCGCTTCATCCTGTGGCCCTGGCGTCCTGCTTGTCACCACTGGCCAGTGTGGCTGAGAAGCAGCAGGCCTCTCCCCTGGAGCTACCTGAGTAAGAGCCAGTCCTGCTTTATTCACACACTGTACCTGTAAACTCAGAAGCCCAAGTCCTAGGACATTAAAGCTAAGCTATTTCTGTCAAAATCCTTTTCAAAAAAGCAAGGCGAAACTCAAGGTCTTGTAAAAACCCAAGTTTTGAAAAGTAGTGTCTGATTTGTCACAACATGAAATCACAGCTGGATTCCTATATCTGGAGTTATTCTGGCTCAACAGTCAGAGAGAGAGGGAGAGAGAGAGAGAGCAAAAAGAACGCATGTGTGCGACCCCGTTAATGCATCCTACCGTGTCTCCTGGCTGTGGACGCATCACGGACACACGATCGTAGCCTTTCCTTAGCAGGACCCACAGGGCATCAAGTTTTCCCTGAAATAAAACAAATGCACCAAGATTACATCTGAAACCAGACCAGGGGCCAGCACCGACAGGCAGAAACTTCCATGCTTCTTAAGTCATGTGAACCACACTTCACCGGCAATGCAGTCGCCATAAGATGTGACTCTGTCGTCCCTGAGTTCAAACGTGGGCCTCAGGAATGGAGGAGGAGGAGAGACACATCCCAGAGGACCCTGATGCTCGCGCAGGAGACATCTGCGACTTTAGTGCAGCCTCAGATCTGCAGACACGGAGAATTCATTCAGGCTCTCAGCTTTTGCCCTCATCATATTCCCAGGCAACTCCTCACACCGCAAGTCAATCTTTTCAACTTGCACTAAAGTTTTTTCTTCCCACTTAGTGTCCAGAGTTTACAAGTGAAACAATGAGGACAGATTCAAGCAGGAAGTGACTAAATAGAAGCATGGACAGGGTGAGACCAATGAAAGGCCCCTGGGGCACAGATCCATGGCTGTCCCTACGATGGGCTCTGGAATCCCAGGCTCGACAGACAAATGACCAAAGATCACGGATCACCACAAATCACAACCCCCTTTGGAGTTGCAGGTGATTGGTTGAATCTGGAAGGAGTCAGCCTACGAGTGCTAAAATTTTCACAGTGTGTGGCAAAGGCAGTCTAACGTTCTAGTTCCCTAGACATGCTGAGCAGAGGCTGGTTTCTGCCACTGCAAACACTAACAGAAAAAAAAAGAGACATTTATTTAGCTTTGCTCTTATTATTATTACTATCTTTTAATTTTTTGGCTGCATTGGGTCTTCGTTGCTGCGTGTAGGCTTTCTCTAGTTGCGAAGAACAGGGGCTACTCTTCATTGTGGTGCATGGGCTTCTTATTGCGGTGGCTTCTCTTGTTGCAGAGCACGGGCTCTAGGGGTGCAGGCTTCAGTAGTTGTGGCATGTAGGCTCAGTAGTTGTGGCTCGCGGGCTCTAGACCGCAGGCTCAGTAGTTGTGGTGCACGGGCTTAGTTGCTCCACGGCATGTGGGATCTTCCCGGACCAGGGATCGAACCCGTGTCCCCTGCACTGGCAGGCGGATTCTTAACCACTGTGCCACCAGGAAGTCCCAGCTTTGCTCTTATTATTAACCCTGGTTAATAACGGGCAGAAGTCACCTTTATTTTGTCTTATTTCCCTTCATCACTCTTGTGGTGACCAGGACAATCTGCTCCCCTCCACCTCCAAGGATGACATCCTAGTCTCTAGAACCTGTGAATATGTTCCCTTTCATTGCAAAAAGGGCTCTGCAGATGTGATTAAGTTAAGGATCTGGAGGTGGGGACATGATTCTGGATCATCGGGTGGACCCAATCTAACCATATGGGTCTTTAACAGAGGGAGGTAGGAGGGTCAGAGTCAGAGAAGGAGATGGCGTGGCAGAAGCAGAGTGAATGTGATCCCATGTGAGAAGGATTCAACCCACTGTTGTTGGCTTTGGGGAGGCGGGGGGCCATAAGCCAATGAGTGTGGGCAGCTTCTGGAATCTGGGTAAGACATGGAGATGGAGTGTCTTCTAGGGCCTCCAGCAGGAATGAAGCCCTGGCTTCACCTTGGTTTTAGCCCAGTGTGACCCATTTTGGGCTTCTGGCCTCCAGAACTATAAGATAATAAATTTGTGTGGTTTTAAGCCACTAAGTTAGTGGTAATTTGTTATAGCAACAGTATGAAACCAATACAGCCCTTATCACTCCCTGACGTAGTCTATTTGCTTAGTGTCTGTCTCTGCCATCTGGAATGTGAACTCCACGAAAGCAGAGGTGCCACTGGTTTCGTTAACTGCTATATGCCCAGCCCTTAGGACAGCTTCTGGTGCTCAGTGAATATTTATTTGTTGGACGAATGAATGCATTCAGTGCTACTGAGTGCTGGGCTAAGTGCTTTTCTATGTGTCTGCTCCTTTCATTCTCCCAGCAATTCCAAAGGGTTATGGAGAGGGAATCAGAGAGATCAACTAACTTGCCCAAAGGCACACAGTATGTAAACTGGAGAGGTGTGATTGGACCCCACTCCATGTCTGTCTAGTTCTAAAGCTCATAAACTTTCTTTCTTAAACTATATTTTTTAATTGCATTGATTATTTTTTAAATCGAAGTGTAGTTGATTTACAACGTTGTGTTAATTTCTACTGTACAGCAAAGTGATTCAGTTATACATACATATATATATATATTCTTTTTTTAAAATATTCTTTTCCATTATGGTTTATCACAGGATATTGAATATAGTTCCCTGTGCAAAGCTCGTATACTTTCTCTTATACCAGTTGCAGGTTCTTGCCTGTGCAGATCCTTTAGAACAGGGTTTTTAAACTGTGGATTGCGACTCTTCAAGCCCTCATGAAAAAATTTTGTGTATTAGGACCAGAATTTTTAACAAAGAAAATAAAATAGGAAAGAAAATATTTGAGTTAAGGGCAAATGGGGAGGATAAGTATGCATGGGTGTGTGTATGAGGAGTGTGTGAAGTGAATGCACACTTGTGCACACGCATAAGCATATACTGGGCCAACATGTATTTCCTGTTGGGGTCTCAATCGGGCATGTTTGAAAACACTGATCTGGAAGAGGTCTTTGAAGGATAATGCTGAAAGGCTGAGAGAGTCTAGAAACTTCAAGTTCCTTGCCACAAAGCATTCGTAGTGGCAGCGTCCATTTAAGAATGACACCTCGAAGACTTGGTGTTTTGAAATTATTTTCTGGCGGGTTTTATTTAGATACAAAAAATGTGCTTTTGAACCTTTATCAACTCTGTTGCTCGAGTTCTTGTGGTCTCAACTTTGTCTTGCTAAGTGTCATGTTTCTCATCTCTCTTGGCCAAGTATTTACAAAAACCTCTAAAAATATTTTGAAATGACTTTAGAATGCTGGAAGGACCGCTGCTGGGTTCAGCATGGTTTTCTGCATTAAACCATTTCAAGCATCAGCTAAATGTTTTCCTTTAAGGTTCTTTGGGATAAGCATTTATATTTCAGGATACAACCAGGTGGATTTCCTGGAAGAATGCCTCTTTTTCTTTTTCTTTCGCTTTTTTTGGGGCAACTCCAGGTATTTGGCTTCGTAAATCATCCCACCCTCAGTGTTCTGTGCACTGATCACTCAACTCCCTGACAGATGAGGAGCAATGAGATGGGGCTGAAAGAAAAAGTAGCTGTTGAGGAAGTGTATTAATTAACTCAGCAGAAATCTAAAGTGCCATGCGGGGCAAAGGGGCAGAAACCACCTGGATGTGTAACACCAGGAGGAAGGGCTGTGTTTCTTTGAGGCAACAGATCATAGAGTGACATTTCAGCACAAAACGACTGGATTCAGACTGTTTGTATTCTGAGGCTTCCCCTCACCAGCTCTGCTGCTGCCTCGGACAAGCTGTTTCATGTCCTTAAGCCTTACCTTACTCATCTTTAAAAAAAGAGATAATAATACTGTCTACCCTATAGATTTGTTCAAAGGCTTACAGCTAGATATTGAAGTAAGATACTTGTCTCATAGAAAGTATTCATTCAGTCTTATCAACGATGGGGTAAAGTCATTAAAATGGAAAACTGGGAGTCTCTGTAGAAGGATGGAAATGAATGTAATGCGGATGTAAGAATCCAATAATTTGAACTTTGCAAGCATGGATCTACCCGTCCTTCATTTGGTGCTCCTACAACTCCATTCCCCCCTTTCCGTCTGGCTTCTGTGACAGTGTTTGATGACCCCAACACTCCACCAAAGCTGCTTCGCTAAGGCTGCCCACAGCATCCCGGCTACCAAATGCCTTGGCCACCTGTGGCCTCATTTTACTTGATTCTTTAGAGCGATCAGAGGCTCTGGGCCTCTCCCTTCCTCACTATCCCTTGGCTTTATCTTCTCCTTCCTATAACTCTCATGATCCTTTTCAGCCTCTTCTGCTCCTCCCCTCTGCTTACACACGATGTGGTGGTGTCCCCTTGCTGTCCCCCCTCTTCTAGTCTCACCCCCACGCTGAATGCTCACTTTTTTTTTTTTTTTTGTGGTACATGGGCCTCTCACTGCTGTGGCCTCTCCCGCTGCAGAGCACAGGCTCCGGATGTGCAGGCTCAGCGGCCATGGCTCACGGGCCCAGCCGCTCCGCGGCATGTGGGATCTTCCCGGACCGGGGCACGAACCCGCATCCCCTGCATCGGCAGGCGGACTCCCAACCACTGCGCCACCAGGGAAGCCCTGAATGCTCACTTTGACTACTCTCACCGGGTCCCATGGGTCAAACTTCCACCTGTCTGCCCATGGCTCACACATTCTTACTTCAGCTTAGTCCTCTCTTGAGCTCCAGATCCAAATACCCACCGAATCTTAGTTGTAATGTAAACGTATCACAGGTATAAAAAAACCAGACATCACATACTGAACAATTTTTCCCCAACCTGCTCCGCTTTTTGCATACCCCTCCTTGGTCCACGGCACCACTGACATCCAGACGGACAAGGCGGACACCAGAGAATCATTCTCACCTCCTCTCCCTCTGCCACCCCTTCATATCCAGCTTCGACCACGTCTCTCGAATGTTCTCTCTGTCACAGCCTCCCTGTCACCTCTTCCTGTCCAGCCCTGTCCCACTGTCTCCACGGCTACTGCCTTGGCCTAGGCCCTCATCATCTGTCACTCATCCTGAGAATAGTTTCCTGATTGGTCTTTTACCTCCAGGCTCCCAGTCCTTTCTACTACTTGATTAATAACACATTTCATGGCTAGCTGGAACGGATGCTTTGCTATTAATAAAATAAACCAAGGGACATCTTATTAGCAGTGTGAATTTAGGCAAGTTACCTAACCTCTCTGTGCCTTGATCTTGCCATCTGTAAAACAGGAGGAGTAGTAGCAGTTTCTAATTTTGAGGGTGGTGGTGAGAAATGAAGGAGTGAGTGCAGGAAAGGCCCTTGGGACTGTGCCCGACTTGTGGTACATGCTTCACCCAGGTTAGCCCTTCATGCAGGTGAGCTGCTATCATGAGTTGTCCTGGCCAAGGTGAGACCAGATAGTTCTGGTTGTACCTTCAGTGTTCTGAGCTCGGAATGTCCCACAAATGAACCCGAAGTCCCCATTCTGTGTGGCACAGAAAATGATCTTGGTAATCTACCCATCCTATACCTCTTTCTACTCCTATGCCAGGTAGCTTTTAATGCAAGAAGAGCTGAAGTAAGCTTTAGAATAAGAGTGTTTATAACCAAGAAGACGATAAACATAACTCTCAAAAGTCAAACAGAAGGGCACAGCAAAGGCCCCTATGTTTAATTTTCTGAAAGGAGGCAAAAGCCCATCATTTCAAGACTGTAGCTACTGGGCTTATTAATAACATCCCTTTAGGGCCACAAGAGCCTCAGGGGATTCTTCCAAGCAGTCCCTGGGCTTTACCCACTCCTCCTGGGGGGAGCCTTTTTTTTTTTTTTTGCGGTATGTGGGCCTCTCACTGCTGTGGCCTCTCTCGCCGCGGAGCACAGGCTCCGGACGCGCAGGCTCAGCGGCCATGGCCCATGGGCCCAGCCGCTCCGCGGCACGTGGGATCCCCCCGGGACCGGGGCACGAACCCGCGTCCCCTGCATTGGCAGGCGGACTCCCAACCACTGCGCCACCAGGGAAGCCCCTGGGGGGAGACTTTGAGTTGACTCCACTATTTCTCTCAGATCTGAGTGTCCCGAATGCATGCGTCTCTCTTCAAGGTGCATGTCAAGACACTGGTCCTCACTCCCGAAGAGCAATGCTTCTGTGAAGCTCAACGATTTCCTACCATCCTGGGAAACCTCCACCAGAGTGCATTAGCTGACAGTTACGTATACCTTTCTTTCATATGAAATTGACACACTTTGACTATAACATGAGAAATGGACCAATTCCAGGCTCCCAAACTCTACCTCAGCCTCAGACAATCAATACTTTTCATACCACAAAGGCTGGCAAACTGGAGGTCCTATGGCAATGCTCGCTTTTGTTTCTTCCTAAACAAGAAGACTGTGCCGGGGAGGTCTGTGAGGCCCAGCACTCAAAGCATCTTAGTGCATGGGCTTTGTGGCTGGGTTTCTTCTTTCTTTCTTTTTTTTGGGGGTGATGGAGGGCCAGGCAGCAGCTGTGTCTTCTCTTCTGGTTTGTCTGCCTCAGCTGTTTGGAAGTTAGTCAGAGGTTGAGAATTTTGAGGGTAGTTCAACTTAGAGGGCTGTTAGAGACGAACACATTTTTTTACACCTTAAAATATATGGTAAATATTGTGACCCATGCTTCCCTTTAAATGAAATAAATTAATGCATAAGTTGGAAACTTTCCTTACACACACACACACACACACACACACACACACACACACATACACATAATCACACATGGTTAATTTTTTTTCTCTATTTTCTTTTGGTCTCTGTTTAAACAATGGTTGGAACCATTCTAAAAAGTAGCCGGGGAGGGACAAAAAAAGTCTGTTGACCATCAACGGCACATCTAACAGCATTTAAGGCTTCGGTGTGTCTTACTAGGCTACATATAGCTTCATTCAGAACCGTTTCACCACTGAATGCTGCTTGATTACAAGGCTGAGGTGCTTAAGGCCAGGGATGACAGGTTCACCTTAAAGAAAATGAACAGAACACCGCCCGCTCCCCGGCACTGCAAAAGCACAGGCCGGTCCGCCGTGCCAGCCAGGTTCTGGCTTTGGTCCTTCAGCTGTCATTTCTGTCATTGCCAGTCACGTGGAGGAGCTACTGGAAAAGGAGAAAACTCATTTCTCTGAAGGCCGCAAGCCTTCCAGCAAACCTGAAAACAGTCCTGGTTTTAATCTTTCTGGTGGTCATACATCTGGGCATTACTTAACTCGCCTGAAACGGTCAGTCCCAATTTAACGAGAAGCATGGGATTGCTGTAAAGCCAGGGGGTGAAAACTGAGCAAAGAAAAAGTCAGGCCAAATATCGGAAAATTTCTTGATCATGAGCCTGGAATGAGGAAAGGGTGAAGTGTGGTCAGTGTGGTCAGTGCCTTAAATTAGCCTGGGCAACGGCGGGGAGCAGCCCATTGCGGACTCTTTCTCTCAGTGAGTTCCTGCGGGATGTGCTTAGGCAATGTGCTTCCCTGCTTCTCTGCTCCTCAAATCTATTTCCTGAAATGCACGAAAAAGCGAGTCAAATGCAACCTGTTTAAAGGTGTATATGATTCTGACCACCTTCATTGGGGAACCAGGACTCTTCCCAGTACCTCCTGAAAGTTTTGCACTGGATGGAGGCGTCTGGTGTGGCCAACAGGTGGCATCAGAGGGAGACGAGAGTTGACAGATGAATGGATAAAGACGTGGTACATATATACCATGGAATCTTCCTCAGCCATGAGAAAGAATGAAATAATGCCATTTGCAGCAACATGGATGGACCTAGAGATTATCATACTGAGCGAAATCAGCCAGAGAAAGACAAATATCATAAGATATTGCTTATATGTGGAATCTAAAAAAAAAATGATACAGATGAACTTATTTACAAAACAGAAATAGACCCACAAACATAGACAACGAAGTTATGGTTACCAAAGGGGAAAGGTGGAGGGGGGCAGGGATAAATTCATAGTTTGGGATTAACAGATACACACTACTATATATAAAATAGATAACCAACAAGGATCTACTGTACAGCACAGGGAACTATCCTCAATATTCTGTAATAACCTATAAGGGAAAAGAATCGGAAAAAGAATATATATATGCATAATAGAATCACTTTGCTGTACAGCAGAAACTGACACAACATTGTAAATCAGCTAAACTTCAATTTAAAGAAGAAGGAGGTAAGAGGGCAAGATGAGGGGCAGGTCGGCACTTGTTCCTTCTGCTCCCTCCCTGAGCCCTGCCTTCGTTGGTGGCTGCATTCTTTTTAAAAATTCTTTCTTTCTTTCTTTATTTATGCCCTGCCTTCATTGGTGGCTGCATTCTTATTTATTTATGTATCTATTTATTGGCCATGCCCTGCCACTTGCAGGATCTTAGTTCTCTGACCAGGGGTCGAACCTGCGCCCCCTGAAGTGGAAGCATGGAGTCCTAACCACTGGACTGCCAGGGAACTCCCTAGACTCAAGTCAGATTGCCTGATTTGAATTCGAGCTGCCATTTGTGTGTCCTCGGGCAAGTGACTGACCCCTCTCTATGCTTCAGTTTCTTCATCTGTAAAATGGAGATCATACCTCACAGTGTTGTTGTGAGGATTAAATGACTCAACACGCATAACGTGCATGGAGGAGCGGGTGACTGCATTCTTATAGGGCCGGGGTCTGCAAACACTTGCTGTACAGGGCCAAAGGGTAAATATCTTAGGCTTTGTAGGTCAAGAGGCAAACTCCAGGCTATTATGTAGGTGCTGATATAATCATTTAAAAATACAAAAAGCCATTCTTAACTTGTGGGCCATATAAAAACACGGAACAGGGCAGATTTAGATGGCTGACCCTCTCTGTGGCCACAGCTCTTCTGGGCGGCCTCTTCTCTGGAGCTGCAGCTTTCACTGGTTCCAGTGACACCCTCTCGCCTCCTTGCTCTTCAGGCCTAGGGATGTAACAGCTCTCACTGTTGCTAGTCCCTGGGTGCCTCACCATTGCTATGCAATGAAGAGTAGTCCCCACTCTCTTAACCCTTCCCTGATCTGTGTGATTTCAACCCTCCTGAGGGTGCCTTCTGTTTCCTGCCAGGACTGTGACAAATCCGGTGAGAGGGTTCAGGAAAGGGAAGCAGAGTTTACGGCACAGCGTGAGGCTGAATGTTTTGCCCAAGGCTTAGTGAATGTGTATAGACATTGTGGCTAGAAGGTGGCTCATCGTGGACCATGCACTGGGTTAAACAGTGTGAAGGCTGAAGTTCTGGTAGCAAGTCCGTTCTTTTTCTGGACAAACAGTGTACATTACGACTTTTGAATTCCTTTCTGTGCTTCTACTCTCAAACTTCCTTGTTCTCGCCCTTCCCTCGCCCACCTGTCCAGATACACATAAGAGGACCTCTTTTGCTCTCCTTTCCTCAAAGATATGGCAAGAAGAACGTCACCTTCTTTGGATCGAGAGTACCTAAGTGATTTGTGTGGGTCACAGGAGAAAGTCTATCTGGCTTGATGCTCTGGGAGTTGTTTCATAATTACGTCCCGCGTGTCTCTTTAACAAGAGATGGTGGAATCCCTACTCCGTGCCAGGTACACTGCTGTTTATGGGTGATTCAAAGATGAGTTAAGCATAATTGGTGCCTCCGGGGGGTCAGATCTGGTGGAGGGAAGACTCATAGACAGGAGCAGTTACACAAAAGAGCTGTGGTACAAGAGTGCGCTAAGTGAGCCTCGGTGTGAGCTGCCCCAGCAGCGGGAGGGGCGTTCGCACTTCTTCCTGTCCTCACGAGGGAGTCCTACTGACGCGTAGCAAGCCCACCAGCATCACAGGTTTTTGCCATCTGGCTTTTCTGGTGATTCTTTGACACTCAGTTATCCAACCACTGAACACTAATCCAGCAGCTCTGTTTGTGGGAACCATAGGCCCGTGTGAAAACTAACAAGGTCTCCTGGCTGAGACTCTCGACAAATCTCTGAGGCGTGATTGTGGCCGCTTTGCCACGCACCACAGTTCCCGCCCTCAGGGAGCTTCCTCTGGAAGGCTGGCTGGAAGCTTGGGTGACAGCTGATTAACTGGGCTTGCTAAAACCCAGGTCACTGGGCCCAACCCCCAAAGCTGCCTATTTGGTAGATCTGGGTTGGGGCCTGAGAATGTTCATTTCTAACGAGTTCCTGGGGGATGCTGATGCTGCTGGTCCAGGCACCACACTTTGAGACCCAGCACACACACAGACACACACAGAGACACATACATACACAGACACACACAGACACACAGACACACACACACAGACACAGACACACAGACACACAGACACAGACACACAGACACACAGACACATACAGACACACACACAGACACACACACAGACACACACACACAGACACACACACACAGACACACACAGACACAGACACAGACACACACACAGACACACACAGACACACACACACACAGACACACAGACACACAGACACAGACACACACAGACACACAGACACACAGACACAGACAGACACACACAGACACACACACACAGACACACACACAGACACAGACACACAGACACAGACACACAGACACAGACACACACAGACACACACACATACACAGACACAGACACACAGACACACACAGACACACACACATACACAGACACAGACACACACACAGACACAAACACACACATAACACACACACACACACAGACACACACAGACACAGAACACACAGACACACACAGACACAGACACAGACACACACAGACACACACACACATAACACGCACACAGACACACACACAGAGACACACACACAGACGCACACATAACACACACACACACAGACACACACACAGACACACACACAGACACAGACACACAGACACACACATAACACGCACACACACATAACACGCACACACACAGAGGACACAAACAGACACACACACACAGAGACACACACACAGAGACACACACACACACAGACACAGACACACAAACACACACAACAAACACACACAACACGCACACACACAAACACACACGCACACAGAACACACGCACACAAACACACACACATAAACACACACACATACACACACACACACACACACACACACACACACACACACACACAATGACCAAGGCTGAAGAGCAGGGGCTTTGGAGGGAGCGATAACTGGGGCAAGGGCAACAGAGGGGTCTCACTTAGGGAGTTTGGATGAGAAATTTGAAAAGGGAGGCGTTGGGGAAAAATGGAGTTACACCTGATGAGAAAAAGTGGGCAGGTTGTGAAGGCCAGAGAGCCTTTGGAAGCCTATCGTGAGGCTGAATCATTAGGTTTGAGACGTCAGGCCTGGGAATTTGTATTTTTAAAGCTCTTCCAGGTGATTCTGATTCTCAGCCAAGTTTGAGACCCTCTATATGCTCAATAGCCAGCAGTACCTGGCACAGAGTAGGTGCACAACAAATACTCAATTGAACTGGATCTAATTCCAAGTGTGTGTTGGGAGTGTTTTGAGATTTCTAAATCGAGTTGTCCATATCCTCATTTATTTCGTAAAACTCAGTCCTAAACCACTAGTTAACAGATGAATAACATGCTCTCAAGCAGAAATTGAATTCTTCAAATAGAATGAATGTTCTCTCAACGTCCAAGATTACAGAGATGAAAACCCGGCTCTTACCAAATATGTTGTATTAGTCACGAGGTACAGATTCCTGAAAACAACACAATAGAAAATCCCCTTTCGTCTTGTCTCTGAGATTCTACTTGGCTCCTTCCTGTCTGCACATGTATGCACGCCACTGCATGTTCCACATTAGAAAATAATTAGAAGCAAACAGCTGTTAGTCAAGCAAGCCACATTTTGCCTACATTTTTCCAGAGTTCAACCCATTGCCCTGGGGGGAGGGGTGGCTTATCTAAAGAATCTCACCACGTTAAACACGTCAAACCGAAATGGAAATGCACCGCGATTAGTCTGAGCGTGAGGTAGGTCTGCGGAGCAGAGACAACTACTAAGAAAGTTTCCCTCCACTGTTTAAAATGGTTATTTCTTTTGATTTCATGGCAGAAAGTCTGCTCTAAAATTAGCAAATATCTCAGCGAATGATGAGTGTTATTTTTGTTGTCACTGGAAGAAGGGTAAAGCTGTGTGTGTGTGTGTGTGTGTGTGTGTGTGTGTGTGTGTGTGTGTGTGTGTGTGGGGTGGTGATGAGAGCTGGTTCTTATAGTGAATCTTTCGCTGAGTCCTTGGACTTGGCATAGTTCTGTCTGCAGCACAGAACTAGAGGCCGTAGACCTGAGATGCAGCCTTGGGTTCCAGACCTGGGCAGAGCAAGGACTCTACCATCTCAGTTTTCCATGGCAGGAAACGAGGGAATGGGGACAGATTATGTCAGTCTTTTTAGCTACGATTTCCTAGTGCTCTCTGATAACTGGCTTAGTGTAGATGCTTATGGGCAAGACCACAGAGCAAGGGTGTTGGATGAATCACATGAATTCAAAGATACCTGCACCCAAGAGGAAGAGAAAAGAGGACTTTAGGAAGTATTAACTGCCTCCTATGACTTAAATTTTCCAGTAAGTCAAAGAGGGTTTTAGTTGAGCTCTGGAGCTGTGAGGGGCGGGGCGGGGGGAAGAGGGATGCTGGAGAAATAAGGCATTTTGCTCACAGCCAGGAAGAGTGAGTATCAGATCTATGGCCAACACAGTCCACTAGCGTGTCCTGATACACCAGCACCTGGCTTGAATAAAGGGAGATGGGCTTATGTTATGGCAAGAGGAACAGAGATTAGGCATTAAGGAGAATCCTGCCATTGTTGTTAGACTGTGGAATTTCCTACCAGTGAAGTTACCAGATGTTACTGTAATTTATAATGATCCTCTGGGGTTACTGCCCAAGTCACTTTCTCCTAGCCCACTCTCATTCCACCACTTTGCCACGGTGATTTAAAAAAGCCCAGCTCCCATTCCTGGGCGTATATCCAGAAAAGACAAAAACATAACATGCACCCCAATGTTCATAGCAGCACTATTTACAATAGCCAAGATATGGAAGCAACCTAAATGTCCATCAACAGATGAATGGATAAAGAAGATGTGGTATATATATACAATGGAATATTACTCAGCTGTAAAAAAGAATGAAATAATAGCATTTGCAGCAACATGGATGGACTTAGAGATTGTCATACTAAGTGAAGTAAGTCAGACAGAGAAAGACAAATGCCATATGCTATCACTTATATGTTGAATCTAAAAAAATTATACAAATGAGCTTATTTATAAAACAGAAACAGACTCACAGACATAGAAAACAAACTTATGGTTACCAAAAGGGAAAGGAGGCAGGGAGGGATAAATTAGGAGTTTTAGATTAACAGATACAAACTACTATATATAAAATAGATAACCAACAAGGACCTACTGTATAGCACAGGGAACTACACTCAACATTTTGTAACAACCTATAATGGAAAAGAATCTGAAAAAGAGTATATATATATATACATGAAACTGAATCACTGAAAACACCTGAAAACTAATAAAACATTGTAAATCAACTCTACTTCCATTAAAAAAGCCCAGCTCTCACCTTGATACTGTGGAAGTTGAGAAAGTACACACTTATACTTTCAAGTCCATGATTTTAGAAATTTGTTTCTTTGTGATAAGCTGGATTTTGGTTTGATATTTTATCATACCAAAAGATTCTGATTCTTCCTATGTAAGTGTTTTAGGAGGAGTGAGGATGGGTTTTTGAGGATGGGTTTTTGAGTAGAAAGAGGCACACCTTGATCGGAGAATACCACTTCCGGGGGGACGAGGGCCTGCGCATGTTGTTGTTGAGATTTCGGGGTTCTGGGAATTCGTACTCCTGCTCTGGCATCTTGACTCTTGCATTCTTTGCCTTCTCCAACTTAGCACCTTCTTCTGTGGAGCCCTTTTCTCCCCAACGAACCTAAAATAAATAACATACAAAAAAACCAAAAGGACAAAATAAAATCTGACGGCTCTGGAGAACGAGAATCACAAATAACTGTATGATGTGCTACCCAGTCCTCATTTCCTTTGGGTTTTGAGGGTAGGGAAGAGCGGTGGTATGGAAAAAGGGAAAGGGGGAGGGCTAAAGGAGCAGAGAAAGGCAGCGAGGGGCATGGATATTTGGGGGAGGAACTGTCCAGGCTGTGGGGACAGTACGTGCAAAGGCATTGTGGGCCCAGGCGAGAACTTTGGATTTTATTCCAGTGAGAGAAGAAACCACTGCGGGTGGGGTTGAGCCAATGCGCGAATCGCTCTGACTCACAGTGGGCAAGATACAGGAGTGCACAGGTAAAAGGCTGTACCCGCCATCTCTCCATCTGATGCCTCCCAGTCCACATCCTCATTAGACCTCAGGTGTGAGTTTTCACCAATTTGCTTTGGTTTTCCGTCCCTGAGTAGTCAGCACATAGATATGAGTACATGAAGCTGTCCTCTTACCTCCATCCTTTTAATGCCTCCAACTCCTCGCCCACCATAATAAGAGGCATCTACCGTAGGCCACTTTTTCTTAGGCAGACCATCGTCATCTTCTTCCTGCAGAGAGATTGTGACACATGAAGGAAGCAAAGCACCATTGCTGTATGTATGTGTCCACTGTCGCAAAGCGGATAGGGGTAGACTGCCTGGGTTAAATCCCAGTGCTCCCGCTTCCTGGGGCCCTGGGAAATCACTTAACCTACCTAAGCTTATTTTTCTTACCTGTAAAGTGGGAATAAAGAGCAGCACGACGTGGTTAGACTGTGGTGTATTCTTGGGACCTGTTCTCTTCTGCATCTCTACTCCTTGATAGGGTATCTCATCTAATCCCATCTACATGTTAATGACCTGTCAATTTACATCTTCATCCCTGACTACTCTGAACTCCGTTGACACGGACATCTCCTCCTGGGGGACTAATCAACATCTCAACCATACCGCATCCCAGACATAGACGATGGACTTCAGGACACGGGGAGTGGGGAGGGGAAGCTGGGACAAAGTGAGAGAGTAGCACTGACATATACACACTACTAAACGTGAAACATTGTATATATGTGCCACATCTTCTTTATCCATTCATCTGATGATGAACACTTAGGTTGTGGCACATATATACAATGGAATATTACTCAGCCATAAAAAGAAACGAAATTGAGCTATTTGTAAAGAGGTGGATAGACCTAGAGTCTGTCATACAGAGTGAAGTAAGTCAGAAAGAGAAAGACAAATACCGTATGCTAACACACATATATGGAATTTAAGAAAAAAAAATGTCATGAAGAACCTAGGGGTAAGATAGGGATAAAGACACAGACCTACTAGAGAATGGACTTGAGGATATGGGGAGGGGGAAGGGTAAGCTGTGACAAAGCAAGAGAGAGGCATGGACATATATACACTACCAAACGTAAAATAGATAGCTAGTGGGAAGCAGCCGCATAGCACAGGGAGATCAGCTCGGTGCTTTGTGACCGCCTGGAGGGGTGGGATAGGGAGGGTGGGAGGGAGACGCAAGAGGGAGGAGATATGGGGATATATGTATACGTACAGTTGATTCACTATGTTATACAGCAGAAACTAACACACCATTGTAAAGCAATTATACTCCACTAAAGAGGTTAAAACAAAACAAAGCAATACCGAATCAAAAAGAAGTCCTGATTTCCCCACTTCAGACCTGCTCCTCCCACAGTCTTCCCCCCTGCCTAGGAGTCACTCTTGAATTCTCTCTCCCCCACTGCCCTTCTCCCACCCCATCTCAATTTCCCAGCGAGCTCTGTTGACCCTACTTCTAAAAGATTCCAAATGTGTGACTTCTCCAACTGTACCCCCATCACCACCTCCATCACCTTGGTCTCAAGGCCCCATAAGCTTTCTCCTAGATACTGAGGTAGTCTCCTAACTGACCTTCCTGCTGCCCTCTTACCTACGATCCATGCTCCACAAAGCAGCAGAATAAATTCCAAACCCCGACTCTGCCCTGCGAGCTCTGGCCTTTGCTCACCTCTCCAGCCTTCTTCCTTACCACGCTCCCCTTCTCTCTGGCCCTCAAACATTCTGCGTGCATCCCTGTCTTGGGGACTGTGCACAGTCCCTTGTCCAGGAATGGCTTTTCCCCTGATCTTTTCATGGTTGCATCCTTCTTATCACTCCACAGAGAGGCCTTCCCTGGACATCCTTCTCAAGTAGTCCCACTCTCTTCGTCCCATCAATCTGTTTTATTTTTATTTTTAGCTCTTACCATGGCTTGCTATTTATTTATTGTCTGTCTCTGCACACCGGGATGTAAGTTCCAAGGAAACTTCTGGTTATTTGTCGTATTTACTATTCTCTTCTCAGCTTTTAGA
The DNA here is from genome assembly GCF_011762595.2 of Tursiops truncatus. Taxonomy (NCBI): domain Eukaryota; kingdom Metazoa; phylum Chordata; class Mammalia; order Artiodactyla; family Delphinidae; genus Tursiops; species Tursiops truncatus. The sequence goes on from NC_047047.1 coordinate 30,919,788, forward strand.
ACAGCATCTAGTATGTGGTAGATGCCCAAGAATCATCTGCTGAATTTACAAATAAACTAAATGAGATGATTCAAATAAAGCAGTAAACTCAGTGCCTGCAACTTAGCTCAGAGACAGGAAGCTAGCACTGATTATATTTTTCAAAATGAAGGAGCTTGTAAGTTTATGGATGGAAAAGGGAAGGATAATCAGCAAAACTCTTCCTCATCTTGGCACAGTGATTATTCCTGTTGTGGGGAGAAAAACTCACCATCTACGGTCCTGGATGGGCTATAAGGTGGTGTGTAATTTCCCTCCTGGGTAGGGAAAGGAAGCTAAAAAAGGGGTCAGCAAAGCAGCAGGATGAGCTCAGAACAAGCGGCCCTCCTACAGACTTGTGTTGGAGGCATCTGTGGAGGCAGTAGAGTCCCATGTGAGGCCGTCACTGTATGGAAAGGGGCATCCCATGCATGGGGCAGGGTATAAAGCACGGGTCGGCAGAAGAGAGATCAGAGCCAGAGGTGACAAAGCAAAACAGTAACACATAACACATTAAGACTCCCAGGGTGACCTGCTGTGCTTGCAATAGGCAGGCTTCTTTTTAAAAATTCAAAAACAGTATGAATACATAGTGATCACCGCTGACCAGAGGACCTGCAACATTCTGGCAGGTGAGCAGAATGGGTCAGTCCCTCTCTGTGTCTCTCTCTCTCTCTTCAACGTATATGTCCTTCTTGGACGTGGGACTGTGTGCCCTGAAGGCACAGTGGATTCTGTTGACCCTTATATTTTAAATCTTGCACAGAGCCTGGTGTACAGTAGGTGCTCAATATTTGCAAGTATTGAATTCACGATAACCACAGCTGGATTTATGTACCCTTGACCGTGTATGTGCCGGTCACTCTTCTGGGCACTTGACGTGTATCAATATTAAACCAGTTAGCTCATCTTTAATCTTTCAAACCTACATGTTGTCAGATAAATTTAATGGGTAAGACAAAGCTCTTAAGATGTATTTGGATCCCTTACAATAGAGATCTGATAATTAAGGGACCTGGGAAGAAGAGGCCCAACAGACAAGAAATTGTCTCAAAGGTTTTATCCCGTTTTCGTATTTCTAATAAAATTTGGTTTCCAGAGATGAAAAATAAAATGAAATAAACCAGTTAGCTCACAAATAGCCACTGAGGTAGTTGGTGCTATTACACCCATTTTACAGAGAAGGAATAGAGAGGTTAAGTGACTGAGTCACCAGCTGGAATGCGGTGGAGATGGATTTGAGCCCAGGCAGCTATACACTCTTGTTTGATTGTTTCTCAGTGTTGACAAAATTCAAGGTTTTGCCCTTCTTTGTTTTGCTTTTCCAACCATTTGATGCTTTCAAATAAATGCTAGTTTTCTACTTCTCAACCCTTGTAGCTGCTAATTTTGAACACTTCTGACTATAAAACATGGCAAAGTAATAAATAAAAACAAGCAAAAGCAAAAAAAAAAAAAAAAAAAAAAAAAATACCAAAGCAGGGAAATACTATAGCTCACAGTACTTTACCTTATGATATAATTTCAGAAAGCTTCTGATGATGACGTCAACCAGGAACTTTATATGGTTAAACTTTACCACCAGAGTATGTCTGTGTGTCATACATGAAACATGGCTTCAAAAAGCCTGGGCATGCCTGGTCTAGTGCCTTGTTCAAAGGACTTAACTGAAATTAAGTCACCCTAAACGGAACATACCACCAAGAATGTAAGAAACTCCAAGGATACAGCTGCTCTTATTCATTAGGGGGCTGAAAAGGTCTTATGAGTCTCCTAATTTCTTAAATGACAGGAGCACAAACATTACAGACCATCTAACTGAGCCATTTCATTGCACAGAAGAGGATAGTCAGATCCAGAAAAACGAAGAGAAGTTCCGGTCTGGCTTGCTGATGCCTCGTCCGGGATTCCCCCTATATTTGCACACGGAGCGCCCTCCCGCTCATCTCTTCCCGCCCCGGGGCTCTACTTCTCCGCGGTGCCTGGGTACCCAGGGTGGGCCGGCCTTCTGCGCATGTGCAGGGCCCACGTCCCACACGGGAAATGCCGAGACTGCAAACCGCTCCACGCGTTCCTGATACACCAAGCCTGCCTTTAATCCCCTGACCCGAGCTTGCCTGCCAAACTCAAACAACAACAGCAAAAGACAACACAGAGGCCCAGGGTTTGACCAAAGGGGGAGTCAGAATTTCCCTGCAGTTACCATGGCTCTGTTTACACATTCTAGAGACGGGAGGGTTTTGCAATCTTCAGAAGAGAAGGGAATCTTTGATGTGTTTTTTTCATTTGGCCAAAAATTGATGGAGTAAAATCATAGTCCCCAGCAATTCCACTAACAGAATTGGCAGCACCTGAGGTGAATTTCTACCTCTAATCAAGTATAAGGGCTTTGGGGGAAGTCCCCCTCAAACTGCCCTTTAAGGATGTCGCAGGGAGGGGAAAAACCACCAGTATGATAAATGGAGGACAGACTGGATGAGCTGAATTGCTTTGTGTTAGCAAAGCCGTAGGAATCAGGGGTTTGTGGGCGGTCAGCAGAAGAGTGGAACTGAGCTCCAGAAAACTACCAGCCCCTGCCCTGCCCCCACCCCCACCCCCCGAGACGGCCAGAACCGTCCAAGAGTGGAATGAAGGGGCTTTTTAAGTCTGTCGGAAGTTGTTAATTGGCTGCACTGTGCTGTAACCCACTCATACTTTTAAACCTTCAGTAACGCTCCCTATGCAGACGGCTTTGTGCCCGTGGTGCCTTTGGGGGATGGAGGGATCTGGTTTGTCAGATGGTATCTGTCTCCTTCTGAGAGGAGATAACACAGAAGAAGCCAGAAATGGAGTCAGTGGTGCCTGGAGAAACCTCAGAGATTAGGGAGGGATGCTGGTTTCCCATCAGGGGAAGTTGTGTTTAAATTTTAAAGGATGTGGTGGCCCCAGACATCCAGTTGTCTGATGTTTGGGTAACACAAGTGGCAGCACGTGACCCAGACAGTGAGGCCCATTCTGACCTGCTCGTCCTCAGGCAGACCTGCTCTAGGAGGAAAAAAGCTATAAACTATGAAGTCTGATGCACACGTTTGGTTGGCCCGTAACTGGATTAGTCCTGTGCTGCTGTCACACACTGAAACTTTCCATCTTTCTAATCATGCCAGGCTTTTGTATAGCCCCATGCTTCAACATTCACAGCTCCATGTGCTCGGGACAAACTTCTCCCACTTCTTCTGCCTGCCTTTTAAGCTATTGCTCGAATTTAACCTATTCTGTGAAGAACTCCCTGATTCCCCAGAGGATTCAATGCTCCCTTCTTGTATGTGCCATGGTTCCTTGTATTGACCTTCACTCACTCAACAGATATTTAACAATTAGTTAGTTATTAAGCAAACCAGCAAGGAGAAGGGGTGAGATCACTGATCCTGGGGTTGCCTCACTCCTCCTTATAGGCCATGATGTGAATAGCGCCCCCTGGAGCTGTGATGTGGTGGCCCTCTGAGACTCAGTCTACAAGTTCTTTAACATTCCTGCTTCTCTGACATCCATTTGGCAGGAGAGACAGATGGCTAGTTTGACCCAAGTAGGCTCTCAATCTCCAATTCACTATGGGTACCAGTGGGAACTACCTATGGAAAGGAGAACATAACTGAAACGGAATGGAGCCCAAGGAAACAGTTTTAAATCAGACTTGGAATTCATTAAAAAGGTCACTGAACTGTAACACATCTTAAACCCTTAGGACAAACCCTATGTAGCCCCAAACAATGTATTTGTCCGTTCCTTCCTTCACTCACTCAAGCAACTGTAGTTGTGCCCCACTGCACAGTGTTCTAGTTTGAGAAAAACAGAGAGAATGCAGCTGTCAACAAGATCGTTTACATTTACAGAGGGGTAAGTTTTGTGAGGGTGACGACATGAAACAAAGGATTAAGGCTACAGAAACTCCCAGGCCCAAGAGGCTCTGGCGGGGAGGGCAGACCTCAAGTAGATCTGGCTGTACTGTCTCATCTGAAGTCTTTGGGGATAAGCCAGAGAGGTCACCTTCACTGTCAGTCAGCCTTGGAGATGAATTCCTAGGAGTGAATTGGCGAATCTGAAAAATTCATCAACACTTCTGTTTGTAAATACCAGAAAATTCCAACTGACTTAACTATATGTTTTGGTACCATCATATCTGTTCACACACACACAGTGATTAACACAGTGACTGTCTTGTGTTCTTCAATAAAGAATTGTGTGTATATTTTTTAAAGCAATGTTCCACTTTATTTATTTCATTTTATTTTTTAAATACTTATCCTTACTATGTGTACCTATATGGTGTTTTACATTTTATCTATTTCATTTTTTAATTTATTATTTATTTATTTTTGTGGTACATGGGCCTCTCACTGCTGTGGCCTCTCCCGTTGCGGAGCACAGGCTCCGGACGCGCAGGCTCAGCGGCCATGGCTCACGGGCCCAGCTGCTTCGCAGCATGTGGGATCTTCCCGGACCGGGACACGAACCCGTGTCCCCTGCCTCGGCAGGCGGACTCTCAACCACTGCGCCACCAGAGAAGCCCCAGTACTTATTGTTAATTGGATGCCCACCCAGTGTCATTTCCTTCAGTACACATCCCTCTCTCTCTCAAACGGTCAGAAAATCCATGGAAGGTGAGGACATTTAGAACTAAATCAGCAGATGAAGTACTGCATTATTGATTCTCCCATAAACTGCCAATTGTTTGGAATAACTAGAGACTTAGTGAGGAATCCTCACTCTGTTGCCAATTAGAGAAGACCCTTAACCCAGGAAATGCCCTTCTTGGTTGTGAAAATTGAGCTTCCTTGTTTTTGGGGAGAGCTTGAAATTTCAAGTAATTTTTCCTTGTCCTGTCTTTATATACAGAAACATTACTGTTGGTTGCACGAAATCTCAAGAAGTCATGCCTTTTCATATTACGCATTTTGATATTCCCTAATAAAGAGGAGACCACTGAGAGCTCATTATAAAGTTGTGTCCATTGTCTAAGTTTATTCATTTTTTAGTAGATTTACCTCCCTTAGGATATGATGCTTACAGAGCTGATGAAAGTTTGGATAATTGATGCTTGTTCATATACATGGCAGAGATGATTTAACCTCATTTGGCTAATGATTGAATGTTAGATACTGTATTAAGCTCTTTGGGGAATATGTCAAAGATTAATTAGATATAGATCCTGACCTTCAAGTATAGCTAATGCTCTTAAACTTTGATGCAGAAGGAAAAGTTTAATAAATAAATACCCTGGGAATGTGCAGAAGGTAGACATTAGCTCTGGTGGAAGGAATTACAGCCTAGGAGCTGTGCTGGAAAGGCTGGTGGGATTTGAACACACAGGGAGGTGCAGTGGAGAAGGTTGTCTAGATTCAGGCTATGATTTTTAGGGCCTTGTATAAAATACTTTTATGGGCTGAGTTATGTCATCGTTTCTGTGGGATTTCTTTATTTTTTATTTTTTTCTGCCAAAACACATTAGGAAGGAGATTAAGCCTGCTTAATTCACAGGGCCAAGGACCAGTCAGGGCCAGCACGCATGCCCAGGTAATCAGCACAGCCTGCAGCCCGCCCCGGCCAGCCCGGAAGCTCCTGTAGGTCTAACAGAACCTTGTAGGTCTCCAGTGTCCCCAGGTTGTCCTTCTGTTTCAGAAATCAGGTCTGCCTTCTTGAGGTGAAAGTGTGACTTCCATAAGAATAGTGGATGAAACTGGAAAAATTCAACTACCTCTTTTCTCTTGCTTTTAGCTATTCTTTCTTGGTGGTTTTCTGGCTTGGGCTTTTTTTTTTCCTCCAAAATTGTATCGTTGGCTATCAGACTTCATTCTACAAATACTTATTGAGCTTGTTTTGTGTGTGGAGTCCTAGGCTAGATGCTGGGGCCTGGGGTCAACCACACCCCACAGTCTTGGACCTAAGTCTCCTGGCGTATTTTGGCCATGGTGGCTGCCACATCACATCACCTTCCAAAGGCAAATGCAGAGCCAGCAACAGAAAAGGGCAATAACTCCGCTAATTGAACATAATGAGTGAAGGGAACATTCTTCACCTCAGGGCAAACAGAGCAACCTCAGCGAGAGCTTCTCGCCCTATTTTTCTCTGGGAGTATAAGACACAGCTGCACACAACAGAACCACAGCCAAGCTGGAACCCGGGGAACTAGCCACGGTGCTTTCTCTTGAAGGATTAAGAAAAGGCTTTTGTGGATGTCAGGAGAGTTTTTTTTTCCTCCCTCCTCTGTGCACAGAAATGTAATTTCCTCCTCTGATTTCTGGGCAGAAAGTTAGCATTCCAACAAGATGCGCTTTAATTGATTGCAGTTATTAAATCCCTTAGCTTACAAGCTTAGAATTCAGGATATAAGAGCCACATGGAATTTTAAATGTAATCCTTATTATTATTATTTTTTTTCTGTATGTAGGCAACTTGACAAAGGCATTGGGAAGACGAGTGGTGAGGGGGTGTTGCTCGCTTTGCAACAACAGACCTTACGGATTAAGGACAATGAACTTGAAACCTCACCAGTATATCTTCTGATCCCACTAAGTTTGCAGACCTGGACTCTGGCTTCTAAATTGGTTACTGTTGCATTGAGGGAGGCCAGCTAACCCAGGAGTAATCGGAGGATCAGGAAAAGCACTGGGCAGGCACTGCTGCCCAGGGATTCTCCTTCTCACCATTAGCCTTTAACGCCTCCAGGCCACACATGCACCAGACCTGCTTGTTGGACAACTTACGGTGGCATTTAAGTCATTTTTCTTCCTTTAAATGATGAGGGTCTAATGTCCTATGCAAGGCTGGCATACTAGCATATCCCCCTCCACTGTATTTTCTTTACTGCCTGGCAAACTTCAGCACCATCTGTTTCTAGAACCGCTGATTGTTTGGACGATGTGGCAAATTCACTCTGATCTACACATATAAAGCATAAGTCTCTGCAGGGAGAAGAGATCCATCAGGTGTCTGTATTACAGGAAAAATCAGTACCTTGGGGCTCCAAATAATTGTACGTATAAAACTACTTATGTTTGCATTTCAAATTTTTCTTGCAAGGAGAAAACCTTCCAAAAACTATTCTGCCTCGGGCTGCCAGTTCACTTCAGTTCCTGTTCAACCTTGGTTAGGAAAGAGCCAGAGACCTACCTCCCTCTTTGCTGCTTTGCACTCAGTGGGAGTCTGGGCTTGACTTAGCTCTGCTTTGCAGAGGCCTGAGTCTCGGGCTGCCCAGTCAGCTCTCTGCCCCACTCCACCATCCTGTCCACCTAGTCACTCACCTCACTTTCCTCAGCAGGGGGTGGAGGGAGCTCCTTGATAATCTGAAAAGGAAAAAACAGAACAAGTCAGTAGAAATCTCCAGCCACCTGCTTTCCAAGAGTCCTGCTCTCAAGAGGTACCTGGTGGTGTGGCCATAATTATAGTAATGGGCCCAAGCAAGGCAGGTGTCTTTCTGGGCAGAATAGCTCAGTTAGTTAGAGCATGACCCAGGCAGAGAGTTCCACACTCAATTGTGTCTCAATTTTTTTTTTTTTTTTTTTTTTGCGGTAGGCGGGCCTCTCACTGCTGTGGCCTCTCCCGTTGCGGAGCGCAGGCTCTGGACGCGCAGGCTCAGCGGCCATGGCTCACGGGCCCAGCCGCTCCGCGGCATGTGGGATCTTCCCGGACCGGGACACGAACCCGTGTCCCCTGCATCGGCAGGCGGACTCTCAACCACTGTGCCACCAGGGAAGCCCCTCTGCTGTAGTTTTGTATAGAGAAAAAAACGTTCCACGGGTAGAAGTTTCATCTTTTACCCCAGGGAGCTATCCTGCAAATTTATTCACTCATTTCTTCATCTGGTCATTCCTGCATCAAATCATTCACCCACCCGCCCAAACAGCTGCACATTTAACAAAGAATGGTCCAGAACAGAAGTTAAGATAGTGCTACAGAGATAAGTCAGGTATGGACCACACTCAAACTGTTGGCAATCCCATTAACTGTCACTGGCCCCAGGTGGTACCCATGGAGGGAGGATGTGACGGTCAGGCTGACGGATTCCCAACAAAGGGCAGCAAAGAAGGGGTAACGGGGGATTCCTTTCAGGGCCCTGAAATTTAAGAGGCACAAAGATTTACATAACAATATTCTAAGACTGGACTCTGCAAATACCCCATCATCAGGGTTAAAGAGAGACCTGTGGTCACTCTGGGAAGGCAAGCAATTGTGAGCCCCTTCTAGCCAATGAGAGGATGGGTGACATACGGAGAAGCACGGGAAGGACAAAAGAAGGGTGGCGGTAAGTAGCCTGTCCTCACTTTTGTCTCCACCTTGCACACCCCATTCATAAAAGGGAAGCTCTTGTACCCTTGCAGTTAATTTGATTTAGAGTCTTTTACAAGGTAATTTGGCCGTTATCCACTCTGACTGCACCATGTCTCCCTCCTCTCATACCCCAAGCTTATTATCAGAATGTTGGGTCCCCTACCTGCAGTCTTTTTCCTTAGAAAATTCTGGTAAATACAAAAGTCATTAAATATCTTTTGATGTCTTAGCGTCAGGGCTGGCCTGGACCACTTTATGGTTGGATGCTCGAGCACTGTCCATGGGACCAGTTCCTTAATGTAGTGGGAGGGCTCTCCCGGCTGCAGGGCAGGCCGCCTACTAGGCAGCTCTTCCTCACTTCTGCCCCCTACTAAGTCCATATCACCTTTGATTTGATGATTATTCTGGGACCTCATTTGGGCTCTGATCCCCACTGCTGTCACCCATGCCATCACTATCTGTAATGTCATCTCTGTATGTTGAGACAGGCTACTGACTTGAGGCTCTACTAACGTCAGCCAGGGAACTGAGCCTCCAGTCACCTAAAAGGATAGGACTCAAGTAATTAAGAGGCAGAGGCTATCATTTCAATTTATTTATGAATTTTATAAATAAATATTTTTTGGCTGCACCGTGCGTCATGGAGGGTCTCAGTTCCCCGGCCAGGGATCGAACTTGCAACCCCTGCACTAGAAGTGCAGAGTCTTAACCCCAGGACCGCCAGGGAAGCCCCGAGGCTATCATTTCAAACTCTCATTTCATCTGCCTCCACTTCCTGGCCATCGTGGGAAACCTGCTGAAGGTCTTTGGAAAGCATGAAGCCATGATTTTGCTCACCCACTCAACACTGGCTCCAAATTCCTTAAAAACAGTCTCTGAGGAGGGTCATTACTGCCCAGTGCTGATTTCCCATCATCCCAGAGGCAGTGATGATTTTCAAACAGGAAATGCCTGGAGACTGGAGGGAGGGGTGAGGAGCTGGGGACAGCGATCTGGAATGCATCTCTTCTCTCAGGGCGGGATTAAGGAAGGGAGCGAGAGGAGAGCAGGATACTTAGGAACACAGACAGATGTTGACAAGATTGCTGTAGGCAGTGTATTTGCTAAGTACCCTGGGTGTACAGAGACTTGGTGCAGAGCAGCTGGGGTTTTGTCTTCACAGTGCAACCGGCTTGCCCCCTTGCTGCATGGAAGCACTGTGTAGTTGTCAAATGTGAACCCCAGACCTGCCCTTTTTTGACTGTGACGATCTGCCAAGTCCCTGAACCTCCTTGAGCTCCACTTCATCTGCTAAATGGGAGCAATAACACTAACCTTGCAGGCACTGAGTCACGATGAGCAATAATGTTTGCAAAACATCTGGAACAGAGCGGGTGCTCAATAGATGGTGAATACTATTATTATTCCCCTTTCCCTTTCTTGTCGTCACTGTCTTTTGCTTTTATTAAATCTTTAACAAAGGTTTCACTTAACTTGCCCTCCCTCCACATATACCAAATGAAAATTCAGTATATACTATGTATGGTGGTTTCCAGATGGTGTAGCCTAGAAGCCAGAGCTTCATAAAAAGGGTGAGACAGGAGGCTGGTGCTCAGATGGTGGCCAGAGGGCCTGACAGTGGCCAGGGTCTTCAGGGGGGGTCAGTAGGAGTCTGCTTCACCACATACGTGTAAGCACATGACACCAGCCAGGAAGTGCTGACATCAGCCAGGCAGCCACCACTCAGACCAACCCGTCTGTGGGTTGATGGCCAACGTGTCTTATCGGGTATTTATCGAATTCTGCATCCAACAGTGTCCCAAGGGGAACCCAAAAGACAAAGCAAAACACATGATTTATTAAGTATTAATCAAAGGCGGACTAATTCATCATCTAGATGCCAGGCTGACATACTTGTAAACTGGGCACCTGAGCTTCTGGAAACATGCCACCATGTTCAGGTAGACGAAATTTAGGCACTTCCAATCTGGCCTTATCGGACGGGTGTCTGGCTCTATTCAGCGGGAATGAGGAAGAAGTCTTCCTATTGCTTCCAGTCCCTGCCCCCTCCTTCCCAGTCTGCTCCTGGGGGCAGGTGCAACTTGCCCAGGGAATGGCAGGAGAGCGTCTCAAAGTGCGATCTGGGCAGGCTGGATGGGCTGTCTGTGAGTGAGACAAACTCTCATGCCAAGACCAGTGCCTGGGCCACCCAATGGAGTGCTCTGAGCACAGGGACAGTCAGCCCTCCCCACTCCCCCCACCGCCCCGCCAGGGCCCGAGCCCAGGTGGCCTGGAGGAGCAATTGGGCAACAACTTGCATTGGTCTTGAGCCTACAGCACCACTGCAGCCTCACAGGAGAAAATGCAAATTGCCTCAGCCCCCAAAAGGCCTGCATGACGTGCAGGCGTGGCCCCCCACCTCTCCACTTCACCCCTCTCCACCTCTCTCCCCTTCACTTTCTGCACTTCAGCCTCCTGTCACCTTCCTGTCCCTTCCACACACCCTGCTGCTTTACACTTGTAGCGTCTTCTGCCTAATTGCTTGCTAACCTCCCTGCTTTGTCTGCACACCTGCATGTACCCCAGTTAACACGTATTCATCGGCTAGATCACCTCCCCTGAGAAGTCGCCCAGGACCTCACAGAACAAGCAAGGTCCCCTTTATGGGGTCTCACATAACCCAGTGTTTTCTGTAGCATTTTTAAATGTAATTAAAAGTTAATTGCATAATTCTTGGCTTCCAACTAGTGTGATTAGACGGTCTTTATTGCCAACAAGAAGGCAAGCTAGAAGCAACTGAACACTACAAAGCTTAGGTCGGATTTGAGCTACTTCCCTTCTTAGAAGGTTCTGGGAGCTTCCTCTTGGTTGTGGGTGGACTTGTCAGCTCCTTCCTCGTTAGGAGGGACAAACAGAAGATGGATAAGGTTGAAGAGACCCTTAATGAAATGTTTAAGAGGAAAATCCCTCAACAAACATATCTGTAAGCATAACATGGCAGAACTGAATGGCAGTACCACGGATAACTCTGGGGACATTTTTTCATATTTCTCCTCCAGAGGCCAACATCACATCTCTACTTACTATCATTTTCAGGTTGGATATTTGGGATGAGTAGAAAGTGACCAGATGCCTTCTTGGGATAGCTGCCCTAGAGTCCCTTCTGCATTAATGGTTGGACTGGTGAAGTGAAAGCGCATAAGAAAAATGAGATGGGATAGAGAGCTTCTGAATTCTATTAGTGTTTCTTTGCTACCTGAGAATGTCTTGAAACTCTGTTGTGAATTGGGAGATGTGCCTCTTCTCCCTTATCAGTGACTTTAACTCTGATTTAGTCCATGTTTGTTTAGGTAGATGCAGAGGTGGCCAGATTTGACAAAATCTGTCGTACGGGTCAAGGAAAGAAAGCTTGAAAAGACCAGGTGGAATCTTATTAAATTGAAATCTTACTGGCAACTTCTCATTGAGTCGAAACAAATTCAGCTTTTTAGGTACACCTCTTAGTTTGGCTGTTGGAAATGAAATGATAGAAAATGTGGAGATATAGTTAGCATGGGATGATGACAGTAGAAAGATCACATATGCCCAGGTCCTTTTTGACATCTGGGAACTTTACTGTGTTTTATGTCAAGTTCAACTGTTTAGGTCTCTGTAAATCTCTCTCTTAAAATTTATTTTATAAAATGTTAAGGTGAAATAAAGCACCTGGTGAGTTTATTTTGCTTGTTTTTTTCCCCTCCAGAAGTGTTCAAGATTTGCTCCTAATTTATGTTGGATCCTTGCACTTTGTTGCCCTTACATCTCTACTGCTATAGTACTGTGTAATGGAATGCAGAATGCAATCTACCTTTTTTTTTTTTTTTGCTGTACGCGGGCCTCTCACTGCTGTGGCCTCTCCCGTTGCGGAGCACAGGCTCCGGACGCGCAGGCTCAGCAGCCATGGCTCACGTGCCCAGCCGCTCCGCGGCACGTGGGATCTTCCCAGACCGGGGCACGAACCCGTGTCCCCTGCATCGGCAGGCGAACTCTCAACTACTGCACCACCAGGGAAGTCCTCTACCTGGTTTTTGACACCGGCCCCTCTTCCTTCTCTCAGGGTAGCCACACTGGCTCATTCCATTTAATAGAGTGAGTGTGGTCAGTGTGGTGCACAAGGAGCAGGGGGATGCCAGGCTTGGCTAGTCCCCCATGGGCCCCTGCTATGGCTCCACCATCACAACATTCCGTTTCTCCTGCTTATCTTCTTATGGCATGAGAAGAGGACTTCTTTTTGAGTCCCCTTTCTTCTTAGATTGTCTTCAGTGTCTCAGTGTCCTTCTTGCTTGCACTGGATGAGGAGCATCTCCTGCAACCTCCTTTGTACCGAAGGTGTGGTTCTCTTGTTGCAAAGGAGACACTTCCATGACACATAGCCAGTTCTGCTGTCCAGACAAAGTCCATGAGAATGGCTTAAGATAACTACTCTGTTAACAAAATTAAGCATTTGTCCTCTAGTTTGAATTAGGTGAATAGCTCTAAACATTATCGAGTACCAGAGTAGCCTGCAAGGCTTCTTAAAACACAGACTTCTGGGCTGCATCCCTGAGTTTATTATCAGTAGGTCTGGAGTGGGATCTTTGCATTTCTAACAAGCTCCCAAATGATGCTTATACTGCTGGTCCGTGGACCACACTTTGAGAACTATGAAGTAGCCTGTTTTTAACAATGCTACACCTCAAGTGGATATATGGGGGTGTGTTTTGCTTCAAGTCAGACATTCCTATGACTGTTCTGTTGAGAGCTGCCTATGGCTGATTAGAAAATGTTTGAGTCTAAAAGTTATTGTGTCCCTGCTCTATTGTCAGGGACTGTGGGGTCTTCGTTTCTTATGGGTCCCACCTAGGGGAAGACAGAGTACTATCTCTGGAGGAAACTCTCTTGCTTCCTCTGAAAAGCATTCGTGCTCATCTGTGTGCAGAGCTGGCATGGCCTGCATTCTTGGATCCAGCCCTGAAGCAATCCCAGGCAGATGATTGCCTGGGCGTTAGGGACACGGTTCTTATCTTTCACTGCACCATTGGCAATGAACTGACTGCACTGTATTTGCATCTCTTTCTTCTGCAAGAAGAACTGGACTCTAAGCTTCTAGAAGACATGGGCATACTTGGCTCAGTTTTAATCTCCTGACACATAGTCCGTGCTTGCGGCTTAGTCACTATTTCTGGAATGAATGAGTATGCATTATAAAGGAAAAGGTAAAGAAAGCATTTCTGATTATTCTAAACTCTTTGCCTGTCAAATAAGCCCTTTAGTGATACAAGATGCAAATCTGGTTTCTCAACTCTCCATATAAATGTTTCTTCAGTAATTAATATGCTAACAGTTCCAACTGCCATGAGTGGATTGTGACACATGTATGCACCATAAGGATCTCATTAGAGTTATGGGTTGGACTCATGGTTAATTATGGTACTTTATTGACACCATCTATATCCCATTTTATCCCCTAACCCCAGCCTTCAAGTAAATTCCCTTGCCTTGTGGTTCACGAATCAGCTTTGTGTCCCCAATTAAATTTCCAAGAAGGCTTCCTGAAAATTTGAAAACGACATGTACAGTTTCTTTTGTTACAATATAGGTATGTAATATGTGAATTTATTCATATGTGATAAGGACACTGAGCAATAAAATCAATCAACTATGAAATTGTATTAGCTCAAAGTGTGATTTTTCATGAAGTAAAGGAGAAGGTACTATACAGGCAGACTTTGCTTTATTGTGCGCTGAAGATATTTTGTTTTTTACAAATTGAAGCTTTGTGGCAACACTGTGTTGAGCAAGTATTTTGGTGCCATTTTTCCAACAGCATTTGCTCACTTCATGTCTCTGTGTCACATTTAGGTAATTCTCTCAATATTTCAAAATTTTTCATTATTATTATGTTTGCTATGGTGATCTGCAATCAGTGATCTTTGATGTTACTATTATAAAAAGATTATGAGTAAATAAATAAGAAAACAGAAGCTTTAAATGGCACAATAGACCAGATAGATTTAATTGATATTTATAGGACATTCCAACCAAAAACAGCAGATTGCACTTTCTTCTCAAGTGCGCATGGAACATTCTCCAGGATAGATCACACCTTGGATCACAAATCAAGCCTCAGTAAATTTAAGAAAATTGAAATCATATCAAGCATCTTTTCTGACCACAACACTATGAGATTGGAAATGATTAACAGGGAAAAAAACGTAAAAAACACAAACACAGGGAGGCTAAATGATACATTACTAAATAACCAAGAGATCACTGAAGAAATCAAAAAATACCTAGAGACAGATGACAATGAAAACACGATGATCCAAAACTTATGGGAGGCAGCAAAAGCAGTTCTAAGAGGGAATTCTATAGCTATACAAGCCTACCTCAAGAAATAAGAAAAACCTCAAATAAACAATCTCACATTACACCTAAAGGAACTAGAGAAAGAAGAACAAACAAAACCCAAAGTTAGCAGAAGGAAAGAAATCATAAAGATCAGAGAAGAAATAAATGAAATAGAAACAATAACAAAGATCAATAAAAGTAAAAGATGGTTCTTTGAGAAGATAAACAAAACTGATAAACCATTAGCCAGACTCATCAAGAAAAAGAGGGAGAGGACTCAGATCAGTAAAATTAGAAATGAAAAAGCAGAAGTGACAACAGACACCGCAGAAATACAAAGCATCCTAACAGACTACTGCAAGCAACTCTATGCCAATAAAATGGACAACCTGGAAGAAATGGACAAATTCTTAGAAATGCACAACCTGCCAAGACGGAATCAGGGAGAAATAGAAAATATGAACAGACCAATCACAAGCACTGAAATTGAAACTGTGATTAAAAACTTTCCAACAAACAAAAGCCCAGGAGCAGATGGCTGCACAGGCGAATTCTATCAAACATTTAGAGAAGAGCTAACACCCATTCTTCTCAAACTCTTCCAAAAATTTGTAGAGGAAGGAACACTCCCAAACTCATTCTGTGAGGCCACCATCACCCTGCTACCAAAACCAGACAAAGATACTAAAAAAAAAGAAAATTACAGACCATTATCACTGATGAACATAGATGCAAAACTCCTCAGCAGGCCTTCCCTGGTGGCGCAGTGGTTGAGAGTCCGCCTGCCGATGCAGCGGACACGGGTTTGTGCCCCAGTCCGGGAAGATCCCACATGCCGAGGAGTGGCTAGGCCCATGAAACCATGGCCGCTGAGCCTGCGCATCTGGAGCCTGTGCTCCGCAGTGGGAGAGGCCACAACAGCGAGAGGCCCGCGTACCACACACACACAAAAAAAATCCTCAACAAAATACTAGCAAACAGGATCCAACAACACATTAAAAGGATCGTACACCATGATCAAGTGGGATTTATCCCAGGGATGCAAGGATTCTTCAATATATGCAAATCAATCCATGTGATACACCATATTAAGAAATTGAAGAATAAAAACCATATGGTCATCTCAATAGATGCAGAAAAAGCTTTTGACAAAATTCAACACCCATTTATGATAAAGGCTCTCCAGAAAGTGGGCATAGAGGGAACCTACCTCAACATAATAAAGGCCATATACGACAAACCCATAACAAACGTCACTCTCAATGGTGAAAAACTGAAAGCATTTCCTCTAAGATCAGGAACAAGACAAGGATGGGCACTCTCACCACTATTATTCAACATAGTTTTGGAAGTCCTAGCCATGGCAATCAGAGAAGAAAAAGAAATAAAAGGAATACAAATTGGAAAAGAAGAAGTAAAACTGTCACTGTTTGCAGATGACTTGATACTATACATAGAGAATATGCAAGATGCCACCAGAAAACTGCTAGAGCTAATCAATGAATTTGGTAAAGTTGCAGGATACAAAATTAATGCACAGAAATCTCTTGCATTCCTATACACTAATGATGAAATATCTGAAAGAGAAATTAAGGAAACACTCCCATTTACCACTGCAACAAAAAGAATAAAATACCTAGGAATAAACCTACCTAGGAAGACAAAAGACCTATATGCAGAAAACTATAAGACACTGATGAAAGAAATTAAAGATGATACAAATAGATGGAGAGATATACCATGTTCTTGGATTGGAAGAATCAATATTGTGAAAATGACTATACTACCCAAAGCAATCTACAGATTCAATGCAATCCCTATCAAATTACCAATGGCATTTTTTACAGAACTAGAACAAAAAATCTTAAAATTTGTATGGAGACACAAAAGACCCTGAATAGCCAAAGCAGTATTGAGGGAAAGAAATGGAGCTGGAGGAATCAGACTCCCTGACTTCAGACTATACTACAAACCTACAGTAATCAAGACAATATGATACTGGCACAAAAACAGAAACATAGATCAATGGAACAAGATAGAAAGCCCAGAGATAAACCCATGCACCTATGGCCAACTAGTTTACGACAAAGGAGGCAAGGATATACAATGGAGAAAAGACAGTCTCTTCAATAAGTGATGCTGGGAAAACTGGACAGCTACATGAAAAAGAATGAAATTAGAACATTCCCTAACACCATACACAAAAATAAACTCAAAATGGACTAGAGACCTAAATATAAGACCGGACACGGTAAAACTCTTAGAGGAAAACATAGAAAGAACACTCTTTCACACAAATCACAGCAAGATGTTTTTTGATCCACCTCCTAGAGTAATGCAAATAAAAACAAAAATAAACAAATGGGACCGAATGAAACTTCAAAGCTTTTGCACAGCAAAGGAAACCATAAACAAGACAAAAAGACAACCCTCAGAATGGGAGAAAATATTTGCAAACGAATCGATGCACAAAGGATTAATCTCCAAAAAATATAAACAGCTCATGCAGCTCAATATTAAAGAAACAAACAACCCAGTCCAAAAATGGGCAGAAGACCTAAATAGACATTTCTCCAAAGGAGACATACAGGTGGCCAAGAAGCACATGAAAAGCTGCTCAACATCACTAATTATTAGAGAAATGCAAATAGAAATTACAATGAGGTATCACCTCACACCAGTTAGAATGGGCATCATCAGAAAATCTACAAACAACGAATGCTGGAGAGGGTGTGGAGAAAAGGGAACCCTCTTGCACTGTTGGTGGGAATGTACATTGATACAGCCACTATGGAGAAGAGTATGGAGGTTCCTTAAAAAACTAAAAATAGAATTACCATGTGATCCAGCAATCCCACTACTGGGCATATACCCAGAGAAAACCATAATTCAAAAAGACATATGCACCCCAGTGTTCATTGCAGCACTATTTACAATAGCCAGGTCATGGAAGCAACCTAAATGCCCATCGACAGATGAATAGATAAAGAAGATGTGGTACATATATACAATGGAATATTACTCAGCCATAAAAAGGAATGGAATTGGGTCATTTGTTGAGACGTGGATGGATCTAGAGACTGTCATACAGAGTGAAGTATGTTAGAAAGAGAAAAACAAATAGCGTATATTAATGCATATACGTGGAATCGAGAAAAACGGTACAGATGAACCAGTTTGCAGGGCAAAAATTGAGACACAGATGTAGAGAACAAACGTATGGACACCAAGGGGGGAAAGCGGTGGGGTGGTGGTGGTGGTAGTGTGATGAATTAGGCGATTGGGATTGACATATATACACTGATGTGTATAAAACTGATGACTAATAAGAACCTGCTCTATAAAAAAATAAAATAAAATTCAAAATTAAAAAAAAAGATTATGACTCATTGAAGGTGCAGGTGATTAAGCATATTTTAGCAATAAACTATTTTTTTTTTTTTTTTTTTTTTTGGCGGGCCTCTCACTGTTGTGGCCTCTCCCGTTGTGGAGCACAGGCTCCAGACGCGCAGGCCCAGCGGCCATGGCTCATGGGCCCAGCCGCTCCACGGCATGTGGAATCCTCCCGGACCGGGGCACGAACCTGCGTCCCCTGCATCGGCAGGCTGACTCTCAACCACTGCGCCACCAGGGAAGCCCAGCAATAAACTATTTTTAAAATTAAGGTATGTAAATTTTTTTTAGGCATAATGCTATTGCATACTCAATAGACTATGTAACCTTAATATGCACTGGGAAACCGAAAAAATTCATGTGACTTGCTTTACTGTGGTGGTCTGGAATGGAACCTGCAATACTTCTGAAGTATGCCTTTAGATACTTCTGAAGTATGTGTTTTAGATTTTTTTGGTTGTGGTAAAGTTCACATAACATAACATTAACCATTTAAAAGTGTGAGCTGGCTGATTATATTGGGTGCCACCAAGTACTATCAGGTGAATGTGAAGATGCTGCTCAGCTGTCAGGAGTGACCTGGAAGAAACACACAAAACTCACACACACCTCATCTGTTTTCTTAGTTCTGTTTACCCTTGTGCAGTGCAATTAAATCAATATATCGCACTTGTGAGCCTGTGTACCTTTCTTCATGAAAGCATTTAAAGCATCCTCAACACGAGTGTATGTCCTGGTTATAAGAATCCAAGGATTCAGGGAAGGAGGAAAGCCTTAAGCTTGTGCATGAGATGCTCATGAAGAGATGAGATTCGTGGGACACCCTGAGAGCAAAGGGAGTAAAGGAACCCACGTTGAGCTTCATTGGAGACCACACTGAGGAACCCAAAGAAAGGAGAATGGAAGGCATGGGGCCCTTCATCTGCTTTAAAGGGGATTAGAAACATGTGTCATGGATTGAAGAAAAGGCTATCATGCTGAGAGCAGCAGAATAACACTTTTGTGGCATTTGGTCTTATTTGGAACCACACAAACAGCTTTTTTTGTTGTTGTTGTTATGAAAAGAGGACCCTGGCAAGACAACAAAAGCTGCATTTCTATTTTAAGCCAGCACAGAAGGGGTAAGAAGACAATGAGTCACAGTCATCCACCTCTGTTGTTGTGACACTTCATCCTAAGAATGTCCTTCCTTCTGTCCCGTTAACTCAAAGGCATGGGGCTACATCATACTCAAACTCATCACAAAACTTCATGTGTTTATTTTTTAAAAATTGAGACATAGTGCTATTTATACTGTAGCATTACTTCAAGAATTGAAGATGCTTAAAATGGTGGAAATTTTCAGTTTCTTATTAATTTTTAAAAGTGTATTATTTTATAACGTTGCACAGTTTTGAATGTTCTGTTCTGAACCTATATCCCCCCCCAGTCCTGTTATTTCCATAGGGCTAAAATTCCATATGAAGTGATATTTTTAGGAATACCCTTCATGTTATGGGAGAAATAATGGTACTTAGAGAACTTTTGATGTATCTGCTACTCAACCATTGTTCACTTTGTAGAGAGCAAAGGAAAGAGCAATGACAGGGCCTGATTCCTCAACTGATTTCTGGTCTTCTGTGCTTTCCATGCGTAGTAAAACCCCAAGGAGTCTGAGTAATAATACTTCCAAACTGTGATCCCTTTCTCTTAGTTTGTAATTTACAGAACCCCAAGTAATAAACATTTGAACTCTAAAACTGAGAGGTTGTGGTTCTGAATTCTTAGGGACACACACACACACACACACACACACACACACAACTCATAGCTCATCCTTTTACTTAAGGTCTCAGCTGTAGCAGAAGACTCAATTCTGACTCCCAAACTTTTATGGACCTATGTAAGGCTCTGAAACCAAATGTCTAGGTTATTGAGATTGGAAAATTACCACCGCTTTAGGGTCAGCTAACCGTCTGATTTCCAGAACCTTTTTTATTTTGTCCCTGGAGATGTCTATTTTCTTGTGAGCCTGGCTATGCATTTAAAACAACTTTTATTACATTTTTTTTCCAGGAAATTTTTTGTTTTTATTTTGCTAGGAAGTCCAGTGTATCACCAGCCAGGAGTAATTGATTTTTCCCAAATGATTACCTCTTGCATGCTCAGAGGGGTAACTCAAATAAATGTTGTATTTAGATGCCTAAATGTTGTCGTATGCCTAAATGTTGTATTTGGAGCCTTTGATTTAAAACATCGCATATCCTGAGACTTCTGGGCTGATATCTTAATTCCAACTCCTTTGCTACCTCCCTGGCCTCATAGGTTCTGTGTGAGGAGAAGCCATCAGAAGAAAGCTGTGTATAGAAGAAATGCCAATGAGATCTGAAAAGCCACCTAACAAAAGGCTTTAATTTCATGGATGGAAGGGGATGCTTGCTCTCATGCTTTTACAATTTAGGCTTCCATTCTGATTCCCTGACCTTATAATAAATATCCTTTTAATTAAAATCAAGACACCAAGGGAAACTAGGCAATGCAATGTGGAAAATGTCCAGGAAACATGAAATACTAGCTGATGACAGATAAATGAAACCTACTATACAAACAGTATAAATGTAATAGAAACCTCACAGTTGATTAGAGCTGGCCAAGTACTGCTTGAATCCAGTAATTTTATACTGTAAAAGTTTAGTAAAGTCTAGTGCCAAGGGTGTTGATCTAGAATGTAGTACAAGAAATTTTCAAAGAAATGAGCTCAACTTTTTTGTTTTTTACATTTGGAACTCAAATTCCAAATAATTTTTGGCCTCTCATCTTATCTCCCTTAAGACTGGAATTATTTAAAAGGCCAAATTCATACGTAAGAGAGAGTAGTGGCAAGAATTTTAACATTAGTTGATAAGGCCTAAATGATGTACATGGTAATTTCAAAGAGCAGCTATGCATATTCCTCACTAGATGATGCACGAGTCACTGCGAAACACTGAGACAGTTAAAAAAAATTCATGAATTCAGATTCCCTGAGGCTTAGAGGAGCATCTGGTCTGCCTGGGTTATGGGCAAGGTGATTCCAGCCACTGGCAGTGCCTGTGGGATCTGAGCAGGACACACAAGGAACAAGGGCACGGGATGATGTTCACAGTGTGTTTGAGCTTGTTGGCATTGACACCCTTCGAGGAGGGCGGTAAAGAGGCCACACCTAGGGACCCAGGAATCTGACTTTCAGCCAATTCAGCATTCTCTGGGCTTATGTTTCCCAAACGGTCTTTGGCAGAATGTTAGTGTCCTTCCAGACATCGGGATGTCAATAGGTGTTCGGGAAGGACTAGTGCCCTTCTAGATGTCAGTATGTTAATGAGTAAGGGTCAAGGGAGGATTCCAGGTCAAAAGAAGTTTAGGTGAACAGCGTCTGGAAATGCTGCCCCTGATACTTGCATCATATTTTGATATGTAACCAGGTTTAAGGACCACAGGCCAGGAAATGTTGAAGGAGAGGAGTAGATTCACTTATAGGAGGTAAGAATATAAGGAAGCTACCTTAGTGCCAGCATGGTTCCAATTTTCTAATTTTTCATGTGAGGAAATGAAGGTTAAAAGATTTGCCTTTGATGGAGGCAGATCTCATATTGGAACCCCATTGTCTTTAATGACAGCTTGCCTCTTTCCAGCTCACATAGGGGCATGAGGATGGTGGCGGGTGGGTTTCCAGGCAAGTCGCAGGGCCAGCCCAGCAGGGATGAGGGAAGCCACGAGGGCAAGGTGGAGATGAGAACAGACTGGCGTGTGGTGCAGAGCTCTGAGGCGAGGGCAGGCCATGGCAGGGCTCTGCATGCTAGTGGGAAGCAACCTTGTCAGCTGCAGAGAGAGGTGTGTCCAGATGGGAATGGGTGGAGGCTGGAAAGGGATCCAGAAAGCACGATGAGTCTAGGCCCATGATGCCTGGCTAAGGAACTGCTTGTACTTGTCAGGTTTCTACTAAATATGCTTCAGTGAATCCCTTTGGTGATGTTAGGTTTGGTTGTCTGGCCCTGAAAATGAAATGCTATGCTTAAAGGTGTGGAGGGCATTATTTGAAGAATTTATTTTTATTTCAATTTAAGGCATGTCAAGTTTCTGATTAGTTTTTGTCCCTTGCAATTTGTCATTCATTGAACTACCCTAGAAATTCAATAAAGTGAATTAAACATGATCCTTTACATAATTCTTTAAAAACTGTTCATAAGATACCTACGAGGCCTTTAAAAACAAACCCAAACAAAAGGGAACCGCATTTTGTTTCTCGCGGGAGAAATTCTCAAAGCACGCACAAGATCCTCTCCCAATATTTGCCGTTATTTGAACAGAAATATAATGGTTTGCTTTCACCTTAATAGTGTAGTTTAATTAGCTGGGCTGCAGAAGAATTCCAACTCTACAGCAGGATCTCTTTTTATTTTCTCTCTAGTTGTGGTAAGAAACACATAACCTAATCTTAACCATTTTTAAGTGTACAGTTCAGTAACGTTAAGTATGTTCACCTTGCTATGCAACGAATCTCCAGAAACTTTTTCACCTGGCAAAATATGGCAAGATCTTTTGATTCAGGGTTCCTGACATACAATCAACCCCCTAATAAAATGGGCAGATTTCTAGGATTTTATTTAAGAAGCTGATAAAAGTGTCTTTTGTTATGTAATATTTGATACATATAAAACAATGTGTGTAAAATACATGTAATTTATGAAACCTGATAATAATAATACAAACACCCATGAAACTACCATGCCCTACAGTTCCACCGGTTTGTGGGTTCCTTTCGTATCCATTCCCCTTCCCCCCTTTAGTTTAGTTTGGAAAACATATGAATTACATAGTAGGCACTGTACTTCTTTGTGGGATGATTTTCTGTGACAAGTTTCTCCGTCCCCTGGAGCAGTTCTTTGTATAGTGACAGGAACATATATATGAATGAACACTTGTGACAGAATGAGAAAATTCGCTAATAGATGTGTGAAAAAGTGCTATGAAAACCAAGGGAGGTTGGCGCTGATTCTCCCCAGGTGGGAAAAAGGAAAGCTACTGAGACGGAGTGATCAGCGAACCGGGCTTTGAAGAAAGAGGAATTGTTGACAGAGTAGATAAAGAAGATGAAAATATTTCAGCAAGCGGAAACAATATAAGCAAAGAGATCATTAGTAGCTATGAGGTATGTTCAAGGAACCCCAAAGAATAGAGTGTGCCTGGAGATGGCCCTCCTTCCATTTAGCTCCTCAATGAGCTTTGAGATATACTGAGTAACAGTCTGTCTTGAGCCAGGCATGGTTATGCGCTGGGGAACTACAGCCCTGGCTTCCAATAGCATATGTCTACAGGGGAAGATTGACAAGCAAACGATCAGTTACAACGCCATGGTCAGTGCCATGAAGGAGTCTGCACAGGGTGCCGAGGGGGTCCGGGCACAGGGAGGAGTAGGTGGGAGGTGAGGTGGAGAAGTGGGGTGTGGCCGGGTTGAGAGGGTCTACGTACGCCATGTCAAGGAATTTGAAGTCTGCTTTAGAGATCTTGAACAGTCAAGAGGATTTGGGGCATGGAAGTGAGTGGGACCATGACCTGATTAGTTTTCTTTTTTTAAGGGAAAAAAACCTAGTGACAGTGAGAAAGGCTAAAAGAGCAGTTAGGAAGTTATTGCAGTAGTTCAGGCGGGAGATGCAGAACCTCAGACTAAGGCAATGACATTCGTTCATCCATTCATTCCACAACTATTTATTAAGCAACTAATGAGTGCTTATGCTGGGGTAAAGGGTGCAGATGGATGTATCAGATGAGATGGCGTGTGAGAGAAGAGGATGCTCTACAGACACCTGTGAAGTGAGAGAAGACCAGGAGAGACAGAGGAGACCTTGGCAATCACTCTTCAGTCTAGAGTTTGGGCAGCTCAGAGGATGGTGACATATCTATCGATGAAGAGCAGTTCTGGGGAAAACATGATGAATTTAGCTGGGACACGATGGGGAGAGATGCCTACATTTGAGATGCCCATTGGGTACCAATACTGTGGGCCTGGTCTTCTGAAGCCGAGGCCAGCAATGGGTGGACACATTAAGTAGCCCTCAGCGTATCCATTGTAGCTGAAGTCATGAGCATTAGTGATATTGCCCAGGGACAATGTGCAGAGAAGGTTGAAGACAATCCTGGAGAACAAGAGGTGAGTGGCAGCAGGAGGAGACAGGGGAAAACTGAAGACAGATTTAGAAGAGTCGGCAGCAGCCAGCAGAGGAGAGAGTTGAAAGAAGAGAGTGCCCATTGCTGAAAGAGCTAAAGAAGAAGGCAAAATGAGCAGAGATCCCTGGCTGGGGAGTTCAGGCTTGCAATGTATGGGCTAGAGCAACGATGCTGATGGAGGCCAGGGTGCAGTGGGCCGAAGAGTGAATGGAAGGAATTGTGGACAGTCTGCTCTGCAGAGAAGTTGGCAGATGAAAGGGAGGGAGAAGGAAGAGGGCGGCTTGAAGGAGGAATAACGTATGAGACATTTTTAAAGGTTGAAAGAGGCCAGTAGGCAGCAGGGAGGAAGACAGTGTAGAGAAAAGGATGAAGATACCACAGGCAGAGGCGAATGAGAGAGAACAAAATGAAGGACATGAGTGGTGAGAGATGCAGCCAGGCTGCATCCGGGGAGGGGAGGGATGTTGGAGCAGCACGCATGAAAGTGCTACTTGAAGTGGAAGGTTTCTCACAGGACAGCTTCCACCTCTCACTGAGGCAGAAGGGTAGGCTGTCTGTTGAGAGTGAAAGAGCCAGAGATACGACAGTCATCTGCGGGAGAACGGGAACAGTCTGGGAGAGACACCATGGGGGTGGAGTCTGGGGCTCCACAAAGATGAGGTGAGCGTTTGCTAAGCAATGAGAAGGCCTCGTAAATGAGCAGTGGCCCCAACAGCATGCTTGGGCAATTCTCTTCTGAAGGGATCATCATGGAGTAGGAGAGGAGAAGACTATCAATTGCTCTGTCTCGGTATAAGGATGGGGCAGGGCAAGTGGGCTGCGTGTTAGGTAATCGAGGGTGTTCATGAGAGCGTCAGCATGGGGTCCGTAGGTTAAGACACCAGGCAGGCATTTATCCTCTCCCCCAGATTTTTGATTTGAAGGAGCCAGTCCCCATTGCTAACCAGAATCTATCAGTGTCTGGTGACCTGCTGAAATTTAGGCAGGATGTGATGGCCTTTGCCTGTGTACCTAAAGCTACCATCCTAGTTAGACTGCAGGCTTTCAGGGTGCTGCCTCTTGGCTGGGATGATGGTAGACTCTCAGGGTTACCTGCATGTTCTAGATCTGTATTAGATAATATTTACCTCTAATACCACTGATTCATTGTGGACTTTTTTCCTCCATATGTTCATACGTTTACTCATCCAGTACATTTCAACTCTTTTTTCCCATGATCCTCTTCTCATGCAGATTTCCTAGTCTTCCTTTTTTTAAAGTTCAATTTAGAGATTTCAGTAATATTGGACCAAATTTATAAGTGGATGGAGTGTCCATAGCATGACTTAAAGCGTTCTGGAAATGCCCTTTGTGGAACTGAGGCAGGGTTTTATTTATTCATTTATTTTTTTGTAAAATATTGGCCCCTGAATTCCCTTTTTGAAAATGCAAATAAGCACAGGGTACATAGGCTGATGACTCTCTCTCTTCCAATGTGAATATTTTTAGTGCCAGTGAATAAAGTTAGGAATCTTAGAAGGCAAAGATTTACCTGGGGATACTGAGGGCCACGTTGGGAAACACTGAAAACTTTGGATCCAAGATCTGGCCAATTCTCTCTCCATCAGTCATTACTGATAGATTATTCTCTGCTACGCGGGCAATAAGTTAACCCAGGTTCCATCTAGGTGGGAGATAAGAGCCAGCTGGGAATGGGGTCCTTCCAGAAAGGCAAAATGCAATGGGTAGCACCAGTCACTCTCAGCCTTCAGCTTTCTTCTTCCAGGACCAGCAGGAGGCAAGAGGATGCTGACGGCTGCAGAAGGCTGGCCTCATAGTGTCTATTATGCCTGATCTGGCCGTACTGGTCGTTACATGTTAAAATGCTCTTTATGATTAGTAAATAGTGACCTGAGTGCCTGCCCTTGTACCCCTGCCACCCTACAGGACTTCATGGACCATCCCCCATCCCGCCCCATATCCAGCCACTAAGGGGTTAATGTTTGGCTCAATTGGGATGGAGGCCTTGCAAATTGTTAAAGATTTTGAATATTATTCCCCGGAAGAACTGTGCAGAAGCGGGAGGAAGGCAAACCTCATGGCTCCTCATGTTACAGACCCTTTCTGCTCTCTGGCTATTTCCCATCATGGAGATACGGCTTTGGTACCAGGCCATGGGGTATTTCCCACACTCAAGACAGGGCAGGGAGGTTTCAGGACCGTCATTTACAAGGATGCCCTCTGCTAGTCCCAGACTGTGGTGAGGGCGTGCTGTCACGCGGGGGAGAGAAACTTGCTGCATGCGGCATCCTGGGGTGTGGGGAGATGACGTTTGCCCTCCTTCCTGTATACTCCCTTTAGAAAACACGTGAATTTACCCTGTCCTCCTCAGAACATCATCACTCATAAAGGAAGCCAGCGATCAACGAGTAATTTGGGGAGCACACTAAGCATCAGAGCCCCAGACAGCTTTCAGAAATATGTGGAAGGGCAGTTTTTAAATGCTTCATAAACAGGAAAATCAGTCTCTGAGATCTTCCCTTGTAAAGAAATTCCTCAGGACTTACAAAATCAGGCCACATTAAGACATTTTTGCTGTCTTCCAAAGCAACATAGGCTTAGCCAGATAGATTCGCTGAAAAATATTCTGAATATTGCAAAGCAATCTGACCTTGTGTGATCCTGCCTCCAATAATGAACGGCATTAAATAAGAGACATTTTCCTGGAAATTAAAACCACGATAAGATATCACTGCATGCCTGTTAAGATTGCTATCATCAAGAAGACAAGAGATAACAAGTATTAGTGGGAATCCTTGTACACTGTTCATGGGAATGTAACTTGGTGCAGCCACTATGGAAAACAGTATGGAGGTTCCTCAAAAAATGAGAAATAGAACTACCATATGACACAGCAATTCCAATTTTGGGTATATATCTGAAGGAAACAAAACCACTATCCTGAAGAGATACAGACACCCTCATGTTCAATGCAACATTATTTACAATAGCCAAGACATGTAAGCAACTTAAGTGTACATTGAAGGACGAATGGGTAAAGAAGATGTGGTATACATATACGATGGAATAGTATTCAGCCATGAAAAAGAAGGAAATCCTTCCATTTGCGACAGCATGGATGGACCTTGAGGGCATTATGCTAAGTGAAATAAGTCAGGCAGAGAAAGACAAATACTGTATGATTTCATTTACATGTGGAATCTAAAAGAACCAACTTCATAGAAACAGATCAGATCTGTGGTTGCCAGAGGTGGGGGCTGGGGTACAGGGTTGGGGGTGGAGGAATTGAGTGAAGGTAGTCAAAATGTACAACTTCCAGTTACAAGATAAAGCTCGGGGTGTATAATGTACAACAGGATGACTACAGTTCAGAATACTGTATTGTACATTTGACAGTTGCTAGGAAAGTAATCTTAAAAGTTCTTATCACAAGGAAAAATGTGTAATATGTGGGGTGATGGATGTTAACTTACTGTGGTAAACTTTTTGCAATATATACACGTACCAAATCATTAAGTTGTATACCATAAACTTATAAAATGCTATCTGTCAATTCTATTTCAATAAAACTGGAAAAAAGAGACATTTCTCACTAATATAAATTGAATGCCATACAGTACAGTTATATATTCCTATTATAGTAAATATTTTAAAATATTAATAATAGTAATTATTAATAATAATACAAGGAACAATCTTAAGCAGATATATAGATAATCCTTTAATTTTCACCATCTACCTATGAGGTCAGAGCTCTCATCGTCCTCATCATATAAATGAGGAAACTGGGGCACAGAGAGGTTAAGTAACTTGCCCAAGATCACACAACCAGTAAATGGTGGAGTACTGCTTGGCTGTTGTATTGTTCCTAGCTGTCCCCACCCAGAGGTAACTGTTTTTAATAATCAAAGGGACTAAGTGAACAAAGGGTGATGCCTACTACAACAGAAGCCCCAGTGTTCACCTCAGGCTGCCACCACCAACACTCCCAGCCACCCTCTTCTTTAAGAGCCCTCTGAAAGTTTTCTTCCCACGAGAATTCCAGACTTGAAGATATGCTTCCTTTTGAATCACCATAGAAAGCAGTCTGGCTGCCTCAGTGTTTTTTTTAACCTTAAAAATAACATGGTTATGCAGCCTTAAGTATTTAAACATTTAAATCTGGGGCTGCTGTGCTTAAGACTGCTTAAAATCTTGGTGAAATCACTCCAGCCTGGATTACACTAATTGACCTGAGACTTGCACCTGTCCCTCCCACCAGGGTCCCTCCCACTTACACATGCTTGTCTGCTACAAGTCATCTTTTCCCCTCAAAACCAGAGGCTTCTGTTGGTGCAAAAGCCTCTTTCTTTCCAGAATCCTTGCCACAGGGATCCACATCCTGACTGAGTTTTGCACTCATCCATTTATCATCTCTTTAAAGTGTTGTTTGAAACCATTTCTCCCTTTTGTTCAAGTCTAGTGCTCTATGAGGCTTCAGTTTCTGTCCTACACACAGATTTGAGTCGCCTTGCACTGTATGCTAAGTGCTGGATTTCCAGAGATAAAGTGAAGACAAGCTCTAGCCTGGAGATGCTCACCATCTATTTTCCTCTGCTGGGCCTGCCATGGAAGAACTGAGATGCAGGGAATGGAAGAAGCTGTGGCAGTGGAGCAGCGCTCGCTTCAAACGCACCTGCCTTTACAGCGCATGCTCTGATTGTGCATGAAGTCAGGGCATGTGCTAGAACTAGACTTGCAAGAGCTAATGTTTTTTTTTCATTTGGATATTACTTTGTTTGGTGTTTTCCTGGTTTGGGGGCCAGGGAATAGAAACTGATAGACAAGCACATATCATTTGGGCACGGCAGGTGATGGCGGGTTATCCCAGGCCCTGCACTATTTGGGGATGCTGGCCAGAGCTATGTGGTGGCTCCAGGTGACGGTGATGGGGAGGAGATCCTTACTGATCCTGTGCTGGGCACATATAGGTGTGTCCTATAAGTGGTAGCTAAAAGAATAAAATAAAGGTAGGTGCCACTCTTTTTTTTTTTTTTTTTTTGCGGTACGCGGGCCTCTCACTGTTGTGGCCTCTCCCATTGCGGAGCACAGGCTCCGGACACACAGGCTCAGCGGCCATGGCTCACGGGCCCAGCCGCTCCACGGCATGTGGGATCCTCCCGGACCGGAGCACGAACCCGTGTCCCCTGCATCGGCAGGCAGACTCTCAACCACTGCGCCACCAGGGAAGCCCAATCATGTTAGTTTTTGCCAATTTTATAAAAATTGTACAAAAGACGCTAGACTTATTGTTAATTATTTACACAGTTTCTTGTTGCCCTCTACCTACTCATGGTCCTGTTAACCTGTGTCATTCTTTGCTTTGAGCCGCCTGAGGTCTGAGGCCGGGGGGGAAGCTTGGGGCACTTACCACGGTGCAGCAGAGGGGCCAGAACCACCAGAGGAGAGCCAGGGCCAGAAGCAGGAACAGGATCAGCAGGGCGATCGCCAGGATGGAGCCATCGGACTGCGGGGCCGAGAGAGAGGGCGGTCAGCAGTGGGGCCGGCTGTGCGTGCAACCAGCATGTGAGCTTGGGGGGCAAGGCAATACCTGTGGTCTCTCCCTCCCCGCACTCCCATCCCCAGTATGCAGATTTAAGTCCCAGAGAAGAGCACAGTTTGCCAAGTAAACTGTGCTGCCCAACATTCTGGGCAACACACTCTATGTAGTCAGTTCTCATGAGAAGTGGGTTTGTCTTTTCAGGGAAGCCCCATTCTTCTCTTGGAACAACAGCCTGAAGGACCAATCCTGCAGGAGACAGAGCAGATGGCTGCCTTTGCAGCTGGGCACTGAGATGGCCTACCACCGCCATCTGCCTCCGGACCATCACCCTGTGCCCGGTGACAGCCTCCCACTCCCTGGAACTGCTGTTCCCGCCACCCCTTGGGCTGGACTTGGGACAATTCTCAACTCAGCCTGCTTGCCTGAGCCCGTGTCTCGTAGGTGCGTGTAAGAGAGTCACGAGGCAAAGTCTAGAGCCCACTGATGGGATGTGATAAAGGGCAGAGGGATTCCAGGGAGTAGAGGGTGAGGCAGCTTCTGCTGACCCTGGGAGGGGAGGGGTGTGGTGACTGAGTCAACGCTGCTCTCGGGTCCAATGAAGCAGGCGCCCAAGACAAATCATGCCCACTTCCAAACATGCCTAGGCCAGTCCCCAAGACAGACAGTTGCCGTGGGCTGACATGATGATTAACTTTCAGCAACAGAGATCCCACTCCCTCGGTGTCAGTATTCTGGGGCTGCTGGTTCAAGGGAGCAGATTTAAGTCCCCGCCACCACCCCTTCTTCCCAGCTACCGGGAGTGCAAGTGGGTACAACCTTTGGAGCTGGGGGCGAGGGGCAAGTTGTCACAGGTATTAATTGTCATAGGTACCCCTTCTGAATATAGCTGGCAATGCCACTTTTAGCTCCCCCCCCAAAATCAGATATGTTTGTACAGGTGATGATGATAAAGGAAAGCAACCTAAATGTTTAACAATTAAGGAATAGTTAGTAATACATGGTAGAACCACCAATTACTCTGTAGACATTATATTTACACATAATATTTAAATAACCTGAGAGAACAGCCCTGATATAATGAGTGGACTTATGTTTGCCAAGAGTGAGAGAGAGACTGAGGGCTATTTACTCAAATAGTAATGGTGATTTTGCTCGTAGTGGATTTATGGTAATTAAAAAAAAATCTGTCTTTGCCTTTCTTTTTCTTTGTTGAACATTGCACAATGAGAAAGTAAACTCTTGAAGTTGTATTTTAAAAATCTGCACTTGGGGCTCCTCCCTATGGTATCAGGGCTCACGTGGCCCTGGGGTTCTCACCCAGGATCAGTGGACCTATGGGGTACACAGATGGGCTCAAGTGGATGGGAGGTGTGACCCTCCCGAAACAACACTCATGACCTTCAGAGCATGTGTCTTCAGGGGAGACTGTTCACAGCATGATCAGACTTTCAAAGCTGCCCTCTCCCCAACCATTTACAGAGGGGGAGGTTGGATGGCCCGTCCGAGGCTACACAGCAGGTTAATGGCAGAGCTGGGGCGTGAGTGCTCTGAGTGCTCAGTGGGGGCTACTGGAAGCTGTTTAAAGGCAGCTTTTACTCCCTGGAATGTCTTTGACCCAAAAGCCAGGGAACTAAACACTCAGATCCCACCAAGCCAAGGCTTGGGAATGCCAGATTGTCCCCGAGGGAGCTGCACCTCACAAGTGCAGGTGCAGGGCTGGGCAGTGGGTGGGGAGAGGGCACAGCAGCCAGAGGACGGTCTTGGACCCACAACGTTTATGCAATGAGCTACGCAGACGGATGCTCTCCTTGAAGATACAAAGAAATCCCGTGTGTTCTCCAAACTTACTGTTAGTCAAGGACAGCCCCCTTGATCTTTCAGTCTCTACGTTCCACGCCCATAAAATGGAGATGCTGAACCTCACCTGCCTCATTGCATTGATGTGAGGGGAAAATGAGCTGTAAGATGTAAGCAGACATGGCTGGACAAGTGGGATGGAAGCTATCAGGTCAGACGCTGAGCTGTAACTCATCCTCCCTTTGTTTCCTCGTGGCCAGCAAACATGGTGGCCATTTCAGATCATAAGTCTGTTTGCCGTCGGAATAATAAGTGGTTTGGTTACTGCAAGGCTTATAAAACAGTGGTCTTTCAGTATAAGGTTATAATTTAGTAAAGACTACAGACTGCATTTATTCCCATTATATGCAATCTCCCCTCTCCTGATTTTACTTTCACTCTAGAGAGAGGAACTGAAGCAGAAAAGCTGATATATTGTGGGGAAAATTATTTTAATTCCTTCTGGAAAAAGAAGGAATTTTCCTGTGAAGTGGGGAGGGTGGAGGACCGGGACCACAAGGGGAGAGGGGAGGCTTCAGCTCCTGAAGGAGATTTCCTGGATTCAGACAAAGCTTCATCCGGCCCGTCTCTGACCAGGCTTGGTCTGCCTGGTCCCAGCCCTCCCTTCCGTAGTAAAGGAGGACAGCGTGGGGCTCAGCAGGGGCAAGGTGCAGTGGGGACACTGGGGGAGTGGAAATGCAGTGGGGCAGACGCTCCTGGAGGGACTGACCCTTGCTCTGGATGCAGCCCCCAGTAAAGCCCCCCAACGCACTGCCTGGTTTTCAAGATCTTCCAGCACCGTTATATACAAACACCCAGTGTAAAAGGGTCACCGTCAGACAAGAGGCATGAATCTCTGATGAACTTAGACATGAAGCTAATGTCCTACAAGTAGGTAACATGTGCATGCAACCTCGGAGGAGGTTCGTTCATGGATTCATTCAGCAAACGTTTCCTGAGGGTCCGTCCGGTACCCATGGAGCAGACCTCAGCGGTAAGGATGGATCACACAGAACCAAGGTGCTCATGGTCTGATGAGGAATATGTATCAACCGTTACCCACACTCAGGGGCCTGTGTGTTGTTATTCAACAGCTGTACACGCAGCACCTTTAATTAATTAATTTATTTTTGGATAGTTTTTATTTTATTTAAAAAATTAAAAAAAATTTTAATACAACTTTAAAGGTTACTTTCCATTTGCAGTTATAACAAATGGTGAGCTCTATTCCCCGTGTTGTACAGTACATCCTTGAGTCTATCTTACACCCAACAGTTTGAACCTCTCGCCCCCCCAACCCCTCGGTTGCCCCTCCCCAACCTCCCGCCCGCCACTGGTAACCACTAGTTTGTTCTCTATATCTGTGAGTTTCACGCAGCACCTTTTATGTGCCAGGCAGTGAAAAAAGCAAACAGTCTCTTGAGTCTTAAAGCTTACATTCTGGTGCAATAGTAGTAATGATAGTGATGATAATAATACTTGTTATCAGTATAGCTCGTATTTATTGAACACTTACTATGTGCCAGGGACTGTCCTTTCTAAATATGTACTAACATGCTTTCCATGTGTTAGTTCACTTAATATTAACAACCTTATGAATTCAATAATATTGTTTTTTCCTATCTTACAGAAAAATACTGAGGCAAGGACAGAAGAAGCAACTTGCCCAAGGTCACAGGGAGAAACCAGAATTTAAAACTGGGCCATTTGGTAAGACATGAAAGCAACCTAAATGTCCACTGACAGATGAATGGATAAAGAAGATATGGTACATATATACAATGGAATACTACTCAGCCATAATAAAGAATGAAATAATGACATTTGCAGCAACATGGA
The DNA here is from genome assembly GCF_011762595.2 of Tursiops truncatus. Classification (NCBI taxonomy): domain Eukaryota; kingdom Metazoa; phylum Chordata; class Mammalia; order Artiodactyla; family Delphinidae; genus Tursiops; species Tursiops truncatus. Next base: position 30,953,251 of record NC_047047.1, read on the forward strand.
TGGACCTAGAGATTATCATACTAAACGAAGTAAGTCAGATGGAGAAAGACAGATACCATATGATATCACTTATATGTGGAATCTAAAATATGGCACAAATGAACCTATCTACGAAACAGAAACAGACTCACAGACAGAGAACAGACGTGTGGTTGCCAAGGGGGAGGGAGGGATGGATTGGTAGTTTAGGATTAGCAGATGCAAACTATTATACAGAGAATGGATAAACAATAAGGTACTACGGTATAGCACAGGGAACTATAGCCAATATCCTGTGATAAACCATAAATGGAGAAGAATATGAAAAGGAATGTATATATGTGTATAACTGAATCACTTTGCTGTATAGCAGAAATTAACATTGTAAATCAACTATATTTCAATAAACTAAATTTTTAACAGAGTTGGGCCATTTGGTTCCACAGCCTACAAGTTCAACCAGCAGGTTACTGCCCTCAGCAAGCACTAAGAACTAAGTGTCTGGAACTAGCACTGAGGAGGTGACACTGGATTCTCGCCCTCAGGGCGAAGGAGAGCTTGGCATTCCTGCACAGAAAGAAAACACAAAGTGCATGGTGTAGGGGTGAAGGAGGCAGGGTCCCCACTGTTGGAGCCCAAGCTGAGGGGCATGGCTTCTCTCTTGAGCCTGAGTGGCTTCAACCTGGGGAGACTGTGATCGGACTTGTTTCTTGGGAAGTAAATGCTTTCAATGCATAGAGTATGGACCTGAGGGGAAGACTGGAGGTCGAAGGCCCAGGTGGAAGGCTCCTGCAGTCCCTCCCAGTCTTTTAGGATGACATTTTACAAGGTCACTCCTTCTGAAACTCTTGCATTTTCATGGATGTCTTTGTACTAATTTTACTAATGATAGCGACTGTTATTGTGTGCTATCTGCATTCCCGGCACTAGGCAAAGTGCTACCTATGCATGAGCTCATTTAATTAAACGAGGCTTGTTAAAGCAGTCTTGTTGCAGGAACTGTTATCCCCTTTTTGAATAAGGAACAAGGAGACTCAGCGAAGGTATGTAACTTACCCAGACCCTTCCTGTACCACTTATGGACATATTTATATGCCCTCAATTTTAATGTTGCAAAACTGGGAATTGAACCTTCACAGTCTGATTTTAGAACCTTGTCCCCTTCCACTTCATCATTACACTCTAATGCCAGATTTATAAAAAATTCGCTTAATATCTATACTTGAAAGACTAAACATAAGGCAGCTGCATGAGAGACTGAGACCGTGTTTGTAATCGCTCCACCTGATGGAAGGAAGTTCATCCACACGGCTCCGGGTGGATCAGAGAGTCACATAGTGCAAGTGTATTTCAGAGTGAAGTCCGAAAGGGATGGAGGCCACAGCAGGGCCCGGTTGCCCCTTATGATCTTGAATTGGAATTTCTATCAATTACCTTGTGAAGAGGAATTGACAATCATGTAAGGATGGCTCTGTGTTACCTGTTGAATGAATATGAGTATGTAGTAGAAATACATACACATCTGCCCTGTTTAGTATCTGCTTCATTCGTGAAATTAGTTCAGCTACTCTAAATGAATCCTTTTGCATTTTCATCTAGTCCCAAGATGAAAAGCCCCTTTGGGTGCTAAGACTTTGCCGTGGGCCGGGAGGCATGTGGAATGTTCCACAGCCCACACCATGTAGCCTGGTGGCCCAGAACCTGGCTCTGTCCTCCTGCACTGGTGCAAACTGCCTTGGCTCCTCGGGCTTTGGCCTCCAACCTACCCTCCTGTGTCCCAGCTCACTGTCTGCTGGCACACCCTGTGTTACGCGCTGCCTGCTGCCCAAAGCTTCTTCCTGGATCGGAGCTCAGGAGGGTCATGGGCTGACCACTGCTCTCAGCCTGACTCAGGACAAGCGTGTGGACTCGGCCTCTGCTCCTCCCTTCACCAGGGCACAGGGTGGTAGGACTGCAAAGACCCCTGGGCCCACACGGCCTCCACCATGGGGCTGAGCAGGGCCATTTGGGTCAGGGCCTAAATGCGCCTGCCCAGGCTCTGTCTTGGATGGCTAAATGGCAGGAGGCGAGGTGGCTTCCTCACCACGCAGAAGTTCCAAACCAGCCAGCCTCCAGGCTTGGAAGCGGATGCATCCTCCAGGCTCTCTGACGCCGGGCAGGGGAGCCTGAGTGGGGCCTTGCCTGGACTTGACTTTCTGACAAGAAGCGAGAGCAGGAGCTGACCTGCCCAGCAAACTCTGCTCCTGTCCTTGCTGGGCAGCCTCTGCATGGAATTCTCTGGAAGCTTTGAAAGAGATTTCAGAAGGGAAGGCAGCAGCAGATAAATAACCAAAGATTGCCTCCTGCCACTGTTATCTTCCCAACAGCCTAGATACCAACACAAGTTAATTTCTTATTTTCTTTAAAAAGTAAAAATAAAGTTTAATAACTCAACATGGCCCTTTGGTTTAAAATATTTTCAGCAGGAGGTGGGGGGCTTTGGGGTGTGACTAGAGATGAAAGGAAGCGGTGCTAAGGAGGTACATCTTCCAGTTAGGGGAGGGGACATCCATTTTCTTCAATAAGTAGTAGTTTTATGCCTTCTTCCCTATGAACGCTGAGGTATAAGATGCTCACAGAGGCCTGCGGTGGAGCACGCAGACACAGAATATTAAACACGAGGGCAGATGCTCGGGCTGCTCCTTCCTCTGGTCATTCCTTGTTAGGATAAATTTCCCTGAAGCCTGCCTGGCTTGCAAGGCAAATCCCTGCATCATGGCTTTTTATATATATATTTTAAATTTGTATTTATTTATGGCTGTGTTGCGTCTTCGTTTCTGTGCGAGGTCTTTCTCTAGTTGTGGCAAGTGGGGGCCACTCTTCATCGCGGTGCGCAGGCCTCTCACGATCACGGCCTCTCTTGTTGTGGAGCACAGGCTCCAGACGCGCAGGCTCAGTAGTTGTGGCTCATGGGCCCAGCCGCTCCGCGGCATGTGGGATCTTCCCAGACCGGGGCTTGAACCCGTGTCCTCTGCATCGGCAGGTGGACTCTCAACCACTGCGCCACCAGGGAAGCCCCCATCATGGGTTTTTAAAATGCCTTTGTCCCCGGCTCACCAAACGAGGGCATCTTTTAAGATGAGGAAGCATTGTTTTCAAGAGAATAGATTTGGAAACTTGAATAATGAAAGCATCTCTCACGTGGTAGGTTTCTAGTAATTTTGGATTTCTGACGCACGGCAGGGGGGTGAGGGATCTTGTGTGACAGGAGAGAGGGAGGCCTCTGGGCAACAGAGCATCAGGCATCGCTGTTCCTTCCTGTCTTGTTTTTTTTTATGGTGGATTTTTTTTTTTTTTTTTTTTGGCTCTGAACATTTTATGTTTAAAAAAACAGAAAGAAAAGGGGGAAAAAAAAAACTGTCCCCACAAGGGGGAAGGCCCCCAGTGGGCCCCTGCCTGTTGTTCCCCCTGGCTTCAGAGACTTCTGTATAGCCCTTAGCTGCTTGCCGGCCAGGGTAAAGGGAGGAGGGTCAAACTGAGAGGAATGATGGGAAACTGGGGGAAGCTCAACTTAAAGAAACTTGGTGGAATCCCCCATCTCCAAGCTGGGTTTGAACTGGGATTCTTCCTTGTCGTTCAGGCATGGGGTTATTATGTAGCCAATGAAGTGTCTTCAGTTCTGCCTGGAAAACTGTCTCAGTTAAGGAGGGAGCATCCTTCCCCACTCCTGTGTGTAAAACTCCAGGCCTTTCTTCCCCTTTACTCATTCAGTAAACGAGGCCAGAGCACAGCGAACAGGGGCCTCTGCTCTCCCCTTCCTATCTGGGGAGCGTGCTGTCCACCGAGAGAGAGCAGAGGCTGTCTTCTTCTGCTCCATGCAGGCTGGTTTTGTGGGGGGCCTGATGCTTGTACGATTGGGAGGCCTCTTTAAGAAAAAGAACATAAAAATACAAATGCAAAATAATAAGCACCCCTCCCAGGACCTTAGAAGGCCTAGAAGGGACCCATTCAAATGAGCATCCCTGAAACTTAAACTTCATCAGCGTTCCCGTAACTCTGCCCCTGGCTGTGAGTCTTCCCTAGACGGGCCCCATGCCCGCGACGAGGTTGGCAAAGCTGTTGAATCCTGGGCTTCAGTTTCCAGCCCATTTGCTGCCACACTCAGCCTTAGTCTCCAGTCCGCAACAACAAAGGCAATACTGAGGTTTTCATATATGGTTTGAGGGTCTCATTTCTATTTTTTCACATGCTTTTTTGCCCCCAGGACAGTGATCCCTCCAATATCTCTTATTTTAACTTCCCCCAGGATGGACCCTGGTAATTGTAACAATTACATTTTGAAAACAGTGTACAGGAATTATTAACAAAGGTTAAGGAGAGCCCTCCCTGATGGGTGGTGGGTTTGCTGCAGTTCTAGGATCTAGGCTAGGTTTTGTGGATTCTGAAAATCACCACTGAGTTACTAAAGGTACTCAGATTCTTTCACATGGTTAGATGAGGCTGTCTTTTAAACCTTTAACCTGAAGAATGAATTAGCAGGTTTATTCTGCCACATTGAAGGGCTATTAGCCAAACTCTGCCAAAAATATGACAGGAAAACAGCTGTTGATCCATTAGATATTTTTAAAAGCTGGCAAGGTTGTTTCCCTGGTTTCAGTTGGTAAATGATGATGCCACAGGGCACTCCAGGACGCGACGAGGAGACTTTGCTATGACGTGAGGCTACCCAGTGGTCCCTCTTCCTCTCCTCCCTCCATCCACGGCCCTGTCCCTATTTCTCTGGTATTGAGTGAGAATGTCTTTGAGGCACTGTTGAAAAGCACTCAAGGCAAAGAGGCCCTTCTACTACGGGCAGTTCTGGTCCATGATCTTGTGATCTCATGGCAACTTGCTTGTTCTAAATACCCAAGAGGCCATCTGGGTGAGAGGGGGATGTGCAGACAGAGATTAAGGGACCAAGGACATGCTGACTTTTCCTGCTCAGATGGGAGAACCTGTGAGCAGGCAGAGGAGTGTCAGCTCCTCCGAGGGAGGCTGGAAGGCTCTGTACCCCCTGCTGCACCCGTCACGCTCCACTCCAGGCAGCTTTGCTCCCACTTGGGAGGTGTCACATTCCAGTGCTCTGAAGTGGAATTTCGAACCATCCTCAGCAGCTGGTATGAGCTCTGTTTCCTGCCCAGACAAAGCTGGCAGAGTACAGGCAAGTTTTCTTTCGAAAGATGAAATTTAAGTCATTTTATTGCTGCTGAGAAGTTCTGGATGGGCAAGCCCAGAGACCAAAATTCTCTCCCAGAGCTTATATATTCTGACTGTTATTTCTGGAAGTAACTTTAGCCATTATCTAACTTCTCCACCCATCCCACCCTGCATTTTATTGGAATTCTATTGCCCTGGCATCTGCGGCAGTGCTCTCCTCAGCTTCCTTCCTCCTATCTCTGATTATTCCTTGCCCGCCTCCCCATGGGCTTTTCCTTGTATGCAGTCCCTTAAATGTCAGCATGCCACATGGATCCATTTTTTTAAGAAAGGTATATACTTTTTTTTTTTTTCTTTGCGGTACGCGGGCGTCTCACTGTTGTGGCCTCTCCCGTTGCAGAGCGCAGGCTCCGGACGCGCAGGCTCAGTGGCCATGGCTCACGGGCCCAGCCGCTCCGCGGCATGTGGGATCTTCCCAGACTGGGGCACAAATCTGCATCCCCTGAATCGGCAGGCGGACTCTCAACCACTGAGCCACCAGGGAAGCCCAAGAAAGGTATATACTTTTTATTGTGCCTGAAGTGTCTACTTTTTTTTTCACTTTAAAAAATTATGGTAGGGCTTCCCTGGTGGCGCAGTGGTTGAGAGTCCGCCTGCCGATGCAGGGGACACGGGTTCGTGCCCCGGTCCGGGAAGATTCCACATGCCGCGGAGCGGCTGGGCCCGTGAGCCATGGCCGCCGAGCCTGCGCGTCCGGAGCCTGCGCTCTGCAACGGGAGAGGCCACAACACTGAGACGCCCGCGTACTGCAAAGAAAAAAAAATTATGGTAAAATATATATACACATAACATTTGCCATTTTAACCGTTTGTAGTATACAATTCGGTGGCATTCAATACGCTAACCATGTTGTATGACCCATGGATTCATTCTTGGTCTCTTGCTGTTTTTCTTTCTAAAACTCTTTCTAAAACTTTCTAAACATGGGCTGTCTCATTTCCTTTCATAGTTTAAACTCTCATCTAGATATTGATGACTCAACTCTTTATCTCTAGACTAGATCTCTCCTTATGCTTCAGGGTCATTCCACTGTCTGGTAGGTCCTACTGACACTGCCAACTCAACAGTTCCAACTCAGCTCCCTGTTTTCCCCTTCGAACCTGTTCGTTCTCTTCCCCTCATTCAATGGTACTACCCATCAATCCAAGTGCGAAATCTGGAAGTCCATCTCAGTTTTCTTTTTCCTTCTCTCTCCTACCTGAGGCCACACCCTCCTATCAGCACATCTGCTCCTTTGACCACCTAAGGACTTCTTGAATCTGCCCTTGTCTACTCCTTCTCCAATACTTGATTAGGCTTAGAATCTTACTACTTTTTTTTCTGGCCAGCTGTAGTTATCGCTTCACTGGTTCCTCCACCACCATCCTTGTCAGCCAAATTCCATCCTCTACCGCTGCATCTAGAGTCATCGACCTAAAATGTTATTATGACAGCTCTGCCCACCCATGAACTCTTCAACAGCTCTTCACTGTCCAGAGTTCTTAATACTGGAGACTTTGATGAAAGTGATACACCCTTTCCTCGGAAAAGTACGTGTTCACATTTGTACACAAGCTCACTAATTTTGATTATAATTTTGGAGGTGGGGGTGGTCCATCAAATCCCCAGAATCCATTTATGGATCCCTCAGTCCAAGAGTCCTTAGCTCAAGGCCCTTCACAACTAAGCCTCTCTTTTCTCCAACCTCCTTTCTCACCACCTCCTTCCTTACACTTTGTGCTTTGACGAAACTCAACCACGTGTAGTTCCCTGTATACACCTCACTGCTCTCTCATGTTCTTCTCCCTGAAACACCCTTTCTTCCTTTCATTGCTTGGGCAACTGTTTTTCATCTTTCAAGTCTTAGCTCAGGCTCCACCCGGTGCATTTATACCTTACATATTTATTGAACACCTACTATGTGCCAGGCCCTCTACAAGCACTGGCGTAAAGATGGACGCGGTCTTTCTAATCATACACCTTGTAGTTGAGTGGGGAATACAGACAAGTAAATGCTACCACTGAACTCTGAGTTTGGGCTCTCATTTTATCTTATATCTCTATCTTACCGTCTCCTGTATATTATAGATATTATATCATCATGTGCCTTTCATTGAACTCTAAGCCCCTGGAGGACATATATATGACTTTACTCATCTTTGTGACTTTGAGATGTAATACAATGTTGCAAACACAAAAGGACTTGTTCCTCAAGTATTTATTAGACTGAGGGAAATGACGGTTTGGCAGATTAACGCCTTCCACCGTTTGTGGGGGGCAGAAATGGCACAGGCACCAACGTTGCCCCAGGCTGCTCACCACCCCCTCCATGGTCCCGTCACTGGAAACAGCTCGCCAGCCTTGCTGCAAAGAGCCTGAGCTTTGCAGTAAATTTTGCTTTTGTTTTTTAACATGTTTATTGGAGTATAATTGCTTTACAATGGTGTGTTAGTTTCTGCTGTATAACAAAGTGAATCAGCTATACGTATACATATATCCCCATATCTCCTCCCTCTTGCGTCTCCCTCCCACCCTCCCTATCCCACCCCTCTAGGTGGTCACAAAGCACTGAGCTGATCTCCCTGTGCTATGCAGCTGCTTCCCACTAGCTATCTATTTTACATTCGGTAGTGTATACACGTCCATGCCACCCTCTCACTTCGTCCCAGCTTACCCTTCCCCCTCCCCGTGTCCTCGAGTCCATTCTCTAGTAGGTCTGCGTCTTTATTCCCGTCCTGCCCCTAGGTTCTTCAGAACCTTTTTTTTTTTTAGATTCCATATATACGTGTTAGCATACGGTATTTGTTTTTCTCTTTCTGACTTACTTCACTCTCTGTGACAGACTCTATGTCCATCCACCTCACTACAAATAAGTGAATTTCTGGACTCAGTAAGATTTACATTTAAGTCCTAATTCTTCCACTAATTGATATGTGGGCTTTAGGCAACTTACGCAACCTCTCTCTTAAACTTCCTTTTCTCAACATATATGAAATTGAGATAACTCCTACTTCCCAGGATTGTTTTGCTGTTACATAGGATAAAGTACGTACAGATCCTGGCACAGGCCTCCTTCAATAACTGTGACTTTCCTTTCCATTCTTCCCTTGTTTCTATGCCCAAGCCATGTTCCTGGTGATGTGCCCAGACTTGGCTCAGGTAAATAAATTTGATTCCTGTGAACAACCTCTTGCAACTGTGACTGAGCTATGCTGTTGGTGGGTGGTCCCAGGTTACATATTTGGGAAGCCACAGGCCCTCAGGTTGCCATCACAATGTCAAGGAAAGGGAAATCCAAGTGAGTTTTCCAATGGTAAATTTAATAGCTTCCATTAAAGTTGATCAAACATTAATGGGGGTAAAACGTAATCAAATATGATGATTTATTCTTACTACCTGAGAGGTAATCTGGGCTAGAAATGGCAATAAAAGTGATAGGCACTGAAGATACTGGATTCCTTAACCCTCGAAGTAGGCAGTATAGAAAACATATTAGGTGAGCATTACCTAAGCCCTTGTGGAACTCTTTTTTCAAAAGCAGGGCTATAAAGTAATGAGGCTGTCCATGTAGTGAATATAGTAGCACTCCCACACCCAAATGAATCTAATTCCCTCCCAACTGGTGGCTTCGGATGCTGGAGACTCTCCAATGATTCAACCAGTGCTCAAAGGAATTCTGCAACATCTCCCTTGGAAGTGTCTGTGAAACCAATTTATAGGCCGCCAAAAGTAAATCCGATATCTTCTAAGTCATGCTTTGTTTTTTATCAGTGAGGTTCCCAGCTTGATAACCCACCATTCACCACACCTGGTTCCCACAACGTTTGGAGTTGTTTTGATATCAAATGATGATGATGTTTCCCTAATTCCCCGACAGAGGACATTCAAATACTGTGCCTTCAGAGTCAGGGCAATTCCACAGCAGGAGTGCAGGAGGTAGCTGAAATTTTGACAGCGTTCTTAAGTATACAGCTTTCCAAGGTAAATATTTTGAAGGAGCAGTAATAATTTGGATGTGTCAATTCTAGTTTGCTATACATCTTATTACGTTTTGCCTTATAAAAATAATACCAGAAGGACTTAGATAAGCCATCATTAGTACGCAGTGAAGGGGAAGATTGATGCCACACGCCTATACACTCAAGCTTTGAGGTCCTTATCGTGGCAGGACACTCTGTATCAAGATTCTCCAGCATCCTCTTGTCACCCTGACCCAGTAGAGACATTTCAAGTCACTCGCAATGGTGAGGGTCATAATAAGTAGGTCTTGGATTCATTCAGCACTTTCCTTTCCATAAAATGCATAGAGCTTGTTAATCAAAACCAGTTTTTAGAGAATAATGCAGACAAGATGTAACTCATAAGTATTCAGAATGCCTTAGTTCCTGTGAGTGGGCTGTTGAAATAGGATTACAGAGAATGGACTTGAGGCTATGGGGAGGGGGAAGGGTAAACGGTGACAAAGCGATAAAGAGGCATGGACATATATACACTACCAAACGTAAGGTAGATAGCTAGTGGGAAGCAGCCGCATAGCACAGGGAGATCAGCTCGGTGCTTTGTGACCGCCTGGAGGGGTGGGATAGGGAGGGTGGGAGGGAGGGAGACGCAAGCGGGAAGAGATATGGGAATATGTGTATATATATAACTGATTCATTTTGTTGTGAAGCTGAAACTAACATACCATTGTAAAGCAATTATACTCCAATAAAGATGTTAAAAAAAAAAAAAGAAATAGGATTACAGAGAAAGTTACTTAGTAATGTTCAAATGCTATGACATTGGAAGCGAAAGACTAATTTCTCTTTTTCATTTTTTGTTCCATTAGCTACAGGGACTTGTCTACTTGCCTTTAATGTAACTATTTATTTAATGCATATGCTCAGTTGGTCTTATTGATCATATATCAGTCAGCATCATTATTATCTATTATCTGTAAGCAGGCATCCCTTCTCTATACTGTTAGCTGTTGCTTTAGATTATGAACTTGGAAAGGTGGAAGCCATGTTTATGATTGGGTGGCACTGTCCAGAGATAGATGCTTACTATTGGTGACCGTGATGATCTAGTCCTTAAAACAATGTCTCTAAACTGCATAATAGGGTATTGCGAAACCAAAAAATCATTTTCTACTGAGTTTCTGACACATTCTACTCATCAGTAGGAGACACAGAAAGATGAACAAAGGCAGCCTACAATCCTAGAAGTTGTTAACACTGTCCAGTTAGAAAGTCAGGACTGATTCACAGAGTTTGCTCAGAGAGCAGCACGCATTATGTGCAGTTAATCTCTAAATGATACCATAAACCACAGTGCTGGAGCTTAGAGCAGAGGGAGTGCAGGGGCCTTGCCAAGATCAGTGAGGCGACCTGGGGCAGGTCCAGGCAGCACTTGGCAGGCCTTGTAGCCATGGTGAAATTTGGGTAGGTGGAGAGGAGAGGGCATTCCAGGAGAAAAGTGAAATGTGATCAAAGGTACAGAGTAAGGATGAACATAACTTTATTTAGAGTGAGGAATTATGAAACACAAATCCTGGCTTATCATCAAATATTTGAATCTGTTAGGGATCTAAAATTTGCATTCACCAATTTTAAGGCCAGCAGCCGAAGGTCAACCGAGGTTGCCGGATTGGACTCTGTCATGAACAGCCTTTGTGAGATATTTATTTCGGTGAGTCTGCACCCTTTACATACAATCTTAAAGCCTTAAGCTTTTAAGCTACCTCTTCTAAGTCCATGAATTTGGGCCATGCAGATAAAATAAAATTGCCTTAGCTGTACTTTTCCTGCTTCCTTGGCCTGCAAATGAAGCAGTTTTCCCGATACTGGATGGTATGTAAAAGAAACCCAGGAATATTTTAGTTGCCAATTATTCAAGTGCTTTTTAATTTTTTAAATAAATGAAACAAAATATTAAGCCCACTGCTTTGGGCACTGGCTAAACTAACATCTGTTCTAGCAACCACAGTTACAACAAAGGAACGCTAGTTATGTACTGCTTGTGGCACAGACACTTATTTTGGGGAGCTGTAAATTAAATCACTGACCTTTGAATTTCCTTGCTGCCCTAATGAACAGGTGAGAAGTTGGCTGCTTTGCAAAAGGAATGGCGCTCATATACCCTGGTGGGACCCTGTCACTCTGTAGGGAGCAGAGGAAAGGGTTTGTCTGCTCTTTGGGAGTGCAAACAACGTCAATCACATCCCCAATAATATCCTGATCAGAAGATATGTGTAAGGACCCGGAGAGAGCTTGTGATCTGGTGCACTGTGACTGGAATCTCCCAACCAGGACAATGTGGCCTGGGTTTGGTTGCTGTCTCCTCCAGTTCTGTGATAGCCTAGTTCACTGATTTTTGCCAAATTTGGATCGTTTAAAGAGCTGGCATTCTTTTAGGGTTGGCAGACAGAAGATGCTCTCAGGCTTTCTCTGCGATTTGGTCGTATTTCCCAAATTATCAATCTGTCCTCCCTCTCTCCCTGCCTTAGCACCTCCACCCTTTTCTCTTTCTCTCCACACGCACACACTTTTGGACCCTCTTTACACTGCGCACGTCTTCCTGCAATTGTGCCTCGCACGACTGGATTTGTGAATCCAGAACGCTCAACCCAAAAGACTCAACCCTTTGGAATAGCCCCCAGTGACCCAAGAGCAGGCATAAATGCACATACTGGTCATTTTCACTAAAGTTCGTACACTGAGGGCGTGTACTTTCTCTCAGGTTCTTATTCAGAGACTGGGGATTCTTATTTTGTATTCAAAGAAGCTTGGTTGTTTGATATCTGAGCATCCAGTCTAACAAGCTTGTGTTTTGTAACTGCTGAGTTTGGTCCTTTGTATTTATCTTGGTTATGGATTAGTATGTGGGTTTAACTTTTATTTCTAAAAATAAATATTACCATCTTATTATGTGCTTATCTCAGAGTTTCTTGAAGCACAGATTCAGAAAAATCCTTTTTATCCCCTCATTTACTCTCAAAACAAGGATATTTCAAACTTAGGGCAAATATCCTTTAAAATGCTTTGAGATAAAAGTATTGAAAGCCAATTCCTCAAATATCCAAGAAAAACAAATCAGCTCAATCCTCCAAAACATATTTGAAAAGGTTTTTATGCATACAAGCGTTATCAAAATAGAGGTGCTGCCAAACTCTTTTTATTTCAGTTCATAAACAGCATGACATCTGAGTTTGGCATTCTGACGTGCCTGTGGTCTTTTGCCCTTTCTAATGACCGTACAAGAAACCACAGGTCATCTCGTTAATAAAAATAAAAAAAATACTTGGATATCGTAAAAAAAGGCCTCGAATTATGTACGGCTCTGCTGAGACTAGCTAATAAATAGATGAGAATGATTTGTGACTAGTGTATCAATTGCCTGTAAATGAGAGGGTGTATTTGAGGTTATTTGAACACAAATGGTTCTCGGGAGGAGCTTTTAGTTCACTTTGGTCTGAAACATAATCTCATTTGTATTGGGGGGGGGTGTTGGCTAGTTTGAACTGCAGTCTCCAGTGTCACCAACGAGAGGCTCTCATATTTATTTTCAAAATATAAAAGCCAAACTCATTTGTTACACTGTATAGGACTGCTGATGTTTTCCTTACTCTTTCACTAGCTTACTTTTAGTTCTAGAGTTTCAGACTCTCAGCGTTGGAAGGAGTCTGAAAGCTTTTCCAGTCCAATGGCCTATCGGATGCATGAATGGCCTTTATGTAATTATGCCAACTTGTCTAGTTGCCTGGACTTGAATACAACTTGAATACAACAGGAAGCTCATTCCCACCTGTTTGTAGCATCCAATTAGAAGGACCTTTTAAAAAACTGAAACACAAACTGTCTAACGGCCTATTCTACTCCTTAGCTCTGTATAGATGTTGTATTTTCATGTTTGTTATTATTAGTTTATTTTTAGTGTATATTTATTACTTTATATTATTTATTTTTGTTTAGATCTGTGTAGATGTTGTATTTTATTGTGTAATAAAAGCAGATGCACCTCAGGACAGCCCTTCAAAGAAAAATGGCCATGAAGTCTTTCTTCATGTCTTCAGCCTAAACAGTCTCAATTCTATTATTCTATCTGATCTACCATATTTGGTAAACTTTTTTCACATATTCAGTTTTTCAAGGTTTTCCTTTGAAGTGTCCTTACTATTAAATATAATACTTGAAAGGAGATTTTGCCTTCACCAAGTTGCAAGGTTCCATCACTTCCTTAAGTCGCAGATACCATACTTCTGTTAAGTCAACCAGAAGTCAGAGTCTCTTTGGAAACCGTGTCACCGCACTGATTCTTAGAGAGCCTATAACATCAGTGCAAGGAGACTAAAATTGGGTATCTACTGTGTACTAGGACCTCTGCCAGCTATTTAAGGGCTGGGATTTTTGCCACATTGATCTGATCCCAAAGTCTTCGAAAAACATTGCTTTGTGCCTCCTTTGAATGGCTTCCCATAGCCTAGGTTCCATTTTCTGTCATTCAAACTCTCTGCAAGGTCAGTCTCCTATTTCGCCACCAATCCAGTCTGCCCTTATTCTTCCGGGTTAAGAATCCTTCACCGTCTGTGAAGAGACGGTGGTTGAATGAGGAAGGAGAGAGATGGGTGTGGGAGTGAGTTGGACAGGAAGTAGAATGATGTTAGGGTGAAGAAATCTACGGGGAATGTCAGGGTGTGGGCCCTGGTCCTTCCCTTCCACTGGTTGTTTGGAAGGGACTTGTCTTCTCCAAGGGCTGTTTCCTGTAATTGAGAAACAGTTTGGGGAGGGTCTTGTTGGGGGAAAGACAGAGTTTTTGTCTTAAGGGACAGAGTTTTTGGGCTGAGTAAACTATGAGCTGCCTACATGTTATCCTTGAATTTCTAAAATGATTTGTCCAGCTCCCTTTTGCAGGAAGAGGTGAATGCCTTCTTAGGGTAACTGAGAAGTAACCCACTAAGCCCGTTAAGTGGGCTCTCCCCAAAGTCTGTAGTGCTTGTGTCAATTTACTTATGCACAGGCCTGGGTGGAGGCTCACGAGTCTTTGGAATAGACGAAGAATTTCTGGGTGCCCTGTGACATTTGCCTTTTGCACCCCCAAATATATATATTTACCTCTTGGAGTATGTATTCTGCCTTGGTAACTACGTTGTAGGCTTCTGGAGGCCAAGCACAGGCTGTTCTTTTTTGAGTTCCCTATCACTTTGCCCACAGTACTTTTTCAATACACGTTAGTCCTGATCTTTGGCCCCATTTACCACCAGCAACTGCTTCTCTACGCTTCTTTCCTTAATGAAGAGGCCCGCATGCTTATAGCTGCTGGTATGAATTAGCTACTCCAAAGATAGCTACCTATTTTGATTGCTGGACTATTTTGTTTACCTTGGAAAAGAAATAGAAGAAAAAAGTCTTCTCTGATCTTTACTTTTTCTGAAGAGGGAGCAATAATTTTTTATTATGTTGGAAGGCGAGATTGCCACTCAGCACAGGCTGCTGGATTCATTCCCTACTAGGCTGGGGAAATTCAAGAAATTTTGGCAAGGGCAGTCATGCCAACTGTTTGTTTACCTAGATATTTATATGCCTATAAACCTAGGCTGGATTTGCATTTTCCTAAGTAACTTCAAAGCAATTAGTAACAGAAGTGAACTGACTTACAAAATGGACGCCCAGGAAGTCGCCTAGAACAGAACTCTGTAGACAGTGTTGGAAGGTGGTCCCTGCCCTCTGTCCGAAGCCTATTCCAGGGTGAACTCAGGGCACGCCAGTGTTCCCTATGTCACAGCTTTTCTCTAGTTATCTAGGTTCTTTTTTTGAAGATGAAAGATGTTTATTTCCTGAATGAGGAGATGCTGGAATTCAACATCAAAACTGCATCCTGTATTATATTTAAATTAAATATTAAAGCAGCTCCAAAATATGGCAGCTAAGGAAGGCTTTCCAACTGGTCCCAATTGTTTTGTCTCTACTTTCTCTCCTAATACCCCACCCCAACCAATCACAGCCCCACTGGCCCCAAACATGCCTTTACCCAGGCCATACCCTGAGTAAATCCCTACTCTTTCTTCCTGGCCCAGTTCACTTATTATCTCTCTTGTGAATCCTTCTTTGATTCCCCAGACACTCCGCTTCCTGGTATCACTAGGCGTTGTTTGTTTCTCGATTAAAGAACTTATCATATTAAATTGCAAATCCTTGGAGTACTTGTCTGTTTCTCATGTATTATATCTTTGTGTTCCTTGGACTTAGCAAACGTAGTTACTTAGAGTCCATATCAGTCTCTGCAGTTCTGCTTGCCTTCCAGCCTTGTGCTATAGACTCTCATGGGCCAGAGCCTGTCCTGAATCTTGATCCAGTTGAGTGGGCTATTTCTAGATCCCCTTCTCCAGGTCTGCTCTTGTGGAGTTAGCGCCGCTCTAAAGAGGCCTTTGACTTTTGCCCTGCCTGGTTCACTGGTTGTGGTCTCTCATCTGGTAGATTTGGTCCTCTTAATTCAGGCTCAAGCTCCCCGTGCTCCTTGGAATATGCACATTGAATTGCTGGTCATCCCCTTTGGAGGCCTACCCTCCAACCAGCTGGGCGCCCCTATTCTAATCCTACCTCATTCTGGCTCCCTTCCTCTCCTACCAGCAGGTACAATCATGGGCTCAGTGTGACCCTTGATTGAGTCCATTCATTCACTCATTCAGTCACCAGCTATCTACTGAGTAATGACTATGTTCAGGCATTATGCCAGGTGCTGGGTTGCAATAGTGAATGAGACAGTCTGTTTTTCCTCTAGGAGTATATGGGCTACACTGTGCATGAGAGAAAATGACTCTTTTTTTTTATTTTTAAAATAAAAAAATTATTGTTTTAATTAAAATAATTTTAAATTGAAGTATAGTTGATTTACAATTTTGTGGAAGTTTTAGGTGTACAGCACAGTGATTCAGTTTTATATATATATATATATATATATATATATATACACACACACATATGTATGTGTGTATATATATATATATATATATATATATATATACACACATATGTATGTGTATATATATATATACATTCCTTTTCACAGTCTTTTCCATTATAGGTCATTACAACATCTTGAGTTTAGTTCCCTGTGCTACAGTAGGTCCTTGTTGGTTATCTATTTTTTTTTTTTTTCTGTGGTACGTGGGCCTCTCACTGCCGTGGCCTCTCCCACCACGGAGCACAGGCTCCGGACGCGCAGGCCCAGCGGCCACGGCTCACGGGCCCAGCCACTCCGCGGCATGTGGGATCTTCCTGGACCGGGGCATGAACCCGTGTCCCCTGCATCGGCAGGCGGACTCCCAACCACTGCACCACCAGGGAAGCCCCTCTTTTCTTTCTTTAAATATTGTGATTCTCCATCCTGGAAACCAACACAAATCGAATCCTAATCATAGTTAATAGAGAGAAGCATCAGCTGGGCCTCACTGTTACACACCAGGTGATCAAGGGTGTGGAGTGTACATCCTAGGAGAGTAGTTGCCAACCTGAGAAATGGCCCCCAGTTAGAAGGCACCAGAAATTGATACAAAATGAGAGGAAAGGAAGAAAACAATCATGGTTCCTGGGAAGGACCATGGACAGACTAGGCTCATAGCCATATCTAGACCTTGCTCACGTTGGTTTCTCTTTAGGGGAGGGCCCCTTCCCACTTCTTACCTGTTCTTATCATTTTTCAAATCACCTGTTGGGTTTTATGGCCTCCATGAAGCCCTTGTGACTCTTCCTGGATTCACCCCTTCTTCTCCTCTCTGAAATCCC
Source organism: Tursiops truncatus (assembly GCF_011762595.2). Lineage (NCBI taxonomy): Eukaryota > Metazoa > Chordata > Mammalia > Artiodactyla > Delphinidae > Tursiops > Tursiops truncatus. The sequence goes on from NC_047047.1 coordinate 30,970,206, forward strand.
ATAGCATTTATACACCTGGCTTCCACAATCTTGGTCTTTGTTACATGCTCTTTTATGTGCTTGTTGGACTCATTTCCCAAGCTGGATTTTAAGCTCCTTAGGGACAGCGACTTGTAAAATGTAAATGGAGCACTGGAGACACAGGAGGAGTTTGAGAAATACTTGTTGAATGATTCTCTGATTTTTGTACACCTTGGGTGGGAAATTATAGAATTTTAAGGTACTTATCCAGAAGAAGACAACCTTTCATGAAAAGTTCCTTAAGGTCCTAAATTTACTTGCTTTGTTCTCAAAAGGACAAACTTCTTTTTTCTGTTTCCCTTAGAGCAGCACCATATTAGTGACTTTCTCAACCTATTGCTAGAGTTGGAGAAGAAAAAGGAGTCCAGTGAAGACTCTAGACGTGGGAAGTGTTTAATATGCTGGAAAGAGAGGGCTTTGGATGTTTGACCATTTTCTATAGTCATGGAGCTCAACAAAGTTTACCATTAGTATAGGAATCTTTTAGCTCTTGGATGGAAAAATCTCTTTCCTGTAAAACTTCATGGAATTTCTGCTCCTGGCAGAGGCAACAGTTATTCATTGCAGATCTTGGACACGGTTGTCCAAATGGGCACCAAATAAAGCAAGAAAAAAAGAGTCTCAATTACATATTTTAAAATTATTTTTGGTTCCAGGTGATGGACTGGGCAGGCTGAGACTGGTACTGACAAGTCTAACCCTTTACTCAGACCCAGGGGATAGTTTTTGATCTAAAAACCTTGTCCTCCAAACAGGCTGCCCAGGAAACAAAGGCAAGTCCAAGACCTTACTTCATATTCTGGATTACCACACACTCCACCTGCATCTCCATTTTGCCCAGTGATGGCTTTAGTCTTTTTAATTTGAGCTTCTGTGTAGGACCTGTTGGAGATTGGGATTGAATATTTGAATATAGGTCCTCTTCTCTGGATGGTTTTGGCTTGTCTGCCCCCTTTCAATCACCTGGGCTTGGTCGAGTGACAAACATGTACTCATAGGAATACATCTTGGGTCAGAAAAATCCTTTTGTTATAAGGGACTCTGAAGTGAGAAGCGGACTCTCTGGGAAGAATCTCCAATTAGGTCAGTAATTTTGACTAAGCTTCCACTATAATAACAATTAACATTTATTGAGCACTTACTACTGGTCAGGCCTTCCGCCAAGCACTCTACATAATCATTTCATTTAATACTCACAATACTGCTAAGACATGTAAATTATTATTTTTCTAATTTTACAGATTAGGAAATCGAGGCACCTAGGAGCTAAATAACTCGGTCTAAGTTGCAAAACTGGTCGACAGCAAAACTGATCTCCCAAATCCCCCTCTGCCTCAAATCTCCCCTTTCAGTCTTCTTCCTGTCAACTGAGGGCAACTCCATCCTTTCAATTACTTAGGCCAAAGCCCTTGGGGTCATTTTTAAAAAAATTTTTTTATCAAAGTATAGTTGATTTACAATGTTGTGTTAGTTTCTGGTGTACAGCACAGTGATTCAGTATCATATCTATCTATCTATCTTCTTTTTCATATTCTTTTCCATTATGATTTATTATAGGATATTGAATTTAGTTCCCTGCACTATACAGTAGGACCTTGTTATTTATCTATTTTATATAAAGTAGTTTGTATCTGCTAATCCCAAACTCCTAATTTACCCCTCCCACACCCTTTCCCCTTTGGTAACCATAAATTTGTTTTCTATGTCTGTGAGTCTGTTTCTGTTTTGTAAGTAAATTCACTTGTACCAGATTTTAGATTCCACATATAAGTGATATCATATGGTATCTGTCTTTTTCTTTCTGACTTCCTTCACTTAGTATGATAATCTCTAGGTCCATCCATGTTGCTGCAAATGGTATTACTTCATTCTTTTTACAGCTGAGTAATATTCCATTGTGTATATATATATATATATATATATATATATATATATCACTTCTTCTTTATCCATTCATCTCTTGATGGACATTTAGGTTGCTTCCATGTCTTGACTATTGTAAATAGTGCTGCGCTGAACATTGGGGTGCATGTATCTTTTCAAAGTATGGTTTTCTCCAGGTATATACCCGGGAGTGGGATTGCTGGATCATATGGCGACTCTATTTTTAGTTCTTTACGGAATCTCCATACTGTTTTCCATAGTGGCTGCACCTTGGGGCCATTCTTGATTCCTCTCCTCTCAAGCCCTATGTCTAATGCTTTGGGAAATAAGTTAGCTTTGCCTTTAAGACACATCTGAGTCTGACCTCTTCTCTCATTGCCACTGCTCCCTTCTGAGTCAAGCCACCATCATCACTTTTGCCTGAAATATTGCCGTAACCCTGCTAACTAGTCATGGTTCTTCCATCCTTGTCTTCCCACGGGCTGCTCCAGCAGCCGAGTGATCTTTCAAGTGTAAGTCAGATTGCGTTGTGCCTCTGCAAAGGCTGAAGTTCTCATAAGACCCTCCACTCTCCATCCCCATAACCTCACCGCCTACTGCTCGCCTCACTCACTCTCTTCCAGTGACTGACCACTTTCTTACTTGTACACACCAGGCGACCCTGGTTTGTGTGCTCTGAGCACTGGGGCTCAGTGTTTGGCGTGTTCTTTCCCCAGGTGCCTCACAGTTAACTTCAAAGTCTCTATTCAGATGCCACCTTCTCAATGTATCTCTATTTAAAATTTGAACTCACTCACTCAAGCAGTACCTCTTACTCTGCTCTATTTTTTCTATAGCCTATATTATTTCTTAACATAGTGTGCGATTCATTTGTTACATCCATTGTTCACCGTCTGCCTTCTCTCCCCGCATCCCTGCGAGATAAGAGATTTTTGTCTTGTTGTGTCCTGATGTATCCCGAGCACCCAGGGCAGTGCCTATCTGGCACATTGTCCATAATCAGTGAATACTTGTTGAATAAATGAGTGAATGGACCTGGATCTCAAATCTTAGGGTGCTTATAATTTTGTTGTAGACACGCAGCATTCTCAAGCGACAGGGCAATAATGCAGAAGACGTTATGAGGTGGTACCAGTCAAGGGTCAGTTGAACAGAAAACCTAGTGACTTGCACTCAGATGAAGGAGATGGGAGACGTAAGTGCAGGTTGGAGTGAGCCGGGAAGACATAAGAGGGACTTTACCAGGAGTTCTTTTCCTTTTGGGGTACATTAGTGGGGACACCCTTTCTTCTTGGTTTAGAGGTCCAGAACTTAAATTTGCAGTCCTGCTTCTGCCACACCACACGCTTGGCCCCAAGATATTTCCCCTTCCCACCTCCCTGCCCTCACGGCCTCGGGGCATAGCTGTTTCTCTGGTCTGGTCAGACATAATGAGAAATACAGGCCCAAACTGTTGGATCATTCAAAAGCAGGGAGGAATCTGGAATGGAGTTATTAGATTTGGGGTATTTTAATCATTTCCTGCAGGTTGGCAGTTTCCAAAAGGGTCAATTTCTAAAAGAGTCAGGCAGGGTACGCTTGGAGAAAGTTCACTGCTCTTGAATCCAGTTTTCATATTTGGTCTCCAGATTTGACATTCCACTGAGGCATGCCTGAGACACAGACATTTCTCAGTGGTGACATGTCTCTGTGACAACCCTAGTCTCTTACTTTGGTCCAGTAAAACTTTTCCATTGTCTGTACCCATTGCACTGGCTTACCCTGCTTTCAAGAAAACTGGTTGGTTCCTAACATAGGATGGAAAGTGTGTGTGTGTGTGTGTGTGTGTGTGTGTGTGTGTGTGTGTGTGTAGGGGAAGGCAGGGGAGCTGGGAGGGTGTGCTGTCCATTGTGATGCCTGGTCTCCTGCTCATCTGTGAGACAACTCATTTTTCCCTTGTCTGGCTCCAGTGCCTGTCTGCTGTCTCTCGTCCACCTGGATGGTGGTAAGGACACAAACCCCAGTCACCGAGGGGTTCTAACGACATGCCCTCCAAAGGCCAGCCAGGAAGTGACCATGGTATCTGCCAAGCTGACCATCCGGCCAAAACACATTTGTCTCTAGAGTGAGCTCATGGGAAAAGCGCACTTTGTTATAGAAACTGAATATTCAGACAAAGATTCTTTCAGAAATGTTCATATTAGGGGTTGAGACCTGTATATGAGCTAACCAAGTCCCGACTGCCCTCTGACGGGCTGGGCTCCAAGACACTGACCGTGGGAGCAACTACACAGGCTGAAGGGTTCCCAGCCATGGCTGCACAAAAGACCCTCCCAAGGGGGCCCTGAATCCACCAAAGCTGGGGCCCACTCCAGAGACTGTTTCAATTGGTCTGGCATGAGGTCAGGGCATCCATATTTTTTAAAAGCTCTCCAGGTGATCTTATGTGTAGTCAGAGATCAATGTTACCTGCCACAAAGGATCCAGAGACGGGGCATCTGAGGAGCTGGTAGAGGATACAGTCCACACTCTGCCTCACAACCCCTATGTCATAGGGCCCCTCCCTGCTTCTTTCCTATTTCATGAATTTTCCATTTTCTCCTGGATTATTTCCACAATCATATCAACAAGCTGCAATTTCTTCCATTCTGAATAAAAGCCTCTCTTTATACTCCACTTCTTCTTCAGTTATTGCCCCATTTTCTTCTTCCTTTTAGAGGAAAAACTCCCTAAGATGTGTTTCCTATGTATACCGTCCAATTTTTTCTATGCATTTTCTCCCAGACCCAGTCCATCCAGGCATCCCCACTCAATACTGCACAGACCCTGGTCCCAGCTTGCCATCTGGTTGTGAAAGTGCATCCAGGTCTCACCCTCAGTAACAGAAATGGGGAACCCGGGGAAGTACAGGCATTCTTCATACACTCGTGATACGTGTACAGCCCCCGATGCAGCCCACGGCTGGCCTAGCAGTGCCAGGGTCAAAGTTCAATGAACAGAAGGCAGAACTGATAAAAGAAACTTGCCAGGGAGACGGTAATGCCAATGAAGTTCTCAGTAAAGGGAAAGGTGATGACTTACACAGTGTGTGGTGGTGATGATGACAGAACTGGAGATGAAGGAGAGGCCGTCATTCATGCTGACCTGAAGCGCGGCTTTCCTGCAATGACATGGGAACCAAGGATACTCAGCATGTGGGCAAGGAGCAAGGGGCCGAGAGCAGGACACACAGGTCCCCCGAGGGCTCTGCTCTGAACTACCCATGGGACTGTAGTCTCTTCCTCTGGCGGCCTGAGCTGTCTCATTTGTAAAATGTGGAGGATGGTCTCCAGGGCCCATCCACCTCTAACATTCTAGAGAGATGTCTGGATACACCTGGCTGGTGTATCAAGGCAGCGTATCCAGCCCTTCTTACGTTGTGGAGAATTGCATTGAATGGGCAGAGCCTGCTCCCATTTAATTTACTAGTCCCATTGTAGTACGAAGAAGTATTCTTAAAAGATGGTTCAAATCAGTGGGGGATAAACTGGTCAAGCTAGAAACTCTATTGTTATCTGGACTCTCAGTGAGCAGATTCTGATGGCCGTGGTTTTGTTGCTACCCAGCCAACTCACAGAGGTACAGCAGTAAATGAACTATTTTGCCTTCTATTTCCTCCCATCTATAAGATGCTCACTGAAGCGCAAGCTTGCATTCTGCAGCATGGACACGGGGCTAGTTTGTGGAATCAGTGGTATCACAGGTTGAGGTCAGGCAACCAGAGTTGGAAGCTTTGTAATTTGAACAAATGACTGAAAGCAGAATTCAGATGAGCGAGTTTCGCGTTCTTCCTTAAAGCCTCCGTTCTATCTTCAGCCTATTATAGATGTGTTTACAGAGAGGCTAGTTTGTGCTCTTTCACAAACATCGCCTCTCTGTTTCCCCGCATATTTCTTTTCTTGCTCAGGGTGCTAATTCTCTCCCTCCTCTTGAATATTTTGATCTCATCTCATCAGCATTTACTATAACTGCACCACCGCAAGATTTTCTCCATAAATTAGTTCAGGGAACCTCGGGCCGCCTGGCTGAATACATGGTGCTCTGGAGAGACACTGAGGAAGGAACACTGCACGTGGCCTCAGAGGGGTCTGAACGTGGGGTCTTGAACCAGTCGTGGACCCACTTATCCTTTTTGAGCTTCCTTTCTGAGTTTCTTTATCTCTAAGAAAGGATATAATCATCTAGAAGGGCAATTATGATGGCAGGGTGAGGTTATGATATGAGAGTGCTTTGGGAAGCATGAGAGCTTTCTAGAAATGTAGCTGTGATTAAGCCAGACAGACCTTGTTTTGAACCCATACTCTTCCACTTATTGCTGTGTGACCTTCGGGAAAGCTACTTAAATTCTCTCAGCTACAGATTTCACATCTGCAAAACTGGGATGGTGTGTGTCTGGTTCATGGGGCTCTTGGGAGGATAGAGGTACCCTTTGTGAAATGTTTACCCTGGTGTCTGGCTCACTGCAAAGCATCGGCACCATTACCATTATGTGGAGGAGTCTAGAGAAAGGCTCCATAATGACAATGAAGAGAGACTCTTTCTCCTCCTTTTGCCCCCTCTACCTCCTTTCTCCTCCCTGGCTGTGGGGTTTAGCTGCTGGTGGAAACTTACATGCCAACTTCCTTTAAGATAGGCGCTGGACACAGCAAATAAGTATCTTCCACAGTGAAGGGCTTCTCATCTGTAAAAAGGAAGTCACTGGATTAAGAGGAGTGAGGCAAGTTTATAATTTCATATCCAGTGCTTCCTACAGACCATCAACCAAGTCCTGGGAGACACTGGAAAAGCAGTAATGTTTTGAAATATAAACTCATCTTAAGCTGTAAAATCCACTAGAGTGAACTCAAGGTCTTCTGCCTGAATACCACTCGTCTCTGATCCTGTATGTCCAGTGGAGTCAAGCAGTGAGCAAATAGAGGGTGAGTTCTTACCATAGACCAGGCATCCTTGAGGGGAAATGAGAAGGTAATAGACTGATACTTGGGGAGTATCAGGTGTAAGTCTAGTTTGAGAGAGAAGCCATAGTCACGGGAAAAGTTTGCTGACTCAGCTATTGGCTATTGTTTACAATAGCCAAGACCCGGAAGCAACCTAAGTGTCCATCTACAGATGAATGGGTAAAGAAAATAGGGCATATATATGTAGAATGGAATACTATTTAGCCACAAAAAGTGGAAATCTTGCCACTTGTGACAACTTGGGTAGACCTTGATGGCATTATGCTAAGTAAAACAAGTCAGACAGTCAAAGACAAATACCGTATAATCTCACTTATATGTGGAATCTAAAAAAGAAAAAAAACACAACTCATAGATACAGAGAACAGATTGGTAGTTGCCAGGGGCAGGGGCCGGGGGTGGGGTGCGTGAAATGGGTGAGATGGTCAAAAGGTACAAACTTCCAGGTATAAAATAAAGAAGTCATGGGGATGTAATGTACAGCATGATTTGGAAGTTTCTAAGAATGAATCTTAAAAGTTCTTTTCATATGAAAAAAATTATAACTATGTGTGGTGATGGATGTCAACTAGATTTATTGTGATCATTTCTCAATATATACAAATATTGAATCATTATGTTGTACACCTGAGACTAATATAATGTTATACGTCAATTATATCTCAATTAAAAAAAAGTTTGCTGACAGATACAAGTAGCTAAGCCAAAATATGGTCTGGCTTCAGAAGACAGAGTAGCTTCCTTTAGGTGGGTGACACGATGAGGTCACAGGGAATACAAAACATGAACTGCGCTTCAGCGGAGAGATGGGGAAGAGGCATTCTTGGTGGGAGGAATGGCATCAGCAAAGACAGAGCAAACAAAAGGGTTGCCCCGGGGTAGGACGTAAGGAGGATTTGAAAAGATCAGTATAGGAAAATGTGTGCTCCAAGTTCTTCGAGTTAAGACTGAGGGATTTGGACCTAGGCCTATTATTGGCTATGAAAAGAGCTTTGGAGGTTTTTGGAGAAAAACTTGAAGTGATGATTTTGGAAGTTTTAGCAAATGTAGCTGTGAAAGATGGATTAGAGTGGGGGGAATCTGGAGGTGGGGGAGTTCTTTTTCTTATCCTAATGGATGTCCGGGGAAAAGCTTAAGCAGTTTTAATCTTGAACTCCTTCAAAACTTCACTGTGTCCCAGATTCTGGGGCCAGAGGCAGGGCTGAGAAGTTACTATGCTCAGCATATGGTAGTCATTCCTTCATGACTCAACATTTATTGGGTGCATGCTCTGTTCAAAAGATCGTGGTAGGACCTGTAGGTGATATGAAGATGAATAATATGTGTTCCTTTAATCAAGCTGTGAATACAAATACCTAGAAGACAGAAAGAAAGCCTTTCCATATGTAATGGAAGGATGCCATGCTGTTGTTGGTACTTGATATGAAACTGATGTCTCTAATGATATTTGAATGTGGGCCACTAAACACTTGCCTGAGTGGAGATGAGGAAGCCTCATACCCTCCATGCCTGGATTTAAGGACCAGAGCCACATGGGATGGGAGTTGGAGGACACATCTGCGTTCTAAGCACTGTGTCTCCATGGAAGGAGGATGAAGAGGATGGCCAATTACACTCTCCCCTGATGTCTCGGGAGAACTTCAAGTGGTGAAACGTTAGGGAGGTTATTTCAGGTCATTCACTCATTCACTCAACAAATATTTATTCAAGGCCTACTATGAGCTAGAGACACAGGCTTTGAGAAGAGAAACAGTCTCTGCTTTTCATGACACTGCAGGGGAGATAGTTATTAAACACATTCAGTTTTTTTTGAAGAAGTAAAAATATTACTTTGGTATGCGGGCCTCTCACTGTTGGGGCCTCTCCCGTTGCGGAGCACAGGCTCTGGACGTGCAGGCCCAGCAGCCATGGCTCACGGGCCCAGCCGCTCTGCGGCATGTGGGATCTTCCCGGACTGGGGCACGAACCCCTGTCCCCTGCATCAGCAGGCAGACTCTCAACCACTGCGCCACCAGGGAAGCCCCATTTTTTAAATCTTAGTCTTTAGTACAAGACTTTTTTTTTAATTGAAGGAGAGTGGATTTACCATACTATATTAATTTCAGGTGTGTAACATAGTGATTCAATATTTTTATATATTATACTCCATTTAAAGTTATTACAAAATAATGGCTATATTTCCCTGTGCTGTACAACATATCCTTGTTGCTTATTTAAACATATTCATTTTTATTAAAAAACATATTCTCTTGAATGTCTACCATGTGCTAGGCATTGTGCTAGGCCTGGAAGTGAACACAACAAACGAAGCACTGCAGTTTTTTTTTTCGTTTAATGGCCACTAGTTTAGTTATCTATTGGATTTAGGGAATGTGGGCAGGCCTTATGCCCTGGGGACATCAGACATTGAACTTAGCTAATAATAAGTGGCATTTATTTCCTGTTATTCCTTGGGTGTGTAGCCTAAGGAGAAGGGATAATTAGCAGAACAAAATGCAGGCACTCTTAGGCCCTCCAGGCAAATGCCACCCACTACATCAAAACTTCATTTAGAATTCTAATAAGAATGAGTACCCCTGGGCTTCCCTGGTGGCACAGTCGTTGAGAGTCTGCCTGCTGATGCAGGGGACACAGGTTCGTGCCCCTGTCCGGGAAGATCCCACATGTCGCGGTGCGGCTGGGCCCATGAGCCATGGCTGCTGAGCCTGCGCGTCTGGAGCCTGTGCTCCACAACAGGAGAGGCCACAACAGTGAGAGGCCCACGTACCACAAAAAAAAAAAAAAAAAAAAAAAAAAGAACGAGTACCCCTGTTTGAGTCAGGTGAACAGAGAAAATGAGGGAGGGCTTCACATAGGAAATAACATGAATGTTGGGTTTTGATGGGTGAATAGGAGTTCTTGAGGAAGAGAGTTCATGAGGAAAGCACAACAAAGCAGAAAAAAATGCTGTTATTACACAAATTACTATTTAATTAAATTATCATGAGCACAAAGAAGGAAAAGCAGGGGGCTTGCTCTCATATGGGAAGTCAGGAAATATTTCCCTGAGGAAAGGCTCTGTGAGCTGAGACCTAAGGCTGGGTGGAGAGGAGATGGGGTGGGAGAGCACTGGAGCTGCATAGATCCTGGAGCAGGAAGGAGCCCAGGTCTTCCGGGAGCTAACAGAAGGCTGACAAGGCTGTTGAATTTCAGTGAGACAGTGGCTCAAAATGAGGCTAGAAAAGGCAGCAGGACCAGATGACCAAGGCCTTGCAGGTCATGGTGGGGCTTTTGGGACTTTTCCTAAATGTAACAGGAAGCTACTGGAGGTTCCCCTCATATTTAGAACGAGCACTGGCAGATTATGGAATGTTGCCAGAATAGTGAGTGTATGTTGAGTACAGTTGTGAAGCTTATGAGGACAGTGGCAGATCTCACAGTGCCTGAACCGAGCGTTATTATCTTCAAGATGTTTTTCCATCTACGATGGCAATAACGACAGTGAGACTAGCTGGGGCATGTGTGTCGGTGCTCTCAAGGACATCATACACATCACGTCATCTAGTGGAACCTTCTAGCAGTGCTATCAGGGAAGGATGTCATTCCCTTCATTTAACAGACGTAGGTGGAGACACTTGCCCAGCGTTACACAGGGGAGCTTGGGTCAGCACCCGGGCAGTCTGGCTGCCACCTCTTGATGACAGGCATGCTTGATCTCCTCTCACTACAACCTTACGAACCAAGGCAAGGCAGGGCTCACTGGGCTCATTTTCCAGATGCAAAATGGAGGCTCAGAGAGGCCACAGTAACCCCTGATTGCACAGCGTGTCAGAGGCAAAGCCAGGACTAGAACTGGATTCTCCAGTATTCTCACCAAGAGCCTCCCTGTTCCAGGAAAGGCTCGTATTAGAGGATAAACCAAACTCGGGACAGGCGTGGCTGATGACAACCTATATTTACTTTCTCTTGGTGCTGCAAATGCTCTAGTAATACTTGGGAGTGCAGATCCCTGCCCACGGAGCCCGCCCACGGAGTCACAGGCCGGCCACGGCGCGGCCACAGGAGGCCTCGTGACTCCTGACTGCATTCTGCGGGCGGAGCTGAAGGGGGCGCGCCGCAGCCACGCAGCGGGGCCCAGGCTCCCTCCCGGGCTCTCTCTCTGAGCAGCTCCTCTCCTCCCTACATCGCAACAGGAAAGGGAGGGAGAGCCCGAGGTTGGCTCGGTTAGCCTAGGTCAGGTGGACCGCTTCTCACTTGCCCCCTCCTTTCATTTTCCTTTCCTGCCTGGGAGAGCAGCTATTTCTGGAGCAGAGCAGACGAGACCCTCGCTGGGAGGACGGAGGAGACGCGGCCGAGGCCGTAGCACCAGCTCGACACGGCCTCCCATCAGTTCCTCAGCCTCCCGGGCTGTGGGCCTGCTCTGGGGAGCTGGCATTTTCGGGTCTGAGAGGGACTGTTTGGTTTGGAGCGTGTTCCACTTTACCACAAAAATGAGTGACTTTTTTCCCCCTCTTTCTCTCTAAACAAAGGAGGGCCATTTGGTTTCCATAACTTTCATCATCTGACTCTTTCCTGGAACGTCCACTTGGGAAGCAGGGCCCAAAGCCTTCCTCCTCGGCTGGGCCACGTTTGGCTCGGGGGCCATGCCAACCTCATGGCCACCTCTGCCAAAGCCAGTGGTGTGGTGACATTTATGGGGTCGTCATCGTCTGGAGGGCCTCAGTCCTCTGTCCACCGGTGGCCATTACACTGCTCGTTAGCACTGGGTGGGCGAGGAAAATGGACGCCGGGAGCTGGGAGGAAATTAGGGAGGGGCGGGAGTTCGAAACTAGACCTTCAGGGAATTTTTAGATGATCTATAAATATCAATTTCCTTGCCTTTTGCCAAAGGTAGTTCCGAATTCAGTGTATACCTACGACATAGGTGAATCCAAAGCATCTGTCTTAGAAGAGTCTGATAATCGAACACAGCTTGATTTAAATCAGGATCTGGGGATCAACGAGTGTCCTTACACCAAAACACCAGACACCCAGGCTTGGGATCTCAGCATCCCTGAGGATGAGGACAAGGGGCACAGGGCCCGGTAGACTCCAGAGTCAAACAGATGCAGGTTCATATCCCAGGTCCTCTTACTAGTGTGTGACTGGGGACAAGTTCCTCGGCTGTGGACGTGATGCTATCATTGTGCGGGGTGGTGTGGGGAGTGAGAGAAAGTGCGTGGAAGTATGTTACTGGGCACTTAATGAACATTTAGTAAACGTTACTACACATTAGTACACGGGTATCCAAGCCTTTGAAACAGACAGTGAATGTGTGGTTTAAAATCAGAGGAACTGAAAATTAAACATTTCAAAATGTCTAATTGCTTGATTACATTGTTCTGTCAAACATCTTTTTAGGCATTAGTGATAGGGATAGAACAGAATTAAATAGTTAGTTAGAAATCCCAGTAGGGTATTGAAGATAGAAAGGGAATTTTAAGGGAGCCTGGGAGACTGTTGTAAGCTACTGACCACTCAAGAAAAGAATCCAGTAACCTAGCAACAATCTACACTATCTTGAAGGAAGACCAGGCACATTCAAGCCACAAACCCTGAAAGTTAAAACACAAGACAATAGATATGGAGTCTGAATCTTGTTACGGGAAGTCAAGCGGTTAATGGTCTTTGAAGAGTAGCATTTTTGCATGTGGCCAAGAAAGGCTGAAAGGGGAAAGAAACTAGGTGAAAGGGGACATTATACGGAAACCTGAAATGAATTACCATATTTTAGTATATGTCACCACCCTTTTGCTAATATACATATGATTTAAATAGCTCCATAACAGTTCTGGTTAAACCATATAGAGTAAGGAGGTACTAATGATGTAAATAAGGAAGGTTTTTTGCGGTACACGGGCCTCTCACTGTTGTGGCCTCTCCTGTTGCGGAGCGCAGGCTCTGGACGCGCAGGCTCAGCGGCCATGGCTCACGGGCCCAGCCGCTCCGCGGCATGTGGGATCTTCCCGGACGGGGACAAGAACCCGTGTCCCCTGCATCGGCAGGCGGACTCTCAACCACTGCGCCACCAGGGAAGCCCCCCACTACTTCTTTGATTATAAAAATGTAGCCCTCTTTGTTCTCAGGGCTGCACTCCCTTGCCTGCCCACCTGTGTCTCTCACAAGCCCCCAGTGCTAATAAACTCACTCTTTGCCTGCCACTTTGCCTCACGCTGAATTCTTTCTGCGACGAGACAAAAGAACCTCAGCTTCAGTAAGTCCTGACGCCAGGTGAGCAGTTTCAATTAAAAGACAGTGGGTTCAAGTCACCTCCTAAGTCAGGGATTGTGGGTTCAAATCCCAGTCTGAGTTTTGGCTGGGTTTGAGCCCCATCCAAGAAGGAGTGTGCTCTCATTAGGAATTCCTGGGAACATGAAATGTTTTAGTGAATGTGTGTGTGTACATATGTACATACACACAGGCTATTATATCTACACGTACACACACATACATCTATATCTACACATACATCTATATGTATCTGTATTTATTCTATACTGATTTTGTGTAACACTATATACCCATGGTCTCATCTGACATTATTATTATTAATTTACAATTTGGGAAACTGAGGCTCAGAGAAGTTGGTTAATTGAGTTAGTGTTGCACACTAATAAAAGAGCTGGAAATCGAGCCCAGGTTTTGTTGAAATGACTTGCCCATGGTCAACCCAGCTAGTTTTTTTTTTACAGATACAATTTAAACTAGTTAGCCATTTTATATTGTCATAGTCTCACAGCTAGTTTTATGATGCAGCTTGAAGTATACCAGGAGCTGAGTCTGGCAGTTTCGGAGGCAAACGATCAAGATTCTCCACGGGTGAGGTTGGATAGCAGTAGGAGGCTTGTTTTCCACGAGAGGCAACCAGGGTTGAGAAGCTCTGTGATAAGGTTCCGCTGTCTTCAGAGAGACCCTGACCTACTGTAATGAGCCCATGTTCCAGAACCATACATGCAAATGTGTACATTCCCAGGTTTTGATCTTGGATCAATGTAATTCTTTTCAGACTGGTGAAGAAGTTCCAGAATTCTTCCCTGCAGTTCATAACTGTCTAATGGATTTGGGATAAAACCAGGATTAAAATTTATTAGCTAATTCAAACACCAATCACAGTGGATTCTTTCACAGGGCTGATTAAATAACTGAAATCCTTTCCAAGTCTTGGCAGTCCTTTCTTGATATAAATATTTATTTCTGGCCAAAAGGACAAGAAAAATAACCCTTAGTCTTATCTAAGGGAGCTTGTTGAAACCCTCCCAAAGCTGATGTAAGCTCCAAAGAAGAGTTTACATTCCTACTGTGACAAAATAGTGGAGGTTAGGGACTGAATGAGCTCACCCTGCCCTTTCTCCACATCTCCCCTGGGTCTAGGGAGATTTTTGGGGCACCCCTGAGCCAAGTATAACTGTTCAGCACCAAATTATCAGCTAGTTGGGGAATGTGTCCCTGAATTAAGACAGAACAGACAAGCTAGAGTTAGAATGAATGTTTCTACCTTTTCACCGACTTGAAGAGTAACCAGCTTTTTAAAAAGTTCGACTTTTAAGATACTGTGCAGAAACCTGAAATAAAGTGGTACTCAGTGGGACTCCAAGTTGATGAAATTCAAGTTGGCTTGAGCTTTCTGGGGTCCTAGCCAGAAAGGAGGTGGTCGATTACTCTATGGGGACTCCTGCAATGAAAATTCACAAACATGGGGGTCTTACTGCAAAGCTAAGTGGGACCCCATGGCTTAGAGTAGAAAGAAGCTAACATTTATCAGGCATGTCCTATGTGTCAGCCCCTAGGCTGGAAGGTTTTCATAGATGGCTGAGATCACAAGCCCAAGGATTCTTTTGCTAGAAGACCTTAAACTCTACGTAAGGGGACCAAGCAGAGGTTTTGAAGGTGCAGAGGGTGGCTTCTACTTGGAAAGGCTGAACAGTGGTTCTGAGGTCAGAGCAGTGAGAAACAAGAGTCGGCACAGAATGGGAAGAGCCGGTAGTGAAGCACAGGTGGGTGAGGCCAAGTTGGGAACAATCCTCAGAACATACACGTCCGCTGTAACGCCCTCTCAGGCCCAGCTGAAGCCAGAGGGGTGCCTTTAATATGGCGGAACCAAGCTGGCCACCATCGTTTTCCTCAGACACGACCCACACCTATCTATCCATTCGCTAGCCTGGAGTTGTTGCAAGGTTTCCTTGGAAGCCCTCACTGGCTAGTTGCTATGCTATCAGGTGATGAGCTTGGTCAGCAGGCTCCAGGTAAGTTCCCTGGGCTATACATGATTATTTCCCCAGCTCCTGTGTGTGTAGGTGTCCAGGATAGCCTTTTAGTTTCCCTCCATGTTCTCTGGGGCAGATTAGAGTAGGAACCATGAGCACATTAAGAGCCTGGGCCCTGGAGTCCCATCACAGCTTGCTACCTACTGGCTGTGTAACCCTCCCCATATCCCAGAGTTCTCACCTATAAGACGGAATAATACTCATTTCATACTCAGCTCATTTAATGAGATGATATGATTAAATGCTCAACACTTAATAAGCGCTCGACAAACGTCAACTATTACTGCTAAAGTGGGGGTACTTCTGGGCTCATTGCCTGAGGCACCTGTAAACCACGAGATGTGAAGGTGTGTACAAACTGAGTAGGTCTTGCAGAACTTATCTACTGGGTTGTGTCAGGGCTACGTGATGTAGGCGTGACAAGAAGAGAGTCATCTATCCTAATAGGATCTCTGGGCATGTATGTCACGCAGTGATCCTCAAATGGGGGCAGTTTTGTCCTTCAGGGGATAACAGGCAATGTTCGAGACAGTTTTGGTTGTCAAACTGGGGGAGGAGGGCTACTGGCATCTAGTGAGTAGAGATCAGGGATGACACCAAGTATCTTACAACGCACAAGGCATCCCTCTCCCCTTCAACAAAAAATTGTCTGGTCCAAAATGTCGATAGTGCCAAGGTTAGACATCCCGGTATAATGTCTACCATGGCTTTACATCTTTCTTTGGCCCATTGTAGCAAGTTCTGTAGATAGTACTGGGTGGTTCACAGCCCACCCCCGAGAATTCTGGTAGAATGTCCAGAAAAGTTCAGAGGTGTTAAAAGATTATGAGCAGAGGAGAGAGAGGGAGTAACAACTTGAGGGCCGTTGGAAGACGCCTGGCTGGAGTAAGGAAGAGAGTGTTTCTTAGCAAAGTCTTCCATGCAGGCTTTGATGGGTCCAGGTTTGCCTAGTGGTAGGTGGCACCCGAGCCACCCTGCTGGGTGGAGCTTTGCAACTGAAATGGGGGCACTCCAGAAGTGGGACTTAGATCGCTGTTGAGGCTCCAAGCTGACGTGGGTAGGAAGGCTGTAGTCAGAGCACCTCACCTACAAATACCAGTAGAGGACAAAGAGCTGAGTGCAGTCTTAGAAAAAGATAAGTCGGTTAACTTGAGTATTGTGTACACGAGGACCAAGATTACGTCATGGCCCCAGAAGTAAAAGGTGAGGGACCATGCATGCACTTCCAGAGGAGAGCAGGGAGGGGAGCCAGCAGCCCTGCTGGTCTCTGGATTGTCTTTTGCGGGCTTACACATTCCCCAGTCCCGCACAAGGCTGGACCTCTGTGGCTCTGGACCCACCCGCTTTCAGAACTGGTCTTTAGCACAGCTAGTTTGACTTCTCAGGATATAAACTGCTTTCTTCTCATATTTACTGCTATTTTCAGTAATTATAAAAGTAATCCACAGTGAGCGTGAGAAGTCTGAGAAATACAGAGACGTATATCCCTGGTGGTGCAGTAGTTAAGAATCCCCCTGCCAATGCAGGGGACACGGGTTCGAGCCCTGGTCTGGGAAGATCCCACTTGCTGCGGAGCAACTAAGCCCGTGCACCACAACTACGGAGCCCACATGCCACAACTACTGAAGCCCATGAGCCTAGAGCCCGTGCTCTGCAACAAGAGAAGCTACCGCAATGAGAAGCCCGAGCACCGCAACGAAGAGTAGTCCCCACTCGCCGTAACTGGAGAAAGCCCGCATGCAGGAACAAAGACCCAACACAGCCAAAAATAAATAAAGTTTAAAAAAAGAATAGGGCTTCCCTGGTGGCGCAGTGGTTGAGAATCTGCCTGCTAATGCAGGGGACACGGGTTCGAGCCCTGGTCTGGGAGGATCCCACATGCCGCGGAGCAACTAGGCCCGTGAGCCACAACTACTGAGCCTGCGCGTCTGGAGCCTGTGCTCCGCAACAAGAGAGGCCGCCATAGTGAGAGGCCCGCGCACCGCGGTGAAGAGTGGCCCTCGCTTGCCACAACTAGAGAAAACCCTCGCACAGAAACGAAGACGCAACACAGCAAAAATAAATTAATTAATTAATAAACTCCTACCCCCAACATCTTCTTTAAAAAAAAAAAAAAGAATAAAAAGAATGAAAATCCTTGGTAATCCTAACTTCCAGTGATAAACATTGTTAGTGCTATTTCAGAATTTTTTCTATGCATATTATTTTTCACATGATTGGAATCATACTACGCATAATGCTGTGGTATTTGGCATCATCTCTATCCAAAGTTAATAGGGACAGATTTAGGTATTGCAAGAAAACCGAATGAAGATAATGGGGCTCGGGGCTCTTGCAAAATATTTCCTCCTCTCAATAAATCTAGACCAAAAAATTCTTGACTGTTGACATTTACAAAACTTACAAATTATCTTCTAAGCAAAGCATCAACTTTTAAAACATTTGTGAGCTTGAGGTAAGAAAAGCGGTGCCCTTGAGACAGCTGTAATTTGCTAAGAAGAAATATATTTTTTAAAGCTTTGTTTTCACTTGGTTGAAGACAATTCAGGATTCATGCACAAGGTATGCGTCTCCTGACATAAGAAATCTTTCAGCTACGCACAGTTAGGTTTGGAAGGGTTTACCTTTGGAATTGGGATTGAGTGGCAAGTCTACTAAAATGGCTAAAGCCTTCCACAGGATCATGGCCATGAACTATGGCAAACGCTGACCGTTCTTAAAGAACACAGACCTATACAGAATCTTAGAGAAGCGGTGGGAAGGAGACCCCAGGCACACACTTGAGTAACAGTGGACGCCACTAAGTTGCTGTGGTATGCAGATTAGGAGACACCTAATCTTCCTTTCCCTCAGCAACACCCAACATTTCCTCTAAGTGAATGTTGAGCAAATATTTAAAGAATGTCAGTTTGAAGGGGGCATAGGTTATTAGCCTGCCTGGGGTTCCCACGAGTCTGGCCCATCTCTATGTTAACCACTCTTTCTTCCACCATCCTACTGTAGTGACAGAGGAGCAGTATGGCATGAGGAAAGACATCATCACAAAAGTCCAGTCGTCTGGTGCAGAATAGAGGGGGTGCCAACTTCCTCTATCAGGACAACAGGGCTGGGATAACAGCAGTTTCAGGGAAGTCCACAAGCAAATCTCTCCTCCAACAAATGCTTCAAAGAAGACCACTGTGTGCCAGAGTCCACAGGCAGCTCACAATTTTCATTTGGAAGCAACTGCACACTTGGTAGAACAGGGGCAAAGTCAAGTTTGACTGTCTTACCAGGCACTGCTGCAGTTAACTTTGGACTGTGTCAACTTGCCCTTGGAAGAAGCTCTTTTGCCCCTGAATGAAAATCTTTACCAGTTAGATACTTCTGGTGGCAACTTCTCTTTTATCCCCACCCCATCCCAGATTCCTGGGGGTTTTATCTGACCAAGCAAAAGTGCAGTAAATTTCCACTTATCTATATTTTTGTCTGGATCTGAAAGATAGAAGCATGGACTAACACAGTCTTGGCAGGAGCCACTTCAGAAGCAACTGGGTGAGACCCAAACTCCCTCTGAAAGCAGGGGCAAAAGGGAAACATGGGCAGATACATGAAAAGCCTGTGAAGTTTAAGAAAGAAGGACCATTTGGGGAACCAGAAGAGGTGGCTTCCCTGTGATCACACAGTCAGCTGCATATACTGACTTTCTAAAGCCTGGGCTCTTTGTTCCCTGGTCCAGGGCTTTTTTTCTTGAACCCGAGTTTAAGTCTTGACTCTCTAACATGCTCTGTGGCCTTGGGCAAATAGCTAAATCTCTCTGAGCTGAGGTTTCCTGTCTATACTATGAGGGGGAGCAGTGAAAATCAGGGCCTCCAAATCGGCACACATCAGAGTGATGTGGGCCTTCGGAATCAGGGGACCCAGGGACCCGTGGGGATCTGTGTTTAGGAAGCAATGTAGAGAAGCGGGCAAAAGCCTCCGGAGTAGACTGCCTGGGGTCCAAACTGCTTCCACCTCTGGCCATCTGGGTGACCTTGGGCACTTCATTTCTGAGTTTCAGTTCCCTTGTCAGCAAAATGGGGATACAAATAACTCCTCCCTCACTGGACTGCCGTGAGGATGAAATGAACTAGTTCAGGAACAGAACGGGGTAGGTGCTTAGCAATCAGTGGCTGCTGTCACTTGGATGAAGATCCTGGGGGATTCTGATTAAGAATCATGAGACGAGATGCTCCTTTAGATCTCTTCATTCTGAGCTGCACAAAGTGACATCCTATCATCTTCATAAGACATCAACCCCCTACGAATGCATCCAAATTGCACTAAGTACCTTTTTCACCCACAGATGCAACACTCTAACCAGCGAGAAAGGAAACAATAGGCTCTTGTTTGGGAAGTTTGTGTTCTCCTTCCCTCTGCCCTCCTCCCCATCTGCCACCATAGGTGCACTTCAATGATCTCCTTAAGGGGCCCACAGCCCCCGAGGACCAGATGTTTTCTAAGATAAAGTATAGTTTCTGGATAACTGGACAGATTTTTAAAAACAAACACAATGGAAATCGTACATTCGAGTGAGCATTGTCTCTCAGCCCCTTGGGAAGCGAGCCCCTCTTTGGAACTGTTAGAGCTGCTTTCATGACTAATGTTCAGTTTGAAAAAGATATCTTCAAAGGGGGCAACGTTTTATGCTTTGAGAGTGAACCAAAAGTAAACCAGAGCCATGCCTTGTGAATAAGACTGAAGATCCAGCTGAGAAACAAAATTTTGCATCAAAAAAGAAATGTGCCTATAAAACTAGGAAACTGATTTGTCACATGGCCTTTCAATTGAATTTTAGTAAGTTTGTTAAAAATCAGTTTCCTTTGTTTATAGTCGTACCTCATAATTTTCCATGCAACACCAGGATAGTCTAGCATGTTTTTCATTATTGTATTAGGAAAAACATTCATTTCTTATTTACTGTTCGTTAAAACGGATCATTTGTCAGCTCCTAGCCCAGCGTCTCCTTTTTAGCATTCTAATCTCTCTACAAGTGGATTTCCAATTGAAAGTGGATCTTTTCTTGGCATGATACACCGAATACTGGAGTAGGAAAAAGTGCATCCAGAATAAATAAAGTTTGTGTGAAGATTTCCAAGATATTTTCTTGGCCAGGAGTGAGTTCAGGCTGGTGACTGGAGAACCAACCAAATGCTAAACTTAAGATGCGTGCTTGGCCTAAATAATTAACAAGAATTTTAAAGTTAAAATTTAAATAATGGTCGTGGTTTTTTTTTTTTCTTATGACGGAAGGGACATATGATCATAGAAAACCTAGAAAACTTAGATGAACAGAAAGAAGAAAGTAAAAACGAATAGTGGTCTCATTCAGAGGTAACTACTGTTAAAATCTGGTTGTGTGTCTTCCACGTTTCTCTCTCTCTCTGCATATAAATGTATGTGTCTAAAACAGGAATAGCATCAAGGCACTGTTTTGTGACTTATTTTTAACATGTGAAGCAGTATCGTTAACATCTTTCCCACATGAGTAATTATTCATCTTTCCCCCAGTATTAATTATTTAAGGGTAAAGTATAATTTATATAACAAATTAACTACCGCTAAACATTTATGTTACCATTTAAATGTTTCCATTTGTTTACTTTCTTTCCTTCCTCTCCCTCCCTCCCTTCCTTTCTTGCTTCCATCCCAAATTCCTTCCTTCCTCCCTCCTCCCCCCCTCCTCTCTGTCTCCTTTTTTCTTTTTGCCATCATAAGCAATATTACGATGAACATCTTGTAGCTGAGTCTTTGTTAACATTCTCAATCATTTCCTTTTGATGAAGTTGAAATTGAAATTCTGGGTCAAAAAATGTATAAAAGCAGTTGATTCATTTTAAGAATGGCCTTCCTGGGGAGTTCCCTGGTGGTCTAGTGGTTAGGATTTCAGGCTTATCACTGCCGGCGGCGGCGGAGGGGTTGGGCGGTTTGGGTTCAATCCCTGGTTGGGGAACCACGCAGCCAAAAAAAAAAAAAAAAAATTCCAAAAGATTCAATGGTCTCTCTCACCAATGATGAATGAAAACACTTCTTACTCTATATCTTTGCCCATATTGGGAATTGTATTTTTTGTTAATCTTTGCCAGTTTGATAGATTATTTTAATTTGTGTTTCCTTGATTACTTGAGCATTTCCTTGAGCATTTCCCACATGCTTATTTGCCATTATTTTTCTTGTAAATTTCCTTTTCATATCTTTTACCCATGGATGTGCTCACATTTTCTACTGATTTTAACAGCTGTCTACATATTAAAGTTATTGATCCTTTGTTTGTTCTATGTCTTACAAATAATTTAGCATGTTTTCTGTTTCACTTGAGATTTTTTGGAGGGGGGGAGGTTTAAAGAATTAAAAAATATGTACTCAAACCATTCAAATTTTCCTTCATGGTATCTTCTTTCAGTTATGCTTAAAAAGTCTTTCCCCACTGGAAACTTATGTAAATATTTATTTTTGTTTCCTTCTAAAACTTCTATAGTTTCATGTTCACGTTTAAATTTTTCATCTGGAATTTGTTTAGATGTAAGGTGTGAGATTAAAAATTGAACTGAATCATTTTTCTAAGAGGCTAGCCAGTTGTCTCAATACCATTTTTGAATAATCCACTCTTTTCCCACCGATAAGAAAGGTCATTTTATTTTATACTAAATTCACAGAAGTGCTTGGTTCTTTTTATGGACTTCGTTTTTCCTGTTCTGTTTGGTTTGCCTTTTGTGGCACCAGTCATACACTGTTTAAATTACTGCAGCTTTTTTATACATCTTAAAATCGGCTAGGGCAAGTTTCCACATTTTTCTTGGCTATTCTTAAATGTTTATTCTTCCATGTATGCACTTTAGAATTATTTTGTTAACTTCAAAAGTCCCATTGGACTTTTCATTGGGATTGTAGCAAAAGTAAATATTAATTTGAAGACAACCGGTATCTTTGCAATCCTCAATTGCCGCTCCATTGAATAATAGTGATAATGATGATAATAAATTAATATTAGCAGCCAACATCGATCGACCGCTTACTGCATGCTTGGCCCTGTTCTGAGCTCTAATTCTCACACTGAAACATCATAACAGTCCACCACAGAGGTGCTATTACTGCTATGCTCATTTTACAGATAGAGAAATTGAGGCTTGGAGATGTTAAATACTGTAGCTTGCCATGGTCACGAAGCTTTCAGACAGAAACAGGGTTCTTTTCCTGGGTGGTTCCAGGGTACGTTCTATGCCATGAGTCTATACTGCCTCTGTATTGACTTACATTTTCTTCATTTCCCTCACAGAGTTGTGTAATTTTCTTCCTATATGTCTCTACAAATTTCGTTAAATTAGTTCTTTCCAGATGTTATATGTTGCTGCTGTATTTTTTCTGTGACGTTTGGTCATTGCTGGATCCTGGCAAAGCTATTGATTATTATAAGGGAGCTATTTATTTTGAAATCATCCAGTTTAATAACCTTCTTATTAGTGTAGTAGTCTGCTGATTCTCTTTTAGTTTTGCAGGACGACAAAACCATCCTTTTAAAGTAATAACGTTTGGCTCCCGTTTCCTGTACGTATATCTCTCATTAGTTTTCTTGCATTACTGTAATACCCATAGCACTGTCTAATACAGTAGTCACTATCTATAGATGGCTATTGACATTCAAGTTAATTAAAATGAAATGAATTTAAAAATTCAGTTCCTCAACTGCACTAGTCACTCTTCAAGTCCCCAATAAGCCACATGTGGCTTGTGGCTACCCTATTGGCTACATTTTAGAACATTTTCATTATCACAGAAAGTTCTATTGGACAGCACTGCTAAAACTTCCAGATTAATGTTAAATAATAATGGTGAAACGAGTTGTCCTGCTTTTTTCTTCCTAACTGTAAAGTTAATATCTCTATTTAGTGATTTACCATAAAATGATGTTGAGTTTTGAATTTAAATATCTGTATGTATTTTTGTTATTATGTTAAAGAAGTCTTAACCTACTCCTAGTTTTCTAAAAGTATATATTTTAAAAATTTGGAATGGATAATGAACTTTAATGTCTTCTTGGCATCAAAAAATTTTGCTACGTGAGAGGCAAATTCCCCCTCATTCTCTAAAATTATCTTACTTATCCTGGTCCTTTTTAAATATATTGCTGGATTTTGTTTACCAATATTTTATTTATGTTTGTCATCAAAGAAACTGATTTCAAATATTTTCTACTACTAGTGTCTTGTCCAGTTTTTTTAAAAAATCAAGATTATATAATTTTCATAAAATGAATTAAAACCCTTTTTCTCTATTTCTTTTCTCTGGAAGAGTATGTATCAGATATGAGTCATCTGTCCCTTAAAGTCTGGTAAAACTTAGATGAAAAAAATCTGGGTCTGGTGCTTTAGTTGAGGGGTACGATTTTCTCATCTCTCTCTTCCAGTTCATGCATTTCATCTTCATCTGTGTCTAATCACACTCCTTAGTCTATCCATTAAGTTGTATTTCAGTGAATGAACTTCTTCAGCTCTAAAATTTACACTAGGTTCTCTGCAAATGTGCCTTTGTTGAATGTTCTTCCCCTTTGGTCTGTTTGATTTCTTCACACACTTTATTTCATTTTTTAATTGAAATTAGTTGATGTACAATATTATGTTTCAGGTGTACTACACAGTAATTTGACATTTTCATACACTATGAAATGAGCACCGTGATAAATCTAGTATCCATCTGTCCCCACACAAAGTCATTACAATATTATTAATCATATTCCTTCTGCTGTATATTAAATCCCTGTGGCTTATTTATTTTATAACTGGAGGTTTGTATTTCTGAACTCCCTTCACTTATTTCACCCCCCACCCCCCCCCCCCCCAACCTCCCTCCTCTCTGGCAACCACCCATTCTTTTCTCTGCATCTAGAAATCAGTTTTCATTTTGTTTTGGTTGTTTGTTGCTTCTACATCTTGGCTATTGTAAATAATGCTGCAATGAACATTGGCATGCATATATCTTTTCAAATTAATGTTTTCTTCAGGTAAATACTCAGAAGTGAAATTGCTAGATCATATAGCAGTTCTATTTTTAAGTTTTTGAGGAACCTCCATACTGTCTTCCACAGTGGCTACACCAATTTACATTCCCACCAACATTGTACAAGGGTCCCCTTTTCTCCACATCCTTGCCAGCATTTTATCTTTTGATGATAGCCATTCTGACAGGTGTGAGGTAGTAACTCCTTGTGGTTTTGATTTGCTTTCCTCTGATGATTAGTGATGTTCAGCATCTTTTCATGTGCCTGTTGGCCGTCTGTATGCCTTGTTTGGAAATATGTCTATTTAGATTCTCTGCCCATTTTTCAATTGGGCTGTTTATTGTTTTTGATGTTGAGTTGTATGAGCTCTTCATATATTTTGAATATTAATCCCTTATCAGATATATAGTTTACAAATATCTTCTCCCATTCAGTAGGTGGCCTTTCCTTTTGCTGATAGTTTCCTTTGCTGTGTAAGAGCTTTTAGGTTGGTGTATTTGTTTATTTTTGCTTTTGTTTCCCTTGTGTGATGAGACAGATCCAAAAAATTATTGCTAAGACAGATGTCAAAGAGAGTAGTGCCTATGTTTCCTTCTAGTTTTATGGTTTCAGACCTTACATTTAAGCCTTTAATCCATTTTTGAATTTACTTTTGCATATAGTATAAGAAAGTAGTCCAATTGATTCTATTGCATACAGTAGTACAGTTTTCCAAATACCACTTATCAAAGAGGCTGTCTTTTCTCATTGTATATTCTTGCTTGCTTTGTTGTAGATTAATTGACCATATAAGCATGGATTTATTTCTAGGCTCTCTATTCTGTTCCATTGATCTATGTGTTTGTTTTCATGCCAGTACCATATTGTTTTGATTACAGTAACTTTGTGGTATAGCTTGAAATCAAGGAGTGTGACAACTCTAGCTTTGTTCTTCTTTCTCAAGATTGCTTTGGCAATTTGGGCTCTTTTGGGTTTCCATACAAATTTTAGAGTTATTTGTTCTAGTTCTGTGATAAATGCCACTGGCATTTTGATGGGGATTGCACTGAATCTGTAGATTGCCTTGGGTAGTATAGTCATTTTAACAATATTGATTCTTCCAATCCATAAGCACCAAATATCTTTCCATTTATTTTGTCATCTTGAATTTATTTCATCAATCTCTTACAGCTTTCAGAATACAAATCTTTTTCCTCTTTGATCAGATTTATTCCTAGGTATTTTATTCTTTTTGATACAATTGTAAATGTGATTGTTTTCTTAATTTCTCTTTCTGATAGTTAATAATTAGTATTTAGAAATGCAACATATTTCTGTATATTACTTTTGTATTCTACCACCTTACTGAACTTATTTCAGTTCAAATGGTTTTTGGTAGTGTCTCTAGAATTTTCTATGTATGGAACCATATCATGTGCAAACAGTGACAGTTTTACTTCTTCCTTTCCAATTTGGATTCCTTTTATTTCTTTTTCTTTTCTGAGTGTTGTGGCTACGACTTCCAATTCCATGTTGAATAAAAGTGGCAAGAGTGGGATCCTTGTCTTGTTCCTGATCTTACAGGAAATGCTTTCAGCTTTTCATCATTGATTATGATGTTGCCTATGGGTTTGTCATACATGGCCTTTATTATGTTGAGGTATGTTCCTTCTATGCGCATTTTCTGGAGAGTTTTTACCATAAAAGTATGTTGGGTTTTGTCAAAAGCTTTTTCTGAATCTATTGAAATTATCATATGGTTTTTATTCTTCAGTTTGTTAATGTGGTGTATTATGTTGATTGATTTGTGGATACAGAACCATCCTTGTGTTCCTGGGATAAATCGTACTTGATCATGGTGTAGGATCCTTTTAACGTATTGTTCAATTCAGTTTGCTAATATTTTGTTGAGGATTTTTGCATTTATGTTCATCAGTGATATTGACCTGTAATTATTTTTTGTGGTATCTTTGTCTGGTTTTGTTATTAGAGTGATGTTGGCTTTGTAGAATGAGTTCAGGAGAATTCCTCTTCATTTTTTTTTTTTTTTTGGAACAGTTTGAGAAGGATAGATGTTAACTCTTCTTTGAAGTTTGGTAGAATTTCCCTGTGAAATTGTCTGGTCCTAGACTTTCATTTGTTGAAAGTTTTTTAAAGTAACGATTGAATTTCATTACTGGTCATTATTAGCCTGTTCATATTTTCTATTTCTTCCTGATTCAGTCTTGGGAGATTGCACATTTCTAGGAATTTATCCATTTCTTCTAGGTTGTCCATTTTATTGTCATATAATTGTTTGTATTGGGTGGGCCAAAAGGTTTGTTTGATTATTTCCGCAAGATGTCTCTAGTAGCACTTAGTTGTCTTTAACTTCATTCAAAACAGTTTTGTTAGATCGTATGTGACGGCAGTCATATCAGCGTGCATTTAAAAAAAGACTATCAAAATTGGTGAATTTTTGTGTAGCCATTTGAATATTGAAGATGGAAGAAAAAAAGCAACATTTTGGGCATATTATGCTTTATTATTTCAAGAAAGGTAAAAACGCAACTGAAACACAAAAAAAGATTTGTGCAGCATATGGAGAAGGTGCTGTGACTGATCGAACATATCAAAAGTGGTTTGCGAAGTCTCATGCTGGGGATTTCTCACTGGACGATGCTCCACAGTCAGGTAGACCAGTTGAAGTTGATAGTGATCAAATTGAAACAATAATTGAGAACAATCAATGTTATATTACGTGGGAGATAGCCGACATACTCAAAATACCCAGATCAAGTGTTGAAAATCATTTCCATCAGCTTGGTTATTTATGTTAATCACTTTGGTGTTTTTGTCCCACATAAGTTAAGTGGAGAAAAACCTTCTTGACCATATTTCCACATGCGATTCTCTATTGAAACGTAATTAAAACATTCCATTTTAAAAACAAATTGTGATGGGTGTTGAAAAGTGGATACTGTACAACAATGTGGAATGGAAGAGATCGTGGGGCAAGTGAAATAAACCACCACCAACCACACCAAAGGCTGGTCTTCATCCAAAAAAGGTGATGTTGTGTATATGGTGGCATTGAAAAGGAGTCCTCTATTATGAGCTCCTTCCAGAAAACCAAATGATTAATTCCAACAAGTACTGCTCTCAATTAGACCAACTGAAAGTGGCACTCGACGAAAAGTGTCCAGAATTAGTCAAAAGAAAACGCACAATCTTCCATCAGGATAACACAGGACCGCATGTTTCTTTGATGACCAGACAAAAACCGTTACAGGTTGGCTGGGAAGTTCTGATTCATCTGTCTTATTCACCAGACATTGCACCTTCAGATTTCCATTTATTTCAGTCTTTAAAAAATTCTCTTAATAGAAAAAATTTCAATTCCCTGGAAGACTGTAAAAGGCAACGGGACCAGTTCTTTGCTTAAAAAGATAAAAAGTTTTGGGAAGATGGAATTATGAAGTTGCCTG
Organism: Tursiops truncatus; assembly: GCF_011762595.2. Taxonomy (NCBI): domain Eukaryota; kingdom Metazoa; phylum Chordata; class Mammalia; order Artiodactyla; family Delphinidae; genus Tursiops; species Tursiops truncatus. The sequence continues at coordinate 30,997,828 of NC_047047.1, forward strand.
AAAAATGGCAGAAGGTAGTGGAACAAAATGGTGAATAAAGTTGTTCAATAAAATTCTTGGTGAAAATGAAAAATGTGTCTTCTTTTTTTTTCTTAGAAAAACCGAAGACACTTTTTGGCCAACCCAGTGGTAATCTCTTATGATCCTTTGTATTTCTCTGGTGTCGGTTGTAACTTCTCTTTCATTTCTGATTTTATTTATTTGGATCCTCTCTCTTTTTTTCTTGATGAGTTTGGCTAAAGGTCTATCAATTTTGTCAATCTTCTCAAAGAAACAGCTCTTAGTTTCATTGATCTTTTCTACTGTTTTTTAATTCTCTGTTTTATTTACACTCTGATCTTTATTTATTTTTCCTTCTAGTAACTTTGGGTTTTGTTTGTTCTTATTTTTCTAGTCCCTTTAGGTGTAAGGTGTTGACTGTTTATTTGACTTGTTTTCTTGTTTTTAGACACTTTAAATGTGTTTATTTTACATCCTCTTTCAACTTGCTCTTTAGTCTTCTTGCTTGCTCTCCGTTTTCTTTCATCTCTTATCATATGATTTATCATTTGGTGCAGTGAGCCCATCTTCAGAGGGGGTTATGGCTTCAGGAGTGGTGTAGGTTGGACTGGATGTATACTGCCTCTGCCAGGGCCACAGGGAGCTGGATGGCCACGGACATATTTTGGAGTTAGTTTCCTGACTTGGTGCTTCTGTATTATGCGGCTGGTAAAGCATCTTACCTTTATTCCCCTGCCTGCTTCCTTGAATCACTGAGCAGCTTTCCCTGTCCCCATTCAATGTCTAGTACAGCCCTCAGAGCCTGATTTCTACAGGGGGCTCTGCTTTTGCCTGCTTGTCTTGCTGGTGCCCTGTATCTACATCAGTAGCAAGATCACAGCCTGAAGACCCCTCAGGCTCAGAGCGCCCAGACCTTTGCTTCCTGCTTAGATTTTGTATTCCCTTTTTGTCTCCTGTGCCTGGGGGTTTCCTCCTCATTCCCTTGAGCAAGGCCACATGTCACAACTTTTAAAATCATATTTTATGCAGAATTTTGGATCTATTATATTGACCAGAAACAAGTCCAGAAATTGTTTTAGATTCCTAAGTGGTTGATTTGTTTACTTTCTTTTTAAGCAAAGGCAAGGAAAGCAGGAGAGACATAGGTATTAACCTATGCTTTTAATTTTCTGGTTATATTTATCATCTAAGAATATATTTAAACAACTTTAACATTTTAGTATTAATATGTTGGTGTTTTATTTGTGTCTTAGTGCAATAATGTTAAAGGGTGTTCACAGTTTTTTCAATTTGTTATTTATTTATTTTTTGTGGTACGCAGGCCTCTCACTGTTGTGGCCTCTCCCGTTGCAGAGCACAGGCTCTGGACGCGCAGGCTCAGCGGCCATGGCTCACGGGCCCAGCCGCTCCGCAGCATGTGGGATCTTCCCAGACTGGGGCACAAACCTGCATCCCCTGCATCGGCAGGCAGACTCTCAACAACTGCGCCACCAGGGAAGACCTCAATTTGTTATTTTTTATTTAACTGTTTTTCTTTATATAATCTGCTACAAATAATATTTTATTTGTTGAAGACTCCAAGGCTTATATCATAACAGCCATAGCTTCATTTTCCGGCCTTCAATTAGTCTTATTATGGTTGATAAGGGCACTTCTATTCTCTTTTTTTGTTATAAAATGTAATGCAGTATTTAGGAAAAAATCTTGAAAGAGGAAATATATACTATAAAAATTAAAACAGATAATTTAAAACTTGGAAGTAGAAGTGGGAAAGGAGAATGGGAAAAGTAAAAGAATCTAAATTTATTTTATTTTATGGGGACAACTCAATGAGATACTTACATTCATAAGGTTGGTAGAAAAATGTAGAATTGAATATGTTGCATTTAAAAATTTATTTATCTTTTCTGTCCTCCACAGTTTCTTGTTCATATTATTTACTGAATGTAAAAGAACAGATGAATTAATAAATGAATGACAATTTTTTTTCAAATTCCAATATTTTCCCCTTAGCTAGAATATTTTTAATAACTATTTGTTTGAGTTCAGGAGTGTTACTTGCAGCATATAATGTGGTTGAGTCACTGCCTTTCTTTTCTCCAAACTGTCAGCTGGAGGCACAATTAGGTTTGTGGTTTAAGCTAAATCCCTACCCCAAAGGCCTTTATTCCTTTTCGATTATGAATCAGGTGGAGAGCCCGTGCGGGTGTTTGCAAGTTTGTATTAGGAAAGGAAGAGAAGCTAGTTTCCCAAGAAATAAAATTGCATGGAGAAGCTGGAAAATATGCATTCAATATGTCACTCTACGAATCCACAGTAAATTTGCATTTTTTTGTTATCTTCATATAGCATCTCTGCGTAACCTTTCAAGGAATGGCAACGCTACACCCCATGTCCATTCATGTTCAGAGAGGGGTTGGGTCCAAAGGCTTGCTTGTCTGGGAAGCCTTCTTTGGAAGGTGTTGGCGTCTTTTGAGTTTAACCCTCAGGAGTTTCTGATCTTAGATTTAAGATTCTGGTTAAGGAGAGAGGGAAGGCGGACTTGGATGACATCACAAATTAAAGGGGAAAAAAAGGAAGGACTCTAGAGGGTGCACGTCCAACTTTCACACTGTGACTTCTTGGGGATACTTCAAGATGTTTTCAAATAGCGTGGACTTTTTGGATACGTGACGGCATTTCCAAGTATCAAGAAAAAATAACTGTTTCAAATCTTTGGAATTATTCCAAATTCAGGAATTCCAGATGTTTGTAAAGATGCCATTGCATACCTCTGTTTAAATATTGAAGTGGGTTTCAAGATGCTATAGAGGGGAAAAGGCATACCCTTCAATTCTTCCGTTTTAAAAACAGTATAGTACCTACTCCGTAACGCTATCAGGAGGACCAAACTAGCGTGAATGGTTAGTCAATAAGCTTGAGTATCCTTTCCTTCCTCTTTGCTCTTTCTACCTCCCAGGGCAGTTGTGGCAAAAAGATGTGTGGTATTTAAAATGTCATAGCACTACAGAAAATACAGTATGTTATTACTGTTTATCGCTGCAGATACTGAACCAATAATTATCTGTGTGATGAATGCCAGATGTAAATAATAACCAGGGCTCCTGGCATTTGTCTTTCCATCATCTGTCTCCCCATCTTTCCTGGACAGCAATCTGAATCACACACGTCTTTAAATTAAGAACTTGCCTGCTACAAATGTCTTGCGAAAGTGCCAATGTTATGACAAGTCATTTTTTTCCCATGAAATGCACTTAGTTTTACTTCCATATGCCTGTATTTCAGGTCAGGTATTCACCCTGATGAGAACTTTTTGGCGACTCCAAAGCAAGAATCATCCAGATTGAACAAACTTCCAGAATCTACACATGCAAGTCGCACAGTTTGGCTTTTAGTTTACTCAGAATTAATACATTCAGACCATTTATTTTTCCCTCTTGTGCTTGAGAGTCCCGAATACCTTGTTAAGGAACATCAAGCTTCGTAAGCCCTAAGCAGCCAGGGGCTGCACTGACGGCTGAGAGTTTTGAACTTGGTACAAATGCTGGTGGACTGGAAAACAAGTGCCTGCCGCCTCTCCTGATGGGAGCAAGGGAGCCGCAGTGGCTAGCTATGCCCTTGCTGGTGGCCTTTCTAGCAGGGAAGACCCTTCTCTGTAGTTTCCTGTGTGTGGCCTCACTAGAAGATGGAGCTGGGGAGCCCTTCCCCGAAGCAGGCGAAGCAGGTGGTAGAAACCCCCAAACCCCACGAGAACTTACTGAGCGTCACTGACTCGTTGATCTTGAAGCTGCAGAGGACCCTGTCCACGTTGCGGGCGTGTCGGAAGCCGTTACCTCTGACAACTACTTGAAATGATTCTGAAACAAAGAATAATGACACGACACCTTCATGGACTGCACGCCGTTAACCTTAAGTTTCCCATCTGCCCTGGTTTAGGGAGTCTGTTAACTATTTCACCAGGCTTAAAATATTAAAAAAATCAGTTCAGGCTGGGAAACAGAAGCATACGTGTGGGAGCCTTTTGCCACCTATTCGCTACCTTCTCGCTAGTTGTTCACCAGGATGGCACAGAACTTCTTACTTTGAATTTCCACCTTGCCTTTGCCTTTACTCTTCCTCCTAGCTGGAACGCCTCCCCCACCCCCCACCTGTGTCCTGCAACCCTTACCCATCTCTCAAGTCCTGGCAGTTTTAAAACCTGTGATCTCTGCCACCAGAAGGCCACGGGGGAGGGACTCTCCACTTCGTCAATCCTCTTGTGTCTCTTTTACATATTGGATGCCGAGGAAAGGATTTATTTAGGACTACAGGTGCCTAGCGTTTTTGAAAACCACTACCTGTGGGCATTCACAGTCTGTCCCGAATAGTGTAGCATGTGATTATGTACTGTCTGGTGTTGTTCTTTTGTCTTTTCTTCCACAACTAGAAAACCTTCCTTTACGTTTAGAGATTGTTTGATGAAGCTTCAGCTCTCCTGTCTCTGCAGGGCACACAGTAGGAGCACCTAGTGTTACGCAGGAATAATTGTACTCAGCAGGGGATCGAAATCTTGCTTAGGGGTCAGCAAGCATTGCCCGTTTGAACCGACATTGGCCCTTAGTGCACTTAGAACTCTCTTCTCTCAAAGTAGAGGAGATAATATCTCTCTGCGGGTCTCTAGCCCTGCATGTGAATTTCATGTTGGCATAATTCATGTTGAGTTAACACGTTAATAAAATATTGATAAAGCAAAAATAATGATCCTCTATACTAGTCTTACTAAGAGAAAAAAACCAGCTAATTAATCCATTAAATGTTTAGGAATATTTGCTTAAGTTTGATGGTAACTAATAGCCAATACTCCATTTTCTTTGATTTTTGTCATCTTTTTGTGTGTAAAAATTGGGGCTTGGGGTAATGCTGTGTGGCATATAAAAAAGAAAAAGACTAAAAGTTAGAGGTTAAAACGCAGTATTGGTGAAAGTGGATCTGGAAGTGTAAATTGCTATCCAGATGGAGATTTTCACTGGAGGATGAATGGAATTAAAAGACCAGCATATGGGACTCTTCCAAACTTTAATAAACGTCATGAATCTACATCACCTTCATTCTGGGGAAACTAATTTAGACATCATGTTTGCCAAGAGAATAATAACTGATATCAATTGCTCCCTCTTCGTGTGCCAGGCCCTGTGAGAAGCGTTGTATATGTCTGATGTCACTTAAACCTCACCACAGGGAGGTACAAATGAGAAAACCAAGCGTAGTGAGGTTAAGTAACTTGTCCAAGATCACATGGCTGGTAGCTGTCAGAATCAGAACCGGAATCCAGGTCTGGCGAGTATCAAATGCCTTAGGACTCAGTCATCATGTTCTTTACTGTTATGCTAAAATGTCTTGTGACATATGACTCATTTAGAGATTGACATTGTGATCTTTTAAAAAGCTTATTTTATTTTTACTTTAGACAGGCTTGTCCATTTTGCAGAAAAATGGAGCTGGCCCAGCTGGGAAGCAGGAAACCAAAACCGAAGTAAAAGAAGCCGGAGGCACTAAGTGTGCCACAAGGAGAAACAAGTTAGAACAGAATGCGGTTTAGAGGTATCAACGACCTTCCCTGTAAGGAAATGGAGATTTTTGACGTTGCAAATGACTTGCCCAAGATCATGCAATCTGTAACTGGTAAGCAGCAAAACTGGGACTTGTACCCACCAGCATTCACTGCCATAGTTTTGAACTATATTAAGGTTCAGAACTTAACGATGGTTTTTCAGGACCATAGTCCTATGAGTATTAAGGATTTAGATATGCATGTCGATGCATATATACGGTTGCTAAGTTTAGAAGGATGGACTAGATGGTTTTCTTTAGATGTCTGCCTGGCATGTGACTGATGACACAATTGGTTCAACAAGCATTCTATTAGGTGTCAAGCATTGTGGAAGAATCTTATCGCATCTTGTTTACTCAATTTAGCCTATAGATACCCATTTCTGGTTTTAGTCTGAACGCCAGACATCCAGAAGTCTGCCATTGGATGCTTTTGCTGCTTGCAAATGTTCTCTGCCTCGCTGCTCTGCCTACTTCTCTTGTCTCCTCAAAGATCAGTGGAAGGAGAGAAGATTCTGGAAACGCAGGCCATGTGCCAGCTCTCTTCTCTAACACCGCGTCCTAGCATAACCTGTTCTGCTGCTGAGTCCTCAGTGAGAGAGGATGCCGGCATGGCTGCTTGGCCAGCCCTCAGGGTGTTAGGGAGGAAGACAGCAGAAACCCAGGGACAGCCATGGTGGAGACGGAGCAATCTAACCCCCGAGGCGCGGGGAGCAGATGAAGGAAAGGATGCCCTGGGAGGCACACCAGAGCAGAGGCGAGCTCCCACCAGTTTCTACGTGAGGATGCACATTCGGCCTCCAGAAGCACCTGAGTATCTGCCCCGGCAGCCCGACTGGAATGTCAGCCCTTCACACGTAGAAGGTATGTAACAAAACCCTGTCAAGTGAATCTGTCAGCAAGAGAGAGCCGGGACACACCAGAACCAGGACATACTGATTTGATTCAGTTTGTCCACAAAGCCCTGAACCTGTCTCTCACCATACGTACATCTAAGTGTTTTTAGGCAGCGTGCACGTTGGTTTACGGCTCCTACAAGGAGTGCCTAGGGACTGGAGGGCATTAGGGAGGAATTTCTACTTGGAAATGATCTTTTACCTAATCTTTTAAGATACATATTCTTTAAGTTATCTTTAAGGTATATGTTTATTATGATTCTTTTGTCACTTTACTCTCAATTATAATTTAAGCTTCCTGATGGGAGAGGCCATCATATCTATTTCTTTAGAATCTTTGGCCGTGCCTCACCCAGGGCTGAGTCAGTCTCAGTGTTAGCTCGTTTAACGAACAAATAAATGACATCTTGGTATAGAAAGGGAGAAAGGGGAGGAGAAGGTGGTCATTTATTCAGGTACCAGTCAGATCTAATCCTGTTTGTTTTCTGAGGCTTAATCAGGTCATTGAATGAAAAGATGCTCAGCGTCATTGGTTATTAGGAAAATGCAAATCAAAACCACTCCACACTCACTAGAATGACTATAATAAAATAAGTGGACAATAATAAGTGTTGGTGAAGAAATGAGAAGCCTCATACATTGCTGGTGGGAATGTAAATTGGTACAGCTGTTTTGTAAAATAGTTGGCAGTTCCTCAGAAAGTTAAACATAGAATTACCATATGACCCAGAAATCTCATCCTATACTCAAGAGAATTGAAAACATATGTCTACACAAAAACTTGTACATATATTACACAATAGCATCATTCACAATAGCCAAAAAAGTGGAAACAACCAAAGTATCCACCAAATGATGAATATGGTATTCACACAATGGTATATTATTTACCCATAAAAAGTAACAAGTTCTGACACGTGCTCTGACATGGATGAATCTTGAAAACATTATGCCAAATGAAAGAAACCAGACATGAAAGTCCATCTATTGTATGATTTTATTCCATTTCATTTCCATGTGAATAGTGCAGATTAGCAAATCCAGAGAGACAGAAAATTGACTGGCCAGGGCTGGGGAGAGGAAGGAATGGGGAGTGACTGCTTAATGGGTACGGGGTTTCTTTTCAGGATAATGAACATATTCTGGAATTACACAGTGGCTATGGTTGTACAACTGTGAGTATATTAGACATTACTGAATTGTACTATTTGAAAGGGTGAATTTTAGGATATGTGAATTATAGCTCAATTTTAGAAAAGAAAAAACTTAAGGTCAATGAATAGTTTGATAAACTTATTCTGTTCCCTTTCTTTGCTTTTTTTTTGGAAATGTGAACACATAGTTTTGCGATGACCTCAATAAAGATCACCTATCAACCACTGTATCTGAAAATGAGACATCTGTATATTCACCATGTGCTCTGGTCACCTAAGACTTTTGTGTAAAATTAGTGGTATTTCCATCTTGAGAGTTAGCTTCAGTTTGCTCTCCTATTAAATGCTACTGTAACATGTAACATCTAAAATATAATATAGAGCTGGATGTGTATTAAGTGCTTTCTGATGCCTAAATTACTCTAAGCTTTTTATTTTATAGCTATTTACTTATAAGAATTTTAGTGAGGTATAACTGACATACAGTAAGTTGTATGTAAAGTGTATAATTCGATAAGTTTTGACATAGGTATACAATCATGGGGTGATACCACAATAAAGATGGTGAACACACCCACCACCCTCAGAAGTTTCCACGTGCCCCTTCGTAATCTCTTCCTCCTGCCCTGCCCCACACCATGCGACCACTGATCTGCTCTCTGTTGCTGTAGATTAGTTTGCACTCTCTAGAATTTTATGCAAATGGAATCATATAGTAAGTATTTTTTTTTTTGGTCTGGCTTTTTTTTACTGAGCATAATTATTTTAAGATTCATCCATAATTATTTTGAGGTTTATACATAGTCTATTTCTTTTTATTGCTGACTATTATTCATTGCATGAAAACCACAGTTTTATCCATTCATGTGTTGATGAACACTGGAGTTGTTCACAGTCTCTGGCTCTTAAAAATAGAGCAGTTATAAACATTTATGTACAAGTCTGTGCCAGGACATAGATTTTATTTTTTTCCCCTTGGGTAAGCACCTAGGAGTAGAACAGCTAGGTCATGTGGTTAGTGTATAATGTTTTGAGAGACTGTCAGAACTGTTTTCCAAAGTGATTGTACCATTTTACATTTCCACCAACAATGTATGAGAGCCCCTCCTTCAAATAGAAATATCTTTTAATGAAAACGAAGACCAAGGAGAGGATTAAACAATTGATTCAGAAGAGGTGCCTATGGGCCAACATGAGCTCTTTGAAAAACAGTGAAAAGTGAAAGAAATGAAACCACTTTTTGATGTTGCTTAAATGTGTCTGGTTTAAGCATCTAATTTCCAAATGGTAAACATGCCACCTACAAGTACCTTCCTTTGTGCTCACTTACCCAATTTTAGTACGAACAATGGGAAACAACAGAGTAGGAATAATACAATTGCTTCTGAAATGACAATGTAAGGCGCTAATGATAATCTCCTTCCATTTCTGGAGGAAAAGAACTTTAAATGTAGAGCAGTTGGCAGGTTGCACACTTAATTCCAATTAGTTCCTTCCTGGAGTATTTGCTTACATAAAACACTGTGAGCTATTCACGTCTGAGGCCAACATTGTGGGACCAGAGGAAAATTGTGCTTAGACAAGACGATGCATTTCCTAAAGAGGCGCTGAACTAGGCAGGGCCAATCTAACAATGGATCAATTTTCCTAATTACACAGAGGCTAATCTGCAAAAACATTTAATTAGGAACTTTAAAAAAGAGTCTGTATTAGAAGGGAAGCAGAATTATTTAAATGCAGGTAATGTCAAAGGTGCTATAAAGTCTCTCCACAGAGCAGGTGACCTCCTACATGTTTTAGAACAGGAACTGGAAATACAGTGGCATAAGCACCATTGTAAACGGCAACCATATGCTTGACCTGGGTATTGGGATAATGGGGAGTGGTGGAGAGTATGGTGAACTGGAAAGAGTACACGCTTCTTTTAAAGGGAAGTTATTCAGTCTCTAATAATCGTTATCTGGCAATAAGTACAGGCCCAATGTTACTAGATCTGATTTTTCAATACAAGACAAAAATCTGAATTTTTAGGTGCAATCAGACTTTTAAATGTTAGCAATAATTTTTTTTTTTAATTGCAGTGTGAGTCAAAAAGAACATATGTGCAGACCAGACAGGGCTTGTTGGCTGCCAGCTTATAACCTCTGGCAGTGGAGGAGTTTTGGGATGGCTCTCTCTCCAAATAGTTTCACTCATGACATTGATTGAAATTCTTTCTGATAGGGCAGAGGCTTACCTCCTCTTCGCATTAAGATTTCCTGTTAAAATGCAAAATAGTTCCAAGTATACTTTTTTCTTTAGCCATTAAACAAATAATCAGCCATTAATATCTTAGCTGAATTTGAATTAAGTCTTTAGAAACTTAAAGTTATAAAGGAGACCCAAAAAGGGTTTCTCTGTATAGCACGTGGTTACAGATGGCCATTCTGCTGTTGCTCACGTAATTCTGGGGGTGGAAAGTTGAGAGCATCTACTCCATTGTTGGAAAGCTTCAGTTGTAAAAGTTGCGTGTGTTAAGCTAAAACCCGCCTCCTTGAATTCCTCCCCAATCTCTCCATGGTGGTCTCCTGAAGCTATTTGTAGTAAGCCTAATTATTCCTTTCTGCATGGGAATTCTCCAAATATCCTTGTGAGTGTCTCAATTCTTTGTCTAAATCTCTGTGGTCACTCTGGTCCTTCCTCATCCCACAAGCATCTCATTAGCACCTCTTTGAGCAGATCTCTGCTATAGTGCTTCACGCGTGGTTTCGTAATTTGTGCGAACACATGACTATCTCCTAGAGCAGACTGTGAGTTTCATGGGGGGTTGGGACCAAGCACGCATGTTGGTACTCAAATCTTTTCATATTGCTTGGTACATAGTAGACATTAAGAAGTGATGGAAAGAAAGAAGGAAGGGAGGGAAGAAGGAAGGAAGGAAGGAAGGGAGGGAGGAAGGAAGGAAGGGAGGAAGGAAGGAAGCAAGGGAGGAAAGAATCAGTGACTGGAATCTTGGAAGCTTGACTATCCTGTGTTCTCCTGTAAATGGACCTTGAGAGCTTGTTCGGAGGTTGTAGCAGGGGAGCACAGCTACTTGTACATCCTTGACTGAAGAATGGACCCTACTGAGGAAGGTCATCCTCTTCCACTGAGCATGCAGCTTCAGGAGGGATACACATGGGAGGGAGGAAGGGGACACCTGCCTAGCCAGCCAGATCAGCTGAGTCAACCCTGGCTCTCAATGGGGTGACAGATGTTGCAGCTGGGCTGCCCTCACATCCTGAATGAATTATTAATATGGTTTCCAGTTCCATCACTACTACTACTAGGAACATGCCTTTGTCAATGCCATTTTTAAAATATGGGACTTGGAACCATGGTCTGAACTTGGAATAGTGGAGCATGGTATTAGCTCTCTTGCCCTGGACACTGGATGGCTATTGATGCGCTCTAAGATTGCATCAGCCTTTTTTTTGTCAGAGGCATTCTTGTTGGCTCTCAAGATATCTATGCTTCTCCTCGCTTTTTCTTTTTCTTTGCAGGAACTGTTACTAAGTCAGGTTTCTCTAAACCTGCTTGTACGTGAAACTGACGATTGGCAAGTTCAGCATCTTATATTTGTCCCATTAAATTTCACCCTATTATTTGCAGCCCAACACAGAAAGATCTGTGTTGGATCTCAGTTTTACTGTCCACCCAGTGCATTATCTCACTGCCTGTCTCAGAGCTCTGTTTGCTGTCAGAACCATGGCTGTTGCTGAGTTGTTGGTGAGAGCCAGCTGAGATCCCTGTCTTGGGAGAATGCAGTCATCAGCATAGCGTGTCTTAAGTGGATAGGCCAGGGTGGGGCTCCACAGCAGGGGCTGCTCTGGGGGCCAGGGAAGGGAAGTAATTCAGAGAGTGAGGGGAGGAAGCAGAGAGGAAAGGTTTTTGATGAAAGCAAGTTCTATCTTCTTCACAGATCTGTCTAGGGCTTAGTCTCAACATTATACTTTACAAATATGAACAGTATTTCCTTGTTCACATTCTCCTCCAGTACGTATTGAGTTAATGAATAATTTTGCAGCTACTCTGAACTCTACCAAGGCTTCCCCAATTTTCTTTCAGTAGAGAAACATACAGGCATGTTTTTCTCATCTAGGTGTGAGATTATCAACATCATGATTCTCATATTGACCTTCAATCCTTATTAAAGTGATACTGATGATAATAATGTCACCTCGCTTTGTTGTAACAGTTTATGCTTTTTAAAGCACTTTCACATAAATCCCTGGCCCTGGCTCCTCGCAGTGGCCTAATGAAAATCACACAGGGGGTATGCTTAGGTCTACTTGACAGGAGTTCACAGCCCTGGACAATGAAATGGCCTCCAATGCTTCATGAAAGCCATGCTTACTCCAGGGAATGATCAGCGACAGACCTTTAAGGGAATCCTTGGAAGAACTTTTGGTGTAAGGATATCTTGTGAAAGTTTTATTTTCTTCTTAGTAAACTTATTCTCTAATCTACATGTTTTAATCCTAATGATTCTAATTCAAGAGAGGTGGGAGCTTGCTTTTTCAAAACCTAGGCTAGGTCCCATCACTGTGTCTTGTCTTAACTTTTTTATAAGAAATAAAGGAAATGGAAGGGATGGATTGGGAGTTTGGGGTTAGCGGATGCAAACTAGTATATGTAGAATGGATATAGAACAAGGTCCTACTGTATAGCACAGGGAACTATATTCAATATTGTGTGATAAACCATAATGGAAAAGAATATAAAAAAGAATGCATATATGTAGTTATAACTGAATCAATTTTCTGTACAGCAGAAATTAACACAACATTGTAAATCAACTACATGTCAATTAGAAAAAAGAAATAAAATAAATAGAATTGGATAGTTTACTCTGATACAGGAAACTACTGTTTGTCCATAAAATATGGGATATTGCACATAAGCCAGAGATTTTAAAAATATTTAAAGAAAGATTCCTTGGATTGGATTTACCAGAGATTTGTCTATTTTATTGGTTCTACCAAAGAAACAGCTCCTGGGATAATTAAGCAGTGGAATTGTTTTAATTTGTTTAAGTTTATTAATGCTTTTAAATATTTTTTCTTATATTTTCCTTAGCTTTAAAAATATCTTTTATTTATTTATTTTTCTTTTCCATTACATAAGAAACATACTGAAAACTATGAATTTGCTAGGATCAGATCTTGTGGACCCTGGTATTTCTGTGCCGTATTCATTACGTTTATATATGTGGTCTTTTTATTGTCTTGAACACCTCAGTGGTAAGTAAAGGAGATTTTGGTTTACTAATCTTTGATTCAAGAATTATTTAAGAAGATACTCAATCCGAGTGATTGAAATTTGGTGGGCTTTGGGGGCCTTGTTCTGTCTTTGGCTATTTCTAATTCTGCTTCATTTAAAATAGTTCAAAGTTCTGATAACTTCTTGAGATTAGGTGAAATCTTATAATTAAGATTAGGTGAAACCCTTATAATTAGTTAATAAGGGTCGAATGAGCAAAAATCGGTACATTGTATGAATCAAGACATTTGGTCAACATTTATTGACCACCTATTAAGTACCATGGACTCTGTTAGGCAATGGGAAGTGGAGAGAAATAAGATTCCTTCTCTGTCCCCAAGAACCCTACAGGAGGGGAACTGATTATGCTAGTGAATTAACAGAAGCTGTATTCATTGTCTTTAGATGTTCTGATTCAGTACAAGGTTGCAAAACATCCAGTAGGATTGCTAAACTGCAAGTCTGGGGTTTTTCTTCATGAATGAGATAACTGCACAATTAAGGAACTCCCCTGTTTTCTAATTGCTTTAAAGTAAAGGAGTTATAAAAATTGTGGCGACAGATTTACCTTGAAGCTAATGAACCCTAGTTAAGCCTCCTGGCACTGGGCTCATGTGGTCATATGCTTTTGTAAATTTGCAAAGGTAAGATTTTTCAATTCCTTTTCTTAAGAATGTTCTCCTGGACCTGTCTTTGCGGCAACCACATTTGTTCCTGCCATCTGTGTTACCAGGTAGCAGTGTATTTAAAGGTCAATAGATAATCTTTGTTGATTGCTTTTCTTCAGGAAATTTACACGTCTCTGAATAGTCAGTCTCCAAGTACTGCTAACAACTTTAAACGTTTACATATATACTTAGTGTTTTGTTGTTGGCACATACTAGTCACTACATCTAACTCCTTGAAAAGTGTTTCAACTATTCTAAAATAGAGCCAAGAAACTGGAATGGAATCCTCAAGGAATTACCTCATTTATACCAATAAAATATGCCATAAAGAATAAAACTGTACAGTGTTTGAAAAAGCTTGAAAGTCCTTCCTCACTCCTTATGGGGTTGCATGATATATTTTCTATGACAAATTAATAATTGGCATTTGGGGGCTTCCCTGGTGGCGCAGTGGTTGGGGGTCTGCCTGCCGATGCAGGGGACGCGGGTTCGTGCCCCGGTCCGGGAGGATCCCACATGCCGCGGAGCGGCTGGGCCCGTGAGCCATGGCCGCTGAGCCTGCGTGTCCGGAGCCTGTGCTCCGCGACGGGAGAGGCCACGGCGGTGGGAGACCCGCGTACGGCAAAAAAAAAATAATAATAATTGGCACTTGGTATTTTAGGAGACTAGAAAGGCAATGTTAACAGTGAACTCTCAACGGTGAAATACTACAGGTCCTGGAGCACAGGAACTCATGGAGAGAAAGTTTATCCTTTTTGTATCACCAGCACTTACCACAGTGCCTGGTATTCAGTAGGTGCCTAACAGTACTTTTTAAATAAGAGTGATGGGAAACCTGTCAGGAATTATACAAAGAGAGCCAGAATGGTTGAAATTTTAGGCAGTCCATTATAATACAAAACAACAGTAAGAACGTGATTTTGATCAGTTAGAGAAAATACTGTGACTCAGAGAAGGCTGACTCTTTGTATAAGTGGAGGCTTGCTGTATTAATGATAAAATTATAATGGCCTTTTACTGGGATAATTGGCGTGGCCTATATCAACATTTTGTGAGGAATTGTGGATTAAGCAATTAATTATGATCAACATATTAATTACGGAGAGAGGTTCCGCACTGATTAAATAATTAAAAATACCAACATTTCAGAGGTGGCCTATGATCACTGTGATAGCCGCCATGAGGATGTAGGGTTAGACTCCACTTGTAACCAGAGAGGGGTACTGATGGTGATGTGTGGGAATCCAGTATTTCTGTGATACTCCCAAATTAGTTCCCATGAAAGGAGAGAATTTAGATAGGCTTTTCCAAACTTTCAAACAACTGGCATGTTGATTCCTTATTCCCTTTTTTCCCTAGAAGCAAATTTATTCAGCAGTTTCTACTCCTCTTTTTCCCCCTCCCCTTTCCTGCCCCACCTCCCTTCTTCTCTACTGATGAAGTAAACATGTGACTTGAATTCAAAATCTCATTATTTGTGTGACAGCGATTAGCATTTAATTTCAATTTACCTCCTGCACATATGGTGGATGGTTCAGCTGCTAGAATTTCGATGCAGGACTTCTTCAAAATCTAGGAGGAGAGGAAATCAAAAAAGTCAAAGCACAGCTTATTTTGTTAAAACAGGAAAGTGGGGTTTGCTTTTAGCTACCAGGATAGGAAGGCTCAGGGACATTATGTTGTAGTGGGTGGGTAAGTGGAGGATAACATTTTCACTAGTATCATTAATGTCAAGCATTTAGTGAGCCAGCACTGTGCTAGATGCTTCCGGGTATCCCCAAAATCCATAGGAATTATTCATTCATTTGATCTTTAGGCAGATATTTATTGAGTCTATGATACACCAGTCCCAGTTATAGAGAGGTTTAACATCTAGTTGAGGAAATGGGACCTACACTTGAAAAGAAAAATAACAATGGCCCAGCCTATGTGGTAGGTGCCAGGGTGAAGCGGCAGACGGTAGGAGCTACAGAGTTCATGGGGGAAATCACTGAGGGCTGCTACATGGGGAAGGGCTTCCTGGAAGAGGTGGGTACTGAGGGTAGGACTCAGTCAAGTGGGGAGGAGTAAGTTAGGGGAAGGTTAAGGTCCAAGCAGGGAGTGGCATTTGCAAAGATGAGAAACTAGAAATACATAGACCTCTTTAGCTGGAACAAAGGAGCTGGAACAGTAGAAAAACGAGTGATAATAGATAAGCTGGAGAAGCAGGATGGAGATGGCCAGCCCTCTAGAGGGGATACATGTTCAGATTACTCAGAGTTCCCTTCTAGTTAGAGAAGTGGAAATGTTGCAGGAGAAGGAGGGCTTTGAAGGCGGCTTGTTGTGCCTCGCTCTTTAGGAGGACCTTACTTGCATGGAACTGTAGTCTTCCGCCCAAGTGAGTCTTGTAGGGTTGAGTGGAGAGTCTGGAGGACCCCACGACCGCATAGGGAATTAATAATGAAGGCTTCTTCTGGCAAAAGCAGGGTACCTGACTGGTAGGGTTCAAGCTTTTCTCCACCATTTATGAATGCCGTCTCTTATTGCACAATGATTCTAAAATTTCGACCAAGCATTTTAAACAAGTATAGGACACTGAGTTAATTTACCAAGCAAAGGCAGTATCTTTATTTGGGCTTTACTTAATTTGGAAATTGAGATGGTTCAGAGGCCTGAAGGAAACTCTCTCTCTATTTATGAAAGGGGCATTTGTTAAAGGAATTAAGAGTGAAGTAAAATGTAAAGTCCATAAAAGAAAACAGCATCTTTTAGCATTGGGAAACACCCATTTACTTGTATGGATGTATGGATTTATATAGGCTTCTTTGTTCCAGCTTAAGTGACGCACACACCACAAGATACAATCAAATAAAATACAATAAATTCAACAGGGGAGGAAATGGATTAAAGGGAAAATAAGGGGAAGATGAAGTAAGGAGTGAGAATAGCATAGAAAAATACATTTTTTGATTACGTATTATTAAGAGCTTATTTCCTTGCTAGGAGCAGCTCATGAATTTAGTTCTAAGCTTTCTAGTAGCAAATGAGAAGGGCAGACAATATTTATGAGATTCTCGATCTGAAGAATGAAAACAAACCAGTTTCTCAGAAGAGATAATATTTACCCATTCCAGAGAGAAATCTGGGCGTCCTCATAGAGAAGCATTGTGAAAGGAAGTGAACGACATGCTTGAGAAAATTGTTCTCTGATGTACAGATGACAGAACATTCAAATGCAGTCATTGAAACAGGCTCCCTCACAACCATGGGTCTTAGGTAATTCTCTATACCTGAGAGTAATAAGAAGCAGCACAGTCCTCCCTATCTTCAGGAGGATTGGTCCAGGACCCCCGCGGACAGCAAAATCAGAGGATGCTCATGTCCCTTATATAAAATGGCGGAGTATTTGCATATAACTTACACGCATTCTTCCATATACTTTAAATGATCTCCAGACTGCTTACAATACATAATACAATGGAAATGCTAATGTAAATATTTACCAGCACGAAGCAAATTCAAGTTCTGCTTTTTGGAACTTTCTGGATTTTTTCCTCCAATATTTTTGATCCCCAGTTGGTTGAATCTGCAGATGTGGAACCCACGGATACAGAGGGCAGCCTGTATTTCTTTTTCTTGACAATTCTAAAATCCAGATTTCCAGCTGACATTTTTTTCCTGCCATTATTTCTGATTCTTTTACAATGTAAAGGCATTTTCATATTTTGATTCCTCTATCTGTTTTCAGCTTCTACCTCATTCCACAGTCAAAGCAGTTTGTTCCTTTTTGTCAGTGTTTGCCTTATTTCTTCTCCCTCTGGCTTACCCAGTCACCGTCCATCTCGAACATAGGTGCAGCCTCAGTTCTCCCTGGTCCCCAAGGATCTGCCATCACCTCTGAGCCCTTCACTGACATTCTGACTGGGGATCAGGGACCCCAAGGATGTATCCTGGACATCCATGTTTTGCTTCTGGCTTTTCCATCCTGCCTTTCCAGTGGTCAATTGGTCCTTCAGATGCAGCAGCATCCTAGGACTGGGGCTTGCCAAAATCTTCACCCAGATCCTTGCCAGTGACTCATACCCCAGTGCCCTATCTGAGCTGTGATGACAGTCGACTCCCCTCTCCCCCCAGTTTGCTGCCATTGGGCTCCTCCTGGCTGAAGGGCCACCTTAGCTACTGGTTGCCATAACTCAGAGAGGCAGGCACGCCCTTCAACATGTCTTCAGGCATAAATCTCTTAATAGGCCACATTGGGAGATCCAGAATTAACCCATATGGAGAACTTTATTAAACAGTGACATTAGAACGACACAAAGCTTTGTTTATGTTTTAAATAAAATTCCTCTGTCTCCTTTTATAAATCACTTTATCATCTACAACTAAAGATTTCAACAGTCCAAGAATGAAAATTGGGCTATCCCATCTATCCTGTCTCCATTCCCCAAACTCCATCAAAACACATAAATGAAATCTTCACCCATGTTAAGTTCCTGACTTTGAAGCAACATTTTTTTTTTTTAAAGTGACTCAGCCCTTGTAGTGTTGTTGTTTGGGAAGGTCACCACTCTTTTTTTTAAATTTATTTTATTGATTTATTTATTTTTGGCTGTGTTGGGTCTTTGTTGCTGCGCACGGGTTTTCTCTAGTTGCGGTGAGCAGGGGCTACTCTTCGCTGTTGCGAGCGGGGGCTACTGTTTGTTGCGGTGCACGGGCTTCTCATTGCGGTGGCTTCTCTTGTTGCGGAGCACGGGCTCTAGGTGCACGGGCTCCAGAGCACAGGCTCAGTAGTTGTGGCGCATGGGTCCAGTTGCTCCGCGGCATGTGGGGTCCTCCCGGGCCAGGGCTTGAACCCATGTCACCTGCACTGGCAGGTGGATTCTTAACCACTGAGCCACCAGGGAAGCCCGTGAAGCAACATTTTTGAACCAACCCTAACACTTAGCCAGGGGTGAGTAAAGGAAACACCCGTGAATCTCTGACCGCAAAGACACACTTACAGGTTTTGTCATAATAAACACATGCTGTATTATTCTCTCAAAGTGTCTGCAATTAGCTGATAAATCTAAGGAGTGTATAAAGGGCCAAAAAATTTCAGCCAAGGGCTGTGATTCAATCCAGTAAAAACACAGCTTTCCCAATCTTAACTTAAAACATCTGGAAGGGAGGCACTGCAGCCAATGGAGTAAAATTTATCAGTGAGGGGCATGGGCAGGACTTGTCTGGGACTGTAGCTTCTATGAGTTAGAAATGTCTGGTTTCAAAAGGTAGGAAGTCACAATGGCATGGGGTGGATTTGGGGGGTTCCTTTGGTTATTAGCAGCCCAGACTGTACAGTAATCAGTCTGTCCGAACTTCAGCAGACAGCAGATCAGCCTAGGGACTGGAGGCTGCATGGGGGTGGGGAGGCAGAGGATCCCTCCCCGACCTGGGCACTGGTAGCCATGGAGGAGGTAGAGACACAGCACTGGGAGATGGATGAAGGGAAATCACTAGACCGAGTGGAAAGAATTCACACAGGGTTGGGGCGACGTCAGAGGTGATAGTCTAACTGACCTCTGATGGAGACTGGCTAAGACTACCACATGCCTCAAGCATGATCCAATGTGAGGAGTTGGGTCCTGGTCTTGCCCCTGGTCCTGTACTTACCTGACCTGTGGTCCTTGACAAGTCCTTTAACTAGTCTGAACCCCAATTCTGGGAAACAGTTTAACATACTAATAGTTTAGTATTAAACTAAATTGGAGTCGAATTGCTTGAGTCAACTCACTCATGAGCACTGTGACCTTGGGCAAGTTCCATAACCTCTCTGAGTCTCTGTTTCCTCATCTGTAATAGTGGGATAAGAACAGCGCCGACTGCATGAGGTTGTTCAGTTGGGAAGATTAAATGAGATAATATAGGCAGACTCCATAGCACAGGGCCTGGAAGTCCTCAAATAATGGTAGTTTTAATCTTAAGAACCTGGGCTCTGGAGACAGAAAAAATAGATTTGGGCTTTAAATAGATTTATGTCCAAATACAAGCCCTATCACTTACTGGACATGAGGATTTGGATAAGTTATTAAACTTCTGAATCTCAGTTTCTTTTTCTGTAAAATGAGAACAAGAAAAACACCTCAAAGGGCTCTCTGGTGGTAAAATGAGTAATAGACATGAATGCAGAGATATTTAGTTTGTAAAATCAATAGAACTTAGGTGGTAAAATTCATATTGGATTAGAGAGTGAGGAAAAGAGTGAGATTAAGGAAAACTGACAAGGTTTTTGTTTTATAGACAGAACTAGACAGATGGGATTGGTCAACAAATAGTATTTAACAACCTTGGGCCATCAGCCAAAAGTGCCCTTCATGAAAACAAGAAACCAAGAAATGTGCTCAGAACAACCTTAGTAGTAAAGCACTTAGTAGGATGTCTGACACATATTCGGTTCTCAAACAATGGTAGCTGTGACTGTTACCGCTGTTATTATTGCTACTACTGCTATTACTCTCGGGCAAAGATGGTTAGCTCATATCTGCTTCTATCCTATCACCCACCACTGGCCCTTTGCTAAGTCCTATTTGCTGAAAATGCCTGAAAGATGGCTAATAATATTTTCCTGCTACCTTTTGGGCAGATTTCAAAAAGAAGATATATGGGTAAGCATGTTTGAAATCTGCAAAGAACTCTATTGTAAGTACATGGGTTGTTACTGGTAGTGACACTCCTGCACACCTCATGAGAGTGTTGGGGGAGTAAAAGAGGCAGCAGGTGTAAAAGAACTTTGCCAAGTAATAAGGGCTGCTTAATAGACTTAAACTGAAATTGGACTTCCCTGGTGGCACAGTGGATAAGAATCCACCTACCAGTGCAGGGGACGCTGGTTCAAGCCCTGGTCCGGGAAGATCCCACATGCCACGGAGCAACTAAGCCCGTGTGCCACAACTACTGAGCCTGTGCGCCACAGCTACTGAGCCCGCGTGCCACAACTACTGAAGCCAGTGCACCTAGACCCCGTGCTCCACAACAAGAGAAGCCACCGCAATGAGAAGCCCGCGCACAGCAACGACGAGTAGCCCCAGCTCGCTGCAACTAGAGAAAGCCTGCGCGCAGCAACGAAGACCCGACACAGCCAAAAATCAATAAATAAATTTATTAAAAAGAAAAAGTGAAATCCATTGTGAACCAGTCCAGGTTGTATATAAAACTTATATATATATATATATATATATATATATATATATATATATATATATATATATATTCTAAAAATCTAAAGTCCTTTTTCATAAAGTTCAGAGTTTATGCAGAGATTTCTCAAGAATACTTAAAGATTGTGAATATTTGCATAGAGTTGTTAAGAATTCCTCCCTTACCATAAGCATACCTAATATTTCCCCCCCTAACTGCTCTGCCTCCTTCCCTAATAAAGTATCGGTCTTCATTTACTTGGCCACTTCCTGCTGGAAGACTTTTTGTGTTAATACAAGACCAGTTTCCTTTATCCATTCATAGTATCGGGTCCTTTTCCTTCCACATATCTAGGCAGCATGTTTCTTAGTGTCTTACTTGTTGTGAAGGGTACATTCTGCTTCAAAGATGTCTGGAGCTTGAAGTAGGCTGGCCCACGGGTGGTTAACTATCTATTGCCCAATTACATCTCTCTAGTTCTCTAAGACGAAAACCTAGGAGTTTTCCTTAACCTCACTCTCCCAGTCACCCTCCAAATCCAGTATGGATTTTGTGACCTAAGTCTACCAATGAAATATTTCTGTATTAATTCACATTTTAGTATAAATTGCTAAGAGGACTCACTGTGGTTTATAATTATATATTTATCTTTTTGATTGTTTGGTCATTGTCTATCTTCCTCAGACTATAACCTCTATAAAGGCAAGGAGATTTGTTTTTATCCACCACTGTACCCACAAGGCCTAATCTAGCACATAGTAGGCACTAAATAAACACTTATTGAATAAATAAATGGCACACTTTCTGCATGGCTTCATTAACTGACATTTTAGTATATTATGTATCAGTCTTTCTTTTTCCCTGTAAATATAATCTTTTATTACATTAATCTTTTCTGGTCTTTTAAATTAAATTAAATTTTAAATCTTTTAAATTAATCTTTTATAGTCTTTTGAATACAAGGCTATGTTCAGCGTCTTGTAACATCTCCCTCTTCTTATCAAGTCTTTGGGGACTGCCTTCCCAGGAGGCCTACTTCAACACCTCCATCTTTTTAAATGGCTTATCTTTTTAAACAATGACGTTGTAGATGTATCATGTTCCCATGTCTAAGGTCTAGATGGGCCTGCTGTGTAAAAGGCCTTGACCCCTTTATTTGGGAAAAATGTAAAAGTATATGTTTGGGGGGTGGGGCGCAGGGTCCCAGGTACACTAATATAGCTTATGGCAGAATGCGCATTGGGTAAGCCTGCAGGCTATTGCTTTTACAAAAGGCCAGGGAGCTCGGGACCCAAAACTGGCTCACCCATGCCTTCAGGACTGCCAATGTTGCCCCCATGAATTTTGAAACTATTTGGTCTCTAATAAAATTTTGAAAAAAAAAAAAAGATAGTCACCTTTCCTAAGTAAAATGCACTCTGCACTTAAAATCAATAGACATATCTATTATTAACTATGGACATTATCCTAGATTCATATCCAGTTCTACAGAATCTGAATTTAAAATAAAAATTTACTATCACATACACATCTTTCTGGGATTCATATATGATTTTATGTTACAGTCATACATTATACCAAATAAATATTGCAACATGCAAGAAAGACATTCTTAAGAAGTTACTGAATTTTAGATAATAAAGCCCATCCTCAAAACATACAAGAATTTTTGTCTGGAGGGGGGCACCCAGCTCACTTAAATAAATGCAACTCTTCTCTCAGTTAGTTTCACACTCAACGAGAGTCTGGTGTGAAGAAGCACAGGACAAACAAGGTTCTGAAACCGAGGAAATTCATTTTTATTCCGTGAAACCACTTTCCTCTCCTGTTTTCAGAAGGAAAGCTCAGATAACTGTGAATTCCGAGACGTGGTTTATTTAGTAAGAGAAGCTTGCTGATCTGCTGAATACTGGCAAAGTCAGTGGCCCTCCTTGGGAGCTAAACCCTGCAGCGTTTCACTGGGTTTTGTTCTAAATTCTGCTCTTGCTTTTACAATGAGTCTTAACAGATTCCTAGATATAGGAGAAGGAGCTGGAGGGGTGTGGGGTGACCTGAGGATTAACTGAACATACCCCTCTGCAATCTTTGTAGCCTATTCAAGCAATGGGACTTTTTAAATTACATTTGGACTATTTCATAAGCCAAATAGAAAAAATAGCTTAGTTGAAATGCCTGGCCCGAATGCCTGCAAAGTCTGAGTCTAATTAAAGACTGCTGAGGCAAATGATTTTTTAAAAAGATTTTCTGCCCACTACAGAAACAACAATTGATTCTATTTATGTTTCCAGGCCTGCTAATGTGAATGGGGCACAAAATGCCATCTTTTATAGATATGGTCCTGGAAAAGAGGGTGGGGGAAGGACTAACGGGCTTTTACAAGAAACGGAGCCACAGAACTGCCCACTTGTGGTGCAGTGCAGGTCCGAACACTCTGCAGTCCTC
This sequence comes from Tursiops truncatus, assembly GCF_011762595.2. Lineage (NCBI taxonomy): Eukaryota > Metazoa > Chordata > Mammalia > Artiodactyla > Delphinidae > Tursiops > Tursiops truncatus. Next base: position 31,021,009 of record NC_047047.1, read on the forward strand.
TGCCCTGCTTTACAATGAACACATATGCACAGCCCGGCATATAAATGCACTGGACACCACGGGGAATACGACAAAGGGGGCGGTCTCTGTGACTGCACAATTCAGCATCTGACCGGGGGAAAGGCACGTGCCAAACAAGTGATGCCAACAATTAGTGCCACTGGAGTTCAAGGCAGGGAGAGTTCAAGGTGTAGGAGAGACCAGGGCAGGCTCCTCAGAGAAGAGAGGACAGGAGCATAGCCTTGAAGTTGAGACAGAACTCGAGAAGGCATTCAGATGGGGCAAAGGAGGAGAGAGTGGTTTCTTCCGATCACAAATTAGGATGGTTTCTTCCAACCACAAATAAGGCTGATTAAGAGAAGGGCTGTTGCTGAAACGGGCCTTCCCCTCTGCTAGCCCTGGAAAGAGAGTTGGTTCAGTAAAGTCAGGTACTTTCCAGGACTATAGGAATGTGATTCAGACTTTGATTTGAGGAAAACCCTTAGCAGCTCCTCGTGGGGTCTTGGAAGAGTAGATGGGAGGGAAGCAAGGAAGATGGGCTTTGCCTTTGTCAAAGCTTCACCAGGGCTGGATCAGGGGCTCCGTTTCTTTCACCTTCCCATGATTCACCTTCCCATGAGTGGAAGGGAGAAATCAGCACAGGACATGGTTTTCATAAATAAAATAAATATATATACACCATGGAATAGATTCATTCCTCAGTTTCAGTAATTTTAAAGCTTCCTTGATAACAGGATGTTTGTGCCAAAACTTGCAAGAAATCCTTGCAAATATGGTCATGTTTGCCCAATACTTGTTTATTGTTGATCAGACATGTAGAAAGCTCTAGGCGCTGACTCACCCTCGCATTAATAGGAAGCCCTACGCAGGCTTAAATATTTATTGTAGGGAAATGCTCCTAGATGGAGATGGCTTGGTGCCAGTGACTGGGTTCTCCTTCTCAGAGACAGTGTGCCTGGTTCCAGGTACCGCCCTTCATTGCACAAGAAGTGGGGACAGCTGGGAGGAGTTGGCATCACGGTAACCAGGCCAAGTGTTGGGATTCAAAGCTGCAGACCCATTTCAGGGTTATCCAAACCCAGCTTTCATGTAGGTTCCCATTTCACCGCCTGCAGCACTTTTGAAAAGGCAAACAAAGACCCAGGAGCCTCGCTGGACCTTTGCTTCATATTTTCACTTGAGGGCTGGCGCTACATTCACCAGTTGTGGTTGATGGAAATTCCCCGAGGAAGCCACAATAAGGAAAGGCAAAGGCATAGTTTCTTCCTTTACAGTTTTACGGGCTTAAAGGGCTCCAATCTTCCAACCATCCAAATTTTGTCTTATTTTATCAACCAAATTCTGCAAAAGCAAGAAGGAATTCTGTCCTCCGAGGTAGAGTCCTGAGCGAGTGTGGAAGGGAAGACGTTCCTTTCAGCCTGTGTCAAGTCGCCAGCTTCTCATGATGATGGAATTTCATCCATTAAGCAGAAACTGAGATTTCTCCGAGGCACTCTCCACCTAATAGTAAGCGGCAAAGAGCTCTCCTGCCCACCACCCGTGGTACCCTCAGATCAGAGAACCCACCTGGGTTCTGGTCTTGCCTTTGCTATAACTGTGTGAACTGTGTCAAGTCATTTCACGTTTTTGGTCTTCAGGGTCCCCTTCTCTGAAATGGAGCTGCTTCCTGGCCTACCCACATCGTTCACTAGAGCACTATGGTCACCTTGTCATGGACCTTAGAGACAGAGCTGAGTCTATTCCGGATCACCGCCTACTGCTGTGTAGTCTTGGACAAGTTAGCTAATCTCTCTGTCCTTAGAGTATGCGCTTCTCTAGAAGGAGTAATAATATCTACATTAAATGGTGGTGGTGAGAATTTGATGAGATGACTATGTAAAGTGATTTTCACAGGGTCTAGCGCCTAAGAATTCACTAAATGATGACTTTTCTTATTTTACCTTCCTAAGGAAATAGAGGTGGGAGAAAGCCTGGGCTCTGGAGTCATGGAACTGGGTTCCAACCCTGATCTTGCCATTAGAGCTGTGTGCTCTTGTGCAGGGTATCTGAGCCTCAGTTTCTTCATCTGTAAAATGGGAATATTTCCCTCCTAGGGCTGTTGTGATTTTTAACTAGGATAATATTAAATGGGAAAAAGGAACAATGTTTGGCCCCCAAATAAGTTATCTACAGGCATTGATTTCTTTCTGCCTTTTTCCTATGTCCCACTGATGGGAGACTAAAATGGAAAACAAGTGAAGGCACTTTGAAAAATAACATGTTATGCAAATCTGAAACATAAGTACTTCCTCCTTAAAGTAGAGAGGATTGAGGAACAGTAAAAAGACCAAAACACAGGAATCAGATCGAGGAAGCAGAGAATCCGGGGACTTGATGTATCCATGCCTTGAATAATCAGCTTCTGATAATCCAATGGCGATTTTCCACTTCCTCAGACATTCACAGCCCAGTATTGTGGAAACAGCAGGCTCTCTGGACCCAGACTTCCCTCCTCCACCATTATGAGTGGGCAGACTTGGGGCAGTTTATCTAACTGCCCGCACCTCAGTTTCCTCACCTGTAAAATGGGGATATTAAGGCCCTCTTCAGAGAGTGGTTGTGGAAATGCTTAACAGAGGAGCTGGTAGAAAGAAGATGCTCAGTAAATCATAGTAATGTTTCTTCTTCTTCACAGGCCTCATGACTACTTGTCCTGAGTGTTTATTTATTCATTAACCAAAGGGGAGCTGGGTAAAGCGCCATGACCTCTAGATTCCCTGAGAGTCTTGACTGCAAGCATGATTGTTCCATTGTCAGGCTTTGTATATGGTACGTTTGCCCACTGCCCTTACAGTAAAATAGCAGAGTTTTCAAGGCTGCTCATGATTTAGCCGTTGCTTGCTGCTTCCTTCATCTTCTGTCATTTTCCACCCAAGCCCTACTCTTCTTTCATTCTGTTATATACCATCTTAGGGTTCTGGTCTGACAAGAATGTTGTATCCATGCTCTTTCGATGAACAACTCTATTTCACCTTCAGCTTATCTCTGCACAGGGGCCTGAGGTCTTTTCCAACTTTACTCTTAATCTCAGTCATATGTTACTTCTTATATACCATGTGTCACATAATTATACACATTTATTTATTGACTTGTTTTTATGTGTCCCTCCCACCAGACTATAAGCTCCACCAGGATAGGGTGTCTACCTGCTTACTTTTAACCAAATGGTCAGAGTCTACCATAAAACGTTTTCAATGAGTATTAGAGGAATGAATAAATATTAGTCTCTGCATCTTGATTGGGGATTTAAAAATAAGGTCACTAGTAAGAGGTACGACTACCATGTATAAAATAAATAAGCTACAAGGATATATTGTACAGCACAGGAAATATAGCAAATAATGTATAACCTTAAATGGAGTATAATCTATAAAAATATTGAATCGTTATGCTGTACAGCTGAAACTTCTATTGCAGATCAACTACACCTCAATAATAAAGGAAGGTCACCATGGGTCTAAAACTTCATGAACTATTTGAGCTCTTGAACGCTGCTCTGCACTCCTATTTTGGATAATTAAGCCCAGTCCTACTTTATTATGAGAAAATAACCAGCTACAAAACAACGTCCATGGGAGAAAGCTGGAGAGATGCTTTAGATGGCGGGGGTGGCGGGGAGCGGGGAGGAAACAAGAGCTTTCTTTTCAGTATCCAGAAGGAGACATGAACCTACTTCTTAAAATTAGTTAACCAACTTTCAGGCCATAATTATTTCTGTCTGAGTTGAGAAAGACGAGTTGTGCTGTGCTTGTCCCTGTTTTCCTGTCCAGGCAAATGAATTAACAACTGCGATAAACATGGGTTTCGAGTATTGGAAGGATGGAAACCGCTAGCATAAATCCCAGATGAAAGCTCACAAGAATGCTATCATTCGGCTAAAAATTTGGAGTCTCAAATTATTTTTTCCCCCTTTTGGAAGACTGTTTCACTAAAATTTCTTAAACATCTTTGGGGTGATTTCCATTGGGGGTAGGGAGAGTTTTACAAACATCTGGGTTCATGTTGAGCTTGGGTGAGTTGCTAAGGTTGAAATATTCAAGGACAACAACAATTTATGCAGATTAAAAAATACTCAAATTATTTGGGTAGGAACCAACTGTTAAATAATGTGGCACATGGCTCATAAGAACCTTTGAACAGGTAAGAGCTGTCCCTGTTGGAACCCAGCCATCTGAAGAAAGGACTTCTGCAGTAGCCTCATGCCTGGGTTCCTGCCTCTGGGCCTCCCCAGTCTCCTTTCTCTATATAGGGACACTGCCATCAGATTCTCTTCTTAAATATTACTTGTTAGACGTTCAAAATGTTTCAGTGATTACACTAATTTGGAGTCAAAGTTCCTTCAAGGCTCCCATCAATCTGCTTCTAACCCAATGTCTCAGCTTATTTCCCATTACTCCTGACTCCTTTATCCAAACTCTCCCACTAGACAGATAGGTATTATTATTGTCTTAAAAATATGCTTGCTCTTTTCCAGTCTTTGGGCTGAGGTCATGCCATCTCTTCTCTGGTGCTACCCATCACCCATCCTCTACCCCAGTTTCTCATGAAGGCTCCGGTCCAGAACAGTCCGCCTCTGAGCTGCCACAGGATTCATGGTCAGGCCCCAATCCTGCTGTTAACTGTCTATCTAAATCACTATTTGGGTGTTGTTTCACCTGGTTATTACATTTCTTGTCGCTTATACTGTCAAGTACGCCACACTGACCCCAGAACTTATTTACAGTAGGGGTCCCTCACCTGAGGATCCATAATTGGCACTGATAACTTCTCTATCCTTTCAATAATTTGCACTTTCTGGTTAAGACGGTTTCAGTGTGTTTCTGTTCCTTGCAAACACATCTTAAAGAAGATGACTGTCACGTGGACATATTTAGGATAGGATCTCTCAACTTGGGGTGGGATTATTTTTCACAGTTCTGAAAACGTAAGGTCACATCTATCAATATTGTGAAAGTACAACACCTGGGGCACTGATTAAAACGTGCAGATTTAAAAGATGCAGTTTCATAGGCTCCATCACATACTGACTGTGAGATAGAAGCTCCTGGGGATAGGGCCTGGGAATGGGCATTGCAAACAAGATTCCCCAGGTGATTTTTATGCATATGCAAGAAAATTTAGAGGGTGAGGAGGGAAGCTGACACCAAGGTTTCTCATATGATGGTGAAGGGTCATGGAAGAGGAATTAATTCATATGTCTTGAGGACTGATTATGTGCCTGGAAAAATATTAGGTATTTTCACTAGTGTTATCTCTTGTAATCCTCAGACAAGTCTACGACATGTGTCTCATCATTAATCCCTTATACAAATATGGAACTAAGCGAAATACCTCATCTAAGGATCTATAAATGGTAAGCTGTTGGGTCAGCCTTTCAACTCTGGGCTGACCAGCTCCAAAGTTCCTACTTCTTACTCTGCTTTCCACTCTGCTGGGGTTCTAAGCAAACCTTGGAGGGAGGGGGAGGGAGCATGAGGCACATCCAGGTTGGAGGTTTCCTAGGTCAGTCTGCGGGAGCTGGGCAGATCCCAAGCTCCTGATGGGTAAACCTGGCTTAAGACCCCACTGACATCTTAAGCGGACAGTGATCCTCTGAGCACTGAATCTGCATCCTGGACCCCAAGTCTGAAGCCTCGTGAGCTCCAACTGGAGAGACCACTGTCTGTCTGCCTGGTCCCCAAACCTAAAGATGGAGGCTTCAGCAACCCTGGACTTTATTATAGGAGCAGCACACACACAGGCCTTCTGGTTGAGGCTTCAAAGACTCGCATCCTCCAATATTCCAGCTGGACCAAGGGCCTAGCCTGGGGATGGATGGTAGAAAAGAGAGGCCCAGGAAGCCAGGTCCTGTTCACTGATAGGAAAGGGATGATAAAAAACCAGGATGGGATGAAAAAGAGGGCTGGTGACGGTGCAAACTCTGGGGAACGTTGAAACCCTCATATTTTACAATGAGAGTGAAATATCGCTCAGCCATGAAAAAGAATGAAAGAATGCCATCTGCAGCAACAAGGATGGACCTAGAGATGGTCACACTAAGCGAAGTAAGCCAGACAAAGACAAATATCATATGATATCACTTATATGTGGAATCTAAAACAATGATATAAATGAGCTTATTTACAAAACAGAAATAGACCCACAGACATAGAAAACAAACTTCTGGTTACCAAAGGGGATAGCAGGGGAAGGTATAAATTAGGAGTTTGGGATTAGCAGATACACACTACTATACATAAAATAGATAACCAACAAGGACCTACTGTATAGCACAGGGAACTATACTCAATACCTTATAATAACCTACAAGGGAAAAGAATCTGAGAATCTGGAAAAGAATATATGTGTGTGTGTGTGTGTGCATGTATGTGTGTAACTGAATCACTTTGCTGTACACCTGAAACTAACACAACATTGTAAATCAACTATTAAAAAAAAAACACCAAAAAACCAAAGGGCCACAAAAAAAAGAAAAAGAAAAAAAAAAGAAGCTATGTTGTGACTCCAGGTAAGTTCCATTCATGAAATGAATAAAAGTTTAATATAAAAAAGAAGAAACCTTCCTATTTGGGGATTATAGATCTAATGCAGTGGTTCCATTAAAATCACCTGGGAAGATCTTAAAAATCCTGTTCAGATAATCATCAATGGGCAGCCAAGATAGAAAACCACTGGTCGAAAGTGCCTCTGACGGCCAAGCGATCTAGGCTGAGCCTGTAATGTTCAGAAAGCAGCTTGCGTTCAGTCACAGTTGGGAAAGCTGAGGTCGGTCAAGTGCACGGCATCAGCTGCAGTCCTTCCAGTATGAGAACTGCCTGAAGTTTGGCTCGCTGCCAGAGCAAGTTTCCTTTCCATTTTTAATTTTCCATTGTAGGGTAAAGAATTGGCACAGGAGAATGAGAAAAGAAACATGTGTGAACGGCAGGATGGAGACGTGAAACACGACAGATATAAAGATATACAAAGAAATGTAGAAGAACACCAGCCTTAGTGAGATGGAACTGGGGTATCTACAGCAGGTCAGGGGGCAGAAAGTGCCCGGGTACCCATTCTCAGAGGAAGTGCTCTACTCACTGAGTGGATGATGCCTTGCAGGGCCTGGAAGCCATCATTTACCGGAAACACGTGGTCCTTACTGTCTGCGATCCGGGCCAGCTGAGGACACAGCAAACGCACAAGGAGATGTGTCAGGCTTGCACGTGGAGAACTGAGGAAAGCCACTGGGTCCAGGGGCCTCCATCTCCTTTTAAAACCCACAGGAACTTGAGGGCTTGCCTGGGCTCAGGGACCTCACTGAGAAGCCCTCAGTCATAATGAGATTTCCAGGGGACTTACTCTGGAGCGGGTCCGGAGGGTCGGTTCCAGCTTTTACATTTGTTTTAATACTTGTCTCCTTGGGACCAGCGGTAAGATTGCCCAGCTAGATGAACATTTGGCCTGGGTTGATGTATTTATGGATTTGGGGGCAGGCCATTGGCTTCTTTTTCTCCCATTCAACCACATTTCTGTTGGCAACTATATTCGAATCAAACAGACTCAAGTTTCCTTTCAAAGCAACTTTAAAAATAAATTCAAGCTTTGGTGTTGGGCAAGCCCAATGAATGGGGACCCTTATCTTTCACCGAAACTTCTCATTGAGGAAAGGACCCTTGCGATTGGTTTGGTTGCTTTGTGGAGCCGAGGACTGGAGAAAGGAGAAACTGATCTGCAGAGATTTTCTACTCCCAGACTCTGTCTAGTGCTGTGGTTGCCACAGTCAGTCAGTGCCAGGATTTTTACTGATTGTAAAAGTAATACACAATCATTGGGAAATTTCAAAAAACCAGGAGTGTTCAAATAAAAAAGTTATTAATAATTCATCTGTCCATCCATCCATCCATCATCTTTCTATTACTGTTAATTTGATATAGTTTTTCAGACTTTTCCTATACAAATACACACATTTCATTTTAAAAAGTACACTCATACTATCCCCATACTGTTTTGTAACCCTATTTTATTCATTTAACAACATATCCTGAACTTTGTCAATGTTATTAGAACAAAAAGAAACTATGAAGTACATGGAAGTACATCTATTTAGGTTGCTAACACATTTTTACAATTTGCTTATTGTGAACACTTGGACAGACTTTTTTTGCCCACTGGCCAATTATTTCCATTTTGGGGCGTATTGAAATGCATTGAACCTTTAATGAGAAAAAAGGGATGTTTGCCATTTAAATAAGAAAATCAGATTTATCAAATTAAATTAAAAAAAAAAACCAACAAGTTTTTCAAGTTAATTTCGATCTATTTTGACCTCCTGGCAATTTAACATGTACTAAGAAAGTCAACCAAAAAAGATGCTGCCTGGATGGTCTGCATTGAAGACCCTCAAGCACATTAGCAAATAAGTTCACATCCCTCACACATCCAATAATTCCCTCCCTGCTTAGCATTTCTGGAAAAATCATCCATCTAATGGGTATTTATGCTGCTGATGCACCCTCTGCACCGACTGCATGTTTTCTATCACTCACAAGCTGAGTATGCTCCCATACCTGAGGAAATCCATGCTCATACCTGTGTTTCATTGAAATCCTTCACACCCACACAGTAAACGATCGCACCAAGATCTCGGGATCTGTTAGCCTGGGCCAATGAAAGAAAAGACATTTAGAGAGAGAAGCAGTGGCAAATGTACTCCTTTTGGATCACCCAGCCTAACTGCAGTGATCAGGTATTTACTGAGCACCTACTATATGCCAGGTACCACAAGGGAGAGGGCAATCCCTGTCCCCAAAGAGCCAATTCTCCAGTGAACATCACATTCTAATGCAATATGGTGGATGTGAGGGGAGTGATTAGTCTAATGGGAAGTGTTGAGGAAGATCCATAGAAGTAGAGTCTTGATGAGAAGCTTTGAATGACGAGGGGAGGAAAAGGATACTGTAGGCTAAGATACATCATATTAAATATTCTGGGGAAATGATTATCTTTTCTATTCCTCTGATGGATTTTTATTGACATACGTTCTTCCTTTGTAGTGACAGCGTGCTCTATCGGAAAGGATGTGACCTTTGGAATCCAACATACCTGGGTTTGACACTTGGCTTTTCTCTGTAAAGTACTTTGGACATTAAATGAGAAAATAAATGCAGAGCTCCTCACATGAGGCGTAGAACAATGCAGATACTCATCAATGTCAGCACCTTCATGAATATGGCCTTTTTTATTCCCAAAGAAGATACTGGGTCAATGGCATGGGATTTAAGGTCCATATTTGAGTGGGTGAACCCACGACTTTATCTACAAATAAGTATTGAGAGGGCAACCTAATGAATAATATCCAGATTTTGGCTTGATTTTAATATCTGATTTATTACAGGCTCTTCCAGGTTCTTCGTTTCAGAAGAGAAAACAAAAATTGGAAATCCTTGGTATATACAGTAGAAACTTAATAAATCATTGACAGTAAACATACAGTAGGTGCTCAATATATGCATATTGATTTGAATCGCATCCCATTTCCCCCTCTGTTAGTACTCAAACCCACTTATGACTAACACTGAATTGTAGAAGGGGCAGAAACATACATCGTTTTTCCTTCATGTTAGAAATATTTCTTGCTGTTTTCAGGATAAAATAAACTTTTAGGTACAGTCTAGCCCCAGCCTTCTCTGCAACGACTTCTATGGCTTTTCTCCTCTAGTTGGGCTGTATACAGAATCATCAAAAATGGAAAGGCTCATTTTCTTTATATATCTTGAGCTTTATCTTTCATTTTCAGACACCTTCGTCCTATTGGCATTGGCACTGCAAATATTTTTCCAAGTTTGTGTGTGCTATACCTAGAATTCTTTTCTAGTAACCTCTACTTTAAACCTCTGACACCTATCGTTTATTTTATATTCAGTTATTTCCTTATTAGGGTTTTTACTTTAGTTGATGATTGTTTAGCATCCAAATAAGCCTTTTTGCATTCCCTACAGTTTCAACTGTAGAGCATAGAAATATATTATTTCCTAGATGCTCAGGGAGCCTCTGTCATATTTACTTGTGGGTTTCCCCCTTGTAAATTTTGTACAAGTTAGGGTAGGGGGTCAGTAATGCGTTTATCCACTTAATTTCCTCATGCCCTTTGCCAACAGAGACTTCAAAAAGCTGAACAGTATTACACAGTAAAGCCCATAAAGGCAGCAACTGTGTCTTGCTCACCAGTGTGTCTCTAGTGTCTAGCAAAGCGCCCGTACAGGCCAAGCTCTCAGTTAGCACTGAACGAATGAATGAATGAATGCATATCAATTTCTTGCTTGTGGAGGAAGCTGAACTTAAATGAAATAGTAGTCAAGACCTTGAGATAAGTGTAATTCTCTGATTGATTCCTCCTCCAGAGGCTGGCATCTCCCTCCGTCACTGCCTGTCTTTTTCCTCATTGTGTTTCTTTCTAACTTGGCCTGAATGAGCCTTTGTCGCTAATGAGGCTTCAGTACATTCCTATGGTGAACTGGTTTCCTGGGGCCACATATACATATAGCTCAAATGTGAAATTTGAAAGAAAAGAATTTCCTAAATATAAACATCACTTTTCAACTCTTAGATAAACCTCTTTTTCTGAATCTCTTTATAAACTGAAAGCTTCATTTAGAGAGGATTCCTTCACTTGCTTTAAGGAGTGCTTTGTAAGGGCATAAAGAGAAGGAAAAAAGAAATACTGAAGGAGAGATTACAATTTACTTTTTTTACAATTACATTAATTTACAATTAATATTCAGCTTTGGTTCTTAGAGGAAGAATTTCAGTGATTAATACATTTTGACAAAATTGGCTTTCGCATATTTCAAGTAATTCTTTTCCCTCCTGGTTTTAGTAGAAATGAAGGAAAAATAGTACCAATGGATTTGTTGAAAAGTTATATATGGTATTTCAACACTGCTTTCGAGAAAGGCATGGCAGATATATTTTGTCCCTTAAAACACAAAGTAATATGCAAACCTGTGGAAAAGGGAAAAATACCTACCAGGTGTGAGACATGAAGATTCACTTTAAAAATGAGTTACTGTTATTATCTTTCACATATGGGACACTATTTTATCCAGGGACTTTGCAAAGAACACTTAACATTTTGCCCGAGTGGAAAGACTGCAGCCCATTTCAGAAGGAAGAAGTGCCGTTTCCATGTCAGACATAGGCCCGGACCGTCACTTACCTCCCTCTCCGAATAGAAGAAGAGGTCCTCATGCAGTTCCCCATCAGTCAGAGCGATGATGACGCTGGCTGTCCTGTATCCTGCTCAAACAACACAGACCCACTCAGTTCATCCCGCTGCACCAAGGGAAACCCCCTCTCGGCCCTGGGAGTCTGTCTCTTCGCGGCTCCCCCACCCAAGGTCAGTACTGTGAGAATCAGCAACTTTTCTTTGGGGACTCGCAGTAGCTCTGGCATGAAGAAGAATGTGGGACAGACTCTAAGGGGGAATATGTTTTGTTTCTGGGTTTCCAAGTCTTATCTTAAAAAAAAGGTCAAACCTGGTGAAATGGTTGCTGGACTGATAGCTGGGAGTAGCTACAGTGAATCAAACATGACTATTTCCTAGGAACAGTCCACATGACTCTCGCCAAGGCCCGAGGGCAAACTCGACCACCTGAGCCTTTCAGGGGTCCTTCTCACATGCTGTCCTTGACCACATATGCAACATCTGTTGAAGAGTTTGGCAAAGAGTAACAGTCATCATGATTTATAAGCTGACTGGAAGTATTACTGGAAGTATTAGTTTTGCAGTTGGCAAAACCTACTAGAATTCTTTCAGTGATTTTGAAACTTCCAGTAACATTGATGATGGTGTCTTTATAATAACAAGCGTTGCTGTTGATATTGGGTCTGACTTATTTGTTGCAGTTTAGAGCGAAAGAGGATGTGGACACCTCCACAGGCCTGGGAGAAAAATCCCCACTCTAATACTGAACGTCTTTGAAGAGATTTGCTTCAGATAAAGAAATGCTACCCATGAAAGACAGGGTAGTAATAATAGCTAAAATTATAATAATAATAAATATTATTTCTCTGTGCTAAGCATGCTATTAAGTACATTTTATTCCTTTTTTTCCACTTAAATGAAGGAAAGTTTAAGCCAAACTGGTATCTTAATCTAAAATCATTACAGCAATGAAGAGGCTTGGAGCTCAGAGAGGGACAAGAAAATTAAATTTGACATAAAAATCTAAGACTTTACTAACCCCTCCAAGTACGTATTAACTTAATGAATTCAACATGCACAACTGTTCATGAGCATTACAGACTGTAGCCCATAATGAGATCTTAATTACTTTTAAATAACTTTTTTTTTTTTGGAATCATCAGGACAGTAGAATTTGACCTCATTCGTGCCATCTTTCTACACATTCCTTCTCTGTGATGAAGTCTGTGTTTAAGGATTAGAGGCAATATCCTGTGTCTTTTCAAACATGAAATTACTGAGGCACTTTTTCAGAAGGAAACACAGGAAAGTTAAAAAATTCATAATGGTAATTAGGAATATACTCTTACCTTGACTGTTTTCATAATAAATCTGCTCACTGGCCTGAAAAACAACGAAAGAGCCATTAGACATATAGCCACTGTTTGCTACTACAAATGCCATAGTGGGCAGTGATCTCTGGTGTTGGATCCACAGTGTTGTGTCAGTCTCGATTCTTTATGTAATTCACCCAGGTTTCACTCAAATATCAATGGATCATGTCCTCTGAAGTTACCCTGGATCAATATCTTTCCTCTCATAGACTGGGACTTGTTTTGCTGAAGCCTGAAGTCCTTGCAATTCTGTCTCAACCTCTGAAGAAATATATAGAAAAGGTTACCTTGGGAATAGAGAGGACTTGTGTGTGGCATGATTCATGAGTTCTGGCCAAGCATTAGCTAAGAGACCCTTCATCAGTGTCAGGGAAGGAGGAAGAAATTTCATTTATTTGGCTCTTTTGGATGGAGTTATCGTGTACACACTTATGGAAAATTGTTTTCACTCTTGCCATTGGGTGTTATTCAGTTCCTTTAATATGTGTGTCTCATCTCATCAGCCATCCCTGTGTTGATGTTTCCACATCACAATCTTCTTTTGGAGTTTAAAACTCTTTTAAAATTACCCTTTCAAATCCTTCATGCATGTAAGTGTCTCCTCCTGGCAGAACCTTCTGGAGTTCTTCTAGGCCTTGACGGATCTGTTCCCTGAAATCCAAAGACACCCTGTTAGTCTTATTAGAGCATTTTTTATTTTGCTGTTGACAGTCACATGCTTTAGTCTTCTTATCTTTGTGGATAGTCTATATTGCCCAAACAGTCCCCCAAAACCCTATAACAGGAAAGTCTTTCTAGTAAATTATCCATTTAGGGGCGGCCACAGTGTAGAATAAGTGAGATTTCAAGGATTGAGGGAAAGGACACTTCAGGAATCTCCAGGTGCAGGTGAAAAATTTCCATTCCCTGAACAGGACAAAGTTTTCATTCTACGTTGGAAACGAGTCTTAAGACTTGTCTTCTTAGGCAACTTTATATCAAGATGCAAAGGGCTCATGTGAGCCAGAAAAAGGTGGGTACTAAGAACCCAGGGCAAGGCCACCACAAGGACCGCAGGCAGGAAGGGCAGGCATCTGGAGCAAGCTGCCATCAGAAGAGCTGTGCCAGAGAAAACCATGTAGTCAGCTTTGAAAATAAAGACCCAGGCAATCTATGCTTTCTAGGACGACCAAGAGTGTTTTCTGTGGGCTGGTGCCCATGTTTTCTTACTTTGATTGCTCAAGGTGGTAGTGGGGCAGGAAGAGGAAGTGGGTTATGGTATTGGGAAAGGGTCCGATAGCAGTGGGAAACGTGAAGGTTCGGGGACCAATTAGAATCTTTGTGGACCATTCCCTCAGAGATGTAAAACGTCCACGTTCATGTTCCTGTCAATTAAATAGCTTCATACTGTGCTGAAAAGGGCGAGAAAGTGTAGTTTCTGAAAAAGAATATGAACTTCATTCATGAATAAGCCCATAAAGCGTTTGAAGTTACCCTCCTCACTCTGGGGTTTCTTTAGGGGCCGAGGGTGGAGATGCACAATTTAAACTAAGTGGGGACTACTATCAATTTTCTACATGTTATCTTCTAGGCCTACAGAGTTGTGAAATTGCATGGCAATAGAAAGTCAATAAAAGGTGCAACACCCTAGGGACTTCCCTGGTGGTCCAGTGGTAAAAGAATCCGCCTTCCAATGCAGGGGACGCAGGTTCGATCCCTGGTCAGGGAACTAAGATCCCACATGCCTCAAGGCAACTAATCTCTCGTGCCACAACTACTGAGCTCATGCACCTCAACTAGAGAGCCCACGTGCCACAACTAGAGAGAGAAAACCTGTACGCCACAACTAGAGAGAATTCCTCATGCCTCAATGAAGATCCTGCATGCCACAACAAAGACCAGACACAGCGGTGGGGGGGGGGGGAAGCTGGGGCGAAGTGAGAGTAGCATCGACATATATACACTACCGAATGTAAAACAGTTAGCTAGTGGGAAGCAGCCGCATAGCACAGGGAGATCAGCTCAGTGCTTTTCGATGACTTACAGAGGTGGGATAGGGAGGGTGGTTCAAGAAGGAGGGGATATGGGGATATATGTACGCATGTGGCTGGCTCACTTTGTTGTACAACAGAAACTAATGCAGTATTGTGAAGCAATTATACTCCAATAAAGATCTATTACAAAATTAAAAAAAATAAATTAAGTGGGGAAACTTCTTTTGAGCAGGGAAAGAACCTCACGTTCACTGAACATCCATTATATACAAGACCCTGCACAAAGATTTCTGATTTTATCCTCACAATAACCACTCAAGGTAGGTATTATTGCCCTCATATTATAGATAAGAAAACTTGGGTTCAGAGAGGTTAGTTAAGTAGGAGGGCAGAGGCTTGAGGTCAAATCTACCTGATTCAAAAAAAATCTGCCCGGCTTTCTACTTTGCCAAGCAGCATAAGACAGTGGGCAGTTTTCAGTAAAACTTGAATTAATGAACAGCAGTGGCAATGTTTAACACTACCTGAGTACTTATACCGTGTCAAGCTCTGTTTGAAAAATACATGTAATTCATTTACTTATGCCTCATGATAGCTCTTTGAGGTAGATACTAATATTATCTCTAGTTCACAGATGAGGACTCTGTGACTCAGCTGAGTCACAGAGAGAGAGAGTCTAAGAAAGTTGCCCAAAGCCCCTCCACTACTAGGTGGCAGAGGTGGGATTTCAACCCAAATGCCCTACTCTCAGTCATTATATTAAACTGTTTCTCTCTTGAATAAATGAATGAATGAATGTATAAAGTTTATTACTGGCTTATTCTGGTAATTGCTTAAAGAGGAAGTCCGATGCAGAATTAATCTTTTGTTAAAACTGATGTAATGGGGCGGTCATGGGTGAGACCTGATTGCCAGGTTGGAAGTTTTAAAAGACAAACTGAAAACGGTTTAGCCTGAGCCTGTCCCTGGCCCAGGCTGCTGATGCTTCTTAGGTGGAATATTTAAGACCAAGTAACTCAGACTTTGGGAAATGTACTGATTATTGTCTGCTTGTCCTATCAGCGCCCAGATATCAGACCACGTGCCCAGCTGCCCTAATCAGAAACCAGAAGCCTTCTTTGACCCCCTCTACCTTGACTCTCCTCTCTCTTGCTCCCGTACGTAATATAACATTAGATTCCATCGGTCGCGCTCTAAACATACCTTGAAACTGACACTTCTTCACCTCTTCTGCCAACCTCATGGTCTGGGCGACCATTATTTTTTACTTAGACCATTGGGAAAGTCACTGGCCGTCTTTTGACTGCCTTCTCACCCCCCCTGCATTCAATCTCCACATGGCTGCCACAGCGTTCTTAAAATATGGATCAAAACATGTCATTCACTCCCCTGCTCAAAATCCTTCACAGCCATTGATTACACTTGGGATAAAACCTCGTCCTGGGTTTCCCTGGTGGCGCAGTGGTTGAGAGTCCGCCTGCTGATGCAGGGGACACGGGTTTGTGCCCCGGTCCGGGAAGATCCCACATGCCGCGGAGCGGCTGGGCCCGTGCGCCATGGCCGCTGAGCCTGCGCGTCCGGAGCCTGTGCTCCGCAACGGGAGAGGCCACAACAGTGGGAGGCCCGCGAACCGCAAAACAAACAAACAAACAAAAAAAACAAACAAAACAACCCCTCAGGTCCTCACCATGACCTTCAAGTGCCTTCATGGGATGGATCCTCTGCCTCCTCGACAGCCTTATCTTGCACCGCTCTGCTCCCACTGCCTTCACCTGAGTCCCACTGGTCTTCCTAAGCTCCTTTCTCCAGCAGATCCTTCACACCTGCAGTCACTGCTGCCTGGAGGCTGGGGAGGCTCTTTGCCCAGCTCTTCGCTGGGCTAATTCTTACCCAGCCTTCAATCCCAACCTAAATATCAATTGCTCAAAGTAGCCTCATCTGAGTTCCCCAATTCAAATTAGCTCCCTCAATTAGACTGCACATAGCACCCCACAATTGTTGCTTTATAGCACTTAGGACATTTTATAACTAATAATATTTGATTATGTGATTATCTGTTCACTTTAGTTTAGTTTGTTCATTTGTTTCCGTTCTAGACTTTAAACTCCATCAGGGCTGGGCCATGTCTGTGTTGGTCTCCACTGTATCTTCTGTGTCTGCTATAGTACCTGGAACATTATAGACATTCAACAAATATTTGCTGAAGAGGTGGGAGGAGGAAATAAGCTTCATGGGCCATGTGGACGGTGGCCAGGCAGAGCTGACCTGGTAGTAATTGACTGTAGGGAAGGTCTGGGTCCATGTGGTTACAGACCATTCTCTGTGTTGTACCTCTTTACGTACCCCCTCCCCCCAATTTTAATAAATTCCATTAAAAGCCATAGTTTAATTTCAACTCTATCATTTGGTAATGAGAAAGAGCATACATCTATGCATGAGAAGGAGGGTTAAAGGTGACAGCGGAGTCCCCAACTGAGGCCACCAAAGGGAGGGGGAGGGTGGCATTAGCAGTCACCTGGCAGAGGGCAACTTTGCCCTGCAGGTTGGCGGTTTCATGAGGATAACGGCAAACAAGGTGGCATGAGGGTGAGGCTGGGATATGAGAGTGAGGCTGGGACAGGAAAACTGAGGTTTATTCCTGAGCACACAGAGGTGTCACCCTGAAACCCTTCGGTATAGCTGAGGGGCATTATGGGGTTGGGGGCTAATTTCTGACAATTAAGGGGGTGGAGGTTGGGCATCAAAAGTAAATGTGAACAAAAAAAGTAAATGTGGTCTTATCTTTGGTCATTTAAAAACTCTATTTATTTATTTATTTATTTATTTGCCTGCCTTGGGTCTTAGTTGCGGCACGCGGGATCTTCATTGTGGCCCGTGGGCTCTAGAATGCACGGGCTTAGTTGCCGTGCAGAATGTGGGATCTTAGTTCCTCGACCAGGGATTGAACCCGCATCCGCTGCATTGGAAGGCGGATTCTTAACCACTGGACCACCAAGGAAGTCCCTTATCTTTGACTAGGTCATTGACTAGTGAGGTTTAGGACGTTTTGGTAACACTAAAATTGGAATATTGTGTTAAGACTAAATCTTTAAAAAAAAAAAGAGGACTAAAAAAAGGCACAATGGGGCTGTGGAAAAGGTTCCCTGGCTTCTCTGTATTTTTTCCCTGCCAAAAAAAGTCTGGGAACTGGGGTGTTTTCTCTAAGCCTATTTCCCTTCCTTTACAAGTATTTTCTTGAGCTTTCTATTTTTTGGTACCAGAACAAGCAAAGGCTGTTTTGGAAACTGTCCTTATCCTTGATACTTTGTGTCTGGCAAGATATGATGAGCTCACTAGTCCCAAGCAGTGGTCACACTCCCCTTATACCACCCTCCTTGGTAAAAGGTCAGATGACTTACGGCCCCACCTCCCTACTCCATGCCCCTTCTCTACGTTCCTACAACATCTAAGCAAACAAAACAGATGGTTTCATGGAAATTGTGGGTCCATTTTAATTCTGGGACAATAGGACTATTAATAAAGAGTATTTTTTTAATGCTCTCTTAGAAATGAAAGAAAATTGGGAGAAAGATCTTTTAAAGGGGGCGATAAGAAGCTCTCCTCTCTGAGGACTTGGTTACTACCAAATGAAATATTATCTTCCTGGGAAATGAGAGTCCGGGAGTCCTATGAAAACAGGCTGCTATTAAAGAGTCGCCTCTTTTCCTTGGTGGTTTCGTGTTTCTGCCAGTGTTCTTACTTAGAAGTTAAGGGCTTTCAGGCCCTATGTCTTGTGCTCCTTTTGCAACCCCTGTAACACTTAATGACGGACCTAGAGTGATCTGCTGTTGAATGAATGACTCTAGTTTGGATGCATCCATCCATAAATTCATTCATTTCCACAACTATTTATTGAGCACACACCATGCAACCAGCACTACGCCGGTTTGTAGGGGTAGGGAGCGGGGAGAATCAGTTACAGTGTCTGTAGGGCTTTCTCTTGCCCTCGGAATTTCTGTAAACTTCTTGAAGATAACTTTCTGGGATTCTAGTTGTATTGTGACATTTTAATATTTGCTGATGAAAACATTAAAGGATAAACGCACATAAGCACGTCAAGAAGCACTTTAACAACTTTTTACCCCAAGTATCTCAGTGATGCTCCTACTGCAAAACCCTCCTTGGGGTTGCGCAATATCGACCATA
Source organism: Tursiops truncatus (assembly GCF_011762595.2). Taxonomy (NCBI): domain Eukaryota; kingdom Metazoa; phylum Chordata; class Mammalia; order Artiodactyla; family Delphinidae; genus Tursiops; species Tursiops truncatus. The sequence goes on from NC_047047.1 coordinate 31,039,758, forward strand.
TTTTCAGTCTATAAAAACAACCTCCACCACCCCCCGAAACCCAACATCAGCTCTGCACTGTCCACTTGCCTCCTAGTAAAACAGCTTCTGTGGAATTGACTTTTCTCAAATGTCCTGGAGTTTTTGGCTTCGGAGCCTCAACTATACAGTAAACACACATCACTGTTAACCACTAATGCTACACTCACAATATTTCCAGATGTCTCAGGGCTCCAGGGTTGACTACAAAAGACGTGAAGTAAACAGAACAGAATAGCAAAGATTAATTAAAGACATTTTTGCTGTTACTTTGGAGTCTTAAGTCCCACAAGCAACTCTGATCATTTGTTTATAATGTATAGAAATCATGTCCTCTTTGTGATTTTTCCCAAAGAATAGGCCAATATGATGAATGACAACAGGATGCATGTTGAACCAAAGATTCTTTGCTATACTTTTTAAAAGTGAGGTATAAGTTATATACAGTAACATGCACAGGTATTTATTAATTTCCATTATAATTGTTGAATTTATTTCTATTACCTTGTCCTTAATATTCCTTTATTCTCTTTCAATATCTGTAGGATCTATAGTAATATCCTCCCTTTCATTTCATTTTAGCAGTTGCTGTACGGGGAGTTATCCTTATTTTATGACAGGCTACCAAAAGTTAATATTATACCACTTCTCATATAATGGAAAAACCCTTTAATATTATACTTCCATGTAATTTCCTCTCATCCTTTGTGCTATTGTTGTCACATATTCTACTTATGTATATGGAATTCACTCCAAAATACAGTGTTAATTGTTTCTGTCTTAAATAATCATCTTTTTATGACATTAAGAAAATAGTTACCATTTCTGGTACTCTCCCTTTTTAGGTAGCTTTAGTTTACACCTGGTATCATTTTTTCTCTGCTTAAAGAATTTTTTTAGCCTTTATTTATTTATTTTGTAGTGCAGATTTGCTGGTGATGATTCTCTTAGCTTTTTTTTCTTTCTAGAAATGTCTTAATTTCACCTTCAATTTTAAGGATGTTTTCACTGGATACAGAGTTCAAAATCGACTTTTCTTCCCTTTGATCTCTTTAAAGAGATTGATCCTTTGTCTTCAGGATTGCATGTGTTTTTTTTTTCCGGTGAAAAGTAAGTGATTTTCGTTGCTGTTTCTCTGTAATATGTCTTTTCCCTCCCCCTTGGACTGCTTTTAAGATTCCTACCTTATTCTTGTTTTCAAGAATTCAGCTGTGATGTGCTTAGGTTATTATTATTATTATTTTTGTATTTGTCCCGTTTGTGGTTCTTTCAGCTTCTTGAATCCCTGTGTGGAACATCATGTTTGGCATTCTAATTACACATATATTAGATCACTTGATATTACCCCACAAATAAGAGGATCTGGTTCATCACCCCCCCCATCTTTTCCCTTTCTCTTTCAGTTTAAATAATTTCTATTAATGTGTTTTTAAGTTCATTAATCCATTTTCTGCAGAAAAATTTTTCGGTCCACAGTTTTCACTCGGTTTTCTTTTTTTTTTATCCAGATAGCCCATGTTTTCCTCCATTATATTCACCTTTTCTTGTAAATTCTTTATATGTTTATAATAGCTGTTTAAACATCCCTGTCTACTAATTCCAATAATTGAGTCATTTGTGGTTTTTTCTTGATTATGGATTCCATTTTCCCACTTCTTCCCATGTCTCACAATCTTTTAACTTACATTTCACACATTGTATATATTTTAAAAAGCAGTGGAAACTTAGGTATAATATTGATTTGTTTTGTTGACTCATTGCGGAGTGTAAGCCTTTTATCTTTGTAAGCTGGGGTGGGAAGCTGAATATTTAGATTCTCCCTTGAGTTAGGTTGACTTGGGGCTGGAACACAGCTTTAATTACAGTGTATTAGAGCGTTATTGGCCGAAGTCCCAGCTTTCTGCGCTGCCCCGCCTTTGTGATCTTTCCTGTATTTGAGGTGTGAGGGAGTTAGGCACAGCTACAGATAATTTCGCTTAACCTGACTCCAGAATCCAAGTACCACAAGTATCCATGGGATTAAGTGATTTCTCTCTGCTTTTCAACAAGTCCTCCACTGCTGCTTTCTTGGAAAAATGCAGAGGTGTGGGTGAGAGGGAAGAATTATTAGGCTAAGAAATTTCTTTTTTCATTGGGGCTCTTTCAGATAATCCATCCCCCTGGCACACATTGTTGTCTAAGGCTCAGCTGACTTTTCCTCATGCCTGAAAAGTCTCTGTCCATGGCTGGCCTACATTTCCAATTTCCCTAGCCAGATCAGGCATCCACCTCCAAGTATGGAAGTTTCCATAGATCTCTGATCAGCTCTATAGGGCTTGTTTCTCTCTAATTCAGTTCATCAGTGCTTCCTGTGTGTCTGCTAGCCCCAGAAGAACATGTGAATTCTATTTTGTCTGGACTTTTCTGGTTGACCATGGAAATGAAGGTTTTTCATATGCCTCTACATCCTAACTAGAAGCAGACATACGGAAAAGGCTTTTTTCTAAATATTTGTGACTATACATTTGTTTCAAGTCAGGAAGAAAAATACTGGAGATGATTACCAGCATATAAATATACTCTAGTATCTTTCATCTTAACAAAATAAATCTTCTGTGACCCCACATCTCCCTCTAGCTATTGACCAATTCAATGCATTTCTCTTCAAAACACAACTTCTTGAAAGAGTACTCCCTTCCTAATTTTTCCTGGTAAAGATTTCAAATGTGAAGTGATCTTTGACTATACATCTGTTCATAGCGGATGAGCGAGGCTAAGACTTGTTGGAAGCTCTGTGTGCCTGGTGGGGTGTGCCAGTTGGTGGACGATCAGTTTTTGTCAACAGGATCTTTTCATTGAGGACCCTCAAATATCAACGGATGAGCATTTTTCCCCCTCTGAAATACTTAATTCTACAGAGAAGTAGTTTTCAAACTCTTTCCTTTGTGCTAGTTCTGGAATTGACAAAGGGGAGGGTTGGGAGTAGCAACATTTGTTATGCACGTCTCCATAATCTCCCATGCCTGGTATCCATCCAGGAAACCATTCTTGTTTAATTTTGCCAGAGAACGTACTTCTCTTTTCTGGTGGAGCTGGAAAACGGGTAATTTTCAAATTGTAGTGGAGGCGAGTAGTTCTGAAGGTTGAAAAGATCCTTTAAACACAGTCCAATCTTCACCCCGTAACCCTTCCTTTCCAAGATTCTGCAAGGCTACAAGGCTAGTTCCTCTTCAGTACCTCCTCTTCAGGATTACATCTGACTGCTTACATCACTTGCCGCTCCCTGTATTCTTTCTGTCCTCATCTATGGTGTTCTTATGGTTAACTATTCCTTAATTTCCTCAAATCTGTGGTGGTGTTTTACCTTCTCCCGATTTGGGGTGCTTTTTGCAAGCAAAAGGGCTAAAAATGTCATTACCCCTCAATTGAAAATTGAAAGCCCTCACCTTTTAACCTATTTTGCAGTGACTTCTGTCTCAACAGTTCTGCTGAAATGGGCTTTGTGAAGGTTCCCCAGTGATCTCCACATTCCCAATCCAATGGTCACTTCTCTGGCTTCCTCTTCCTTAGCCTCTTACAGCATCAGACACAGTTAACCTCCCTCTCAATTTAAAATGCTTTCTTCTCTTGACTCCCATCACAGCATCCTCTCTCCATCTCCCTCATCAGGTGTTCTTTCTCATATTTCTGTGTAGGCTTTTCCTTCTCTTCTAGAACTCTAAAGATTGGAGGGCCCCAGAATCCAGATCCCCTTATTTTTACACCTACACTGTCTTACAAGGCAATCTCATTCTTCCCATGGCTTCAGTGCCATTCACAAGAGTGTGGATTTTGGAGGAAGATAGACTTGGAATTGAATCATAGTTCTGCCACTTCCAACACATGTCAACCTTTGATTTCTCAAATGTAAAGTGAAGGTGTGGAACTATAAGATCTACCAGCTTCCTTCCAGCTCAGAGTCCTGCATCTGATTTTATGTGGGGACCAATGGTTGAAACAGAAACAGAACCTGGGAATTCGCTGGGAACTGGAGAGGCCACATTTGGCAGACAGCAGTAGTCCACAATGTGACACAGGGTCAAGTGCAGACCAGTAACCAAAGTCCGCTAAGAGGAGCCCATCAAGGAATTTCCAAATTCCCAAGCTGTCCTAAACTGGCATAGAGGACAGGAACAATGGATTAATCACAGGGCAATGTGATGAATTTGTCCAAACAAACTCCTCTGTACACAACTCTGTTTTGGTTGGTTTCTCATTTGTGCAGTGGTTTTCACCATGCAGTTTCCTATGGCAACACTTGGCTTTTGAAACAAATCCCTGTAAGACCTTTCCCATCACTAACACTTTGCCCTAGTTGAGTCATACTTTGCAGGAGATGGGAACGGTGGAAAGAAAGTAGGCTCCATAGTCAGGGTTGCGCAAATATGTATCTTTATCCCATGAGAACCTTTAGGTCCCTGTTCCTCTTAGTTCACTAGGGACTAGGTCTCACCTGGTGCTGGTGGCATCTAAAATGGTCAGGTTGATATACTTGAGCTTAGTACTGCTGACCACAAGGAGTGTTTGGAAGGGCATAGGATAGAGTGGCACTCTACCAATCCTGTGCAACAGAGAATGAGTCCAGGGTCACCCTCTCAGATGGAAGCTGAAGCAGGCAGCCCTAGGGTAGATGATAGACAAGAGTCTGCTATTTTGGTCAGGCTGGAGAAGGTTACACTTCTCTACAAAGACAGGACTTCCTTATCACACTTTGGAGTAATATTGGGCTGGAGGTGGGGGTAGGTAGGAGTATACTAGGTCCACACCAGATAATCTAACCCACAAGTCAAATGTGTGCGCACCTATTTGAGAAAAGTTGGGGGGATCATACAAGATGTTGGTAGGATTTGGGTAAATGAAAACTCTTATAAATCGCTAATTGGATTGTAAATTGGTGCAGCCCCTTTGGAGAACAATTAAATCATGCCTGGTTAAGTTACATATTCACATACCAAAGACCTAGCAGTTCAATCCCTAGTTATATATCGTTATAGAAGAGAAATCTTGCTTCCCACCTGTCTGGGAGACAGGTACAAGAATGTTCATTGCAACTTTGTTTATAACAGCAGAAACTTAGAAACTAACTGTCCGTTAATAAGAGAATAGATTAGTACACGGTGGTACATTCTCACAATAAAATTCAATGCAACAGAAAGTATACATTAGTTACAATGAACCAAGTGTAGCTACATGTATCTACATAGAAAAAGTTTCAAAAATACGATGTTACGTGTAAAAAGCAAGTTCAAGAAAAATACATGCAATATGATAATTTATTATAAAGTGGAATAGGAAACAATTTATTATTCATGGGTATGTAAAAATATACAACAGTCATTAAAATGATAAATCCCACATTCAGGATAGTAATACCTCTGGTAAGGAAAGAGAAAGGGGGGGTCAATACCTGTAACATTTTATTTTATAAGCTTGGTGGTGGATAATGAGTGTTTACTATCCTTTTTGTGGTATGCTTTTGTTATACTTAGAATATTTAATAATTTAAAAAATTGTTGAGAGTGAGTAGCAAAGGCTGAACTGCAGTCCATGAGGAGCCATTCCGAGCCTATCAAAGGCAGCACTGAATCTAAGGCTCAAGTCCCCACACTGGAGGCCAGGAGGCTAGGAGATGATGGACAGGCCTGATGTGGACCAATAGTGGTGTTTTTTTTGGTTAGGCCACGGAAAATTTGTTGGTTGTGACTATCTAGCTTTTTCTTTTTCTTTTGCGATACGCGGGCCTCTCACTGCTGTGGCCTCTCCCGTTGCAGAGCACAGGCTCCGGACGCACAGGCTCAGCGGCCATGGCTCACGGGCCCAGCCGCTCCGTGGCATGTGGGATCCTCCCGGACCAGGGCATGAACCCGTGTCCCTTGCATCGGCAGGCGGACTCTCAACCACTGCGCCACCAGGGAAGCCCGTGGCTATCTAGCTTTGAATAGGAGAACTCTACCATCGTTTGACTCCACTATTTCTGAAGTTTGCCTTGCTGGCTTCATCCAGACAAGAATGTTTCTGGACGCTGCTCTGTCAGATTTTATCCTTTATATCTGTATGTGCCACATGAAGCATAGCAGGTGAGGAAGGGAAGTAACATTTCCTGAGTATCTGTGCTGTGCCAGGGTTTCTGCTAGCCTCTTTCCACGTATTAATTCATGAAGTTTCTCAGCAACACCATATGATGATTGTCATCTTCATTATACATTTGAAAAAACAGATTCATAGAAGTAAAGAACTTGCGCATGCTGGTGGAGCCCAGATTGGAACCCAGGCTGGTCCTGGTACAAAGTCTGTGTTGTCTCTACTACATCTGTGGCATTCGAACTTGGTATAGGACAATGTACTGGACACAAAGACACAGAAGATGTGTGTGTGTATATGTATATATACAATTTTTTTTTCCCTGGGGCATAAATTGTACTCCAAAATTTGAGAAAGGACTCCACATGACTTTCATAAAAAATCAAGCATTGGAGTCTTATAGAATAGAATACAAATGCACATGCATATTTTTTGTATTACTCAGTAATTAAAAAAAATTTTATTAGAGTATAATTGCTTTACAATGTTAGTTTCTACTGTACTGTAAAGTGAATCAGCTATACGTATACATATATCCCCTCTTTTTTGGATTTCCTTCCCATTTAGGTCACTACAGAGCATTGAGTAGAGTTCCCTGTGCTATACAGTAGGTTCTTATTAGTTATCTATTTTATACATAGTATCAATAGTGTATATATGTCAATCCCGATCTCCCAATTCATTCTATCCCCCTTTTTCCCCCTTGGTATCCTTACCTTTGTTCTCTACGTCTGTGTATCTATTTCTGCTTTGTAAATACGATAGTCTTTTTTTTTTTTTTTTTTTGCGGTACGCGGGCCTCTCACTGTTGCGGCCTCTCCTGCTGCGGAGCACAGGCTCCGGACGCGCAGGCTCTGCGGCCATGGCTCACGGGCCCAGCCGCTCCGCGGCATGTGGGATCCTCCCGGACCGGGGCACGAACCCGTGTCCCCTACATCGGCAGGCGGACTCTCAACCACTGCGCCACCAGGGAAGCCCCAAGATCGTCATTTTTAAGATGAAAGGATGTCGAAGAAATTTCTTGCTTTTGATGAGCCACTTCAAATTCTACCCTAGGACCCCAGGGCTATGCCCCAGGGTACTTTCTTCTACTAACAGGGGTCCTCCAGAGGGAGAGTGTGAGAAACACTGGACCACTCTACTCTCGCACATCTCAGCCTGTTCCCAGACCCGCTGAATTGCTTCAAGGTGGGTTCTTTTTACCATCATTGAAATGCAATATGAGAAGCCCTTAGACAAACTTCCTCTAGAGACACTGCCTGTGTGCTCCCGTCTGGAGGAAGTCTTGCTAGAACCATTAGGCAAAGGAAAAAATAACTTTTTACCTGACTTCATGCTAAAGCAGTCTTTTCTACCCATGCTCCTCTATATAGGGATAGACTGGCCAACGGTTAAAAACTTCAGAGAAGGGTGTGAGTCACGGAGAGCCGGGGACTCACTCTGAATTATTCTTGGCTATGCTGTGATGATTTGAGTGGGGTGTGTCCAGGAGGAGTGAGGGTGATTCCTCAGCTCTCTGTTAAGACCCTAACAACTACAAGTGTAACAACACCATTTACTATGTGCCTGGCATTGCTAATCCCTCCAACAGTTCTACAAGGTAGGGCTGATCTTTATTATTTATTTTACAGATGAAGAAACAGAGGCACAGAGAGGTAAGGACCTTTCCCATGGACTCAGACCCCATGATATTCTCTCTCCATCAACAGGACAAGAGAATAAATAAATGCTCCCCTCCATGTCTCCTAATTTTGCCATCTAACCTTCTTGTACCTGAACGAATAGTACTTTAAAATGGAATGAATCCAGAGGCTTTCAAGCACAAAGTATCTGAAGACTCTTTTTCTCTCTTGTTATTTTTAAACTTAGAAAAAGCTTTTAGAACTATGTCTCTTGGTAATGACAGCCTGTATTCATTCTTCTCCAGGAATCAAGTGATGTGTTCAAAATATGTCATTTTCCCCTGTGATACTGATGGCAAAACCACACTCTTCAAACCAAACCAAAGGCTGGCTGAGAGGGATAGAGAAGTGTGGTCTCTTGGTTTCCACTCAGCAGTTTGAGCCAAGCGTTCTTGGCTTTTACTTCGGCTCCTTAAAACCAGTAAGCAAGATGCTTAACCTCCTAACCCCATCTGCCAAATACTGATCCTACCTCTGTACCTTTTTGCGAGGAGTATTTCCAAGCTGACGTCATTAAAAAGGCCACAAAGATAAAACGTGCAGAGGGCACGTGCTTTCAGGGAATTGCTTTCTGGAAGAAGTTAGAGGGTTTGGGGTGGTGAGTTGCGTATGCTTAGGTTTGTTTTTAATTTAAAAGTGTATATAGTAGTAAAATTGTGGGAAACCCTATAGCACAGTGATTAGGAGTGTGGACATTGGGGCCATGGTTCCCAGGCTCAGATCCAGGTTCCTTCACTTTTATGCAAGGAGGCTTTTGAGCCTTCTATGACTCGGTATCCCCATCTACATAAAACATAATAAATAATATAATTCCCATAACAACCTTACACGGTAGGTATTATCATTTTCTCTTCCTATAGTTGAAAAAAGTATTCTAGGTTATTGGTACATAATAAACCATTAATAAAGGAGTATATATTCTATATACATATATATACACAAATGCATATGTATTTATGCACATATATACAGTGGTTGCTACCATTTAATTATTCCACAGATAAGAAACAAAAGACAGCAGCGTGCATCCTAATACAGTGAATTGGGTAAGCTATGTAATGTAGCAGAAAAAAAATCACTGGATTTAAGAATTTTAATTTTGTGAGTTAAAAAAAATTCTACTGTCATTGACTACTTATATGAATTTAGGCAAATAATTCAATCTCTCTGAGAATGATTTTCTTAGCAGTGAAGTGAGGCCAGTGGGTTGGATAAGACATATTAATTCTTTGACCCATAGTTGTTTCATCATGCTTTTTTTTTTTTCATCTTGCAAAGTTTAGAAGAAAGGTGAAATTTCCAGTTAAAAGTAGTGATCTGGGTCTATCTATACTTTTTAACCTCCCCTTTTCTTTCGAAAATGCTGTAGAAACAGCTAAGCAAGTATGAGAGGGGCAAATGTTTTTCATTGCCGGAAAATTGGTAAGGGTGCCATACATAAGCCAGACACTTGGAAGAATTCCTGCAAGATGTAGAGCTGCTGAGATCAGGATGAGGGAAGGACCTACGAGCCTGGAATTCTGTGACCTGAGAAAAGCCTGTGGGTGGTGGTAGGATAGGTTCTTAACACAGTGATCTAACATCTACAACTCACCATTTTCCTTTGGCATAAGCTTCCTCCTTACCTTGGATACCCTACTAGGTCTCTACCTTTTTCAAGAAAAAATTACACTACATATAAATTTTCCCATCTTCTTTTCCTGTGATCTTCACATTTTCAACAAAAATTTACATGATCTCTGACAGAACTCATCCCAAATCCCAGTCCTGAAAAACCTAGCTGTTCCTCTTTTGAGTCACTCTATTAAGGAAAATTCTCATAAGATGGAAAGAAAGGACCAATTTAAGAAAGTTGAGAAAATTTCCCCTTTGAAGCAAACTCATATAAGAAACAGGAGAACACATAAAACAATTCTAATTGATATTCATGATAAAGATATATCATCTCTAACACAATAACAGGGTGTGCCTCCCACAAACACAAGGAAAAATTCAGGATCAGAAAAATATTCATTGGGTTGAAAGATATTATTTGTCAGTTAAAAAATGCAACGGCACTAAAAACTATAAAACATTGATGAAAGAAATTAATGAAAGCATAAATAAATGGAAAGACAGCCTATGTTCATGGATCAGAAAACTTAATATTGTTAAGATGACAGTACTGCCCCAAATGATCTACAGATTCAATGCAATCTCTCAAAATTCCAAAGACAGAAACAGAAAAACTTATTCTAAATTTCATATGGAATCTCAAGGGAATCTAAATAGCCAAAACAATCTTGAAAAAGAACAAAAGTTGGGAGATTCACACTTTCTGATTTCAAAACTTGCTACAAAGCCACAGTAGTAGCATAAGGACAGTTGTATAGACCAAAGGAATAGAATAGAGGGCCCAGAGATAAAACTTTGCATATATGGTCAAGTGATTTTCAACAAGGGTGCCAATCATTTAATGGGGGCAAAGACAGTGTTTTCAATAAATGGTGCTGGGAAAATTGGATATCCATTTTCAATATAATTAAATTAGACCCTTATTTCAAACCATAAACAAAAATTAATTCAAGATGGATCAAGGACCTAAATGTAAGAGCTAAAACTATAAAACTCTTAGAAAAAACAAAGGGGAAAAGTTTTATGACATTGGAGTTGGCAATGATTTCTTGAAATATAAAGCCCAAAGTGCAAGGCAACAGAAGAAAAAAAATAGATAAATTGGATTCATCAAAATTAAACAATTTTGTGCATTAAAAGACACTATCAACAGATTGAAAAGGTAACCCACAGAATGGGAGAAAATATTTGTAAATCATATATTTAATAAGGGATTAATATCCAGAATATGTAAAGAACTCTTAGAACATAATAACAATTTAAAAAAACCCAACTGAAAAATGGACAAAGGTCTTGAATAGACATTTCTCCAAAGAAGATATACGAATGTGCCAATAAGCACATGAAAAGATGCTCAACATCACTAATCATTAGGGAAATACAAATTAAAACTACAGTGAGATACTATATCATACCCATTGGGATGGCTGTTATAAAGGAAAAAAAACCCCAACAGATTAAATGGATTAAAAACTTGAATGTAAGACCTGAAACCATAAAACTCCTAGAAGAAAACACAGGCAGTATGCTCTTTGCCATTGGTCTTAGCAATATCTTTCTGAGCATGTATCCTCAGGCAGAGGAAACAAAACCAAAAATCAACAAATGGGATGACATCAAACTAAAAAGCTTCATATCTGATAAGGGGTTATTATCCAAAATATATAAAGAACTCATACAACTCAACAACCAAAAAAACAAACAACCCAATTTCAAAATGGGCAGAGGACCTGAATCGACATTTTTCCAAAGAAAACATACAGATAGCTAACAGGCACATGAAGAGATGTTCAACATCACTAATTATCAGGGAACTGCAAATGAAAACCATAATGAAATATTACCTCATGCCTGTTAGAATGGCTATTATCAAAAAGGCGAGAGATAAAAAGTGTTGGAAAAAATAAAAAATAAAATAAAAATAAAAACAAACAAACAAAAAAAAGTGTTGGAAAGGAGGCAGAGAAAAGGGAACCCTCATACACTGTTGATGGGAATGTAAATCGGTGCAGCCACTAATGGAAAACAGTATGAAGTTTCCTCAAAAAATTAAGAAAAGAACTACCATATGATCCAGCTATTCGACTTCTGGGTATTTATCTGAAGAATATGAAAACACTAATTAGAAAAGACCTATGCACCCCTATATTCATCATAGCATTATTTATAATAGCCAATAAATGGAAACAACCTAAGTGCCTGTCAATGGGTGAATGGACACACACACACACACACACAATGGAATACTACTCAGCCATAAAAAGATGAAATCCTGCCATTTGCAACAACATGGATGGACCTTGAGGGTATTACGTTAAGTGACATAAGTCAGATGGGGAAAGACAAATACTGTATGATTTCACTCATGTGTGGAATCCGAAAGCCAAACAGAAAACCAAAATAAGCCAAACAGAAAACCAAAACAAACACGTAGATACAGAGAACAGAGTAGTTATCAGAGGGGAAGGTGTTGGGGGGCAGTGTGAAATGGGTAGAGGGTCAACTATGGTGATGAATAGAAACTAAATTTTTAGTGGTGAGCATGCTGTCATGTACACAGAAGTAGAAATATATGTTGTACACATGAAACTTATATAATGTTATAAACCAATGTTATCTCAATTTAAAAAAAAAACAGAAAATCATAAGTATCAATAAAGATGTGGAGAAATTGGAATCTCTATGCATTGTTGGGAGGACTGTAAAATGGTGCAGCCACTGTGGAAAACTGTATGATGGTTCCTCAAAAAAGTAAACACAGAATTACTATATAATCCATCAGTTCCACTGCTAGTGTATGCCCCAAAGAATTGAAACCAGGGACTTGAACAGAGATTTACACGCTAATGTTCATAGTAGCATTATTCACAACAGCCAAAAGATGGAAACAACTCAACCATCCATTGACAGATAAATGGATAAGCAAAATGTGGTATATACATACAATGGAATATTATTCTGGCCTTAAAAATGAATGAAATTCTGATACACGCTACAACATGGATGGTCCTTGAAGACATGTTAAGTGAAATAAGCCAGACAAAAGGACAAAAATTATCTGATTCCACTTATATGAAGTACCTAGAACAGGCAAAATAATAGAGATAGATGGTAGAATAGAGGTTGCCAGGGACAGGGGAGAGTTTTAGTTTTGGATGATGAAAAAGTCCTGGAGATGGAGAGTGGTGATGGTTGCACAGCTTACTGCCACCACACTGTATGCTTAAAAATGGTTAAAGTGTTAAGCTTTATGGTATGTATATTTTACCACCATTAAAAAAAACAATGCAATGGAAACAGTGAACAGTAAGGCGAATGCTGCAAAAACAAAAACAAAACAACTTAAATTGGTGAATGACTGAACATTGGTGAATGAATGAAACATTCTCAAAGAAAAATGGTAGACATTAAAAAATTATAATAGAGTATAAAGGAGATTTTGGGTAGATTCAAGAATCCAATGAACAGACAGAAGAAAAGTAATAATAAAAGAAATAATAGAAAAAAAATCCTAAGCCAAAGAAGTTTATTAACTTGTCAGATGGAATGGCTCAAGTCCTATACAAAGTATTCTACAAAATTAATGGATGGCCTTGGACCAAAATATACTCTCTTGACTTTTCTTTTAAATTCCAAAGACAAAGACAAAACTTTTTTACAAGCATTCAAGAGGGGAAAACAAAGGAGAAATGTACTAAATTGGAATCTCTCCTTTTTCTATATGCGATATAGAACAGAATGCATGCAAGTTGACATTGTATCACTGTTTCTAGTAAATTTAGGGGAAAAGATAGTCAGTATATAAGAACTTTATAATTAAAGTTCAATTAAAATATTTACCTGAAGGTGAATAACAACAATTCTCAAATAAGTTGGACTTAGAAAGCTTAATATTCACATACCCCTCAGAAAAATTTTACCTGAGAAAAGACTCAGCTAACTAAGAAATGTTAAAAATAAATTAAAAAAAAACTTCAAATACTGGAAAGGAAATATGTATATGCGTGTGTATGTGTATACACTTATGAAACATAAGGCAAATATTTCTTAATAAATTGAGCAAGGAGAAAAATAAATATTATTTAATTCTTGCCATTATAAAGAGAAGCACCCACTGGGAACTGTTACTAGAATAAGAATTAAATTATACTCTTTCAAATTATACTTTTCAAATCAACGGTGGAATATTAAAATATCAAGCAAGGGTAAAAGCTAAATGGGTGGGCAAAGATATAGTAAGAAAATACAAAAAAATTTTAAGTTTATAATATTTTTGGACAAAGGACTTAAAAAGCATTAAAGATGATAAAGTTTACTTTACATTGATTAGAAATTTATTCCATAATAAAAACACATGTGAGCTAAATAATACAGTGTAAATGATAAGGCAATGTATTGAAAATTCAAACAGTCATGATGGAAAGTTTGAAAATATTTCTCTGTCTTCACAGATCAAGTAAACAAAAATATTTAATAAATTTAATCAATATATTCTTATATAAAACTTTTCATTCATCCATGTATACATATTTTCTAACATCCATGAATGATAAATAAAATTTATTCCTATGTTAGGCCACCAATAAAAATTAATAAATTTAAAAAGTAGAAATTATATAAACCATATTTTCTGAAAAAATGCAATGACTCTAGAAATTGAGAAAAATATAAAAAACCAAAAATCATGTGGAAATTGTGAAATATTTTGTAAATAATTTAATATCAAATCTAAAATATAAACTATTTAGAAATTAACAATAATGAGAACAGTACATGTTGGAGCATATGAGATTCAATAAGGAAGAGATTTAGAGTACAATTTATATTCATAATAGCTTTTATTATTAAATGAGAAATAATAAAATATAATGAATTTCAATTCATAAAAAGAGATGAATAAAAGATAAGCCAAAGGAAGGAATTAATAATAGTAAAAGAATAAAGTAATATATCATAAAACAAAACAATTATACGAAAGAAAACTGATGAATAAATCTAAGAGAGAACCCATTGAGTAATTTGAATGGGGCAATAAGAGACAAAAATACTTTACATGAATGTTGGAAAAGGGATATAACCACAGATACAGAAGAGATTTTGAAAATTAAAAAGGTATGTTATAAAATTAAAATATCAACACACTGGTAATTTCTACCACTTCTCAAGGTGGTAAATACGATAATAACAATAGTCATACAGGATTTTGAGATAACTGTCAAATATCTTCTTTAATAATGGTTTAGGCTTAGTTGGCTTTCCTCTGATACATATTAAACCTTGAACAAACTTACACTTTCTGTATTACTTTAGATATTCCATAGCACATGAAAAGATTGCCAATTCGTTTTTCTAAACTTGTGCAATCCTTATTGCAAGCCTGACAAAGACAGTATAAAATGAAACTCTTGAATATTCTTAATATTAAATATTAATAAGTGATATATTTAGGTTTATATTAAATCAAATCCAGAAATATAATAAAAGAGCAAACCATGGTGAATAAAATTTATTTCAGGAATTTAAGGTTAGTTTCACATCAGGAAATTTTTTGATTTGAAATTTTCACATAGACAGGGCAAAGGAAATAAAAGAAAGATATAATTATCTTTTGATGACAAAAGGGCATTTAATGAAACTAACATTTCAGATAAAAATGTTTTAATAAACTTGCAGTTGAAGAATCATTCCTTAATATAGTAGATAAAAAACTCTATGAAGTCAATATCCAATAAGGTACATAATTGTGAAACACAAGTTCCATTAAAGTTTGAAAATTTTAGCCAACGTAATAAGATACCCAAGAAGACACACCATATACAAAAATAAACACAAAATGGTTTAAAGACGTAATTAACATAACACCATTAAACTTCTAGAAGAGAACTTAGGCAAAACATTCTCAGACACAAATCGTACCAATGTTTTCTATGATCAATCTCCCAAGGTAGATTAAATAAAACCAAAAATAAACAAATGGGACCTAATCAAACTTAAAGGCTTTTGCACACCGAAGAAAACCATCAACAAACTGAAAAGAAAACCTAAGGAATGGGAGAAAATATTTGCAAACGATGCTACTGACAAGGGGTTAATAAGCAAAATATACCAACAGCTCATACAACTCAATATCAAAAAAAACAAGCAACCCAAGATAACTGAGAAGTTATACAAGATATAAATATTAGAAAAGAGGACAGAAGTTATCATTAATTATAAATAATATAACCATCTTACTAGAAAACCACTCCAAAATTAACTGGAAAAATATTAGAATTAATATAATGTTTCATTAAAATGATGGGATAAGAAATAAATCTACAAAGCAATAATTTCCCCCAAGCCAGTATTTCTTAACTGTTCGGGGGGCATAGGCCTGTTCTATTGCAAATTACAATCTCCCTGGTTTGCAAATTTTAAAAAATAATTTTATGGAGTTCAATAAAAGCCCATGGATCCCAAATTATAGGTTAATTGCTTTATAGTGAACAATAGTTTAGAAAATACAACAGAAAAAAGATTCATTCACAATGGAAGCAAAACTTTAAAATGTCTAGGAATAAACTTAGTGAACACTGTATGAGACTGAGCTGAAGAAAATATCAAAACCTCATTGGGGGATATAAAAGAGAAGTGATATATCCTTAAATAAGAAAATCAATATAGTAACAATGTAATGCCATTTTGTTAAGGTTATTCTGTACTTTTCATACAGTTCAAGTGAAAACCCCAGGAATATTTTGGAACATTAAAAAAATTACTTAAAATGCATGTGATAGGGAAAAATACCCACTAAAGACTAGGAGATTTTCACACAGGATTAGAAGTGAGGAAGGGCTTGTCTTCCAGATGTTAAAACTAATGAAAATAATGTGGTAGTAGCATAAGAACAGACAGAAATGCAGTGCATCAGAATAGAAAACCCAGCAATGGACACAAGTCTATGAAAAAGTTTAACTTTTCAAATTGGTAGTAAAGGATTATCCAGTAAATGGTGTTGGAAAAACTGCCTAAACACTTGGAGAAAAAACATGGATCTTGGCTTCATACCTTATATCGGATTAATTCTAGAAGTAATAAACTAAATGTAAGAAAAAAATTATAAAAAATACTGTAAGTAAAGGTAGTCATGAAAAGGACAATAGCAGCCCGATCACAATTATGAATACTGATGTTAAATTTCTGAATAAAATACAGAAAACAGAATTCAGTTCTATATCAAAATGATAATATATCACAACCAAGTGTAACCAGATACGCATATGGCCCAATTTTAAAATATCTTTTGTAATGCATTTCTCTGTATTAGTAGGTCAAAGGAAAAATATGACTTCAATAGATACCAAAAATGCATTTGATTAAACTGAATATCTATTCCTGTTTTCTTTTAAAGGAAGAGTTGGACTTCCTCGACATGATCTCATTTCCAAATGATGAAACATCTGAAGTATTTTGATTAAGATCAGGAAAAAGATTAACCAAGGGGTTTTTAGGGAATCATGTGCAGTAGTTAACACTAAAATAATTTATTCTATTAGTACTTAAATTAACATTAATCCTTTATTATGCTAATGAGGAAACCTAAAAAACTTGTTACAATTTTTCAATCATTTTGCAAACTGATGAAGTTAAGAAATCTTGAAAGAGCAACATAATATGGTGCAAAGCCCATGAGTTGGACTGAACAGAATCCATAATCAGAATACCAGTTCTGCCATTTTTATTCTTTGATCTTAGCAAGTTATCTAAGCTCTCTGAATCTCAGTGTCCTTATCTGTAGAACTGAAGTAACAGCAGGCTTGCTATAGGCTACCTCTTCTGTGGATTATAATAAAAAGTCTGGACAAAATGAAAAAAGCAAACACAATAAAACTCTGAAAAGTAAAAAATGCAAGTGGATTGGAGAGTTAAAACCTGGAGAAATAACCCATACAAGGATGAATTCCAATTTGTTTTTCTTCATTTCCCTCGTGGCTTTAATCTGAGGGTGGGCCTCAGTCACATGGCAGTAGCCTGGGATGTCGCCTAAAAGCTAAGAAAGCCACCATATTTCTGGCCCTTGGGAAAAGCGGCCCCTGTGGTTCAAAGAATGTGGAGGAAATCCCATTTCTATTTGTCTCTTATGACTCCTGGCTTTGCCCCAGGGGTGGCCTCAGTACAGAACTGCATGCAGCAATGTGGTGACCAAAACTCCAAGAGAAACCCCATTTTTCTTGCTAGAAGACTTGGAGGGCAGGGGCCTCTGAGAAAATCCGTGTGTGGGGAACCCTGGAGAGGAGAGAGCTGGTGAAGGGGATCCCTCTACTTCTGTGTATGAAGCTGTAGAACTCCCAGGCTCATCTCTGAACTGCATACGTGCAGGAGACACCCAAAGCAGCTTAGCAAAGACTTTGAAAACTGAACCAAAATCAAAACCACAGAAGACAAGATAGAACCTGTGATCTGAACCTAGCCAGGGTGATTGCCTACTAAAGCAAACAAACAAACAGACCAACATTCTCTATAGGATTTGAATACGACTCAGACGCTCAACAACATGATATTAAAAACTTGTAGAATATGATCTAAATTTGCTTGACATACAAATCACCTAGAAAATGTGACCCATTCTCAGGAGAGCAGACAATTAAGATGCCAATCCTGAACTATTGGAATTATCAGTTATAATAACTGAAGTTATTATATAATAGGAGTTATAATAACTATAATCTATGAGGTAAAGGTAACACACTTGAATTAAATGGAAGGATAGACGTTCTTGGCAGAGAAATAATAATTTTAAAAAGAACCAAGTAGATATTTTAGGACTGAAAAACACAATATCTATAATAAGAAATTCAGTAGAAGAGCTAAACAGCAGAACGGAGATGACAGAGAAAAAGAGTCAGTTAACATGAAGACAGAACAATAGAAACGATCTGGTATAAAGAACAGAAAGAAAACTGCAAAAGAAAAATTGAACAGAACTTCAGGGACATGTGGAATAACAACAAAAGGTCTAACATGTGTGTCACTGGGGTCTCAGAAGGAGAAGGGAAAATGATCAGTGCAGAAAAAATTATTTGAAAAGTAATGGCCACAGATCCACACAATTTGGTGAAAGACATAAATTTCTAGATTCAAGAAGCTCAGCAAAACCAAAAGAGGATAAACTCAAAAAACAAACAGAAAAAAAAACAAACAAAAGTGTGCCAGACACATCATAATCAAACTGCTGAGAACTAAAGATAGAGAAAAAAATCTTGACAGCAGTTAATGAAAAATGACACTTTACATATGAAACAATAAATCAAATGACCACAAAGACCACATTAGAAATTGAAGTAATAATGGTTATATGGGAATAAATAAATGCTATGTAAAGTGCTTAGCATTTAAAAGACACAAATGGCAGAGGTATCATTAGTCTAATTGTAATTCCTCTACTACATCTCAACACAACGTAATTATTTTCCATTCTGTTTCTTCAACCTTCCCATGGTTTCCCCTGTGTGGATCTGATCCCGAGAACTGAATGCAAATGTACTTTTGATATACCCCAAACCTTTTGCTCTTGTTGAAATGAGAGTCTCTGCTAATTCATGTCTTGTTTTTGAACGAGAGTTTAAAAATTCTGTAAGTCTCCTCAGTTACTACATAGGTAAAATAATGCATCTTTTACTGTCTTATAGGGATATTATGAAGATCAAATGAGACACAGAAAAAATATATAAAAATTCCTGTGACCAACTAAACCACTGAAAGTCATATATTTCAGAAACAGTAGCAGGTTGGAAGTTCTGAAAGTCTAATTCTTTACACCAATCTCATGAGAAACTATTTTAGAGAGAGCTGGCTTGCCTGCGTCTTTCCACAGGCTAACAAGGTTGGGGATGGGTCAGTGAACCATGGTCATGCTTTGCCAGCTGACCCACAGATTAGGTCAAGCAGTCACCACATGAAACTCATTCAGCCTTATACACATATATATATATACACACATGCTTTTCATATTCTTTTCCATTATGGTTTATCACAGTATATTGAACATAGTTCCCTGTGCTATACAGTAGGACCTTGTTGTTTATCCATTCTATATATCATAGTTTGCATCTGCTCATCTCAAATCATTCAGCCTTTAGCAAGGTATTTCTGGCTGTTGTTTGATGCAAATTCATCTCTTAATTATTAAATGCTGCTTCCAGCAAAGTAGAGATTCCAATCCCAGTCTTCTCCTTGGCATGGGATACTAGGAGTAGTGAAGTTAAGGTACAAAAAACTAGATTCAAAGTAGGATTCAGATGACTAATTTGAGCTAGCATAACCAAAATGGGTCTGAAAGACTCGATGTTCTACTAGTGTTTATAAATCTGTGACTTCCCTCCACCCCTCCAACTTCCCAGAGGCTGTGAGCAGTGGCACACAACATATCCACAGGGGATGTGTGAACTTGGTCTCTTGCCAAACTCGTAGGTGCAGAGCGAGTGGAATCAGCATGAAACAGCACTACGCAGCCTTGGGTTGTAGGAGGATGTGAAGAATGGGTGAGAGAGGAGTTTTCTCTGAAGAAAAGACATCTCTGCAAATTATGACTCAGATATTATCATATATAAAGACTGAGAGAGATTAGGAGTCTTGCATAGAGTCCATAGGCTAGAGACATTGTCTCAGAGCTTCTTAAAATCCTTGACCCTATAGGAGAGGGGTGAGGACATTGTTAACTGCTCAGAGAGAAAGGATGGAAAGGATGATTCAATATATTAAAAATAGCCAGACTTCCTCTGTCTGACTCTCAAAGAGAACCACGGTAGAAGGACGTTGAGACTCGATCAAGAGTGAAAAGATTTAGATACAGCTGTCGTTATTGCCTGTTTCATAGAGATCCTTATGAGGATAATTATGAGAAAATTACGACAATAAATATTACAGAAATTATGACACACAGTTGGATGGGCCATAAACCTTCTTCTTGTACAAATTTTTCTTGCTCGTGATTTTAGGATCATTATGAAGCAGCTTGGAAAAGATTGTGTACCAATATTTTGATAACCTGTATTATAAGTTCTGTGATGTCTTTTTTCTTGCATCTCTTTTCTACCTTAATGCAGGTCACTTCTAAGGAATCTATGTAGCTTGCATTTGAATGACTTGAATATACTTTAGTTCCACTCTGATTTGACACAAAGAAGCACTAATAGGTCTCAGGTATTGCCTGTTTTATGAGCCTGAAGTCCACTGTAAGAAGAAACCCAATATCAAGAAGTTGAAACAAATTAACTTGTGTGGAAGGAATGTAAAGAAAACGTTGGGTGGCTTGGCCAGAGCACTGTTAGAACAGCGTGTTGAATTGTAAAAAAAAATTTTGATGTTCTGTTTCAACTTTCAGTAGCAAATAAATGTGTGTATAGAGGATCTTAAAAAAAAATCCTTGGCCAATACTGAAGGGAAATCACACGGGCTTCTTGGGCTTCATGAGTCTCTGTTTAACAGCAGGTGGAGTGGAATGTGCAGCCTCCATCTAGAGTAGACGCTGCTTGTATCCTTAGGAACATGACAAGGCATCAGATTCTCCTTCTGTTAATAAGGAATAAGAAACCCTTGTTTTTAAATGGGGTTTCAGTGCATCTCAAATGGCATGCATGCATATAATAGATACTGCTGAAGGAGCAACAGGATTTGAAAACTTCCATACGGTACAGAGTGCTTTTTTTTTGTTACAGATGGGGAACAAAGACATGGAAAAAATGGGGACTAGCTCAGATGTGCTGCGTGAGTGCCAATTCCAGAAAACCTTACTCCATCCCGTTAGCCCTATTCTCATTTCTAGAAGAATCACACAGAATAAAGTCTTCCTGCCCTCCCTGTACTTGCCCTTCCTCCCTTCCTTTCCCCAACATGTCCAAGTAAGTCGGCCCCTAGTCCCACGTGTGCCCCGCCCTGGGGCCTCTCTCTTGTGGACCATACCACTTTTTAAAAAGTGGACAAAGCATCATTAACGCAGGAAAAGTGTCATCTCCAATATACCATCCTAGCCGTGAATAAATGACGTGTCTCTGTTACTGCTAATTTTCATCTGCAAGTGGTAAAACCCCAACTAATGTTTTTGTTAAGCTAGGTCTAACTAATCCTTTTCTGTCAACCACATTTTCCCATACCTGATTCCAATTTCTTCTAATTTTGTAGTGCCATAAACCCTCCCTTTCTATTCGCTGCCTTAGTCATTATGGATGATAATATTTCAAGTTCTTCCTTCTCTCATAGCACACTTATTATATCTTTGAACACTTCATCCACAAAATAAATCTAATTTAAATAAAAGAAAATATATTCCCTCAAGAATTTGGTTTGCTAACACCTTGCTCCAAGTTAGCAGACTGAGTCACCAATCAAAGGTAAGATTTACCTTAACGTGATTTAGTCATTTATAAAATTTCACTGACATAAGGAAATTCTATCAAAGTCATCGCAGCGTAAATTAACAGATGGGTCAATGTGCAAAGTTCAAGGCATAAGTCAAAGGAGAGAACAATTCAATTAAAATCACTGCCAGGTCAAAGCTGGCAGTGGGGCACAGATACCGGAACTACTCAAGAAAAGATGGGTTTTGTAATGACAGGGGTGGGGAGCGTCCTTACCTGTCTTCTGTTAGCTTCATTAGGGTTGTTCCTTGAGTAGAGAAGACAATAAAGGACATTCTTAGCTGTGGACTGGAAAGGAAAAGCAATTCTATTAGGGCAGAAAGAGAGACTGTGGAATGCCATTCCCTTCTAGGCTTCCCCCCCTTCTTCTCTTTATATTACGGCTGCCAGAGCTGCCAACATTCAACCCAAAGGGCACCTTCACAGCTGGTGTTGCAAGTAGTCAGCCAGCAGCTGACTTGAAGCTGTGGACCAAAGAGAAGACCCACTTTGTCCTCCTGGAGGCTGCTTCTGATTTGACCACCACTCAGTGAGTGTGGGTCGCAAGTAAGAAAGCTAAGATTCATCACTTTCCTCTGCTCTGTCTGAAGTGTGCCCCTAGAAGACTGGTTTGCATGCTGTCTATACAAATCAGGATCCCAACGGACAACATTTGATAGTGCCTCCACTGTAGTCTGGTGTATCCTCTACTGACCAGGGTGTCTCAGGCAATGGCAGCTTGATGCCATTAAGATTATACAGTTCATTTTACTCTGAAAGTAGGATCACCATCAACTTCTAATTTCTATTTGGCTTCCCAAGGAGATTACCCTATAAGGAAAGCATGTGCTGATGGGTCACAAGACTATCTATTCTACTTGGTAGTTAAACTTCTCATGATTAATGAATACATCAGCATGGTTTTTATATGGCAGTACTTGGGAGCTTTTCCAATGTGAAATCCACACTCTGAGAGATAGATCACCTCTCAGCTGAGGACAAACATGTTTTTCGGTCTGCAAGATAGACTGTCAGACTACAGTGGATTCACCACTGGAATGCCATCCTTTGGGGCTCTCTCTAAGTAGCCAGATGGTTCACCCTTCATAGCATCAACCTAGTTCTTCATGATGCAGTAAACTCCCATACCTGACCTGGCCCCAAATCTTATATTTCCCACTTCCTAAAATGTTTCCCCAAACCTTCCCCCTTTTCCTGACAACAGTCATTGTTTCCTAGCTGGTGACCTTGCCTATCATCATTCCTTGCTCCAATTCATTCCTCACACTGCTTCCAGGATTATTTTCCTAAAATATAAATCAGATCTTGTCATTCATCTGCTATCAAACCTCCAATGGCTCCTAATGCATCCAAGATAAAGTCTACATCCATTACCGTATGTCTGATGCACCTTCGGAAAACCTTTAGCATGATGTGTAATACTTGGTAGGAGCCCAAGCAACACCTGGTGAATTGAAATTGGCCTTTTGAAAAAGACCTGGGTTCCCTGTCCATGGCAACATGCTGCCTTTTACTACCTCACTAGTGCTGGGCCAGGAGGATACCACATCAGAAATGATAATAAAAATCATAATTATCATGATAATGTAATAATGGCCAACCCTTTCAAGTACTTGTTATGTGCCAAGCACTACTGTAAGTGATTTGCATGTATTATTTCATTAAACTTGTAACAACTTTATGAGATCATTACTATTATTATTCCTACTTTCCACGAAAGGAAATTGAGACCCTGAAAGATAAAATAATTTTCCCAAAGTCACACAGTGGGAGAGTGGTAGACCTAGGGCTTAAAACCAAGTATTCTGATTCTAGAACTTGGGCTCTTAACCACTATGTTATACTGCCTCCCTTATATAGAGTTAAGCTCTGGAAAGAATGAATTTGAAATGCAGGAAATGTAGGTCTCCAAGGGGTAATTGGTATATGAATCTGGGCTGCAGACATAATTTGGGAGTTCTCAGCATACTGATGTGAGTAAAATTGTTCAGAGTATCAGCAGGGAGAAGGGAAGGGAGCCAAACCAGAACCAAAACCAACATTTAAAGGCCTGGCTCCGGGCAGGGGATGAAAGGAGAGCCAGAAGCCAGCGGAGGAGAGAATTTTAAGGAGAGATAAATCTGAATCCAATGAAACTCCTCTATCCAGCAGAACAAGCACTGCATGGCTCTCAATGGATTTGTCCTCTAGGGCATCACTTAGGGAATTTGGGGAGAGCAAGCAGGTCGAGGGTGCGGATGAAGGCCAGGTGGGAGTGGGTTAAGGAATGAATGAGAAGTAAGGATATGGAGATGGTGAGTCTTTAAAGATATTTGAGTGAGAAACTGGTAAAGAATTAAGGTAGCATCTATAGGAAGACATGATCAGGAAATTCATTGTTTTTTTTTCAGATGAGGTTATGTCTATTGATAGCGGAAATGGAGCCAGAGGAAAGGTAGAGAAAAATACAAGAGAGAAACAAAGACCTGGGGGATATTGGAGACAATGGGATAAAATGGACTAAAATGGAAGGACAGGCTTTAAATAGGAGGGATACTTGAATCTCAGAGACGATGGGAAGGGCATGCATCCATCTTTTAAGAGGAGGATTGGAATAGGAGGTAATCCCTTGCTTGCTGTTCTCTGGGCTCTTGGTGAAATAGGAGGTGAAGTTCTTTGCTGAGAGTGATGGATGTGAGGTTCAGGTTGGGGGCTTCAAGAAAAAGGAGAAAAGTTATATTACTGATTGAGAAGGTATCGTGTGTCAGGCACTACTATCGGCCCTGGGGCTGAAGCAGGCAACAAAAGACAGACCCTCCTCTTGGAGTTTGCGTGGCAGTAGTGTCTTGCTGCCACACTTTGAGGAGGGTCCAGAGCCAAAGAGGGCCAGAGGAGACAATTAAAGGAAAGTGCCTCGTGGTCTAGATGAAGCCATGTCAACTGCTCTGGTCCTTAGTTTCTTTGTCTATAAAACGAGGAGGACTGACTTAGTTCCCCCAACTCCTGCCTCTACCGTCTTTGGATCTAAAATAGCAAAGTGTCTGGAGTTTCTGAAGGAACTGGGGAAGAGAAGTGTCACATGCTCACTCTTAGCCAGGTGCTGGGCTAGTTGCTTTGCACATGTTTTCTCATAAAATTTTCACATGCAAACTAGGGTTCAACCAAGGTAAGTAAATTGCTATGGTTGCCCAATGGAACTTGGATGAAAATCCACATCTGCTTAACTTCAAAGCCTTTTCCAGGAGACTCCTCTGCTTTAGAGGGAACAGAAAACCATTAGAGGAAAGACAGACAGAGCAGACACTCTCCAGTGTCTGGAGGCAGATTTGTTTTATATCACTCCAGATGGATGAGAGTGTAGGAAAGGACATTATGGGTCAATGACAAAAAAGACTCCTATGGAAACTGGAATTATCCAACTATTGGGTTGTTTGACTCAAAAAGCAGCAGTTTCTCACCAGAGCTATTCAAGTTGGGGGTTAGTGAATGCCTCGGAGGATAGCTTGGGAAGTTGTTCCTTTCAGTTCTAAGCTTGTACAATTCTCTTAACTTTGCTTTTAATACCATCCACGTATTTGCTTCTCTTCTTTTCCTCTACTTTTCCCGCCTGTCTCCTCCCAGCCTCTGTTTTCTCCCTTCATCTGGGTGTAGATGCTTCCTGCTGTAGTTTCCAATTTGTGGCATAACGGAGAGGACACCTCTTAACCCCCTCCCTCCAATCAAGTGGTGGGTACATGTTGAGACCAGTGAGTGAATTTGCAGGGAACACATCTGTCATGACCCTGGTCTCAGAGGACAACTTGTCTTCTGAGATTAAAAAAAAAAAACGTATTCAAAGAGGAAGTATATGGTTACTCACATCAGCTGGAAGACTCTACAGAGACCATCAAGCAGGGTTGGAGCTGCTTTCAAATTTACAATGATCAGAACAATTTCACCAAAGACCTTGACAACTGGCTTCAAGCATATCCGTTAATGCTATCACCGTTGTGTTGTCCTTTGGAGGCTGCACACCAGGAGGGTGAAATGACCTCCTTTCTTTTACTAGTGGGTGTCTATACTTATTGGAAAGTAGGACCTCCAAGGCCCCTGCAATGTGTATAGTGACAATGTTCAAAACTGCATTGTCCTTCCTTGGAAAGTGGTGTCAAGAATGCTCAGAGGATTCTACCTGATAAGGCATATATAGCCAGGCTGGCCAACCATGGCGGTTTGCCCAGGACTGAGGAGAGTTCCCAAGATGTGAAACTTTCAGTGCTAAAACCAGGAAAGTCCTGGGCAAACTGGGATGAGTTGGTTACCTTACACCCTGCAGCCTCTACACACGGGTCCAGCCAGAATGAGCCAATTGCCCCAGCATGATGCACCGTGAAAGAAAATGTTAACGATCCTTCTAGAAGGATATTATTTGACAAGAGAGGGAGAAAGTTAACATGTTGGTCTTATAACCTAATCAGGGTCCTCTTGAAAACACGAAGCCAAAAGTTATTCTAATATGTGGCAAAGATGAAAACAAAGTCAAGTCTCCGTTATAAGATCTGAGAGTCTACCTTCGTCAAAAAGCATCCCCAAAGTGGTCAGTCATTAGTAGAATAGCAAACATGCTGGTTGTACTCATGACAGAGAACTACTCATTATGTTTCTCACCTGATGAATTTATGAGCCAACTGTTCCACGAAGTAATAGATTTCATTCCAGTGGTGCAGCACACTTCCTGATCTAGGAAAATAAAACAGATGTGACTTAATCAGGTGTTCATTTGTCTTTACCTTGTGTCATACAGTCTATCACTTTACTTTTGACCTATCCTCTAACTGGGCTTATTATCTGAAATTTCCATAACTTTGGAAATTATTTAAAAGGATGCTTTATGTTAGAATTCTGAGAAATTTTGGTAAAGAACTTCCTTCACTCCTTCCCACCCCATTCCACACACTCATACGCTAAAAACAAAACAAAACAAAACAAAAAACCCTGGGCCCAACCAGATTCACAGTTTAGTTTCAAATCTTTAAGAAACAGTTATTTTTGTGCTCTTTAAATGATTGCTTTGATTACAGAAGAAAAATGATTCCAATTCATTTAAATGAAATTAGCACAAACTAGATGCCCAAATAGACAAAGATAAACAAATCCCCCTCCTCAAAAAAGAAGAGTCCAAATTCATTGGTAAATATAGATTCAAAAATCTGTAAATAAAATATTAGCAAAATGAATCCAGCAGGAATCCAAAAGAATACTAATTAATTAATTGGTATTTATTTCAGGAATGTATTGATAGTTCAACATTTAAGGATATCTAATGTAACTAGTCATACTAATAAATAAAAGAAGAAAAATGATACAGCCTTTTTTTAATAAAAAGGGGGAAACTTTACTGGAAAAAGAGGGAAACTTTCTCTAAGACAGATGGGATCATAGCATTTTAGATTTGGAAGGGGGCTTCTTTATTTCCCAAGGCTGACTTCTGTTTCACTGATACGACTTACTACTGCTTCAGTTCAGCTTCTAAGTACTTTTCCTAGTGCTCATACTTCAATCTGTTGCATTGACTTCATAGTAGCTTTTTCTATTCTAACCCACTCTTCTGTAGCTTTGATGTTCTTTCCTTTTACTTAAGGATCTGTTTCAGCTGAGCCTTGCATTTCTGCCTGTCATTCTAATAATTCTTGAGGTTAGAGTTTGCTCCTTTGACTCTGACATTTTGTACTGCAAACATTTTCCACTGTTTTCAGATTACTTTTATTTTTTATGCACTCATTTATCTTAATTTTAACTTCTAGAGAGTTATTATTATTTTGTCTTTGTTTCAGACTATTTTATAGATATTTAAGATGAATTTGGGCAAAGTAGATTTTAGACCTTCCTTTTCATGATGCAATATCTTTAGGAATTCTCATTCTGGTTGAGTGTATTCCATCTCTATGAGGAAAATTTATTTTCTTCTGCCCCATATCCAGAAATGATATGTCTGTCTGACCTGAGCAGAAGTGATACAATATGTTATGGTCATGTGCTGAAAGATTCCATATCATAAGGATATCTCATGTTCCTCAAGTTAATCTATAACTTCAATTCTAGGAAAAATTCTGAAAGGAAGTTTTGTTAAACTCAAAAACGGACTCCAAAAATGAAATGAAGACTACAGTTCTAAAAGTCATCAAGGCAATAATGAAAAAGAACAAAGTTGGAAAGTTTGCCCTATCACATATAGTGGCCCTATGTGTATGATACAGAACAGCAGAAGGAATGGAGTGAAATGGAGAGCCCACACCTTGATGTATGTGAGGTCTCTCTATACAGTGAAAGTGGTGCTTCAAACTGGGGAGGGAGAATGAACCCTTCCATAAGTGGTGCTGTGACAAGGGATTTGTAGTTGGAAACAACCAATCAGATCACTGTCTCATAC
This sequence comes from Tursiops truncatus, assembly GCF_011762595.2. Classification (NCBI taxonomy): domain Eukaryota; kingdom Metazoa; phylum Chordata; class Mammalia; order Artiodactyla; family Delphinidae; genus Tursiops; species Tursiops truncatus. The sequence goes on from NC_047047.1 coordinate 31,067,954, forward strand.
CAAATGTCACCCTGGATGTATTAAAACCTAATGGGAAAAACACAACTTTCAATCCATTGAGTGAATTATAGAAGGAGATTTTTATGTCATCCTGTTAGTGAAGGGTTTCTTCAACCAGATACAAAAAGTAGGAATTGCTTTTTAAGAAAAGAATAATTTTGACTATCTGAAGGGTCTAAAATTCTGGGTGACAAAAGATACCATAAACAAAGACAAGAAGAGAGTGAGAGGGACTTCCCTGGTGGCCCAGTGGTTAAGAATCCGCCTTCCAGTACAGGGGACGCGGGTTCGATCCCTCATGGGGGAACTAACATCCCACATGCCGCGGGGCAACTGAGCCTCTCTAGTGCACTGCCACTAGGGAGAAGCCCGCGCAGCCACAATGAAAGATCCTGCATGCCGCAACTAAGACTCGACACAGCCAAATAAAACAAAAATTAAAAAAAAAAAAAAAGAAAAGGAGTGAGAGAAGATGTCTGCAACAAATAAAAAAGGCAAAAGATTACTGTCCAGGATATGTAAATAGGTGGTACAAGTAAATATTAATAAGGCAAACTATAGAAAAATAGACAAAGGTTCAGAACAGGCAATCCCCTGAAGGATGGTAAGTCAGCATTTGAAAAAACATTCAGCTCTTCTGATAAATATAGAAATGCTTTTTTAAACAATTGTTTGGGGAAGAGCAAGCAGTTTCAGGGGGCAGCAGCATAAAGCCCACAGGATAGAGGGCTGAGGAGTTGGGGAGTTGGGGAAACGGATCAGGGAGAGAAGGGGGCAGGGGCTCTTTTATAAAAAATAAACCTTTTCCAATAAACTTTTCTATTCCAGTTTCTCAGCCTTTATACATTTCATCTGCTTGGGACACACAATGTCCACACTGGCAAACTCCTACTCATTCTGTAAGACTCAACTTGGTCTCTGCCTGTTGCCTTTGACCAACACAGATGGGGTTCGTTGCTCCTGCCCCAGGCTCTCAGGGCACCGTGTACATCTCTCAGTCACCATCCTCTGATACTGGGTTGCAATCACTTTTTTTTCCAGCTCCCCTTGTGAGGGTCTTAAGGATATTTGCCTCTCCAGGATCTACCTGTTTGTTGGATGGAAGGAAAGAAGAGCGTGGGGAGACGTCTCTATTGCTCATGGATGTCTCCTGATCTTTTGCCAGCTGGACAGCACCTCTTCCGGTCTCGTCTGGATGAACAGCCTGGGCCTGAGGCTCAGACGGCTCCAGCCAATTCCTGTGATCCTATGTGAACCCGAGGAACCTTCCCAGAAGAGTCAAGGATTCTAGAGCACAGCTCCTTGGTGAACGGGCCTACCTAATCATCAACAGTAGATGTCTGGGCTTAATGCGAGCTGGGGGGTCTCCCCCAAAGCTCACCAGAACAGCATATCCCAGCCCTGCGCTTTTAAAGCTTTGGGAAGCCTTTTATTAGAATCCCAGCCATCCTCCTGGACAAGCTTCCGTTGTATATTTCAAATCTCAAAGACTGGTCCTGGCTCCTCTTCTTCAGCTATGGGGTAGATGCTCTGGCTGGCGATCCTAGTGAGGGTCTGGCAGATCTGGCCCAATGCTGTATAGGTGCTTCAGACGAGGCACTGTGTGACTGCTACTCCAGTTATAATTCTACAACTCCTCTCCACTGGAAGCAAGAGACTTCCTTGAACACGGATTGTCTGTGCCCACTTCTGAAATACAATTCTGTATTTTGGCCCATATCACCGAAACAAGTACCATCTGAAATTTTGGGTCCTGAGGGGTAGGGTAAGACACCTATGATTAGGGAGGAATCCCCACAGCTCCTCTATTCCATGGTTGATTTTCTCATTGGTAGAGAAGTCCTGTAGTGTGGGAATTAAACTGGGAGGGGAGGCAAAGTATAGGTGAAACAGGGACTTGAACTAGAATTGGGGGTCTGTTTTTGGCTGTCTGCTAAAGGAGCAGGGGTTTCGAGTAAATCCTTTTTGAGTTTATTTCTTTGTTTTCAAGGATTGGCCGCAAATCATTTGCGTTCCTTTACTTATTAAAAAGGGTCACCCAATGTTAATTTACATTTTCTTTTGGCTTAAAACATTTCATTTTCACTATTCTTCTGTCTGACTGACATGTAAAATTCAGACAATATTAGTATTCATCTGATTTCTTGATGCTAGATATAGGGAAAGATCCAAGAAATATCCTGGAGTGTTAAGAAAAGTCTAAAGCTATCTGGAACACTTTCTTGCCGATTGACAGGTGCTCTCTTTTCTCAGGAAGAAAATAAAATGAGGCCCTTAAGATAAAATGAGAGCGAAGGAGATACTGACAGGTTTGCTTCTCCCATCCCAGCTCTACTGATAATTGTCCTGTTACTGTTGAGGTTTGTTGTTTCATATTTACACATGACCATTCTTTACACAATTATATAAGCCTGGACCAAAATATACCCTCTTTGTGACATGCTTGAGATGGACTTAGCTTATTCCCTCAAGCACTGAGGGTAAACATAACCTTCTAAGATTCTGGGAACAAAACTGGTTTCGTCTTCTCTTGGGTTACCATGGGACCCCAAGGGGCCTCAGCTATGAAAGTGGCAGAGGAATATGGGGTTATGTAGACCTGCACCTTGGAATCCTTTAGTCCTCATGACTGAACTTCTTAACCTACACATGCACGTTCTGTCCTACCCCCAAATCAGATCACCTCTTAGAGAAGAAAAGAGTCCCATGGCAGCTGTTTCTGGTTTTAGCATGGAGGTGAGCATGTTGGATGTCCCCAGGAGCAAGGGTTTTGCCTGACTTGGGCCATGGTCCTCTCCCCTGCCTCACCACCACCCATTGACCACAGATGGACTCCTATTAACTACTTCATCCATGGGGGATCTGGAAACTACCCACTAAGACTTGAACCAGACTCCTGCCCTTCTCTCATGGGGATAGATATGCTGGGTCTTTAATTTTGTTTGGACTTTCTGTTAAAACGTGCGTGTCTTACCCACACTTTGCCTTGTAAACTGATTTTCTGGTTTGGAATCGGATCTAGTAGCTACTCCCAGAATAATCAACCCAGGATGGTGTGTCCATGTTCAGACCTTGGCTTCTTTTCAACCCTGAGGACCTAAGTGAACTCCTGGTCATAGCCAGGAGAAGTAGGGTGTTGGGTGGGGAAGGGGCAGCTTCTCTCCACCTTATAATGTGTAAAATATCTCATGTATCATGCCAACCTGTTTAAGAATTACTGATCTTAAAATCCCAGCTATGGAGCCCCAATGTTCTCCTTAGTAATGGCTCACCCAGCCATTGTTACCAAAGCCCCAGGGAGGAAATAAAAACTCCTTCCTAGTCCAAATATAAGTATTACTGGGAAAGATTCCATTGAACTCTGCTGTGGGTTGTTTTGTCTTGTTTTGTTTTTAAAATTGCTTTTAACACACAATTGCTGACTAACTATAGTCAAAGAGTTGAAATATCCATGTTTTAGAAGTCAGTGGATGTGAAATGTCCCAGATATTTGACTCAATTAAATCCTAACTCAAATGCAGTTCTAGCCCCTGAAGATTTCCATGGGCCAACTGGGTATCAAGATGGCGTGCAGGATTCAGGCTTTTCTTGGTATTTCATGCCTTGGTTCCACAAGTATAAATCTCAGACAAATTTGGTATTCAAGTAGCCTCCCAGGAATTCTGCTTCATTACAGCCCTACAGAGTTCTATGCTTAAAGATTCACTCAATACACCCGGGTCCACTCAAAATCGGAGTCAACCCCTCTTCACACCACCTCCCGACTCGGCTTTGAGAAGGGCTCCCCAGACCATCAGGAGGCAAAGCCACCAGTCCCACGAGAAGGTGACAGCTGGAGCAGCTCCAGAGTTCCTCGGCTAGTTTTGTTTTTCTACGCCCTCTCCAGCACCTGGAACATGATAAGAAGTCAATACCTTTTGTGACAGTGCATTCACCGTGTCCCCAGGGAGGGGTTTTGCGTGGAACCTCGCGCGGCCCTCGGATTATTGCTCAGTTATTTCCAAGGGTTTGATATGCAAAGAGTAAGAGCAAAGTAAGAACCCTGAGTCTCATTTTGATTCGTTTCTGAAACACATTCTTTTGTGTTTATGTGAGTTTCCAAACCTCCCTGTGGTTAAGCTCCTTAGAAAACACATGCTCTTTCCACTAACCACAGATACAACCAGTCAGAAAGAATCAAGTGGGCCAAATTGAGTTAGAATTGTCCCTCCTCACCCTTTGCACATGGGTTAGGGGAAAACGAAAGGGGACAAAAGAGCTTGCAGTTGGAGCCATCACCCAGGAGTCTTTTAATTCTGGAAGAGCAGAGTCGCGGTAAGCATGGAAATGATAAAACTGTCAGGTCCTGCTTTTCCTTAGCCCCACCCGGCTGAAGTCATTCATGTCCTTAGTGACCCACCCAGGTCCCCAGCTAATCCTGGGAAGGTATGGCAGCCTCAGGCGCAACTAAGCAGGACCAGCAATTAGTTCTGGCCCCATGTTCATCTGTATCCCCCCTCCTCACCTCCATCCCACTCCCTCTCTTCTTCCTTGGCCCTTCTCTCCTTCCTCCTAGCCTCCCCTGCACCCTAACTGGCTGGAGCCCGAAAGCCAGCCCAGACCTTCAGCCCTTGTCCTCCTATGATTGACTGGGGTCATGGCCAAGCCTCCCTCCTGCTCAAAAAGCTTGACCTCGACGCTTGCCTCCACTCCAGTTTCGTCAGATACCAGTGCAGACCCAAAGCAAGCCACTGAGCACTGTACTTTGAGTAGATGGGCTACCCACCCTGCTCCTGTCTGCATCTGGAGACCCCAGCCCCGCCGTACTGATGCGTGAGGAATTTCCCCTTTAGTCCATCTCACTGATGGCTACGACAACAATGACTTTCAAGCTGTGGAATGCAACCTATTAGTGATTTGGGAAATCAGTTTGGTGGGATGTTGCCAACAGTTAATAAAAATGAAATAGAATAGAAACATCAGACATATAGCATACCATAGCAGAAAGTCATGCTACGTGAAACATTTAGTCAACTATGTGTAAGTAGTGCACATACACTGTGTTAAGATGTAAACTGTATTTTTCTTGTCAAGGATCAAAAAGATATTAGAGCAAAACATGTACTCCTTTCACCTCCACCAGTTTGCCTTTTCTAACGCGCGCCCGCGCACTCACGCACCAGGAAAAGCCTAAAGACATTTTCTCACATCAAGTATTGGTTCTTTTGGTGCAAAGTCAACACAAAACTGTTGTTGTTGCTGTTGTTACGAGAACAGAAAACTGGTTAGCTGTCCAAAAGGTATTTCCCATAATTGAAACGCACACCAAGATGTGATAAAGGAGGGCCACCAGTCAAAGCCACCAATGCGATCGGTGGATAACCACCAGGTGACCATGACAAGACAAGGGATGGTACTGTGGCTGCCAGAAGACTCAGAGGCCCCCTTCACGTGCAGGCCACAAGGACACAATAAGCCCCCCTCAAACACAGAGCCATAGGAGTGAGAGAAGTGGGGGCAGGGCAAGACTGAAAAGATTGAAATTTACTGAGTGTTTAAATTCGTGCACTGGGCTAGGATTTCCCATTTGGAAGAAAGGTGCCTCCTCTCCTCACTACACCTGCACCCAGCAGGAGGGTCTTTTGAAGATAAGCAAAGCAGCTTCGAGTTATTTCCTCTACCCTCGAGTATAGTGAGCATAAGTTTTTTTCTACCCTGAGAACGGTGGCCACTTTAACTCACTCCCCATTGTCATGATGATTAAACTCCCGGGAGCAAAGTATGAAGTGCTGGTTTTCTTACCCACACTCAGGATTAGCTCTTTCTCAAATATCTGTAAGTTTCATAAATGAAGAAGAGTTTTCATTATAGCTTTTATTTGAATGTATTTAATAATAGGCCACAGATTTTTTGCATATTTACAATTTATTTGTCTTTCTTTGTTTTAAAACACGGTGGATCAGTTAGGACCGGCCACATAATGCGTAGGATCCCGTGCAAAATGAAAACACAGGGCCTCTTGTTCAAAAATTATTAAGAATTTCAAGATGGCGACAGCAGAGCATTAAACTAAGGGCAGGACCTTTCTAAGTGCGGGTCCCTGGGCGACCACGCAGGTCCCATGCCCATGAAGCTGACCCTGGCATCGTATCCTTTGCCCATTTTCTATTGGGGTGCAAATGTTTTCTTAGATCAGGGGTCAGCATACTTTTTCTGTACACGGCCAGATGGTAAATATTTTAGGCTCTGTGGGCCATATGGTCTCTGTGGCCACTACTCAACTCTGCTGTTGTAGCACGGAAGCAGCCATTGACGGAACATGAACTAAATGACAACACAATTTAATTTAGAAAACCAGGCTGCAGGCCATAGTTTGCTAACCTCTGTCCTAGACAGTCACTTTCTTTCAGTCTTCCTCATGACAAGATAATATAAAAATCTATATTTTTTTTCCTGGTAGCTGAAGCTTTAGTGTACTTTCACTATTCATTTCCTGTTATTTATTGCTGAGAATGTGGACTGGAAAAGTTATGCCTTGGGATATATATGGAGGCATTCTTTGCTACCTAATAAATATTTCATGGGTATTTGAAAGGAAAGTTTATTCTCTGTGGGATATAGGGTTCAAAATATATTTATTAAGTCAATCCCATTAATTATTATTCATATCCTCTATATCCTTTGAACACAAGTATTCAGAGAGATGTCTTTTCAGATTCTACTGAGAAAATAATTTGGTTTTCATCTTCAGCATTCAAAATAAATGTGCTATTTTAATACATTTCCTAGATATAAAAGCACTCTTGCATTCCTAGAATAAGTTTTTACTCTTTTACTGTACTTTTAGTTTTGTTTTAATGATATTTGATTTCAGATTTAAAGTTTTTATTCAAATTTGGTCTTAAGTTTTATACGTGTTATCTTTGGTAGATATTGATATCAGATATATGCTAGCTTCTTAAAATAAATTGGGAAACTTCATCTTTTCTATTTTCTGGAGAGTTAAACTTTATTGAAATTTTCTTTTCCTTGAAGATGTGATAGGACTTGCCATGAAACCAACTTGGTCCAAAGCCAAAGGACCTACCCCCATGGGCAAATCAGTCCCTCTTGAGTGTCGAGATTCTACTGGGGAGGTTGGGAGGAGGGGAAAAATCTCAAAGACTGAACATTTCACCTAAAGGAATTTTTAAAAATCACCACATTGGGGCTTCCCTGGTGGAGCAGTGGTTGAGAGTCCGCCTGCCGATGCAGGGGACACGGGTTCGTGCCCCGGTCCGGGAAGATCCCACATGCCGCGGAGCGGCTGGGCCCGTAAGCCATGGCCGCTGAGTCTGCGCGTCCGGCGCCTGTGCTCCGCAACAGGAGAGGCCACAACAGTGACAGGTCCGCGTAACGCAAAAAAAAATTTTTTTTAAAATCACATTGGACTCTTATCATCACTTTGGTTCAAAATTTAAGGATTTGCAGCCCTCCTACTACCCAGTAGGTAGGCTTGGGAGGAAGAGGAGGAGTTTGGGAGTTCGATATAGTAAATGACAGTTTTGGGGGGATATATATGAATGTAATATGAGAATTTTTTTTCTATCCTGCTTTAAAAAATTTACTTTCACTTTCGAGAATCCATTAAGTTTTATTCTATTTTATTATTATTTTTTTTTTTTGGCGGTACGCGGGCCTCTCACCGTTGTGGCTTCTCCCGTTGCGAAGCATAGGCTCCGGATGCGCAGGCTCAGGGGGCCATGGCTCCCGGGCCTAGCTGCTCCGTGGCATGTGGGAATCTTCCCGGATCGGGGCACGAACCCGTGTCCCCTGTATCGGCAGGCGGACTCTCAACCACTGCACCACCAGCGAAGCTCCACTCTGTAAGTTTTATATTTTGCTGTATAACCTCATTGATAACAGTATTGTGACTTATTAACTTTTCTGGGACCATTACTTCTGTTTCTGGTACACCATGTCTTTTTCATATCCTTTATTTCTAATACGTTGTCCATTTTGATATCAATATTTTCAAGTGACATTTTTCAATAAGGTTATGTGGGTGGTATATATTTTGAATTTTTATGTCTTAGGAAACCTAGTTATGGAATTTAAATATCACATTTCACTCAAGACTTTACTGAGGTTTTTTGAGCATTTAATGTTGTAGACTAAAAAAAAAAAAAGTCTAATGCCACTCTGAGTTTTGGTTTTTTATTTTGTGGGAGATGGGATGCCTATTATTTTCCTCTTTGGAAGAATGTAGACATTTCTGTGTACTCTTATATTTTAAATTTTTATTTAAGACTGTGTACATTTGGATCCTTTAAACATATTAATTAGGCTGAGTATTTGGTTAAGTCCTCTAGATCTGAAGACTTCACTCTTTCTTCAGCTCAGGAAAATGAACTTTTATTATTGCATCTCTTATGTTCTCTTTTCCTAGAATTTATATTTATATATATGTTCCTAGCCTATATACATATATGTATATATGTTCCTAGCCTTTGTATTACTTATCTGTTGTCTCATAATTTTAATCTCTGTATTCTTTCTGCTGGAGTTCTGGACAAAGTTTCTTAAACTGTCTTCTGATGAGCTGAATTTACTTCTGCAATATTCAGTGTGGTGGTCATTGTTTCCAATGAACTTGAATATTCAGAAACAGCATATTTTCTCTCCAAAAGTTTCTTATTTTCAGCTGTTCCTTTCTCATGACAGACTGCTCTTATTTGTTGATGTAATATCTCAAAATTTACTGAAAATACTAACGAGACATATATTTGTTTAAATGGCTTTGATGGTCATCGCAGCTTTCACTATTCTATTTTAAAGCTTTTTTTAAGCCTTGATTCACTCATTGGGTAATTTCTTGAAGAAAATTATCCCTACTCCCCTTTTTAGAAGAATCCATATGTATTTGAAAACGTCTTTCTATTTTCTTCACATGTAAGTGACATATTGACAGGTGTCACACTTTAGATCATAACTTTATCCATCAAAGTTCTGCACCATTTAATGTTGCAGAACCTTTGTAGGTAACCTGTTTCTTCTCCCATTCATAAAATTCTTCTTTTGTGTTTGAAATTAAAAATTTTCACCAGGAAATGTTTAAGTATTCATCTCTTTTAATTAATTTTGATTATTACTTGATAAGCTTATTCAGTCTACATTTTCAGGCTTTTGTTTTTTAATCAGGAAAGTTCTCTTCAATCAAATCTCTGAATGTTTCTTCTGGACTATATTTTAGCAACCCAAATTATCTGATATATTGGATATCTATTTTTATTTTTTTATTTTTTAAAATTAATTAATGTATTTATTATTTGCGGTACGCGGGCCTCTCACTGTTGTGGCCTCTCCCACTGCGGAGCACAGGCTCCGGACGCGCAGGCTCAGCGGCCATGGCTCACGGGCCCAGCCGCTCTGCGGCACGTGGGATCTTCCCGGACCGGGGCGCGAACCCGTGTCCCCTGCATCGGCAGGCGGGCTCTCAACCACTGCGCCACCAGGGAAGCCCTGGATATCTATTTTTGTCATTCATTATTTATCATCTTCTCTCTCATCACTTTTATATAACTCATTTCCTATTCAAAGTATGAGGATTTCTCAAACACGCCTTCATCCTTTATTTTCTTCATTGTCAGTTCTGCTCTTTACTGCTTCTGAGGTGACTTTATAACTACACTTTCCCGTATATTTTATATATCTTTAACTGTTCTAGATCCCTTTTCTTCTCTTTTCATATTTTATCACCTGTTTCACAAATTTATTATTTAACTTCACCAAAATCATAACACATATGGTAGTAAAACTGACCTCTTTTGCTGTTGAAAATTCTTTCCATAAACATGTTCTTCTACCTCAGGAATTTTGTTTTCACCACTTATTTTCAGTTGATAAAATCTTGTAGGCCCTATTTTCATCTTTCAATATGGGAAGGTGTAACTGGGTCTCCTATCTGCTTCCCCAATACTACATGTGTGTGTATATATATATGTATATACGGCATTGTCTTCGCACTTATAAACTTCTCTAAGAACTTAATCTTGGGGAAGGGAGTTGATCTTAAAGGCTAAAGTAAGCTTACGTTATTGTTTCATCAATTAGGGGAGAGCAGGGAATGGAATAACTCCTCATCACTTCTCACAAAGGAACCTAATCCTTGCAAGGTTTGTGGGTTTGTTTTGGACACGGTTACGCCAATTCCAGCTTGCCATATGTCGGGTTTTTTGGCCTGGTGTCTACTCCACACTGTGCTCATTCCTGATCCCTGCTGCATCCACATAATCAAAGACAGAATTCTGCCATTTCCCTGGAAGCCCAGATCTACGGGGAGGATTCAGCAATGTTGGACAGAATCACTGTCACGAAGATGCCTGGTGTTCACGCACTCTCTCTTTAGTGGCTTGGTTTCCCCTTCGACTGTCCAGCACAGCTGCCTCTGTGTGATGCCGATGCACAAGGGCAGCAGGGCTCTACGGAGATGCCTCTCCTCCCCCTTATGTCCCACTCTTGACTTCAAACTCACTTCCAGATTGGGGATTGTTCTTGGGGTTCCTCCATAATATTCTTCTACATTCTTCTTTTTTAACTTGGCAACAGAGTTGAAAGTAGACCCCAGCTGACCTCCTTCAAACTCAACCCATCTGCTTGGTTTCTAGTGTAATTTCTTACAAGTGTATTGCATGTCAGTGTTGCTGTCCTCAGTGGTTGGACCTGATGCAGGCTTACCCCAGATGCCTCCTTAAGACTTTCTCTTTTGGGAGATGGGGCGGTTTTAGATGATGTTGGTAGAGGCAGTGAGAAGCTAACTGTCCATGCCCAGCTTCTTTCTCAGAAGTCATCAACAAACTTTCTTTCCTTTCTCATCTCAGAGTAAGCCCTGCAGCTCATTAAATCTTAATGTCTGCATTTATGGTGCCCTGAAACAGCACTTCCAAAAGTCACCAGTGCCTTTATTTCTGCTAAAGCATAGGCCCTTTCTCAGTTCTTTCTTGCTGGGTGTATTTGTAGTACGCATAAATACAACAGAGAATATGTATTGATTCAGCAAAATGGTTTTTAATGCCTGGTAGGTCCTTTAGGATCGATAAAGATTAGTAATTACACCACAACATGTATTGAGTACTTACTAAGCAGCAGGCATTGGGCTGAGCACTTTACATTCATTGCCATTTAATAATAATAGCTAGCACTTAATGAGCCCTTCTTACGTGTGCATAGGACTCAGCTCTGAGAACAACAACCCTATGTGATAATACTATTAGCTCCCTTGTCACAGGTGAGGAAACTGAGTTCACAAAGAGATTAAGTGACTTGCTTAAGGACACATAGCTAGTAAGTGGTAGGGTTGGGATTCAAATTCTAACCCTAGAGTCTATGCTCTTAGTCTAAACATTACTCTCCTACGACTCTTTCCTGGTGTTTAAACCTGTGCTCTTAACACATGAGCAACACTGCCTCCCCATGGACGAGTCAGGAAAGACACAATTCCAATTCATAGCGTTAAATGTTTCGTTAGGGAGAAGTACTGGAGAAGTTCCACAAACTGTTATGGAAATTTGGGAGTGGGGAATGCCAGGGACAGCTTAAAATCGGGGTACCTGAATGGAATCAGGAGTCCCCAACTGGTTGCCCATTTTAATGGGATAAGGTGTACAAGGGTATTCACCCATTTGGCTTTCAACCCTCTCCTCTTGTTCCTTTGATAGTGTCTTTTATGACAGTTAATAATCAGGATGACCATATAATTTAAAATCCAAACTGAAACACTTTCAAGAGTAAACTAGGAAGCCACTAATAATTACATTGGGGGACTTCCCTTGTGGTCCAGTGGTAAAGAATACACCTTCCAATGCAGGGGACTGGGTTCAATCCCTGGTCAGGGAACTAAGATCCCACATGCCATGGAGCAACTAAGCCTGTGCACCACAACTACAGAGCTCGTGGGCCACAACTAGAGAGTCCGCGTGCCACAAACTACAGAGACCATGCGCCCTGGAGCCTGCGTGCCACAACTGGAGAGAAGCCTACGCGCCACAACGAAAGATCCCACATGCCTCAACGAAGATCCCGTGTGCCGCAACTAAGACCCGATGTAGCCAAAAATAAATAAATAAAAAATAAATCTTAAAAAATAATAATTATATTGGGACAAGCACAATCCAGGAATGTACTGGGTCATTCATTTATTTATGGTTAGATTATGGCTGTCCAATGGTATCTTGTATTTCCTTTTACCTTATATTGCTTATTATTGTGACTGGCGTATAGTTACAGTTAGGATAATTCATTTTTCTCTTCTTTGTTATATAATTTCCATAAACCTGGTATTTGCATTATCTTTTATGTAAGGAATGATGACTATACTTCTGAACATAATCTTTTGCCAAAAGGTATTGGGAAGGCCCTGTTCTAGGTGGTTCCTACAGGAATGAACTGTATATGGTTGGGCAGCAGGGTTTGAGGAAAAGAAGATAAGGCCCTTGAATGAGACCTCAGAGGACACACACTTAAGGGTTTTCTTCTCCATCTTTTGATAATGGACCTCTCTGCTGCTTATCATGTGATATGCGTTGTTATGGGGTTGAGGGATCCTGAACAAGGAATGGATTTTGAATAAAGATGAGATGTAAAGAGATGACCGTTCTCAATATTTTGTACCACAGGGAGCCCACAGCTAGTGAGGGGAGGGGACCAAGTGCCGGTCACCATCTCAAAGGATAAGAGGGCATCGCCCATATAAAGATGGAAATGGTGTTAAAGGGCATTACAGCTAAAGGCAAGAAAGAGCATGGGTTAGTTCAGGGAACTGCACAGCACGTTTTGCTGGACATTGCAAGGGTGTGGGGTGTGGTAGGAGATGAAGCTAAGGGAAACATAGTGGCCGGAACAATAGGCTCTTGGATACCTCGCTAAGGAGTATACATTTTATACTGAAAGAACTTTGGAAGTGTTTAGAGGTTGAAGGGTTGGGGGAGATGATGTCAAGATTAAAATCTGTGTTCTAAAAAGATCAATTTGGTACCAGTGTCGAGAGTATAGGGTAGGGGGAAAGGTAAAAAAAAAAAAAAAAAAAAGGAGGTAAAGAGACCAATGTAGAGAACATTTCAGCGAACTGGGTAGCAAATGGCCTGAACTAAGGTAATGGCAGAGATGTGGGAGCAGATATTGTCAGGCCTTAGAGTATAAGAAAGACTCTCAGATCTTTGACTTATGTGGCTGGATTTATGGTGATGCTGTTTACCAAGACTAGGAATAGAGATGGATTTTAGGGGAAAAACATCTAGTTGGTCACCCTCCACTGAAATTCTCTCTCTCCTTGCCCCAGTGGTAAGAGTTCTTTGCTGTTTCTCCTCCGACTGTCTGGTAACTTCTCTCGGCTCTGGTTAGTGGAGTTTCTTCTTTGGCCCAGACACTCCTGTTGGCAATTCCTCTAGATTGGACCCTGGCCATTTTCTTCATTAAACTCCACCTCTTCTTGACATTTTTAAATCCTGATGTTATCTTGATATTATCTCCATATTATTTATTATCCCTCCATATTTTCAACTACCACCCTTGGGCTAACAACACTCAAGTCTTTATTTTCAGTTCCCAGGGTATAAATCCAACTGCCTACTCGACACCTTCACCCAAATGTCCCACATGTTCAGACTCAATTCGTCCACACCAAACTCCTTTTTCCTTCTGAAACCTACTCCTTCCCCTCGCAACTCTTTCCTCTCCCATTCACTCACAGCCAACGGTTCATCAAGTCCTGAGGCTCCACCCTACAAAGGTACTCAATTTCTTTTGTTCTTTTATCCCCAGTCCTCTGACATAATCTCATAACCTACTGCTGATATGAAAAAACCCACTCTTTCCAGATTCTTTTCCTGTCCCTCTCTCTGTCATGTTTACATCACAAAGAGGATGTGTCACTTTGCTTTCTTGTATGGCCCCTTTGTCATCAATTTTTTTTTTTTTTACTTTGTCACCTGTCAAAATCCTGCTCAACATTCAAGGTCTGGATCCAAAGTTACCTTCTCTAGGAAGTCTCCTAAGCCTCTCTTATCTCAACCTAAATTCATTATTTCACCAAGTCTGTTTTCCTAGCCCTTTGCTTCTTCTACTAGACTGTGAAATCCTTGAGAGCCAGGGACATGTCATAGGCATTTTGTAATAAGATAAATTTAGCAAAGTTTGATAAATACTGAATTGAATTGATGTATTCCTTACCCTAGCCAGGCAGTCCTGCTTATAACCTAAGGAGGTGTCTTTTGTTAGAGGACAACATCCTTTTTCCCTAGGGGTAGTTACCACCATTACCACCACCACCACCACCACACCATCAATACCACCACCATCACCATCTGCACTACCATCATAGTCATCACTGCCACCATCACCACCACCATCAATATCACCACCTTCACCATCACCATCACCACTACCATCACACCATCAATACCACTACCATCACCATCAGCTCTACTATCATAGTCATCACCACCACCATCAATAACACCATCACCACCACCATCACCATCACCACTACTAGCACACCATCAATACCACCACCATCACCATCAGCTCTACTATCGTAGTCATCACTGCCACCATCAATAACACCATCACCATCACCATCACCGCTACCATCACCACCACCACTACGGTCACCACCACAACCACCATCATCATCATCATCTGGGGCACTCACATACCAAAAGCTTCATTAAAGCTTTTAATCTAATATTATTTAATCTTTAGGACACTTCTGCAAGGCAGAAATTTTAATGCCTGTTTCATTAATGAGAAGACTGAGGTTCGGAAAGGCTAAATAATTTGCTCAAGGTTGTACAGCTTGGTGAAAGGTTGAGCTGGTATCTGAAGCCAGAGATGCCTGATTCCAAAGTCAGCTCTCTTACCCCCTGTGCTTGAGCTCAGTTCATTCCCATGAGGCACTGGGTCACATTTCATGCCAGGAGTCTTGAAAGAAAGGAAACAAAGGACTGTCCTAGCAAACACCATGGCCTTCATGTGTTTGCACGCACGGCAGGACCTGCCAACAAAAGAGGGCAAAGCATGGCCTATCTGTGACCTTGGCTCTTCCTCTCCATACCAGGTTGGGCTTCCCCTACCACCATCTAAAATAAGAACTCTGCTTGGCATCCAGTTCTCAGGCATCTACTGCCTCAGCTACATCCTCATGAGAGAGGAACAAGGCCATCATTATGGGACAGCTTTTCTTGTCTTCCTGTTCACTTTCAT
Source organism: Tursiops truncatus (assembly GCF_011762595.2). Taxonomy (NCBI): domain Eukaryota; kingdom Metazoa; phylum Chordata; class Mammalia; order Artiodactyla; family Delphinidae; genus Tursiops; species Tursiops truncatus. Next base: position 31,083,170 of record NC_047047.1, read on the forward strand.
GATTTATTGTGGGAGGGACAGACGCACATCACCATCACCTGGGAAGCTTTTCCAAAATATACACGCCTGCCCCAGGCCCCTGAGGATCTGATCTGGCCCCTGGTTGAGAGCCACTGGTTTAGCACATTCATTTCCAAGGTCCGCAGTTCTCACTGGCCCTCTTATCATTGAAGACTCCCTCGTTCTTCCTCCAGACAAATGTTCTTCCTGCTCAGATGTAGTCCTACCATGCTTGGAATTGGCTTCGCTGGCATGCCTTGATCTACTCTGCTTTCTTTCAGTCAGGGGTTCTCAACCAGGATGGTACCATCTCACAGGAAGGCATTTAGAGATAAATGTAGAGGCTTTTGTTTCTTGGATATCACAACAACTAGGAAGACTAGTGGCATTTACAAAAGAAGGATCAGAAATGCTAAGCATCCTACAGTCCCTCACGGTGAAAAACTGTCCCACTGAAAATGGCAATTGACACCCCTACTGAGAAAGGCGTTTGGCTGGAACCCAGATACTCTTGATTCAAGGTCTGAATTAGCCTCTGCAATGAACAGCATCCTCTCGGCCTGGCTGCCGCTGTCTTCCAGGGGCTGCTCTCCCCTCACCGTCTTTCAAATTCCCTCACAGTCCACAAACTACGGGCAAAGGGATTCTTAGCTTTCAAATATATTTGTGTAGTACTTAGCTATCAAGGAAGCATGTCTCATCTTCATTTCTGTTTCCATTTAATCTAATTTAATCCCCTGCCCACGGCACTGAATGTTTCATCTAAAGAATGGGAGCAATGGGAAAGGGAGGAAAAAAGCAAGGGGCCATCGCTGCCTCATGGGTGCATTTGAGCTGTCATGTCTGATCATAATTCCAGGTTGATGAATCCATCTAAAACATGGCTCAACACTGACTCTGTACCAGAAGTCTTACCTCTTTATCCTCTCCCAGGGACTACTCCTTTCTTGCTTACTCAGGCAAAAGCAGTGTGTAATTAAAGGTTTGTAGTAGAGGCTTAATGCCCACCCATATCTGGCTTTCCTCTCCTTTTAGATACACAGGAGGATGACTTTTTTTTTTAATTAATTAATTTATTTTTGGCTGTGTTGGGTCTTCGTTGCCACACACGGGCTTTCTCTAGTTGCGGTGAGCGGGGGCTACTCTTCGTTGCGGTGCGCAGGCTTCTCATCGCGGTGGCTTCTCTCGTTGCGGAGCACAGGCTCTAGGCAGGCGGGCTTCAGTAGTTGTGGCTCGTGGGCTCTAGAGCGCAGGCTCATTAGTTGTGGCACATGGACTTAGTTGCTCTGCGGCATGTGGGATATTGCTGGACCAGGGATTGAACCAGTGTCCCCTGCATTGGCAGGCGGACTCTTTACCACTGCGCCACCAGGGAAGTCCCAGGATGATGTTTTTTCACCCTCTTTAGGGTGAAGCCACGTGACCAGTTCTGACTGATGGCTTGTGAGTGGAAGGATACATGTCATTGCACAACTCTGCAGAGTTGAATTTCCCTTTTCCATCAGATCCAATCTGAACAAGCTATTAATTTATTGGCAGTGCTCCAGCTGGAGACTCTCCAGCGTTTCCTTCCTTTGCAGCCGTGATGGTGGAAGCTGGTGTTAAGGAATCTCTACCAGCCTAGCCCTCAGATAACTACCCTGAGCAGAGCCCCTGTTGACCCTCACCAGACGTGGAGCAGAGGCAGAGATTACAAAGGTTTATACCTTTGTCGTTTTGTGTCACTGACAGTTGGGGAATTGTTTGTTACCACGGCATAACCTAACCTACCCTGATTGATTCAACGTTCTCTTACATGTTTAGATTCTTTTCATCTTGCGCATAGATCATGAGTCAGAGAGGCCTGGGTTTGAAGCTGAGTTCACCACTTACACTGACATTGGCTAACCTCGTTAAACCTGTTTCCTCATGTGTCAAACGGTGATCATGACTGTGCTGGCCTTACGTGGTTGCGAAGGAGATAACTAACTGGGATCATACAGGCAAAGTGCTTATGCAGTGCATGGCAAGGGCTCAGAAAACCTTATTATTTCTTCTCCTTATTGATCTAAAATTGACTTTACCTGCCCCCCTGTCCCAAATCCTCACTGGAGCCTTTAGCTTCGACTGCCTGGAGTCCTTCTAATGTCTTTCTACGTAAAAAGCAAATAGTCTGGGATGGCTTCCTGCTTCTCTTCCATTCCTTACAGCACCCAGAATAGGACATTGTTTGCAATAGGCATTGTCATCTATGCTTTTAATGGAGCACACACTTGTGACCGGAATTGAGAACATATTTACGCCAAATGAATGAAAGACTCAGCTCTTCCAAATGGAAGAAATCTAGTTACTATTTTCAGTACAAACCTGGCATGTCTGGGAAACATGTTAGGAAATATCCAAGTACCCACTTTGTCTTTTGTTGCCCAGTAATCACTGGGAGAGGTGAAATCTAGGCTCTTGGCCACACATCAAAAATTAGACACACGTTCTAAATTAGCATAAAGCAAATCTTATTTGCACTTATGTGACAGCCAAGTCTCGCTAAGGGGTGGCAGAGTTTGTTCCTGGACCACTGGGAGTCCTTCAGCATTGAAGATAGTGGCAGGTTATTTTAGGACAGGTGCCTTCCTCCAGCACTCCAGGATTCTATTCTCAGCTTAACACTTACCAGGTCTCCACAGCTAAGGAAACTAGAATTACTTGGCTGACTCAGACAGAAACACAAAACAAAAAAAAAGAGTTTTGTCTTATTTATTTTTATTTTGAACCATAAGCCAAACCTTCCAATTTGCAGGCAGTTCTACTAACTATTACCTGACCTGATTAGTCCTCTCCAAATCTGGAACTTAGTCGGAGGAACACCTGAAAATCAGCCATAGAGTTCATCTCAATACAAAAAAAAAAAAAAAAAAAAGACATTCCTGGCTCCTGAAAAACTTTTTTTCCCTGTTGCCTCTTAGAATTATTATTGTAGCATTTTCAAGGTACCTTCTAATGGACTCTGTTTTCCTTACTGAGAGTCAAGTTTGCATTTTTGTTACTGGAAGACCTCTTCCAAAGCATTTCTGAAAAAAGCTACGTCTTTGTGTTTTAACACATCTACAGAGATGAATTTCCCTTTTCCGTCAGACTCAATTTGAACAAATTATTAATTCATTGGATCTTTCAGTGCATTATAATCAGATGTCCTCAGAGTCCTATCCATCAGTTAAGCCCCAGACCTCTGAAGCATCTCTGTGGGCTGCATAGGGTCGGAGTCCCTGATACTTTCAATCAACTACAGCCGATTTAACAGCAGAGCAGTAGCTCCTCAATTAAGTAACCTTGACCGCCTAATATACCATCATTTCCTGAAACTCTGATGCAGGGGGTTTTAATTCCTGGAATCTACCCAGGAGTATTGCCATGTGTTTCTCATTATGACCCAACTGCCCAGGGCAGTGATGAGTGGAAAGAGCTGGGCTGAGAGTCAGCGGCAGACATCGTCCCAGCTCTGTCATTATCTAATCCTAGGTCCTTCCGCAGGTCACTTAATCCGGTGGGTTGACAAAGACTAAACAGTTTTCTCATCTGTGAATTAGAGACAGTAGCACTTGCCCTAGCGACCAAGCAAGGTTGTCTTTGGGACATTTGTGAGATGGCGTAAGTGCTGGGAGACTTTAGTTTCGACTCTAAAGATTTCTTTTGAAAGTTAATATTTGGGAACCCAGAAGGTGGTGAGGTTCCCAGTCTAACGTTATAAAAATCTGTTTAATGACCATGTCCCTGGAGTATAACACATAGGAATGGCCCTACAGATCATCACCACACGTGACCATCCAATTGTGGATCTGGGTGAATGGCAAGACAGGGTCCCCTTGTATGGGGAAAAGAGAAGGAGAAAATTGGTCTTGAACAAAAAGGAAGTCATGGAGGAAGGAGCTGGGGGGTCTAATGGGGCAGCAACACACGGTGAGCCTGTAGAGGGCCTCTGCAGATGGAAGGATTTATTGGGTGACAGGCTGTGGCTTTGGGAAGTCCTAGAAATCAACTCTTCAGGGCTTACTGCCATCCTCCAGCACACCATCTCCTCCACTCCTGCCCCATCCCACCATGCTATTTTTGAAGTCTGTAGGGCACACATGAATACAGCCAGCACTTCCCCAGACTCACGATGGAGAATCTACTTTTTCCATTTAGGTGACTAATAGCTCTCCATAAAATAGACCGATGTGTGATACATAAATATCTAGTGTAATAACAGAAGAGCCTTGCAAGACGGGAAAGGTACATTCATGTCTGGCGGTTGGTCAACTGGGTGCATTAATCTTAGAGGACCCCCGGAAGACTTAAGAAGGCCAGCTGCTCCTTGACTGTTTTCCTCTGGACAGAGCCCTTCTAAATCTGACTTTTCAAATCCCTGATTGAATTCCCAGCAGTCTACTTTTCCTGACTGTAACCAGAAAAGCATGCTCGAATGAACATGAAATTCCATCATATAAAGCCTTGTGAAGCCCAGTCCGCCAGCCCCGTCGCCAAAGCCACTAATAATGCCCTATTGTGTTGCTGTGGTAGTCTAGGTTATCATTATGAAGTCTTTGCTTCTGGTTGAGAAAACATGACGTTCCATTAAATGTATAATCTGGGTTTCTTCCAGGCCAGAGACACATCCTGCTTAAAGCTGAAATAAGCTGAGATTTAATGTCACAGAAAAGAAGAGAACCATTCGCTGGGAAAAAAGGGAGTTGAGGGGTTGGGAGAAGAATGGTGAATTCAGTGCCTTCTGAGCCGTTGGTTTCAGCCTGTAGACAGTGTGTTGACGGCCAGAGGATCTTAGAAGCCCAAGGAAAAAAACGCATCAGAATTCTTTCCCTTTGCACGCTGCGACTGTTGGGTGCTGGACAGCACTGTTTGGGGAGATTCCTTCTAGGACAGAAGACCATGTCTTTAGGGACCAGCCAGGGGACTGTTTGCTATCACTGCCTTTTGGTCCATCCCCCAGCTCTGGGCTCCACAATCCCATAAATTAGCCTGACTCGAGATGGCAAGCTGGAAGTACACACGCTTATCACACCAAGCTCCAGCAAGTTTCTCATTCAGCACAAAAATGTCCCTCTCTTCAAGCAATAGGACAACCAAAGGAAGTCAGAGGAGTCCACCTCCATGTAAAGGTAGGTACTTGTAAAGGTCTCCCCACCATTTTTTTCCTGGAACATTTTTGGGTCCCCAACATATTGCCAAGGATCCTATGGTGCCTTTAGAAATGTACTCCAGGATTAAACATGAAAGAGGCAGCATCCTCTATCATCATGAGGGGCTTGGAGCTCAGCAGGCTGGTTAGACAGCCTCCTCACACTTGAAGTGAGTTTTTAAAAACTCAGGACAGGACTTCCCTGGTGGTGCAGTGGCTAAGAACCCACCTGCCAATGCAGGGGACATGGGTTCGAGCCCTGGTCCAGGAAGATCCCACATGCCGCGGAGCAACTAAGCCCGTGCGCCACAACTACTGAGCCCGCGCTCTAGAGCCCTGAGAGTCACAACTACTGAAGCCCATGTGCCACAACTACTGAAGCCCGTGCACCTAGAAGCCAACGCTCCGCAACAAGAGAAGCCTCCGCAATGAGAAGCCTGCCCACCGCAACCAAGAGTAGCCTCTGCTCTCAGCGACTAGAGAAAACCCGCATGCAGCAGCAAAGACCCAATGCAGCCAAAAATTAAATAAATGAATAAATAAATAGATTTTAAAAACTCAGGATACTTATTTTGGTTGAATATAAAAGTAATATATGTTCTTTGCAGAAAAATGTGAAGATTCAGAAAAGTGTAAAAAAAGAATTTAAAAATCCTACTTTCTACAGACAAATACTATTACATATTGGGTAAATAGAGACATATACATGTGCGTGTTTATATTTTTAGAAAGGCAGAATCACAGTGTATAATGTCTGATAACTGTATTTTCACCTAAGAGTATATTATGAGCATTAAGTATTTCTCCTAAAAATATCTTACAGGGCTTCCCTGATGGCGCAGTGGTTGAGAGTCCACCTGCCGATGCAGGGGACGCGGGTTCGTGCCCCGGTCCGGGAAGATCCCACATGCCGCGGAGCGGCTGGGCCCGTGAGCCATGGCCGCTGAGCCTGCGCGTCCGGAGCCTGTGCTCCGCAATGGGAGAGGCCACAACAGTGGGAGGCCCGCATACCAACAACAAAAAATAAATAAATAAATAAATAATAAAAATATCTTACAAGCATGCATAACATGTGTACTCAATATCATGTGTGTATCATGTCTTATTAAATCCTCTGTTGTTAGACATTTAGGTAATTTTCAGCTTTATCATCACAAACAGCACTGCCATGCACATACGCATAGGCACCTCTTTCTGACTATCTTGGATTTTTCCTCTGATACAGGTTGCCAAATTATCTTCTTGTCTGTGCTATCCAATACAGTAGCCACATGTGGCTATTTAAATTTAAATTAATTAAACTTAAATAAAATAGAAAGTTCCTTTCTTCTGTCCCACTAGGAACAATTCAGGCGTCAATAGCCACATAGGACTAGTGGCTACCATACTGGAAAGCACAGATGGAGAACATTCCATCAACACAGAAAGTTCTACTGGACAGCACAAGTCTAGAAAGACCAAACAAATTTATATTTTCGTCAGTAAGATATGACAATGGCCCTCCCTCCCACAAGTTGGACAATACTGAATATTATAATTCTTTAAAAATCTCTGCCAACTTAATAAAAATTACATCTTGTTTGATTTTTCCATTTACTTGATTACTAGGGAAGTTGAACTTTTTTGTTTATTGACTTTCATTTTTTTGTGTGAATTATTTATATAGTAAGCCTGTTTTCTATTGGGATGATCTTTTTAAAACTGCTTATTATATATTAAGGTTACTCTACAGAGGTGAATTTATGTTGCAAAAGTTTTTGTAACTTGTCATCTTTTATTTATGGCATTTTTCATTTATAGACATGTAAGATTTTAATATATTTAAAACTTTTTGTAGTTTTCTTTATTGTTTCTACTCTGTTTTTAAAGCTCTAAATCTAAGATTACAGTAATACTCATCTACATTTTCTTCTAATTCTTTCAACACTTCCTTTTTAAAATGAAATGTTTAACATTTAAATTTTCAAACCTCTTGGAATTTATTTTTGTGTGTGGGGTAAAGTATAAATCTAACCTTTTTCTTTTCCCATGTTACCAACCATTTGTTCAAAAACCATTTTTAAAAATAATGAATTCGTTCTCCACTGATTTGAACTTCCACTAAATGGAAGTACATGTCCTTGGATCTATTTCTAGATTTTCTATTATGTATACCTATTCTTTGGCCTTTACCATCCTGTCCTTTAATTAATTTGCCTCACAATACATTTTAATATTTGGAGGTATAAGTATTTCTTCATTATTCTTTTCCCAAAATGTTTTAGCTCTTATTACCTGTTTTTTTTCCCTCTAAGATAAACCTAGAATCATTTTGCTAAATTCCTCTCACCACCAAAATAAGTTTTTTCAGAACTCTGATTTTAAAGTTTAATTCATTTTATAAATTAATTTGGAAAGAGTTGATATCTCTACAGTGTGGAGTTATTCCATTTAGAGACATGGTGATTCTGTCCTTTTTTTCAAATCTGCCTCTATGTTCTTCTGAACTGGCTTTCTTTTCTTTTTCTTTTTTTTCCTTTTTCTTTTTCTTTTTTTTTAAAAGAACAATGATAGGCATCACTGACTGTTTTCAGACACAGTCTCTGAATCTGTGAGCTGGTGCTCCCAGGCTCTAGAAGTAACAAAAGACATTCCATTTCTTAGCATGGAAGTATATTTTCAGTATCCACCTTCTCATAAATCTCCAAGAAAGAGATCTCCCTTTTCATCCAAAGAATCTGGAGTTCAAAACAGCCTTTACGGAAAAATTCAAACTCCAGGGGCAACTGCAAAGCACATTTGGTGTCTAGCTGGCCAGCTTATTTTGCAGGACTCTTTTTCCAACTCGCAAATACTTTCCAGTCTGTGAAATTAATCTCCCCACCACTGTAACAGCAAGCGCCCGTCCTGGCAGTGGGGAGCACACCAGTGTTAGCACGGATCTCCTCTGAGGGGCTTTTTATTGTTAAAGCTGCTTTTTAGTAGATAGCATGAAACTTCCTTGAATGACTGTGGCTTGGCAAATCTAAGGGCGATTGGTCAGAGTTCAGCTCTCCCTTGAGCAGTCCTGAAGCCTCATCCATTTTCGCAAGGAAACCAGGGCTCCTCCACCACCCTGGTAGCCCACGAGTCAAATCGCCAAGAACTTGAATTCGCCTACATCAGGGTTTCTCAAGCCGAGAGGGAGGAGGAATATACCCGCAGGGGACTTTTGGCAACTTCTAGAGACATTTTTGCTTGTCACCGTGGAGAGACGGTGGAGGCAGCGCGGGATGGGGGGCAGGGGTGCAGGGGAGATTCTGGAGGGGGGTAGTACCGGCATCTAGTGGGCAGAGGCCAGGGATGCTCAACACCCTGCAAGGCACAGGACGTCCCCACGACAAAGAACTCCCCAGCCTCAAACTCAATGGTGCCGGGGTGGAGAAATCCGCCTTGTATTTTCACTAACTTCCCAGTCAGCCTACATTCTATCATTAGGAACAAAGATAAAGCAATATGTAGGACAGTTTTTAAACAAGAGACGATTGACTTTTAAAAGCCCACGCCTCTTACTTTACACGTGCCTGAAAGTTCTGCCTCTCGTAAGCAAGCTTTTCTCACCAAGGTTTCTAAAGCAAATGGAAAGGGTTCACGGAAACGTAGTAGGTCAACAGTATCCTTACACTCCCATCCTCAGACTCACGCGCTTCGGTCAAGAGAAAGCAAGGCAGGAAAGAATCTGTCCCGAGAACAGGCAGCGACGCCTGCCCCGCCGGCTCGGGCAGCGGCGAGGGAGGGGGAGGCGCGCCCCGTCCACAAAGGCGCAGCGCTGGGGGCACCGCCGCCTCCCGCGGCCCCTCTTGGTCCCTGGAGATGCGTGCCTGTCCCAAAGCCACACTGCCAAGGAGCCTAGCCCGGGGAGAAAGCATCACCAGCTTAAACTAGGGTGGAAAACTCAGGGCACTTACTTGTCCAAAATGAAGTACAGGTCAAATCCCCCGTAGCAGGCTGGACCCCCTTCCTCCCTGCGTCCCCCTTGCCCGGCGCAGATGAGCACAAAAGTGGCCAAAGAGAGACACTTGAAGCCAATGCCCAGGGCTTTCTGCTCCACGGTGGCCATGACCTGCAGCCCAGGGAGAGGGTAGGGTCCTCTCCTTCCCACGCTCCTCGAACTCGCCAGGACCCTCAAGGGCGCGCCATCCGAGGGGCTCTCCTCTCGGGCCTTTTATTCCCCCTCGCTCTCCCGAAACTCCCCGGAAGCAATTGTCTGGAGGAGTTCAAGGTTTTCCTTCTGGTTTCCGCTAAGATTCTGTTTCTAGGTTTCAGGTTTCAAGAATCCCAACGCTGTAGTCCGCTTTTTTAAAGGGGTTGTTTTTGACTCGGGCCGGCAGGCCGCTCCGGAGGCAGCGCTGAGGTTTTGCAATTGAAGCAGTTCCGTGCTGATGGTTCTTTGTCCCAGATTTTAAATATGGGGTGGGTTTTCAAATTGTTCTTGATTGGGGGAGTGCTTTGCCTTTTCTCCCTCCTCTCTACCCACCCCCCTTTCTTATTTTGATGCGGGAAGAAAGTTCAAAGGGTGCCACCTTGTGGCCAAGGACGGCAAAGCACTCTTCCGCGTTCAAGGGAGCGTGGGTGTGCCCGTTTTCTTATTCCTTCCGTTTTCTCACGCATCTTCCCTTTCATTCTGCATTACCTCTTCCCCATTTCTACTTCTTTCTCACTCGCTAGCCTTTTTATCCTTGCCCTTTCCTTTCCTGTCCTACGTCCGCTAATAAGGTCACTGTAAACGTTTGATGAGAACTTACTCCGAGCACTATGGCTCCGACCCCAGGCTGGGACCTTTGCAAACAAGACACTGGGCAAATGAGCAGAGAAGAACGGGCCTTTGTGATCTGAATCATCCAAGTGACCTTACTATACACAGCGCAGATCATAAAAGAGACTGTTGGGATGCGGTCATGTGGCTGAAAGCAAAAACAGTCCCACACAGAAGGCTGTTCCTGCCTGGAACAGCTGAGTATGCTCTAGCGATTGTCTTCATCTCCAGAGTTTAGAGATTCTGTGATAAGTTCTTTTCAGCCTGTGAACTTTGACTTTTTTTCACCCAATCTTTGATTTCGGACAGAGGAAGTAAACAGCTTACAAGAGGGTGAACCTTCCAAGAGGTTTGGGACTGGCAGGGAAGCCCTGTGCGAGCGTTTCTGCAGTGAGGGATCCTCCTTAGAGTGGGCTCTGGGCCCCCGTTCCCAGCCAGAACTCAGTTTTAGCTTCATACGTCTTCCATTCTGGGAATCCTCAATACACACTCTTGCTCCATTTTTCAGGATTCTTTCTCCAGACACTCATCTTCCCCTCTGCTTGAGAGTCTCTAAGTTTTGGAGATTCATAATGCATTGCACCAGCTTGCCTTCCAAATGATCCCTAATATTCCTCATCTCCTGGTATTCACACCTCCCCTCCCACACTGAATGAGACTGATCTGTGTGTAATTAATAAGATACTGCGGAAATGATGGTGTGCAACTTCTGAGACTAGATCATAAAAGATACTGGCATTTATCTTTTTGAATCAGAATTTTCTCCAGATGTATGCTCAGGAGTGGGATTGCTGGATCATATGGTAACTTTATTTTTAGTTTTTTAAGGAACCTCCATACTGTTCTCCATAGTGGCTACACCAATTTACATTCCCATCAACAGTGTAGGAGGGTTTCCTTTTCTCCACACCCTCTCCAGCATTTATTATATGTAAGCTTTTTAAGCATGGCCATTCTGACCAGTGTGAGGTGATACCTCATTGTAGGTTTGATTTGCATTTCTTTAATAGTTAGTGATGTTGAGCATTTTTTTCATGTGCCTGTTGGCCAGCTGTATGTCTTCTTTGGAGAAATGTCTATTTAGGTCTTCTGCCTGTTTTTTGATTGGGTTGTTTGTTTTTCTGATATTGAGCTGTATGACCCCAGTGTTCATAACAGCACTGTTTACAATAGCCAAGACATGGAAGCAACCTCAAAGTCCATCGACAGATGAATGGATAAAGAAGATGTGTACAATGGACTATCACTGAGCCATAAAAAATAATGAAATAATGTCATTTGCAGCAACATGGATAGACTTAGAGATTATCATACTAAATGAGGTAAGTCAGAGAAAGACAAATATCATATGTGGAATCTAAAATATATATGTGGAATCTAAAAAAATACAAATGAACTTATTTACAAAACAGAAACAGACTCACAGACATAGAAAACAAAATTATGGGTACCAAAGGAGAAAGTGTGTTTCAGGGGGGGGATAAATTAGGAGTTTGTGATTAACATATACACACTACTATATACAAAATAGGTAAACAACAAGGTCCTATTATAGCACAGGGAACTATATTCCATATCTTGTAATAAGCTATAATGGGAAAGAATCTGAGAAAGAATAGATAGATGATAGATAGATAGATATGAATGACTTTGCTGTAAACCTAAAACAATTACAACATTATAAATCAACTATATTTCAATAAAGAAAAGAAAGATATTGTAGTTTCCTTCTTGCTCTCTTGGACCACTTTCTCTGGGGAGCCCAATGCCATGTCATGAGGTTGCTCAAGCAGCCCTATGGAGGAGCCCGTGTAGTAGGAAACTGAGATCCCCTGCTGAAAGCCAGCATCAATCTGCCCGCCATGTGAGTGGCCCTTCTTGGAGGTGGATCCTCCAGCCCCAGTCAAGCCTTCAGATGACAGCAGTCCTGGTTAACATCTTGACTGCAACCATATGAGAAACTCCAAGCCAGAACCACTCAGCCAAGTCAATCCCAGATTCCTGTTCCACAGAAATTATGAGAGAATGAATGTGTATTTGTGTTTTAAGCCTCTAATTTTGAGGGTAGCTTGTTATGCAATAATAGTCAACTAATAAATGCCCATTACCATGTTAAAATTTTCAGGCTATCTTTAGGTGAGAAAAATGTCTAACCATATTTCCCAGGCTTAATTGACCAGGAAACTGTTCTTTTTAAAAAAATACCTACTAATAACTACTCTCAGAAAAAAATAATTTGGGGGAGATTAAAATACTCTAACTTGTCCAAGTCTTCTTTTCTCATACCCTTTCCCTCCCCAAAGGATTGAAAACCCATCCTGGTCTCACTGCAGCTCTATGAAAATGAAGGTGAGGAAAATCTGTAGAAATTAAGTGGGTAGATGAAAGCAGAAAATCCAGGGGAAACTGATTAGGAGAGGAAAGGAATACAAGATAGAAAAACATAACGAAGGGACTTCCCTGGCAGTCCAGTGGTTGGGACTTCGCCTTCCAGTGCAGGGGATGTTGGTTTGATCCCTGGTCAGGGAGCTAAGATCCCATTTGCCTCGTGGCCAAAAAAACAAAACATAAAACAGAGGCAATATTGTAACAAAATCAATAAAGACTTTAAAAATGGTCCACATCAAAAAAATCTTTAAAAAAAAGGAAAGAAAAACATAATGGAGAGAACATTTGTGGGTGACAGGATTGGCAAAGAATAGGAAAGGGCTTGAACTGGAAAGGGATTTGGGGGAAGTTTATGAATGTCTTCTCTCATCCTCATGCTCTAGGGACCTCTTTGGTCCTTTCGAGTTTGGTTGACAGGGTAATGTATTTAGACGTTTATAGTTTAGAAAGTTAGTCTGGCAGGGGATCAGAAGAGTCCTGATAGAACTCTTCAAAGTTACAGACACCATTATTAAAGATAGGTGAGGGAATTCTCAGGGAGGAAGGAAATTCAGTATGAAACAAAGTTATGGAAAAGGGGAGAGAGTGGAAGCTTCTCCCCTGGGACAAAGATGATGCTTTAGAAGACAGAAAGGTAGTTAGAGGGATTCAGATGCTTGAATGACCAAGTTGTCTCTGCCTTTCTTTCAATATTCTAGATACAGGTCTGTTAATACATGTTGACCATTTCTAGATCTTAAAAGTGACTCTACCCTTCTCTCTCACTCTCTCTCTAGCCCAGAGAAATCCATTCCAGGTGCACCTTCCAATTAGAGGGTTTTGTGCCAGCCTCACTCACTATGGAGAGATGTCCTCCAAATATGCCCATGAAGTGAACTTGATATTGAGCTGTGGAGATATGATTATTCTCAGAGAATGTTGAAGTAGAACAAAGGTGTCCAGAGTCTATAACAGGATAAATGAAGTGCCTGGTATGATACCACTATGGTGGCTCAGCAGGTCCACAAGAGGAGACATGTTCAGGTTCTTCAAATTGGCAATATTTTCCTTTGGTTGTGAGGATGTAACAGACTTATAATTAGTGCATGTAGGGAAATGGAGAGGTGGATCAGTCACTTGAGGTTGGAGGAGAACTTGGGAAGAGTATCCAATGGGTTCCTGTTAGCATGTCCCAGATTAAATTCACAGCTCACAGATGTTCAAGTATCAATATTCCTTTATGCAAAGGTTATCATCATCTCGAGGGAATGCTCAGTGCTCTGATTGGACTGAGGTTGTCCAGGATTCTAATCTCTTCCAAGGACTCCTGTTTCCTGGAGGAGATTGACTGGCCTTCCCAAGTTCCCTAGAGAAAGCCATATGGGGTTTGGAAGGAATTCCTCTGCCTCTCAAACTCAAGTCAGTGGAAGAACACTATAAATGATGCCTGGGCTGTGGATAGACATTTCTGGGGTTGAAGAAACACAAGGGCAAATTAACCATGCACGTGGATGTGCCTGAGTGATAATCTGGAAGTCAAGCAGAGAAGAGCTTCTTGAATGAAGAAGCATCAACAGTGCTGCATTCTGTGGAAGTTGAGACCATAAGCCCTGAGAAAACCCCACTGACTTGACACGTGTCATCTTGTCAACAAGGAGCATGCCGGTGGAGCAGTGCATGGGGACATTAGACTGCACTGGGTTGCTAGGAAGGGGAAACTTCTATTTCAAGAAGAGAGAGGGATAGGGGGTTAACTTGTGAATGTTCGCATGTTTTATGACACAAAGAAGGATCCTAAGATATTTAAGAATACTAAGAATTTTAAGTTCGCTGCCTTCCAAAAAATTGGAGAGTTTGCCTTACTACACTGACCATCTTAAGGCTTTAGCCCCGCACTCTAATCACTTTTCTACTGAATTTGCCAGTCTTCGTTCTTTGAGACAGAAATTGTTAAATATGACCTTCCTGTCTACCAGCCTCCAGTGACTCACTCTCCCTTATTTGTCCCCCACTCTCCAACACATTTGACTGAGCCCCTTTTGTCAAGCTCTCGAAAACAAAGTTTGCTATCCTGACCACATTGCCATCTAATCTTCTAAGAATCCCACTGGGCACCAAAGGACCATTTGTCCAGTTTCCTGGCAAAGATTTTGGAAGATGTTCCAGATAACAGAGACTACTCAAGAAAATTTGGCCAATTTTTTCTTTAGCAAAATTTGTCCACAATATGGACAGATCTGACACTCTCGACCAAATTTTGTGTCAATCAAATAGGTTCAATGTTTGCTGAGGTCTGGGAGGTCCCACTGGTCCTTGGGCCTTGTTGACACCCCATAGCCTTCTAAGGCAAAACATCCTTCAGTAAAAATTAGTCTCTTTTAACTGTTATGAGATTTCCTTCATGCCTGTCCTCCATGGGATCACCATCTGCAAAAAGTCAAGAGAGCCTTCCCAGAAGCAATTTACTGTTCAGGATAACAACATTTCTAAAGACTCTAAATCAGCTGAATGATGGCTTTTGGTTGTAAGAAAAGAAAAGGCACCAGTAATAACTTCAAGTCCAGTGGCAGAACCATAGTCTATAGCAAAATACTTTGATGGCATTCCATAAGACAAGTCATCAACAACCTCAGCTCAGAAACAGTCAAAGCCTTGTTAAACCCAGCATCCCACTGATAACCTTACCAAAGCCCATCACAGTCTAGCTTGAAAATCAGTTCACTTCAATATATCCCTTGACTCAATTTATGGCAGTCCCAAACTCATCTCAAAGCCCTGTTTACAGCCACCCAAATGCAGAGATAGAACTTATTCAACACAGTCCTAACCCAGCTCTGATTAATCCAGAGCCATGAAAAAAAATGAGCCAATTTCAGAGATAGATCCTGAGTAATATAGTTCCCAACCCACCTCAGCTAAGCCCACAGACCATCCCAGTTTATCCTAAACCAGACCCAAGTCCAGCCTGAAGTTTGATCACCAATCCCCTTTTGCCTAATCCAGCCAGAGTCTAGCCAAATCTCAAAGCCAAATACAGCAAGCCTTATGAGGACACATTCCTACAAGGACTCAACCAAGAGAATAATCCATAATTCATACCAGAATACTGTAAAAAAAAAAAAAATCCATCCCAGATCCTCACAAGACTTGAAGTCTTGCAAACAAAACATTTATTTCATCCAGAGCAGAGACCAGGCCAATCCAACCCAGAACCCAAGAGAGGAACGAAATGGACCAGTGCAGGAGTCTAGGTTACTAACAAGACCAGAGTTTACAAATGCCTAGTATAAGATTTATCAGACAACTCAAGGTCATCACAAAGGTAAATACAAGACCAATACAGCCTTTTTCTACCCAGTTCTGCTCAGCCTTGGCATATTTAAGGATATTTAAGATCAAGGTCTTACTCAGAGACCCCAGACAAGTTTACAACTGAAGATGCCACAAGAAATCTACTTAGACCTGTCAAGCCTATAACTCCTTCGACACTTTTTGCTAATGACCACTATCCAAGTCCCAAGCCCCAAAGAGCAATTGTTCTCAAAGTTCATGTGCATCACATGTGTGTGGGTGAAGCTGTGTGGAAGGGGAACTGTGAAGGTGGGGGCAAAGACGTTAACCACTCTGGAATAACCAATGGCACTTTTTCAAGATACATATATCTGTAAAATATTAGAAATGGATGTAGGGGTTTCAGGGACACACATAGTTTATTACAGCCTTACAGTGACCAATTTCTTTTCCATCTATGCCCTATAGCTCTTTCTTCTTTAATGAGATCTATTGAAATAGGTAGAATTATTGGTAATGCCATTAAACTGAGCACTAGGCAGGCCACACACTAATTAATAGTGTAATTGCACAACAGGCTATCTGGGGCAAAGCACAGCTCTGCCATTACTAAAAGGGTGACTGCACTACTTAAATGACCTACCCATAGTACAGCTTCCCATCTGCAAAACAGGGTTAATATTACTTACCGCCTTGGGGTGTCGTGTGGTTTCAATGAGATAATGCCATGTGTGGCCCTCAAGAAGCACATAGTAGATTTTGACTTTTCTTGTTATTGGAAGATTCTGGGAAATTGCATGTGAATTTCTTCTAGAGATGGGAAGAATAAATTTAGAAGAACCACTTTCAGAGTGTTTGATTTTTCTACCACCAGTGAAACAAAGCTGTTTCTGTTCCACGGGCATTCGCATTATCAATTTTGAAAAATGCAAAGATAAAGATTCTAGCCCATCCAAGATCTACTGGGAGTTGATGGTTTCCTAGGGAGCATACAGAAAACAAATGGAAAACATGCTTTGGGACTATGAATAATCTATCGACACCAATGCTGTTTCTGCTAGCCAAGAATGCTAGAGAGTGAAACTCTAAAGAAACGTCTGAGTAAATGGTTATAGTCAGTGATGCTTCTTTCTGATACTGTTTTTTTTAAGATCTAATAATCCATAGAAAACAACCTTTATTATTTCTTCTTAGTAACTCACTCATTCTTTCAAAAATAGGTTTTGGATATCTGCTATAAGGCAGGCCCTGTGCTTACATTGATGATAGAAGGATGAATACAACATGGACCTTGCAGAGTTTAGCTTGGAGACACAAATGCATAAATAGGTCTAACAGTGCTGTTAACCTACCTTCTAGAGGAAACTCAACTTGTCTTTTCCACTCCACCATGACAATTCCAAGGAGAAGTAGGTCTGACATAATGGAATCCTCAGTGATACATTATTGGACCACAACCCTTTGGGATGACTTATTCTAGGATGTGAATGAGTTAAGACATGACAAATGTCTCTTTCTACTAGTAATGAGATACCACTTCCCTAAGAAGACCCAGAAGTGATGATGAAGAAGCCCATGGCAAAGAGACCAAGAGCTGGACTACTTAAGCTGTCTCCAGTCTGAAACAATGGAATTGCTAGGATCCTTGTCATGGATCACTAGAGCACAGAAGGGCTTGGGAGCAGAGCTGTAGCTGATAATGAGGTATGCATTCACCTGATGAGTTTGCCTCCAGTCATTGACTCCTTAGGGAACTGCTTGGGCAGAAGTCAGAGCTGGAGCAGCTGTCTGGCATAGGTTTTCAGGCTCAAGTGAATATGTGTCCAAGATGGATGTCTAAGAAGCAGGCTCATTCTGGAAATTCAAAAAGCATTTGCTCTTACTGTAGCCAAAGTAACAGTGGGGAAATCATATGTCACTAATAGTGAGAAGGCCTCTATGTCCCCTGGAATAGGCATTGATTCCTGAAGCTACAGCAGACTTCTCTGAGAATAGGTAGAGCTCAAGGTGTGGATGGTACTACCAGGTTTTGTTTTCCTCTCCATCATATTTCTCCTTGAAGGTTGAGGACGGACTTTCCATGAAATCTTAATCATAGCTATAAATTTAGGCATTAAAGTGTGAATTTAATTCAAAAAAATAGTGGAGTCAGTCAATAAACACATAAAGAAGACTAAGAACCCCAATAGCATAGGGGAATTTTCATCTTAGGTTGAAATGGAGGAAAAAACCCGTTGGAACTGTAACTCTAACAGCCAACAGGGAAGAAATAGAGACCCATGCCCAGAACACTGTCCTCTAGAAATAAGATTTGCTCAAAGGTAGAGGGAAACCCTCAGGTGATAGACAAGAAGGCTTTTAGAATCTTGCGTCAAAAACCAGAAACCATAAAACTGGAGTGTGGAGGGAGTTTATCATAAACTTAGTAAGTAATGGGAACATACTTCTTAATCACACAGTCAATTCAGGGACTGTGGGAAAGAGAAAAATAGGAAAGAAAAACATTCAAATCCAGCAAACTGTATGCATATATAGTAACATTTTTGGAATGCTTTTTCCACATATGGGTAGTTCCCTATTAATCATGTTCTCCTGACATAAAATTAAAACAACAAGAAGTACACTTTCTAGTCTTTTTTACTGCTGTAGTTTAGATATGTATGGGTGATCCCACTATGTATTTTTAGTTGGATTACTTTATTCCTCTCTAAGATGTCTGTTTATACCTTTTCTTCAAAATTTCCAATATACCCTCCTTTACTCTTAATTCATACTGCTGCTTCATATTTAACTGGAAAATTGGAATGCAGAAGAGAAATTTATGCAAATTTTACATTCAGGAATGATAACTGGGATGAAGAGTTTTGGAAGTCATGAGTTTAGAAGCTGAAGTTATGAGTATGCTTACATACCACTCTGGGCTAAGTGAAGAGAGTAGTAATGATGAGGGTTAAGAATGGATCATCATGGTTTTTACAGAGCTTGACAAAGAAAGAAGGACCAAAATGAAAATAAGACATTTCTAGGAGGGAATAGTCATGAGTATGATGAGAGAGTAAGAAGACAAGGACTAAATACTCTTCATTAGATTTAGTAACTAGTTCTTTGTTGACCTTTATGAAAGGAGCTTAATAAAAATGGTGCTAGAAAAAAAGGAACATTCAGAGAGAAAAAAAGAACTCTTAAAAATTAAAACACAGAAGTAAAAATTAAAAAACTCAACAGAATAAATGGAAAATAAGTATGAATACTTTTTTTTTCAGGAAGTGGAGTAAAAAAGACCATAAGCAGAAAAAGATGAGTAGAAAACATATGCTAAATAGTGGACAAGTACAGGAGGTCCACCGTCTGAATAATGGAATTACAGAATGTGAGAGCAGAGAAAATAAAGGGAAGAAATCATCACAAAGAACATTTCCTAGAATGAAGGACATATGTTTCTAGTTTGAAAGGACCCTCTGAGTCTCCAAAACAAGGGTTAAAAATAGACCTACCCCAAGCTCATTATTAAACATCAGAAAATTTAGAACAGAGAGGAGTTTCATAGGACTCTAGAAAGAAAAACCAGGTCATATATAGATTAACAGTTATCAGAAGGGCCTTGGACTCCTCGACAGCAAAATTTGAATCCAGTAGATAATGGAGCCTCTGAACTTCTGAAGGAAAACCCAGAATTCGGTACACAGCCAAACTGTCAATGAAATATCGGGATAGAAGAGACATATTCAGACATTCATGATCTCGAGAAATTTATCTGCCATGCATATTTCTCAAGATGGTACTGGAGGAGTTCCGCCCAAATGAAGGAGTAAGCCCAAAAAGAAAGCCATAATACCAAAGCAAAAGGGACACCAACTGTGATGGTTAATTTTACATGTCAACTTGGCTAGGCTATGGTGGTTAGTTTTTTGGTCAAACACCAGTATAGATGTTTCTGTGAAGGTATTTTTTAAGATATGAGTAACATTTAGATCAGTAGACTTTGAGCAAAGCAGATTAACTTTCATAATGTGGGTAAGCCTCATTTAATCAGTTGAAAATATTAAAAGAAAAGATTGAGATCCTCAGAAGAAGGCATGCTTCCTCCAGAATACCTTGGGACTCAATACTGCAAGATCAGCTCTTTTCTGGGTCTCCAGCCTGTTGGCCTGCTCTACAGATTTCAGATTTGTCAAGCACCTCTATTGCATAATCCAATTCCCTAAAATAAATCTCTCTCCCTTGGCCTCTCTTTCTATACATTGTATAAGTTCAGTTTCTCTTGAGAACCCTAACTAAGGCATCAGCTCAGCATAAAGCCAAAGAGAATTCTTAGGATGACAGCAAAGGGATGTCCCAGAGGATGTAACCAAGCAGGACCCTATGGGGCCTTCCCAGGACAGACCCCCCTCCATGTCCTCCACATGCCTCTTGTTTGTAGAAAAACTTTAGCTTCCTAGGCCTTTGCTGAGTTCCAAAGACTAAATTTAATCAGAGAAGTGAGAAAATGTAGAAACAAAGGAAAACAGTCAAGCAATACAAAATAATAATAGTTTAGCCATTAAATAAATTCAAGGGCTTTTAGTTCCTCTTCAAGTGCTATAGATAATATTCCAAGCCATATCCTTTGCACTGCTTTGCAGATACTGAAACCCCCACCAGGTGGAAGAAGTTAAGTGCATGCTCATTGCAAGCACATAGACCCCAGACTGGTTGGAACTAGAAGGTTGATGATGTTGATTCCCGATTACCGCACCACCAACCAATTGGAAGAATGTCCCTGAGCTGATCATGCACCCCGCAACAATTTCCCTCACGCTGTCTTTTGAAACCTTGCCCAGAAAGTCATTGGGGCACTTGGGACTTTTGAGCATTAGCTGCCTGTACTCCTTGCTTGGTGTCCTGCAATAAATGCTGCAATTTCCTTCACCACAACCAAGTGTCAGCAGATAGGCTTTAAGGCATGTGGGTGAGTGGACACAAGTTAGGTTTGGTAACAATGACAGGTATGCAAATGGCCTAGAGGGCAGCCAGTCCAGATAGAAGGAGAATGAATGTCTCCTAAAAGAATACTTCTGATGAAGAAAAGAGAAATTGATAGCTACTATGATGTGATTGACACAGGAGAGCTAAATCTCCCCCATAAAATAGAAAGTCAGTGGATAATATCTGAGGTTAATGAATTAAAATATATTAGTCTGTGTATATCATTTAGAAACATGGTCATGTGTAAATGCCAGAAGAATTACCTAAAATGGTTGAAAAGGAATGGGGACTGAGAGCTGTGGAGAATGGTGGGGCAGGAAATGGGAACATTTTATTATAAGACTTTAAGACAATTTGACTTTTAAACTATGTGACTTTATTATTTTGAGTAAAAATTTATAATATTTAAAAAAATGGGAGGCTTCAGATTTTGCTAAAGATTCTTTTTTTTTTAAACATAAGTCTTTGAAAATTTATTGTGGTTCAAATCCTAATAAACAGGCTTATTGTACATGTATTCTTTTTTTTTTTAACATCTTTATTGGAGTATAACTGCTTTACAATGGTGCGTTAGTTTCTACTTTATAACAAAGTGAATCAGTTATACATATACATATATCCCCATAACTCTTCCCTCTTACATCTCCCTCCCTCCCACCCTCCCTATCCCACCCCTCTAGGTGGTCACAAAGCACTGAGCTGGTCTCCCTGTGCTATGCAGCTGCTTCCCACTAGCTATCTATTTTATGTTTGGTAGTGTATATATGTCCATGCCACTCTCATTTTGTCCCATCTTACCCTTCCCCCTCCCCATATCCTCAAGTCCATTCTCTAGTAGGTCTGTGTCTTTTTCCTGTCTTGCCCCTAGGTTCTTCATGACCATTTTTTTGTTTGTTTTTTAGATTCCGTATATATGTGTTAGCATATGGTATTTGTTTTTCTCTTTCTGACTTACTTCACTCTGTATGACAGACTCTAGGTCCATCCACCTCACTACAAATAACTCAATTTCGTTTCTTTTTATGGCTGAGTAATATTCCATTGTATATATGTGCCACATCTTCTTTATCCATTCATCTGTTGTTGGACACTTAGGTTGCTTCCATGTCCTGGCTATTGTAAATAGAGCTGCAATGAACATTGTAGTATATGACTGTATTTGAATTATGGTTTTCTCAGTGTATATGCCCAGTAGTGGGATTGCTGGGTCATATGGTAGTTCTACTTTTAGTTTTTTTAAGGAACCTCCATCTGTTCTCCATAGTGGCTAAAGATTCTGCTAAGGAATTCTGCTAAGTTTGTTTCATTCTATTGGGTTATTAGCACAATGGAATGCCATGTTGTCTTTAAAAGTGACAATCAGGGCTTCCCTGGTGGTGCAGTTGTTGAGAGTCTGCCTGCTGATGCAGGGGACACGGGTTCGTGCCCCGGTCCGTGAAGATCCCACATGCCGTGGAGCGGCTGGACCCATGAGCCATGGTCGCTGAGCCTGCACGTCCGGAGCCTGTGCTCCACAATGGGAGAGGCCACAACAGTGAGAGGCCCGCGTATGGCAAAAAAAGAAAAAGTGACAATCACATGGACTAGATAAAAATACATGGAGATATTTACAAAATAAAGTTAAAAAAATAGAAAAAGTTGAAAAGTAAGCACAGATTAATTTATAAACTTTGAAGGCAGCACCAAAAATCATATACATGATACACACATATCATATGTATACATGATACTGTATAACTATGTACATATATGGTTTCTATATACACACACATACAAACATACACACAGTTATAATTAAAATACGAAATAACGCCTAACATTAGGAGAATGATTTTTAAAGTTTTGGGTCATTAATAAAACGGTACATTATATGGCCATTAAAAGTAAAACACAGGAAGACTGTAAAACATGATGTAATGCAAACATGTACATGTAATGCAACATGTTCGTGGTGCATTTTCACATGAAAAATGCAGAATATATGGAGGTTATGATGGCGACTATTAAAGATATTCGTGTGGGTAAGGACTCAGAAGTAATTTTACAAATGAAATAGTGTTAGAAATAAACAGAATACATTGAAGGAGAACAATAGATATAGTGTGTGTAAAACAGGGGCTGTAAAGAAGGCAATATTTGGGATGAGGGAGTTGGAAATAGGAAAGAAATGGACAAGGTTGGAAGAGGTATTTGTGTTTGCTTATGTATGTGATTTTTTTTTAAGTTGGGAGATTTTTAAGTCGGTATCCATGATGGGGAAGGGACCGAGGAACTATAGAGACCAACAATGTGAAAGATCAAAGATAGGGGCGGGGCGGGGGGGGGGTGGAGAGGAGGAGGAGGGAAGGAGAGAGGGGATGGTGCTGGTGGGAGGAGGCTGGAAGCAGGGATTCAGAGCATAGAGGGAGAGGTCAGCACTGGCCAAGGAAAGGAACATACTATACAGCGGGAATAATACTAGGGGGTCACGGATGCTGCATTTCATTGAATACAACAACTGTGATTTCGATATCATAGTCCTCATTTCATGAATGAAAACCTGAGGCTTGAGGAGGTCAAATAATTTTCTTTAATCATCTGTGTACCTGTACTCCGTGGAGCTGAGATACCGGCCTGTACTTATTTGCCTTTGGGTTTCTCACCCTGTGACCCTTCGAGACAGTGGGAAGGATGTTGACAAGTGTGTAAGTGAGAAGATGAGGGGTTGAAGAAGTTTGGAAAGATTAAATGTAAACATGATAACCTTTTTGTGCAACTGTCTTCCACTGCTAGAGTGCCTGGGAACTATGTTTTCTGGATTCCATTCATAACATAGTGTTTGGCATAACAAAGTGCTTAACTTTGACATTTCTTTGTTCTACTGCCAGGGCATTCCTTTTTGTTCATCAGTCTGCAATCTTTCTAAATGTATTAGGTCACTTAAACGACTGTATCATGTTTTGGTGAGTGGATGATAAGGCTTCTTCTTTAGAATTACATAAGGGCCAAGGATGCTAGAATTCAAATGCAGGGCTGCTGCTTTCTTTACTGTAAAATTACTTCTGCAGAGCAGATGTGCAACGCAAGCAAACAAGGAGGAACCACTTAAATTGAAGTGTTATGATTGCATCCAACAATGTTTATGGATTCCTGTGGACACCTGCCATGCTCTGAAGGGTCTTGTCATGCCACCAGGGTCTTGTCAGTGCTGTCAGACACTCTGTCCAGCTGCGTAAGTGTGCCTATTGGCCTGTGTACCTTGGACCTTGTGAAATAGGGGAGGTCAGTGCAGGATTCTGGGAAATCAGTTTCTCAGCGAGCCTCTTGAATGTGTCATTAAGTATGTTTGGGGTCAAAGACAAAGATTGTCTACTAGTGGAAAGCCTAAGGGTCAATACAGTCCATCTGAGCCTGACTCTTCCTAAAGGAGGAGAGGTGGGGACATGTATGTGCCTTTGGAACTCGGACAGCCATCCCCTCTCAGCCCCAGGACATCTTAACTCAGTGGGTCCACTTCTCCTCAAGTTGCTGCCACACTGTGGACTCCCTCCCCACCTGGCTGGAGAGGGAGCTGAGAAGATGCTAAAACCTTTGTCAAAGGGCTTTGACAGTACTGGGAAGGGGAATCAGGACCAACACCGCGAGATGTGATGAGTCCGAGGGTGAGAGGGGAGTCTGTAGAGTGGCAGATTCTCTGTCCACCAGGGTCCTGCCTGGTTTCAGTGGCCGGTGGAGATGGAAACATTGGTTTGCATTCTGGTTGTCTACTGCTACAAAATAAATCACCCCAAAATGTCATGACTTAAAATGATAATGTATTATTATTACTCATGGTTCTGTGGGTCGACTGGGGCTCAGCTGGGCACCTCTCATGTGGGGTCTCTCGTATGGTTGCAACAAGATATCAGTTAGGGGCTGCAGTGATCCAAGGGGTCAATCCAAGATGGCCCTGCTCACATGGCTGGCTGTCATCTGGGAGCTCAGGTGGAGTTTTTAACCGAAACGTATATGTGTGTCCTCCTCATGTGACTTGGCCTTCTTAGAGCTTGGTGAATCCGTTCCCAAAAGAAGTGGCCTAAAAATGAGCATTCCAAGGGACCCTTCTTATGTCTGGTCCTCGGCAGTCTCACAGTGTCCCATCTGCGTCTCTCTGTTGGTCAAGGGAAGTCACTAAGGCCAACTTAGATCTGAAGGAAGAGAATTAGACTGTACTTTTTGATGCCAGGGAAAGCATGCTTATACAGTGGCCAGGGAAAACATGCTTATACAGTGAGGT
Organism: Tursiops truncatus; assembly: GCF_011762595.2. Classification (NCBI taxonomy): domain Eukaryota; kingdom Metazoa; phylum Chordata; class Mammalia; order Artiodactyla; family Delphinidae; genus Tursiops; species Tursiops truncatus. The sequence continues at coordinate 31,107,974 of NC_047047.1, forward strand.
AAGGAGTTGATGGAGGCCATGTTTCAGGAATCTATCACAGCTTGGGTAGATTTCAGCTATGGCATGACAGTGGTGGGCCTGGAATATATGTGATAAAGTGAAACAGATAGTTATTAAATGCATCAACACCTCTGCATGCATTATTACATTTAATCTTTTCAGCAGCCCTATGAAGGAGGTGACAGATTGATTTTTTCAGCTCCAATTCTTCACTGTTCCCTTGGTCCATGCTCTTTGCCATGTCACTTTTTAAAGCCTCTCACATGGGAAGTATAAAAGGAGATTCCTTTCCTGTACCTCCTTGACTTTTAGCTTGGCCACATGACTTACTTTGGTCCACAGGGTGACAGGAGTTGTGATGCACACAGGGGTTTGCAATGTGCTTATATGGTTGGTTGGCCATGCCCTGTGGCACTTTTGCCCTCACCATGAGAAACGTTTCTCCCAGGGTGGTGTTGCCTCTTCCACCAGGTGTCCAGAATGAGACACGTGGAGAAGATCAGAGCCAGCTGGATTAATAACTTGAAGCAGAGATGTTCAGCCAGGCCCAACCTAAGACACCCTAGCTAGATGAACACAGATGGGTGAAAAAGAAATGCTTATTATTGAATCCTACTGACATTCTGTGGTTGTTTGCAATAGTTGACTATTACAGTAGGCATTATTAACCCAATGTTATTTTTTTTCTTGGGTCCCTGAGAAGTTAATTAACTTACTTAAGGACCAGTTTTTGAATTGAGCTCTGCTCAATCCAGCACCCCACACCATTTGCTACATTGGTATTATAGGAGATGGGTTAAGACAAGCGTGACCAAGTTCCTGCACTGCCGTGATGGGCATGAGGTAGGGAGTTGGAGGAAGCTAGTTTCTAAGGATCTAAGAGGGAAAGCTCCTCCCTGTGTTGCTTCCCCATCAAGTTCTTAGAGATTGCTGAGAATTTTGATCTTGGGGTGTGTGTGAGTTTGCAGTGGGGTGTTGCTGTGCCTAGTTTCACTGTTTACTTAGCAATTTCCACTGAAGAGATGAACAACCGTGGAGGGAGGGCCCATCTACAGAGCTCAGGCATGAAAAACAGCATTGTTGATTTGACTGCCTTGTGTGTTTACCTAAAGGGCTCACAAGGCCCTGGGAGGATGTTGGTCTTAGAGAGATGAACTCTGTACCACGCACGTGTGTGTGTGTGTGTGTGTGTGTGTGTGTGTGTGTATGTGTATGTGCGTGCTTGTATGAGGGGTACTGGGACTCTGTACCCCAAAGCTCTACCATTTGATACCCTTCACAATGAGAACAAACAGAGGACTTGGCATTCATCTAAGACTGAGCTTTTGATATTTACGCAGATTAATGCTCTCTCTTCCCTATCCCATGCTTGCTTTTTCAGTGAATGATATTATGTGAATAAATGTGCAAGAGAAAAAACTGGACTCACATCCAAACTGGAGACCCAGTCCTGGTCCTTCAGCATTTACTAGCTATGTGGTTCTGATTGAATCCTTCACCTTGCTAAGGCTCGGTTTCCGCATGGGCATCACGCTGCCTGCCCTAACTACCTCACTCCAAGGGGCCAAATGAGAGCCTGGATGGAGAAAAGCACACCTTCATCAAACAGGCGATAGATGAACAAATCCACATCTTTCTGGAATAAAAGTTGTTAATGCATATTGTTAGTACATATCAACCCGGAAAGATGATTTTCAATTTTCTTATTTTTGCATTTGTAAAAAAATGCATGTGAGGGCTGCCTCTCTCATTATGTGGCTTCAGTCTGTCCAGGTCAATGCTGGTATGGCCACTGTCCCCTGAAGCCAGGCAAGACCTACAGAGACATCAGCAGCTTAACAATCGTCTCTCCCATCCCTCAGCTCCAGTCACCACAGGCATGTCACAGGTGCTAGTCCCTTCGGCCACTTGCTAGACCCTCAAAGCCCCTTGACAAGGTCCTGGTGGTGTCTGACATTAACTCAGCTTCCTCTCCAGCCCCTGGTCCAAGGTGGCATTTAAAGTCTATATATTAACACCCATCTCTTCCATATTCCTTTTGAACTGAACTCATAACACAAAATAGAGTAAAAATTTGTTTTAGCAGTAGAAAAGATGGAAGGATGCCATGAAAAGGCCAGAAGCTGCAAGTTTTTGTTACCTACACTGTGATAAAGCACCAGACTGAGGGAAGTGCCAAGCAGCTCATGATTCAAGAAAGGGAAAGAAAACACTGTGGGCACAGCTCACTAATGGGACAAAGGGCAAAGTCCCCACAAAGGGCTGGAAGTGAAGGGGGGTTGAGGGGCCCTTAGACGCACTCAAATCTCCAACGTACAAATGACTCGGCCCCAGAGCAGCTGACTGCCGCCAAAACCCTATTTCCATTTCACTCGGATGGCCTGGGAAAGACATTTCAACGACAGAGTTGAAATGAGAACTGCCATTCCAGGCAGGGAAGGGGCCAGTGCCCAGGCTAATTTCAGCAGCACCACCAAAGCCTGGGAAAGAAAGCATTTGACAGAGTGGACATTCCCAGTACTGAGGCCACCTCTGGTTAGAGGCGCAAATACTGCTGCATTCGGAACGGCAGAGGGTGGCGTGGAGGGCAGTTTCCATGAGCAAAACTTGACTGCCAGCAGCTTCAGGGTTTTCAAGAGTAAAGGGCATACAGAGTGTGGTGGGCTTCCACACTCGTTCCAACCAAGTAAAGCATGATAAGAAAATGGGTGTCAATTGCTTCAGTGGTCCCCTAACTAGAGAATCCTGTTAAGTAGAAGACCCAGCTAACTTTGGACTAAAACCTTGTGCCCAGCTGGGACATCTCAAACATTCTAAGCCTCGGTTTTGGGGCTCTCTCCTTACTCTTCACAGGTAACACATAACAAGCAAAGTAAAAGATTTGAAGAAAACTGTAGGAGAATATTAGTTGTCAAAATTAATTGCGTGCATGGGGCCCACACTGAAGTCATTCGGAGGGTTGCTCTGCTAACCTTGTTCAGCTGACTTTACAGCACGTGCCATGAGGTCTTGTCACGTGTCCTCTGTGACGCTTCACAGTTTTCTAAGTTTAGATACTACCTTGCTTTACATATAATGATATTTACTTTGTACTTATTTTAAGTGGCTCCAAAATTTTCAGGAATGCATGCAAATTGAGGGAAGACAATACTTTCTTTGTTTAGAACTCTATCAGGAATTGTTTGCCTTTTTAACAAAACAATTTCACCAGTGCAACACAGTTTATGGTATTTAAGCCATTGATAGCAGATACTTACGTGAGTTTTCATGTCATGATTCTACATGTAGGTGCAAACATCTAAGTATTGAACTTTTTCATATTCTATTTTTGTGTATTTGATCTGTCAAAAACTGATGGTTATGGTAAGGTCTTTCTCCCCATTTCGTATCTTTGCTACTTTCTTTTAGCAATTCCAACAGGTTTTTTTTTTCCTTTTTTGGTTTTATATACTTTGGATTATGTAATTTGGTATATAAAGTTCATGACTATTAGGTATTCCATGCGGATTACGTGTTTTATCATCGCAAACGTCTTCCTATTATTTTATTTACTGATTTTGCCATAAATTGTACTTTTGGGTAATAATATCACCACCCTACTTTATTATTTATTTTAAATGTACCTACACATCCTTGCCAATTTCTTTATTTCTCACATATCAGCATTCTTTGTTTTATCAATAGTTTTATCTTGTCTAATCTGGATTTTTAAACAAACTCTGAGTCTTTATCTTTTAATAAAATAGTACGATATGGTCACTTAAAAAAACTTTTAATTTTGAAATAATTTTAGATTTAAAAAGGAGTTGTAATGATAGTACAAAGAGTTCCTATACACCCTTCACCTAGCTTCCTCTAGTAAGAATGCGTACCTTACATAACCATGGCACAATGATTAAAGCTGTGAAATTAATGTTAAGACAATGTTGAATAATGTTAAGAAACTAACATTGTCACAGTATTATTAACTAACCTGCAGATTTTATTTGGACTTTACCAGTGTTTTTCATTAATGTCCCCTTTTTCACTCCAGGATGCAATCCAGGACATCACATGGCATCTAGTCATCTCCTTAGTCTCCTCCATCTGTGACAGTTTCTCAGTCTCCTGGTAGTAGGTTGGATTGGGTCTTCCAGAAAGATCTGTCCAAGCCTTAACCCCTGGTACCTGTGAATGTGACCTAAGGTAGAAATAAGGTCTTTGCAGATTTCAGTTAAGAATCTCAGGATAAAATCATTTAGGGTGGACCCTAAATCCAATGATTGGTGTCCTGATAAGAGAAAGGAGAGAAAGATTTGAGACATGTACGGAAGAGAGCCATATGAAGATGGGGAAGAGATTGGAGTTAGGCTGCCACAAGACAGGAACACCAGGAGCCACCAGAAGCTGGAAGAAGCAAAGAAAGATTCTTCCCACAGCTTTTGGAAAGGGCACAACTCTGCTGACACTTTCAGACTTTTGGCCTCAAAATTATAATAGAATAAATATCTGCTATTTTAAGGTACTAGGTGTGTGACAATTTGTTATAGCAGTTCTGAGAAACTAATACAAGGACCTTGACATTTTTGAAGAGTACTGTCAGATGTTTTGTAAAATGCTCATTAGTTTGGGTTTATCTGATGTTTTCTCATGATTATACTGGGGTTATAGATTTTGGGGAAGGATACCAGAGAAATGAAGGGCACATCATATCAGAGGGTACATGATATCAACATGACTTAGTATTGGTGATGTTCACCCTGATCACAAAGTGGTATCTGTCAAGTTTCTCCATTGTAAATTTACTACTTTTCCCTTTCCACACTTTATTTATTAGAAGCAAGTCACTGAATCAATGCACAGTCAAGGGGAAGGAATTAAGTTCTACCTCTGTAACTTTATTTATTTATTTTAAAAATTATTTATTTATTATTTATTTATTTTGGCATGTGGGATCTTCGTTGCAGCATGCGGACTTCTTAGTTGTGGCATGCGGACCCTTAGTTGCAGCATGCATGTGGGATCTAGTTCCCTGACCAGGGATCGAACCCGGGCCCCTTGCATTGGGAGCGTGGAGTCTTACCCGGTGGGCCACCTCTGCTTTGAATCTTGGAGCTGACACACATTTAAAAAAAATATCCCTGAGATGTTTTAAAAAAATTGATCATTATCTAGGCTTAAAAAAACTCTATACCACTACTTAAGCCTAATATATTAATGTAACATTCTATGAGAAAGTAATTATGTAAATACAAGCCAGGTATAGTTTTCTTACTTATTAAGTCTCCAGAAAAATATCTACACCAAGAGAAAAAAAAATGCTTTCATATATATATATATATATATATATATATATATATATATATTCCTGTGTTTCCATTTTTCTTACATCCTGTGAAAGGGCTATTGGCTATTTCTTTTGAAAAATACAAAATGGTAAAATTTTAAATTATTGTATTATGCTTCGATAAACAGATATGATAAGGGAACACTAAAAAAAAAAAAAAAAAACCTCTGTAAATTCCAGTTAGTAGAAATTTCACAGGTCACATTTATTAACCAAAATGGAATAAAATTATAAATTAATAATAAAAGAACAAATAGCATCAAAACACTGAGAAATTCAAAATACTGTCCTACAATATTTTTGTCATGGAAGAAATAAAAATATGAAATTATTGGCTATTTAGCTAAATAATAGTAATGTCAATAATACATGTAAAAAATGAAAGAATGAAGTCGAGTCAGTTATACACAGGAAGAAATTAAGAAATTAGTAAATGTATTATTTAACAATGCAAAGAATGATAAAGATAAATTAAGTAATGAACTCAGTAAACTCGAAAAGAATAGCAAAATAAACTTAAGGAGAGTAAGAACGAATATTAAATAAATTGATGTATTGTAAAAGAGAATTGATAGGCAAATTCTAGAGCTTCTTCTTTGGTTTGGAGCAGAGTCCGCTGTTAAGATGATACACACTTGGTTACAAAAGTCACCTGGATGAACCATTGCAACTTTGGCAGGAATCTGTACCAGGAGTCCTTTTTAAAGCAGGAGGTTCAGCCTTAGCCCTATGTCAGACAATCACAACTTTTAGGTAGGGGAACCTCTTTCAAGCATCTAGGTTTTAGCATTAGAACCAAACCTCCTGTTTGGGGCAGTGATAGCTGTAACTCAGCAAGTTCTGGTAGCTACTGAGGAGTCTTCTAGACTCACTGAGACATGTCTGGGTTCTGGTTCCATGCAGAAGCAAGAGTAACCAGAAGGGTTCTTTAGACATTAGTACACTCCTGGGATGGTGGAGATGCAGCAGGGCAAAAGCCCTGTGGAGATAGACTGGAATTTTGCTGATCTTGGCAGATGGGTTTTGAGTGTCTTACTTTCAGATATGACCAGGGAGCCATTACTTGCACCTTAGCTATAAAGCAGGACACTCCAATTAAGTAAGAACACTTCATTAGAAGCTGAAGTCCATTTCTGATTAAGTTCAATGTTTTATTTTATACTGTAAAACAGGCCTTATAATAATGCTGAAATCATAGAAGCATTTTCTTATCTGACCAAAGTTTTATCTTTCTACTTCATTTAAAATAATACTTTCTAAATATAAACAGTTTAAAGATTATTAATTTCTTTCTTTTTCTGAGTTAAGGCAATCCAACAAATACTAGATAAATTAGACAAAAATAAATACTCCACTATAGCTTTGACACACTGATTGTTGGCATGCTGTTTAATGGTGAATAAAATGGAGGTATAAATTGAGTATGTTTGCGATCACCTTTATATTTTACATTACTCTAAATGTTGTAACCAATACAATTAGGCAAAGGAAGGGAGGGAGGGAGGGAGGGAGGGAGAGAGAGAGAGAGAAAGGAAGGAAGGAAGAAAGAAGGAAAGAAAGAAAATAGATATTGTAGTAAAGGAAGAAACATAATCAAATTTGTAAACATTATTATGTCTGCAAAACTGCCTTCACTTCAGAAACCAGCTACAAGGTCCCGAGTGTCCAGGTCACCCTCACCTCTGACCAGCTGGCTACAAATTCAGGGGTTCTCACTACCCTCTCAGGTTCAATAATTCACTAAAATGACTCAGAACTCAGTTTTATTATAGCAATGGGATACAAATCAGGACCAGCCGCAGAGAGGTGCATAGGGCAAGGTCTGGGAGGGTCCCAATCATGAAGCTTCCTTTGCCCTCTCTCCGTAGAGTCAGGGCTATTGGGGCTTCATTAGGCAACCACTACTGATTGAATCATTGGCCGTGTGACTCAATCTCCAGCCTTCTTCCCTCCCCTGAGGTCAGGCTGATATGAAGCTCAAAGCCCCAACCTTCTAATCACATGGTTGGTCTTTCTGGCATGATGGGCTCCACCTAGAGTCATCTCATTAGCATAAACTACTAGGTGTGGTGTAAGGGACCACTGTGAATAACAAAGACATTTCTCTCACCTGGGAAATTACAAGGATTTAGAGACTACCTCCCAGGAATCTGGGGGAGAGGCCAGCCATGTTCTTTATTACACACTTGCCTGTCTAATATAAAGTAGCAACCCCTTCCAAACCTCAGCCTTCCACTGGTGGTTCTCCTTCTTCCCTCACGTTATTCTGTTCCTTCCTTAACAGTTATCATTATTCATATTGTATATCTATTTATTATTATCTTATTGTTTTTTTCCACCACTGGAATGTAAACTTCATGAACAGAGGCACTTTAGTTGCTTTTTTGCCTTCTTTTTCTCCAGTTCCTGGAAAACTCTGTTACATAGGAGGTGCTTAACAAGATGTCTTAAACAAGTAAGTAAATAAATAAATATTCAATCAATAAAAAAAATAGCATAAATACAGAGTTGCAAATGGGACGTGCTATTGATGATGATCTTAGCTAAGGGAACTGAGCTATGACTTTTGTTTTCTGATTTGAATTCTGTGGATCAAGATAATACTAGGAAAGAGCATGGTTAAAACAGATCCAACCTAATCAGAATATCTGATGAGAAGTGATTTAAATGTAAAGTTTGGAATAATTTCTCTTTCGCTTGAATTTAGTTGTACTTCCCAATATTCCTGATTGGTTATTTCTAACTTTTGAATATTTGGGACGTGTAAAACTCAGTTAAGAGATATAGGTATCTATCAATATGAAAATACCTTGGAAAAATTGACTTGAGTTTAAAATTTATTAGTGGATGTTCTGGAAGGATTCAACCACTGAAGATTTGGTGTAAACCATGTAGTTATGTCAGAAGAGCAACTGGGAGGACACCAAAAAGATGTAAGAATGGGCAAGAGCTTATCTAAAATATTTCTTGTTAACGTTTCCCTCTAAGAGTCAGGCTTGTAACAGGATATTGTCTGCTCCTCTCTGGTGCCTCTTGGGGTTATGAAGTCGCTAGAACTTTGGGTGACCCTGCAAGCCAGCTCTTCGCGCTGTCTGTACTTCCTCCTGACTCCGATGGACCGAGGTGCTAGGGCGAGCCTTGGTTAGTTTTGAGTTACTCAGGTTATCCACAAGGCCAAATAAGACTGCCAATGGGAAGCTGCACAGCTGGCTTCCAAGCAGTGATTTAGAGTCTTGTGGAGAGCAGGTCTTGGCACTAGCACAGCCCAGGAACAGCGGCTTCTCTCTGTAGACCTCTCGGCATTCTGGTGCTGAATGCAGTCATTTTCGCTTACACCACTCTTCTGGGGACTTGGGTCAAAGGCTGAATGTTTGGAATCACCAGCCTCAGAGCTGAGCAAGAAATGAGAGGCCTCTGTCTTATGTTGGAATGAAAGAGCAGTTTCTTTCCATCCACATAGCTCTACTCTCTTACTGTCTTAGTAACATTATCTTGCTTATTGTGCTTTTAACTTTAAAGAACTGTAATTAAGCATTGAGCAAGGGCAAAAGACTGTTTTTAAATACATGTAAAGTGTAAAGAATAATGATACAACACACACCCATGGACTCTCCACCCCTCAATCTAGTTGGAAAGAGAGCGAGAGTGTTACCACTACCTTGGAAGTCATCCATTTGCCCCTCCAGGAGCCCTCTCTCCCTCTCGGGGCTGTACAGTTATACCAAGTTTTGTGTTATCATTCCTTTGCTTTTACTCATGGTTTTACCACAGTTGCATGTATTTCTAAAATATGTTTTGTTTAGTTTTGCCTGCTTCTGAACTTTATATAAATATGATATAGTTTCCTCTGCAACTTGCTTTTTGGACTCACCATTATTTTTTGGAGTCATTCATGTTGCTGTGTGTGGCTGTGATTAATTTTTATTTTTGTGATGTTTAGTATGCTGCTAAATAAACATATCCAGATTTATTTATCTCTTCTATTGTTGGCAAACATTTGGATTGTTCCTAGTTTTTTTTTTTTTTTTTTTTGTGGTATGCGGGCCTCTCACTGTCGTGGCCTCTCCCGTTGAAGAGCACAGGCTCCGGACGCGCAGGCTCAGCGGCCATGGCTCACGGGCCCAGTCGCTCCGCGGCACGTGGGATCCTCCCAGGCCGGGACATGAACCCGTGTCCCCTGCATCGGCAGGCGGACTCTCAACCACTGCGCCACCGGGGAAGCCCTATAAGTGTGTTTTTTTTTTTTTTTTTTTTGCGGTACGCGGGCCTCTCTCTGCTGTGGCCCCTCCCGTTGCGGAGCACAGGCTCCGGACGCGCAGGCTCAGCGGCCATGGCTCACGGGCCCAGCCGCTCCGCGGCACGTGCGATCTTCCCAGACCGGGGCACGAACCCGTGTCCCCTGCATCGGCAGGCGGACCTAGTTTTTTTTTGGTGTTCCAAATGCTGTGACTATGAACATTCTTGTGCCTGTTTCTGGGTTCCCATGAGCAAGAATTTCTCTAGGATATATACCTAAGAGTGGAATTGTTGGGTCATAGGATAGTCACATCATCAGCTTGTTAGACAAGGCTGAATTGTTTTCCATAGCAGTTGTATCAATTCATTCTTGCCCTGGCTATGTTCTTCTTACTCTATGTCCCCTGCAACTCCTCATATTAGACTTTTCCACTTGCCAGTAGGTGGGCATGAAATGTCTCTCATTATGGTTAAGTTTGCATTTTCCTTCTTATGAAGGAAGTTAAGATATCTGTATCTAGATTTGCCATTCTAATTCTTCTTCTATTAGAAACCTATTCATGTCCAGTTTTCTATCAGTTATTTATCTTTTTCTTTTTGATATGTAGGAGTTCTTTATATAATTTTATACTAATCCTTTATCCAGTTTATGTGTTGCAAATATCTCTGTTAATTTGTGGCTTGCCTTCTCACTCTATTTTTGGTGTCTTTGGATAAGCAGACACTCTTTTTTTTTTTTTTTTTTTTTTTTGCGGTACGCGGGCCTCTAGCTATTGTGGCCTCTCCCGTTGTGGAGCACAGGCTCTGGACGCGCAGACTCAGCGGCCATGGCTCACGGGCCCAGCCGCTCCGCGGCATGTGGGATCCTCCCGGACCGGGGCACGAACTCGTGTCCCCTGCATCGGCAGGCGGACCCTCAACCACTGCGCCACCAGGAAAGCCCAAGCAGACACTCTTATTATTTTTTTTTTTTAACTTTTTTTTTTTTTTTTTTTTTTTTTGCGGCACGCAGGCCTCTCACTGTCGTGGCCTCTCCCGTTGCGGAGCACAGGCTCCGGACGCGCAGGCTCAGCGGCCATGGCTCACGGGCCCAGCCGCTCCGCCGCATGTGGGATCTTCCCAGACCGGGGCACGAACCCGCGTCCCCTGCATCGGCAGGCGGACTCCCAACCACTGCGCCACCAGGGAAGCCCTGACACTCTTATTTTTAATGCAGAGAAAATTTCGGTATTTTACTTTATAGCTAGGGCTTTTTTTCTTCAAAGTGTAGCAAATCCTTTCCTCGCTTAGTAGTCATGAAGTTATTCTATATTCTAAAGTCTTCTAAGGCTTTTTATTTTGCCTTTCATAATCAGGCTTGAAATTTATTTTTTTAATATAGTGTGACGTAGGGTCGTGGTTTCATTTTTCTATTTCTTTTTATGCCATATGGCTATCTAACTGTTTTAACACCACTTATTTAAAAACCTCATCTTTTTTCCACGAACCTGGAATGCAACCCACATGTTATTTCATTTGTCTGTGGATTTGTGGGCTTTCTATTTTGTTGCATTGATGTATTTGCATATCCCAGTACTTATATCACATTGTCTTGATTACTACGTCTTTATAATAATTTTGATAGATCAAGCTCTTTCATTTTGTTGTTCTGCATCAATAACTTGGTTTTCCTGGCCCTTTCAAGAAGCAGTTAAGATTTTACTCTACTCGAAATCTAAAAAGTTAGCCCACCATGGTTTCATGGATGATGATATTAGACGTGAAACTCCTGAGTAAGAGGCAGGGGACTTTATTAGTCATGGCACAGCAAGTGGTATGAGCATGAGATGTATGTGTCAGTGCCCCTTGCCCACAAGTCCCATAGGGGTGATGCATATGGACCTAGATAGATGCTTGCACACACAGTGGGTTGCATTATAGAGAGGACTCTGAGCTTAGGGAACTAGAATCTTTTATAGTAGGCAGTGAGCATGCCTGCTTTTTGCTCTAAAGAGAGACACTATCTTTACCTTCCCAGGCTGTTTGCTATACAAACATCCTTGCAAAAATAGTTGAGAAAACAGGGCCGTCCGTGCCTCTACTTACAAAACGTATAGAAACATCAAGGACCCTTGGAGAATTGTCTCACAACTGGCCCTTTGATCTTTGAGGTACATTCCATGCTAAATTAAGCTTGTCATATAACACACACACATGCATACACATGACCTATTGGGAATTTGTTTTGAATTGCACTGAATCTATAGATTGAGGGAGAGCTGACTTTCTTATAATCCTGAATTCCTAATTTATGACCATGGTTTATCTGCATTTATTCAGTCTACCTTAATGTGTCTCAATAAAGTTTCCATAGAAGTCTAGCAGATCTTTTAATTTATTACTTAGTGAGATGGTATCCTATCTTGCCTCAAACTCCTGCAACGCCTCTCTATTTTATAAAATTCTAACACTGGCCTGCAAGGCTCTTCATGATCTGGTTCCCCGTTACCTCTTTGCCTTCATCTCCTTCTATTCCCCATTCTGCTAGTTCTGTTTCAGCCACGTTGACGTCCTTGCTGTACTTTTAATATGCCAGGCACTCTTCTGCCTTAGGCCTTAGCACTGGCAATTTTCCTTTGCCCATAATGCTTTTCTCCCAGAAATATTGGCATGGCTGAGTATCTCCTTCAGTCTTTGTTCACGTTACCTCCTCAACAATGCCTATCCTTATTAAAAATTACAAACTGCCTCGTATCTCCTGGCATTCTTGATTCCTCTTACCCTGCTCTGCAGTTTTCCCTTAGCATTTCTCTTTGCGGTACGCGGGCCTCTCACTGTTGCGGCCTCTCCCGTTGCGGAGCACAGGCTCCGGACGCGCAGGCCCAGCGGCCATGGCTCACGGGCCCAGCAGCTCCGCCGCACGTGGGATCCTCGCGGACCGGGGCACGAACTCGTGTCCCCTGCGTCGGCAGGCGGACTCTCAACCACTGTACCACCAGGGAAGCTCAGCATTTCTCATTTTATATCCTATTAATTAATAGTACACAATACTATCCTACCAAATATCCTATTTATTTACGTATTTGTCTGTTTGTTGAATGTATTTGTCATTTATTCTTGCCTCCTGTAACTAATATTTTAGCTGCATGAAGCACGGATCTTTTCATTTTTATTTGCTGATGAGTTTCAAGTGTGTGCAATAGTGCTACGCATATTGCAGATACTTAAGAAATATTCTTAAATAAATTAAGCAATTTTTCCTAGGTATGTCATATCTCTTGCTGCTATTATGCATGTTATTTAAAAAACTAAAGTTTCGGGCTTCCCTGGTGGCGCAGTGGTTGAGAGTCTGCCTGCCGATGCAGGGGACGCGGGTTCGTGCCCCGGTCCGGGAGGATCCCACATGCCGCGGAGCGGCTGGGCCCGTGAGCCATGGCCGCTGAGCCTGCGCGTCCGGAGCCTGTGCTCCGCAACGGGAGAGGCCACAGCAGTGAGAGGCCCGTGTACCGCCAAAAAAAAAAAAACAAAAAAAACAAAAACAAAAAAACCTAAAGTTTCTGTATGTTTGCTGCCGACATATTGAAAGGCAATTCATATTTGATGGTTATTTTCGTATTCGGAAACTTTTCTAAATGCTCTGACTCCCATAACTTATCTATAGATTTGTATTTTTTACACAGAAAACCATGGCATCTGGACATAATGATAGTTTTTTCTTCTTTTCTTTCCTTTTAATCTTTAATATTTCTTTTTCTGACTTTACTTACTTTCAGCACAATATTTCTAGAAGTTGTGACAGCAGGCATCTTGTTCTGTTTCTTGTTTTAATGGAAATGCTTTCACTGTTTTACATCATGCTTAGAGTCTGTTTAATGAAGTTTTAGGTGGTCTTAGTCTATTTAATGAAATTCTTTTAATTCCAAATTTCCTAAGAATTGCTTTTTTATTGTGAATGAATATTCAACTCTATTAGGTAATTTTGCTGCTATTGAGATACATCATAAGTTTGTTGTCTTTTGATCTTTTAATGTGGCAAACTACATTATTGATTTCCTAATATCAAACCAACTGGCATTGCTAGGAAAAATCCCACATAGTCACGCTGTATTATCTTTTCTACACTTTGCTCAATAGGTCTGCTATCGTTTTGTTGAGATGTTTTGCATCTGTTTTTATGACAGAGATTGCCCTGTACTTTTCCTTTCTCATACCTGCCCGGTTTTGGAATCAAGCAAACAGTATTCTCATGAAATGAATTGGAGAGTACATCTCCCCCTGCTCCCATACATTTGAATAGTTTTATAAGATTAGAATAATCTGTATTTTCAATGTTTGTAAAACCTCAACATAGAAACCATCTTGGCCTGGAATTTTCTTGTGTAAATAGAGCTGCAGTGAACATTGTGGTACATGACTCTTTTTGAATTATGGTTTTCTCAGGGTATATGCCCAGTAGTGGGACTGCTGGGTCATATGGTAGTTCTATTTTTAGTTTTTTAAGGAACCTCCATACTGTTCTCCATAGTGGCTGTATCAATTTACGTTCCCACCAACAGTGCAAGAGGGTTCCCTTTTCTCCACACCCTCTCCAGCATTTAATGTTTGTATTTTTTTGATGATGGCCATTCTGACTGGTGTGAGGTGATACCTCATTGTAGTTTTGATTTGCATTTCTCTAATGATTAGTGATGTTGAGCATCCTTTCATGTGTTTGTTGGCAATCTGTATGTCTTCTTTGGAGAAATGTCTATTTAGGTCTTCTGCCCATTTTTGGATTGCGTTGTTTGTTTTTTTGATATTGAGCTGCATGAGCTGCTTGTATATTTTGGAGATTAATCCTTTGTCAGTTGCTTCATTTGCAAATATTTCCTCCCATTCTGAGGGTTGTCTTTTGGTCTTGTTTATGGTTTCCTTTGCTGTGCAAAAGCTTTTAAGTTTCATTAGGTCCCATTTGTTTATTTTTGTTTTTATTTCCACTTCTCTAGGAGGTGGGTCAAAAAGGATCTTGCTGTGATTTATGTCATAGAATGTTCTGCCTATGTTTTCCTCTAAGAGTTTTATAGTATCTGGCCTTACATTTAGGTCTTTAATCCATTTTGAGTTTATTTTTGTTTATGGTGTCAGGGAGTGTTCTAATTTCATTCTTTTGCATGTAGCTGTCCAGTTTTCACAGCAGCACTTATTGAAGAGGTTGTCTTTTCTCCATCGTATATTCTTGCCTCCTTTATCAAAAATAAGGTGACCATATGTGTGTGGGTTTATCTCTGAGCTTTCTCTATCCTCTTCCATTGATCTATATTTCAGTTTTTTGTGCCAGTACCATACTGCCTTGATTACTGTAGCTTTGTAGTATAGTCTGAAGTCTGGGAGCCTGATTCCTCCAGCTCAGTTTTTCTTTCTCAAGATTGCTTTGACTACTCAGGGTCTTTTGTGAATTTAATTTCTTATCCTGAAATAGTGATGTGACAATTCTTCTAAGAAACATGGGATTCACTGCTTCCCAGAAGTCAGCTACATGACATTGTGTCCAGTTGGTGAGTCATGGTTTTCTTTCTTTCTCACTCATAAGAGGGCAGTATCTAAGATCTTGATCTTTGATGGGTTTTTGACAGGTTTCCACATCTCATGGCTTCAGGATGTTTTGGAAGTTCTACTATACTGGTAGTACACTTCTTATGAACAGCAGTGGAATTGCCTCAGGATAAAGAAAATAATTTTTCCCAATAAGGACTGGTAAATACTGGTATTTTTCAAAATGGTGGGACTCAATGCGTTTAGCTTTGTTTGTTAGGGTTATTTAGGGATACCTTATATGAAGACATGGGAATGGATTAGATATCTATTCTTTTATGCTATCCAGGATTTAAAAAAATATATATGGGAGTAATTTTTAAAAATGAACTGTAGTTTCATACTGGAATACACAACATTAGGCACATCTGTTTTCTCTGAGATCATTCTCCTTCAGTGGAGACCCCAATGCTGTACATGTACCATGTGACTTCACTCCCCTGGCCATCAAAGAGTAGAGGTTGTGGGCTCTTGAACCATACAGGGTGAAGAAAAATTGGAATTTGGATTCAAAAGTATTAGACTTGACCTCGTGAGCTGGAAAGACACATAAACATGGGAGATGAGGCTCACATTTTGGTTTGACCATCTTCTGCCATGAGTACAGTAAATGTCATCAAGATGGAGAGAAGAGAGAAGCTGAATTTAAGAGGAGCAGAGAAGAGCTAATATGTGGCTTCAGGGAGAGAGAAGGAGACTTGAGTCTTGGTACCAGTATAGTTCCTGTTTTCAGTCTTTTTGATACCAGCTGCTTTTCTTGCCCTAAGAGTATTTTAGATATTCCAATATCCTTGTAATACACCTCCTCCCCTTTTCTGGCTCAAGCTACTTTGAGTGGATTTCTGCCCTCGCTGATTTAAAACGTTACTGTGCACATCAATTATAGAGCTGTCTTCACGGTAGTTGGATGGTCTTGGAACTATTCCCAGAGCTGTGGTTAGTGGTATCTGAAGCAGCTAAAGGCGTTCTTTATAAGGGACACATCCTGAGTATAGGCTAATGGCTGGGTCTAATGCACTTTGACAACTTGCTGCCACCACATTGCATTTTTTTCCAAATAGAAATCATAAAGAATTTTAGTGTAAATTGAACTCAGTGCTAAATAGGTTTATTGACACTTAAAGAAACCAGACAGGACTAGGAGAAAACATTTCAGAATGACATCATTAAAAACCATTAGAACCCATATTTTTCTGCGTAGAATATTCTGATGGCTAAACCCACCGCAGCGTTTTTTTTTAGTTCTCCACTGTTCCTCCACAGAAGGAAATGTTCAGAATCCAGAGTATATCAATATTGAAGCATTTTCCTATGTGTAAAATCTGGCTTGGCTCTGAAAAGAAAAGAAGAAACCAATATCAATGCCTTTTCAAGGACCTGTTTTTTTAGGGGATAGAGGCAAGGAATGTCACACAGTTTTCAAACTAGCTCTGCAGTAATTTCAAGATTTAGCTAGCTAGCTATCAAGATTAAATCAATCAATTCAGAGATCTGGAAAGTTGCTGTTATGTTAGGTTCCCGTGTGAACTCTTTGTTTTTATGTAAATTATTCTTTGAATGCCCAGAATTAGTGATTGTTTGAGCTATAAAAAGCCAATAGAGTCTATTGGTGTTCTCCTTTCATTTAGTGGTTCATGCATTTCTTTGAATATGTCTTGAGTTTACTCTAGATTCACCCTTGAAAGGAAATATTTCAGGGTGGTTAAAAGCACAGAGTCCAGAGCTCAAATGCTTAGGATTGACCCAGGCAAGGGGTTTGTGACCTCTCTCTGTCCCTGTTTCCTCATCAGAAAGTGAGAATAACAATAAAACCTATCACATAAGATTGCGGTCAGGAGCAAATGAGTTAACACACTTAAAGCACATAGAATAGCGCGTGGCACAAAGCAAGCGCTACAGAAGTGTTAACCTTGATTACCGTCTCTCGAGTAATTGGTGTCCTCTGTGGACACGCCCAGAAAATAGTCTGACAATCCCACCAGCATTAACTTGGAGTGCACAGTAGAGAGGCTACTCACCTTGAATCTCTTCAGCCATGTATGTTGGTATCCCCTTACACATGGCAATGATGGATTTTCCAAACTGGTCCAGGTTGTTGACTTTGTCAGGGTTGACTGTGTATATCAGGCTCTTGGGAGATGGTTTCCCTAGTCCTTTACCCTGAAGCTGAGTGTGCACAAGACAGGTGGAAAGGAGGAGAGAGAAGGAGTGCTAAGCCCAGTGGTTTGTTGGGTTGGGGGTTAGGTTCAAGGTCAACAAGGGGGGTATTGCTTGGCTATAACTCTTCCATAATCAGAATGAAGAAGGACCAATTCCAGCCCTGTATATCTCAGAATTTTGTAGTGTCCCAAGGAATTTCGCTGGTTTGAAACCCCAGCTTTTCGTATAAACAGAAGTCTGAGGGTAAATTTATTCTGAAGGTTGAACCTCATTTGGTCATCTTATATTTCTTGGATTGATTTATATGATAATCAGTTTCTGAGAATGCAGTTTTCTCTACACTGTCAGTAAAGTTACCCACTTATCAGTTATAGGGATAGAAACTCAGGCTGACATTTTAAAGAATGATAGATCCCCTCTCCCCACCTACCCCAAGTAGGGTTGCCAGATAAAATACAGGACACCCAGTTAAATTTTAATTTCAGATAAATAACAGATCACTTGTAAGTATAAGTATGTCCCAAATATTGCATAGGACATACTTATGCTAAAAATTACCCATTGTTTATTTGAAATTCAAACTTAACTGGGTATCCTCTATTTTTATTTGCTACATCAAATAACCCTAACCAACTCTTTTTTTTTTTTTTTTTTTTTTGCGGTACGCGGGCCTCTCACTGCTGTGGCTTCTCCCGTTGCGAAGCACAGGCTGCGGACGCACAGGCTCAGTGGCCATGGCTCACGGACCCAGCCGCTCCGCGGCATGTGGGATCATCCCAAACCGGGGCACGAACCCGCGTCCCCTGCATCGGCAGGCGGACTCGCAACCACTGCGCCACCAGGGAAGCCTCCTAACCAAGTCTTGCAGAAAAAAGTCCTTGAAGTACTGAGGGCTCCCACTGGTGTGAGCAGAGCTTTGCTCCGCTAACAGTAAAGGTGAGGTGTTTTGATCGGCTTCTGTGGAGGCAATTGTGAGCCACAGCATTTGACTGTGGTGGCAGCTCTCTCTCCTCAGGCAATTACCAATTCCTCTTTTCCTTTTTTTGCTCCACAGAACAACATACTGTGATCAAGAGGGAACAGCTATGACCTTCTCATTATTTGTTGGAAATCATAAGACTTCCCCGAGTAAAAATAAAAAGACTTTTATTTTTACCTTCTTTTCCTTGACCAGTGTATCAAGGGCTTGAAAAGAGGGCATGACTGCCTTGTTCATTTTGTGCACAATGCATGACTTCTTCTTAAAGAGCCTGGTTACAGCAAAGCCCTATTAAAGAAGATGGTAGATGGTAAGGAGTTATGTTCTCCAAGGTGCTTTTCT
Source organism: Tursiops truncatus (assembly GCF_011762595.2). NCBI lineage: Eukaryota > Metazoa > Chordata > Mammalia > Artiodactyla > Delphinidae > Tursiops > Tursiops truncatus. The sequence goes on from NC_047047.1 coordinate 31,126,567, forward strand.
CATCAGAAATTAGTTTCACCAGCAGAGGGAAATGGAACTCTGAGATCACGATGAACTGGGATAAAAGTGCTGGATCTGACCCTGTTTTGCAATCATATTTATTGCTAACATTTGTAAGGATAGGCCACAAACTCTTTGAGGGAGAGACTGAGTGTTGAACTTGCTTCAGGTTCTAGCCTGGGAAGAGTCCCTCGACATATGTCTGTTCTGCTGAAATAAAATTTAAAATACTGTCATATTTTAATCTCCTTTGATCTTCACAACATTTCAAGGAGGCAGGTAAGACAGGAATTCGTTTTCTATTTGACCAGATGATAAAACTGAAACTATAAGGAGTTGGCTTTTCTAAAGTACAAAGTTTGTTAAATATAGAGCTGGTAATTGCAGAGCTGGGTGTTCTAACAAGAAACAACTGGTTTTTTTTTTGTTTTGTTTTGTTTTTGTTTTTACTCTCTTACTAATTAATATTGTCATTTACATTTCCTTTGGTCTTTTTGAGTTACAGATGAAATGTCAATTTCTGTCTTTTTAGAAGGAAATTGACAATAGAGTGAGATAGATTGTGCTTTGGCAGCAGTAATATTATGAAGGTCTTTTGTCTTTACTGAGGGTTTCTGCAGGTAAAGCAAAAGATGTCATATTTGTCTTATAGCCTCACAGCATAGTGGATCCTAATTACTATTCACACTGGTATGAATTTTAACTTACTGTGAGAAACTTATTAACAGCAATTATATCTAGGGAGTGAAACTGGGTGAGCAAAATAAGCATTTTTCCTTATAACTCTGTGCTTATGTGCAGTTAGAATTTACATCATTTAAAAATTTTTTATGGTTAGCAGGCAATTTTTGCTGTCGTTAAAAAAGAAATGCCATTTTGCAAAGAACAGAAATTGCATGTGGGCTACCTACATATTCATAGTCCCAGACGGAATTCCACGAGTCCCATCCGTTGTTATTGTCAACATTGGCCACGTTATGTTCGTTGTTGACGCTCACTGACTGCTGCCCACCTCCACCACTGTTGTTGTCGTTGACATTGATATTCTGTAATTTACAAGAAATTGACATTGATTTAATACCACATTTCTTTGCAAATGCATTTTGGTAACACACTTTAAAAAATGAGACTTACATAGTTAGCAAGGGCAGGAGTCAGAGAGATGCCAACAAGTCCAGCAAAGACAATCTGAAATCACAAATAACATTGGTCTACTGTTAAATGGCAAAATGATGGTCTATTGTTAAATGGCAAAATGATGGCCTCGTCTTCTTTCTTTATCTAAGCTTATAAAAATACTTACTAACTTTACCACTCTATTGAGTGGTCTGTCTTTTCTTCTTCTTTGGTCTTCTATGTTTTTAACCATAGGAAGTTTTAATGATAATGTTGAATTGTAGGTTAATTATAAGTAATTATGTTGATTGGTTTAGAATTTTTAATGTAGGTCTTATGAAATACCGATGAAGTGTCAGTATATTGAAAAATACAGTTGAAACTGAATAGCATATATGGTATGAAAATGGTTTTAAGTTCTGAGAACCACATCTGAAAATGATTTAATTTAATTTTCCTATTTATTGCCCTGAATGTTTCTTCTCTTCCTAGACCCCCTAATAGCAGTAGTCTTTTTATTTAAAAATTGTTTTCAAGTAATGGATTAGTAAGCAGATTGGATATGAATGATGAGAAGCCAAGGATGGGGTGTCTGGCTGTCAAATGTGCTTAGCAGAAGGGAAGTCAATCACTGTCCCAGGACACCTGATGTAGTCATGTGTCATTGAGTACACAACGCTTGTTCTCAGAACACAGAGCTTTATGCAGGGTGCGTGATTCTGGGCGCTTATCTTCATTCCCTTTGCCTGGAACAAAATGGTTTGAGAACTGCACTCGTAATTCAAGGTAATTTAAAAAATTGGTTTGATGTTTCCCCTGATAGTTTAAGAAGGAGATTAAAAAAAATTCAGAGGTGGAAGAAATTTTAGAGATCGATTAGTACAACATAATCCTTTCACAGATGAGGAAACTGAACTTCAGAAGTTGAGTGACTTGGCCAAAGGTGTACCTTTTGCTCAAGGCTGAACCAGAAGAGAAACCAGATATGACCTGTGTCTGGAGCTCTTTTTTTTTTTTTTTTTTTAACCTTCCTATTAGTAGAAATTATTTCTAGGGATTTCCCTGGTGGTCCAGTGGTTAAGACTTCGCCTTCCAATGCAGGGGGTGAGGGTTTGATCCCTGGTTGGGGAGCTAAGATCCCACATGTCTCGTGGCCAAAAAACCAAAACATAAAAATAGAACTTATTTCTAGAAAATTATTTCACACTTGCAACTCCATTATGAAGCAGAGTCTGCTGTAATATATTTTAATGTTTAGTATGTCAAAACATGAAAATATTTACCTGACTCTAGCGCTTCTGCATCCTGTTATGAGACACACAGCACCACTAGTTACTTTGGCAGAATTTTGTGGTCCATTTGCTACACTCTTCAGCCTTTTACATGGGAACACAAGTGAGATGTTGCACTAGCTTCATGCTTCAAGTGTTTTCATGAATAAATGGCTACAGACAGGGTCCAAGGTAGAACTTTCTTAGAGATCCATTTCACAGGGGAGAATGTGACAGTAAGTCTCTTGCCAATTTGTTTTGATAATAAGCTTTTTATCTTGCCTGAACATACTCAGAAGTTTTGGTCAAAAAGGGAATTGAAGAAGGTATGAAAAGTCAGACATTTTCTAGGGTTAGAAACTGCTTGCTCTGTGCCCAGACCTGAATCAGGAGATCTGGAAGGTAATTTTTTTAAACATAGCATAGTGTAAGATGCTCAGGCATCTGACCAATCCCAGTATAACTATCCTTCTCTATAGAGATGCTTATAAATGCCATGATTCCATGAAAAGGAAAGAGATGATGATGATGATGATTATTTTTACAAAATTTTGCATTAAAGTGATATTGTCATAAGAAGCAGACCCCCTTAGCTCAGAATATTAACAGTCTCCAGTTATAAGGGAATAAATTCAAAAGGAAATATCTACTCACTGTGAACTTCATCTTGACTTCACCAAAGCAATGAAGCCAGGCGTGGACTCAGAAGAAAAGTCTTCTCATATTTATACTTGACCAACTTACTCAAGCTAGGTGTGAACAGGTGGGGTCCAAGACTTATCTTTCTCCATTTTCCATATCTGTGCTACGTTCTGGTGTGCCAGGAAGCCTTTTGGAATATCCGTCTGGTTAGCAAGGTATTTTGACATGGAGTTGATCTGACTCACTGTTTGTTGAAGTTGAAGATATCAAAACAAAACTCAGTATGATTTATGATAACTTCTGTGCCAACTGAAGCTGTGGGTGTGGGTATCTTATATATTGATATTACTCAGATTCAGAAAAAGAATCATCCCTAAAATCAAACAAGGCAAGAAACTGTGGGCATTGTAGATAGCAGCTCCTGTAAGAATGTGGATGGTTTCCTCTTCGTACCTTTAACCAAGCCACTGTGTTGCCTTTGCTTAGGCTAAACATGTTCTATTAGCTACTCCCACAAAACCTATAACCTTCTCTGCAATCCTGAGCTCTTTGGATGACAGGACCATACATCTAGTTAGAAAATCTGGGGCTCTCTTTGGTCTTTTTTCTAACCATCCAGTTAGTTACTAAACCTTGTCATTTCATCTCAGTCAGAATCGATGCTCGACTCTGGCTTTGCCCACAGCTTCATTCACCTGGACTTTTACCGCAGTTGTGTAACTGATCATTCTGGTCATCAGTCTCTCATATTCCAGTGCATTTCCCCCACATTTTCCCTAAGGTTGTCTTTTAAAAATACATGTATAAATAAACTGACTCCACCACGCTTAGCAACTTTCACTGGCAGCCTACAAGATAAACTTCAAGCTCACTGGAATGGCACAGAGGGTCCTTTATAATAAGGTTTCCTAAGTCTCCCCAGGTGTATCTGTTGCTCTATAAACCTATATTCCAGCTACACCACAGTTCCACGTTGGTGGGAATATTCAGGGTGGTTCATGCCTCTATGCCTTCGCACATGTAGTTCCTTCACCCTGGAGTGCCAACCCCTTGCCTTTCTCTAATTGGTAATTGCTATTTATTTTTCAAGGCCCAACTCACATGCCACGGCCTCCATCATGTCTTTCCCATATCCAAGGGGGAAGCTTTTTTCTTTTTTTTTCCTGGAGCTATAAAAGGAATCCCTGTCCTCTTATTTGTTTCTAGATAATTTAATTTTCAGAAATGATGTTAAAATAATTTTTTAAAATGTTTTCATCAGAAGCAGAGAGTAGATTTTGTCACTTGGGCAAACAAGTAAATGCTCAAAACAATCTTGGAGGTGAATTAAAGTTTCAATTTTTTTCCTGCTCTCTCTTACAAATGGAAGCTAGTACATAAGATTGCTGAGGAGAAAAACTGTCTCATGAATCACTGATCTATAAATTTCCCCTTTGGAAACCTTCCTGAGCCCATGATTATCCGTATATGCATGGATTGGAATCACAGCACTGGGTCACATGGTTGTAAAGCTTGATTAACTACCCACATCACTTTCAGAATGTTAGCATGAGTGGATTAGTGTAGCTGTGGTAAGATTTTGTTTATGTTTTTAATGTGTCCACTAATCTCTTCCAAACTTGCTCTTTAGCCGCAAAAGATCACTAAGCCTGGGATGGAGGGCAGCCATCTGTGAAGAGGTTTCCTTTCTTTCTTTTTTTTTTTTTTTAACATCTTTGTTGGAGTATAATTGCTTTACAATGTTGTGTTAGTTTCTGCTGTATAACAAACTGATTCAGCTATACATATACATATATCCCCATATCTTCTCCCTCTTGCGTCTCCCTCCCTCCCACCCTATCCCACCCCTCTAGGTGGTCACAAACCACCTAGCTGATGTCCCTGTGCTATGCAGCTGCTTCCCACTAGCTATCGATTTTACATTTGATAGTGTATATCTGTCCATGCCTCTCTCTCACTTCGTCCCAGCTTACCCTTCCCCCTCCCCATGTCTTTATGTCCACTCTCTACATCTGCATCTTTATTCCTGTCCTGCCCCTAGGTTCTTCAGAACCATTTTTTTTAGATTCCATATATATGTGTTAGCATATGGTATTTGTTTTTCTCTTTCTGACTTACTTCACTCTGTATGACAGACTCTAGGTCCATCCACCTCACTACAAATAACTCAATTTTGTTTCTTTTTATGGCTGAGTAATATTCCATTGTATATATGTGCCGCATCTTCTTTATCCATTCATCTGTTGATGGACACTTAGGTTGCTTCCATCTCCTGGCTATTGTAAATAGAGCTGTAATGAACATTGTGGTACATGACTCTTTTTGAATTATGGTTTTCTCAGGGTATATGCCCAGTAGTGGGATTGCTGGGTCATATGGTAGTTCTATTTTTAGTTTTTTAAGGAACCTCCATACTGTTCTCCATAGTGGCTGTATCAATTTACATTCCCACCAGCAGTGCATGAAGGTTCCCTTTTCTCCACACCCTCTCCAGCATTTGTTGTTTGTAGATTTTTTGATGATGGCCATTCTGACTGGTGTGAGATGATATCTCATTGTAGCTTTGATTTGCATTTCTCTAATGATTAATGATGTTGAGCATTCTTTCATGTGTTTGTTGGCAATCTGTATATCTTCTTTGGAGAAATGTCTATTTAGGTCTTCTGCCCATTTTTGGATTGGGTTGTTTGTTTTTTTGATATTGAGCTGCATGAGCTGCTTGTATATTTTGGAGATTAATCCTTTGTCAGTTGCTTCATTTGCAAATATTTCCTCCCATTCTGAGGGTTGTCTTTTCATCTTGTTTATGATTTCTTTTGCTGTGCAAAAGCTTTTAAGTTTCATTAGGTCCCATTTGTTTATTTTTGTTTTTATTTCCACTTCTCTAGGAGGTGGGTCAAAAAGGATCTTGCTGTGATTTATGTCATAGAATGTTCTGCCTATGTTTTCCTCTAAGAGTTTTATAGTATCTGGCCTTACATTTAGGTCTTTAATCCATTTTGAGTTTATTTTTGTGTATGGTGTTAAGGAGTGTTCTAATTTCATTCTTTTACATGTAGCTGTCCAGTTTTCCCAGCACCACTTATTGAAGAGGCTGTCCTTTCTCCAATGTACATTCCTGCCTCCTTTATCAAAGATAAGGTGACCATATGTGTGTGGGTTTATCTCTGGGCTTTGTGAAGAGGCTTTCATCTGCTTTAGGAATTGTCACGTCACTTCAAAGTCAGAGTGGACAGCGTGGTGCCTTTACACTCAGCCATGGGTGGTCACTTTGGTCCATGGTGCAGTGCCTAGGATACTTTTTGTGTGTCATATCTTACTTACCAAGGAGTTGAGGTTGACATATTTTCCAGTGGGCCTATGGAGTGCTGTTCTGGAAGATGCTCCATGACAAGTAAATAGATAGATAGATAGATAGATAGATAGATAGATAGAGTTCAGGGTTCAATAATCTCCCTCTTAGAGAGAGACAACTCACATTCACATATCAAATGTGCCCAGGAATCTGTTGAGAAGAAATCTATATCATGTTGTTTCATCCAGATTCTTCTAAACTTAACTGACCATAGAACCTGGTTTTTCTTTTTTCTTTTATTGATTTATTTTTCCTAACACCTATTAACATTCCTGTGGGGCAACTTCCTTAGGGAGAAAACAATTGTGCTGCCTCTGAGGATAAATCTTGGATTTTAAAAAAATTCCTCCTTTATATAATATTGCTATTTCAACAGCTTCAAAAATCAGAAGAACCTCTTCCTCTGTACTTTGTATGGTATGTATGAAAATGTGTATACGTGTGTGTGGCGGTGTCAACCCTGACCTCAACCCTAGTCTCATCCAAGGTCAAAAGTCTTAAGGAAGCATGAGCAAGTCTCTTGCTCCCTCCCACCCTGAGAGCTATGTTTTATACATTTCCTGTCCTCCCTTGAGAGAAACACAGGACCTGTCGATGTGTTTCTGTCACCTCCATAGAACCTAGAATATACTGGCACATATATGATGCTCCCTAGACCTATTTTAAAATTAGAATTGCATAAAGTAGATGCTCAAGCCAGAAGATAAAAAATGCAAAATATTTATTCACTTCTAATGTTTAGAGCCAGCTAGAGAGGTGCTGCCCTACGTTGGCTATGGTGACGCACCAAGGGAGTCCCAGGAGGTGGTGGTCCCAGTGCCCAGGGTTAGTGTGGGGCACATCAGCCCCTGAGTAAATAAAGCCTGCTCTGCCCACAGATTTCGAAGCCAGGCCATGCCAAGAGCCAGGCCCTATTTTATCTCACAGTGCACACAGCCAGGACCTCACCTCACCCCACACCCTGTATGGGTGAGAGCCCTCTTTGTTCATTTGCTTTGTTCAGTTGCTTCATTTCACTCTATAATTTCTTTGCTGGAATATGGAAGCCCCTTCATGCAGAGATTCTGTCTCAGTCTCTCTGCCTCTGTTGTCTTGCTGAGCACCAGTTTGTGATGGTCCCAAGTCAGGTGGTTCATTGTGAGATCTGGACACACTTTGTCACCTGGTGGTGGGGAGTCGGGGCGGAGAACTTCTGTCCTATCCCATAGTCTCAGTTTACTAGTCTGCAGCTAAGACTCTAGTTACTGTCCCTGTGGCTACAGCTTTCAGAGCTTGTGGCAGTGGGGTACTCCTATCATATCTTCCATATGTATTTGTGACCAGGAATGACACATCTGAAAAAATAGCAATAATTACATGTAGAATAACAGTTTAATAATTATTGCTAGAAAGCTTCTAATTCCAGAAAATCCATGCTTATTACATAGTTGTTTTTTTGTATAAGAGAGAAATTCTTTTCAAATTACAGCAACGTGGAAGGAGCTCTTTCTTATGGCATCACAAAGCCTTCTCTTTTTGTTATTTCCTTCAGGACGATGGCTTTCCAAAATATATATAACCCTGCCTTTCTGTTGCTGCTTGTATGTCTGTCCAATTGCATCTGCGGAACCTTCTGGATCCCCTCAGAGGCAACCAGAGATATATTATACCTCTGATCGGTTGTTAACCTTGAGTGTTTGTTAGAGCGCTGTAAACAGAGTTTGGAAGCATCTTGCTAAAAGAATGTCTGCTGAGTGATGACATCATTTCTATAAAACACATGAAAGTAGATAAAGAGAATATTGACTAAGAAGTTCATTTTTCATCACTATGAAGAATAATCGAACCTGGTTAAGTACTTTCATTCTGAAAAGGAATTGGAGAAAATATGCCCACGTGAGGAATAGAAATCACAAAGTGAGAGTAACATGTTACTTTATAATTATCTTAGAGCTAATAACACTTTCCTTGTTCATTGTTCATATTGAGGCAATTTAGAGAAAGTGGTGTGAAAGCTATGCAGATGCTGTGGTCCTTCAGCCATAGCAATCAGGCCTGGAAAGGACTGAACTGAACACTGGAAGATGAAAATCAGATTCTAAGCAGTGAGGACCAAAGTGCTACAGCTGTGAAGGCCACACCTGGAGGCCAGGTCTTGTGAGGACCCCGTGGTCCCCACGTTGAACTATCCCCATGGCTTCCCTGGCAGAAGAGGCCAGAGTAAAAGACTTGCCCTAAGACTGAACAATGAAGCATGGTTTTGTGAATCATTGAGTTTTCTGCAGAGTGACTGATCCGAACTGGTTTGCTTTTCTGCATCCCAGATAGAAAATATACGCAGGTGTGTAATCTGTTCACGTCTGGAAGAATACATCCTCAGAGGAAAATGTTGGATCCTCAGAGGTACTTCAGGGAATTTTGAGCTCCATGTTTATTCAATTATATACTCTTCCTACCCACATCTGCAGTCTCCAATTCCTGGAAATGCTTAATAAAACATATCCATTCAGACTTATTCTGGAGTGTAGTTTTTCTTCAGAGGTCCCACTGCATTTAAATAAGGAACCAACTCCCCTCATCCAGGCCAGGGAAATTTTTTCATTTGCTGTGCTGGCCTACAATTCTTTACTCATTTTCTCATATTGAAAAGTAATCAATTAACAGAAATTAACCATGTTCCAGCTAATGTAGTAAGCACAAGTGCTACAGAAGATTCAAAGATATAAAACAACAAGGACTAATACTCCAAGATCCTGAAATCTGTCTGAGGGCAGGGCTGGCTTTTTGGACATGTGACCAACGTAGTTACCCAGGACTCATACTCAGAAGACAGCCCCATACTTAAGACTTTAAAGTTGCCAACTTGAAATTCTTATTAGTTATATTTCTGAATTTGTGTTTTGTAAGTAAAGTCCAATGGGACAATGCAGCATGCCCTGGGGGCTTGGAGCTGTGGCTCATGTGTGGTCCCACCTCCTGCTTCTCCCCACCTCCTTGGGTGTGCTTTCCACAACCCACTCCTCTACCTCCATTGTGGGGTCTGGATGCAGATGCAGGAAAGATCAAGGTCAGACACGTACACCTGCATGCTGAGTCACAGTGGGGGGCTCTGTGTGCCTTTGAGGATTTGCAATTATCTTGCAAGTATCCCCATGAGCAAGGGAGTGTGATATTAAATAGCAAATCAAAAACACCATCGTTTGTTGAGAGAAAGAGAGAAACTATGGAAGAAAGGAAAAAGCTTTTTTTCTGTTTTTTGAACAAGGGGTCCCATATTTTCATTTTGCACTGGGCTTCACAGATTAAGTAGCTGTCTCTGATAGGAGACAAGACATGCACATAACATGGATATATCAAAGTAAGGTAAGAGGAACGTTCTGGGAGGCTTTCCAACTTGTCCAAGGTCACATAGCAGTTAAAAATGGAATAATGTTTTCATGTAATCCAGGAGCTTGCACTCTTTCTTTTATGACTTGAAACTTCTCCAGATGAGCAGTAGAGACAAAACATTCAGAGGAGTGTGAGCTCTTTAAACTGGAGTAGTTATGGAGGTTTCATGCAGAAAATGGACCTTTGGTTGAGACCTGTGGGACACGCCGTATAGACACCTAGGGATGAAGCATCAGCCTAGGGGAGCCGCAGAGCCAGGTGGTGTGAACTGTAGGGGGGCGTTCAGTGAGGACCACCTTATAATGTTCTTAGTACTCTCAGATTCACCTTTATGGTTATGAAAGATCCCATTTAATCACAATTAGATAAAGAAAAGTTGAGTCAGAACTATTCCACTTATCAAGAACCGACAATTTGCTACACACTAACTAAGCTCGAACTATTGTAGGGATTTAATCTTCACCAATAGCCACAAGACACTTCTCTTCCTCCCTGGCCTCTGAGCTCCGGTATGCCAATCTCATACTTCCCTGCATGTGTGAACGCTCTTGACTCTTTCCCACACCGATATGTTCCAATATCCTTGAGCTCCTCCCAGTAAAATAATATTTTAGTTGGTGACCATGGGTGTTTCTCTAAAAAAGCAATCACTCATTTTTTTTTGACACACCTTTAAATTTGATCTCTTCATGAAGGCACATATTCAGGGAGTTATTTAAACAGGTATGCATATTTTAGAAATGCAGATACTATTTATCGTGTAGAATTTCATGTCTCACTCTAAAATAGATTGAGTGTGTGTGTAGATGATGTGGGATGGATGCCTTGGGTCTTGGATGTGTACTAGGCTCTTAGTCTGCTGCGACAGAACTCATATTCCGTGTGTCTAGCATAGTTCTTGCCATATGAGTAGGTCTCAGTCAAGGATGATTTCAACCTAAATTCATGTACAAAAAAGATTCTCCTAATTTTGGCCACTTTCCTCAAATCTAGAAAAAGCCAAACAATTTCCTCTCTCTTCTTGGATGGGAGGCAAAAAAAAAAAAAAGAATTTAAACTAAAAAATAATTCTCCTTGGGCCTGTAATAGTCTCAGTGGAATTCAACTTTCCTTATCTCTAGCAAGCTTCTTCCCTCTCCCTTTCAGCAAATGTTCAAAATAGTTTGCCAACCTATTCAAGTCCTCAACATCACTCCTACCCTGCCTACTGTACCAGGAATATAAACAGTATCAGGCTTCATTTTTTTATTTTTATAAATTTATTTATTTATTTATTCTTGGCTGTGCTGGGTGGGATCTTCCCCAACCAGGGCTAGAACCCATGTCCCCTGCATTGGCAGGCAGATTCTTAACCACTGTGCTACCAGGGAAGTCCTGGTATCAGGCTTCTTGAACTGACATGCCTTCATCTACTGATCACTATCTTCACCATTCTTCATTCTTTCTCATTTTGGAGAAATGTGCCCTTAACAGTTTCCAAGAACAATATCTCCACCTCCAATGCCCACCTTCCTCCATCAGATAGCTGTCCTTTTTCTCAGCCTTTAATATCTTCCTGTTGGTTTGCTACTTCTTTTTTGGTTTGTATGGGCAAATCTCCCCAGTACTAAAAAAACAAGCCAAGAATAAACATGAAAACCTTCCCTTAACTCTACCTTCCTCATAAACAGAGACTTTATAACTTCCCTTCCCTTTACATCTCTTAAAAGGATCATGTCATTTTTCCAAGTCCACATCCTCACCTCCCAGTCCTAGCTCAACCCATTGAAATTTGGCTTCAAGTCTGAAGGGTAACTGGTAGTGCCGAGATTCAAAGTGAACCAGGCAAGGAGCGTAACCCTGAAATCTCTGATATGCTGGTATCTCTTCAGTACTCATGATTTGACTTCTCTTTACTTTTTGACGATGATAGTCTCTTCTTTTCTTGAAATTCTCTCCTAGCTTAATTTCTGTGACACCCTTTCACCCATTTCTACTTCAACTGCTCCTTCTACCACCTGAACAATTGCTTGCCTCTCTTCTTCCAACTGTCCCTTCAGGGTTGCCGTTGGAGTCTACGCTTGATCCTTTTCTCTCATTACCTGTCTCATTCTTGCTGGAAGACCTCCTCTATTCTGAACACTTGAGCCGCCCCGACATGTTGGAAAAACAGATCAAACCTTACCAAGCTTCAGACTTGACTTTACAACTGTATATATTATTAGCGGTCCTCAACCATTTTGGCACCAGGGACTGGTTTCGCGGAAGACAATTTTTCCACGGACTGGGGGGTGGGGTGGGGGAGGATGGTTTTGGGTTGATTCAAGCTCATGACATTTATTGTGCACTTTATTTCTATTATTATTACATTGTAATATATAATGAAATAATTATACAACTCACCATAATGCAGAATCAGTGGGAGCTCCGAGCTTGTATTCAGTTGCCACTCACTGATAGGGTATTTTTGGTTTTTTTTTGCGGTACGCGGGCCTCTCACTGTTGTGGCCTCTCCCTTTGCGCAGCACAGGCTCCGGACGCGCAGGCCCAGTGGCCACGGCTCACGGGCCCAGCCGCTCCGCGGCATTTCTATAACTTCTGTTTAGTTTAGTGGCATTTCTAACAGCCAATCAGGATATCCTCAATTCTGATTTCTCACCCCCTTCCTCCTCCACTATAGGTCACCAGAGCCTATAAATTCTACCTTTTCAATATTTCATTTAAGAAATAATAAAAACCTTTTTTCCTGATCATAAAAGTAAATTATAGTAAACATGGAAATTATTAAAGAAAATATTGACACATATTTACTCTGCAGAAATAATCACTGTTACTTTTTAGGTTATTTCCTTTTAATTTCTTTTGAGACTTCTTTGATCCATGCATTATGTAGAAGTGTTATTTTGTCTGCAAGTGCATTGGGATTTTCCAGTTGTCTTTCTGCTATTGATTTCTAACTTAATTTCATTGTGGTCTGAGAACATACTTTGTACGATATCTGTTCTTTTAAACTGTTAAGGTGTGTTTTATGGCCCAGAATGTGGTCTACCTTGTTTTTTTGTTTTTTTAAAGAAGATGTTGTTGGTAGGAGTTTATTGATTTATTTATTTATTTTTGCTGTGTTGGGTCTTCGTTTCTGTGCAAGGGCTTTCTCTAGTTGTGGCAAGCGGGGGCCACTCTTCATCGCGGTGCGCGGGCCTCTCACTATCGTGGCCTCTCTTGTTGCAGAGCACAGGCTCCAGACGCGCAGGCTCAGTAGTTGTGGCTCACGGGCCTAGCTGCTCCACGACATGTGGGATCCTCCCAGACCAGGGCTCGACCCCATGTCCCCTGCATTAGCAGGCAGATTCTCAACCACTGCACCACCAGGGAAGCCCTGGTCCACCTTGTTGAATGTTCCATATGACCTTGAGAAGAATGTGTATTTTGCTGTTGATGGAAGAAGTATTCTATGTGCCAATTAGATCAAGTCAACTGATGCTGTTGTTCAGTTCAGCACCAGTATGCTTACTGATTTTATGCCAGTTTGATCTACCAATTACTCAAAGTTTCCAGCTAGAATAATGTTTCTCTATTTCTCATTGTAGTTGTATGTTTTTAACCTCATGTATTTTGATGCTCTTGTTAGGTGCATGGGTGTTAAGTATTGTTATATATTCCCAAAGAACTGACTGCTTTATCATGATGTTATGCCCCTCTTTTTTTTTTTTTTTTTTTTTTGTGGTACACGGGCTATGAGAAATAAATATGCTGCTGTGGCCTCTCCCGTTGCGGAGCACAGGCTCCGGACGCGCAGGCTCAGCAGCCATGGCTCACGGGCCCAGCTGCTCCGCGGCATGTGGGATCTTCCCTGACCGGGGCACGAACCCGTGTCCCCTGCATCGGCAGGCGGACTCCCAACCACTGCTCCACCAGGGAAGCCCTATGCCCCTCTTTATCCCTCATACATTTTTGTGGTTCTGAAGTCTGCTTTATCTAAAATTAATATAGGTACTCTAACTTTTAAAAATTAGTGTTAGTTAACTTCCTTTACCCCTTTACTTTAACCTACTTTTACATATAATCAGTGTCTGTGTATTTAAAGTGAGTTTCTTGAATATAACATATAGTTGGGTCTTGTTTTTCTGATCCACTCTGACAATCTCTTTTTTACTTGGTATATTTAGATCATTCATACTTAAAGTAATTATTGATATAGTTGGATTAATATTTAACATGTTTAACTATTTTGTATTCGTTACATTTGTTTATTTTTTCTTTCCTTCTTTTTTGCCTTGTTTTTTTGACAGGTTTTTTAAAGAGAAGTTTTAAGTTAGCATCAAAATTGAGTGGAATGTACAGATATCCTACATTCCTTGCCCTCACATGCATAGCCGCCCTCATCAAATGAACACCAGAATTCATTTGTTAACTTAACCTTTGTTAACAGTTGAGGAACCTACACTGGCACATCATTACCACCCCAAAATCAATAGTTTATCATTATATTTGAACAGTTATCTATTAAATCAATTAAGAATAAGAAAAAAAGATTTTATTTTACCTTCATTTATTCCTTGTCTGATTGTCTTAGGCATTCAGGATGCTATAACAAAATGACACAGACTTAGTGGTTTATAAACAATACATATTTATTTCTCATAGTTCTAGTGGCTGGGAAGTCCAACAGATCCATAATCTGGCGAGAGCTCATTTCCTCTCTGATGGCCATTTTCTTACTGAGAGGCTTTTCAACTTGTCCATGGTCACATGGCAGTTAAAAAATGGAATAATGTTTTCATGTAATCCAGGATCCTGTACTGTTTCTTTTATGCTTTGCAGCTTCTCCAAATGAGCGGTAGAGACAAAACATTCAGAGGAGTGTGAGCTCTTTAAGCTGGAGTAATTATGGAGGTTGTGTGCAGAAGATGGACCTTTTTTCACCTTATGCTCACTAAAAGAAATAAATAGTTTCTTATTAAATAATTGGTTTGCAATTTCTTAATAACTAACAAGATTGAATGTGTCTTATGAATAATAAATAGTGACCATACTATTAGATAACATTTATTGAGCACCTACTGTGTCAGCTACTCTTCTAAGTGCTTTCTATGTGTACCCTCATTTAATCTTCACAGTAACCCTGTGAGGAGCCATTTTATTACCCTTTCTTTAGAGATGAAGATATTAAGGAACAGAGAGGTTAAATAATTTGCCAAAGAATACACAGTGAGTAACTGGAAAACCTAGACAATTCAAATCCAGGCAAGATGTGTCAGGTATGGTTACCTCATAACCATCTCCTATTATTTCGTTCCCTCTAATCATATCTTTGTCCATTAAAGACATGTTACGTGTATTCATTTTATTCCCTTTATTCCCTGTGGATTTGTAAAACATTTCATAAGTTGAGAATATTATCATTTGTCCCTCATATATGTGGAAAATATTTCCCTCAGTTTTCAATTTGTTTTAAATGTTGCTTATTTTTTACACTTAATGAATATTATTTTCCTAATCAGGTTTATTGAAATATAATTTATAAATATCTAGAATGTTTATCCTTATTTCTATGAGTTTTGACAAATGCATGCAGTCATGAAACCACCAGCACAATCAATATAGAACATTGTCATTACCCCCCAAAATGTTCCTCGTGCCCTCTATAGGTGATCTTACCCCTCATTCCCAGCCCCTGCCAAACTCTCATCTGTTTTCTGTCCTTTTAGTTTTATCTTTCCAAAATGCCATATAAATTGAATCATGCAGTAGGTAGTCTTTTGATCTTGGCTGCTTTCACTCAGTATAATGCATTTGAGATTCATCTGAGCTGTGTGTCAGTGGTTGGTCCTTTTTATTTTTATTTTTTTGCTAAGTAGTATTTCATTATATAAATGTACCACATTTTACCTATCCAGTCACCAGCTGAAAGGCAACTGGGTTATTTCTTGTTTTTGGTGATTACAAATAAAGCCACTATAAATACTTATGTTCAGGTTCTAATGTATACATATATTTTCACTTCCCTTAGGTAAACACCCAGGAGTGAGATTTCTGGGTTATACAATGAGTATATTTAATTTTATGGGAGATTGCCAAATCGTTTTCCAAAGTGGTTGTAGTATCTTGCACACCTGCCCACAATGTATGATTGTTCCATTTGTTTCACATCTTTGACAACACTTGGACTTTTAAATTTTCTTTTCTTGTTGTTGTGGTGGTGGTTTTTCCATTCTAATAGAAGTATAATGGTTTTAATTTGCATTTCCCTAATTACCAATGATGCTGAGCATTGTTTTTTGTATGTATTTGCCATCCGTATATTTTCTTTGGTGAGCCATCTTGTCATATTTTTTGCCCATTTTAAAAATTGAAATGTATGTTTTATTATTAAATTTGAAAGTTCTATATATAGTATAGATAGAGTCTTTATCAGATATGTATTTTGCAATATTTTCTCTCAGTCTGAGGCTTTCCTTTTCATATTCTTAACAGTATCTTTGGAAGGGCAGAAATTTTAAACTTTATTGAAGTCCAATATATTAATTTTATTTCATGACTTCAAGTATGATGTTAGGTGAAATTTTTTTATACTTGACCTTTATTAGGATGAATAAATTCATTTTTAAAAATTTTATTGAGATATAATTGACATATATTAGTTTCAAGTGTACAGTTTTGCTTTAAAAGAACCAATTAATTACCTTTTACATTTTATACAGGTAGGTTTATGTATCTTTTCTCTTGTGGTTTATTCTAATACTTTTAGGCTTAGAAAACCTTTTTTCTTTTGCATTGCCAAAATCGGATCAAAGTTTATTGTATTTTCTTCTACTTTTTTCTTTCTTTTACATCATGTACATTGTTTGTATGTATTTAAAAAATTACTTTGGAATTAATCTTTCTTACATAAGATCTGTATTATCTTGCCCAAACAGCTATATCCTCATCCCAGGGCCATTTAGAGTTGGATTTTTTTTCCTTTCTAACATCAGTTTTGAGCCCTTTCTTGGGTATGGCAAAAAATGACATAGAAATGAATTCATAGGCTGACTGCACCATACCAAAGTAGAAGCGAGTGGGGGAGCAGGGGCAGGGATGTGTTAGGGCCTCAGTATGTGAATTTAGGGTCATTAAAGGAAAGACTTTAGGTGATTATGTAATGTAGAAACAATGGAGAATATAAACGTGTTTTTGCTGATAGAGATGGCCAATACAATTTGTATTTTGAATTATTACATCATTCTACTTGTGCCTCTCTTTTATTTTTTTGTTTTTTATTTAATTAATTTTTTAAATTGGAGTATAGTTGATTTACAATATTGTGTTAGTTTCAAGTGTACAGCAAAGTGAGTCAGTTATACATATACATATATCCACTCTTTTTTAGATTCTATTCCTATATAGGTCATTACAGCGTATTGAATAGTGTTCCCTGTGCTATACAGTAGGTTCTTATTACTTATGTATTTTATATGTAGTAGTGTGTATACGTCGATCCCAATCTCCCAACTTATCCCTCCCCTCCTTCACTCCTTAGTAACCGTAAGTTTGTTTTCTACATCTGTGACTCAATTTCTGTTTTGTAAATAGGTTCATTTGTACCCTTTTTTTAGATTCCACATATAAGTGGTATCATATGATATTTTTCTGTCTGACTTACTTTACTCAGTATGACAATCTCTAGGTCCATCCACGTCACTGCAAATTACTTGTGCCTCCCTTCTGATACTTAACATCTACTATATTTTTTAAATTATTATTTTTAATTGAAGTATAGTTGATTTACAATGTTGTGTTAGTTTCAGGTGTACAACAAAGTGTTTCATATGTGTATATATAATACACACACACATATATATATTCTTTTTCAGATTCTTTTCCCATATAGGTTATTACAAAATATTCAGTATAGTTCCCTGTACTATACAGTAAGTCCTTATTGGTTATCTATTTTATATATAGTATTGTGTATAACATCTACTATATATTTTAATAGTTATTTATGTTTATAATAACAAACTGAGAACAGATACTCATTGGGTCTGGTTTACTCTTCTATCCACTTCAGAATATGTTTATGGTGATTTTCACAAGGTAGGCTGTCATTAAGAGTAGAAGGAAGAAGAGAAATAAATGAAGGAAGGAGAAAGGAAGAAAGACAAAATGGATAAAGGTAATATGAAAGGAAAATAACATGGTGAAAGGCAGGGAGTCTAAGATATGGAGGGAAAGGACAGGAAAGTATAGTTGAATGGTTTGAGTGTCCTTTGTGGCAATTGAGTACATGAACATCTCTCTACTTCTATAAACACATCTTCTCTCCTTCATTTAGAGTAGTTCCCACTCATAGCACTTGGGGAAGTTAGTTTGGGAGAAGACTATAATAGTGAGTTAAACACCAAGCTAAGAGTCTTCAACTTCATCCTACAGTTGATGGAGAGTTTTAAAAATTCTTTGAACACAAGAGCAATTTAGGCAAAATGGTGCTTTTAGGTCTTGAATTAATTGGTTTTGAGGATGGAACAATGGAAAGCCTGGAAACAGGAAGACAGTTTTGGCCTTTTTTATGCCCAAAGACTGACTTCCTCTTTTTGGCACAGAGCTAAGTTTCATTTCCCTCACATCTGGATAGGGCCTGTGACTGGTTCTCACCAATGGATAATGCATGGATGTGGTCATTTTCATTCTGAAGAAGCTAAGAGCAGATGTTTTTTCTTCATGCTTTTGGTCTAAACTCTCAACTGCCAGATTGTTGATGCTAGGATAACCACGAAACTACATATTGAAAATGGGGAAGCCACGTAAAGAAGAAGATGGAAGCCACAAAAGTCATCCCTTGGAGGAGAGCCATCCACCATGAAGTCATCTGTGTTGGACTTTATGTGAATGAGAAATAAAAGTTTATGTTGTCAAATCACTGAGATTTAGGTGTTGCTTATTACAGCAGCTAGTGTAACCATTCTGATTAATTAAAGTCATTTTGACAGGGACAGTGTGTGGTGGTGAGGATGAGAAATGGAGTTTGAGCTCATGGATTGGAAAGAAAGACACAAATGGGCGAAGCATTACAGAGGAAAAATGGCAGAAGAAGGAAGGATGAATTCAAGGTAAGCCTAAACTCCTGGAGGAAATTGTTAGCAGAAATAACAATGTCCAGAAAAAAAGACTGTCTTGGGGGAAAGAATATAACAACTTTTATTTTAGATGTATTGAGTCTCATATATTATAGTATATCTAAATGTAAATGCCTGACGAATTAAAAAACGAGTTGCAGAAGTAAATTGTGTGCACATGTGTGCACGTGTGTGTGTGTGAGAGAGAGTGAGAGAGAAGAAAGAGAGAGAAAGAAAGATTGAAAAAATAGGGGATGTAGGTCTCATAATAAAAAGGTAATAGTGAAAATGGGTTCAAACTTACGTAAAGAAAGGCAACTAACAAAATCAGTATTTGGGAGTGGACTTACTATTTAGTATGAACAATAGAATAGCAAGGAAAAGTCTTATCTTTGCCACTAATTGTATCTAAAATGACCTTGGCCAAGTTTCTTAACCTGTTTGAGTCTTAGTTTCCTCAAGAGGGGTTTGGAAAGGACTTGAAACAGCTCTTCCAATTAGAATCACCCATGGGCATTTAAAAGTCCACATGGCTGTGCCCCTTTCTCAGACACATTGAATCAGAGTGTCCAAGGTGTGGGTAAGGCCAGCACGAGGCCCTTCCATGTTAGCTATTTCACACCCTCAGTGGGGAGCTGGGCAGCTTACTCTTGAATTTCATTTATAACAACTTTTACAAGCACAGTGTTTTATGCATCTAGTTGAAAAGTCTCACCCTTGAGTTGTGGGTAGGCCTATTTTCAAGTCTATCTTTTGGTCAAGAAGCTTTCTGGAACCAGAAGTCTCCTTGCTAATGCCTCCATCTCAGCAAGGCAATACGTTACACTTAGCAACAAATAAGAGAGGACAGATGGTACTTGTAATAGTTACCAGTGTGAACTCTGATGTCTGATTGCAGTCAAATCCCAACTCCTGCCCTTAAAAGTTGTGTACCATTGAAAAGTTACTTAATTTCTCTGGACCTTAGTTTTCCTACCTGTAAAATGAAAATGGTTAGAAATTAACACATAAGATTGTTATGAGGATCAAATGAATTAATATATGCAAAGTGCTCAGACAGTGCTAGAACACATTAAGTGCTCCGTAAAGGCTAACTATTGTCATTATTAGATCTATAGACTCAGAACTCCTGGGGACAGGAGACAAAGTAGAGGGTAGAGTATAACATCTCTGACTGTCCTAATATCTATAGGTATGATTCTGGGGGACTTTGGAGCCAGTTATGGGAGAAAATTTGCAGATGTACTACAAAAACTGTAATCCTTCTTGCTGTTGGTATCTTAGAAAGATTTAATAAGACACCACGTTTTACAATCTCCCCAGCTGAATAGCCAGGGTAGGGGAATTCCAGTGAAGTAGGGTAACCCCAAAATTGCCAAATGTCTGCTTTATAAAAGCCCTATTTTTTTAAATTGATTAATCAATTAATTTATTTTTGGCTGCGTTGGATCTTCATTGCTGTGCCCGGGCTTTCTCTAGTTGTGGCGAGCAGGGGCTACTCTTCATTGTGGTGTGCAGGCTTCTCATTGAGGTGGCTTCTCTTGTTGCGGAGCACGGGGTCTAGGTGCGTGGGCTTCAGTAGTTGTGGCTCATGGGCTCTAGAGTGCAGGCTCAGCAGTTGTGGCGCATGGACTCAGTAGTTGTGGCAGACGGGCTCGGTATTTGTGGCTCGTGGGCTCTAGAGTGTGGGCTCGGTAGTTGTGGCACACGGGCTTAGTTGCTCTGCGGCATATGGGATCTTCCTGGACCAGGGCTTGAACCCGTGTCCCCTGCACTGGCAGGTGGATTCTTTTTTCTTTCTTTTTTTTTTTTTTTGCGGTATGCAGGCCTCTCACTGTTGTGGTCTCTCCCGCTGCGGAGCACAGGCCCCGGACGCGCAGGCTCAGCGGCCATGGCTTACGGGCCCAGCCACTCCGCAGCATGTGGGATCTTCCCGGACTGGGGCACGAACCCGTGTCCCCTGCATCGGCAGGCGGACTCTCAACCACTGCGCCACCAGGGAAGCCCAGGCAGGCGGATTCTTAACCACTGTGCCACCAGGGAAGCCCCCATTGACTACTTTTATATTAAAAACCCTGAACCACACATATATACACATATATATTAAGCACAGAGACATAAATACATATTCAATATTTTTACAGCATTGGTGTTATAGGTAAACATGTGTTACGTGCTACTCTTTCTATGTTCTGTTACAGGTTCTTTGTACTACTGTTTAACATACCATATTTTAAGCATTTCCTGTGTCATACAATGAGCTTTAAAGCATCACACACATAACGGAACATAATAATATGTTTATGTGCCATAATGTAAATATAAGCATATCACTGGGAACTTAATTGTTTCCAGTTAATTGATATACATCTTTAAAAAATAAATACCATATACACTAAGTCACGTACTGCACCTCTGATTAATTTTTCTGATTGATTCTAATGGTAGAATTATTTCCTCAGGTAATGGTCATTTTTAGAGCTTATAAATATTGCAAATTGCTTTCTTTTATCAATTTTACATTCTCCCAAGCAATACATATTTCCCTTTTGATTTATGCTTATCCACATAGAGTAAATTTTTTTGCCCTGAAAATTGGATTCATATGAATATTTTCCAACTTGCCTTTTGTTTTTTTAATTTAATTTTTATTTTATATTAGACTATACTTGATTTACAATGTGGTGTTAGTTTCAGATATACAGCAAAGTGATTCAGTTATACATATACATATATCCATTCTTCCTCGGATTCTTTTCCCATATAGATTATGACAGAATATTGAGCAGTGTTCCCTGAGCTATACAGTAGATCCTTGCTGTTTATCTATTTTATACACAGTAGTTGTGTATATGTTAATCCCAAATGCCTAATTTATCCCTCCCTGCCATATTTCTCCTTTGGTCACCATAAGTTTGTAAAAGCCCAATTTGTACGCGGGCCTCTCAGTGTTGTGGCCTCTCCCGTTGCAGAGCACAGGCTTCGGACTTGCAGGCTCAGCGGCCATGGCTCGCAGGCCCAGCCGCTCCGCGGCATGTGGGATCTTCCCGGACCGGGGCACGAACCCGCGTCCCCTGCATCGGCAGGCGACTCTCAACCACTGCGCCACCAGGGAAGCCCAAAGCCCTATTTTTAAAAAGCTGCTGGACGTCATTCCAGCTGTAGAACAAGAGCATCATTTATGCTATTGCTTTGCTTACTGTAATAATTTTCAATATTGAACAATTCTGCCATTTACAGGTACTATTTGTTTTTGTATTTCCCTGCCTCTAAGTTCATGATTCCACCCTAATGTTAGTTAGCCATTTCTGATGTGGCGTTATAAAAATTACTCGAATTAAACTGTATTCTCTCTATTTTTTAATCTGAGGATTTCTCAGTGCATCTCAAGGTAACGAGAATTATATGTCATAGTTTTGATGGAGTTTTGGGCAAGGTTTAATGATACATTCGGTTAATGATGTTAATTGGGCAGAGAGATGTCTGAGCCTCGCTCCTCATGGATCTCTGGAAATTGGCACCAACTGTAAATGGGAGGAGAAATAAAGTCATAAAGCCTCAAATCAGGGCCCCAGACACTGTCCTTGCCCCTAGTCCCATATCCATCCTTTGGGTGGAAGAATTCAACAAACAAGGCAGGGCTGAAAAGGCATTGAGTGAGGGCTCAACTTAGGTCTTAAGGGTGGACTTTACCTTCAGGGGGGATTTAGGAATATTAGATATAAATGACGACAAGATGTTTGTGTAGAACAAGCATCTTGTAATATTTTTAAAGGGTGGACATCGAAATCTCAAATGTACCATAGAGCAGATAAGAGGGAATATTTACAGAGTAACCAAGTGGCAAATTTTTACTAGTGAATAATGAACTTTGCTGATATCAGGTTATGTGGTTGGGTCTCAATCCCGATAAAGGAGTTTGCTGGGGTGTGTTACTGATATGGACATGGCTCTTTCCAAAGTGATCATTCTGGAAAGAGATTTCCACACCTTAAAGCCAGTATAAAGGGGAGAAGTTGCATGGGCAGCCTCATTTGCTCCAGCAGCTTCTGCCTTTCAGGCAAAATGAAAATCCTTGTGAGTATTTGTTTATGTTTCTTTACACCCTTATGGTGGCTGCTTGCAGAGAATGCTCATATCTAATATGCCTTGGCTTTCAGGGGTCTCAGACAAACACTGCATGCTTCTAAACTTCTGTGATTGAATTAATGCTGTCTTTGGCAGGAATAATGTTGAATATTAATTTGTCCATATTTATTTGTCCATTATCTGTTTCTTGAGATGTTTACTAAAAAATTACAAAGAAAAAAATTGGAAATATCTAGGGAACTTTAATTTGTAATATTTTGGTAATAATTCCTTATTATGAACTTTGGAGGGAATGTAGGCATTTTAGGACAACTGTATTTACTATCTAAAGGAGAAGTAGTGGGCTTCGCTGGTGGCGCAGTGGTTGAGAGTCCGCCTGCCGATGCAGGGGACACGGGTTCGTGCCCCGGTCGGGGAAGATCCCACATGCTGCGGAGCGGCTGGGCCCGTGAGCCATGGCCGCTGAGCCTGCGCGTCCGGAGCCTGTGCTCCGCAATGGGAGAGGCCACAACAGTGAGAGGCCCGCGTAACACACACACACACACACACACCAAAAAAAAAAAAAAGGAGAAGTGGTGATTTTAAAATAATAATATCCATAATAATAATAATAATGGCAGCCGTCATTTCCCAAGTGTGTACTAGGCCCTATGCTAAACATTTGCATGAATCATTTCATCCATTCACTTAAGCAATTCTATGAGCTGTGTAGTATTGCCCCATTCTATAGGTGAGGAGACTGAGGCACAGAGGAATGTGATTTCCCCAGGCCAGTAAATGTGGGATTTAGTCTTGAAATTTCCCCATCTTAGGCTCCACTTACCAAGCAATCATGGCAAAGTAATCCTGCCATGACCACTGCAGCTGATCCCAGCCCTGATCCCATTCTCCCATAGCTCCACATTGCGGTACTCCATGGATGGTTAGTTGACTATGTTCTGATCCAGAATGGAACTCCTTCCCCCAGTCTCTATCCCTTATTCTCATTGAGCTATTGAAGGAGAAAGCAAAATAATACCTCCCCGTAAGGTGTTTAAGACTGTCAGCTTAAAGAGTCGCCTCTCCCAAGGTATTTTGATTTTTTTAGAGGATACCTAACCCTAAAACACAAACCTGGAACAGTGGTATATTAATCATGGTGTTGGGTGAGGGGTTACTTGGGGGCAGGGGACACTTCCTGAGCTCTCTCTAATCATACCACTAAGGTGGCTAGCCCTTCACCCACCTATTCAGACCTCTGTATTAGATCCATTAAACAGAATACATAGGAGTGTCAGAGGTTGTCCAGGAGTCCAGGTTGTCCCTATGCAAGTAGGCAGGTTGGACAGCTGCATATAGGTCCATGTTAGACATTCTACTCACAGTCACCAGCAGAAAAATGTTATTGGTGAGATGCAAAAGGAAGGAGGAAAATCCCACTGACAGGTCCTAAAAATATCTGTCTTCTCCTTCATCAGCAATTTCCATGGCCGTGCAGTACACTGTGATGTTCAGAAGAGAGAACACAAAACTGGGATCAGCATGTTGGGAGTCTCTCATATAACTGCAACAAAATGTCAGCAGTGCCTCCATGTCAGTCTCACGGTCTGCTGGCCTAACACTTGTCTGATGGTATCACTAAGGAGACTGTGGAGGTTTTCCTTGATGTCAGCCTCAAAAGTTAGTCATGCCTCCAAGCATCGGATTTTCATAGTTTGCCTTTAGGAATCGATTGTATCTCTATCACCCATGAATCCACTTAAATCTGTCTTACTCTCTCAATCTCAAGGAACTAAGTAATTTTTTTAACCAAAAAAACAAAACTTGACTCCTGTATACTAAAGCCAGTGTGAATACCACTAGGGTCCTCCCCTTAGTAAAATGAATCCTTCCTCACTGCTCACCTCCCCCAATTTTTTTTTTTTTTTTTTTTTTTCTGGCATAAGAACTATGATTTCTAGAAGGTTGTGTTGTTAGGAAGGGTTGGGAATTTGGTAACAAAGGTAGAACCTGTGTCTGAAAAATAGCATGAACCCAACAAATGCCTGTCAAATGAATGAATGTGTGTTTCACATTTTGGAAGTGGACTGTTGACCATCCATGACCTCCCACCAGTGTCTTAAGCATATGTTTTCTGTGATATTTGTGCTTGTCTTGTCCAATGTCACCTCATGTTCCCACCCTAAGTGACAGCCCTATTGTGAATAGATGTGACTGGTCGGTTTTTCAGGTGATATTTCTGGTGGCACTGGCCATCTTTGGGACACAATCTCATGGATATGAGGTGAGTTGGTTCACTATAGACTTTATATCTTAGAGATATTGGGAGAGGAAAAAGAAGATATGAGATAATGTGAAGGACAGTAGAGAGTCCACATGTCCTATGTGGGATGAAATTCCAGAAATAACCAATAACAGAAACAATGAGGTTGATTATTTCTTTCCAATCACAATACCTTAAAAAACATACCCCATTGCTTTAAAATGTGGTTAATTTCATTTCTCATGTAATACCATTGCTTTGCCCATATATAATGCAGTGAACTATGAGGAAGACCTTTGCATTCTAATTTTAGCATGGGCTTTTGGTCTGGGATGGCAGTGGAGATGTTTCAAGGTTCAATCTCTTGTTTGAAGCAATAGAAGGCTTTACTTTGCAGGGAGGGCTGCCTTTCCAATGCACATAGTTTACGAAAAAACCATTATGTCTTTTGTCAATCTAGGTTTATAACATCATCAGCCCAACTGACAATGATAGCCCTATTCAGGAGACAATGACAATTGACAATGAAAAAAATACCGCCGTGATTAACATCCATGCAGGATCATGCTCCTCTACCACGATTTTTGACTATAAACATGTAAGCAGCAATATTTTATATTCTTCAAGAATGCACTTCTAAAGCGTGGAGGGGCAGCCATTTATTGTGCATTTGAATTCCAGGATCTATCCTTGCAATTTTTTCACAATATCCTTCCTTCTGCTTTTCCCCTTAAATAATCAAGCAATTGATTAAAAACCAATCAAACAAAACCATTTCTAATTAAAAAATGTGATGAGACAGGAAGCATACAAATTCGCTTGACCTTTTCAGGTGGAAAGCACAATCATATTGGCTAACTACAGGCTCAGAAAGTGCCTGGAAGAGTGACTAAAACCCAAGGCCAGGCATGGCACACAGGCTCTCAAAAATATTCGTCAAATGACTGAATGAATGAAGTAGGGCTTCTTATACAAAAAAATTATACAGACAGAGAACAATAATGCAGCAAACAGTCACAAAGTAGCAGAAATCCAGAACAACTCTACACAGTTGACTATGTATATGCAGTAAATCATACTGCTTCTGGAAGAATGAAAATATCTAAACTAAAAACATTAAACTATTTCCAAGTTTCAGTTACTGGTATTAACAATAAATCTCAGGAAACTTATTCTGTCCTTGATTCATTTATTCTTTTGTTTGTTTTCCATTTGTTCCACCTGGGTGATGAGCCCGCTTTCACCTATGGAGAGAGCTATGCACTGTGGATATAAGTAGTCTGGAGTCCGTTGCACTGGACATTCGAACGTGACTTTCTTCTCCTTTTCTTATAGAAACCTCCTCACTCCCTCTGCCCCACTGGTAGTGGGAGTTCCACGACACATCTGAAAGCATAGAGTCTTTGAAAGATATGCTTTACAAGGAAGTTGTGCTGAAATTCTTTTTAAGCAGATGTCAGGGAAATCACAAAAGTATCTTTCAAAAAAATAGCGTGAGGATAGGTGAGAATTTGGTTAAAACCTCTTCCACTATCATCAGGTTCAGCCTTAGTCAATTTTTGGATTTTAAGGACTGGAAATTTGTGAGAACTGAAAAATAGGAACTAGAAAGATTTGTAATATTTGCACTCTTATAGGGTGTATAATTATTTGGAACTATGTACAGAAAATTCCACTCTGTATGAAGATTCCAGAAGGTTCCTTTTGGCTCCAAGGACCTCACCCTCCATTGTTCTTCCTATCCCAACTTCCTCCAACCCATCCTAATCCAGTCTTAGGTGGAGAAAAGATAGAAGATGGTAAAGGAGGGGAGGGGAGAATCAATGAAAATGTATGTGTGGTGGGTGTGCAGGGTGTGGGTATGTTGAGGAGAGCTTCTAAAGCATCACTGTCCAGTAGAACTTTCTGCAATGGTAGAAAGGCTCTATATCTGCATTTTCCAATAGGGAAGCTACTAGCCACTTGCGGCTACTCAGCACTTGAAATGTGTGATGGAGGAAATACATTTTAAATTTTATTTAATTTGAATTTAAATTTATATGGCCACGTGTGACTGGTAGCTAACATATTGGAAAGCACAGTTCTAAAGAATACCGTATTTACTCCAAATTGAGGAAGAGGCAGAACAAAATCAATAGAAAGAGACAGAGAGCGGCTTCTTCTCAAGCTTTCAAACCCCAAACTGTAGACCCAAAACATGAAAAGTGGGGCACACATCGTGGGTTTACACAAATTCAGAGATAGAAATGACAAGTGAAAAAGTAAAACGACTATGTAAAAGAAGTCGAATGGATAGAACTGATTGCAGCCTGAAAATATCACTACGCATGCTCAAGGCTTTCTGCAAGGCCCATCCTCACCAAGCTCAGAACCCAGGGAACTGGGAGGGGCAGTAACTGCGCTCTTGCTGCTTCAGGGCTACATCGCCTCCAGGGTGCTCTCCCGAAGAGCCTGCTACATCTTGAAGATGAACCATAAGGCCATCCCTGCTCTGGACCAACTCCAACGGTACATCTTTGAGGGGCAGGTAAGTCTGGGGTAACCCTTAGTATTCCCTGTTCTTGAGCCAGGGAATACTGGTGCCCATAGAGAAATGAAGAGGGTAAGGGGAGAAGATCATAATATCATACCTTATTGTGGCTATGGTACCCTCCACATTAAAGCATCTTCACATTTATTGATTTTAGAGCAGGAATAAATCTCTTAGCTTGAGCTCCACCCTACAGCCCCCAATACAAAAACTTACAATAAATTCCAGTGTCTTTGTAGAAAGGACTAAACATTCTCTTCTCAGAGCAAGGCTTTAAGAAATAGTGATGGGCAGAAAAAATGAGTGATGATATCCAATGACACAATGGTGCAAAGAAATACAGCATAGTGAGAATAAACAAACACCGTGTGAGGCTAGGAATCTGAGATTTATTTCTCCTTTTGTGTCTTTTCATCGGGCACAGGATTCACCCTCTCTGGGTTTCATTGTCACCAGCTGCAAAATAACATTGGTAATAATGAGGTTTCTCTACAGACCAAGTGGTCAAAAAGAGATGATATCTTGAGATTCCTGACCACCTCCTGTTTAATAATTCAAAAGAGAAAAAGTCACAATTTAGAATAAGTTACACCGGATTATGTCAATTTATTTCATCCTATTCCACTCCTACTGATCTAGGCTTTGAACAACATGTTCTCCGACAAATACATCTGGGTCAAGTATAACCCACTGCAGTCTCTGATCACAGATGTGGATTGGTTCCTGTTTGGATCACCCATCAGGCAGCTCTGCGAACATATCCCCTTGTACAAAGGGGAAGTGGCTGAAAAGACACGTGAGTACCAATAAATCATTCCTTCACCAGATATTTTCTGACAGCTCCAATATGTCAGCCACTCTTCCAGGTGCTGTGTGAATACAAATAAACATGAAACATGACTCAGTTTGGTTTACTTTGGGAATTAAATATCTACCATGTGTGGAAATAGTGCTAAATGTTAGGGAGAGACAGAAATGAAACAACTCTGCCTCCAAGGAACACATAGTCTGATGGAGAAGTTAGTGACTTAAGACAGAAGATGGAATAAAAAAGATTCATGAGGACACATGAAAAGCTATTGGATTCTCTAAAGTACAGCATGGTAACTCTGGTTAATAATATGATATTGCATACTTGAAAGTTGCTGAGAGTAAATATTAAGCATTCTTACCACACACACACACACACACACACACACACACACACAAGTTACATATGTTAACTACACAAGGTGTTGGATGTGCTATCTTGAGCTTTTACAATGTACATGTATATCAAATTATCATGTTGTACACTTTACATATATACAGATATACTTGTCAATTATTTCTCAAAAACGTTTAAAAATAGTCTCAGGATCTAAGATAAAATTGGTCCAAGAAAGAGCAGGCAAAGTGGACTGACAGGGAATAAAAACTGATTCATGCAGGTAACATACGTCACTGCAGTCATTACTGGTATTTTTACACAAAATTGCTAAGTATGGCAGAGTGACAGAGTGAAAGAAAAGCTGGATCACAGATGACAAAGGTAACAAGAGAAATTCCCCAGAGTAGTGGAAGGTAAAGAAGAAAAGAATTAGCATTTATTACCTATCTATTGCCCAGAAAAAATTAAGATATTTTTACTTTTCATAAGGTCATTAGTACTTATAAGTAAAGGCATGCAGGCATGCCATTAATGCAGAATGTCATAGCATTAATCGAGTTGAGCCAGAGAGCACTTCTGGGAATTGTCAGTATATTTAAGCTAATATATTATTATTCTTTGCAATACAAGTATAGCTAAAATCTTGGGGAACATGAAATTACATGTACACCCCCTAGTCAAGACATCTACAAAAGGGCATTGGTTTGCTGAATTCTAGTAATTTCTTAATTCTCTTTCTTTAAAATTTTCTCCCCTTTTCAGATGATACTTGTGCTGAAGGCTGTGCAAAGGCTGGGCTCCTGGGCATCTTGGGAATTTCCATCTGTGCAGACCTTCACATTTAAGGCATCAGCCCACTGGTTTCATCTTTTCAGAGAAATACACGTTTCCACTCAACGGCCAAATTAAATTCTTTGTCAACGTCCCAACAAATTTTGAGATTCAGTAGTAAAACATAAGTACAATATTTATAGATATCTGGGTGTTTTCTTTTCTTGTAAGTAGCAAAGGGAAGCCAAACAATGTTTATGTCAATATATAGAAGGAAAGAAATTGCCAGGATTTCAAGTAAAGTACATAGTGTGAAAATTCCCAGGTAATATATGTGAGTCACATACAGTCTGGTCAGCTATGTACAAGTCTTCAGTTTTGCATTTGACACTTAGACCAGCTGCCCATCTGTCCAACCAACACACTGGGCAGCCTAGGTAGAGCAGGGGCTCAGGTGGCATTGACCTTCACCTAGTGAAGGGGATGGATTATTTATACCCTTATCAGACAACTTGACTGCTCAGGTGAAGAAAACTGTGCCCTCTGACAAAGCACCCAGCTTTGAGAGCCATTCACATACCTTTTAGCTCATCAGAGCAGTAGACTCAAACTTCATAAACACTATCATGATATATTTCATCCCAGAGTGAGGAGAGAGAGATAGAGAGGAACACACGTCACCCAGAGAAAGATGCCCATTACTGAAAATCTTTACAGGAGCGAGGCCCTAACTGGGAATGTCAAGTCAATATATAGAAGGAAAACAATTTTTAATATTTCAAATAAGTTGCATAATGTGGGGAAATTCCCAGATCCTATGGTTGGTTATCATATGGAGTAGTCAGCGAGTGCAAGGTCAGAGCAAAGAGGAACTACTTTAACAAGAATTTCTGTCTTCATCAACTGTTCCTATTCCTAACACTATACATCTACTCCTTAATAACCGTCAGTACTGGGCTAGGTATGCTGGCAAAACTACAATAGTAAAGAAAGTTAA
Source organism: Tursiops truncatus (assembly GCF_011762595.2). Lineage (NCBI taxonomy): Eukaryota > Metazoa > Chordata > Mammalia > Artiodactyla > Delphinidae > Tursiops > Tursiops truncatus. The sequence goes on from NC_047047.1 coordinate 31,157,173, forward strand.
AATAACTGAGCTAAATTCTGTTGGGGGTGGCTGCAATTTATTGTCTCATCTCAGCCATAGAAGGATAGGGATATTCTGGTCTTGGTTGGGTAGTTAGAACTAGACGCTTGAAGGTGGCCAGACTATATTTTTCCACTCTAAACTCTCTTTCTCTCTACATGTCTCCCTCAGGATCTGACACTGGCTTTCTCCATGGTGGTAAAACCAACATCACTCTGAGCCCCAAGGTCCCCATCTTCCTTGTGTCATCATCAGAAAGGAAATGGACTCTTAGTTCTAATTTCAGATTAGCTTTAATTAAAAAATCTCTGGAAAGGAGCCTCACTGAATCATGTGGGTACACGTTCTTACTCCTCTGGCTGGGGCTGGTGGGAGTGGGGTAGGGGAAGTGTTGTGATTGGCAACTTTCTTTGGAATTTACTGCTTAGAACTGTGTTATCCTTATTAGTTTTTATAATATTATTACCATTTTAAAAGCAGAAAATTTAAAAAGTGAAACTCAAAACAGAACTTTGAGTTCTGCTTTTTCCTACCTCTGCTTTCCTTAAATCAGCTGACCCTGCTCAGTTCTGGTGTCATGATGAATACCTATTACAAGAAGCAGGTGGAATAGGCCAGGCACATGCCTAAGAGGAGTGAGTCCAAATGTAAGCTAAAAGGAAGCTGGGGCTCCATTAAACCTTCTCCAGAAAGGAGCCCTTTCTTAAGGGTTGGGGAGGGAAGATATTAATTCTGTTTTTGTTTTTGTTTGCCTCAAGGTATTTCTAGTTTCTCTTTTGACTTCTCTTTGACCCAATGGTTAAGAATGTGTGGTTTAATTTCCATGTACTTGTGAGTTTTTGTGTTTTCCTTTTATTATTGCCTTCTAGTTTTATTGCACTGTGGTTGGAAAAGATTGGGAAAGATACCTGGAATGATTCCAATCTTCTTAAATTTGTTAAGACTTGTTTTGTGGACTAACATATGATCTATCCTGGAGAATAGAATAGCATAGAATCCTGTTCCCTGTGCGCTTGAGGAGAATGTGTATTCTGCAGCTGGTGGATGGAATGTTCTGTATATATCTGTTAGGTTCATTTGCTCTATAGTGTAGTTCAAGCCTGCTGTTTCCTTATTGATATTCTGTCTGAATGATCTACCCATTATTAAAAGTGGGGTATTGCAGTCCCCTAGTATTATTATATTGCTGTCTACTTCTCCCTTTAGATCAATCCATATTTGCTTTTTATGTTTAGTGTGTTGAGTGCACATATATTTATAATTGTTTTATCTTCTTGGTAAATTGAGCTTTTTGTCATTATATCACAACCTTTTTTGTCTCTTGTGACAGTTTTTGACTTAAAGTCTATTTCGTCTGATATAAGTATAGCTACTCCTGCTCTCTTTTGGTTCTCATTTACATTGAATATCTTTTTCCATACCTTCACTTTCAGCCTATGTGTGTCCTTAAATCTAAAGTGAGTCTCTTTTAGACAGCATAGTTGGATCTTGTTCTTTATTTATTTAATTAACCACTCTATATTTTTTGATTTGGATATCAAATTTTCAAACCACAACAAAGCATCAAGGATGCTAGAGGAGCTTATCTCTCTAATAAAGCTGGCCCAAGAGAGCAGGCATGATCCAGAATATGAGTGTGCCAAAGGTGTTTTTGCAGAAATCTTGGTGAGGCTTGTAGATGGGGTTCTTATTTCCTATGACGTTTTGTTCCTCACAGTAAATGACACACAAATGGGATATTACTCAGCCCTAAAGAAAGAATGAATCTTGCTCTCTGCAACAACATGGATGGACCTAGAGAGTATTATCTTAAGTGAAATAGTTCATACAGAGAAAGGCAAATATATATAATTTCACTTATGTGCGGAATCAAAAAACAGAACAAATGAACAAACATAAAAAAACAGAACAGACTCATAGATACAGAGAACAAAAAGGTAGTTGCCAGAGGGGAGAGGGGTAAGGGGGATGAGTGAAATAATTGAGGAAGATTCAGAGGTACAAACCTCAGTTACAAAATAAGAGCATAGTATGGGGAATATAGTCAATTATAATGTAATATCTTTGTATGGTGACAGATGGTAGCTAGACTTATCATGGTGATCATTTTGTAATGTATAGAAATATCAAACCACTATTTTGTGCACCTGGAACTAACAGTGTTGTAGGTTAATTATATTTCAGTTAAAAAATATGTAGACACTTGGAGGAAATACATCAAAATGCAAATGGTAGCCTTGTAGAATGAATTTGGGAATGTTCCGTCCTCTTCAAATTTTTGTAATAGTTTGAGAAGGCTAGGTATTAGTTCTTCTTTTTATGTTTTGTAGAATTCCCCTGTGAAGCTGTCCACCCCTGGGTTTTTGTTTCCTGGGAGTTTTTTAAATTACAAATTCAATTTCACCACTGGTGATTTGTCTGTTCAGATTGGCTATTTCTTCCTGATTCAGTCTTGGAAGGTGGTATGTTTCTAGAAATTTGTCCATTTCTTCTAGGTTGTCCAATTTGTTGGTATATAATTGTTCATAGTATTCTCTTATGATTTTTTGATATTGCTTGTTGTTTCTCCTTTTTCATTTTGTTTATCTGGGTCCTCTCTCTTTTTTCATTGATGAGCCTGGCTAAAGGTTTATCATTTTTTAAAATCTTATTTAAAAAACTGGCTCTTGTTTTCATTGATGTTTTCTATTGTTTTTTTGGTCTCTATTTTATTTCCTCTTTGATTGCTATTATTTCCTTCCTTCTGCTGACTTTGGGCTTTGTTTGTTCTTCTAATTCCTTTAGATAGTAGGTTAGGTTGTTTATTCGTTGAGCATCTTTATGATCATTACCTTGTACTCTTTATCAGGTAGAATTGCTTATCTCCACTTTGCTTAGTTCTTTGGCTGGGGTTTTATCTCATTTCTTCATTTGGAACGTATTCCTTTGTCACCTCATCTTGCCTGATTCTCTATTTTTACTTCTATGTATTAGGTCGGTTGGTTATGTTTCCCTGTATTGGTGAAGTGATATGTAGGAGACATCTTATGGGGTTCGCAGCGCACACCCTTCTGGTGACCAGAGCTATATGCTCTAGAGGTGTCCTCTTTATGGGCTGTGTGGGCCCCTCTCTTGTGGTGGGGTTGACTACTGTGGGCACACTGGTAGGTGGGTCCTGCCCGCATGCTGGTTGGATGCCAGGCCCTGCCTAGTGCAGAGGTTGACAGCTATTGGTGGATGAAATTGGGCCCTAACATGACTGGAAGTGGCTGCCTGGAGGCTCCAGGGCTATTGCTGGCCTGCTAGTGGGGGTGCCTTTGGCTTGTGCTAGACCTCTGGTTGATGGGGCTCTGTCCCCACATGGCTGGTGGACTGTGGAGTCTTGGACTGCTAGTGAGTGAGGCCTGATCCCAGCATTAACAGGCTAGAAGGAGGACTTGAAACTGGTGTTTGCCAACTCCAGTGCCCCTGTGGGAGCACAAGCTCCCAGAAATGGCTATTGGCAGCACCTATGTCCACAGGGTGAGTCCCAGTTGCCTCCTGCTTCTCCAAGAATTCCTCCAAGGTCAAAAAGTGCATCTGACCTAGGCTTCTTTCAAATTACTGGGTTTGGGAGTGTGTGATATTTTGTGTGCACCCTTTAAGAAAGGAGTCTCTGTTCCCTACAGCCTTCAGGCTTTCCCAAATGCAAGCCCCATTGGCCTTCAAAGCTGGGTATTCTGGGGTCTCATCTTCCCAGGGCAGGACCTCTGGGCTGGGGAGCCCGATGTGGGGTTTGGACCACTTGCTCTGCAATTGTGATTATCCTCCTGTTTGTGGGTCACCTACCTGGGGTATGGGTCTTGACTCTACCTCATCTGTCCTTCCTACACACCTTGTTGTAGTCCCTTCTTTACATCTTTAGTAGAAGATCTTTTCTATTAGTGTTCAGGTCATTCTCATCAATAGTTGCTCTGTAAATAGTTTTAATTTGAGGGATGCCTGTGGGAGGAGGTGAGCACAGGGTCTCCCTACTCCACCATCTTGGCCACTCCTATTCATCTATTGTTGATCAGAATTTCCTAATTTCTATAGCAAAAAAATCCACTGACTACTTAATTTCCATTCCCTATCCACCTGTTTCCTTCCAGCAGAACCTCAGTTTGTTTAAGTATCTGTTAAAAAAAAACCTTATTTTTAGGGATATATTCCTTACTTTAGTTCCAAGTCTTCAGTAATGCTTGGTATAAATCAGTGGTTTTTCAATTGGAGTATGGTCTTTTCTTTTCTCCTCTGGAGACATTTCACAGTGTTTGGAGACATTGTCACAGCTGGAAGGGGGTGCTACTGGGATGTAGTGGGTAGAGAGAGGTCAAGGATGCTGCTAAACATTCTACAATGCACAGGACATCACCACAGCAAAGAATTTTCTGACCCCAAACGCCAATAGCGTTTAGGTTAAGAAAGCCTGGGCTAAATCTTATTTCCCTTAAGAAAAGAAGGTAATGTCAGTTTCCTTAGCTTATGATTGGTCTGTGGGTGTCATGAATCCTCACTTCTGGTCAGTGAGATCTAAGTGGAAGTCTGCTAAGTGGGGCTTCCAGGAAGAAGAGCGACAGACTCAGGTGTCATGCAACTCTGCCCTTTGTCCTTTCCTACTGTCCCCCTCTCAATGTGGACATGATGCTGATGCCAGGAGATGTGTCTGCCATTTGGGGACCACCAGGTAGCGATCCTGGAGAGGAAAGTTCAGGAAAGAAAGAAAGAGCTAGAATGCCTGATTACATCATTCTAGTGCAGCACCAGCTGGGATTTTCTTTCCCTGGACTCATGTGATACAGATCATTCCCTGCTTAAGTCAATGTGACTATATTTTCTTTATTTGCAGCTAAAAAGCATTCCTTACAAATACACCTGAAAGAGGTGGAGTTAGTCCAACTGGCACACATATCCCAGGATCTGGGTCCACCCCAACACTACTGCCTCTACTTCTCTTACCCCTACAACTCCTTTGGAAATTCTGGGCTCACCACATTGCTGCACATGTGCCGTAGAAAGGCAGTGCTCTGTGCCACTCACAGAATGACTGAGAAATAAATGGTACTTGGAGCGCACTGTCTAGCTCTGCTTGACCTGCTATTCCTTTTATTAGTCCAGACACCATGCCCTGCTCCTCCTCAGGAACCATGTGTGAGGTTGCAGAAACTCTGATGTGAAGGGCTCAGGACACATACAGGAACTGAATCAAGGGTTTCTTGGGGTTTGGGGGTCTAGGGGTCTACCCCATTGTAAGGTGGTAAGCCTGTTTCCTTTTAACCACTGGGGAAGGGTTCCCTGGCATGGGTCCCTTCTGCTCATGCTGTAGCATGTGACCTAGTGAAGTGACACACCTCACTACCTCTAATGATGTAGCCCAGCTCTCAACCTTCCTCTGAAAAGTTACCTTTGCCTCACCCATCAGGGCATGGCCTCAGGTACATGAGGCCTGTTTCCTGGGAGTTTTTGTCCATGGACAAGCATCCTGTCCTCTTGTTAATTACCTTTGGGAGCCTCGCTATTCTCTTGTTTGCCCTGACTGATTGCTATAATAGGGAGAATCCTGGGGTAGTCGCCAGCCCTTTACAGTCTGAAGCTGGCCCTCACTCTATGTGTCCTGCCAGGGTGTATTTGATTTTTGCTAAGAGCTCCTCAGATTCCATCGATGTCCCTTTCTACTCCCTTGGGGTGAGGCTTGGGGGAGGGTATGTCTGGGAATAGCATGAAGGAAACCTCTAGGGTGTAGGGAATGTTCTACATCTCCATCTAGGTGATGGCTATATGGGTGTATATATGTAAAAATTCATTGTACTTAAAATCTGTATGCTTTACTGTATGTTATACCTCACTGAAAACATTTATATATTTTTAAAATGTAAAACACAACTGAATACAAAGAAGGCCCACCCGGTCTGTGGCAGTCTTAGGAAACACCTCAAGTTGGCCTTTGCTGTAGGAAACCCAGAGCGGCGTTGAAAGGCTCGTGCTCCAGCCCCACGTGCCCGGAGCCAGGCCAGGGGCCGAGTGCTGTGGAGGGACGAGGGTCCACCATGAGCAGCAGGTCAGCTCCAGGAGGAGGGCTGGGGGCACTGCCTGGATGAAAAGCATCCCCAAAACTGACGAGGCCAATGAAGATGCCCTGTAGGAATAACTGCCCAGATACAGCTTAAACTGTGGGGACTGTCTCTCTACCCCAGGCAGCAGCAGGAAGAGAAGCAGCACATTCCTGGCAGGATAATGGGCCCCACTCCTGACCCCTGGGGAAGCTGAGAGCATGGAGTGGGCAGGGAGCCAGAGAATGAGCACTGAGCAGCCAGTAGCCTCGGCTGGTGAGCCAGCCCACGCAGACCTGGGGCTTGGGGCCAGTCGGCTCTCCCCCGAGGTCGCGGAGAGGCAGGCGCGATGAGGACAGTTAGGGTTGCCTCCATCTAGGGTGGAAGGGGTGGGGCTAGTGAAGGGAGCAAGACTCCCCCTACAAGGAACCATGTCATTGGAGCATCGTTCTCTGAACTGGGAGGCAGGGAATTTGACCTCTGTCTTGGGCCTCCTTTCTGAGAAGGGCCTCCTGGGCAAGGGTGGAATTTTTGCAAGAATCTCAGAGATTTCTTGGAGGGAGGGTTTTGTGCAGTTCCCAGCTGGGCTGTAGACATGACCAAGGACCTCTGATGATCCTTCCAGTGCATGTCTGCAGGAAGATAAGGACAGAGCCAAGGGAGATTGAACTCTCAGGAGAGAGGGAGCTGGGATACGGTCGTACCCAACAAGTCCTAGACGGGAGGAGAAATGCCGAGCACGCTGTGATGTCTTGTGCTCAGATGTGTCCCCAGTCCAGTGTCCAAAGGGCTCATGCTCCAGGCCCCAGAGTGGTGGGTGGGGACTGTAAGTAGAAACAACAGAAGCCAAAGAAGAGAAATGCCTGTTTTTCACTAAGGAACCAGCGCATATGTTGCAGCAGTGTGAACGACCGACACCAAAGCGACGGGAGAGACACAGTTCCTTATTTCGAGATGAGTCCAGAGGCCCAAGTTCCTCTGGCTGCTGAGGCTGAGACGGAGGCGTCTGCCCAGGCCGCGTAGTCAGTGGGGGAGCGGCAGGTGGTGGGGATGGCTCAGCTGTGAGCACAGCAGGCTGTGGGTTCCCAGTCCCCTCGGCCCAGTCCTAAGAGGCAGCATTGGAGATGTCGGCAGAGGTCAGTAACAGCAGCTGTGCCAAGACAGGAAAAAAGGAAAAAACAAAAAAAGAGAGAGAGAGTAAAAGATTTCCCTGCTTAGAAGATGAGTGAGCTAATTCTTAGCTACTCCCTAGGCCCTTCCAGGGACACTCCAAGATTATCGCCAAGGACTTAGCAAGAAGCTTGAGTTCCTCAATCACAGATAGAGGAAACAGTCTGTTGTGAATATCAGTGTGATTGTATTTTAAACAGAAGGCACGTGGTCTTGATACACATGGAATACGTTTGGGTCAGGATGATGGGCACTGGTTTGAGATTCAAATATGGTAAATTTCATCGAGTGATGGATTAGGTGAACTCAAGGATAAACGTTAACAATGGTCATCAGTAGGGTGATGCTGTAGACTAGAATGTTTATGTCTCCCTAAAATTCATATGTTGAAACCTAATCCCCAATGTAATGAGATTAGTCCCTTAGAATAGAGGCCCTAGAGTGCCCTTGTCCCTCCCACCTTATTAGGACACCGTGAGAAGACAGCTGTCCATGAACAAGGAAGGGGGCCCGCACCAGACACCAAATTCGCTGGTGCCTGTATCTTGGACTTCCCAGCCTCCAAAACTGTGAGAAATAAATGCTTGTCACCCAAGCCTATGACATTTTGGAATTTTGTTCCTTCCAATCCCAACTCCCAAAGGATCTAAATCCGGCTGCACGCACAGAAGATTCTTTATAAGATAAAGATTGCGCTTGTAACCTGAAGGACCAAAATCTACCTTGACAAGCCCTGTAAGGTCTAGAAGACTGTACTTATAGTTTCTCAGAGCTGGTACAGAGCTATTACGGGGGAGTCAACGACAGCCAAGGGTGGTGACTCATAGGAGGGCAGCAGGCCTTGAACCTAGATTTTCCTGGAGGAAAGCAGTCTAGCTGGCAGAGTGTCTGCAGGGATGGTAACAGATGGAGATAAGTAGGTGGGTGCCTGGGGGTGGGGGTTGTCTAAAGTCTCCCGGAAGTAACAGGTATGTCATAATGATCAGGTGGAACCCAGAGATGATGGGAAATTCAGGAGCAGCTGAAGCTCAGAAGTCCGGAGGGGAAGGCTCGATGGACATCAGAGCTGTCAGTAGACAGCAGCCCACATGCCATCGCAGAGGACTCGGGAACAGGGGTCCAGACAACGGTAACAGGGACTCAGGCACATGGGACCAGACAGGGACTGGCCCTGAAGTTGCTGGAGGATAGAGGTCAGGGATACGGCAGATACCGGTCAAGGGTGGACTGACAGCCATGGGGACTTAACTCCGGGACTCACTGGGCCAAGCCCTGGGGGCCGGACCCTGCTTTGTGGTCCTCTCTGGGCCTCTGGTCGACCAAGCCTTGGCCTGTCACATCCGATACTTCTACCCTGAATGTTCTGTGCAGGTATCTCCCTCTGCCTTATCCTCGACAAGCTGCATGTGGCCAAATCCATAGTTTCAGAGCCCCTGGCCGGCCCAGCCATAACTTATTTAAGCCCAGTTAGAGGTTTATCTTGGGCCTTTCCCATGCAGTCACTTTTCCATTCATGACTGTAGGTAACCACACCACGTCATGACTCTGCAAAGCTTGCGCTCAGCTCTTTCTTTGGCAGATCGGTGCTGAGGTCACCCTGAGGCCTTCCACTCCACCCACGTGTGCTGTTCGGCCCACCCCACCCCGGTCCTGTCCTATTTACTCCAAACTCCAGCACGACCTTTGGTGGGCATCTGTGTCTGTATTTCCAGTACTCTTTCCTTGTTTATCCCGGCATCTAAGGTGAGGGGACCAGGGATGTCCTGTGTGCTGTGGGGGAGGCTGACTTTCTGTCCTTCCCAGCTATAAGGATGGACAGTTAAAGGACCAGTGCAAAGAGGCCAGGTCCCTTATTCATTTGTAACAGAGAGAAATACCTGGGGGTTCCCACAAAGGGGTTTAGACCAGTTCCAAAGAGAGGTCTGGGAGGCCTTTTTCGTACGCTTGGATCCCAGGGATTTTCATGGTGCCGGCTGGGCCAGAATAGGCCTCCTTAGAACTCACCATCAATTTGCAGACGACAGAGGTGTGACCTCAGACCCGAAAGCTTAAGTCTGTGCTGTGGCTAGTGTCTTTTTGTTATTTATTTATTTACGGCCCAAATTCTGAAGGGATTCATCAAGGGCCACCCTAAAGAGAGGCCCTTGGAAATGAGACATTCTAGGAGAGACACGTCCTCCATTGCACCATGTTGGTGTGTGATGGCGTGGACGGCACATGGATGGGAACCCAGTAACTCGAGAGAGGACAGTGCAGGCAGGGAGGGCTCATCTGCTAGACTACGGAGGCAAGAAACTTTATTGTTCTAATCCAGAGGGAGAAAGTGTATCCCGTTTCTGGATTACAGAGCTGGATCGTGGGTCAAAAAGTAGAAGGTGGAGGTCTGAAATGAGCTGCTTCCCATCGGCAGAGGTGGGCTGGGTCCCTGAGCTCTGGGTTCAGGTCAGCGGTCCCATCCAGGCAGGTCTGCTCTCCACGTGGCCGACCTGGAGGTTCAGAGCCCAGGGAGCTCCCCACAGATGGAGAGTCTCAGGAAGGACAGAATTTGGACTTGGAAACAGGAATTGGGGTCAATAGCCAGTGCAGTACCTTTAAGAAGAAAGAGAAGCGTTTTATTTAAAAGATCACTTAATCGCTCTAAGACCCCTAAGTAGAGTGGATATATTATGAGTTGCACCTAAATTAGATGTGATGTTCAAGACAAGTTGACTAGCCAGAGACTTGGGAACAAAATGGAAGATCTCATCGGTGCTGCACTAACCGGTTCCGTATGGCTTTTCCTATTTCTTTTATTGCTCTTTAAGCATCCTTTTTAACCCCCCAGCCTCTCAAGCTCTCTGTGTTTTCCTGCTGGAAGTTCCTGTTATGAAGAAGCCTTGTTCAATGGGTTAGTTTATGCTAAGATGTAAGTGACAGGCAACAGCTTAATGGGAAGTGGTTACTGACTCTATCTGGAGCAGCAGGCAGATTTTGCAGTCTTATCTGGTAGCTTTCCAAGACCGTCACCATTGATCCCCCAGCCATATCCCCAGCAGGGATGCCAGCCACTGAGCTGTTCCTTTCCCAGCATGTGGTCTATAACTATCAGGGTCCTGCCTTCCAGCATCTGGACAGCCAGAGAAAGAGGAGGACTGAGGACCCCAAAGAAGTGGGCCTCCTATGGGGGATGCCCGACACAGTGCTACTTGGGCAGGGGGAGGGGAGGAGAGGATGAAACTTTGGGTCAGGTGAGAGTATCACCAGCTGTCAAATTCCGATGGTGAAATGACTGTCCTCAACCTTCTGGTAAAGCCAAGTTAACTCTGCTGCCTGTTCTCAGTGATCCCTGGTATCAGGAAATCTTCGCTGCCACCAGGGGGAAATGCATTTCACGGCTCATTATTTTTATACCCAGTAGCAAAGAAAACTGTCATTAGAATTTGCTAAGCACCTAAAAATCATACTGCACCATTTGCCTCAACCATGGTCTTGAGTTTCTAGTTAAGTTATTAACACACCTTCTTTTTGCTCTTGGACAAAGTTGGTGGGGACCTGTCGGCACACGTCCTTGATGGGCACTCCATACTGGGCTAAGTTCTTGACCCGGCTGGGTAAAACAGTGTAGGTCCGGCCTCGAGTGGATGGATAATGCTTTAAAGCCTGGAAGAGGTGGCATTTCAAAACGGTGAGACAGCAGATAGAGGTGGTGCAGCAAGGAAGAAGAGCGAGAAACCTATTCCAGTGCACAAAAATAGCCATGAACTTGCCCTTGAGTTTTGTCTATAGCAGCAATACCCTGTCTGACCACAAGGTGATGACATTACTCCAAAAAAATCTGTGTGTGAGCCTGTGTGTCCCTGTAACGCTGTGCTCCTTTCACCCTTAAATTCTCAACTCTTCCAGCCTCCAGTGCTTTTCTCATCTCTAAAATAATGTGTTTCATTTATATCATGCATTTACTTGTTATAAATCAGATGAGGGGAATACTTCCTACCTCTCTTTAAAAAAATTGACAAATTGTTTTATTTATTTTTATTTTGTTTATTTATTTATTTTTGCGGTACGCGGGCCTCTCACTGTTGTGGCCTCTCCCGTTGCGGAGCACAGGCTCCGGACGCGCAGGCTCAGCGGCCGTGGCTCACGGGCCCAGCCGCTCCGCGGCACGTGGGATCTTCCCGGACCGGGGCACGATCCCGTGTCCCCTGCATCGGCAGGCGGACTCTCAACCACTGCGCCACCAGGGAAGCCCCTGTTTTATTTTTATGTGACCCAAAATGCATTCTTTTCCCCAAGAATCAGCATTCATTTTGCCCAAATGTCCCGGGCGGGTTATTTAAGCAAATGGTGCCGGATTTCAATGATTTGCCAAGGACCTCCTGCTGCTTTTGAATTTATTTGACAGCCCTTGTCATTTAAGAGGCTGGGAGGGAGAGAGCTTCAGCAGTCTGGGTTCATTTTAAACTAAAGATAACACGTGTGTATGTGTGCAAAGGGTGTGCAGGGGAGGAGAGAAGGCATGAGGGTAAAAATACTCTATTAGTTCACTCTAATATTTATATTCAACGACTTATATCCACTAACATGTAGCTCACACCCCTTTTGGAATAAACTAAAATTATGTCATTGTATGGAGTTTTCAGTGGTCCATTTTCATTCATATGATGTAATTTAAATGGGCCATGGACTGAACTTGGAGTCCTTTGCACGGTGATAGAATTTCATGAGCATTAAGAACAAGTATGAACTGAATTCCCCTGTGTATACAGCACCATCCTAGGAGGTCAGGATGTAGAGTTGGAAAACACCAAACTAGGAGGGGACCACAGTGAGCTGGTTTCACTTACCTGGTGGTCCAGGGCCTTACTAATATCGTCCAAAGTTGGACAGCTTCATCCATCTTGGCTAGGACACAGGCCATCTTGCTAAACAGCTTAGCCGCCAGAGGGGCTTAAAGCAACACAGCAGAACCCTGTCATCCATTCAGTCACAATATAGTAGCCTCCTGCTTGCCATCAGTGCTGCACATAGCTGGTCCTTCAGACTGTGGCATTGAGCATCCCGGCATAGCGCGGCCCTGGGCGGCAGAGCAAAGCGCTAGCAGCAGGACTGACAGTGCATACAGGGCCCTGCTGCCCCCGAGGGCCCGTGGCACTGTCGCTGCTGCAGGCACCACGGGAAGGTATCCCCCGAGGCACTCTGCATACCCTTAACAGACTAATGGGACTGGAGGGGTAGGGCGTCAACCCCAGAAACAAAGCTAAATATAAGGTCCTGTTCATGGCCCTCAGCCGCCTCCATGACCCTCGGCTTCCCCATCTGTAAGGCAGGAAAATAGACCCTCTCCCACAGGGATGCCATGAAAGGATGAGACAAGATACTGCCTGCTTGTGAAGCCAGTGTGTGAGATAGAGTGCTCTCTGGAGGTACCGGGTGAGGAGAGGCCTCGGTCCGGACCTCTAGACTCAGATCCTGGCTCTGGGTCTGCCACTGACCACCTCTTACGTGGCCCTGGACCTGACCTTCAGCCTCTCTGAGTTTTGCAGTAAAGCCGAGGTTCTCCAGCTGAGTCTGACTGAGCCCACCTCCCTCCTCCAGCCAGAGCAGTTCTGACTTCCATTCCATAGAGTGGCATTTTGTGACATCTTTCGTTGGAAGAAAAGTCTCTATGGCTTAAAACAGAGTTGGAAATCCCTGGACTGCCTCCCTTTAAGGAGGACTAGGGAACCGTGTCCTCAAGGAAATCAGGAGCAGGTCAGGTGAAGAGTGAGGGGGATGGTGTTTGGGAAGGAGAGCATGGGAGGTCCAGGCAGGCGCAGAGAGAAAGCCTGTGTTTGCGGGGTGTGTCCTGAGATGTCCAGTGTGCAAATAGGAGGGGAGCTTCCAAACAGCAGGGGCTGGACAGCAGAAGCCCATCCAGGGAGTAAGGAGTGTGGGCTTTTCCTTCATTTAATCCTCTCAGAGTCCTTTCCGGTAGGAAAGACAGCTGCTGATTCTGCTTGACAGATGAGGAAACTGAGGTACACAAAGGCTGAGCCATATCTCTGGTTATAGAGCTTTACTATCAGGGAGGTGTCCCTCCTCAATCCTGCCTCTTTCTGCCAGGTCCTACCTCACCGTACCCAACCATCTGGGCAAGTGGAAGCGAGGTTTCTAAAAGTGAAAATAAATTACTCTCCTGCTTTTGAAATAAACTGATTAAAATCTGAGATCAAGACAAAAGACCTCCATAGCACATACCGGTTATAAGAAATCTGGGTTCTGGAAATGGCTCTCTTATTTCAGAGGCCTTCAGGAGCCCTGTGAAGTCAACGCAGGAGACGAGCACAAAAGGATGTGGGATCCCTAGAGATCACAGAAGTTCCTACTGCGGTCACTGGCTCAAAAAGAAGTCACTGCAGATGCAAGAAAGCTGGTCCCTTGTCTAAAGAGATGTATTCCCTCAAGATCCTAAACCCAGAGAATGTCTATGTAGACAGGGTCCTCTTCTCTCTGGAAAAGCACAAGGCAAAATGCTGGAGCAGTCAAGGCTTTCTTTGGCATTTATAATGAACGTGTTCCACATCTTACATTCTCGTAGTCCAATATACAGAGATACAGAGATATGGGTGGGAAGGAAAGAAGAGTCAAGATGACTCCAAGGTACAGAGATATGGGTGGGAAGGAAAGAAGAGTCAAGATGACTCCAATAGCACTGACCTTAGTGGAGAGAAGGATGGCGGCTCCATTCCCTGAGATGGAGCCTGTGGGCAGCAGGTGGGCGGGAGTGGAGATCAGTTCTGAACGTGTTGACTTTCAGATGATTAGGCATCAAGTAGAGAATTGGATGCGTGAGTCTGGGGTCGAGAGAGAGAGTTGGGCTGGACATACACACCTGGGAATGTTTAGAGCCGAGACTGTATTCAAAGCCATCACACGGTGGGTGAAATCACTAAGTGAGCTAAGTGTAGACAGAAAAGAGGAAAGGTCCAAGGACTAAGGTCTAGGACCATCCACATTTCGAGGCTGGGGAAGTGAAAGGGAGAAGGCAGGTCAGAATGATGGAAACGAACAGGCAAACGTGTGTGTCCCGGAGGCTCACTGAGGGCCACAACGGTGTCAAATGCTGCTGTTTTCTCAGATAAGAGGTCTGAGAAATGACCTTCGCGTTTAGCGTTGTAACAGTCATTAGATTCGTTAAGGGCAGTTTCAGTAGTGTCTTTGGGCTAAGCCTGATCTCCAGAACATCAGTGACAGCCGTCCACTGGATGGATCTGCTGGGACCCAGGCATCCATTGTCCATGCCTTTCGAGGTATGGTCAACATCCCAGTCAACAATGCTTTGATTGAATGGGATGGAAGCTTGGACTACGAGAATATAAGATGTGGAACACGTTCATTATAAATGCCAAAGAAAGCCTTGCCTGCTCCAACATTTTGCCTTGTGCTTTTCCAGAGAGAAGAGGACCCTGTCTACATAGACATTCTCTGGGTTTAGGATCTTGAGGGAATACATCTCTTTAGACAAGGGACCAGCTTTCTTGCATCTGCAGTGACTTCTTTTTGAGCCAGTGACCGCAGTAGGAACTTCTGTGATCTCTAGGGATCCCACATCCTTTTGTGCTCGTCTCCTGCGTTGACTTCACAGGGCTCCTGAAGGCCTCTGAAATAAGAGAGCCATTTCCAGAACCCAGATTTCTTATAACTGGTATGTGCTATGGAGGTCTTTTGTCTTGATCTCAGATTTTAATCAGTTTATTTCAAATCTTTTCAGCTGTACCTTCAAAATATATACAGAATTAAATAACTTCTCATCAACTCTGCTACTACCACCCTCGTTTAATCCGCCCCCCCGGAATCTTTTGAAAGCCTCCTAACAAGTGTTTGTCAGAGCACGCTGGTTAAATCCCAAGGCAGACCAAACCCAGCTGTAGCTTCCTATCTCATGGAGTATAAAAGCCACATGAGTTACCGGGACCTACTGGGTCCCACAGGGTCAGACCCCTGTTACCTCTCTGCCTTCACTTGCAACTCGTGTTCCTCTCACCTGTCAGCTCCTGCTACTCTGGCTTCTTCACTGTTCTTTGCTCAGGGCCTTTGCACGTTTTGTTCCATCTGTCTGGAACGTTTACTCCCAGGAATCTGAGTTTTGCTTCTTCATCCTTTTTTTTTAAACATCTTTATTGGAGTATAATTGCTTTACAATGGTGTGTTAGCTTCTTCTTTATAACAAAGTGAATCAGTTATACATATACATATGTTCTCATATCTCTTCCCTCTTGCGTCTCCCTCCCACCCTCCTTACCCCACCCCTCTAGGTGGTCACAAAGCACCGAGCTGATCTCCCTGTGCTATGCAGCTGCTTCCCAGTAGCTATCTATTTTACATTTGGTAGTGTGTATATGTCCATGCCACTCTCTCACTTCGTCCCAGCTTACCCTTCCCCCTCCCCGTATCCTCAAGTCCATTCTCTAGTAGGTCTGGCAGGAGGGGAATAAAGACACTTCCTCATCTTTTGTGATCAAGATGTAACTTCCCTGGGAGCCCTGTCTAAGACTGAGGATGCCACCCCTGACATTCTCTTTCCCCTCTTCCTTTCTTTTTCTCTGTCATACTGATCAGTCTATACAGTTTGCCTCTAAAAATCATACCGTTTCTTCCTGTAGGACGTAAGCACTCTGAAGTTAGGGACTTCTGTCTGCTTTGTTTACTGCTGTATCCCCAGCCCATGAACCAATAGCACCTAGGTCCTCAACCAATGACGGTGAGTGAAGCAGTAAATAATTTCCGTAAGTGTCCTCAACCAAAAAGAGTGTCACGAGAGACAATAGCAATGAGGACCCAATTCAGATGCCGGGGGAGTAGTTGCGGAAGGGTCAGGCCTTTCTGAGAAGTGACTTTTGGGCTAAGACCTTCCAGAAGCCTGGGTGTGGCCAGTTAGATGTGTGGGGTTGGGTGGGGAAGCAGCCTGATCCACGGTTTGGGTTTGCTGGGGACCGAGAGGTTTCTTGAGTGCCAGAGGAAAGCGCCTGGTGAACCAGGCTGCGTGGATCACTCTGCAGGAGGGTGTCCCCAGCAGAGGCTGGGAAAGGTGCCAAGGCTCGGCGGGAAAGGTGGGGGGTGCAGGCTGGGCAGCCGTGAAGGCTGGGCCTGGGTGATTTTCTATTGTCTGTGTGATGGGAGCCACCAGAGGGTCTTTAAAAAACCTCTTCTAGCTCTCTGCGGAGAACGGATTGGAGGCTGGTAGGAGTGAATGTGGAGACGTGTTATCTCCCGGTAATAAGGGTTCTGAAAGCGGGCCTGGGTTTTATGAGCTTCATTCCAGATTCATTCCAGGCCCTTGGGGTGAGGGTGAGGCTCCAGGCTTGAGTTATTGCTACCTTGTCTCTTGGGCTTGGACAGAGCGGGCAGGTTGGGAGCTGCCTAATTTCAGTTCATATAGGCACTTACTGTGAATTGCTAAGTGGGTGAGATCGGAGTGGTTTCTTGATAAAGAGAGAGCTTGTCAAGGGGGATTTCGGAGCCATTTTCCCCATCAAATCAATAGAGGTGTTAATCCTCAATCTAGATAACAGAATAATATAGTTGCAGACATTGGCTTTAAACCCCACTGCAGATGAACCAACTGTCAAGGACCTCGGCTGCCGGCAGACAGGCCTGGATGATGAAGAATGCCAGACATGCAGGGCTGGGACTGTGGACCGTGGACGTTCCAGGCCTGACTCCCCTCCGTGGGCACAGGGGAGGGGCCCACGAGCTTCTGGATGGCCTGATGCTTTATTGCCTGCCGGCATCATACCCAGTGGCAGGAAGAAACCCATCCTGTGCCAGACTGTAGGGTGGGATTTCCTGGCCCAGCCTCTTTAAGGCAAAAACTATGATTTAGGAAAAGAGATTGGCAGACAGACAAGCGTCATAACAGTTTTGTCCTACATGGACATAGAGGACAGACTGGTGGTTGCCAGTGGGGAGAGGGTTGGGAGAGGGATGGAGTGGGAGTTTGGGGTTAGCAGGTGTAAGCTTTTATATATAGAATGGATAAACAACAAGGTGCTACTGTAAAAAAATAAAATAAATCTTTAAACAGGATGAGAACATTACTAAGCATCTTGAAGATAAAGTTCACCCCAACCCTCTCACAAAGTTATGATTATTCTTGAATAATTTCTCCTGGTATTTTCCCATGGGAATTTATTAATATAATTTCCATAAATAAATGTGGTGTTCTACTTTTTTTATAATGATATATTTCAGTTAATCATTTAAAGACATTTAAAAAGCAGGGGGAAGCAGAGGATATACAAATACAAAATCCAAAAGGGTTTTTTTCTAATTATATGCATAATGTTGCAATGAATGTCTGGGTGTGAAAACATTTTTATTCTTTTGTATTATTTCTATAAGATAAACTCCCAGAAGTAGATTGAAATTGAAACACATTATGTGTTTGAAACACATTATGATTCATGATACACACTGCCCAAATGCTTTTCAAGGTATTGTGTTTATTTGCACTTTCACCCATAATGTATGCATATACAAATTTTATGTCAATAAACATTATTCTTTTTTAAAAGTTTTAATGGTTTAAGTATGACATCAAATGTTATTTTTGTTTTAGTTGTATCTCCTTGATTATAGATGAGATGACTGAATATTTTTCCATAACATTTTCTTTCTTCTTTCTTTTCTTAACTAGTTCCTTGCTATTTGTAATTCCTGTGTGAGCCTCAGTTTCCTCTTCTGTAAAATGGGTATGTTAGCAGTATTACCTTCTAGGATTGTTGTAAGGGTTAATTAGCCAGAGCAGTGTTGGATAGTGGTCATAGGCTTAGCTTGGATGTCATCTAGATTATCTGGCTTTGGATGCCAGCTCTGATATTTGAAAGCTGATGGAGGTGGGGATTGGCAAGTTCACATTACCAAGAGCAGGAGGGATGGGACATATCGTTGTGGCCATCTTTGGAAAATACCATCTATCACGTTAGTCAGTTTCTTCTTTAAATAAGTCTCTAATTACACAAATAATGCATCCTTTTAAAACATGAAAGTTAAGGCTAGCGTCCTTTTTGACCAGCACCTCAATTCCCATCTCCTCTCCAAAGGTGACTACCGTATTTTGTTTGGTGAACATCTGGTGGGACATTTTGCTTGTGCATACCTACACGCACATACACACATGCCCACCGGCATCCACAGAAAATCTGTAGCGTTTCTAATGGTTCACATGAATAGTATCATACTATATGTATTTATTTCAATGTGATTTTTCATTCAACACATCCAGAGATTGTACTATGTCATGCGCTAAGATCTCCCTCATCCTTTTCCATTTGTGCACAATATAGATATAACATAGTTTATTGAATAATTACACTATTCACCAACACAAAATGAGTGTCCTTTTCCCAGACTCTCTCTGACAGTTAAATGTTTTCAATTTTTGCAGTCGAATTGGTGAAAATGACATGATAATTGTTTGACTTTGCATTTCTTGGATTATTAAGTGAATATTTTCATAAGTTTATTGGCCATTTGCTTTTCTTTTGACTTGCTTATTTTTATACTTTGCTCCTGAGTCATTTAAAAATTCATTTGTAGGATTTTCTTTATATAATATTCATTTGTTGCAAAATTCTTCTCTCATACTTTCACTTATTTAACTTTGTTTACACTCTTTTGATGAACAGAATTTTTAGAATGTTGATGTAATCAATTTTATCAATCACTTAGGCTATGGTTTTGTTTTGTGTGTTTTAAAATTTTTTGAAGTCTTTGTTACTCCCCAAATATTTTCCTTTAATACTATATAATTGTGTTTTGTAAGTTTAGATCTACAATTCGTTTAGGAGTAAGTTTTATGACAGTGTCACTTAGGTCTTAATAGGTAGTCAGTTGTCCTAATCCCATTTATTGAATTCTTCCCCCTTTTATTTAAAGTAGTATCTTTATTGTATGCTAAATTCCCATATATTCAGAGATCCTTCTGGATTTTCCATTGTGCTACACTGATCCATCTACTTACTCTTGTGACAATATCCTAGTTTGTATAACTATAGCTTTCTAACATGTTTTTCTCCCCCTCTTTTTTTTTTTTTTTTTTTTTTTCCGGTATGCGGGCCTCTCACTGTTGGGGCCTCTCCCATTGCGGAGCACAGGCTCTGGACGCGCAGGCTCAGCGGCCATGGCTCACAGGCCCAGCCGCTCCGCGGCATGTGGGATCTTCCCGGACCGGGGAACGAACCCGTGCCCCCTGCATCGGCAGGCGGACTCTCAACCACTGCGCCACCAGGGAAGCCCTCCCCCTCTTTATTCTTATTTTTCAAATCTGTCTTGACTATTCTTACCAATTCAGTCTTCCATAGGAATTTAGAATCAACTTATTAGGAGCTTTTGATTGGCAATGCGTTGAATTTATTAACTAACTTGGAAAGACTTAACAAATACTTTTCTATTTGTAAACTTGTCATTTTTTCCCTTCTTGCTTAGCATCCTTAACTGTATCATGCAATTCTCAAAGTAGCCACAGGGCGGCGGTAGGAGCAAAGAAGGTGAAACTCGGGCCCCTCATGAGAGACCTGGGAAGCCAGGAAGCCCTTGAGAGAGGAGAACGCTTGTGGCAGAGTGAGCCGGCAATTATCTGCACGCAACACCTTACACTTATTTTGCACAGTTTACAAATATTTCATTTACATTATTTCCCTTGGAATAGGTGATGAAGGTGATCTTTCCCCATTTTAGAGGTGAACGAATGAAACATGAAGACATGCAGCCAGTCTGGGAGGATGCAGTGCCCACACCCTCCGTGCCAAGCCCAGGGCTCTTTCCACTTCATCCTCGTGCAGATTTCAGACTTCTCCACACTAGACAAAAGGAAAACAAAATTAATGAAAGCTAAAATTCAAAGCGACAGCAGGAAAATGTGTGCAGGTCCGTCATCCCTATGTTCAAAATCTTAGTGTCACTTCTGTGTGTCCCCCTCTCCTTTCCCTAATTTAGGTGGTCCCTAAAACTCTGAATTTTTCCTTTGTGACATATCTCACATCTGCCTTTTCTCTCCTCCCAACATCATCATCTTCACCTCACTTCTGATGGCATCCATGACTCCAGGCTTCCCCTCCAACTCATCTGCTTCACCAAGGTAACACTTTTTGTCAGTCAGAGATGGGGAAACTGGGACAAAGAAGGTTATTGTTTCAAGGA
Organism: Tursiops truncatus; assembly: GCF_011762595.2. Taxonomy (NCBI): domain Eukaryota; kingdom Metazoa; phylum Chordata; class Mammalia; order Artiodactyla; family Delphinidae; genus Tursiops; species Tursiops truncatus. The sequence goes on from NC_047047.1 coordinate 31,177,548, forward strand.
TGGGATGACTGGGGTTGAATGGGAAGTTGGTGGGGCTTTCAAAGCAGGTGGGACCTTCCGAGAACATTTGGGTGGGTCGATGTACAAGGTGCCGAGGGCGTGGGAAACTGTGACATGGTCAGGTGGTCGTCGCTATCTGATTACCTGGTAGGGCTCGGGGAGGGAAGATGCAACAGGAAGCAGGTGAGGGGCTGTTCAAAGATAGGCAGGAAGGGACCTTGTGGTTTTCCCGGAGATCAGTTCATGTCTCGAGGGTCAGCAGGACCACAGTCACACTCAACCATGACCCAGACTTTGGAATCCCTTGTGCTCTAGGCCATGCTAATTCCGGCAGCCTTGAGCCAGTTGCTTCAAGGTTCTGGTGACTCAGGGATCTGGTGACTGAGCCCTTGTCCTATTCCTCAGGATTGGGGCTTTATTTTATATCCGGACCCAATAATGGTCTTGTACCTGAGCAGCGGACTTGGCTGTGAGCTCAGCTCCCCAGTTCTTTCAGCTCCAGGGTCCTGCCTCGGGTCCTGAGGGCCTGGTCCTAACCCAGCCCCACAGGTCTCCCTGACCCTGGACATCTGCCTCCCTGGAGCACCAACTCTTTTGGGCCCCAGACTCCCTGCCACCTGATTCTACTCCCAGGCCAGGGCGCCTCCCTCTGTGACCCTTACTCCCTTCCTGGAACTTCCCAACCTGCACACCTGCCCCGACCCACTGGGCTCTGCCTGCCTCACAGCATTCCCCGCATCTGCTGCGGCCCCGCCCGTGGCACCCCTCTCGGTTCTACTGTCACCCACAAGGAGCCTCTTGAGATGCCTTCAAGGCCAAGGGCATGTAGTCCGTTGACCCCAGGCAACGGGCAGAGCAGGCAGTCATGTTGGGCGAAGCACCAGGCAGCACCGGGCAGCACGGGGCAACCCCTCACCACTTATCACCGAGAGGCAGCTGAAAAAGAGCACCCTCTGGGACCTGTTTTCCAAGAAGACCCCCTGAGTCACGGTGGAAATGTGACCCCGGGCCACGCCTCTCAGCACCGGCTGCTTCTACTTCCTACAGCTTTAAGAAGAGAAGTCAGAAACCTCAGTTTTGCCTTATAATGCAAATTGGGGCAACTCTTTGGGAAGGCGGGGCTGTGACTCAGGGAAGCCTGCAGGGGGGCCTGAGAGAAGGGTTCTGTGCAAGTGTAGTTCAGATGTTCACACACACACACACACACACACACACACACACGCACACGCACACGCACACGCACACACACACGAGCTGTGCTCTGGTTGGGAAAAGGATAGGATTCCTTCACCCACGACACACAAGCAAGCCTCATAGCTCCTCTGTGTTTTGTGAATTCTTTTCCTCTAAATTCACAAAATCTGGATTCATTATTGCAGGTATGGGCATGGGGAGGGGAGGTGTTTATTCCCACCATCTAAAGAAGCAGATCTACAGGAACTGTGCCTCTGAAAGGAGAACATCAGCTCGAAGGGCCCAGCACGGGGCAGGGGCAGGAAAAAGATGGAAGCGTTAGCCAGTCCGGTGAACAGAATCAGAAACTGTGTTAGATTTTTAAAAAATTTCACTAGACAGCAAACATTTTTAAAGCAACCATTCCACAACCTTAAAAAAAACACAACATTTTATTTGAAGAGTCATAAAAGCAAAAGCATCCTCACTCCATCCTTCCTTAATCCCACCCTACACCCCAAGTGGATGGTGGTAGATTCCTATGTAAGTGGAATAAAATAAGGAGAATTGGCAAAAGACACTTTCCCCTCTGTTCTGGGCTCCAGTTGACCCTGTGGCCTGGCAACAGGGGATGCTGGATAATTTGTTGAGTGAATTGGGGAGTGGTCTGGCCCCTGGAGAAGGACAAGGAGGTTTGAACTATTAGGGCAGGTTGGGGAAGACCAAGAAACACTTGATCCAATTGTTTCTCTTGGGTCAAGTCACCTCCCTGTGCAGCCACTGCTCATTTAACCCCTGTATGTGGCTGATGGAGATGTTTGGTGGCTGTTGTCCGTATGCTTCCACCTGTGTTCCTACTCAAAGATCAAGGACCACCCCAAGACCCCTGGACAACAGCTGCAAGCCTTGCCCCTCTCTAAGCCCCTGAGATTCCTTCACATCGTGTCTCATTTCCAACTTAGCCACCCAACACTCAATACTGTTCTGTACCCGTCTTCAAAACCTTTTTTTTTTTGGCCACACAGCAAGGCATGTGGGATCTTAGTTCCCCGACCAGGGATCGAACCCGTGCACCTTGCAGTGGAAACGTGGAGTCTTAACCCCTGGACTGCCAGGGAAGTCCCTGTCCTTATAAAGAGAAGGCCCGTCCTACATCCTTACCCAAGCTCCAACTATAATGCCATCTTGTTAACGAGCTATTCCTCTGCCTCTTTCTTCCACACCCAGGACCCCCAAGTTACCTGATATCCAACCTTTTTCCCTGGTTAGTGTCCTGGTTTTGGAAAGTGCTGTTCAAGGCCCTTCACGATTGCCTATCTACTGCCCATGACCTACAGACTAATTGCCAAGTACAGCAGTTCATAAAATATCAGATATACTCTCCTGGTAGGTCACCAGCTATTTACCTGTTACCATAGAAAGTGTCCACCTTCCTTATCAGAGCAGAACTGTTTGTGCTCACCCAGCCCTATCTCCCCTATTCTCACTGGAAGAAGGTAAAGGAGACTGTATTATTGTTTCAGATATGGGATGCCCCTCCCTGAGAGGGAGGAAAGCATTTTATCTCCCTGCCCCATGGACATCAGACTTGCCCACGTGACTTGTTTTCGCCAATGAATGTGAAGGGAAGTGGGATGTGTCACTTCCAGGCAGAAGTTTTAGGAGCCAACACCTGTGGCACCATGTTCCCTTTCCTGCTGCCGCAAACGACAGGGATATTCCAAGTAGAGGCTACTCTGTCTTCCTGGGTCCCAGAGTGAAAAAGACGGGTAGATTTGTAGCTGATATATAATGGACATGTACTGTTAGCAAGAAATACACCTTTGTTGTCGGAGTTTTGAGCTTTGGGGGTTGTTTATTGCTACAGAATGCCAGGTAGGTGGGAGCAGTAACCCCTCACCCTCACGTTTCCCGGGAGCGGAGGGCATTTCTTCCATTCTTCAGGAGGGAAACAATAGAGTAGAAACGCTTCCAGCTTTGCCCTTTTCCTCCTCCCTCCTTCCTAGGGGAGGAGATGCACCTTATCTGATTGGTGATGGGGGAGAGGGAGCTGGCATGGGTAGCCCCCTCCTTCCAGGCTCCCTTCAGGATGTGTCTGTCTGCAGACTTGTCATCTTCTGCATGTAGCTGTGTGGTAAACCCCTAGGGACAGACCCTGTGTGTTGGCGTGCAGCTGTCTGTGGGCAAACATCGAAACAAACCCACCTCTTATTGGTAATAAAGATGATTTTTTTTTTTTTTTTTTTTTTTTTTTGCGGTACGTGGGCCTCTCACTGTTGTGGCCTCTCCCGTTGTGGAGCACAGACTCCGGACGCACAGGCTCAGCGGCCATGGCTCACGGGCCCAGCCGCTCCGCGGCATGTGGGATCTTCCCGGACCGGGGCACGAACCCGTGTCCCCTGCATGGGCAGGCGGACTCTTAACCACTGCGCCACCAGGGAAGCCCTAAAGATGATATTTTGATCTCCGTATATCTGCTCCTAGTGAGTGCGTCTAACTCCCATATCTGAACCTGGAAATAATGGTGTTATATATTTGCTCCTTAAGGCTCCAATACACAGCATCTATGTGGCGCAACTCCGTTCCTGCATCTTATCATATAGCATCAGTGACATCCCCAGACCTGTTCCTGGGGGATCTTTGACCATCCAGAAATACTAGAGGGCAAGCCGAAGATGGTGTAAGGAAGCTGTTACCGCTCTGACTGCAGCAGAGAAGAAGCTGCCCATGTAGGGCCAGAGGGCTGTTGCTCGAGATTCATTAAAACTCAGAAGTCATCATTTATCCAACTCCCCATGCCATTTCTCAGCAAACTGCTTCTATAACCCCAAACAGGAACTGAATATATGGTTGAAGGGGTCCTGGACGGCACCTCTGGTCCACACCTCTTTGCCCAGGTCCATTCCCTCGGAAAATCCATTTGTCTTCTGCAACACTCAGCTCTGACCCTTGCCTCCCTCTGAAGAACTAACCAAGGAAGACTGGGGGGCAGCAGGAGTGATGGTAGAAATAGAACCTCCATGGCATCCTCAACCCCAGGCTCCTAAAGCTAGTGGGTCAACCTGCTCCATCAGAAGAGGACGATGGCTTTCAATGGAGCATTAAGTATGTGTTTCATGTTGAAAAATGAGAATTAGAGAGGTTGTGGGCCTTGTTGAAGGCCACACAGCTACTGTCTCTGTGCCTCCTTTCAAACTAAACAGTCATAATAGTGACAGTTCATTGAAGGTTTCCTGTGGGCCAGTCCCATCCTGGCCTCTTGCCATGTACCATCTTATTTAATTCGCACATCAGGTATACGAGGTGAGTCTTATTACTATTAATTTAAAGATGATGGAACTGAGACTTAGATAATTTTTGTAACTTGCCCCAAATCTGATTCCATAATTGACTCTATTACCTATTCTGTTCAGTTATATTATAAAAGTTAGTATTGTAAAACTCAGAAATTCAGTCTGAGAGCTATTCTGTATCTTGCAGGAGGGAATTCAGATCCTACACATCCAAAAGGAGACGCCACGGTTCCACTATTTTTTGTTGTTGAAGTATAGTTGGTTTACAATGTTGTGGTAGTTTCTGGTGTATAGCAAAGTGACTCAGTTATACATATATATACACATTCTTTTTCATATTCTTTTCCATTATGGTTTATTACAAGATATTGATTATAGTTTCCTGTGCTATGCAGTAGGACCTCAGTGTTTGTATCTGCTAATCCCAAATTCCTAATTTATCCCTTCCCTGCTTTCCTCTTTGGTAACCATAATTTTTTTTTTATGTCTGTGAGTCTGTTTCTGTTGCATAAATAAGTTCATTTGTACTATTTTTTAGATTCCACATAGAAGTGATATCATATAATATTTATCTTTGTCTGACTTACTTCACTTAGTATGATAACCTCTAGGTCCATCCATGTTGCTGCAAATGGCATTATTTCATTCTTTTTTATGGCTGAGTAATATTCCATTGCATATATGTACCACATCCTCTTTATCCATTCGTCATTTAGGTTATTTCCATGTCTTGGTTATTGTAAATAGTGCTGCTATGAACATAGGGTTGCATGTATCTTTTTGAATTACGGTTTTCTCTGGATATATGTCCAGGAATGAGATGGCAGGATCCTATGGTAATTCTATTTTTAGTTTTTTAAGGAACCTCCATACTGTTCTCCCTAGAGACTGTACCAATTTACATTCCCACCAACAGTGCAGGAGGGTTCCCTCCTAAAGGGATTTGAGAATGTTAGAATGTTGGAGCTGGGAGGATTATCAAATGCCTGCTGTTTCTGGGCCTCTTTTACCACTATGCTCCGTGTGCATATGTGCACACACACACACACATGCACGCACACACGCACGCACACACAGCAGATTTTCAATGTCAGTTGCCACAGAGCAAAAGATTGGCAGGGGGCCAGCTACAGCTCCACACTGTTCCCATGTTCCCAGACCAAGGGGTCTATTCCAATTTATTTACTGCGTTGAGACAAAAACTGAGCACCAGAGCCAGTTCGCGTGCATTGGGATATTTAATTTTAATAATTAGTGCGCTGGTCAACTGAATGTCACCTCTCGTGCCTTTGCTAAAAAGGAAATGCTGCAATGCTCACTGCTGAGGGGCTTTTCTTGTTCAAAGTAACATCACATATTGAGCAAATTAATATCCCATTTTAATGGTCTCATTGGGTGGGAACCAGGGGTTCACATGCCAATATAAATAAGAAAGAATCGGTGGAGCAGAAAGCTTTCTACATTTCATCAACAGATGAGCACTAGTTCCGCATTATTTATTTATAATTTATCTTTATTTTGACACAATTAAAAAATTATACAAAAGTTGCAAGTAGAGGGAAAAGAACCTTATTTTCCCGACCCACGTGAGTGCAAATTGTCACCCTGATGCCCATTACCTATGAATTATTTGCATTTCCTGCAAATCAGGGCATTCTTCTACCTGTGTAACCACAATACAACCAACACGTCAGGAAATGAACATCGGTACATTGTTACCAACGAATTCTTAAGCTCCCAATCAAGTTTTGCCAACTGTCCTATTAAGGTCCTTTCTAGAAAAAAGATTCAGTTCAGAATCACGAGTTGCATTTAGTTGTTATGCCTCTTTAGTTCCCTGCAGTTTGGAACAGTTCCTCAGTCTTTCTTTCACTTTAATGACCTTGACACATTTGAAGGTTACAGACCAGTTATTTTGTAGTACGTCCCTCAATTTACTTTTTTTTTTTTTTTTTTTTTTTTTGCGGTACGCGGGCCTCTCACTGTTGTGGCCTCTCCCATTGCGGAGCACAGGCTCCGGACGCGCAGGCTCAGCGGCCATGGCTCACGGGCCCAGCTGCTCCGCAGCATGTGGGATCTTCCCGGACCAGGGCACGAACCCGTGTCCCCTGCATCGGCAGGCGGACTCTCAACCACTGCGCCACCAAGGAAGCCCTCAATTTACTTTTATTTGATATTTCCTTAGGGTTAAATTCAGGTTATACACCACTGGCAGGAGTACCACTGAAGTGATGCTGTATTCTTCTCACCGCATCCCAACAGCGGGTGCTTGGCTTTGTCTTGTTCTGTTACTGAAGATGCTCACTTTGATCCCTTGATTAAGGTGGCTTCTGCCAAGCTTTTTCATGTAGTCACTCCTTTTCTCTTTATACTTTATGAGGTTTTTGTTGCGAGATACTCGGGAACCATGTAACTATTCCATCTCTCATTGAATATTCAATCGATTCATTTATTTATTTGTATCTATCAATGCCAGGTCTCTGATTTTATTCAATGGGTTGCAATCCATTACTATGATTATTTATTGGATGCTCAAACTGTCCTCGATTTGGCTAGAGGGAAGGTTTTCCGCTGGCCTCTGTTTCCTTTTGAGTGCCCCTATCATTCCTGTGTTCTTCCTTACTGTCTTTTGAGGACAACAGATGTTCCAGGCTCATCTTGTAATTTCCCTGCTCCAGTCCTGGAATCAGCCGTTTCTAAAAGGAGCTCTGGTTCCTTTTACTGGAGAATAACAGTCAGAAGCCAGGATCTGGGCTCAAGATGTGCCCACAGAGATACTCATATCGCAGTATCTCTGCCCTTTACCTTCTCAGTGGTCAGAGTGAGGGAGGATATGTACGTACATACACATATTTTAAAATAGTCATACATGTTTAGAAATAGATGTATATGTACTGCATTTTATATCTATAGATATTGATAATTTTTCAGTTTATCAATCGTATATCATTTAGATCTATATTAATTGAAAATCATAGTTAACACCAATACCTTGATTTAAATTTAACACCATGGGGTTCGTTTCAGTTTCCCACTTTCCATATCTGTAACTCCCTTCTTTGACAGTGAGGGATTTGACTCCTGTCTGATGATTTGACTCAATCATCCTGCAGTGACCGATTCCTCCAGAGCCACCAGCACCCCTTCCCTGTGTGGGAAGCACCCCACTCAGACCTTGACTCCCTGCTCTGGGTCACCATGGTTCCCACTCTCCATCCTTCCAGCATGGACACCTACTTTGCTGGGTCTCACCTTATGAGTTTGGGAAGAAATCGTTTAGGAAGGGAAGGAAAAAGATTAGAAATAACACATTTGTTTATTTATATATTCTTTTTGGCAAAATAAAGGAGAGGAGAGCTTTTCTACTATAACACTGTATTATGTGAACGTTCTTAATGGTGAATATTTGAGCTGGTTTAGACTTGAAGGGAATAAATCTGGGAATGATATTCCGAAAGTTTTATGCCAAGAAGTGTCCCTGAGTAGGTAATCTCTGTTTAAAGACAGCCTCAACATGTCGTGATGATCTAACGCAGAAATGAGAGAAGCAATGTGTGAATAATGACCCTATGAACTTCTCTCTTTATGATTTATCCTATAGATTCTCGGGGGAGGGGACTGTGGACAGGGCGCAGAGTCTGCTGAGCAGGGAGCCCGCTCTGAGTTCTAATACGGGCGGCACAACCCATTCAAGGAGGGCCACACGATGGATGCTAAACCTGCTGAGTGTCGGTCTTCTTGTGAGTAAAGCCTGATAATCCCTAGGTCCTCTTACAGTCAGACAGTGTAGGGTCCCCACGGCACTCTGCACACTTATCGTACTGTCCACGCACCCTCCTCCACGCAAGCCTCACTCATCATCTCCCCTGTGCCCAGCCAGGTCTGGCAACTATAGGCGTTCAGTTGGCCTTTGTGGGTGAGTGAGTGCATGACTGATGGCCCCAGGCTGGCCGGTCTGGTCTCCCTCTTTAAAAGCATCCTCTCTTAACACAGCTGAGAGCTCCCTCCCAGACTGCACTGCAAGAAGTCAGGCTTGTTAGGACTGCTGGTGCTCTGCACGGGCTAACATCCACCCTGTCCCTCATAAAAAGCCTCGATTCCCCGATAAGGAAAGGAAGTGACTGCCGCAGGAATTTGATCTGTGATAACCCGTTCCATCACTCTTGGTAGACTGTGGTGTGTGGCTTCTGGTCGCATGAGGCAGCAGCAGCCGCAGCCTGTAAAGAATGTGTGTCCAATATTTGGTGCTGAAAGGCTGGAAGGAGAAGCAGCGTCCAGGACGTGTCAGGGCAGATGATTCCCATAATGCAAAGGGGGTGATCCTCATGTGGGCAGCAAGTGGGGGATGAGGTCATGGGGAAGAATTTAGAGAGAATTAGGTCTTGCTTCCCTGTGCATAATTTTTTAAAGAAATATAAAATCTATCTTTTTAACGTCTCATATCTGTTTCCTTTTAATCTTTCAACCTGGCCCCCACTAAAACGGAATTTTAAATAAGCTTAATGTTTGCAGTGCCTTGTGCTCCTTTCGGAGATGAGGAAATTGTCTATCATCTTAGTCTGGAAGACGGCCGTATTGATACTGGTGACTTCTTTTCTTTTAAAACACGTATGTTCCCTGGAGGAGTAACCTATCGCCACTCACATCTTAGTGTTAATTGCATTAGCAGATAGCATTCTCTCAATTCTTAACTATAATTAGCAGTGGAAAAAGAGAATTTTGTTTCAGATCGAGCTCCTTCTCTCACACCACGAGTTGATAGAGGAAAGGGTTTTTAGAGCTGGGCATTGCAGGGAAGGTATTACAGAGAGGGTATTGGCTGTGGGTGCCAATGTGAAATGGCAGAAATACTCTGGACTCACAGAGAATCGGGTTCAAATCTCAGTTCTATTAGAGACTAAGTCACCTGGGAAAAGTCTCCTAACATTTTTAGGCTTAAGATTTCACATCTACTATATAATGATGTAGGGCTTCAATAGATGATCTTCAGGCACTAACATTATTGGATACTATGGTTTAGTTTGTGAAAGCAAAACACGTCTTAGAGAACAACCTACTATCTGGTGTATGATATACCATTACCTTGAATTATTATCTGAAAGGAATTAGGAATATTGCCTATGAAGTGGTAATTCAGGCCTGATTTAAGGACAGACAGTTGCTGTCATTTGTAGAGGCACAAAGCCCCATGCATATTATAGAGATGTGTTTATACAATGTAAGCCTGCATTTTAATGGAAGGAAAAAGTCAATTTTTCTGCTTCTACCACTGACAATTTTATGAGATCATCTAGTCTTTTATCAAAGATTCTCCCTGTTCATTTTCGTTTTTTAGGTACAAAGAAGTATTTAAATAGTAAAAAAAAAAAAAAAGGAAAGAAACAATCTAAATATTTAATAATAAGAGACTGGGTAAGGAAATGTAGGTCTGTGCAAATAAATGGAGTATTATGTAGCCATGTAATGAAGATTATATAAATGCACATTGACACAAAAAGATATTCAAGTTATATCATTAAGTTTAAAAAGGTAGGTTACTACACAGCTCTCATAGCGTGGAAAAAAGACTGAAAGACTTACACACCAGAATGCTTACAGGGTTTATATATCTTCATAGTAGGATTAAAGATTTGTGAACTAAATTTTTTCTTCCTTTTTTCTTTTTTTTCCCATGTGTTCTTTTAAAGATCTTAAACAAGATATAATTCACACACCATATAACTCACCCAATTAAAGTGTGTAATTGAATGACTTTTAGTACATTCACAGAGTTGTGCAACTACATGACCACAGTCAATTTTAGAACTTTTTCAACACCACAAAAAGAAACCTTGCATCCCTTAGCTAACACCCCTGAGTCCCACCCACCCCAGCACCCATACCCTTGCAACCACTCATCTACTTTTTGTCTCTATAGATTTTAAAACATCCTCTGGATTTATATTTTAAGTTTACATTTATATGTCTTAAGTTGGCTTTTCAGCAGAACTCACCTGAGATACGTCCAATGATCATGCATGTAAACAACCATCACAGAACTGTTTTCTCTGGACCCAAACTAGGGACCAAAGTTGCATCTATAACTATGGCTTCTAGATGTGGTAGCATTGGATGGGTTAGGGCATGGGTTGAGGTGTGAAGAGCCCAAGCTTCCTTTGACTTCTCATGGTACTCTCATCCTGGGTTGGACAGAGAGAGAGAGAGAGACAGAGACAGAGACAGAGAGAGACAGAGAGAGACAGAGAGATAGAAACAGAGAGAGCTCTGCAATTTTTAGCTCCTTTTATCCCTGATCTGGGATCTCTTTTCATTTTTTGGAGAGAGACAGAGATATGACTGAAACCCTCACCCTTAACAGCATCCATTTTCATGCTATGATTTGCACAGCCTTGTTTTTCATCAAGAATCACTGGTTTGAAGTGAAATAGTTTCTACATGATAGATCTAGTTTACAAACTCAATCAGGTCAACTCAAGTCACACCTATTTGCTACTCGAGTTTTTGAAATGATGTGTCAACTTGGTTTTAGGTATCAGAAATGGAATGTTATAACTAAGGAATATAGGGTAAGTTTTAAAAAGTAGTTTTCTATTTCCTAAAGTTCAGCTATTTTGTGTATCTAAATTACTCTAATATTTATTAATCATCTGCTACGTAGACAGCCCTGAGTTAAATGCTCAGTTATACAAAGAAGTGTAATCTGACTGAAATAAACTTAAAATCTGTAAGCCTGGACCTCCAGCCTTTGGACGCCATAATCCTTTTCCTTATGTACACTATTAAGGAGATCAGTCTCCTTAACTCTGATGGTAACCAACGTAAAGCCCGTCCAGAAGCACAACATACACGAAGCTGAATCACATGAAACCACCAATATTCTACCATTCTGACATACAAAAATGACAATTGCAAATGGCTCAACCTAATAAAATAAGAAAAACTTGCACTAAATAATGATAATGAACGCTTACCATTTACCAGTAGTAGACTTTATTTTGTAGGATTTATCTCATTTAGTCTCACAACAACCTTATGAGGTAAGTAGTATTTTGATCTCTTTTTTTTAAATTTTAATTTCTTTTTTTATTGAAATATAGTTGATTTACAATATTGTATTTGTTTCAGGTGTACAAGTGATTCAATATTTTTATAGATTATACTCCATTTAAAGTTATTATAAAATATTAACTGTATTCCCTGTGCTGTATAGTATATCCTTGTAGCTTATTTACTTTATACATAGTATTTCATAGACAAGAAAACAGAATCTCAGAAAGATTCAGTAATCAACTCAAGTTCATATGGTCAATAAGTGGTCTGTATGACACACAGAAAGGTTTGTGTAACACAAAAGATTATGTTCTTAAATATTGTATTATAGAAAACATTAAGGGAATTGTAGAGAAAGAAATGGCTATGCAAAAGTTGGTATCCAAGTGTCTAGAATACAGTAGGTGCTTAATAAAATTAGAGGTCAGAGAAGGGAATGATTAATGCTAATAAAAATGCCAAAGCATGAAATTATTTTCATATCTTTCTTTTATATTCTAAAGCATACAGAATAATGTCCCCTCATGCTGTACCATCTCCCCTTGAGCCCTATCTCTGCCTGATTTTGTTTTCAGAGGTTCTGGGAAAATGAAGGCTCCACTCAATTCCCCTTCAGTCAGTAATCTCTGACCACTACCAAGAATCTTCAAACAGTTGGACAAGAATGTAATGTCCATATTAAGTTTTTCTCTTCCTATGGACTCCAGATAGACCCAGTAGCCAACCATAGACTAGTTAAGAGATGAGATACATACTCATGAAAATTGAATAGCGATACAAAACATCAGAGGAGATATACGAACTCTGAACGGGTCCTGTCCTGACTAATACATTCCACTCAGAATTCTATTGCATCTATGATTCAGGCAGTCTTTGGGCAGAGGCGATCTGCCTGGTAAGACACCTCTGAGTTTACTAACAACAATCACCAACTGATAAAACACCAATGTGTGAACCACTTGACTTCATCTTATGATGAATACTCTTTCCCAAAGTTCTGTCATTGGTATCCACCACTCTATAATTTTTGTTTGCAAAGTATGTGCTGGCAACGGCTTCTGCAGCTATTTTAGAGTCCTGACATCTATCAATGTTTGGGGGCCATAGAATGATACAAGTCGTTCTCATAAGTCATTGGTACCAAAGGGCAATGCTAAGTTCTCCCAAAGCATTCTGGGAAGAGCATTTCAAAGATGCCCATAAATGCCATCAGGCCCTGCCTGCCGCATGAGCAAAATCTTCAATGAGAAGAGAGATACAGAGCAGCGTGACGGGGGTGAGCGCATGCAGGATAACTAAAATTAGTTTCCAGTTGGAGCTTCTCATTTCTGCCTTCTCTGGAATGGCTGTCATTTCCACGTTTTTCCCCATACATGGTCCATTCTGAGATGGTCCCCATTCAGAGGTCTAAATGTCAACTGTGCTGGAAAAGCTACTGAAATTCTGATGACAAATGAATGTGTAACATTTCAAACAGTTACTCTGGAATCTTCTCACTCTGCCAGAAAAGCAGCTAGGAGGAGAACCGTGTTTATGTATTGACGCAAGACCCTGTTTCTGGCCTTGTATAGCAATGTCTCAAACATACAGGAGCATACTTGCAGGTTGATAGTGCATCTTATTGATAGAGATCCGTCTTGACCTAGAGTTCCCTGGCACTCCCAGTGTTGCATGTAGGCAACTCTATTCCCCAAGGAGGTCAGAGACTGGATGGTTAAGAGGCAAATGGAAAAACTCTCTCCCAGGATCACGGCACCAAGCCCTGCAGACCAGCTGTTGTAGAGGCCCAAGTGAAAGACCAAGATTTCCCCCAAATGTTTCCCTCAGAGAAGAGCCCACCTTATATTTGAGGGCTTACAAAGTCTCATGCTACAATTACTGTCTCCATTCCTTTCTCTCGACCAATGAAGTACTGCTTGAAGAAAACATCCACCTAATAACCTTAGTTGGATATTTATTGAGGTCTGTCTGAACTGATAAAATATAAAAGAAATTTAACCCGTATTTCATAATTATTTCTGGATGTATGCCTCCCAATTGCAACCAGCCAGTGTTACAAGGGGGATAAAAGCCATTTGAAGATCAGGTTAAAAAGCAATAAATTGCATGGTTTCCTTGGATAGGTTATGAATACGTACCTCAGGACAATTGAAAAACTGACAGCTAACGTTATCCAAAGGCACGTTTGTGTTTGGGATTAGTTTTCTAGTGAAAGGCTGATGTAAGTGATGACACTGATGTTGAAGGTTCACGTAAAGCGTTTACATGCAATCTTTTGAAAACTGTGAACATGGAAACAATTTTAAATTCATATTTTATGTAACACTATTCTAAATATACATATCAATATTATTAAATGAAATAATATAAGTAAAGATTTGACTATTTCTTCTACATCTTTAAAAGGTATATATTCAAGACGTACCCCTCCTCCCCCCCAATCTATCTCTTTTCTTAATCTTTCATTGGGAAAAATGGGAGGGATTACTTTATATTTGGACATATTTGGGACATCAGAAATATTTTTAGATTAATATAGAGAAAATGTCGTGTCCTATATATGAGAGATTAGATATGATTGTGCCTCGTTTTGCCTGAATTACTGATTCCAATTTTTAAAATACTGTCAGCAAACATTCTGTAGAATATTGAAATCTGTATTAAGAGCCTGAAATTATTAAAACTATTAACCAACCTACTAAATTCGTTGTTCTGTCCAACATATTTCTTACTCTTTAAAAAAAAAAAAAAAAAAAAACTGCCTATTTCCTAGTTCACTTTAGCTTAGACCTAGTTTAACTGTTAGACCTCAGTCCTGACTTTCAGGATGACTGTAAGAGGTCTTTGACAAGGACCCAGGAAGAGTCATTTCACTTTTTGGCATTTTGGCTTCCCTATTAATAAAAAGAGGTGAGGATCTGATGACATGGAATTGGATTGAGAGTATTGTACTAGTCAAGTTTTCTTTCCTTAAATGTATATATTACAAAAGTTAACCTTCAAACTAAGGTTAACCTCTAAACCGTCAAATGTTTGAAATTAACATTCAAAGCATATATTTAGGATGGGAGGGAGGGAATATAGAAAGAAGGAGGAAAGGGAGGGTGAGAAGGAGGGAGGGAAGGGGCAGTAAATAAATTATTCCGGAACTCGTGTTACAAAGGCTATGGGTTCAGACCTTTCCCCTTTCCTTTACCTCTATTGACTGCAGTTACTTCATTCACACCCACGTGGCCATAACAGGACAAGCTGGAGGATTCCTCCTATTTCTCCTGGATTTGCAGACCTCAGTTTTCCATGAACTTTATTTTCTTGTTGCAGACACAGCTAATGGAAACTTCGTTAGAGTCCAGGGTTTGACTTTCTCTTGTATGGAGTATTCTAATGGCCGTATTAGTCAGCATAAAAGAAATGGGCCATCCAATGAATGAAAACTTCCCATTGAATGAGTTAAATATGTATTCATCTAACCATTAAAAAATTTTTTCTAAGTAGTTTTCAAAAGGGTTTGAACCACAGCTTAGGGCACGATAAAAGGCAGAGAAGATAGCAAATTTTAAAGCAAGATTTTATCTGAAAAGGAGAATAACTGGTTTCAAAGCCTGGAGATGAACAGATCTCTACATTCATAACGGTTATTAGAGCTAAGCCTTGTGCTGAACACCATTATCCATGCATTATAGGTAGCACACCTATGGCTTTGAGGGCTTAAGGAAATTGCCTAATTAGGGCAAAGAGCAAGTTTTTCTGACCCACTGGGTCACACTCTGAACAGCAGGGAGTCCTAGGCGAGGCTACGTTTGATTCTGGGCAATACATTTTAAATTATATTTTCAAGTCACAACGGTGGAAATAAAATATTCAAAATTTCAAGAATTATTCCTAGGAATAGAAAGAAGAGAAATTTACCTACAGATTCAATTCGTAGGTGAAGTGGGAATACCACGATGCTACTGGGGTAATGCAGCTTAAAGATGCTATAAAGGGGAACGCCAAAAGGTTGACTGCTTGGTGAGAGCCCCGTGGATGAAGGCCCTGCAGAAGTTTCCTTCCACAGAGCACGGAAACAAGTGTGTGCAGAGCAAGAGTTTGTGGGCTTGACTGAGAGTGACAGGGAATAGTCAACAGAGGGTCATGGGGAGGAAGGGGTGGAAAATGTCTGAGAAACATTGGTGATACTGGTAAAAAAAAAAAAAAGTTGAAGATCGTCTTAAAGAATGTTACCAACTTACTGGAGACATTTGTTCATTTAATAAAACACTTGAGTGAGTGACCCTGGAACCTGGCCTCTGCATCAGCAACAATTCAGCAGTGAAAGAACTTTTTCCATGGAGAAATTAACTTCTTGTTGGCTCTGTACCAAGTAAAGAATAGCAAGTAGCAAAGGAAATAAAGCAGGAGCCAATCTTTATCTTCTCCCTGGAAAGCCCCTATTTCCCCAAGACCCTCTCCCTCTGGTTTTGGCAGCCTCGTTCACAGCTGTCCTCCCCCTCTTCTCACTGCTGAACCCACTGGCTGTTTCCATGGAGGACCTTGTCTTGCTGTAAACGTGACTGCTTCTGGTGCTACAGACCATTTATCGATTTCCTTCACATGTACACTCAGTGTATATACTGTTTCAGGGCAGCCTACCATAGTTGTCATCATCCCTGTGGTTCTGCGGACCAAGTTACTTTCCTCCTGAAGTTTACAGTATTACTTCCATGTTACTGAAATTCAAAGTAGAGTTGACTTTAGTAAAAATGGAAATGGCTCTAGTCCTACTTGTATAGACTGGTTGAGATTCTATAGGGGTTGCCTCAAATTTATGTTATATTTAACTGAATTTTATGGACAGAAATGATACGTTTTACTGACATTCACGAATGTTGGGATCTATCTCTCTCTATATGTGTTGAAATGTATCACTTAGTCAAAATTCTGGAGACTGTAACGTATCATACATATATGATATGTTATTACTATAGAAACTCTACATCTAATTTCTCTCCTAAACTCCAGTTTTAGCAACTCTAAATGCTTCCTCAGCAGGTTGGCCTCGCTGTTCCATTTTCTGCTCTAACTTTCTAAGCTAAAATTCTCCCCGCAAACCACCTATCAGATCACTGATTTTCCAACGTTTATCTTTTAAATGAAAAGTCTGTGAGGAGTCATCTTTTTACACACCCCAAGCAGTCTTCTCACTTTCCCCTCAGTGGTCTGGGCTCTGGAATCAGACTTCCTGGATTAAAATCCCAGCTCTATTGCTTAGTCCAAGTCCCCCAATAGGCTTACTGTTTCACTTTATGAGCCTTGGCTTCCTGGAACCCAAAATAGTGCCTATCTCATGGAATTGTGAGAATTAAAAGGGGTCACTCATGTAAATATATTAGTGCATTGCCATCACATAGTGAACTCCATATTTGCTGCTGTCATCATCATCATCTTAACTACCCCTGCCCCATCCTTGCATTCATTTTACTCACCAGATGATTCTGCCTCTCACTTCCCAGAGGAAATTGAGGATATTAAGTATGAAGTTCCTCAACTTCTCCTACCACCTCCAGTGTGGCAGGTGACTATGTCCCTGCCCATCTTTTCCTCTCTTCCTTCATTGTAGACAAAGATGTGCCCCTTTCCATGGCTTATTCTCTTCCTCCCAGCTCTTTGCCATCCCCCTCAGTCCATCAGATCCGCCCCTCTTGGGGATGGAGGGTAGTGTTGAAGTGAATGACTGGACTTTGGAACTGAACAGAGCTGGTGTCAATCTTGGAGGTCCCTCTTCCTGGTTCTCCGACCAGCCTCCTCTTCTGTAAAGTGGAGACGATGGCTTTATGACTCTAGCTCATAGAGTCTGGGGGAGAATGAGATAAGATAATGACCATAAAGCATGGGGCTCAGTGCCTGGCACAGAGTAGGACCTGAATAAATGGCAGCCTTTTATTGTCATTGCTATGTCTGTGAGCGCTGCCAGCCTCGTGCCACTGTACATTACACAGTGTAGGTGCTTGATAAACATTTGTTCTAGAGGTGGTGGTGAATGATGAATTATTAGCCATGATAAGTTGGCTCTGGCCGGGGCTCAAGATTCCTGACTCCTTAGAGAGCTGCCTGATATCACAAGTTCAAGGGACCAACATTCGTGTAGCAGGGGGACGTTCTAGGCAAAAACATTGTATTTCTGTGAGGATTTTGCCCCGAACCTAATGTAATCTCCAGATAAGCTGAACTGGACCAGGCAGAGGAACACTTCCTCTCTGGCTATACATAGGTTCTAAGCTTAGAACCCAAGGGAGGCTGCAGTCTCCTTGTCTTTTTTCTTGGGGACCACACTTCAATCCATTTGAGAAGAAAAGTAACCCTATAGAAGCACAGTAAGAGAAAGAAGGGGTCCAGACACTTGGATCCTGAAAACCTAGCAAAGAGAGTGGTGACTTGGAAAGAGTGTGCCCTCCTGCTTGGAGGATGCCCAGACTCTTCTTGTCTCTCAGCCACGTGGATGAAGGATTCCCATGAGTCAAGCCCTGGCCATATTCCCAAAAAACTTAATCCGTAGAAATATAATCAAAAAAGAATCTCAGTATTTTCAAAGGTGACACCAAGGAGGGAGAGTAGGCCGGTGTGTCATGGGATAGAAAGTGGATGGCAAGAGGCAGGAGATGTAAGTGCCTTTAGGGATTCGATGAAGCAGCAGTTTTGAGGAAGATTGGGACACTTAGGAAGGTTAGTATCCTTAATTTAAATGTAGATTCCCTTGAATATCTTTAAGCTCAATTCTCTTTACAGTACTATAGAAAACCCGAAGCAGATAAATATGTGATGGCCTCATGTCAAAAGTGTGTTTCTTTGTTTATTGATTTATTGAGCATGTACTATGTGCCCAGCTTCATACTAGGTTCCGGGGATAAATGAATGGAATACAGCCTCTGCCTTCAACTTGTCTGAGAAGACAGGCATTCTAACCTTATCTCAGGAAAGCTGATACAACTCACAAGTATGTCAACCACGTAACAGAGAATGGCCATTCTTCTGCCTGGAATAACAGCTGGGGGATGCATATTTTGGGATTCTTTTTATCACAGATTTGGTCATTTGGCTTTATGACAGAGCTCACTTGGGTGTTTCACCTTAGCGAAGCCAATGATTTTTATGTGGTGAAAGTGGTAGAATCAGGTGACTGTAGCAATCTCCTTAAACCAAGTCCTACCTGTTTCCATTCTTCGCTACCCAAACTCCATTTAGCTGTTTGATTGGCTATTTAAAGAATTCTGCTCTTATCCTTCACTAGAATTTCTTTTAGGTGTTGTTTTCAATCCTAACTGCACCAAATCCCCAGAGATAGTCAATGAGTCCTAAACAACACCTTGACAGAGAATTCACTAATAATAATTTGGGAGGGTATATGAAAGACCATATAAATGGCTTTGGTCCCCTGGACTTCTACATCAGAACAAGCTTAACTGAAGGTAGTCATCTAAAATTCACTTTGTCATCTTCCAGTCCTATATTCATATCGCTTTGCAAGGACTGCTTAAACTAAATTACTGTCTTATGACATCATATGATTAGATTGGAACTTGACTCTGTAACCTGACCTTTTTCCATGGAAGGGAAAAAAGAAAAAGAGATTTTCTTAGGGAGGTAACTAAGCCTTTTAAGGCAAAAGTGACCATCCCTTTCTGTTTAGGAACTGGACGTCTGACTCTGTAAATGGATCTGCTCTTCCAACATTACCTAACGATTATTCATGGCTTCAATTTTCTTTTTCTCTTTGTTCTACGCATGGTATTTAATGAAGATGGGTCACATGCAGACTCTAATTTCACAAAGAAATGTATGGTGCTCAGCAACGGTTCTGTCACAAGACACTTAGGCTATCGCTCTGATATGGAAGACCTTCTCCAAGAAGCCCTTCTGGCATGCAACCTTCTGAACTTGTCAAGTGAAAGTAATCTGAAAAGTGGCTGCCTGCTGATAAGGCAGGTCTCAGCTATTTTTCTCCTTCCTTCTCTCTTCCTGCAGAGTGTCTGAGGCCACCTCTTGTGTTCCTTCCAACTTGGAGAGTCAACGATTCTCAGTCATAGGACTTGCCTCAGTGGATCACGAAACTGGGGAGCAAAGGGTTATTCTGTAACGTTCTAGGTGGTTATACGGTCTCGGACTGTGACACTGACATTC
Source organism: Tursiops truncatus (assembly GCF_011762595.2). NCBI lineage: Eukaryota > Metazoa > Chordata > Mammalia > Artiodactyla > Delphinidae > Tursiops > Tursiops truncatus. The sequence continues at coordinate 31,197,221 of NC_047047.1, forward strand.
GTAGATTGATTTGGCTGAGATGAATCTTTCTTATAAAACCACATTCCTCCTCCCTTCTCCAGGTATTCATCATCTCGTAATAGTCACTTTCCAAGTTCAATAATATCGTGAGTGGTTTGCCTTGACCTTGCAGCTCTCTAGGGAAGGTCTCGGTCATGATCACTCAAAGAGCAAATGTGTGTTGCCCCTTCAAAATGTATGTACACTGAGTTCTTAGATAAGGTGACCGTACTTTCTTAATGAAAAAAAGAAAGGAGACCCACGTTTTGCCTGGACAGAACATTTGAAATTGGAGCTTTCCTAGGAAATCTAAAAATATTGCAGGATTCATACAGCTTTTAGGGAAACCACAGAACAGAGTACAGACTAATCCACTAGTACGGAATATCCCACCACTCTGGGCTTGAATTATGTGTATAATCATACAGTCAAGGTTTTATACAGGCATACCTTGGAGACACTGCAGGTTTGGTTCCAGACCACTGCAATAAAGCAAATATCACAATAAAGCGAGTCACACATTTTTTTTTTTGGTCTCCCAATGCATTTAAAAGTTATGTTTATATTGTAGTCTATTAAGTGTGCCACAGCATTATGTCTAAAACAACAATGTACATACCTTAATTTAAAAATACTTTACTTCTAAAAAAATGTTATCACCTCAGCCTTCAGCAAATCGCAATATTTTTGCAATAGTAACATCACCATAACAAATATAATAACTGAAAAAGTTTGAAATATTGTGAGCATTACCAAAATGTGACACAGAGACATGAAGTGACCAAATGTTGCTGGAGAGATGGTGCTGATAGACTTGCTCCATGCAGGGTTGCTGCAAACCTATAAAAAATGGAGTATTTGTGATAAAAAAATAATAAAGCAAAACATAGTAAAAAGAGGTATGCCCTATCATGCCTTATCCACCTTCTCAGCGTCTAACTGTATGGACTGTTAGCTGTTTAGACAAATCGGAGGGAGCAGTGGCAAGAGGGTGATTTTGAATCCAAGTTTCCCCAATGCATGAACACAGGGTGATTCGTTTAGCCTTTCAAAACCTCAGTTTCATCTGTAAAATGGGGAAACAAATGCTTCCTTTTGGAGTGAGGCTCAGATATAAGTGCAAAACGGCTGATACCGAGAGGCACGCAGGGCTCTGAGGTTATTCCACGCCCCTGTCCACATTAACATGTTTGCAGAGCCCAGAAGGCACGTGCTTCTTGACCCCTCACGGAGCGGGAGTCAAAAAAACTTGAAATCTACTAATTTTCTTCATTGAAATAATTGCACTTATTTGAGTATCTTAGTTCTTCCTCTGAGCTGCTTTCCAGATCTGAGTGTCTTGTGAGGCGTGAATGGCAGCTTATCTTGCTGAGAGTGTGGAATAAAACCTTAGCAGCCTCTGGTGTTAAAGGGCTTGACTTATCTCAGGGTGGTGGCAGAGCGCCCTGGCTGGCTTTGCTGCTTTGTCTTTCCACTCCGTATTGTTGCTTAGCACAGCTGTCAAACACCTCGAGTGATCCTAAGAGCATGATGATGGACAGTCTATGCCACTCCTAGGACATCCTAGGTCAGTGGGCATTTTCCTTTTTAGCATTGACTCCTTAAGAAGTATGTGCCAAAAGAGATTTTGTTAGCTTTAAAGAACTATGAAATATGAATTAAGATACAGATAACGTAGTCTTCTGTAACACATAAAGCTTGTCGCACTCCATGAATAATCGTGTTTCTGAAAGGAGCATAAGTGTAACAAACTCAATTTAAAATGTAATTGGGGAATTCTCTGTTCCAAGGAACTCGGTGAAGTTTTCTTCTAAAGCTAATAATAATAATACTATTTAGCTACTTTGGAATTTGATAGATAATATCAATTTATATACTTTTCAAAAACCGTGGGCTGTCTCTCTCTATCTCTCTCTCTCTCTCTCTCTCTCTCTGAGCAAAAGGGGATAGGATAATCATTTATTTCCTTGTTATCTTCTACGGTTGGAGATAGCATAGGAGGCACTAGTTCTTGGGATGAAAGGACCCCTCCTCCCAGACTTTTTTTCCCCAACAGCCTCTCTATTACCAAGACAAAGTTTCAAAATGATTCTTTCATATTAAGCTCTTACTTTATCTGGATTTTATTTTTGCATAAAGAGCAAGGTAGAGAGTCAATATTTTCAATAAACTATCCCGGCACAATTTATCAAATCATCTATCTTTTTCCTATTGTATCTGCAATGCCAGCCAGCTATTATAGATCAATTTTTCGTATTTGTATGAGGCTTTCCCCAGATTCTTTTCTGTTTTATTGATCTATTCCTGCAATGACACAACACTGTCTTGATTATTCCTGATTTTTAATAGGTCTTGGTACTTAGTAAGAAAAGTCTCCCATCTAATTCTCCAAGGGTAGCTTAGCTATTCTTAACCCTTCACTCCTGCATTCAAGTTTTAGGATCATCTTTTCAAGTCAATTAAATGTCTTCTTAGGATTGTGATTGAGATTTTATTGAATCTATGTATTGATTGGGGATTATTGACATCTTTGTTATATTGTCTTCCTATTCATGAACTTAGATTAGTGCTACATTTTTATGTCTCCTTTCTTGTCCTTCAATAAGTTTTTTTGCTCCTGGGTACTGTGCTTTCACATGGGTTGAATTGTTTATTAGAGTTATGGGAACCAACACAATACTTTTAAACAGTGCTTGCTTTCACACCTAAACTATGTCTTTTGTCCAGGAGACCATCTCTTGCTCTATTGTAGATCCTGAGAATGAATGGGGACAGCAACAGAAGAGAGAGCCGTCAAGCCTCAACCAACCCCCAAAGTCAACCAACACAAGTGGTAGAACAAGTACTCCTGCTGGGATGAACAGAATTGGGGAAACCTTTGGGAAAACAATTTGTCAATTAAGATTATTCATAGTGGCACTGTACATAATGCGGAAAACAAGAACTAATCCAAGTGACTATCAACAGTATAATAAATCTTTATATATTTGTAAAACTTGGAACTCTGCAGTAGTGAAAATCAATGGACTACAGCTAAAAAGTGCAAAAAAGCGAGTCATATAGGAAAACATATAGCATGATTCAATTTATATGTAAGTTAAAATAGGCAAAACTAAGCTATATATTTTTAGGGATTTGTTCATATGTAGTAAGCTCACAAAAGTATAACAGGTTGATTAATAAAAAAATGTAGTCTGGTAGTTACTCTGTTGGGGAGAAAGAGGTGAATTGGGAAGGGTTACATGGAAGTTTTAAAGGTCCCGGTCTTTTGTACTTTTTAAACTGGGTGGTGGGTGCACGGGTGTGTCTGTTTTATTACTGTCTTCAAATTTTGGTATATTTTCTATAAACACTATGTGTATGGTACATTGCATAATAAAATTTTAGAAGGATGATAAACTAATTCTTTGCAAATTTTTAATTGAATGATATACAATAGTAATAAACCAATCTATCTATCTATCTATATACATATATAGTGGGTCTCAAGAAAGTGCATGCATATTTTAATGATGGTTATTTATTTAAAATGGCATTTATGTTTTTATGATATTACTGTAAGAAGTCTCAGGAAGAAAATATTTGAATGTTCGCTATTTCTTTTTCTTGAGTGACTATTAACTGCTGTGGGGAAAGCAAAGCTCTAGGCACTTATGATACATCATGGAACATAACTAGGATTCTGCCATTCTGGAGTACATACTCTAGCTAGGGGTGAGGATGGATGGCAGAGAGAGACAGACTGAAAACAGTGAGCATACTACGTTAATAAACTGTATCTTATGTTGGGAGGTGAGAAGCAACCACTAGAGCAGGGTCCTAAGTTCAGGATTGCTTGATGATGTGCCGTTTTGAACAAGGTGGACAGGGTGGGACTTCACGGAGGAGTTTACTTACTTCCGAGCAAAGACTTGAATGGGAGAGTGACCATGAGGGTTATTGGGGAAAGGTTGTTTCAGGTGGAGGGAACAGCTAAGGCAAAGGCCCTAAGATGGGAGCATGCCTGGGGTGTTTAAGGAATAGCAAGGGGCTGGAGTAGAGTTAGCAAGTGGCAATGATGTCAAAGAGGCAATGGAGGGTCATGAGGGCTTTCGTATGACTTCGTCGTTTTCTCTGAGTGAGGAAAGGGGTGATGATTCGATATCATATCAGAATCTGGCTGTCGTGTTGAGAACAGACTGTTAGGTGTTGAGGGCAGAAGCAGCTGGTAGCCTGTTACCACGGTCCAGGCAAGAGGTGATGTGGTACAGAGAGTCTCCAAGTATTTCTGAGATTGGCGGTATTCTATGGAGAAAAAATGTTGTTTAAGCACTCTGCATTTTTCTTGGACCTACATTCCAAGTAAGCAAATATCTGAACAACTGCTCTCAATCTTAGAATATGTTGGCAGTTGTATTCGAAATCTAAATATCCAATGTCTTTACATTTCAATAGAATTGTAAATTTTCCTTTACTACTTTAAAAATCCTCTTATAAGGTTATGGGAATTCTACCCAATAGAGTTGGGCAATTATTATAATTAATGGTTGTAAATGGACTATGTGACAACATGAAAAACCCTCAAGACGGGGCTTCCCTGGTGGCGCAGTGGTTGGGAGTCCGCCTGCCGATGCAGGGGACACGGGTTCGTGCCCCGGTCCGGGAAGGTCCCACATGCCGCGGAGCGGCTGGGCCTGTGAGCCATGGCCACTGAGCCTGCGCGTCCGGAGCCTGTGCTCCGCAACGGGAGAGGCCACAACAGTGAGAGGCCTGCATACCGCAAAAAAAAGAAAACAACCCTCAAGACGAAATGTTCCGTGAAATATAAAAACAAGAGGCAAACTGTGTATCTGTATAGTACGACTATTGAGCAAGAAACATCCGTGACCTTCCAGCTGGTCCAGGCCACTTCCTCTTGGACCTCATGTACTGTCGCGCTCCCCCTTGCTTGCCTTCCGATAAACACCTTGACCTTCCCATTGATACTTAAGCCTCCCAAGCATGCTGTTTCTTCAGAGTCTTTGCATGGGCTGCTCCCTCTGCCTGCAGGGCCGTTACTCTGTGGCCCTCATGGGCCTGCATGACTGACTTCTTCACCTTCACCAGCGAGGCCTTGACAGACATAGCAACCCCCTTCTCCCTTGGCACCTCCTATCCCCTTGATTTGGTTTGTTTTTCCCACCATACTTATCACTACCCAACAGGCACTTCGCTTTATTTGTGTATTTGCTTATTGTCTCTCTCCCTCCAACTGAAAAGTAAACTCCCCAAGGGCAGGGGTCTGTTTTCTTCAGGTTTTGTTTTTGAACCGTACCTGGCATAGAGTAGGTACACACAAGAAATTGTTGAATGAAGGACTATGACAAAGGCCTGAAGTTTTAAAAATTGTTAACAATTATTGATGATTCACACTCTAGACCTTATTGGAGAATGAAGGGATCACGTGGAAGGTTATTAAAGGAAGGAGCTAAGGGTCTATTGAAATCACCTCGGAGAAGTTGAGTTGAGGGGCTGGCCCCTGTGCGTCAGGGCATGAGAAGCGCTTGGCACACCGGTAAGCCTCGGGTAAGCTGTAACCTAGATGCTGAGGGGTCAGTAGAGGCAAGGGAACACTTCTCCTACTGAGAATGTGGACTCTGGCCTAAGGAGTTAATGAGAAATGCCACCGTCAAGACAACGTCTAGTACTAGAAGAAGGCGCTGGGCAGACCATATCAGAGGAGAAAAGGCCCGTCCCAGGGACAAAGGCACCCCTGGCTGGTTTCCTAGGTCTGGGAAAAGCAGGCAAGCTCTGGGCTGGAGAAAGACAGCAGCCAGAGGGCAGATTTCGTAGCAAGCAAGGAAATGATCAGAGCAAGCTATCAGCCTCATGTTGAGCTTGCAAATTCTAACTGCATGTAGCTTATGGCGCTCTGGCTGGGGAATTTTGGGCAGAACTTCGATTCACCTGCTATACATAGTAGAGCAGTACTATGTCATGCTAAAATATCAGAATAATCCCATACGGGTTGGAAAATAGCTGCTGCTCAAGCTTGTCCCCCAGCATCCCAGCCCCATCTCCCCAGGATCCAGAGCTTTAGAGATGAAGCTTGGGGCCCCTGGGATCCTGCTAGTATCTCTTTAATTGGCTGGGACCTGTTATATAGCTTGCTAAACATTTTTATTATCATACCTGCAAAGTAATAGAATAGATTATGTCTAGAAAAATCAAATGAAGAAGGAATGTGGAGATATTTGGACTTTTTAGAGTCATAGGAGAGTCATCAGGAAAAGCTAGAGAAAATCCTAGGAATAAAGAGACTCTGCAGCTAAAATGTAAGTTGTCTGTGACCTAGAAGAGGCAGGAAGTTGTGTTCCCTTCGTTCATGGCTAAAGTACAATCTCTTTCCTTGTTCGCCCAGCACAGGTGAGGAACATAAGGACCTTGTGTTTCATTTCAAGAAGTCAGAGGCGGGCTTCCCTGGTGGTGCAGTGGTTGAGAGTCCGCCTGCCGCTTCAGGAGACACGGGTTCGTGCCCCGGTCCGGGAAGATCCCAAGTGCCGCAGAGCGGCTGGGCCTGTGAGCCATAGCCGCTGAGCCTGCGCGTCCGGAGCCTGTGCTCCACGACGGGAGAGACCACAACAGTGAGAGGCCCGCGTACTGCAAAAAAAAAAAAAAAAAGTCAGAGCCATTGAGATGTGGTTATAGACACTTTCTTATTCTATTTTTAAATCAACCAAAAAGGTAGACATTTGTGATGGGGAAACTGGTCTAAATATTTAACCCCATCATTACTCTAACACCGAGCACAGGGAAGCCAGGGAAATCACAATTGCACATCCTAGCCCTGAGAAAGTACAGAGCCAGAACTCTGCAAGGTGGGATGCCCGTGTCTCCTCCGACCTCTGAAACCAGCGTGCCCGGGGTTATAAGTACTACCACTTACTCGGCTGTCTTGTGGCAGTTACACGCACATGCCTGCCATTCAGAGTTTTGGAGTGTGCGTTGACATCTGTGTGTGTGTATGAAGATAAACGGGTGCTTGTTTCGATGCAGGGCGTGATACAAGGACCCTGCTGGTATGCTGTTGGGAACCTCCGGTAAAGCCTGTAGGATGGGTTATGGCCCTTGGACTCACTCACTTGTGGACCTGTTCAGGGTGTAATCTATTTTCAGTCTACGATTGTCTGTTTAATGTAGGAGCAGAAGCTTTCACTGAAACAGAACATTGAATCAAATCCACATCTACTAAACAAATTAACAATTTTGTGGAGGGTTTTTTTCTTCCCCCCTAAAATACAGCTCTTTCTCTGGTAGTTCAAAAACAATTGCTGTAGGACTTCCCTGGTGGCGCAGTGGTTGAGAGTCCGCCTGCCGATGCAGGGGACACGGGTTCGTGCCCCGGTTTGGGAAGATCCCACATGCTGCGGAGCGGCTGGGCCTGTGAGCCATGGCCACTGGGTCTGCGCATCTGGCGCCTGTGCTCCGCAACGGGAGAGGCCCGCGTACCGAAAAAAAAAAAAAATTGCTGTAAAAACTTGCATTTTAGGAGGGGAAGAATCAGAAGATGACTATAAAGCTTAGGGAGCCTAGAGGAAAAATGGAAAGGGGAACTATTGTAGTTATCCTATTGGGGTAAACATAGGAAAATTTAACTCAGAAACTAAGAGAATATTCCAGTGCACCAAATATATAGACGCAGCCCTCTGAACTCAGCACCAGGGCGTGCACTGAACAGGTCAGAGAGACCCCAGTCCCAATGCCTCAGTGGGAAAAGTACCCCCTGGAGTTGTCCACAGAATCACCCTGTTACTGCCACTAATTAGGGCTGAAAAGTGAGATGACCTTGATTTGTCTTTCCCTACACCAGACACACAATCAATTCCACCATTGTTTTTCAGATCAAGGCATTTAGCATTTTTCACCTTTGTTTGCCAAGCTTTTACTGGAACCGTTTGATGGTCCATTTGATTTAACCATAAAGATGGATTCGGCAGAGATTGTGGTCGTTTTAATAACTCATCACACAGGTGAAGGTCCTGAGCTCCACACCCAGCTGCAAACTGTCGCCTGCCTTGGACTGACCATGGACTCCCTGGAGACGGGCTGGGCTGCAGCTTAGTTAATCTGGCTACACCGCCTGTGCCCCAGACTAGGGGAACCCTGGTTAAAAGGTCTGATTGTTTTCTTGTTTCGTAAGAGTCAGACTGCCTGGATTCAAATCCTGGCTCTATCACTTTGTAGCTTTGTGACCTCTGGCAACTTATTGAATCTTAGTGACCCACATATGCCATGGGGATAATAACTGGGTTATTATAGGAAGCACATTCGGTGATATATGCAAACACTTAGTACAATGCCTGTTCGTAGGAAAACACCTAATAAATTTTAGTTGCTGTGATAATGAAGCACTTGCCCTATTTTTCAAAAGCCATTTTAGCCAGATCGAATCTGTACCAAAAAGGCTATTGCTCATGAGATTTATACTTTCCTGTTTCTAATAATGTCAACTTGTAAAGATTTATATAAGTTCATTTATATCTGTTAGCTTAACTTGGAGATGTTGGAGATTTGGTCTTTCTTCATAAATGTTTATGTGAGGATGAAAGCCCCATGACTCGCATTAATACATATCATCATGGACGTGTATTGTATTGACTCAGTGTCTATTATATGCATGTGTGAAACTGAACCACGTAAAAGCAGAAATTAGGCGTTCCTGCCAAAAGGAAGTGAATTGAAAGGAGGAGAAGCAGAGCCTTTGCGAGGAGAAAATTGTCCTATCTCTCAGCCAGTGTCAGAATGTGGAAATGTTTACAAAATGCTCATTAAAAGAAAAAAGGATTGCAAGATAGAAACAAAATCTGGTGCACAAGTTTACACTAGGGAGATAAGAAAGGCTAGGCCCCTATGGGGGATTTTGTTATCCAATTACTGCAACCTGATTTTGGGGGGTGAGAGGAAGAGTGGTAGGGGGAGGGAGAGAGGGGAAGTTTCCAAACTTGTCTCCAGTGACACGAGACATTTACGCTCCGCAAGATAAAACTGCCACTTAGAGCCCAGGAGCGCTAAACCTTCCTGGGTTGGCCTGGGGGCTGGAGCAGAGTCATGGGTTCCCTGGCCCTGCAGCTGTGTGCTCTCTCCTGCCTGGTGGCTCACTCGGTTTCTGGCAGCCCCATCATGAGCCTGGAGCAGTCGCCTCTGGAAGAAGATATGCCCCTGTTTGATGATGTCTTCTCAGAGCAAGATGGTGTCGACTTTAACACCCTGCTACAGAGCATGAAGAAAGAGTTTCTCAAGACATTGAACCTGTCGGACATCCCGATGCAGGATGCAGCCAAAGTCGACCCACCAGAGTACATGTTGGAACTCTACAACAAATTTGCAACAGACAGGACCTCCATGCCATCTGCCAACATCATTAGGAGTTTCAAGAACGAAGGTAAGTGGAGATTTTACTGATCAAATTTGGCTTCGAGTTTTTAGAAGCGGTGAGTAAATTTACAATGCATGGAGATGATAAAGGTGAAAACATCTATATAGGGGTGTGTGTACACAGATACCCCCAAACCAGGCACATTTTGGTCTATACTGTTTTCATGGTCATTTTCCAAATACTATTGAAAGGTATTAAAGAATATCTTTTAATCCAACGCCGTAAAGTGTCTACCATTTTGACATTATAATTGGGTCTTTGCAAATTTTCAATTTGGACAGCAGGTAATAAAAAATATTAATGTTGGTCTACCGCTGTACCTTTGTCTGTCGTTTTCCAGATAGGGCTCAGTTCCGTTTAGCTTTTAATTGACTACAAAATTTGTCAACTTCTACATAGAATGAAAATGATGACAATAGGTAAAATACAGAAAGTTGTGATTTGCGTTTCGCTCAAACTTTGGGTGAGTTTCCATTTTGTGACCTTATTTAAGAAATGTTCAAACAGGATGGAAACATATTTTAGAGATTCTTCCTAAAGTGTTGTTTTGTTTGTTGTGACGTGTATATCCTTGAAGCACTGTTTGTAGTTTCCAGGAAGTGCGCATGGTCCAATTAACGATCCAGCTTATTCTGTGTGTTTATGAAGAGCAATGTACAATCTTTAAATACCAGCGGGAAAAGTGTGTTTTCTGCCCCCAGATCTTTATTGAGTACTAAATCTAATCACTTAGCAAGTTAATCCTTTATTTAATATGGTGCAAGTAATCAAGAAAATTTTTTTCTAATATCTATGGTAAAAGTTGTGGGTCCAAAGTAACGAATTCTTTCATATTTACCAATTATGCTTTGATAGTCATTAACCAGGTACAAAAGAGGGTTTGGATAGATGTTGGCCAAGTATTCTTGAAAGCAAAAAGGCGGTGACAAGATTTAGCTCAAGATTTGGATTTTTCAGACAGGGTTGACTTAGTAGATGTGGATAATTAGCTTAATTTCTCTGAATCCGAATTTCCTCAACTGTAAATTGGGGACAATATACCTACGTAACACAATTGAGCAATTTCAAAGCGGTTACAAGTAAGAAAGTACTACATTTGCTACGAAGTATTAAACAAATGTCAGTGTTTACTAATGAATTCCTTAAATTCTAGGCATTGGGGGAAATGTTGAATAGGTATTGCTCAGTCCTGGAGATACTATTTGCCTTTAAAATTTAGGTGACTGCCAAAATTTCAAATATTTAGTAACATATTGGAAATGTGACTTAGTAACATTTAGTAACATGATGGAAATGAAAAGCTGAAATTACAGATTCTTTCTGTGGTCAGTCTGAATTGAAAATAAACATCCTCCTTCCCTGGGAAGCCTTCCTAATGTTTCTGAGTGCGGATCCCTGGGTGGCTGGCTCAGGGTGTGGGTGGGAAAGTATTCGCATCCCTGGGGAAAATAGGAGTTTTTCAGTTCTCACTTCTGTGGAGGATTTCGATGGTCCGGGTGAGGAAATGAGCTTCTTATTACTGAATATCAGTGAGGGTAGGAGCAAACCTCTCAGTAGACAACCCAGCTGCCCACACCTCTGCCAGTCCACTGGTGAAAATGCACAGCCCAAGGTCATGAATCCTGCACTGGGCTCGCCCTGTCGGCTGTTATTGTCTTTCTTTGATTCTCTGCGTTTGCTCAGTGCAACTCCCTAGGAGACAAAGACCAAGAAAACAAAACAAAACCTCCTCCAAATCTAACTAACAGAGGAAAACAAGTGCTGCTTCAAGGTGGAAAAAGCATGACTTTATTTCCTACCACTGCTTTGACCTCTCCTTGTCATCTTGGGGAGGTCAATTCTCTGCATTGAGGCTTGATTTCTTCCAGAATCAAATGAACAGGATACCAATACCAACATTATAGGGTTATTGTAAGAACTAAATAAAACAATTTGCAAAGCACCTGGCACGTGAAATTTGCTCAGCAAACACTAGCTCCCTTGCCTGAAGTGTAACACCTCCATTATTACTATATTTGCACATGCACAGTGAACTTATTTTTATATCAGCTTTATTGAAGTATCATGGGCATAAACAATAAACTTCACATATTTAAAGTGTATAATTTGATAGGGTTTGACATATGTAAACATCCATTGGAACCATCACCACCATCAAGATAGTGAACATATTCATACCACCAAAAATGTCCTTGTGCTCCTTGGTAAACCCTTCCTCCCGCTACAGTGAGCTTTTATTGTGCATTTTTCTAAAGGATGGAACAACCAGTCTCTTCCCCTACTTTTGGTCTTCTCATGCTTCCTGTCCAAGGGGAATGAAGTTTTCTCCATTCCTATAAGGGGCGGGGGACAACTACCATATTACTTGATGTATTAAGGACACATGTCATGCCCATAAATCAATTCAGTCTGATGCCCAGAAACATCAACTCATTAATATTTTTAAAGTGCTACCTCTGTTTAAAGCATCATGGTAGATTGGAGGCATAGAAGGGAGGTTAAGCTGTGGTACGTGCCATTAGGATGACAATCTAGTTGGGAAAAATCCATTCATATAGACAACTGAAAATCAAGGATGTAAATGGCAAGGTCAAAGGAGAGGTATAGAGGGTAAATACTCAAGTTACCCAGAGAGGAGTGGGCTCCCATATAGGGAGGTGAAGAAGGGAGGGCCCCATAGGGAGGGGTCACAGCTAGATAGATGGAGACGAGGGGGTAGAGCTTTCCAAGGGTCAGAAGAACATATCCAAAGGTGCAGTATACAGTAAAGCAAAGGACTGTTTTGGCAAGTAGTGAAGTTATCAGTCTACTTTATTTTTTATTTTATTTTTTTTTGCGGTACGCGGGTCTGTCACTGTTGTGGCCTCTCCCGTTGCGGAGCACAGGCTCCGGACGCGCAGGCTCAGGGGCCATGGCTCACGGGCCCAGCCGCTCCGCGGCATGTGGGATCTTCCCGGACCGGGGCACGAACCCGCGTTCCCCGCATCGGCAGGCGGACTCTCAACCACTGCGCCACCAGGGAAGCCCCTATCAGTCTACTTTAAATAGGAGACTTTGTTTAATATTTCTACAAATATTAATTGATAAATTGCAATGTTCCATGCTGTAGGGGATGAATGGGAGCTATGACTGGATCAAGTGGTTAAGACCTAATCATAGCTAGCTTTGCGAGCCACGCTAGAGAGTTTCAATTCATTCCACTGACCTATATTTCTCACTGGCAGTGTATGAGATGATTTTCGGTGGTACCCAGAGGAAGCTGTGAATCATGTGAAATCAGTATATGTTTTTATTAAAGTGGATTGAAAAAAATCCACGTAACTATCATCTTGAACCCCCTCATTTCATGAATACTGTTGCTTAGGACAAGTCTAAAAGAGGAAGTTAGTATAAAAACAATATTATCAAGTTAAAGAAAAATATTTAAAAGTACAATCTGGAACAAGGACCTCACTGAAATCATGAATTGGCTATACAATTGGGAAAGGCGGCCAAAGATGATAGCGACCCCCTCAATTGGTGGTCCTCAGCATCTTTGGTGTCATGGAACTTTTTGATTGACGACAGATGTCTTCAGGGATTCCTTGTAGACAGGTGTTACCTGGGACGGGTATAGAGGAGATTTGGACGCCTATAAAATTCTCAGATAGGGTGTCAACATAATAATATTTGGAGGTGTGCTTCTAAGACAACAGGACCTTTACAATTTTATTTCATGAACATTCTGAGCGATTCCTATGTGCTGCACTTCCATGCCAGGTGCTAAGAGTACAAAATTAAGGCAACCAATCTATCCCCCCCCGCAAGGTTCGTTTCCCCTCATTCTTCCTTTTGGAGGACCACAAACCCCAAATTCAAGTGCTGTGACCCCCTTAGTGTCATGCCTATCCTGTTGACCTTGTCAGGCTTTGTTGTCTAAAGCAGGGATCAGCAAACTTTTTCTGTCAAGGGCCAGGGAGATGGTAGATATTTTGGGTTTTGTGGGCCGTATGATCTTGGTCGAGACTTAATGGATTTAATTCTGCCATTGTAGTGCAACAATAGTCACAAACACAATGCAGAAATGAATGGGTGAAACCCTTCAGTAACCCTTTATTTCCAAAAACAGGTGGCAGGCCTGCTTTGGCCTGTGGGCTAGGTTTACCGCCCACTGGTCTACATGGATGTTTCTCAGGAAGACCCCGACTATGTGAGGGTCTCCATCCATTACAAGTACAAATATGAAAAGCCATGACAGCGTCACTGAAAAGCTTCAAGAAAAAAACAACCACCACACGTGTCTCGTTTGATAGCTCCTCACTGGTTAGAAAAATTGGGGGCTTGCCTGGACAATCTCCAAGGTCCCTCCCAGGTCTATAATTCTGTGACGGATAAGCTATGCAAACAAGGCTGGGTGCGTTTTCTCTCATTCAGGAGGCAGCCATTTTCCATTTTAGTCAGCTTAACTCAGTCTAGCGTTCTACCCTTGATCTTCAGTATTCCCTCTTAGAGAATGCTAACACTGTGTTTGTTCTCATTGATTTTCCCTCATTCTCTCTGTATCAAGCCTCCTGAATGGACAGGCGCTCTTATTGAATAAATAAGCATCTGTTTTTCTCTGTAGCATACTGCAAATGTGATTTCTCTTTTTTTTCAGATCTCTTTTCCCAACCAGCCAGTTTTAATGGGCTCCGAAAATACCCTCTCCTCTTCAATGTGTCCATCCCTCACCATGAAGAGGTCATCATGGCTGAACTCAGGTTGTACACCCTGGTGCAAAGAGATCGCATGATATATGAAGGAGTGGACCGGAAAATTACCATTTTCGAAGTACTAGAGAGCAAAGGGGACCGTGAGGGTGAGAGAAGCATGCTGGTCTTGGTGTCCGGGGAGATCTATGGAACCAACAGTGAGTGGGAGACTTTTGATGTCACCGATGCCATCAGGCATTGGCAAAAGTCAGGCTCATCCACCCACCAGCTGGAGGTTCATATTGAGAGCAAACATGAAATGGAGGATGTTGGCAGGGGACAACTGGAAATAGACACTAGTGCCCGGAATAAGCATGTCCCTTTGCTTGTCGTGTTTTCTGATGACCAAAGCAGTGAGAAGGAGAGGAAGGAGGAACTGAACGAAATGATTGCCCACGAGCAACTTCCGGAAATGGACAACCTGGGACTGGAAGGTTATTCCAGCGGACCTGGGGAAGAGGCTTTGCTGCAGATGAGGTCAAACATCATCTATGACTCCACTGCCCGCATCAGAAGGAACGCAAAAGGAAACTACTGCAAGAGGACCCCGCTGTACATCGACTTCAAGGAGATTGGCTGGGACTCTTGGATCATCGCCCCGCCCGGATACGAAGCCTACGAATGCCGTGGTGTTTGCAATTACCCCCTGGCAGAGCACCTCACCCCCACAAAGCATGCGATTATCCAGGCCTTGGTCCACCTCAAGAATTCCCAGAAGGCTTCCAAAGCCTGCTGTGTGCCCACCAAGCTGGAGCCCATCTCCATTCTCTATTTAGACAAAGGGGTCGTCACCTACAAGTTTAAATATGAGGGCATGGCCGTCTCTGAGTGTGGCTGTAGATAGGAGAGGAGACCTGTGGCTTATTTAATAACTGTACATGTGTATATTTTGTGTTCCTATTTAATGAGATTATTTAATAAGGGTGTACAGATCATAGAAGCTTGCTGCCTTAGGGAATTTGACAGGGCGGTTTTGTTGTAGGAAATGCATAATTTACTCCACAGTCTAGTCCCTTCCAATCTATGTTTCTTTGGACTTGCCATTTCCCTGCAATGCCATCTCTAATAGTAAGTGGCAAGCCCACACTACTTGCCCTTTAGGCCGATTCGAAAGCAACACCCCTAAGCAGAAAAATACTGTCGAGAGAGGTAGATATTTGTGTATGTATATGTGTACATAGATAAACTTATAAAATCCTTTTGGTTCTATAGAGGCAGATTCTACTCACACACGTGCATAACCCAATCAAATGTGTATATGTTAAAAGACAGTGGGAGGTTCTTGGTCACCTCTTCTCTAGGTAGTATTTCCATCAGGATAATTTGCACCAGGAATTGAACCATCCTAGGAAGTATTACATTTCCGAAATACTACTGGAAATGTAGGGGTAGCTTTTGTCAGTTGAGTTTCTGCTATTACTCAGAGCAGCAGGGCCTGGTAAAGGAGGCTGCATGTTTGAAGGGAGGGGTTATTGGATACAGAAACCAAGTGGCTTCAAGGGGGCAGTGGCCTTAAGGGACAACAGCAAAGAATGAGCCCACAGGGGACCAGTGTGCTCTAGAGGGCAGTGCCTGGTCAAGAAAGGAAAACAGAGGGAACTTCATCTGTTCCTAAGGCAACAGGAAGGCAAGGCCATGTGTATTGGCCTTTATGGCTGCAGAGGGTACAGGAGGTGGGAGGGGCTCTTAGGGGAGGAGGGGCAAAGGATAGAGATGCTGTCCTACGACGTGTTTGTAAAATTATAAGCAGTTCTAATTGGAGAGTTAAATATTTTGGACAAAATAAAATTAACAAAGACGAAGAGGAGGAAAAATCAGAAGGGATCTGTTTGTTGGACTCTTCTTCCTGTTTTTCTTCAATTCTTCACATTTCTCCTTTGCCTCTGAACCTCTGCTCTTGATTTTTTCCACCTTTTCCCTTCCCTCCCTCTTTTTTGCCTGAGCACCTTGTGTCCTTCTCCCATTCACATGTCCCCTATCTTCCCTGGCCTTCCCTGCTTTGAGCCCAAAGAGAAAACCTGAAAGCATTTGCTCTTGGGATAAAAGGAGTTAGTGCTCTAATTTCTAGATTTCCCCCTGATATTTTATTTAGTTGAGTTGCTAATATATAAAATGTTTTGTTCATGAAGAATACTTAAGTGTAAGAAAAAGGGAACCACAGTCCAAATGAATACATTTAAATAAATGAATTAATAAATAGACACACAACCAAATGACTCAAAAGCTAAGCCAGAATTTGGAAATCAGGTTTGCCCCATGATGGAAACCCTGTAGCCTTCCCATCCTTCCCACTCTGCAGTCTTTCTGTTTGGGAACTGGCCAGTACTAAGGGACTGGAAAGTATTCCTGATGACAATGGTCTGGGGCATCTGCCCATTAGTTGGCCAGTTGGAAGGACACTGAGACTTGGTCCCAGTGCCCCCCGTGCAGGACCACAGGTGTTGTGCAGGGAGAACCACAGCAGAGCAGTTCTCAAACTGTTCTGACACCTCCAGGCAGACAACACGGATGGTCCAACCTAGAATCGGGAATGTGGTTTCCAGTACATTGTCCCCCCTCACCCCACTGAATACTTCTTTAAGAAGGCTTGCACTTTTTTTTTTTTTTTTTTTACCCTGCGAAACCATCAGCCTTGCTTTCACAAACGTCTGGGGTCATAATCTCATCTTGCCCTAGAAAATAGAGGCAAGGGAAGCTATTTTGAAGGACACTTGGCCCAATTTGGCCCTCAGCTCTGCACGTCTGTTGGACACTGGTATCCAGAGGGTGAGTGGGAGAATCCATTGCCCCTGGAAGAGCGGTGTTCTGGCCATCAGTGGGTATACAGTGATTGACAATTTGAGAAAGCCATGCGACTCAGAAGCATTCATTTATGGGACATCCTCCATAGAAAATGGTGTGCTTGCGCGTGTGTGTGTGTGTGTGTGTGTGTGTAACTGGCTTTATAGAGCCAAGCTCAGTGCCCACCATGGGATGGGGTACATCCTTTACATCCATGGTTCCATGGTACATACTGGACACTCATATACTCTACGGTACTTCTTATCCTTTCTAAAGGACACTGTAATAGACATACGGTAAAACCTTGGTTGAATGGGATGGTTCTAGCTAGAGAAAAATCAAGCAGAATTTTCTTTTATATGTAAAATACATAAGACAGTGGTATGCTGGTGAATGCTTTATACCCAGCAGTGGCGGGGTGCGGGTTGTGGGGAGGGAATAGCTCTGATTTGGGGGTTTCAATGGCGCAAATACCCCCTCCATGGCCTACTTCAAGCTACCAAGGTGATGTCAACTGGTTTGCAAAATACCCGCAAACGTAACCGTAAGCTCTCGGGAGCCACGCATGACGACTCTGGTACCCTCCTGCTATTAGCACGCTGATAGTAGAACCCTAAAGATGTGACGTGCCAGGCTCTGCTGGCTCTGCCAGGTTCCTAGAGAAGCTTTGTTATGAGCCCTTATAGTCACCCTTCCGTTAAAGAGATGTGAAAATCTAGGCTGTTGGCAATCAGGCTGCATGTGCCAGATGTTTCTCCTTTTACCACAGTCCAGAGGTAAACACGCGTTTCTAAGATTTTCTTCTACCCTATGGAAAGAGTGCAGAAAGCCACCTATTGGTTATTCAAATGTTGCTAGTTGCATTTTTTTTTTTTTTTTGCTTTCTTGTCATCAAACAATTAAAACACACCAACCATAAATAGAGGAGGCCTGCCAGCTCCCCTCAGGCCTCCTGAAGCATGCTCGCAATTCCTTTACCTCACTGCATGAATATGAAGCCAGGAAGGTGTCAGATCCTTCGGAAAGTAGAACTCACCACTGTCTTCTCTGGTCACAGACCTTTGCTATATGCCACACCTGTCTTTTTTACACTTTTATGGCAAAATTATCATCGCTGAAGTTGATAAACCTAAATGACTCTTGAGAAAGGTAGCAGGGGGACTTTGGCAGCCAACAACCAAAATATTCATGTAAAAGTTTCTAGGCTTCCTACTATTTATTGATGGATGTATTTATTTTTTGTAATATAGTGTAGAATACCAAATATTTTATTTTTATGTTTGTGATTCCCTCTTGGATAAAAGAGTCTTCTGTGCTTTTCAAATAGTACCTTCCCCTGAGTATGGCTCCTCTACAGTGTATGGCCTGTATTTTCATCTCTATCTTTTTGCATCAACATTTCCTGTTACTTCGAGGAGCCTTGCCAGAAGCTTGCCGTAACTGTGTATATTTGTATCTTGTAGGCATGCTGTGAGCCCCTTGGCATGTTCACTGATTTCCAAATAGGACAGTTTTAACTGAAGTGTAGGTGTTCCAGAAAATATTTAACCAATAAATATCATTCTCATAAGCTGACACTGTCATTTTACTGTGAGAGGCAAATGTCAGGCTGTGAGGGACGATGTCCGCTGCTCAGTGAATGGAGACGGTATTTAATGGGGCCCTTTCTTGCCCCTAAACTGGTGCTTCCCCTCTGACTGTATTCATCATCTTCAATGACCTAGCAATTCAGAGACCCAATTGGACAAATCCATTTGTAATTGGAAGCGTTACTCTCTAAATGTAAAAAAAAAAAAGCTAATTTAGTGATTTCCCAAAAGAATCAGTCTCAAGGTACCTAAATTCTTTCCCTGAATATAATTTGTTTTGGAAATTAATGGCAAATACTTTTCCCAGAAATTAATGTTAGTAAATGTTTTGGTATCCTTCGGAATCTATATTCTCTAAGTAAAAGATATTTCTATAGAAAGGAATTTTACATACGGCTTCTCACTGGACTGTTCAAGAGAACGTACAGTCCAGCAGTGTTTTAGCAAAGCCATTTACAATTTGTCTGGAACATTGAGGGGATGCTGCCCTATCTGAAGACCTCGGATCTTTTCACAGAGTCACCGCATTGTACTTAGCCCTTTTCGGATCTGGTAAAATTGCAATGCTTCTGTGACCCTGTGCATTTTCTTGTCTCCAACAAGGACATTTGATTTCACACATTAGATAGAAGGCAAGTAGATAACGTTGTATCAGAGCAGCATAAAAGGGTGTTTCTGGGTGTGGAAATGTATCTGAACAACCCTGTCAAGGAATGCCCGTTTGTCGTGATCCGCATGTTCCTATCACACGTGAGCACTTGTTTTGTGAGTGTCTGGCCTGATTGCCGTGGGGATGTCGACGTGTTCGTGCCCACCTAACGAGCCTCCACAAACATGGGAAATCCACGAATCCCACGGTCACACCGAACCAGCTGAAGCATGTTCATGTTTTCGTGTAAAACCCTGTCCAAATTTACATAGTAATTATTAGACTACAGGGAAGATGGAAATAAATATTTTACACTGTGTTCATAAGCCACATGTGTACATTCAAAATCATCTTGTTAAATAAAATGGAAAAATTATTTTGACAATAATTATGTGCAGCTTATTTTTCCTCGAGATGAAATCTTTTCTGCGTTCCCTGCCTCCCTTTTTTGTTTCTTTTCTTTTCTTTTCTTTTCTTTTCTTTTTAACGTTTCTTTTTCACAGTCTATCCAGATGGAGTAGAGCTTCCTGCTATGTTCGTAGAGCACGGCCTGAAGAATCGATGAGTTGGTTTTGGCTTCTAAGT
Source organism: Tursiops truncatus (assembly GCF_011762595.2). NCBI lineage: Eukaryota > Metazoa > Chordata > Mammalia > Artiodactyla > Delphinidae > Tursiops > Tursiops truncatus. Next base: position 31,216,949 of record NC_047047.1, read on the forward strand.
GGTCTCACCAGAGAGTGAGGATATGCTTCTCCCATTTTACACAACTTTCTGTGAATCCCAACAATACCAGAGACATACATAGACAATGAACTTGTCTCCTCTTTGTCAATAATTGTGAAATATTTCTTCTTTGAGTTTGGAATGAGGCAGATTAAACAGAAATTACTTTAGGAGACATATCTAGGCTAAATTTCACTGAAATTTGATTACCGAAACTTTACAGAATCTCAAGCTTAGAAGGGAATTTTGAAGTTATCTGAGGGCCACTCCCTCTGGCAGCCACCAAAGCACTTTTCATCTTTTCCGCAAATATTAGTGATGAGAAGGGAACACACTACCTTCTTAAGGGCAGCTGGTACATTTTTAGAGGGATTGCTTTGTACTCATTTCATCAAATAGGTTAGTTCATCATGCCCACGAGTTACTGCAGGAGAGACAAAGGTAAGCAGAAAGTCGCTAGCGTTCTTCCTTATATGGAACTGAAGACTCTCCTGGGGTCCCTCAAAACTTCCCTGTTCCCAACTCTTGTGAACACCTAATCCATCTTCATGACAGTCCCTCTGGCTTGCAGACAGCTCTCCTGTCCTTCTGCATCCACTGTCCCCCTTTTCCTGTAATAGTGTGTGTTTGAACACATGGCCAGAAACTGCGGGCTCCCTCGGCCAGCTGGAAACAGAAGGAAGGCCTGCACCTAGGCTAGACTTGGGCCCTGAGAGGGTAATAGGCCTGGTGGACAAACAGATGCTGCTGCCTGTCCTGGAAGGAAGTTCACTCTATAGCAGAATGTGGGATTTGAAGGACATGGAGACATTCCCAGGTGGGCACCAAATCCTTCCCTCAGACAATCAACCTGCCCCTCTTTTGGAGGGGATCCTCCAGTGTGCTGGCCGGTGGGCTATATCTGGCAAGTGCATCAGCAGGGAGCACGACCCTTGTTCCCGGTATCAGGAGGAGTGATAAAGGCAGGACAAGAGTTCCAGTCCTGGAGGAAAGGGGGCTGAGAACCCGAGATGGGGCCTAGGCCAGGGCTGAACTGAGAAAACCTTTGAAAAGCCATTCTTATGATTTGATTTTGAATTCTTTAGCAACACATTCATTCTCTTCTGTAAACAATTCCATTTCTGAGTGCCTCTCCCAGGGTGGAGCTTGGACTGTTCTCCACCCGTGGTCTGACTTGAGCATGACAGCGCAGAACCAGCCACCGTCGTTGCGGAAGTTTCTCATATACTGATAGAGCCTAGCATCGCGTTGGGCAGACAGGGCTGCAAGCGATTTGGGGGGTAGTTTGTCTACAAAGTAAGATCAAAAATTATTTTCAAATCTTAGATTATGCGTTTAATAATATTTACAGGTTCTACTAGTGCTCCTAAGGCGAATCGATCTTTGTGGTGTTATGGGAAAATAATGCCATGAGACGGACTGCACGTGGCTCCAGTCACATGACGAGAGCCTGCTTTTGTGCAGAAGTGACTATTTGTAAATAAGGGGCCTGTTTGGAGAAGGTGAGAGCTTGTTAACTTGGGTGGTTATAAATGGATTATGCGATTATCTCCAACTCACTCTTCCAAACTGTCAGTTTACAAGAACCAGCTCCTGCACCCTCTTAACCTTCCTCAGAGCATTCACACAGATCCAAAGGAGCTCGTATCACCCCAAGGAGAAAGCCCGGAAACACACAGACACCCCAATCCATTTTTACTCTTAAATGTGATTCTGAGACTCTTATACAAACTTTGGGCCACTCACTTCAAATTAAGATGCTTTGGTGGGAAGTGGGAAGCGCTGTCGTCAAATCGGGTTTCAGCAGAAAATTTTCACTCACAGGACACAAGGCCAGGTTTCTCCCATAGCATGGAAGTGGTGCTAGAAAAATCCAGTTCTAACCCCTCATTAGTATTTTTGCCTAAAATGTATGACGTAACCTGACCACTTATGAGGAAATATCAGATGAATCCGTTTGGAGAACATTCTAGAAAATAACTAGACTGTACTCTCTAAAATCCTCGGTGAAAGGCAAAGAAAAACTGACGAACTGTTAGAGATTAAAAGAGGCTAAAGAGACATGACAACCATATGCAACACATGATCCTGGACTGGATCCTAGATCCCCCCAGAAAGGGCAAAAGGACCTTCTCTTTTTGTTAAGTCCACTACTGCTCAGCTCGCAGAACTCTATCAACCATACACTCTCAAATGAGAGTCATTTAAAAAAATCATGGCTATTGGTGTTTCTCTGAAACTGTGAGACGTCATAGGGGAGGAGTAACTGGGCTTTTGCCCAATGTAATCTGCAAGAAGCAAGCAAGCGGCATTCAAAATAAGACCTTCGCCAGTGGGTAAACTTGACAGAAGGAAGAGAGCGGAGGGGAAACTGTTCATCCGCGTGGCAAATGTGATGTCAGTACATGAGCTGCCGCCAAACATTTTCCTGAAATAGCCAAGCTCAACACTCCATTCCCCGAAAAGAAGCATGCTTTTCAGGCAGTAAACCATCTGTTTCAAGTGTTTAGAAAATGATTCTCCAATCACTGGTAATTTAAACTTCCTTATACCCCAGTTCAATGTTTGATAAGGGAAGAGTGCTAACAGGATGGGAACTGAGTTACTATATTAAGAAACGCAGCGAGAACAAAAACCAGCCCCCTGCAGCTATTTTGTTTATGCTCCAGATCCATCTGTTTTAATTAACATAGTATTTACATGAGACCAGCTCCTGTTACCTCTTTTGCTGCCGCTGTCACATGTTCTGTTCTTTAAGGTTTTCTGGTTTTGTTTTTTGTTTGGGGTTTTTGTTGTTGCTTTTTAAAAAAAGCTTCTACAAAAGCACAACACAGTGAAATCATGTTATTGTATCCTAACTCCCAAGGGCCAGGCACTCTTGCTTCGTATAGTATGGGGTCAGGTATTAGGTTGCTAGATAAAATATAGGATGTCCAGTTAAATTTGAGTCTAAGATACACAATGAAAAATTGTTAATTATGTCTCAAATATTGCATAGGACATGGATATACTCAAAATGTATTCGTTGTTTATCTCACTCCAAATTTAATTGGGTGTCCTGTGTTTTATTTGCTAAATTTGGCAGTCTTTGTTGGTTATTGCTCAGAAGTTTCCTTGAGGGGAGAGAGCTGGAGGAAATGAAGTACTTCTTCCATCGATTCCCTAAAGGATTACTCAGAGGATCACAAATCAAGCCTAGCAGTGTTCATTGTTGAAGGACAGCTTTGAGATTTGACGTTGAAATCCACTTGACCATAATACCTAATATTAAAAACAGTAGCAAATCCCTAACACCCCCTCTTCCTCATTTCCCTGGAAATCTTACCTTCAGAGTTTCCATTTTTCATGTTGAATTTACCTATTTTGGATTTTTTTATATTCACAAAAGTGAAATTGCTGGAGAAAAAGGATGTGTACACTTAGACTATATCATTCTGAGAGATACTACCAAGGTACTCTCCAAAATGTTATACCACATCATACCCCATCAGCTGTATGCAAGAGGTCTGTTTCTGTAGTTTCCAATATTCAATACTATTGCTTTTTTCTTAATAGATGTTGGGATGGTTGAGATGTGTCCCCCCTCAAAATATATGTTGAAGCTCTAACCCCTAGTACCTCAGAGTGTGACCTTATTTTAAAATAGGGTCTTCAAAGAGGTAGCCAGGTTAAAATGAGGTCACTAGCATGGTCCCTAACCCAATATGACTGGAGTCCTTATAGAAAGGGCAAATTTGGACACAGACACAGACACGCACACAGGGAGAACACCTTTTAAAGATGCAGGAATGCCAAAAATTGTCAGCAAACCACCAGAAGCTAGGGTAGAGGCATGGAATGAATTCTCCATCACAGTCCTCAGAGGGAACCAACCTTGCAGACACCATAACCTTAGACTTTTAGCTTCTAGAACTGTGAGGCTATCCATTTCTGTCGTTCAAGCCACTCAGTGTGTGATACTTTGTTATGGCATCCCTAGGAAACTCATACAGATGCTAATTACAATAAATTTAATTAAATAAATTTAACTTTATTTCTTTAATGATTGGTGAGTTTGAATATATTTTTAAATATTTCTTGATTAATCCTCTTTATTCCATCAATAGACTTGTCCTGTCTCTTACCCATTGTTCATATTCTTCCAGCTGATTTGTTGGAATCTACATATTATGTGCAATTAATCCTTTGTTTTATGCTACCAGTGGTTTTCCCAGTTTGTTGCTTATCTTTCAACTTTTCAAACATATTGTATTTTGCCATTCAAAGTCTTACATTTTCACTTAGTCAGACCTGTCAGTCTTTTCCTTTGTGGCTTCTTGGTTTTGTGTGTCATGCTTAGAGGTGCTTTCCCTGTCTCAAAATTATTAAAATGTTTCGCTGGCCAAGTAATATTTGGCCCAGCTTAATGAAATAGTCAAAGGAAGGAGAAGAAGTGAAGAGAATAGGAAAGTTTTTCCTGGCTAGGACTAACTAACATAAGCCAATTTCACGCTGGACCTAGAAAAAGTTTAAAGCTTTGTTTTCTCCTGCAGGTTCTTTAAAAACCTCTTATTTTGCAATTGCCTTTGACTCTGCAGCTCCTGTGACTTGAGGGTTGACTGCTGACTCCTGCAAAACCCACAGAACCAGGGGTCCACCCAGGCTCTTTTGTACTAATGTCCCATTGTGTCTTTAGGCGATCTTATAGGATGGTGTTCCTATCATGTACCACTGTATAAGGAACCATACCCAAAGAATGCTTTGAACAATAACAATCATTTATTTTGCTCATGAATCTGGGGGCTGATTAGGCTCCAGGGGGAGAGGCTTCCTTCGCATCTCAGGCAGTCAGATGGTGGCCAGGGCTTTGTCATCTCCAAGACTTCCTCGTTCACGTGTGTGGCATCTGACCTGGGGCACCTTGGGTCTCTTTCTCTGTCTCTCCATGCTATCTCTCCATGTGGCTACCTCAGGGTAACCAGAGTTCTTCTACAGTGGCAGAAGGTTTCCAGGGTGCATGTCTAGCCTTGAAAGACAGGCAACATCACTTCTGCCATATTCTATCTGTAACCAGCAAGCTCATGATTTGACTCCATCTTCCAAAGTGATGTGTGTTGATGAAACTTCAGCCATCTTTTAAAATCCCCATAGCTAATATCTAAGAAATCTCAAAGGTGATTCTCTTTTTTCTGTGCTCTTCCCACACTGGGGCCACAAGAAACACACGCATTCTTGGCCCTGCCTAATCCTGAGACAGCGAGTACCCCCTGCTTGGCAGTAACTGTTCTGCACGCCTCCACCAGAGCAGGTCACCAGCTCATCTTTTGACCTTAGAGTTCCTGGATGGGGCTCAGACTTGAGTCATCCAGGTGCCACCCTGCAAACATAGGAAACATCTATCAGGATCTCAGAGGGGTGTAATTTGGAGCAACTCTGACTACACACGGGGTGAAGGACAAGCATTCTTTCCTCTCCCCTCAATTCCAAAAATAAGAGCTTGTTTAAGTAAATGAAGATACATTCAAAATGAATGAATAGTCACTAAAATCAAGTTTTGAAAGATATCTGTAGGCATGGCAAATCCTTCCTTAATCGGAAAATTTTTTTCTTAAATTAAGTCAAATCATGATAGGCCTTTAAACTTGGTGACTCAAGATAGCTAAGCAATGTGTTTAAGCTAAAGTTAGAGGCCTCTTTCAGCTCTTTTGGTTTATTTTATTTTAAAGCTCTATTTGGAATTCTTGATCTTTGGACAAAGGAGTTGCAGAAAAATTAAGTAACTTAACTAAAGTCATCTAATCAGTCAGTGGAAGACTTAATCACAAGACCTAGATATATCATAACCTCAGGTGACCAAGATGTTTTTAGTAAAGTTACCTCTTAAGATTTGCCTCAATACTGATTTGTTTTAATGAGGAGCAAACAAATAAAACATTCCAGATGCTTCTAGACTATAATCTGCATTTTCTAAACCTTCATGAATGTGGTTGTTCAAAAGCCAGATTTTGACAAATACTGCCAAGCAATATTATTTAGTAAGTAGGGATTTACGTAATGTGGTTGGATGCCACTGGCTTGAGGAGTTGCAAAGTGAGAAGCAAAGTGCTTTTGAGACAGCCCAGGACATGTGTTGAAAAGCTACGTGTGGAGTTAAGTAAAGGTTGAAGGCAGTGTGGATTCACATGGCAAGTACAGTAACCAAGTCCCATGATCCATCACCTTTGGGTTTGTTGTTTTTTGCCATGGCAACTGCTTATCTTTGGTAGATGTTTTTGGATCCAGAGCTGACACTTGAGGAAGTAGCTTTTCTTAACTGGCTTGACAAACAAAGACTAAATATGAAAATTCAGCAACACAGCAAGAGATTTCCACAAGGAGGATATTAAGGGCTTTATTATAACTGCTCTCTTCATCATCACACAGTAATGTCAAAAGACGCTGAATGGAGAATACTGGTTTCTCCGAGCTCTGATATTCACCAATAAGATGCAGTTAATCAACTACCTACAGCTAATATGAGCCCTTTAGATCTACTACTAGTGCTATTACTAGCACAATAACTTAAAATCAATAGTAGAAGGATCAAACTATTTGCCTCTAACCCTTGTGCCCAGGCAAATCAGACCAACTTGGAGTTTCATTGTCAGATTTCAGACTTTGTTATGTCACTCTGAGCTGTATGGCTGTCTCGTGTACTGGTACAGCCTTACTTCCTGTCTTCTTCTTAAGCCATCAAGGGATCCCACCATTCTCTTTGCACTGTCTAGAACAGGGATGGCAACCCCAGAGGCCAGGCAAGTAACATACACAGATGAGGAGGCCTGGAGACTGAGGACCACCGGAGGGCTCAGCCTCCAGCTGTTGGCAGCAGCAGCTGTGAGGTTCCAGACAATTGTTGCTGCAGTAGTTTAGGACTGGGTGTGCCAGATTTTCCAATTTTAAGATAAATTAGAAATCTGAAATTTTATTTTTTTAATTTTTCCATCTGATTCCAGAAAGTGTCTACATTCTGGGAATTACAGATAATACACCTGTGAGCCTAATTTGGCCCATAAGCTACTTCTTTGCCCTTTCTGGCCTTGAGGTTGGTTGGGACACTGGGAGAATCATAATCCTCCTGAGTGGGACCATGACTTTTCTCACTGAACCCAGCAATCATGTCCAGAAATGGAACTGTTCCTCTTGAGGCTCATTCTCTGTTTGACTACCAGCTGCTTCTCTTGATGAGATGGACCAGGAGTTGGGTCAGGGGTTTCCTTGGCATCACCTCCCTTCCCAGTTCTGGGAAGTTTACCTCTGCTACCTGTAGATGCAGAGCCGACAGCCTGTCCCCAGTGGGCCTGTTGAGGCATGCCCTTGATCCTGGCACTATTTCTGCAGCTCAACATTAGAATGAGACTTTCTTCAGTAAAGAGGTGTCCTGTGTCAGTGGTTCTCAATGGTTCTCAAGCTAGTTTGTGCATTAGAATCATCTGAGAAATAATTTTTAAAACAAGAGTCCTGGTCTTAGCAAAGAGAATCACATTGAGTCAAATGGATATAATGTCGGACAGCAGTTCTCAAATGTTTTCTTCTTAGGGCTCCTTCACATCCTTAAAAATTATTGAAGACTCCAAAGAGCTTGTGTTTATGTAGGTTATAGCTATTGATATTTACTATATTAGATATTTAGACTGACAAGTTAAAAAATGTATTTATCAATTCAGCTTAAAATTAACAAACTCATTGTACATTAATATAAAGAACATATTTTGTGAATAATAAATATGTTTTCCAAAGCAAAATTAATGTCATAAGAAAATTGGCATTGTTTTACAATTTTGCAAAAAGGTTTCAGTGTCTGGCTTCATAGAATACAACTGCATTCTCCTACCATTCGATTTGTTTGAAGTAGATGACGGAAATGTGACCTCTTACAAGTTTGCTGTAGAAAAGGGAGACATTTTAATAGCTTGTTCAGATAATTGTGGGTATTCTTCTTTGATCTTACACTAAAACTCAATCAATGATAGTTTCTTAAATGTTAAGTGCAAGGTAAAATCTTAAACGATATCAATGAACTCTTTGTATTTAGTTACATTAAAAGCCATTGGTCTTCTTGCACTTTCAATGGATCTTTGAGCCAAGAGGGATTCTATAATATCATGCATTCGTTATTTGGAAAATATTTGTTCACAGATCTTCTAAATGTTGACACATTTCACGTACAGTATCAACACATACCATGTGGCCTCTGGAAAACTCCATGAATGAGAGTGATTAAAAGCAAATCACGTCTTAGTATTATTATGGAAATAGCTTTGACCTCTGCAGACCCTCTCATGTAGCAAAAAGAGCCCTTGCCTAAAAATATATAGATCCAGATTCTACCTCAGGCTGTGCTACTAACTAGCTAACAGACCTGAAGAAAGTTTCTTCACCTTTTTATGGCTCATTGTCTCAACGGTAAAATGAAGTCTGGAACTCAAATCAGTGTTTATCAATGGGACACCACTGGCATTCAAAGCAGAAAAATTTGTCGTTGTGAAGGACTGTCCCTCATGCTACAGGACATTTAATATCCCTGGCCACAGGGAACCATAATGGAAAAGAATATGAAAAAGAATATATATTTGTGTGTGTGTGTATATATATATATATATATATATATATATATATATATATACATATACGTACATGAATTACTTTGGTGTACACCAGAAACTAACACAATATTGTAAATCAACTATACTTTAATGAAAAAAAGAAAAAAAATCCCTGGCTCCCCGACTAAATACAAGTAACACCACACTCCAACTTCAATCATTGTAACACACCCAGGTGATATTGCCTCCAGCAGAGACCTATTGGACTAAATGAACTGTAAGTTTCCTTTCAGTTCTGAATCTAATTCTATTAAACAAGTGGGAAAATAATGTATTTTAAATTTAATGTATTTTAAATTTCTATTTTGGGTGTGTGTGTGTGTGTGTGTGTGTGTGTGTGTGTACACATTACTTAGGTGTTGTGGACATTCTTAAATATACCTGCTTTGAACAAATGTTTGCGGCCACTCTGGTCTAGTGACATGGAAGGTAACAAAATTAGAAGAGCAAAGAAGGGTCAGCCGGAAGGAGAAAATAGAAATAGGAGGAAAATTCACATTCTGGCCACAGTTTTACAAACTAATAGTGGATAGTGCTTTGGCCAGAGGTGTGGAAAGGAAGAGGTCAGTTCTCCCTAGACTACCAAGCTTTGTGGAACCTATAGATGGCCATGCAATCATCCTTCAGCCAGGCCTGCCTCCTTTCTGCTCCCCAAGGGTCAATGTGGCATAGTGGCGAAAGCCTTGGTGCTGGAGCCAGCCTGCCTGTTACTCAACCTCTCTGTGCCTCGTTCTTTCATTTGTTAAGTGAGAAAAATGAAAGCACCTCGCCTTATAGACACAGTGTGAGGATCAAATGTGCTAATGCATACAAAGTATTTGGAACAGTACGTGCCAATGGGTAAGGAAGCAATAAATGTCAACTAACAGTGTTACTCAGTAAAGGCAGGAAGCCCCCTGTCCCCTCCACTGGAAACCTTGGGCCACCTTTGAAGTTTGTTCACCTTTTCCTGTTCCATTTTTCCATTCTTTTCCCATAAGGCTGAGCATAAAGCTGATTTTATCATACTTTCAAGCATGCACATGCGTGGTAGGTTGTCATAGGGGGAAGCACCACCTTATAACCCTGGATGGCTTCAGCACAGAGCTCTCAGTGAGCCCACCTGAGGTCCGCTCTGAGCGAAGGCAAAGCCCAGTGGAGTTGGCACAGTAGAATTTGGGGGTGGGGAGTTGAAACACACATTTTTAAGTGAGGCTCATCTGAAACTGTCTCTGTTGGCAATGAAAGTCCCACAGAAACAAGCCAAAATGGAATTTCCAAGATTTTCAGCTTTGCAATGACCACTGAGAAGAAAATTCCAGATTGAAAAAAAAAGAGACCACCCTTGCCAGGACTTTTCCACAGTAAGCATTTGAAAAGGTTAGGAGGTGACTTTTGGAGGAGTGCTGCCTCTTCTAAATTCCGCTGTTCACACGAAGGCCATATCTTCTTCCCATCCTCCTCCAGAATAAGAAAAAGGGAGTGATTTGCATTTGCGCGTTCTGCTCTTCGCAGAACCTTCCCCTAGGCTGCAGAGAATTTTCACTTTCATGTTCCCAGAGCAATGAGGGTGGAGAGGAGATAGGAAAGCAAAGGCACCTACGTCTTGGGTTTATTGTGGACCTTTCTGTGACTTGGCTTCTGGCTGACTCAGGGAGTTCTGGGGGAAGAATTCGGACAGATGTGTATATTCCCCCAGCATTGCAGACATAAGGGGAAGGTGACCTCGTGGCAAAGCTTCTGTATGCTTGTGTGTCTCTGGAGTGGAGCTTCTTGCTCTGCGTTTCTCATTTCTGTTCTTAAGTGCCCCAGACACTTGGCCACTCTTTCCTCAAGATTCTACTAATGACCAATTTAAGTACCTGACGGGCAAGATAAGTTTAGGGGCTCTTCCAACTCCATAGTATATAAATTTATATATTTGCAGAGCTGGAAATGGTTTCAGATTTCATCTAGTTGAACTCTTTTTTTCCACATGGAAGTGGAAGCCAGAGAGGCTCAATGAACTTCTGGGATCAAAAGTCGCTTTCATAGCAGGACTGAGTCAAAAACTCCCAAACAACAGTCCTTTCTACTACTCTCCAGGGTTCTCAAAATTGAGGTCCATGTGCTCCCCTGGAGATGTATGTGTGGCTATGTGTACAAGGTACACAAAAGGGAAGGGATACAACTTAGGGTATTTTCCTAGAGTTACAGTTTTATACTAAGGCCAACACTCAAAAACAAATGTCATATCACATGGACCTCTGTTCATATCACATGTATCACTTGTTCCCCAGCTCCCAGGACAGTGCCTGATATAGTTCACAGTCAATCTATTTGCTGAACAAATGAATAAATGAATGTTGAAAATAAGACATGGTATTTCATCACAAATTTTAGCTTACAGTGGCTTAGAGATATGTCAGTGGAATATTTGAGAAAACTATAGTGGTGCTAAAACTAGATGTCTTAAAGAAGCAGCTGTATTGTGGCCATGTGCCTCATGTGAGAACCTTTCTATACCCTGCCAAAGTCCAATGTATTTTGAATTTGGATGAATAAGGCAATTGTCTCTTTTGTCCATTTCTCTGGGACACAATTTCTCCCTTTTCTACCTACCTGCATAATCTCTTCTTATCTTTTCGAATCACTTTCCCAAGGAAGACTTCCCTAAACCCCCCAGACTGGGTTAAATTCTTCAGTGTTACGCTCCACTGGACCCTGCCCCTCTCCTTTGTAACATTCAACACACTTGAGTAATGACTCTTCCCATCTAGGCTGTAAGTTTCCTTCACGAGAAAAGGCTCATGTTGATCTCACTCATTGCCTGATAGCCCTAATGCCTTGACCAGGACCTGGAAACCGTGGCAGGCCTAGTGTTGAATCAAAACAGAATTGAATTTCCGGAGCTAATCATAGTAGTGATTGCGTGGCTTATTCTGCTCTAATCAGAAGCCGTGGTACTTGGCCTGCCGGAGTATCAGCCGCTCCCCTCATACCCGATACTAGAGAGCGTCTCCCGCTGCCCTAGTTCCAGGAGCTGCAACAGTGGTAGGTCACTGACTATTCAGACTCAGTGGCCACTTACTGTGACTTACACTATTTGTCCGTCCCTTTCCACCAGGGTCACTTGCTCCCAGGGTAGCCCTATTTCCTAGTTGAGAGATATTGGAGGTAGGGCGTCCAGCAGGGAAGTTGATAAAAAGGCCTGGTCTGAAGCGGTATAAATGCTTGAGGGGAGAGGAGGGATTCAAGAGATATTTTCAAAAATAGAATAGCTTGGATGTGATGGGAAGAGAGAGCAGGGTGTGGAGAACCCAGATGATTCAGTGTTTTGTAGTTTGGATGACGGGTTGAATGTGATACTCTTTTTTTAAATTTTATATATTTGTATATTTTTAAAATGAAGTATAGTTGATTCACAATGTTGTTTTAGTTTCTGGTGTACAGCAAAGTGATTCCGTTTTATATATATATATATATATATATATATAAAAACTTAATATATACATATATTTATATTCTTTTCCATTATGGTTTATTACAGGATATTGAATATAGTTCCCTGTGTTATACCTTATTATTTATCTATTTTATATATAGTAGTTTGTATCTGCTAATCCCAAACTCCTAATTTTATCCCTCCCCTCCCCTCCTTCCCCTTCGGTAACCATAAGTTTGCTTTCTATGTCTGTGAGTCTGTTTCTGTTTTGTAAATAAGTTCATTTGTATCATACTTTAGATTCCACATCTAAGTGATATCATATGGTATTTGTCTTTCTCTTTCTGATTTACTTCACTTCATATGATAATCTCTAGTCCATCCATGTTACTGCAAATGGCATTATGCCATTCTTTTTATGGCTGAGTAGTATTCCATTGTATATATATTGAATGGTGACACTCTTAACTAAGAATGATGAAGGAGAGGAGGAGGTAAGAAGGGGAAAACCAAGAGTTCCAGCTTGAAAACACTGAATGTGAGATGCCCACCCTTGCCCATGGATGTGTCCAGCAGTGAGAAATAGAAATGTGGAGCTGGTGAAAAGGTCAGGGCTGGGGACCCAATACTGAGAAACTGGAAGGTGGTCTTGGTCTGCTAGTCACCACCAGGTGCTGTCATGTTCATGGCTGACCACCTGCGTCTCTGCCTAAGATCCTAGGGTAGAGACCCTACTGGACGCCTCCTCTCTCTTGGTAAGTGACTTCTGTGCCTGCGGCTTTCGGGTCAGCATGACAAATGTAGGGCAGTGATTGTGGGGTCCTCATGTCACAGGTCAAGGCCCCAGTTAAAGGTTCATCCCCGAGTATCACCCAAGAGAAGGCAATGGTGCCAGTGCTGTCAGTCTTTGCTCTGCTGCTGATACATTGGGAGATGGAACGCATTCGTGAAAATGTAATAGAAATACATGGGAATTGATCAATCTTGACAGAAAAATGGAAACTTGTAAACAGTCTTATAGAAATACATATGCCAAATGAGGTCAACCTGCGGTGTGTCGCACAAGCAGGCAGGAATGGATTTGTTCAGTCCTCACTTGGTAAGGGACACGGCTTGAGTTGCCCCCTCTAGACACTCAGCCAGGTACCCACTCTCCCCACCAGCTTCCTCACCATCACTGACTGTACCTGTTCTTGGACTTAAAAAGATCCCAGATCCCTTGACACACGCCCCCCATGCATTTCATCTTAATTTATCAGCCTCTCCGAGTTTCATTCCCATGTCTGTGTCATGGATCTACTGTCCATCCGTCTACCCACTCTTGGACTTGTATTCTCAAGTCACTTTGTCTCCTTGTCCTGTCAGCTCATCCGCAAGGCAAAGCTCCAAGCCTGGGTTCATATTACTTTCTGCCTTCTTCTATCTTGCCTTTGGGCTGCTTTGGGGAAACCATGCAGCCAGGAGATGGGTGCAGTCTCTGTAGTCTCAGAGTCTCTCACCACAGTACTGTCCAACAATCTTGCCAAGTGTCCCCAGCCACCTCCATCTTTCACTTGGTTAGATATTCCAAACCCGTAACGCTCTTTTCATGCTCTGAGCCCCTTGTGCCTCCTGTAGGTCACATCTATCACCTCAGCTCTGCCTATAAACATTAATTTCTTCATCTGTGCCACATAGCACACAGGTACACACAGTTAAAAGTGAGCATGAACTGGCTCCTCACAAGACGCTGGGATGCTACAGCCAGGGGCTGATGAGACAGGACCAAAAATGATTGAGATCGAAATAAAAAATAATAGCTAACATTTTCTAAGCTCTTACTAAGTGCCAGGCATCATTCCAAGAGTGACACCTTATTTAATCCTCATGGCAGCATCATGAAGTAGCAAGTAAAAACTGACCCCTTATGGACCTAGAGTCTGTCATACAGAGTGAAGTAAGTCAGAAAGAGAAAAACAAATACTGTATGCTAACACATATATATGGAATCTAAAAAAAAAGGTTCTGAAGAACCTAGGGGCAGGATAGGAGTAAAGATGCAGACGTAGAGAATGGACTTGAGGGCAAGGGGAGGGGGAAGGGTAAGCTGGGACGAAGTGAGAGAGTGGCATGGACATATACACACTACCAAATGTAAAATAGATAGCTAGTGGGAAGCAGCCACATCGCACAGGGAGATCAGCTCGATGCTTTGTGTCCACCTAGAGGGGTGGGATAGGGAAGGTGGGAGGGAGGGAGACGCAAGAGGGAAGAGATATGAGGATATATGTATATGTATGGCTGATTCACTTTATTATAAAGCAGAAACTAACACACCATTGTAGAGCAATTATACTCCAATAAAGATGTTAAAAAAAACCAACTGATCCCTTGCTTATTCCTGCCTCTTTGCTAAGAGAACCCCAATTTAGCTTGCACCATGGCATGGCTCATCACTGATCTGAATAAACCGAGGTGTCCTGCCCCGTTTGGCCAGATGTGCGCCTCCCCAGCTGCCTTTATAGCTATGAGTGGTCACGTGACTCCATCCTGAGCAATGGGAAGTTAAGGCAAGTCTTCTGGGGAGGCTTCTTTTTCCAGATCAAAGGACAATGCCTCAGAGAGAGAGGAGCCTCTGTCTTCTACTCCTTGACTTCAGTTGTGATCAAGCAGCCCAGAGCTGAAGTGACCATTTTGGAAACAGGAGGTGACCAGCACGAGACAAGCCAAAAGGCTGAGGATGGCAAGGGAGGGGGAAGCGTGGGAGAGCCTGAGCTCCTAAGACATTGTGGAGGTGCCCTGCCATGCCTGTACCACCTGCCTGCAGAGTTCTCATGAGGAGAGACTCTTACATGTCTCTATTGCCTGGGTCACTCTTAGTTGGGTGTCCTTTTATTTACAGCCAAACACTCTTAACTAAATCAGCTTATAACCAGTATTAGAAGAAGAAACGGAGACTTGGGAATGGCCATTGACTTTAGCTGAGGCTGTCAAGTGGGGAGGGAGGCTGGCATTGCACACACCACACAGCTGGATGCCAGCGCCTGCTCTCTGGGCTGTGTCTGTCTCTGCCAGGTTATGAGACTTCTGTGGTGCGGAGTTGGATGACGGGCAACGAAAGAGAGAGCCAGATAAAGAAAAGGCATCAGGAGAGGACAAAGCGAGAGGAGCTAGACTGATAGACTGACTAAGGAGAAGGCAAGGAGAGAAGTCGGGGGGAGTTAAGGTTAAACACACAGATCAATAACACATCTCCAGTAGGGAAAGTGATTTTGCGACTCTGATGAGGGTAGAGCATAAAAGATTGGGTAAGAGAAGTTACTGCTGGGGGTGGCGTGGCGAGTTCAAAAGATAGAAATAAAAAACCCAAGAATTTCTTTTTAATAAAACATGCTCTGACTTCACTCAGTGTGAGAATCTCTAGGTCCACGCACATCACTGCAAATGGCATGATCTCATTCTTTTTCATGGCTGAGTAATATTCCATTGTATATATGTACTGAGTGAAGTAAGTCAGAGAAAGACAAATATCATATGATATCGCTTACATGTGGAATCTAAAAAAATGGTACAAATGAACCTATTTACAGAACAGAAATAGTCACAGATGTAAAAAACAAACTTACGGTTACCAAGGCGGAAAGTGGGGGAGGGATAAATTGGGAGATTGTGATTGACCTATACACACTACTATATATACGATAGGTAACTCATAAGAACCTACTGTACAGCACAGGGAACTCTACTTAATACTCTGTAATGACCTATATGGGCATAGAGTCTAAAAGAGAGTCGATATATGCATGTGTATAACTGATTCACTTTGCTGTAAAGCAGAAACTAACACAACATTGTAAGTCAACTACACTCCAATAAAAATTAATTTAAAAAATGCTCTGAGCTCTCTGCACTGTCTTCAAGACTATCCATATATAGAGACAAAAGAAGTAATACAGAGAGTGGCCCCCATGGGCTTGGCGCCACAGGTTACTATAAAATAATAAAAACCCAATGGCTCTGTGCAGCTGATGGACTGAACCTTTTTTTTTTTTTTTTTTTTGCGGTAGGCGGGCCTCTCACTGTTGTGGCCTCTCCCGTTGCAGAGCACAGGCTCCGGACGCGCAGGCTCAGCGGCCATGGCTCACGGGCCCAGCCGCTCCGCGGCATATGGGATCTTCCCGAACCCGCGACCCCTGCATCGGCAGGCGGACTCTCAACCACTGCGCCACCAGGGAAGCCCTGGACTGAACCTTTTTAAGGCAATAATTCATTTCCAAAATTCTTAGTCTGACTGTGTAACTATTCCAGCTGCCATGTGATAAACATAATGAATAGAGATGACAACGGAATCAAAGAAAGAGATGAGAAACGGCTGGCACCAGGAAAATTAGCAGAAGAGAAAAATAAAGTTCTTAAATTTCAGATTTTGCACCAGTGTGCTCAGCAGAAAATTTTATAAGTCTGAGCTGGAACTAAGGACAAACAACAGTTGATGACTCTCTTCAGAGATGTCAACTTTGAACAATTAGTATAAAATCCTGCCACTTTGATTTCAATACACTGTTTTCTAGCCTCTTCTGGGACCTAAAAGCACCCAGCCAGACTGATGGCTGGTTTCTGAATTAAGTGAAGGCTCTGCTTTGCATGTGCTGTCTTCTTTGCCTGGAACCCTTTCTTCCCCTCCTCTGAATGTCCCTCGACCTGCTCGCTATAAGTCTACTGCTCAGGTGACATCTTCTCCACGGAGCTCCCCCAAATCTGGTGTTGGGTGCTCTCTTTTTGTGTGTCCCAACAGCAACCTGTACATGCTCCTATTACGACACGTTTCCTGTTGACTGGACAAGTCTACTCACAAGGACTGTGTTCTTAATAATTTAAGCCCATATCTGCCAGGAGCAGTGTCCCTGCCATTTCCTTTGCCGGAATGTCCTTAGGGCTATCTCTGAAAATCTGTTTATTCTCGAGCAGAGCACCCTATTTATTTCTTTACTAGCATTAACCACAATCTGCAGTTCTTTTGTTTGCTTTCTTGCATCTCTCTCCCTCCTGCTCTAGAAGGACCCTTGTGTGATGGCAAGGATCCTGTTTTCTTGTCTCTTTCATGGAGGCTGACATTCACCGGGTGCTCCAAAAATATTAGTTAAAAATACCTAAATACCTAAATATTAGTTAAAAATACCTAAAATTCAATCCAGGGCTGCTTTACTGCATATCTTTCCAAAAACTAATTATCTGTATTTTTTGTTGTGGAAACTTCTACTTCATGCCAACCAGTATCATTAACATGATACACACAAAAGCCAAAATGTTTAGGTGGAAACCACGCAAAAGACTTTTATGATGGGATAGTGTCTCTCCGGTGACAAGGACTAAATACTTCTGTACAAGTAGTGGTTCTTCAGAGCTTTGAGCCAAAGTGTATTCTCTTTTAAAACACCTCCTTTTGGAATTATTGGAAGCACCCTTGGGTATTCCATTCTAGGTCTTAAAAGAGCAGAGGCTGTGGACCAGGAATTCTGCTGATCCCTGAGGCTCATGCATGAACCAGATGGACACAGTCTGTGCCCCGTGAGTCCGCAGGTTAGTAGATGAGATTGACATTAATCAAATCATCTTACCCGAAATGCATTACTACAAACAGCCATAAGTACAGCGAAGTAAAACCAGCGTGTTGGGCTTCCCTGGTGGCGCAGTGGTTGGGAGTCCGCTTGCCGATGCAGGGGACACGGGTTCGTGCCCCGGTCCGGGAAGATCCCACATGCCGTGGAGCGGCTGGGCCCGTGAGCCATGGCCGCTGAGCCTGCGCGTCCGGAGCCTGTGCTCCGCAACGGGAGAGGCCACAACAGTGAGAGGCCCGCGTACCGCAAAAAAACACAAAAAAACAAAAAAACAGTGTGTTGCCAGCAGGACCTTGTTCTAAGGCCTGGGGGAAGAATCTCTCCACATTTGGTTCTCAGCAGGTGTTTCCTTTGGCAGCCACAGAGCTACTATTGTGCTCAGCACCAAACTTCCTAAAACAATGACTCGGAAGGAGGAGAAACCTGGTATGTCCCAAATTGCAGAATTAAAAATAATAATGTTAGTCTTAATGAGATGCATCCAGGTGGGGATGAAGATGCCCATGCCCACCTCGGCATCTTCTTGTTACCCCTGGTTCTCAGGCACCATGTTCAGAGGGGACCACTTTATTTCAAGAAAGCTTTTGCTATACATCTTAGAGATTGCTCCGGGGTGAATGTCTGGAGTTTTTAAGATGAATGCCTTTTGTCCAATTCCCAGCCAAACTAAAGCTTACAACCTGGAAGCAGGCTCTCTGGCCTCCTGGGTATTTTGTCCTGGGCCCTCACCCTCGTCCCTAGATCTCACAATGTGTAAGGAACCGAAGAGGTGGCCCCTCTTGCCAAACTAACTGTGTGGAATAATGAGACTCTCAAAAGATAGCACTGCAGGGGAGAGTTCGGACCTCAGCCTCTCATCCCCTAGTCCAAGGCCCCACCAAAATATCCTCAACCCGTATTCTAGCCTAGCCTCGGGTTGATGGCGGCATGAACCTAGAGCTCCCACTAGTGGCAGGAGTGGGCCACCAACGCTTCTCAACTTTTCGTTGAGGGCTTCTCAACTTACCATTGGTTTCTTCCCTCATTCACAGTGGGTTTAACAGCTAGGCCTATGGTCTCCGAGAGGCATTCAAAAATGCCATCTTCACCTTTATGGGGACATCTCTCCAAATTCTAGCAGTTTTCTACAGACCTGCCTCAGCTACTAGGAGGCAAGTTGTAAGGTCATCTCATTCCTGCCACCACCTCCGCTGACCCCCACCACTTTTTTTTCCTGAGGACTGTTCAGAATCAAGAGATGTGAATTTTACACACACACACACACACACACACACACACACACACACACAAACAATTAAGTTATCCCTGCCTTCTGCCAGCTGGGAGATAGGTAGGGCTCCTGGGGAGTCTGGAATGAGAGCTTAGAAAAGCTCACCACAGTGATTAAGAAGAGCACTCTCCTCCTCTCCTCTTCTTCATGAAGTTTCTCCCTAGGTCTGCCTTTTTCCAGTGTCAGAATGGGGAGTTAAAACTAAATGAAACAATAGCCCCTGGTTTCTAGTTGTGAAGATATTAAAATTTTTACTGATGTGTAGAGGAAATTCTGAAAAGTGGGGAATGCCTCTTCATTGGAGGTGTAAGTGATGATGATAAAAATGTTACCAAGTGTTAGGGTTGAATTGTGACCCCCCTCCAAAATTTATATATTGAAGTCCTAGCCCCCAGCACCTCAGAATGCAACTATATTTGGAGAGATTTTGTAATTTTGTAATTAAGGAGGTAATTAAGGTAAAATGAGGTCATTAGGGTAGGCTCTAGATCAATATGACTGATGTCCTTACGAGAAGAGGAGATTAGGACAGATGCACACAGAGGAAAGATCACGTGAAGACACAGGCAGAAAGCGGTCATCGAAAGCCAAGGAGAGAGGCCTCAGAAGAAACCGACCCTGCCCACACATTGATCTTGAACTTTTAGCCTCGAGAACTATTAGAAAATAAATTCCTGTTGTTTATGGCAGCCCTAGAAAACTAATACAGCAAGGGTGGGAGGTTTTCTGATGATTTTTAATGGTGATGCAGAATTCAAAATAACATTATTGAATAGACAAGAACTGGGATTCAAATTCAGGAGTCTTTACACAAATAGTAATGTTATTCATTGTTCACCACCTTGAGCTGTTTTGAAACAATGCCTTTTAAAAGGCTATTAAAGAACATTTTCCGAGAACACAACATTGTAAATCAACTATACCTCAATAAAAAACTTTAAAAAAGAACATCTGAGGGAGAAATGGGTTTTGTTTTGTTTTTTTTAATAGAAAGACTGCTTTCTTAGTGGTGTGCAGGAGTGAACAGGAAGCTTCGACCTGCATCAGAGTCTCTTCATCCCTCTGTCCTAGTGCAGGAGGATTCGGCTGAAGGCGCAAGCTTTGCTTCTGTATCTCTTTCAGACGTTTCCTCCACACCAAGTGCTCTGACGCGAACACGGTTCCTCGAAGGCAAAAGGGAGGAGCCAGATCCCTGGGGTCTCCACAGCTGTGTAAGCACATTCCTGCCCTGGAGCCTCCCCGATGGTCAGGGACGTGAAACTTCCCATAGTGAGTTTATGTGCGCGAACAGCCCATTTTCTTGGGCTGCATCAGGAGGCCTAGGTGCCCTCCGTCTGGGCAAGGACCCTCATCCTCAACCCAGGCAGTCAGAGGGGCTGGGAAGAATCTGTGCCCTGTTCCTGCTTGGGAGCCAGAGCGCTGACAGGGAAACGGGGTGCAAAGCCTGCTTTCAGGAGAATTCCTGTTCTGGGGATCTGGAAGAGCAGAACCCTAATCCTCAGACCAAGGTCTCACATTTGTATCGTCCTTTCACAGGCACCATCCTATTCAGTCATCATGTGTGATGGGTAAGACAGATCTCCCCACTGGCCCAGTTTATGGGTGAGGGAAGTGATGTCTCACAGGTCACTCTGAGGGGCACTTGCACTGCTAGTCAAATGAATGGCATGACGATAGGGACAGAGGAGACACCTTAAAGCGGCGGACTGCACGTTGCTGTGGCAGCCTTGTCGTGGCATTGGTCCTGGGCCCCAGAGGAAGACAGCCAAGCTGGGCCGAGGACCATGTTCAGCTGACACGGCGGGTCCCAGGGTAACACAGGGACCACGGGTGTGTGCATGCATGGAGCCGGGGACGGGGTGCAGGTCCTACATAGTGGCGCTGGCCTGGCCATGCTCTAAGTGCCCCCTACACCGAGTGCAGGTAGTTGAGCTTGTCCTGCTGGCAGGTAAAGCTTTAGGAAGCAGAGTGGACACCTCGAAGTAGACTAAATAATTAAAAACTAGATACGATTCTTCCAAGGTAATAACCCTGTTTACACTTAAGGAGTACGACCCACCCCCTAGAGAAAGGAAGTAATTTTAGAATGGAAGTCTGGGCCTCTGTTGCTAAATTCTCAGCCCAATGGTTCTCTCCATTCCTAAAACTTTTTGTTATCTAATTTTATTAAAGTGTAGTTGATTTACAATGTTGTGTATATATATATATATTCTTTTTTTTTTTTTTTTTTTTTTGTGATACGCGGGCCTCTCACTGCTGTGGCCTCTCCCGTTGCGGAGCGCAGGCTCCGGACATGCAGGCTCAGCGGCCATGGCTCACGGGCCCAGCTGCTCCACGGCATGTGGGATCCTCCCGGACCAGGGCACGAACCCGTGTCCCCTGCATCGGCAGGCGGACTCTCAACCACTGTGCCACCAGGGAAGCCCTATATATTCTTTTTCATATTCTTTTCCATTATGGTTTATCACAGGATATTGAATAGAGTTCCCTGTACTATACAGTAGGACCTTGTTGTTTATCCATCCTATGTATAATAGTTTGCATCGGCTAATCCCAAACTCCCAATCCTTCCCTCCTCTACACACACACCTTGGCAACCACAGGTCTGTTCTCTGTCTGTGAGTCTGTTTCTGTTTCGTAGATAGGTTCATTTGTGTCATATTTTAGATTCCACATATAAGTGATATCATATGGTTCTCTTTCTGACTTTCTCCACTTAGTATGATAATCTCTAGGTCCATCCATGTTTCTGTCAATTGCGTTATTTCACTCTTTTTTATGGCTGAGTAATATTCCATTGTATATATACACCACATCTTCTTTATCCATTCCTCTGTTGATGGACACTTAGGTTGTTCCCATGGCTTGGCTATTGTAAATAGAGCTGCTCTGAATATTAGGGTGCATGTATCTTTTCAAATTATAGTTTTGTCTGGTTATAGGCCCAGGAGTGGGTTTGCTGGATCATACGGCAACTCTATTTCATTCCAAAATCTTTTTGATACTGATTTTTTTTTTATCCACAAGAGAGCTTTTCATCTGCTATAAGTAATAATAGTATCTTCAATTACTAATAAAGAACTATCTTAAGATGGACCCCTTGCAGATCTCTTGAGATCTAAGGAACTTCTTTCCCCCTCTGTCTCTGAGTTTTTACCAAGTTACTTATAACAAGCCTGGCAGGCCTGAACTTCCTCATTCTCAACAGCTAGGCTTCCATTTCCGCTCCACCAAGACCTCTGTTGGAGAGTCATCAGCAGCCTGTGCGGCTCCTTGGTGTCGGATGGAGACAGTGCCCATCGTGGCCTGGTGCAGCCCTGCAGGTGCTGGGCTTAGCAACCTGCACGTGCTTCTGTGTGGAGCAAAGGCCCCCTTCCTTGGGGTGAGCGGTCAGGATGGAGGCTTGGAGGGCAGAGTGCAGGCTGCCGACAGCAGAGCGAAGGAGCTGCATTTGCCCCCCTCGGCTGCGCAACTGCACAGGCAACCCGGAGACAGGAGTCTTCCCCCTGGAGTTCCAAATGGCGAGCTTTCTCTGGCCCTGCTGATCCTCTCTGCAGGGTCTCTAACCACTGCCTCATCCCACCTTGTCCCAGCCCTGATCTTCAGTTCAGTGGTCCAGGAAGCGGCCTCTGCCTTTCCTTGTACCCTCTGTCTAATTCTTTTCCTACCAGGTGCGAACTTCACTTATGCTTTACTGGGGTTTCCGGTAAATCTCTGTTTCCAGTTGGCCGAGCTTGGCTATTAGCATGTGAAGCAGACTAATTTGCCAAAAGTCAGTTTGTCAGATGAACAATTCACCCAATTACTGGAGATTGTTTGAAGTGTTAGCATTGCCCTCATGTGTCCCCAGATCCATCTCCGACCCCAGAAGCTGTCAGAAAAATGCTTTCCTCTGGATGCGAGACAGTTTGCAGAGTCACAGTAAAAGGCAGGAGCAAAAGCAGAAGCAAGTTCCTTTCCTATAAAAAGGGGAGAGTGCTATCTAGTTCTGGGGGTTTTGTTAGGATTAACTCAGCTAATACAAAAAAAGCACTTAGAACAGTCTGGCCGGCGATATTCAGCACCCAATAAAAGTTGGTGATTATTACCATTATAATAATTATTACTTTTAATTGACACTTGCATTTAAATTATATGAATTCATGAATTAATTCATGAATTAATTTTTCATCACATTTGATGAAAAATTAAAATAACAATTTAAATAGGAATGCCAGGTAAGGAAGATAGGTAACAATCACTAGGGCCAATTCAGTGGTCCATACCCTTGGTCTCGTCATTTACCCGGGGAGGGGAGAGGGGCTGGAGATGAGTTCAATCACCAATGGCCAATGATTTAACCAATTGTGATTACGGAATGAGGCCTTCAGAAAACCCAAAATGATGAGGTTCGGAGAGCTTCCGGGTTGATGAGCACATCGAGATGCAGGGAGATCAAGGAAGCTCTGCGCCCCTTCCCATGTACCTGGCCCTGTGCACCTCTTCCATCTGGCTGTCCCTGAATTATATTCTTTTATAATAAACCTATGATCTAGTGAGTAAAATCCTTCTCTGAATTTTGTGAGCCACTCTAGTAAATTAATCACAACTGAGGAGGGGATGGTGGGATCCCCATCTGTAGCAGGTCAGTTAGAGGCACAGGTGACAATTGGTATCTGAAGGGTTGAATGGGGGAGCGGTCTTGCAGGACTAAACCCTTAACCTGTGGGTTCTCCCCGCGGGAGATGCCATCTCCCCGCAGAGAGTGTCAGAATTAACTGCTTGTGGTGTTGGAAAAGCACACACTGGACGTATTAATTTCAGGTATGCAAATGAAAAAAAACATCTGCATGCTTGAAATTAGTTAGCAGGATACTAACTATGAGCCTAAGCAAATTACTTAACCTCTGGAAGCCTGTTTCCTCATCTGCAAAATGGAGATGATACCAGCGCCTCCCTCATAGTTTACTGTGAGATGTAATAGAAATATTGCCGGTAAATCAGAGTCTACCATGCTTAAGGAATAGAAGCACTCAATAAGTATATTATGTTTTTTAAAGTGTCCATACAAATGTAGCCCTTCTAAAACACTCAACTGTAGGAGGAAGAATCAGTATTGTAATATTTTGCTGTATCTTAGGTGCAGTTTACTTGTACTGAGTAAAGATATCATTGGCAACACAGCTACCCAGATTATCGCTGTGTAGAGATAAACCATCAGGAATGGAAGATTCTAGATGCCATATGATTTTCATGTATTTTATTTTTTCAGTCATTCTCAAATTCTTTGGGGCACAGATTCCACTACTCTCAGAACAGCAAGGAAGACACACAATAATGTCTGTCAAAGACTAAGTGAGTATTACGAAGGGCAAGCCAAACAACCGATGTGCACACAATTGGGTCCAATACCATGAAATCCTGCATGAGAATCTTGAAGGCGATAGCTGGATTCTGAGGGTATTAGTTTTGTTTAAGGACCAGCATTTCCGCAGGTGAGTAAGCTCAGTTGTAGAACAGGGTATTGGCTTTTTCTGATTGGGGTTGTTTTTTCGTTGAAGGTAATATCCGGTCCTAAAATAAACACTATATCTAATCCAGACCACCTGCTTCCTGGTGATCAAGTTCAAGTTCCCGATGAACGTGTTTGGTGGTAGCCCCAGGACAGCTTCTAAGGGAAATTAGGGCTTTGCATCCTAGCCGAAAGGCAGTAATGATAAAAAGCAAGAAGCAGAGGGCAGGTGTGGGTAAACGCATCATTAGATGAGCCTTATTTTTAGAGCCGTTCATATGGCGACATTTCCTCTGCTCGCTGATCTACCAGGAGTATTTAGGAAACAGACCACGTGAAACAGACTGAAGACTGTCCGGTGCCTTCTGCTCAGAAGCTGCAAGCTTCCAGCCAGAATGGTCTGTTTTAGCTAAGGTTCCACAGGGCAGAGCATATATTTAACTTACGACACATCTTAAGATGAGGAAAGGATGGGGAACGCGTGACCCTGTGTCCCCACCCCTGCCACCACATCCGCCTCCACGTGGAAGAGGGGGAGGTTTTTCTCTCTCCCAACGATCTCATTGGCAGGACATCCTTCAAAAGCATCCAACATGCCCACTGAGGGCCCTTCTAGGCTCCTGGGAAGAGAAAAGTGTTTTCTAAATAAATGGAAAAGAGGGTTGAGAATAAGTGAGAAAGTTCAGAGTAGAGAGACTGACTACTTAGCACAGTAGAACCAGAGGCTCTTAGGAGACCCCAGTCCCAGAGTTATTCCCAAGAGATCTTTTAAGTGTGGAGCCGATGACATGGGACCCTGAACTGACTCCAGGCAAAGACCAGGTGATGTGTGGCCTCCATCCATCCTCAGGGCAAGCAGGTGGGGTGAGATCCGGGGTTGTGGGGAGGCATCTGCCTGCAGATATTTCTCCACATTGATGCTGAGTCAGAAAAGGCGAAATTAGTGATTTTTTTTCCTGGGCCCACACCTCTCTTCTCTCCTTAAAAAACTTGGAACGTTCTTGGAAATTTTATTTTAATCTATCATTACTTAAGAGATAATTTTCTATGTTGCACTCCTCTACATGAGGGCCATAGCATTGGGCAAATTGGACAGACTTGTGTCAGTTCCCAGCTCTGCTACATGGAAACCTCAATTTTGTCATCTGTAAAATTGGTAGAGTAGCATTTAATCCAAGAGTCGATTTAAGATTTAAAGGAGATGACATGTACAAAATCCTTGGCACAGAGAATATATGGTATTTGTTCCTTATTAATGGTAGTTCCTGTTATGAGGTCGATGATGATGATGACAACAATCAAGGATCCAGGATGATGTCTGAACATGATGGGCCTTGCAGGCTGGGAGGACACCAATCTGTAAAGGGGAGAAGGGAGCAGAAAAGGTGGTCAAAGTGCCAACTTTGATCAGTTGTCAGCTTTGTTTGAGAGCAAATGAGCTCTCCGTCCTGCTACCTGAGTCCCCCTGTCCCCTTTTAAGTCCCTACCTCTTCACCCATCTCAGATTGTACACCCTGTGCTCTCAGGTGACCAGCGTCCCCCACTTCACTATTCCGTGGTGAAGTCTCACACTCCATCCACCTCACCACCCACAGCACAACTGACCCCACCAGGCTCCCGTTCTAATTACACAGCTCTCTGCTAGGAATCAGATAACTACATGGTATAAAGATGGTACTAATGATTAACGCAAGCTTCATGGGTGTCTCCCAGGAATGTCACATTTGTGGTTAATATCCCAAAGGCTCCTGGTAGAGATTTCTCAATCTACTATGAGTCTGAAAGGGAGATGGTTTTAATCAGAGTTGTTCTCAGGACTCTTTAAATCAAGCCCTGAAGTGCTTATCTCCTTGGCCTATGTCAACCCTTAAAGTATAAGTTGAGTGTATCCCCAGGTATTAAGGAAGTATCAAACTCCTGGGACTTCTTCAATAACTAAACTACTGTTATACTGAAATTCTTTGGTAACATCTTCAGGCTCAGTTTTCCCCATCTAAAAAATGGGTTCATATCCTAAATCCATTTTCTATCTTGTAGGCATCTCTTATCCTAAATGAGTGAACACATGATAAACCAACAAGAAGGGAGGACAGAGAGTATCCTCCAATCAACCGTTGTGTTGACTGGAGATGGGAAAGGGGAGCAGGTAGATTTAATATTATCATTAGTCATGACTTGAGCCAAACTTAGCAGTTTTAGAACCATGTTTAACAATCCTGTCTGCATATTAGACTTAACTGGAAAGTTTTTTTAAGAAAAGAAAATTCCCAGGTCCCACCACTAAGATTCTGATTCAGTTGATATGGGGTGGGATCTGAGCATCAAATCCTTAAGGAGGTTCTACTGTGAGGCCAAGTCTGAGAACCACTGTCTCAGGACAGCACTGGTAATGCAGAGGAAGTGGAAACTGGCATCATATGAGGTGGGTCTTGTTGCGACCAAGAGTTGAGCCCAGCTCTATGTTCTGGAAGCACTTAGCGACTGGTGTTCAATGAGCTTCACAGCATGGTTGTGAAACTGGGGGAGAGAACTTTTGGACAGAAGCCAAGAATCCCTGCACAGTGGATCAGAGGAGCCCTTTAATCCTCTTCCTCATTGCTGCATAAACACCGGCAATTCACTTGTCTCTGAGTCTCGGTTTCATTATCCATTAAATGAACAGGTTAGATTAGACAAGCTCAAGGGTGCCTTCCAGTGCTGTTCTAGGATCCTAAGATAGTTTCCAGGCATCAGAGGAAAGAGAGGCTGGCGTTGCACATCCTTGTTGGTACTCTCTGCTCACTCTTTGTCTGAAGTCACTCGGCAGCTCTCTTTTGCTGACCAAAGGCCAGCCTTGAGCAACAGCTGAATCTCCATCCTTGGGGCCTCCCTTCACCCAGGCTTCTCCTGCAGGATGAAAGATTACATGCCATTCTCGTGAAGCCAGCCCACATGAATGGCAGGACTAGCCTCTAAGTGATCTCTCTGCTCCCGGGCCAGCACACAGCCTGATGGTATCTGCAGAGGAAGGGATGGAATGTGGAAGTTTACATGATGTCAGTGCACACACATCCTCCTGTCTTGAGCTGGGAGCCCAGCCATCAGCTACTGTGCCGTGCTGCATCTCTTCCCCCGCTTCTCGCGAGCCTTGGGCTGCTTTGAAGTCCCCTGCTCCATGCTTCCTGAGAGGATGGGCCTCTGAGCAGGACTTAAACAATTGGTCAAAACAACAACAACAAAACGTCTATTGTTTGCATCCTCGGCAGCAAACTCTGTACTAGTGACGTCACATTCCACCTCTCCAGGCCTCAGACTGACCAAGATTCACTGGAAAAGATTTGCTCTGGTCTGTTTGTCACCCCACCCCCCAGAAAAATTCACATGTAGAAATCCTAACCCCCAAAAGGGATGGTATTAGGAGATGTGGCCTTTGGGAGGTGAGTCATAAGGGTAGAGCCCTCACGAATGGGATTAATATCCTACAAAATAGGCCCGACAGAGCTCCCTACCCCCTTCTGCCATGTGTGGATACAACCAGAAGCCTGCCACCCAGAAAAGGAGCCTCACCTACCTTGATCTCAGCCTCCAGCCTCCAGAGCTGTGGCAAATAGCTACCACCCCGTCCGTGGGATTTCGTTAGAGTGGTCCAAGCGGATGTAGACAGGACTCATCCCAGCCAATCCCCTAATACAAAGTGTCCTACCCAGTGCACACACGTATGGAAAACCATCAGATGTGCCTCACGCTTAGGAGAAAATGCCCTAACGTGTCATGCTCGAGGCTGTGAGGACATGCAGAATGTTGGTGGGAAGAGGGCAAGGGGTTTGAACATGCATATTGCAGACCTTTTGGAGTTCTCAGCACCTGTGCCGGTAGAAGAGAGGGGACGGCGAAGGAGTGGGTGGCTGGAAAAAGGCAGATTCAGTAGATCCTGCCCATGGCAGGGCTTTGAAAGTAACAGTGGGAGCTCCTGGGTCCAAGAGAGTACCGGTGACATAGGTCAGTCTGGCTCTGCCTTCCAGAAATTGGCTCCCAGGTCCAGGTAAGGCCTGGAGCTACGTTGCCATGCATAGCATAGGTGGTCTTTTGGGGCATTGAGGACAGTGGCCTCAGACCCCAGATCTTCTTCCCTGGCCCTTCCTTGGACTCACGACGGCCTGGGGTCCTGGAGAAACTCTTTCTTGTGTTCTCCTCATATGGAGGGTGGCACAGGAGCAGTTTAGGCAAGCCAGGTCCCCTCTCGATTGTGAAGACTTGACTTTCTGTCTTCTGATGCTGGACCTGCCGCTCTGTGATCTTGCAGTTCTGGCAAAAGGTGTGGAATGAGAGGTATCACCTGACCAGGAGGGGCCTGGGATTCAAACATGGGCCTCCCACCCAGCCTGAGACCCAGCAAGGTCCTATAACGTGGACCCCCAAGAAAACAGGCTTCAGGGCTTCCTCTTTGCTACTTCAAACAAATGTTCCCTTTGGAACTGTGAAGCCGGCTACTTCCATACTCAAGTCTATGTTAGCATTCAAAGGGTCCGTGCCAGGAACCCATGGGAGAACATGGCACACGTCTGGCAGAATTACAGACACTCATCAGTGGACATTAGGTGTTCAGGAAGTGTTTCTATGTTTGCTACTCTGTAACTGAAAAACAAATCAACTCAGGAAATCAAATATTTTATTGCTTTACTTAACGATGTTCCAAATCAGTCTCCCCGCCCCCAGTCTGCTGTAAGCAAGTCTCTACGAGGAGCTCTAGGGGTCATCCTTGCCCTCTGTCAGTCTGGTCCTTGGGGGGCTGGAGGTGGGCGGAGCAGGGTCTGGGTAGCAGGACTGAGAAACACCGACCCCCTGTCCATCCCTTTCACTCTGTGAGTAATATGTCACGGCCACAGGCAGTGGGGAATAACTAGAGTGAGGAAAGCACAGAGAGGAGGAGAAAAAGGTAGAAAACGAAGGGAGAGAAAGGAATAAGGGAGGAGACACAGATGCTGCAGAAGGCTAAACTCTCACTGTGGTAACCAGAGATTCCAAACCACTAATTCAGCCACGTGGTTTCAAGAGTTCAAGAAAATTATGGGAGTAATGGGGTGAACTATGTAACATTAGTACAGGTAATACCTGCTGGGAAATTGGGCCAGGAGTTTCCAGAGCTAAAAGCACATTTGAGAATATCTACTTATATTTGTTTTTATCTCATCATGATTCAGTTTTTGTCCTGTGTATGTTTTATGATATAGCAATACAGTAGTACGTGTGTATAATTTATAAATAAATAAATATACCTATATTGAGGAATGTATGCTCAAATATTTTCTATTGATGGGGTACATGGTCAAAAGAGCCTGGAGACCACCTAACTAGAACAATGACAAAAACCACGAAAGACTCCACCATCCTATGTACCAAGGCCTGGGGCCTCACCAGGGGCCTTGGCCAGGGTGGCTTAATGCAGAAGGATGACTGTTACTATCTAAACACCCAACTAGCATCTAAGGAAGCTGTATCATAGTGGGCCTGCCCTATGCAGCCGTGGCCCCTGAAAGGCAAGTGGGATTGGAATGCAGCCCGTGACCTGCTCATCAAGCCATGTGCCCAGAGAGCGGCACATCTTTCCCCAGGCAGGGGAGACTTTTACTCTCATAATGGTGTTGTATGGATTGCCAAGAGCTCTGCTTTTTTAAAATTTGAATCTAATTTTCTAATTGCTTTCCTGAATCCAGTTTACTGCTTGTTTTGTCTTTGCCTAATACTAATTTTGAGTTTGCAGCCCTGGAGAATGTGCGTCATGGCGGGGGGACGGGTGGCAGAATGGGGTCCCGGCTTCAGTAGGTGCAGCCCTTCAAAACACAGCCCACCACGGCTGAGAAATCAAAAGCTGAATATCATGTTTGGCCCCTGTGTCTCAGAGACACCCGGAGGCCATCTGACTAGGTGAAATGTCCCACACAGGAAACAAAGAACCAACTCGTCAGTGCAGCCTCTGTTGGGGTCAGCCCGTTGCCTGGGTCCTGGGATGTGGCCTGCAGCAGAGTCTCCATTGGACACAGCTATTCAGCCATGGGAGGTGCCACTTCACTCGGCCTGAGACCACAGTGGGATAATGCAATCCCTTTGAATACAGCCCCGGGGCTCGGAGATGTCCACACAAGTCCTTGCTCACGCTTATCCTCCTGCAAACTCCACTGATTTATCTACTGGGAAATGTGATGTTTTCCCCCCCAAAATGTCCTCTCCTTCTTAGGGAGGAATATCGCTTCCTGGTCATCAGCTAGCAGCGAGAAAGGGAGCATTGCTAGGTCTCTGCAGGCTGTCTCTGTGGTGCTCCTGGGACGCTCAAGCATCGGTCTTGGGCTCCTTCATCGATTTGACAAATTCCTTGACGTCCTCTTCCAAGGCCTTGTTCCTCCTCTCCACATCCTCCCGGGAGCGCTCCACATTGCGGAGGCTGATTTCCAAGGCTGCAGACTTCTTCTTCTCCTTCTCCAGTTCTTCACTGAGCCTCACCACCTTAGCCCACACATCGTAATTTTCCTTTTCAAGGCTACGAGGAAGGAAAGAAAAGAATGAAAGGATGGGGTGTGACCTCTAGACTTTCTCTTCAGCCTTGCCCTCAACCCCCTCTGTCCACTTAACCTTCCACATCCCAAGACCCATCTCCAACCTGTACTTCCTAGTTATGTCCCACCCCCGACAGGAGGACTTCCCAGTAAACCTGAATTTCCAGAGCCTGTCCCCATTTTTGTCATTTGTCATCCATATCATGACATCTCTTGTGTTGTTTTTCATGCCATTTTGTGTTTTGTATCTCCCACCACACAATAAAGTCTTTGAATGAAGAGACCACCTCTAATATTTACAGCCCCACAGCGCCTCGCATCTGTCCTGCTCAGTTGCAAGGTTGACTGACGGCTGAACCCCATCCAGATTCCAGATTCTCGGCACCTGTGTGCACACGCATGCTTTCTCATCCTGCTTCATTGCAGAGCACGGACCAGAGCCTTCTCTTATGAAGGCTCCTGGGGACCGAGATTTGGAGAATCTGGGGGAGCTGCCCCTTGGGAGCAACTGTCCTGCCAGTCCCACCCTTGCTTCTGAATCCCACTCCAGGTGAAGGATCTGTTGGATTCCTGAATTCGCAGGATTTTCACTGTTACTGGCCAAAATCTTAGTCTAGCCTCAGGTGCCCATTTCTCTCCCTCCAGGCTGTGCTGAATTAACCCTTGGGAATGAGAGTACATATGACATTTTTGAGCCAAAGGAGGGAATTTCAGGCCTATGAGGAGACTATGATTGGAAAGTGGCTTCAGAATTTCTTTCTGTGAGATGCAGCTTCCCTGCTACCCAATGGCCTGCTCATTTTTATACGGAGACTTGAGCTCCTGTTTGAGCCCATCTCTGGCTTCTATCTTCAAGGGCCTTGGTCCATTTTGCAGGCAATGGCCTCTCTTCAGAGCCCTGCTTGCCCCTGCCTGTTTCTTCTTAAAGCCAAATTAGTCTCATTCCTCTGGAATTCCACCCATTACAAATTTAGTTTTCTTCTCTGAGGTCTCCATATCTTTCTTGTTTTGGGGGGGAAACCTCAAAAGAGACACCATGCTAGATCTTGACCACTGACTCCAGTGGAGAGGTAGAATCTGAGTGGGTTTGGGAGGTTGGCTGACCCGAGTTCGAATCCCAGCCCCACCAATGACGAGCTGTGCAACCTTTTTATACTTCCTAAACTGCCATTTCTTCTGTAAAATGGGGGTATTACCTATTTCACGGGATAACTGAGGGGATTATATGAGAAGCTGTGTCTGAAGCATGAAGCTTAGAGCAGGCACTGTAGAATGTTAATTCTCCTTCCTCTCCCGGGAATGGAATGGGAGGCTCCCCTGACAGTGGATTCAGAAGACTTTGTTCCCTTCAGGAGGAGCGGCCACCTCAAGGGCAGCTAGTTCTTCCCCACCCTGTCAAAGACCCCTGTGCTAGAAACTGGGGCTCAGTGTCTGCTCTGGGGCTGCCTTGGTCACTGCCAAGATGTCGCCCAAGTCTCAGAGCCTATAAACAGCTGATTTCAGGTTCTTAGACAAGAAGTTACGTGTTGTTCTAGATGGGCGGCCCTCTGCAGGGAACAAAGGATCAGGCTAACCAAAGTCTTTCTTTCATGTACCTGAGTCTCTAGGGACTGAAAAGTACCCGTCGTTCGAAAACCCCACTAGGTTCACATTTCACTAACTTTTGATTAGCGTGACTTTAGGCAAATCTGGATTGAGGTTTCTTCTCAGGAAAAATCAGCGGTGTGAAAAAGATTTCAAGGAAGTAGTTTATCTACTCAAGTGAGCAAATCATGTCCGAGCATCTTAGAGATTTGTGTGAAATGGTGGCAATGGCCATGTCACTGGCCTCGCTTCCGTTCACCCCCTGCAGTCGGAGATCGTGGAGAGTTAGTGATCCTGACCCAGTGAAGCCTCAGTCAGGTCAGGGGTGCCCAGAAGCTCTGCCTCACTTAGGCTTTCAGGTGGCTGACCAGGCCCTCTGCATTCTCTGCCCTCTCCCCTCAGTCACTCCCCTGCTGCCACCAACCACCGCTCTTCCTCTGCATGAACACGCCAGACCCCTCCCTTCCCATAGCCTCTGCACTTCGGTTCTCTCTGCCTTGCCTGCTCTCCCCCAAACCCACCCCAATCCCTCCCACGTGGACCTCACTAGTTCCCTCCCCTCCTTCAGGTCTTTGCTCGAGTGTCACCTTCTCAGTGAGGCCTTCCCCAACCACCCTATGTAACACTGGAACCCCCTTCCTGAGCTCCCCAACCCCCTGCCCTGCTTTATTTCTCTCCCTAGCATTTTCCACCATCTAACATAGCATATGTTTAAATTATCTGTTTGTATTCTCTGTCTGTCTCCACTAGAAGGAAAGCTCTATAAGCAAAAGGGCTTTTGTGTGTTTTGTTCAGTGCTATTCTCTAACAGCTGAGATGGTGCCTGGCACGTAGTAGATGCTCAATAAATGTTTGCAGAGTTGATGAATGACATTAATATGAAAATTTTAAAAATTTCTCTTAATTCATTAAGACATGTTGATGCTTAAACAACCACTGTTTGGAAACAGTTGATTAAACTACTTAAGCTACATATTTAACTTTTCATGAATGTAAGGTAAAGCTTAGAGTTTTCACTAATTTAGTCATCTCCTCAATGCCTTTGCCCTGTTCCTCATTAGGTCCAACTGCTGTAGATAGCGTCTTCTGTAACTGAAGTTTTATAATGTCACTTCTCTGGCAGAGGAGAACAATCCCTATTGCTTTTAAGATGGAAGGCGAGTGGCTGCCCAGGGCCCTCTTACTTTTGACTTACTTTTCAATCTGTTCCTCATACATTTGCTTCTGTGTTTCTATTTCCTTTCGCAGCTTCTGGACCATCCTCTGCAAAGATTCAAGTTCCTCTTCTCCAGAGTTATTTCTCCCAGGCCCGGTTTCAGAGTTTAGGCTGGCAAGAGCATCACTCTTGGAGTCACAGGCCTGGGATGATAGTGTACCGGCTTCATCCCCAGGGGACCCCGGCTGCGTGGGGACGTTATCGTAGGTGGAAGTCCGCTGGGAGTCGAGAAACTGTGGCACACCTTGAGACATCGTTCTCCTGTGCCCGTCCCCTGCCTTCCCCTCCGAAGAAGACCAGAACTCATTTTTAAAGATCTCTGCTTTGCAGCTGTTGGCACCTTGCAAAGCTGATGTCAAGAAGCATTTCCGGTTAGGGAGCGTCTGAGTCCTTTTTCGTGACTGCAGCTTCCAATCTCCTGGCTTTTCCCTGGATGCTTTGTCTTCCAGACACCCATCACTTGGCCGTTGTCCAGTGGGGCTGGTTGCATCTGAGTCGCTGGCCTAGAAGAAAGTGACCACGGATGTTACATGGGTTTTTCCCACACGTGTCACGTTCCCAAGATAAGGATTAGAGACTTGAAAGAAAGTATCTCCTGGCCACACATCTATGAAACTCAATTAGAAGACAATCTCCTAATTTGTCACATTAGTTGATTATCTGTGTGGCATTTTTCCAAAAGGATATTATACTTGAAGGAACTCATGCTCTAGAGGTAAACTGCTGACTAAAATCAATGGTTTGCTTGTGGTAAGGGGCCCTAAACTAGGATTCTTTTATAACCTTAGAATGGGGGGGGAGGGGGGCTTTTCTAACTATGGCCCAAATACAGAAGCCATATAAGAATAATTTGATAAATTCAACCCACATGTGTTTCCATGACCCACAAAATTAAAAATAAAACAAAGAAACCACCACATGCTAAATCAAAGAAGAAATGACAAACTGACAAACATATTTGCAATGTATATCACAGACAACAGGCTACTCTCCGTAATGCATAAAGTTCATAAAAATTGAGAAGAAAAAGACTAATATAAATATGGGCAAAGAGCAAGATCAGAGATTTCATGGAGGAAAAATGCAACATAAAAAAATGTTTGAACACTCTTATAACAGGAAAAACTCAAACTGAAATGAAAATTACTGAAATATTAGTTCTCATCTAACAGATGGGCAATCCTCCAAAATCTGACAACACACTCTGCTGGCGAAACTATAGGGAAATAGGTTATTTCATGCATTGCTGGTGGAAGTGCAAAATGGTACAACCACTGTTTAACAATTTTAATCAAAATTACCTATGACAAATCTATTTACCCTCTGACTCAGCAATCATACTTCTGGGAATTTATCCCAGAAATACATTTGCCTGAGCACAAAATGAAGTATGGTCAAGGTTATTCATTGCCTCCTTGCTTGTAGTACAAAGGAGTAAAAGAAACCTGTTCATCTATAGAGGTTGGCTGAGTAGATCACGGTACATGCACGGGATGGAACACCATACATCTGCCAGAAACTTGAGGTTGTATGAGGTACTGCCTATGTATTGACATGGAAAGGTCTCCAGGGTATCTGTTAAACAGAAAAATTCAAGATACACAATAGTGTGTGTGTGTGTGTGTGTGTGTGTGTGTGTGGAGAGGGAGAGAGTGAGCATGTTATGCTTTGTGTAAAAAGGGAGGTAAATAACAATTTACACTCATATCTGCTTATATTTGCATAAAGGAACCCTGGAAGGATAAAAAAGAAACTGATAAAGGCAGGGAAAAATAAGGTGGGTGAAGACAGCAGAGGGAGCAGGAGTTCTAAACATATCTCTTTTGTTTTGACTTTCTTGAGTGATGCTATATATTTTTAGATTAAATTAAAAAGATTGAGCCCTAAAATGAGAGAATCAGGTCTCAAGCTGTCTGTCTGATGCTTCTAGCTCATCACCTGCTTTGGCAACCCCACCTGGAATCAGAAGGACCTGGGTCCTGAGGTGCAAACTAGATCTAAGTCCCACTCTACCATTCTACTGCTGTCATCTTGGGACAGCTGGTCAACCTCCCTGAGCCTCAGCGCCTCATCTATAAAATGTGGATGATAAATTCTGCCCTACAAAGTAACGGTGAGGACTCCAGATGTGATCTGTTTAAGGTTCCCAGCACACTGCCTGTCCATTGCTGCCCATACTGTTACAATAAATAAAGAAACCTGTCAAATGAGTACAACACTGGCTACTCTCAAGGATGTCTAGGATGATTTCATTACATGACGTATAAACATTTCTAAATATTAATTTGATTTTAGAGTATTAGTAAATGCACTGTGTCCAGGCAGGCATCACCCAAGAAAAATCACAACTACCACCATCTTTTTTCCAATACATTCTTTTTTTTTTTTTTTCCAGTATGCAGGCCTCTCACTGTCGTGGCCTCTCCCGTTGCGGAGCACAGGCTCAGTGGCCATGGCTCACGGGCCCAGCTGCTCCACGGCATGTGGGATCTTCCCGGACTGGGGCACGAACCCGTGTCCCCTGCATCGGCAGGTGGACTCCCAACCACCTCGCCACCAGGGAAGCCCTCCAATACATTCTTAATCACCCTCGGGATTAACAGTAGGCAACTGACATTACCTGGCAAACTGGAAATTTTACATTCATTCCTTGACCACACATAAAGAATTAAGCTGCTATATAAAGTTCACACGTTCTTTTAAAAAATATTTGCCTCTATAAATACGTTAAAATATTTGAGCTTTGTAAATTATTGGCCTAAATTTCAGAGTCTGCAGAGTTTTTTGACATTGTGAACGTGAGCCCCAACCCTTCAGTACAAATGAGGGGGTTGACATTGCTGAGACAGCTTATCAGGGAATGAGAAATATTACACAAACACATCACATACTCTGAGAAAGGAATCACGTTTCATGGCTTAGCAGGAAACCGTTCTCTCTGGACTTTCACCCGGAATTTTCAACAACTCTCACTAGAACATTAACACTGCGATATGTAGTTTCCCCATCGAAATTCCCTGGACTGAGCTTAAAAGGGTTTAGAGTGGGCTTTAGTGAGGACTCCCATTGCTTAGTCACTGGGGGATGGGCACACATGTCACCAATCCCACCTCCAGGATACCAACTAGAAACTAGATTTTGAAAGAGGCCAGGCTTTCAAGATTCATTCAAATGGGTCTATATCAGCTGTGCCCACTGCCACAGCATCACCCAGGACTCCCTAAATCGCCACTCCAGAGCAGCTCTTACATGGAATGACCTGGACTGAAGGAAGAGTCGGATGGAAGGAGGAAGGCTCTCTGCACCTTACCATGTTACTGACGCTGTCTGTCCTAGAAATTGGAGGGTCCTCAGTGGCATCCCAGCCCACAGAGCTTCGCGCCACTGGAGGTT
Source organism: Tursiops truncatus (assembly GCF_011762595.2). Lineage (NCBI taxonomy): Eukaryota > Metazoa > Chordata > Mammalia > Artiodactyla > Delphinidae > Tursiops > Tursiops truncatus. The sequence goes on from NC_047047.1 coordinate 31,254,057, forward strand.
TCTTGGGGTCATTTTTGGGGGCAGGGGGTGACAAGGGTGCATCCTTGGATTTGGGAAAGAGGATTTCATGGTCTCTGATCATCATGGTCATCACTCTTTGGATTTGAGGAGTCCCTGAAAGAAAGAAGAAAGAGATTTGTAGTGCTGGACTATGGGGCAGAGGGCAGGTGGTCCTCAAGGTTCTCCACCCATGAGATGTCTGTCTCTAAACTTGACTCTAAAACCACATGGCCCCAAAGGACCTCATTTGCTCCTCACAGGATCCTTCTTAATTGCTTGGGGTAGGAGATTGTGGTGAATGGGATGGGACAGAAGAAGAATATGGCAGTGGGGTGAAAGAGGGTTATTTTCGGCCAACAGTCCTCTGGATCAGTCTTTGATCAGGTTATAGGCAATACGACAGGAAAGAAAATGAATACATCTTTCTCTCTTGATGTGACCCTCAATATGACATCTGATTTCTTATTGCATGCATAGAGGACGCATACCAGGCATACTGCCTCCCCCAAACCATGGCAGACATCAGTACTCTGTGTCAGGACTCTTGTTCACTGAACCAAGACACTACCTCAGAAGTCTTTTCAGCGCAGCTTAACAAGTAACCTCTTTGGGAGTTGTCTTATAAAATCACACTTGTTTGCTCTCTCTGGCTAAGGATGTTTAAAAGTACTAAAAGACTAAGAAACACTAACTAACTGTTCTCGTGCTAGCCTATCATACTGTGTGATGATTGGTAAATCTCTAACCTCTCTGCTCTGCTGTGACCTGGAAAATGAACATAATTCCTGCCTGCTTATTTCACAGGGCTATTTTACAACTCAGACAAGATGATCAACGGAAAATGCTTGGCAAATTGCAGAGCAATTTGGTACCAATGTCACTGTCTTTACTTCCTCTGCCCCTACATTCACCACAGGACCAGCGTACCTCTCATGATCACAGCAGGGTCTTCGACCTTCGACCTGATGAGATTCACACCAATCACAGTAGCCAGATTGTCCACACTCATCTTGTTAACTCCACAGTTCAGCTGGATTTCATGGAGAAACCTGTGGGCAACCAGGAAATCCCAGAGTAGGAAATAGGAAGTTGCCACAAGGAAGCACTTCCAGGTACCCACAGGATCCCAGAGGTGGGTCTCAACTCTTTACTTCTGGTCTCAGGAATGGGACCAGTCTGCTCTGACTACAAGGATTTAGCTTCCCCCTGAAAGAGTCAAGATCAAGGAAGAAGAGACACAAGCAACCCAGCTGCTGATGGTGGCACTGGGGCCAGGGGTGGGTGAGGAGTCACATCAGCAGGAGGCAGGGTCCAGTTCAGGGAGCTAAGAGGAGACAAGAGGACTGAAATGGGTGTTTGACTCTCCCTGGTCCTGACTTTACAAGCTTCTCTCCCAGGCTCTCAGCACCTATCCCAGCAGAGTCTCCGGAGAAGAAAACTTCATCGTGGGAAGATCTCAGACATGGGAATTCATGGTGCCTCCCTGCTCTCATCCTCAGGTTACAACACCAAGCGTCTCAAATTCTCAGCAAGTGCTCAAAAACTAACACTGAATTTTTGCTGTAATCCTACCTATTTGAGGAATGAAGCTCTCAGATTCACTATTTTAAAAACCTGAAAAGATCAGAAAAAAACACCTCTAAATATTGTCTCTCAAAACCATTTTTAAGTGGATCGGCTGAAGCAACATAAAATTCCAAATACAGAGAAATTATCAAATAAGTGGCAGGGGAGGGGTGTCCAAATAAGGAAACATTATGGAATATTACGGAGTCATGTATAATCCTACTTTGTGACATAGGAGAATGCTCACAATACAACATTTAGCCAAAAGAAGCAGGATACAAGCATATATGTATATATATTTTATTAAAAAATATATTTCTAATTTTGTATAAAAATTGTTTCCCTATATTTATATTGATGCATGTGATCATCTATCACAGAGACAAAAACATTCAGAAGGAAACACACTCAAATATTAACAGTGACTTTTTCTGGGTGAGGGGATTTGGGGAAATTTTCATTTATTTACAGCATTTCATATTCTCTTAGTTTCCATATCAAGCATGTAACTCTTTTATCATCTGGAAACTACAAAAAATTATATAAAAAAAATAAAAGTAGGGCTTCCCTGGTGACACAGTGGTTAAGAATCCGCCTACCAAGGCAGGGCACACAGGTTTGAGCCCTGGTCCGGGAAGATCCCACATGCTGCAGAGCAACTAAGCCCGTGCACCACAACTACTGAGCCTGTGCTCTAGAGCCCACGAGCCACAACTACTGAAGCCCATGCGCCTAGAGCCTGTGCTCCACAGCAAGAGAAGCCACAGTAATGAGAAGCCCGTGTACCGCAACTAGAGAAAGCCCACGTACAGCAACAAAGACCTAAAGCAGCCAAAAATAAATAAATTAAATAAATAAATTTTAAAAAAATAAAGATAACTTTCAGCTACGTCTGATGTGGAGATCCAGGCTCCCAACTCAGCCAGATCTGGGTCAATCCACATGCTATGTGTTGCCACAGAGACAGCACATAGCAGGTCCGTCCTCAGAAAGGGAATTAAGAAAGGTGGCCTGGGATGAATGTCTCTGGGGTGCTAAGTTATGATCCAGAGACAGGAAGATGGGAGATAATTGTAGAAATATTATAAGGATTCTGGGTTCTAATGCCTGTCCCAGGACTCTGGGCAGCACTGGGGCAGGCTTGAAGAAGGAAGCATGTTTCTTTTTTTATGCTGATTAGTTTTCCGGGATCCTTTCAATTATCCTGGGGACACAGGAAACTACCTGAGTGCTATGTGAATAGAGTTGACCTTCCAGAGGTTTGGAACAGAATCTCTTAAGTTCACAGAGATACTCTTTCCTCCTCTAACTGGGGAATTCATTCTGGTGTGGCTGAAAATTATGGAACTGATACCAGGTGCCTCTTACCTGCAGATGTAGCTCAGGAGGCTATAGTTGTCTCGAGGAAGGATGGAGAGCTGCTTCATCAACTCCTGCTGAGCCTGGGAAGAGATTTTTAATGCCAGTAGAAGAGCCTGCTCACTTGCCAGCAATGGGACCCTGGAGCATAACTGGTGTATCTCTGCAGAAGCAACACTTTGGCAGTCACTCCTGTTCCCATAGTTGTGTGTGTGTGTGTGTGTGTGTGTGTGTGTGTGTGTGTGTGTGTTTTAACATCTTTATTGGAGTGTAATTGCTTTACAATGGTGTGTTAGTTTCTGCTGTATAACAAAGTGAATCAGCTATACATATACATATATCCTCATATCTCTTCCCTCTTGCGTCTCCCTCCCTCCCACCCTCCCTATCCCACCCTTCTAGTGGGTCACAAAGCACCGGGCTGATCTCTCTGTGCTATGGGGCTGCTTCCCACTAGCTATCTACCTAACGTTTGGTAGTTTATATATGTCTACGCCACTCTCTCACTTCGTCCCAGCTTACCCTTCCCCCTCCCTGTGTCCTCAAGTCCATTCTCTATGTCTGCGTCTTTATTCCTGTCCTGCCCCTAGGTTCTTCAGAGCCAATTTTTGTTTGTTTTTTTTTAGATTCCATATATATGTGATAGCATACGGTATTTGTTTTTCTCTTTCTGACTTACTTCACTCTGTATGACAGTCTCTAGGTCCATCCACCTCACTACAAATAACTCAATATTGTTTCTTTTTATGGTTGAGTAATATTCCATTGTATATATGTGCCACATCTTCTTTATCCATTCATCTGTCGATGGACCCTTAGGTTGCTTCTATGTCCTGGCTATTGGAAATAGAGCTGCAATGAACATTTTGGTACATGACCCTTTTTGAATTATGCTTTTCTCAGGGTATGTGCCTAGTAGTGGGATTGCTGGGTCGTTTGGTAGCTCTATTTTTAGTTTTTTAAGGAACCTCCATACTGTTCTCCATAGTGGCTGTATCAATGTACATTCCCACCAACAGTGCAAGAGGGTTCCCTTTTCTCCACACCCTCTCCAGCATTTATTGTTTCCAGATTTTTTGATGATGGCCATTCTGACTGGTGTGAGATGATATCTCATTGTAGCTTTGATTTGCATTTCTCTAATGATTAGTGATGTTGAGCATCCTTTCATGTGTTTGTTGGCAATCCGTATGTCTTCTTTGGAGAAATGTCTATTTAGGTCTTCTGCCCATTTTTGGATTGGGTTGTTTCTTTTATTGATATTGAGCTGCATGAGCTGCTTGTATATTTTGGATATTAATCCTCTGTCAGTTTCTTCATTTGCAAATATTTTCTCCCATTCTGAGGGTTGTCTTTTCGTTTTGTTTATGGTTTCCTTTGCTGTGCAAAAGCTTTTAAGTTTCATTAGGTCCCATTTGTTTATTTTTATAAAACTTCTAATTTTGAAATCACTATAAATCCACAGGAAGTTGCAAGAATAGCCTGGAGAGGTTCACTGTTTTTTTGTACCTTGTATTTTTTTATTCATCTGCGATTATGTCCTCCTCCCTGCCTCAGAGCTACTCTAAGGCAAGAACTATTTGATCACCATACTCCCAATAACTGTTTGCTTAATAAATGCTTGAGCTGTAACTCTCCAATAAAGAATTCGACCAGAACCAAATGCCCCCCAAGTCACTTTAAAAGTATTGTGAAAAGGCGGATGTTTCTGAGAACTGAGGTTTCATGCGATATGGTTTTGCTGGGAGCTGCTAGAACCCAGGGACAGCTGACCAAGCTGGAAGGCAGGTGAGAGGTCCAAAGGTTATAGCTTCATGATGACACTGAATGTTAGAGACAGCCCTACAAGGAATGCAAGTGCCAGGAAGAGGAAGGGCAGTGAATTTTCTTTGTTCTTTTTGCTCACAGTGCCTATAGTGTCTGCAGTCACCATCTACAACATCATGAGTGTGAAAGTGCACCAGTGCACATGAGACACACAGGCTCTCCTCAAACCTGAGCAGCTCCTCCAGGAGAAAATGCACCCTATGGCGTGTCGGCCTGCATGCAGTGACTTGGTGAAGCCCCACTGGATCTAGAATGCCTGCTTCACACTGATTCCCTCCTCTTCAGTTTAGTCAAGTAAATTCTTTGCAAAGGTTGCTTTAGACTCACGCCTCCCAGTGATTGCCTCTGCCACGTTTTCACCCATGAGAGAGGCTGTGATCCCTCACCCTGTCCAGATCTGTGTTACCATGGATTAGAAACTCTCAAGTATGTTGAGATCGAGAAAAGTTGGGAGAAGCAGATCTAAATCAAGGAAGTTCAGGGGTGGGAGTCTGCTTGTCAGAACTGCATCCACGGACCTCCTTTCCTTTCCCTGAAGCTGTGGGGCAAGACATCACCTGAAGCATTCATCTTTTAGCCAACTTTTAAACCTTATTCCATAAAATTGTATTACTTTTGCAAAGGTGAGCTGATATGCCTGTATAAATTAAGACTTTCCATATCCTATTTTAACCCCCCCAAAATTCATAAATCATACACAAAATATCCTAAAATCAGATCATGCAACCTAATTTTTGTGTTGGGAAATAGCTACAAAGGCTATAGTGTATTAGTTGCATCCTTATTGTGCTCTTTCTTTCCTCATGCTAAAATATAAAACCACCTTTTTTCTTGTACCAGGATCTACTTAATTTATGCGTCTCCTCCCTCTGAATCAGGATGGAAGTTCTCACAGCTGTATTTTCTTCCAGGGCTAGGGCACTATCTCTTCAATGATTTTATATATATATGTATATGTGTATATATACACACATATGTGTGTGTATGTGTATATATATATACTTTTTCTGGGAGCATATAATAAATTCTGAAGTAGAGCAGAGACTAAACATCCCCTTGAATCAATCATTTTAAAATGTCACTCACTTGTGACACATATCCCATGGTCCCCAAAACAATCCTGATATTATGAAATGTGTCTAAGTTTGTGCCGTCTAATACAACAGCAACTTGACACATGTGACTATTATAAAATAAAATAAAATTAGAAATTTGGTTCCTCAGTTGTGCCAGCCACATTTCAAGTGCCTAGTGGCCACGTATAACTAGTGGTTACTACATTGGACAGCGCAGTTAGGTAAGAGTTCCATCATTGTAGAAAGTTCTCTTGGGCTAAGTAAATAAACTGAGTCTCACAGAAGATGCATCATTTGCTAAATGGCAAAATCAAAGTGAAATTCATTGCAAGTTTTTCTGTGCGCCACTTTGCCAGAGAGAACTTTTAACATAGTAGTGCTAAACACTAACCTCCCCCAAATGGGCAGTTAGACCCCTTTATTAGCTGCGCAACAAATGCATTCATGGGCCATTTAGTTTTGCAAATCTTGGTTAAAAACCATAATGGTTTTATTGTTGTCAGTCAGGTTTTCTTTTGCTGGTTGGCTAGCTTATTGTCAGTCAGATTTCCTCTTACTGGTTGGTTAGTTTGTTTAACATGTTGACTATAAGGGCTTTAAGGAAACAATTTACATAAGGATCAAAATTCCTGCTGATGAGGAGCTACATGATGCTGCAGATGGGGACTGCAGACCCTACAGGCAGCTGCACCTGAAAGGAACCAAGAAAAGCTCTGTCCTTCCTCTCCCTGGCACATGTGTTTCTTGTATACCCATGCGTGACACGCATGGTCATCACAGATCTAGAACATTTGGACCTCTCACCTGCCCTCCAGGTGGGTCAGTCTGTCTTTTTGTCCCAGCGGGTCTTAGCAAGGCCATATTGCTTGAAACCCTTCTCAGAAGCATCCTCATTCTCTTACTAATTTTAGAGTGACTTGGGGGTATTTAATGATAGTCCAGTAATTTGTTGGAGTGCAACATCCCATAAAGGCTGTCACCATGATTGGATTCATTGGACTTTTGTTGCTGAGAGTTCCAGTTTGACAAAGTATCTCACCAAAAGTTATGGGGTTCACCCTTGACCCACTGTTGCTTGCCTACCAGAATAGTGTTCAGTAACCCTCACCTTCTGAAGCAGGACAACTAACTCTATTGAGATACAAACCTTTCCCTCATCTGCATTCATGAGCTGCCCACAGAGCAGGAAACCCTCATACTGGCTCCAGGGGACTACTGGCTCTGGGAGGTCTCGGAGGTAGAGCTTCAGCAGGGAGGCTACCGTGTGCACATCTGTATCTCTGGAAAAAAACAAACAATGTTTTTTGAAAACAAAACTCCAGAACTCTCCTCACCTCCCCCTTGGTGATCCACTGAATAAGATCCCAGCTTCCAAAAAGAAATTTTGCAGAGGAGTAGAGTCTGATAAAGATGTATCTGACCAAAATATTTTTGCAACTCCCCCTTCTGGAATAATAACCCCCAAGACCTTTTCCTTTATCTCTTCTACCTAACTGCCTCAAAGATAAGTTTAAGGTCTACTTTTCCAATAAGCCTGTTAAACTATTCTAGTCTTCATTGCTTTCTTCTTTCTCCAAGTCACTTAGTACAATTGAGCATTCTCTACTTAGTCTCTAGTTTTTCATGTGGTAACTCCTTATAGCTATGACCCATTGATCTCTTTAGTCTATCAGAGAGCTTAAAGTAGGTCTGGGATTCATTCACATATTCACACAATCATTTATTCAACCAATGTGTTGAGAGAACCTACTAGGTGCAAGACACTATGTCAGGCACTGGGGTTTCAGCAGTGAACCTGAGGGGCACACAGGATCCCTGTCCTCATGGAGTGACAGAGCTATGCAGACTCAAATGTTACCAAGTCATATACATGTTACCAGCCAAGCCTGGCCCATCACTTTTATTTGTACAGCCTGTGAGCTAAGAATGGATCTAACATTTTCAAATGGTTGGGGAAAAAACTCAAAAGGAGAATATTTCATGGCACGTGAAAATCATGTGGAATTTGAATTTCAGCATCCATAAATAAAGTGTTATAGGAACATAGCCATGCTCATGCATTTTTGTATTGTCTTTGGCTGAATTCTGGTATAAGAACAGAGTTGAGTAGCTGCAGCAGAGACTGTCTGGTCTGCAAAGCCTAAATATTTCATATGTGGCCCTTTAAGAAAAGTCTGCTGATCCCTGGTTTATGGAGCTATTGTGTTTATTCCGCAGCTCTATAAGAGAAAATGAGTCTGAATATACCATATACTTGAAACTCATTAGTGAAAAATATTTATTCCATATCAAGAAAAACTGGTCATGCACCCCAATGTTCATAGCAGCACTATTTACAATAACGAAGACATGGAAGCAACCTAAATGTCCATCGACAGATGAATGGATAAAGAAGATGTGGTATGTATACACAGTGGAATATTACTCAGCCATAAAAAAGAGTGAAATAATGCCATTTGCAGCAACATGGATAGACCTAGAGATTATCATACTAAGTAAAGTAAGTCAGACAGAGAAAGACAAATATCATACGATATCACTTATATGTGGAATCTTAAAAAAATTTGATACAAATGAACTTATTAACAAAACAGAAATAGACTCACAGACATAGAAAACAAACATGGTTACCAAGGAGGAAAGAGGGGGTGGAGGGATAAATGGGAATTTGGGATTAACAGATGCACAATACTATATATAAAATAGCTAAACAACAAAGACCTACTGTATAGCACAGGGAACAATAGTCAATATCTTGTAATAGCCTACAATGGAAAAGAATCTGAAAAGGAATACATATATATATATATATATATATATACACACACACACACACACATATTTATATAAATTAATCACTTTGCTATACACCTGAAACTTTGTAAATCAACTATACTTCAATAAAAAAAGAAAGAAAGAAAAAGAAAAACTGATATCTGTAAGAGACACTCCCAGTAGTATTTTGAAAAGCTGTGATGGGGCAAGAGGTCCAGCTGATCTGAGTGGCTCTTGGGCTTCAGCAATGGGGACATAGAAGTGGCTGGGCTGGGTGGGATCACATCCTTGAGGAGAGCCGGGAGGGGTGGAGTTGCGCAGGAGAAGAAGGCAGGCATCTGAGGCCTCAGAAACCAGAACATCAAGGCTTGACTGTGGAGCTCTCTATCTTGACGTTTCATGTAAATGTTTTCTTTTTGGTTTTTGACAGCCAGTGGTTGGAACTGTCTTCTGGAAAAGTTCCCCACTTTGCAGCCTGTGAACTCTGCCTCCAAAGGAGAACTTGAGCTGGCACAGAGCCCTGCCTCTGCTCCACTGCTGCCCTCAGGAAATCGGGGGTGGAGACCATTCACTTAAGGTGGGGATTCTGGAAAAGCCTTCCCTGCTGAGTCACTGCCTAAAAATACCTTGGCAAAGCCCTCTCGTCAAAATGCAGGAGAAGTTCCCCAGAAAATGGCAGGACAGCAGCCAGTTGACACTTTGCAGGAGCAGCATTCTCCTAAGTCCTAAAATCTCCTTTGTCCCAAATCTTCTGCACCACAGTCCACCCAGTGGGCTTCATCAGAGTCCAGGGTCTCAAGTTTGATTGAAGTCTCTTCCTCACCCCACATCCTCTAATCCCACTCGGCAAATGTCCCAGCAATCCCTCTAGGCCTCACTCCCTGTCCTTTTCCAGAAGGCCACGGTCTTTTGCTAGGACTCTGCCAGCCCCTTTCTGGCCTCTTGGCTCCTCAACTCCATTCTCCAATGCACTGTCCATCACTGGCACAGCCCCCAACACTCAAAACATACCCACAGAACAAATATGGAAAACCAAGAATTGGAAATGAGAAAAACAGTATAGATGATACATCAAGAGCCAGAAACTTTTGAAGAGAAACAGCAATAAAAAAAGACAAACTCTATAGATAGTTCAATCAGGAGAAACTAATAGCCAACATTAGAAAAGAGAAAGGGGGTGTAACCACACATATAGGAATGATACTTCAAAATTATCATCAGAAAACACAGTTAGCCATCTAAGTCATCATAGAATATTGCAAACCACAGAAAACTTCCCAATTCATTTTGCCAGGGGAAGATGATGCTGCTTGGTCTGGGGCTAAGTCCTCAGGCTTGTTTATTGTCTCAGCGTAAGTGTCATTTGGGGGGGGGGCATTCTAAATCCAGCAGACCATGTCAAAAGCCTCCTGTTGAAATGAAAAATGATGAAAAAATGGAATGAAATGAAAAATAGATGGTATTCATACCATCTATTTTTTGGCATTTAACACAATGGAAATTCTACAGTTATGTCTTTACATTTTTGGTTTAATGTTTGTGCCCCCATTGTAACAGAGCTGGATCAGATGTCATGCTTATAATCTAAGTTTCCAGCATGATTTTTCCTGAGTCTGCTTTTCCTCCAACCTAATTGAACATCCCTATATGAGGTTATATGAACTTCTGAGTTCAATGCCTGACCCATCAGAGATCAGCCAGGGCCTCTCAGGTGGTCCGCCTACTCTTCCCTTGTAGCACTGACCTTATAATGTGGCATGTATGTCATTTTCTCACAGAAATATAGGTACGGGAAGTGTATTGTGTATTGGCAGTATCCATCCCAGTAGATGGATATCCATCCCATACTGTTTATATGTTTAATGAGCACCAAATACATCCAGTAGAATCTACCTAGTAAGAGCGCCTTTGTTTTTCTTCATTCTAGCGAGGCAATTTCGGGGATCTCTGGTGGAACTGCATACATGACCCGTGTAGAGAATCTAGGTGAGCACCCACACGGGTCACGTGGACACGAGAGTCATCCCTGGGAGGACTCCAAAGAGCCAGAGGCCATCCTTCCTATTACTGGATGTGTAAACTCTTTCCCTCAGTTCTAGAGGGTGGAGCTATCATGAAAAGGTGTGGTAACTCTCTTCCCTCCAGCCCCAAATATTTCACAGAATCAAAGACTCCAAGTCTACCACCCAGGCTGACTTTACAGATGCAGAAGCTCAAGGCTTGGGCAGGTGTTCGGTAATCCCCACCATCACCTCTAGTCCTCCTGTCTGACTGTTCTCATTGCCTTCGCAACAACCCACCTGTATTTTTTGATCAACATAAAGCTAGTTAAAACCATAAAAAGAAAAGTGAATATAAAGGTAGTGAACTTGATTGAATAGGTGCCTGATAATGAAATGTGATTTATGGTCCTGCTGAAAGCTCTGTAAATTTGATGCCCCCAACCTGCTCTAGTTCCAGTAACATCTTCACCTGTTGCTTTCCTGATACAATACAGCACCTTGATAAATTAACCTATTGCATGCCAAGGGCAGCAAAGACAGACATATGGTGATCCAAACTAAGACAGTGGCTTTGAGAATGGAGAGAAGCAGACGGGTCTCGGCGATGCTTCCGAGGGAGGGTGGGCATCGTTGGTGACTGGAGTGGGAGCTGAGGGAGAGGGAGGGTGAGACGTTCCACACAGCATCACACTTAGCTGTTCACGATTTTCCCAGAATCAGCCCGAGTCCTCTATTGTAAATAAGCTCTTGGGGGGATTTCAGCCTTTGGAAACTGGAAGAGTTCAGGCCCGTCTCAATGAATCCTGTTTTATGGGCTGCCGATTTGGAAACAAGAGTGGTTCCTTTTTGCCAGCAGGACAAGCGCGTGCAGGCAACTGGGGCAAATATTGCACAACAGACAGAAAGTATACAATGTCGGGTGGCGGTCGTACCTGCTGAGCAGGGCAGAGAAGGAAACCTTGGCAGGGTGGCTGCAGCAGCAGGGGCGGGAGGGGGATGGTGGAAGAAATGTCATTGCGTCTGGAATGCCCCAAACAGGACTGGGCAACCTCCACAGAGGAGATTGGGAGAACGCCAAGATGTCGGTATGCACCCCCTCCCAAAGGGTTCAGAACCAAGTTCAGAGTTGCACGGAACTGTGGTCGCCCAAGTTAACAAGAAGTCCTGGCTCTGGCCGTTTCTGGAAAGCTGAGGAAGACCATGGAGCCCTTGGATAGGGACATGGTGTCTTATCCACCACCCAGAGTCGGTACAGGCAGCTCAGCAATTCTCCACCCCTCACCCGCTCCGAAGTGCGTGCCTAGAGCTAAGTCCCATCTTGCTCCGTTGGTCCACCCTTCCCCTCCCACCATATCCTAAACACCTCTTGACCGCCCTGCAAGGCCCCAGTTCTAGTTCCATCATCTCTCACCTAAATGATCAGAATATTCCTCTAACTGTGTTCCAGGCTCCCAAATTCTGAGTTGCGAGCAAAACAAAAGGTTCTTTCTGTTGCAAACCAGGGCTTTTGGAAGCATCTGTCCGAGTCCCATAGCTCAACTGGTAGAAAGAGGTCCTCTCGGCCGAGCAGGGCACAGGAGAGGCGAGGCGAGGACGGCATACCTGTCAAAGGAGGGCCGCTCCCCTGCGTCGAAAGCATCTCTCAGCTGCTTCACCAGGTTGTCCTGCCCAGGCAGTCGGAAGATGCCCTCTTCGTTCAGGCCGTGCTCCAGGATGAACTCGGCACACTTCTCCACCAGGATGGGCACCAGGTGGGGGCCGAATTTCTGCTCATAGGCCACGGTCTCATCCAAGCGCTGGCCGAACACCGCTGGGAAGAGAAAAAAGCAGAGCCTGCCCGTCACTCTGACTTCCCTTGGAGGAACTGATAGGTCAAAGTGCTTTGTCTATGTCTTGATTGTCTAAACAAACCACAGAAGACAAATCACACAGAATATTTCCTGGGGCTATAAACTGGGGGAGGTCCACTTGAAGCAGTCTGTCAGTCTTTTTCTGTTTGTCCACATTTATCATATTTAAAATAACAACTCGCTTTTAATGAGTGCTTGTTTTGTGCTAGGAATCATGCTGAATGTGTACACCTTTGTGTACACCATGCTGAATGTGTACACCAGATTCTCATTTAATCTGGACAGGAATCCCATGAGATGTTGATATCATTGTGCCCGCCTTCTGATGAAAGATACTGAGCCTTAGAGGCGCTAATGAGCTTGCCGAGGTCAGGGGCCAGCACACGGTACAGTCAGAATTCAAGCCCAGGTAGTAAACTCAAGAGAAGCAATTGAATTCTGCTTGTGTCATGCAGCTTTAAGGCATAATGGTCTATCATGCGGATGTCTCATACTGTATTAAACCATTGCGGCATTTTAAATAATTTACGTTGTTTACCGGGCTCTACTATTATGAGCATGGCCACAGCAAACATGGCCACCCCCCCAGCAGAGTTCCTGGAATGTATATAGTGCAATGTATAATTCCCAATTAATTGATTAATTAACATTTGGATGGATGAACCTAGGCTCTTCCTTCTTTTGGACTATTTCCTTAGGGCATTCTACATTCCCACATGTAGAATTCCTAGTTTAAGTGGTTTGAACATTTTAATGACTACAGTATGCAAATTGCTTTCTAAAAATATTTTTCCAAATTACACTGCCTTCAGTGTAATTCCCTCCCTCCCTTCCTCCCTTCAGCATGTGTGGACCATCTCCACTGAGCCCTGTCAGCACTTGGCTCTATAATTTCCCCACCCCAGCAGTGTAACAAGGTTTGTTTATAAATCAGGACACTGGTTGGCTGGGCCCCATAGGGCCCCAGGGCCCCATGCCTTTGTGTCCTGGAGATTCAGAAGACAGTCATGGTTTCAGCTCTGTCCGGCCTGGTTTTCTCTCTGGCATAATTAGGGCTCTGTTACACTGACCACTCCAGTCGCTAGGACACTGTTTCCAAAGCCCTTTGGTTTCCCCCATGATTCTCTCTGGTTGGTCCCCTTTATCCAGTCTCTAATTAACGCGGATGCCACATGTAAAGAGCTGCAGCGATCTCTCTGGAATCCACCGTGTCCTCCCCACTTCCCGCTGCCCTAGGCCAGGCTGGACTCCTCTCTCACTTCCCCCTGCTGTGGTCTCCTCTCCTGTAATTGTTCAAAACCCTCCTGCTATTTAAACAAATGGTCTACCTGAGCACGTTTGTCCTTGTTTTTAATAGTCACCCACTTCTTCCCCAATTGCCACAGCAGCGATTTTCAAATTCCCCCTTCAAAGCTCCAGGGGTTCCTCAGAGGCCCCTCAGATGCTGAGAGGTGAGAGCATTTCGGAGGAGCTGAGCACGTGGGCCTCCCTCCTCCCTCCTCCCAACCTGACCTGCTGGGTTGTTGTCTGTTTTACTTTCAGCATTCCAGTGAGACTGTTTGCTTAAATATTTCTGTGGCTAAAATTTGAAAACCAGGTTGGCATTTGTACTGGCTCCTACCTACCTTTCTGCCTGATCTGACACCTCAACCTGATGATCTCAAAGCCCACAGTGCTCTCTAGTCCTCATGCCCTTGCTGAGGCAGTCTGTTTATCTCTCCCTTCCCTGTCTACTAAGATTCTATGTGTTCCTTGGCCTGACTCAATATCATCACCTCTGCCAAGTTTTCCCTGACCCAGCCCGAGGGGCTCCATTGCCACTCTGTGCGCCTGTATCCCTTCTGTAATACCCCAATCCCTTTTCCACTGTGCTATTGTCATTTGTAAGTACTGTGCCCTCTGCAAGACTGTAGGCTTCCTGAGGCCGGGAGTATGGGGAGGGGTCTCTTGTTATTATCTTGTTTAGCATGGGGCCTGGGCTCCGTAGACAGTCAACCAGTTTTGCTGAATTACTTAATGAATGATGTCATCTTTAAGCAAGTGCTTTCCGTGATTCATGACAATTTGGGCATTTCTATAGTTTAAACAATAGTAGGGACCCCATCAGTAAATGAATCCAGCTTCACACTAACATCTACTGAGTGCCCTGCATGTGTTAACAGCAGGTCACGTGAAATGGGTTATACAGAAAAGGAGGGACTGTAAGATGTGGTTCTCACTTTCAATTAGCTTACTACCAAGTTATGAAAATGAAAGGACTCCATGCAAAATAATGAGAAACAGTTAGAGGATGTGAGGAACTATACAGCCTTAGGTTTCTGCTTTCACCAAACTGGAAGGAAATGATTAAAATGATCTGACTCAAAACACAGACGAGGAGACATTTGTAAAATTCCCTTTGAGGGGTCCAGGGAGGGCACCCCAAAGGGAGAAGCAGATGTGTTTCAGAGCAGTTGAAACTTGGGCTCAAGGAGCCCATTGGATGCCCATGGAGAAGGATACCGTCATGGAGACGTCAGAGCTATCAAACATGATCTCCAACTCTGAGGTCCCAAGGCAGACGATCTGGAATCAAGTTCCTTCTTCCAGCCCTCTGCACAGCCAGCCCACCAGCTCTTCTCCTCAACCGAGTCTCTCAGCCGTGTCCTGTGTTCATCTTCTCTTCCTCCCATGTCCACAGTCAGGCCTTTCAATGTCATTCTCCTCAAGACACTCATTTTCCAACATTCCTTTTCCGTCCAGCATCTCCACCACTCCCTCCATGCCTTTCTCAGGCCGCAGACGTACAGAGCATACCGATCTCCACAAGACCTTCAGTCCAAATCTTCACCACGCAATCCCCTCCCCTCTGCCTCAGCAGGTGACCTTGTCTCCTCCTTCGCTTATCTCCCCAAATGAAGGGCATCATGAGAGAGCCCCCTGGTCTCCAGTCTCTGCCTCTCCTATCCTTCCTCCTCTGTCCGTCTGTCTGTCCTCTCTCAGGGGAAGAAAAGTACCCTGTGCTTTCCTCTAAGATGATGTTTCTTGAACTGTGGGTTCCATCCTTTTCACCTCTCCTAGGTCTTCACTCCTCTTTTATATCTTAGATTGAAAGAGCATGTGAGTCTAAATCTTTACCAATTTATTAAAGAATCATCTCCCACCCCTGCTCTCATGCCATCAACTAATACCTGCCTTTCTTCTCTTCACCAATATGCTCATAGAAAAACATGTCTACCTCTGGAGGGAGTCATCCACCCTCATAGCCTCTACTGTTTCCCTTGTTATTCATGTAAACTCTCAATCCATCTCAACCTTGTTTCACAAGCTGCATCTTCCCATCCAATCTGCTCACTAAGATTTCTCGTGCCCTCCTAATGGCCAGATCAGACCTATGTTCATTCCACACTCTACTGGTCTTCTCTGAAGACTCTGTGGTATTGATCCTCCTTCCTTCCCCAAGACTTTTTCCTTATGTGGCTGTGAAACAGTCCACCCTCATTCTAGTCTCATCTCTCTGCAAGCTGCTCTGCAGGCTCCAGTACTTGCCCTTCCTCCACCTGCCCCTTCAGTGTGTCATCTCCTAGCATTCCGACTCTGACTTCTCCTCATTCTAGATGTTATCCTTGCGAAAGTTCATGCAACTCCATGCATTTGGATATCACCTATAAACTGACACATAAATCTGCATACCTGGTCCAATCTCTCTCTCTATATCATCTCTATCTCCCTCATTTCTTTCTGTCCCTCTTCTGTGCCTATAAGCCCAACATCTGATGGCAGCTCTCCCACTGTCTTCTCTAATCTCACTCTCATCCCATCCCCAACTCTCTCATATCACTGCTTCTCCTACACACTTCCCCACAGGCAATAGCCTTCAATCAATCAAGCAGTCAAGCAGCACGCATTCTCCTAGACCTTGAGAGTACAAAGCTATTAACGCAAGGTACCCGCCCTCAACTAATCCAGTTAGCAAAAGTGTGAGCATTCAAAGTATCTGCAACAACCCTCCTTCCTTCTTAACAGATCAGGACCTTTTAAATCCCCTTTAAACTCTTTCTCTTCTCTATCCTCGCTCGTACTGTCCACATTATTGTAATGGTTTCTTTTGCAGTTCTTTTTCTTGCGAATTCCTTCCACTGCAACTCATGAAATCATTTGGCAAATATAGACTGAGCGTCTGCTGTGGACCAGCTTCTTTGGTAGCTGGAGATTATGATAGAAAGAAGGAAAAACAGTCTTTCTCTTAAAAACTCTGGAGTGAAGGGGCTTCCCTGGTGGCACAGTGGTTGAGAGTCCGTCTGCCGATGCGGGGGACACGGGTTCGTGCCCCGGTCCGGGAAGATCCCACATGTCGCGGAGCGGCTGGGCCCGTGAGCCATGGCCGCTGAGCCTGCGCGTCCGGAGCCTGTGCTCCGCAACAGGAGAGGCCACAACAGTGAGAGGCCTGCGTACCGCAAAAAACAAAAACAGAAAATCTCTGGAGTGAAAGCCCTCCCTCCTGCCCACCTGGAAACCTGATTCTCCTGCAGCCTGAATTCAAACACCTTCTTCTAAGAGGGAACCGGTTACTCCCTCTGCTGTGCTCATGGCGTTCCCTGTGCATACCTCATCGCTTCTCGTGTCCCTTTATGATGATTTAGTTAAGCATCTCTCTTCCACTGGACTGTGGGCTCCTCAGAGGCAGACAGCCTGCCTGGCTCACCATCTATTTTTACCTCCTGGCACAGAACCTGCCACACGACAGACTCGTCCTCAAAGTGATGTTACCTGCTATCTTCCATTCCTCCTGTTGCCCATCTCTCCTCTCCTAAATGTACTCTTCTCAGCACTTCCTCAAACTTGGGCTTGTCAAAGAAATCAATGGCCTCTACGTTTCTAAAATCCAGGGTCAAATTCTTAGTCTTTATCTGAACTGCTCCATCAGCAACATGTGACCCAGCAAATCACCCCTCCTTCTTGAGACAATTTCCCACGTGACTTTTGGTTCTCCATTTATTTGTTTGGCCTCTCGTTCCCTGCCTCCTTCGATGATTCCTGCTTCCTCCCTGTCCTCTAAAGGTTGCAGTGTCTCAGGCCTTTCCTTCTGCGTCTGCGTCTACTTCATAATCTCATGGCTTTAAATATCACCCATATGTCAAAGGTTCCAAACTTTCCATCTCCAGCCTAGAAATCAGTCCAAGTTATTCTTACCAAGAAATGACCACGACCTGCTCTAGAGACATCAGGATCCACAGGTCCCTTCTAACGTGAGAGAAAGGGCATCCTTGTTTGTTCAGTTTGTCTAGGTCAGGGTTGGTCACTTTTCATCTCACATCGCATATGATGAACTCCATATCCCTGGAACTCCAAAGACCCAATCGTGAGTTCTGCCTACTGCTGACTTGTGGATCCTAATTGCTACCCTTTGATCCTGGGTGGACATGAAAGAGCCTAAATATAAGGGAATAATAGATGAACCCAAAAAATCCAGGGAAACTAGGGAAGGGACCAGTGATGGAGGAAGACGGCAGACAGGTACTCAACGACCATTTCCCACCCCAAGGATTCCGAGAGGTGAAACCCAGCTCCCCCTTCTGTGCCAAGCCCTCCTAGCTTGCACTCAGTCCTTCAGGGAACTAGTGCCCTACTACCCTTTTTAACCTCTGCCGGCCACGCATCCACCCGGAACTGCTCATCGCTTTGGACCCGTCACCCTTAACAGACGCATTTCCACCTAAACAGGTACAAATCTTAATTAATTATAATATGTAATCTAATTATTAATACATTTAATTAATTAAGCTAATTTATGACAGACTACCCTAAAAGCTTTCACGTGTGCTCTCATTTAGTCCTCATAAGAACCCTACAGTTGTTCCATTTCATAGATGAGAAAACTGAGATCAGATTAGGAATCTGTCCAAGGTCATATTTGCCCTGTGATTCTAAAATCAGTACTTTAATCCTTCTTGTTTAAACTCAGTGGAATAAAATTGTCTAGGTGAAATTTCAGACAGCAGCAAGGCTCAAGGGAAGAGAGAGAGGGGTGAGCTGCGCCGTTTCTACTCACAAACCATCCTCCATTCTTTACTTCTTAAGCCCTCTCCCCAGATTTGCTGGAAAACCCCAGAACACTGTGTTGGTTCCGGTAAGCAAAAGTAGAAAGATTAGCTGTCACCTCCCTTTAATATAGCTCCTACTTCATCATCGCTCCAACACTCCTGGATTCAGGACAAGAGCCCCTCCCACCCCACCTCCAGTCCGGCGCAGGTCACCGAGAGCCCACCCTGCCCCTCTCCTCCTTCTCCCCACTGGCCCCGTCCCCAGAGGCTCAGTCCCAGGAGCATCCCCCTCTCAGACGGGAGAGGGAAGGGGAGCTGGGCGAAGTGTCTTTTCGTGGAAGAATTGAATCACAAAATAGGAAAGAAATACCTTTCTTTTGGAGCTTGGGGGTTTTCTTCCTGAAATTCCAGCAAAAGGGCAGTGCCAGGGCAGGAAAGCCACAGCCCAGTTCCCACCGCGGCATCCTGGGAATATGAGGCATGGCGGGGGCCGAGGAATCGTACTTTCTGCTGGGCCAGGCTCAGACCTTCCCTCCTCCCCAAGCTGCAAGAACCATCCCCTCTTGCTTCCAGATCAACACATGCTTGTCAATACTGCTCAGGTTCTGATTCCAGCACTGAAACCATGGGATGTGTCGGCACCTGCCCCGGCCCTCCCTTCCTCCTTCCCACACTGCTTCTCCTCCCCACTCACCTTTACACACATGACTCTTGGCTTTTAAAGAGTGAACATAAAGCTGTCAAGGCCCCCGCAATAAAAATAAGTACCTCCTTTTACTTAGCAGCGAATTGTCAACTGCCATTCAAGGAATACCAGGGACGTGGGTTAAAAAAAAAAAGAAAAATCCCACACACAGCCCTTACCAACATCGCTCCATATATCAAAGCCTCTGGCAGGAACACAGGATTTCACTTAGCGCTGATGAAGCCAGCCTACCCTTCCCTGGAAGTGACTGAGTTGCATGTGGCTCAGTGGAGCGTTCAGAGAGAAGGATCTTGGAGGTGGGTTGCCGGGTAAAATGAGATGATTTCCCCCCTCCCATTGAGAAGATTCAGCAAAGAGTTCAGCAGGCCAACTAGACATGCCCAGGAGACTTGAAATGGACTCTCAGCGTTGTGGGCAGGATAGGCAGGGGCAGGGAAGGACTGCCAGGAAGGGTCCTGGGCAGTGGGATGCTGCCAACCAAGTTCACCCTTCCACGTGCTCCTAGGAAAGGAGGACTCATCTTTGACGCCACAGTCTCCTTCCATGTCAAATTCACTCCCGTGTCCTGGCAATGCTACCACAGAAACAAGCAAGCCTGTTTACTTCTCTCCACCTCCACCACCCCCACCCTCATCCAAGCCACTTTAGGATGAAGACCCACATCTTTAACACAGCTATCTCCACTGTTCTCACCTTCCTCTCACTCCAGAGCCCATTCTCCTTTCTGCCACAGGACCTTTGCACATGCTATTCCTCTGACTGGGACACTGCTCCTCTTCCCCCTTCTCTGCCTAGCTGGCCTCTACTGGCCTTTCAGATAGAAGCTTAATCATCACTAGTTCAGGGACGCCTTCCCTGAACTTCTTAACAAAGACATTCTTTTTCCCCTACATAGCATCATGAGTTTTTTCTTCATGGTACTTTTCGCCGTTGTAATTTTATGGTTTTCCTTGGGGTTTTTGTTTCCTTTCTGTGTCTTCTGCTAGACTGTGATCTCCTTGAAAGTAGAGACTTTGTCTTTTCTTTTTTTCTCTCTTCTTCTCTCTCTCATTGTTGTACTCCCAGTGCTGGTGCCGTGCTTGGCACGTGACACATGCTCAAGAAATATTTGTTGAGTAAATGAATTAACTAAGTATCCATCTGGTGTTAGGATCTCAGGGGAAGGGAGGTGAGGGAATTATTGAAAATAAATAAAAATCATCCCTCGTAATGTCCCATTTAGCCACAGAGAAAAAGCAGGACACATGAGGTAACAGTGAATCACAGAGACCACACTCCCACAGGTTACGCTGGGCTGTGGGTTGTGAAATCTTGCTCTGAAGGCTGCAGAGACCTAAAGAAATGAGAGGGAGAAAGGGAACCTGAGGCATAGAACAATTCCATATTTATATGATCCATACCTAGTGCTGGCAAACACACAAAGACGCTTAAACCATGCGACCTGCCCCAGGGTCTTTCAACCTGCTTGGGTGGAGCAGAATTATGCATAATTTAGTGCCGTGCTTCTGCGCCCAGTGATGGCCCAAGGAAAACTCCAGAGGCCATCCTCCAGAGGAAGAAGGCAAAGCAGGTCCCGACTGAGTAACAATTAGCAGGGTGGCTGCCAGCCTCCTGGGGATGGGATGGAGACCAGGTTTCAATGCGGAGATCCAGGGAAGGCAGAGCCCCCTTACTAAAAGGAGGAGGTGGTTTGGAGAAAGTGGGCAGCTGGGAGCCTGGGAACAAGTCACCTGAAGTTGAGGTGTGATCACCTCCCTTCCCTTTCTCCTACGTAATTCGGGACAACCTAGAACTGCATCCAGAATTTCTGGGAAAAAATTAATCTAACCTTTCCAGCTGGGCCCTTAAGAAAAGGTAGGAAAAGAAAGAAAGAAAAAAAAAAAAAAGGGAGTGAGAGAGAGAGAGATAAATTGGCTGTCTAGGAAGGAAAAGGCTGGAACACCCAGATGCACCAAAGAGCTGCTCTCCAAGGTGCAATATTGTGATTTATAATAATAAATATTTTTTCGTCTTCCACCCACTTCCTGGCACAGAGTTCCTAAAACTCTTCAAATTTCCTGTGATGAGAGCGATAAAGTGTCTTTCGTTACGTTAAAGAGGTAATTTTTGGATCCCAGCTAATGATGGGGGCTGGTTGCCGGGGGAACCAACCATGTGATTATTGGTTTGGAACTTTCAGTCCCACCCACCAGGGAGGGGAGAGGGGCTGGTGATTGAGTTCAATCGCCAATGGCCAATGATTTACTCAACCGTGCCTATGTACTAAAGCCTCCAGAAAAGCCCGAGAGGATGTGTTCAGAAAGCTTCCGGGTTGGTGAACCCAAGGAGGTGCAGGTAGAATGGCGCTGGGAGAGGGCATGGAAGCTCCGTGCCTGTTCCCCGTACCTTCTCTATGCGTCTCTTCTATCTGGTTGTTCCAGAGCTTTGTTCTACTATAATAAGCCAGTAATCTAGTAAGTAAACTGGTTTCCTCTGTTCTGTGAGCTACTCTAGCAAATTATTTGAACCCAAGGAGGGGGTTGTGGAACTTCCTATCTGTAGCTGGTTGGTTAGATGCACAGGGTACAATCTGGACTTGCCATAGGCATATGAGGGCAGTTTTGTAGGACTGAGCCATTAACCTGTGAAATCTGAAGCTGTCTCCAGGTAGACAGCATCAAAATTGAGTTAAATTGTAGAACACCGAGCTGGTGTCCAAGAATTGCTTAGACGTGTGGGGAGCCCTCCCCCTCTCCCCAACACGCACCCACTGGAATTGGTCCCACAATCAAATCGGACAACATAAGAGACATGTCCAGAGTCAGCTCAGATGCAGGAGGAGCTGCGGGGAAGAAGTTAGGTATGCCACGGGAAACATGTGGACCCTCTCTCCCATCAGGGGAGCCAGAAAAGGAGTCGGGGCAGGAAGAAGCCTCCGCTCTGCAGAATTGGCATGAGAATGACTTGGTGGGGAAGGGGTTCAATGTGAAACGGGACGATCAGGGGAAGGCTCACTGAAGTGAAGTTTGAGCAAAGACCTGAGGAAAGCAAGGGACCAAGTCGTGCAGCACCCTGGGGAAGGAGGGTTCCAGACAGAGGAAGCAGCTAGTGCAAGGGCCGTGAGGCAGCAGTGTACCTAGGGTGTTTGGGGAAGAGCAAGGAGGCTGGTGAAGCTGGAGTGAAATGGGCACTGGAGAGGGTTCTCGAAAACAAGGTCAGAGAGCTTATGGGGGTGGGGGCAGATTGTGTGTGGAGTCATTATAAGGAGTCCGACTTTTCCTCTGAGAGAGAAAGGAAGCTATTAGACAGTGATGAGCAGAGAAGGGTCTTGAGATGACAGGTTTAATAGGTTCACTCTTCTCTCTGTTGAAAACAGACTAGAAGAAGGCGAGCCTGGAAGCGTGGAGAGAGTTTGGAGACCACTGCTGCAACTCGAACAAGGCAGTCTGGCGCCTCAACCAGGATGGCAAGTAACAAAGGTGGTGAGAAGCGGGTAGGTTCTGGGTGGGAAAAGTCATAGAAAGTTTCATGAAGAGCTGCAAAAAGACAGCAGCAACATACCTCAGTGACTTTCCAGAGTGTGAGGGGGCACACCCTGCCCATCTAGTAGACCCAGATCAGAGGCACTTTACAAGGCGAAAGAGGGCTCCCCAGGGGCAGGAGCCGCAGCCCTGCCCCTCGACGGCTGGGTCCCTTGGACAAATCGTTTACTTCCTCAGGTCTGAAGTTTCCTGACTTACAAACAGGAAGAGCAAATGTCTGACTTGTCCCAAGACCACAGACTGGACTCTGCTGTCTTAAAATGCCTTCTCCTCCTGAGATCTCTGATTTTGGTTCAATCGGAGATGCCACATCAAATCCAAACCTTGTTCTTTGAATACATAAATAGTGCTGGACTCTTATTTCTCCTCCCTTGGACTTTCCTCTGCCTACAGGACTTACGCTTGACTTGCTTCTGACGGTGGTGGCCTCCAAGTGGGGTGAGGGAGAAATCCCCATGTGGGTTATGACCGTTGCAGCGGTTCACCCTGACAAGGCTGAGCAGAGCACCACACGGGGCATAGATGCCGGTCACAGTGCCTCCACAGCATTTTTATTTATTTTTTTGCGGTACGCGGGCTTCTCGCTGTTGTGGCCTCTCCCGCTGCGGAGCACAGGCTCCGGACGCGCAGGCTCAGCGGCCATGGCTCACGGGCCCAGCCGCTCCGCGGCACATGGGATCTTCCCGAACCGCGGGGCACGAACCCGTGTCCCCTGCATCGGCAGGCGGACTCTCAACCACTGCGCCACCAGGGAAGCCCTCCACAGCATTTTGGCTCAGAACAGGTACATAATTGAGACGACATGTGCTACCCTTGTCGCTGCAGACAGCCGAAAGCACTGGACCAGGGAAAACAGAAAATGTCAGCCCTCACACAATCCAGGGCAGTAAGGAAGGTCACAGGTCAGACCATCCGGGCTGAGCAGCTCGTAACAGAGCTTTAATAAATAAACCGCTCATCTCAACCTGATCAGCACCATAAAAAATACTGTGTTTAGGAACTGGGAAATGGTTAATGAAACTACACTCCTCTTTTTTGTAATAGGTTGCAGCTGTTTGTATGAGGCAGGTACTCAAATGAGGCTGTCCCACCAAGTCACTTCTTTTCTCGCAGCCCCTCCTGGGCAGGTCACTGGCCGCAGGACTTCCTCCCTGCCCCAGATCCTGACCACAGCTGAGCCAGGAGTTTGGAAGGGGGAGGCACTAGAGGCTGAGCTCAGCCTCTGCTGGTACTCCGGGGATAAATATAGGATAGCCGGGGCTGGCACAGCAGTATTTGGGACGGGCGTGAGCGCCAGAGGGCTGTTAACTAGACAAAAAGAGGCAGGCAGAGAAAAGTGGAATGGGAAGCTGCGTGGCCCCAGGGAAACATCAGTTCTCAGCCCCAGTCCCTTCAGTCCTCCTGGAAGTTCCTGCCCTTGGTTTCTTGGAGTAACTTGCACCTGCCCCGCAAATGCCTCTTTCTTGCTTAACATCATCTGGATAGAATTTATCAATTAAGATTATACAGCCCTTTGGGAAAATTAAGCTCGAAAATAAACCGTGTTGAACTGCATAAATCCTGTGTTTGTCATCCTGAGAAACAAGTATGTATATATGAACACCGGCTGGAAGGAAAATATAAAAACACCTCTGGTAGTCTTAGGAGTGATTGTTTTCCTATATTTTTTCAAATGTCCACAAAATTGTTAAGATGTTCATAATTTTTGAAAGAAGTTATTGGGAAATCAAATAAATATTTAATATTTGAGCTATAACAGCCCCCCCCAAATAATTTCCAAAATAACAGGCAGCATAAGTGATAAATAATCATAAATTATATCGTTGTCCTGGAGTTGACACAAATGAGTGTGTTCCTAAAAAAGTTGAAGGAAAATGGTCACTTGAGATTGCGTCACCAGTTCTTTCATATTTTTATGAAAGGAAAAAACACATACTGAATTCACCTGTTTGTTAATTTCAGATTTTTTTCACATTAGTTATTCACAGGCAGGGCCCTCCTGCAGTGTGGACACAACACTGAGTGTTCTCAGAGAGCTCAAACACTTGAGCTTGTAACCTTGAAATTGAGCTTATAAACTCAAACACCTGTAACCCAGAAAAGTGTTCAACCTTGAATTCACTGTGTACCTGTAAGACTGCAGACACAATTCCGGAACCTCTCCTCCTTGTGACCACCCCAATTCTGGACAGCAGCTTTAGTTTCCTGTGTTGATCAGCCTAACTTATGCTTTCAGCATAGATCTTGCCATCAACCTTCTTGGGTTCCCAAACCCCCATAACTGGGCAGGCTCTTGGTACCACTGAAGGTTAGTGCTGCCAGGAACCGGGGTCAGCTGGTCCAACCCGTTCGTTTTACAGATGAGAGCACTGTGTCCAGAGAGGAGAAAGGACTGCTTCAGGGCATCACACACATTTGCCGATGAGTGCAAAGGGCTTGCAGTCCTTCCAGCTAATCTGGAGTTGGCTTTGACATCACCCAGGGAGGGAAGTTAGAGCCTTGGCAATGAGCATGGCCTCAGAGTTGTCCTCTGGTGGTCTTCTTTGAACACTGTTCAAGGAAAGCTCTTGTCTGAAACGACTTCCTTCCCATCCTTGAGATGTCACAGACACCTGTCCAGGAAAGCCTGCAGGAGTCCTTACCTCCAGAGGGTGTGCCAGCGACTCTTCTAAGGAATTTAACCCACTCCTCCATTTCCGCCTGGGAGCTGGCCATGAGGACATAGGAGTCCTGTCCCGTGCGACTCTGGTCACATGAGGCTGGAGGAAGAAGTAACACTAATGAAGGTCATACATTGGTCAGGGGCCAGAGCAAGGGGCAGCGAGGGGAAGCTGAGCCTGAATTGCTTCTTTGGTCCAATTAAACAAGCGGTCAAACAGCACAAAGGCATCTAATTTTCCTCAGCACAACTGAGTATCTATGCACCTTTATTGTTTTTGCTGGAGCTCTAATCCTATACACAAATCATTGAACTCAGTGGTTTGCAACTGAGATGATTTGGGCTGAGATCTGTCCCCATGGAGGACAGAAGCCATTTCCTATCAAAAATTAAGAGGAAGTTCAAGGGGCAGTGTCAGTACAAGAGGAGACAGGCTCAGCCCATACGATTCTGAAACCTAAGTCCATCATGCCAATCATGGATACCTTCCTAGGCTACCCTGAGCTCAGCCGTGGGGTTGGAGGAGGGAACAGCAACTCAGGAGGGAGGGGCAATGAGCACCGTGTGCCTTTCTTATGAATCTGTGCCTCCTGTTCAGGATTACTGCCCTCCTGCCTGCATGAAGACATTGCAAGTGGTAGGCTCTTGATACATAGCTGATGGACAAATGAAGTTTGTTAGGACATTCTTTATCGTTTTCACTTTAAACCCAAGATTACAGACAGACATCTGTAGTATGTCTTGGGTTGGTGTTATCAAATGGACAAAAGGGTGGAAGAAATGACAAGGGGGCAGAGTGGGGAGAGGAGACCAAGAGAAAGAATAAGAGAAAGTGACAAAGAGAGAAAAATAGGGAGAGAGGAGAGGAGAGGGAGAAGGGGCACATCAAACATAGGTCTTACAAAGTACAAGAAAATAACAGCAATCCCTTTCAATTACAGGATACTATTAAATCTCACATCGCTTTAGGGGACATCAACCCATTCTTCTCAAAATATCAGGGCATTTCCTTCAAAAAGAGCCTGTTTTTCTACCATATGACCCAGCAATTCCACTCCTGGGTATTTATCTGAAAAAAACAAAAACACTAATTTGAAAAGATATATGCACCCTGATGTTCATAGCATTATTTGCAATTCCCAAGATATGGAAGCAACCTAAGTGTCCATTAACAGATGAATGGATAAAGAAGATGAGGTATATATATACAATGGAATATTACTTAGCCACAAAAAAGAACAAAATTTTGCCATTTGCAGCAACATGGATGAACTTGGAGGGCATCATGCTAAGTGAAATAAGTCAGAGAAAGACAAATACTGTATGATATTGCTTATATGTCATACCTAAAAAATACAACAAACTAGTGAATATAACAAAAAAAGAAGCAAACTCACAGATATAGAGAACAAACTAGTGGTTACTAGTGGAGAGAGGGATGGGGAGGGGCAATACGGGGTAGGGGATTAGGAGGGACAAACCATTGGGTATAAAATAAGCTACAGGGATATATTGTACAACATGGGAATATACCCAATATTTTATAATAACTGTAAATGGGTTATAACCTTCAAAAACTGTGAATCAGTATATTGTACACCTGTAATTTATATAATATTGTACATCAACTATAGTTCAACTTTTAAAAAGCTTAAAAAAAAGACCCTGTTCTAGCTGCCCAGTTGGGCCCAAACCTGTATTTTCTTACATAGCAACAAAATACTTTCAAAGTGCCTTTGTTTTCAGTCTCTTCAACCTATCTTAATATTACCCAGCCTCACTTTCTTTTACACTTTGAGACAACCTGATTCTGAATCCATCTTATCACTGGGTCATCAGCTCTTCTGCCCAGAAGGGTCAGCCCATGGAAGTGCTGGTCACTGAGGAACATCCTGAAACTGGGTGTTTCCAGAAGTAAGATGGGCAGTAAAAAGCCCTCAGGGCAGAACTAAAGAATCCCATAGGAAACACAACATCCTTTACTAATAGAGTAGAGCTCTAGTATCATTTCTGCTCTACAAATAATGGAACTGAAGCCCAGAGGTGCAAAGGGCCTTGCCCATTGGTACCCAGTAAGTTACCACCAAACTCAAGGCAAGGCCATGGGTCTTTCTCCCAATAGTTTCCACCAGCCCATAGCGCTTCAAATTTGACCTTGGCCAAAATTTATCTGGTATCCTTCTCCACCATGCCTACACTCCAGTCTATTACGTTATCAAGAACATGCCTTCTCAGTTATCTCTCATTCCTGAGAGATTCCTTTAGTTCCATCATGGCAACCACCTCTCAGGATGTTCCTCAATGACCAGGGCTTCCATGGACTGATCTTTCTGATTAGAAGAGCTGACGACAAGATGGATTGAGAAGTCAGTCATCCCAGAGGGTAAGGAAGGTGAGGCTGGGTAATATTAAGATAGATTCAAAAGACAAGAGCCAAAGGGAATTTGAAAATTCTTTGTTACCCTTCAAAAAAATGAATGTTTGGGCACATTGGGGTGCGAGGAAGAGCTGTCTTTGAGGGAAACTGCATGACATTAACACAAAGCCCATGAACAGCATCTCTGCCCTCAGGCACATACTTTCTCTGACTTAAACAGTCTGTTCAGCCTGTGTCACCTACTGGGCTGCTACCCCTGTCAGAAAGGAACCTCCCTTCTTTTCTTCCCCTGCCTAAGGAACTCCTATCCATCCTTTAAAACCTAGTGCAAATGTTATCTTCTCTAAGGACCCTTCCTTCAAACCTCCCCCTCCCACTCCAGATGGAGTGGGGACTCCCTTTTCTAAACCTCTTAACATCCTATCATCACCTCTATCACAGCAGTAGCTAAATTATCCTGAACATTAGTTTCCTTATCATTAAAATTGAATTAATTACTTAATACGTCCAAAGCTAAAGCCCTGATCTTCCACCCAAAACTGGTCACACGCACAAATCTCAGGAAAGCCGTCCTTCCTGTTGTTTACGTGAAAACCTTAGAGTCAATCTTGACTTCTCTTTCCTACATCCAATCCATCAGCAAATGAAGTCCTCTCTAGCTTCAAATTGTGTCCAGAAATTGATCATTTCTCACCCCCTTCATTGTTACTATCACTGACTTGGATAATTACAATAATTATTAGTCTTTTAGTCTCAACTCAAAAGAGTTTTAAAACAAAAGTCAGATCACATTACTTCTCTGCTCAAAACCTCCCAATGGATTTTCATCCTTGTAGCACAAAAACTAAACTTTTTACACTTGCCTACCAGTGCCTGTAAAACTTGTGCCCACCCCTGACCAAATCACCTACTCTTCTCCCCTCTCAGCACTCCACTGTAACCACCTTGGCCTCCTTGATGTTTCCTGGACACAAGAAATAGGCTCAGAGACTTTGCACTGGCTGCTCCCCTTCCTGGAATGTTCTTCCTCCAGATGTGCACTTGGCTCACGTCTTCACTTCCTTCCATCTTGGCTCAAAGGTTACCTTCTCAATGATGTCTATTCTTCCCGCTCTATTTCAAATGACAAATCAACAGTTGCCATCCCCACCTCATCCAGTACTTTCTCTTTCTTTGCTTTCTTCCCATAATACTTATCCCATAATAAAACCGTACAACGTTCTCATTTATTTGGTTTGTTTTCAGTCTCCCCCCCATTGACTGTAAGCTGCATACAGGCTGTTCTGTTCATTGCTGGATCCCCAGTTCCTACAATAGTGCCCGGCTCGTAGCAGGTGCTCAATAATTTTGGTGTAACATTTCAGAAGGCAGTATGAGAATTAAATGCTACTTATTCTACAGAAGGAATAACCCCCCCCCATCCCTGATGACTCCCTTTGGGTGGGAGAACAGATAGTTATTCTGCTTGAGGTAGTTACGGAGAGAGAAGCTTGCCTCAAATTTTTGCCTGCTCCAAGTAAAGAAAAACAGCATAACCACAACCAAATTCTTCTCTATGGCCTTTGTGCAGCTAAAACTGGTGATCACAGAGAGGGGGCCCCGATTAGGGAGACCATTTCTGATGCCAGCGCTGGCCCCTGAGAATTGTCTTGCACAAGAGGACGACAAAAAGAGGAACTGAAAATTCTCTACATCATAACATAAAGGGTTGTCTCATTTTAGGTTAGGTGGAGCCTTGAGAATGATGGTGTCTTTAGGAAAATGGTTCCCTGCCATACTATTGCTTTAGAATTGTGGTTTGTCCATATGAGTTGAGTGTGTGTATGTGCACGTACACACATGTGTGAATCTGTCCAAGAATTCCCCCAGCAGCCCAGGAGACAGCTGTAAGCGTGAGTGACAATGAGAGGACAAATCTTCATCCTACAGTGACAGCAATCTTCAATTTACTGCAAAGTCCACAGTAAATTTGCAGTTGGAGCTCTCAATAGGGTCACCCCAGATTGAAAAATCAGGTTTGGGGACATGTGTCATCATGAATGGTCACATCCCTTGAATTGTGCTGGGAAAGGGATCCTAGGGATAGAAGAAACCTTGTGGGAAAGGGTGGGGTTATCCCAGAAAGGAGAGACTGGAAAAGTAGGCTCTTCCTCTGAGGAGGAAGAAAAATGAATAGACTCTCAGATAAAAAGCAAGAGAGTGCCCATGAGGGGGCCACTTGGGAAGAGCTGAACTTTCAAAAAAAAAACACCTGTTTTTCTTTGTTTTCTATAAATAGTCAGAGCCAGTTTGGGGATTGGTTTCTACATTACAATTTCCTCTAGTTATTGCCAAAACTTCAGACACTTGGCACTGCACCAAGTGCGGCATATATACTTCTTTACTTAATCCTCACTACCATCATCATTGTTCCCATTTCCCAGGTAAAGAAACAGAGGCAAAGAGAAATTAAATTATTAAATTAAATTATTAAATTAAATAATTGATCACCATTGCACACATAGTAAGTGGCAGGGCCAGGATGTGGCCCCGGGAAGGCTGGCTCCAGATGGGGCATGTCTACCCTCTCTGCTACACTGACTTTGCCATCCAGTTTCTTATGCGCACAGCTGCCTTGTGTGAGAGGTAAGAAGAAATTTAAGGCAAGGGGCACTCAGGGGACATTGGTCTCCCCTGCTGTGTCAGCATGGCAGCAGCAACCTGGCTGCATAGCTGGACCAGCAGCTCTGTAGTTCCTGTTGGTTGCGGGGGGCTGGTGAAGGAGCAAGAGACAGGGAAGAGAGCCTCAGTGTGATAGACTTCCACAGACACAAGCAAACTTCCCTTGAGACAAACTGAGACAAACTTCCCCTTTCCCCAAATGCATTCGAGGAAGGTAACTCTTGATTAGAAAGAGACACCCTCCAGTGCGTGGCTAGCTTGTGCAATAGGTAAATTACAGCGCCTGACATGCAGTAAGTGCTCAGGAAGTCGGAGTTGTCATTTCTTAATAGGTCACAATGAACCATATGAGACTGTTGACTGTCGACCGTTTTTGACCTACCAACATGGCGATTTCACATGGTTCAATTTATAATTTAACTGTTCATTTTATTGTCCCACTCGTCTTCAAAGCTGAGCTCCTTTTAGCGAGCGTGGATGATGCACTTTCCGATCAGTATCCCAGTGCCTAGTGGATACCTGGCTCCACGCAGGTGCTCGTGAAATGCTTACAGAGCTCAACCGGATGCACACGCACTTAGTTCACGTGTCGTTAATGAACTAGTATGGGACCATTAACTATATACAGAACTATTATGCATTCTTACTAGGTTGGTTGGCTAGCCGGTTGACGGACTCACTGAATGTAACCTTGACTTCTGGGGTCAGAAGTAACATGGGAACGTGATGCACGTCTATCCCACATTTCGTCACCTACCTGGAATGACTTCAAAGACAAACTTCCCCGCTTCTTCTGGGTTTGTGGCGATCTCCTTGATTGTGCTCCCTGGTAGATACATGCAACCCTGAAAGATTGAAAACGAGGCCTTTAAGGTAAGCAAAAACATTACCAGCTATGAACTAAAATAAAGGTGGAGGACAGATAGGATAATGATGGGATAGCAGAGAGGAGCATGGAAAGCTGGCATCCCAGCTTCGAATGGGGCACTTCTGCTACTCAGACCTTGGTGAAATTAAGTGGCGGCTATGTGGCAGCAAGCAAGGTGCCTAAAGAGACAGGAGGACAAGGTTCTGACTGGAGAATGAACTGAGAGGATGCCATCACCAACACTTGCTTCTTCCTACTTTCCAAGAGCTAAAATTCCTTGCCAAACAAGACACCTGATCTTTGTGGAGGCCATGCTGAGACTGGCGGGACCATACCACCTGCCGGGCTGCCAAAGGGGGCACTGGGGACTGAACCACAGGTTCACTGAGGCGATGCAGTACTTAGTAGCAGCAAGAGTTTCTGAGCAGCACACTCCAGGTGTCTGTCCCTCTGCTAAGCACCTTGAATGTGTATTATTCGCTTAGTCCTTTAAGCAATTCTCCAGGCAAGGTATTGCTACACAAATTTACAAGTGAGGAAACTGGGGGTCAGAATGGTTCTGTGATTTGTCCAATGTCACAGAACTAGTAAGTGGCAGAATGGTAATTCATCTCAGAAGTGTGTTCAAACCCTGTGCTCTTCACCATCACAGTGGAAGTGCTGGGACCCAGCAGCTTGAAGTCCCTTGAACAGGCAAGGGGAGGAGGATCATGGATCCGTTGTGGGGGAGGGGTGGAGTGAGGGTGGCATTTGTGACCTTACACGTGAATATGTCATCAGAAAACCAAGTCACTTCCACCACGTGTACGCTCATTGCTCTACCATTGACAGTGCATCGTCACATGCAACATCTCCTTAGACCTCAGAACAGCCCCCAAATCAGAAACGTGGCAGGATGGCCACTCCCACATTACAGATGAGGAAACCAACACTTTCAAAGTTTAAGTAACAGCACGAGGGGGCACAGTTAATTGTCCTAGAGTTCCTTACTCATAATTTACATTGCACTAGCTGTCGTAGGTAGGGTGTCTGATTCTGAGCTGAGTAAACAGTGATGTCTTGTTTCTAGAACAAACCATGGATGAAAAGGATTGGTAGCAGAAAAGCTATAAAGGAAGAGTCTTAAGGAACTCCCAGATCAGCTCAGAATCCTGAAAGAATAAATGTTTCTTGGGGGTCTATGAATGCAAATGTCTAAGACTGAGTGAGAAAAAGAGTAGAAGCGAAAGCAGAAGAGGAGGGTGGAGTAGAGAAAGGGGAAGAGAAGGAGGGGAAGGAGGGGAGCCGGCGGAAGGAGGACAAGAGAAAAGAAAAAAAATTCTGCCTACACTTCTCTCATTTTATTACTTAAAAATAACCACCACCTACATGCTCCCCGCCATCTTTAAATAATATCAGTTGTCTCAGAAAAAAAATGACCCTTAAATTGTGCTGCTGGATGGTATATTCAGGAAATTTAACACAGAGCCTGGCACCTAGTAAGTGTTCAATAAATGGTATTTACATACTTTGTATTTTATTTTTACTCTTTTTGGATGAAACTATCAAATAATAGTTTAGAGACAAACTTAGGAGAGGCAGGTACCCCTGAAATGACACTTTCTTTATCTTCCTACCAGGTAGTGCTTCCTCCTGTCTGAAAAAACAACATAGTGTTTTATTCTGGTGACATAACTCACAGCCATTATTAAAAGTTAAATTATATAAACTTACAATGAAATATTTTATATTAAAAATAAAGGTAGTACTACTCAGAATTCAACACTTTCTAATTCTCTTTTTCTTTTTTTTTTCTTGCAATTCCCCTGAGACACAATTGACATACCAGACTGTCCAAGTTCAAGGTGCAGAACACAACGATTTGACCCACAGGCGTCATGAAATGATCACCACAATAAGTTTGGTGAACATCCATCATCTCATATAAATACAAAAGAAAAGAGAAAAATTTCTATTTACCTAATTATTTGCTCTATTTTACTATTATTTCTGTTCGTACGGTCATTTACATCAAATCTATCTGTGTGGTAGAAATACTATCTAACGCTGCTACTGTACATCCCTTCTCGACTCTGTGTTCAGGGATGCTGGTAGCTTGAATCAGCCACAGTGGGAGTATTTACACAACAGAAATTGGCAGATGCTGTGTCCAGAGCAACTCCCCTACCACAGGGCTGTTGATTAAACATTTCCCAGCTCACCCCTGATAGACAACTCTCTGCTCTAACTTCAGAGAAAGCAGATGAGGCAATGGAACATCTAAGCCAGGATTGTCTAAAACCATCATTGTAGCAGAGACTCGAGGGCAATTCACTGAGATTCTGTTTTAAACAACTTCCTTGACAAAGAAACTTTTGGAATGAGTTATAGGAAGCTAGGTCATGGACTTACAGGGCATTATACTGTTAAAGCTAGACAGACCTTTCTGAGAACTCAGAGGAAAAACTGCACAGACTGCCTTCTCCTGAACCCCAGGGTCCCCTCGAAGAGCACATACAAGGGTGCATCATAGAGGGCCCCATAATTTACTTAATCATTCTCCTTTGTTGGACATTTGGTCTACTGTTTCTAATTACAAATAGCACTGCATATATCTTATTATTTCTTTTGGATAGCTTCTTAAAACCAGAATGACTGGGTCATTCTGGATATGATATATTTTGGCTTTTAGAAATCTGGCCAAATTGCTTTCTAGAAAGACTGCACCAAGCGTACACATCATCAGTATACATGAGGGCATTTTTCATCTGATTGCTTTAAGATTACTGGAGTGATTTTTGTTTTTTGAGTTTTTTAGGAATCGGAGTGTATGTGTGTTCTTTTTAAATTTACAACTAATTTATTTTTTAGTCATAGAGAAAGAAGAAAAGTAAAAGTTATGTGTAACTCCGGTACTCAGAGATAACTCAGTTAACATCTCTGTGTATTTCTTTCCAAGGCTTTTCCCATAAATTACAGATTCATTGTTTTTTTCCCCTCAAGAATAGGGTTAGCGGGCTTTCCTGGTGGCGCAGTGGTTGGGAGTCCTCCTGCCGATGCAAGGGACACGGGTTCGTGCCCCGGTCCGGCAGGATCCCACATGCCACGGAGAGGCTGGGCCCGTGAGCCATGGCCGCTGAGGCTGCGCGTCTGGAGCCTGTGCTCCGCAACGGGAGAGGCCACAACAGTGAGAGGCCCTCGTACCGCAAAAAAAAAAAAAAAAAAAAAAAAGAATAGGATTAGCATATAAATCATCCTCTGCTGTTAACTGCTTTTTTCAAAGCAATGATATCATGGACATCTTTCAATTTTAAAAAGTATTAATTTAGGGCATCAACAGCTGAATTATATTCTATCGGATAGATATATAAAAGTTGCCTCACATAACTTAGCCCCTACCACCGGGCATTGTTTCCACATCACTATTATAAACCCCTACATTAGAAATGCAGGGTCAAAGAATTTGCATTTCTAAGAGGCATATTACCCTCCAGAAAGGTTGTACAGATTTTCATTTCCACCAGTTGTGCATGAGAATTCCTGTTCCCTGGTCTTTACTAACATTGGAATTTCTAGAAAATCTTTGCCATTTTGATAAGGGGACAATGGTATCTCATTAACTTCCATTGCATGTCTTTAATTATGACTGAGTGGAGTTTTTACATATGCTTTTTGGCTATTACATTTCTTTGGGAAATTGCCCATTTACGTCATTTACTCATTTTCCTATTGCTGTTTCTTATAAGATTTGAGACTATTTTAAATAGGAAGAATAGCTGTTTACAATTTTTTCTGTTTACTTTTGCATTTTCACCTTATTATTTTGGTTTTTAAGGTACAGACGTTTCTATTTATGCAATTAAATCAGTCTCTTCCTTGTGCTGTCTTTGTTGCTATGCTTAAGAAACACCTGCTTCCCAAAGAGCACACAGATAATTACACTTTCTTCTAGGATTTTTATGAACTCGTTTTCACACGTTAAGTCTTTAACCCATCCAGAATCATGAATGGTGTGAAACGTAGTGTGGAAATAGACCTTTATTTTTTCCCAAGAATTCAGTTCATATCTTTCATTTCACGTCTAGATATTTGCAATGTCTATGAATCCCAAAACAATGTTAAATGATAGCATAATGAAAGTGTTTTATTTTGAATAGACTTTTCTTTACCTTAATAAAATAATGATGGATATATGAAAAGTCTACAAGGATATCCACTTAATTCTTGTTTATTATAATATTTCTATTATAATAACAGAAAGATCAGCCCAAATATTCAACTACTTCCTAGGAGGAAATTGGTTAAATAACTTATAGAATGTCCATAAAATAAGTTATTTTGCCACAACTAAGAATTACATTGTAGAATGATAGTTAATAACACTGGACAATATTCAAGACATAGTGTTAATTTTTAATTAAAGAATACTATTATCCTAATTTTGCATTTAGATGAGTTTCTAAATGCATGTGCATAGAAAAAACTGGAAGAATTGAGGATTTAGGTGGTTATTTCTCACTGAAGAGATAATTATTATTTTCTACTTCGTGATTTTCTGCTTCCTCCAGATTTCCAACTATATACCCATATAGCTTTTGTAATCAAGATATTCACATCCATATAAAATAAAATATTCTGAGAAATTATCATTTTATTCCTTTTTAAAAAAATACTTTTTATATCTGAAATGAGTTTTGGATTTTATCAAATGCTCTTTTCAGCCATCTATTTAGGGGTTGTGTGGTTTTTCTCATTCGACTTCTTGATCTTGACTTATTGGTCTGATACATTCATAGGTTTTCTAAAACATAAACCATACTTGTCATTCTAGACGAAGCTCTACCTAATTATCAGACTAATTTAATCCTGAGAGGACTCAGAGTTTCCTCCTCCAAAAGTAAGGGAGACAAGCCAGGACCTCCAATAATTTATTTTACTCTTTGACATCCGTTTATGTTTTTACAAAACAATTTTTTACATGTGCTTCATATCATTTAATCCTGGGACAGATGCAGGCCAGGTATGATTGCCTCATCTTACAAAAGACAAACCGAGGGGTCCAGAAAAATTAAATAATTACTCGGCCAGATGGTAGTAGAGCCAGGAAAAGAACACGAGCTCCCTGCTACACCTCGCGGAAGTAAGCCTCACTGAACTTCCCTTTCTGCTGCTTTGGGAAGGCTAACACATTACTGCCATCTCCCTCACGCTCCGCAGACGGGAAGACTTCCTGCCTCGGCTATTAATGTACCAGGAACCCCATCTTAGCTTGTAATTGCTTGCCTCTGATAGGGTCTGTTCATAAAGTGAAGAAAGTCTGGTTACCACGCGCAGGACACTGGGCAAGAACCCAGGCAGTGGTGGGGTCTCTGGCCCCTCTCCAGCCTCTGCAGGGACAGACACTCACAGCCCTCTGAGTGGAGGGCCTGATTAACCGGGCACTGCCGGTGCCTCACAGAGCCTCCAGCCTGCCCTTAGAGAGAACTGTCCTCTTCCAAATGACCTTCTCACTTCTTTGCTTACCCGGCCATCCACCTTCAATATCCCCACCCTTCTTGGGGCTTTTTTTCTGGCTCCAGAAAGTTTTAGAGTCTGTCCTCCCTAATAAGTTCCTTGCCCACTCTTCCACCTCCACAGGCATGACTCTAGAAAGGGTGTCCAGTCCTCCTGGCTGCCTTGAGACATACAATTTACACCTGGGGTCTCTCAGCTGTTAACAGCATCCCCTTTTGCTCTCATTCACCACGATGGCCATGAGGAATCAATGAGGCAGGAAGAAAAGACCCGGGCCCAAGATTTACGATCAAAGCCCTCTCTAGCCCCATCCACTCCATCTGGAAGCCCTGTTTGCTGTATTTTCAAGTATATCAGGGATCTGATCATTTTCTTCCAGCCCACTGAGATTCTAAACACAGTAACCTCTCACCTAAATTACCCTTATACCTCCTCCCTTCAGCCTTGGATCTATTTTTGAGCATGGTAACCAGAACCATCTTTTTACAACATAACCCAGGAATGACCCCTTTCTGCCAGGAACCTTGCAAGGCCGGCCATCACCCTCAGTGTAAACACTCAAGTCCTTACAGTGGACTACAATGTCCTTTACAATTTGTGTCCCAACCCCCAACGCTCCACTCTCTGACCTCATCTCCTCTGATCCTTTCATTCCCTAACTCTGCTGCTCCCACGCTGACCTCCTTGCTATTTCCCACACACATCAGACATGCTCTACCTCAGGGCCTTTGCACTGGCTGTCCCCTCTGCCTGGAGTGCTCTTTACCCAGAGATCTGCCTGGCGGATTGCTTCTCCTCCTTAATCTTTGCTCAAATGTCCCCTTTTTCATGAAGTCATTCTGGCTACCCTTCTTGAAATTGTACCACCTCCCCCAAATGCTTGATCCTCCTAGCCCATTCTATTTTTTCCTCATAGAACTAGTCATTTTCTAACAAACCACATAATTTTCTTATTGATTATGTTTATCTTTCTGCTTCCCCCCTCCCCATCTTCTAAGTTCCACGTGTCAGGGGTGCTTATCTGTTTTAGTCACTGAGTTATTTCAACTCCCTGGAACAGTGTCTGGCGCACAGTAGATGCTCAATAAATATTGATTGAACAGACAAATAAATGAAAGCCCCAAATCAATTTTCCTGAACCCAAATCCACTCTCCCTGAGCCCTTGTGCTCTACGTTCCCATCAAGACCACGCTGCCAACCCTGACTTAGCGCTGCGTTTAGGAAGAGCCCCAGCGCTCATCTTGGGGCTCCGTGAAGGAAGATCACCCTGTCATCTCTGCAACTCAGTTTATGTATCTCACAAAGGGTGAGAAGGAGAGAGAGAAGTCCTTTCAAATGGACAGGGGTCTCATCCTAGTAAGAAGCCCCCCTGCGAGTCTGTAGTGATCTCCGGGGCTCCACCCACCTCCCGCACCCAGGAGGGGACAGCCCTGGGTAGGGGGCAAACAGCCAGGCTGGTACCTGCGGCTTCACGTCCTCCTCGTCCTTGTAGTAATAGAGCTGCTGTGCCCTCAGCACGAAGTACCTCTGCTGCCAGTTTTTCACGAGGGACCTCTGCTTCTTCAGCCAACCCATCTTGATGGGCCTTTCCAGTGGGTTGGGGATGGATGCGGGGTGAAAGGCCGCCATCTGCTCTCCGGTCATCACACTCCTTGACCGAGCTGTGGAGAGGGACAGACAGGCGGGCTGACAGGGGCTGTGAGCAGTGTGCAGGGAGGGGCCGGGAAGCGCTGGGTCCCAGCTAGGCCGGGCTCAGGGGTCCAGATCTGCAGCAGAGAGGTTGCCCCGGAACCCAGCGGGCCAGCCGAGGGGCTGGCTCCCATCAGCGCCGGCCCTGGGGCCCTACACCCTCAAGGTCCGGCAGCTGGAGTCAGCGCCCTCGTTCTGCAAAGCCAGAGATTGGCTGGAGCCTTCTGAAGAGGAAGTGGCCGCAGCATCTGACAAAAGGTGCTTCCTTTTTCCTGCGTGGGAGTCAATATCTGACAAGAGAGGGGAGAAAATAATGCCTCTTGCTCTCAGGGTTCAGGGTGAGTCCCACACAGCTGCAGAGGCAGTCAGAAGCTGCCCGGCTTCTTCCTCACAAGGAGTCACTGTGTTCCCCAACCTCACTGTCCAGTACTGCCCTGCCCCAGCGGCCCCCCAAAGCCCCCCGACCCCTGACAACACAGCCAGCGTGCAGGATGCCAGCACCTCCTGAATCTTCCTGCCCAGTGTCGTCAAGTACTCTCTGTTCCCCGCCCACGGAGAGTGTTCACAGCCCTTTCTGCTGGACCAAAGGGCCTCCCTGTAGCTGCCTTCCTACTACGTTTTCAGTTGGGCTGTCCCTCCCACGGGGCTGACAGCACACAAGCATTTGAAAATGACATGAATCTGCCACCAGGACACAGATGCAGAATTTGAATCCAGACCCCCCCAACCCACTGCATCCTGTAGTTTGCTTTTGTTTTCACATAAGAGCTCTGCCTCTCATCAGATTAGATCCAGGTGTCTGCAGCTCGTCTCCATGGTAACTCCCACCCAGGATAACTCTCTCCTTTCCTCCTCTCCACAGCGATCCATCAGCCGGCCTGTGGTCCCCTGGGAGTCAACATGTCCTTCCTCTGATTCTCCCCTTCCTTCTTTCGCAGCTGGTTCCACAGTTCCCTTAAAACCGCATTGGAGCTCCGTGTCTCCTCGACCTTATGCGGTGTGCTCCACACTTGCCAGTCCCCAGTGTTTGCATTCTCCTCCTTGCAAGGAAGTCTCCGTCTTATAACCAGCTTTTGTCAGTCCCCAGAGCATTCACGAAGAAGCTGAACTAAGCCAGCTCCACTCTCATCCAATCTCATCTCACCTGGTAAAGACCAGTTTTTCCTTTCTTTGCTTTTTGACCCTGGGTACATTATGCAACTTCTCTGAGCCTCAGTTTCCTTGCTTGTGAAATTAGGATCATCATAGCCCCTATTCTATGGAACTGTTGGGGAGATTAAACAGGTTAATATATATAAACCACTTTGCACAGTCCCTGGTCCAAGGTGAGCAAATGTCACTCATTATTTTTATCAACAGATGACTTTACTTCCTACTGCGAAGATGGAGATCATCTTCGAGAACCTCCTAAACTTCCCTCTTCGTTTCAAAATATTGCTGCATTGTCAAACTTTCCCTCTTCCTCTATTCCCATTTTCAATGAATTGAATCAACAGCTTCTCTCATCGCTTTTGATTCCTTTCTTTCTATCTCCCTCTAGGCCTATAGTTTTTGTCTTTTATTTACATTCATGACTTGCTTTCAAATACCAGAATTTTATACAGCATTACAGAGTCTTTCTTCCACTGAGTCTAACTGGATCCAGAATTATCACCCTATTTACATAGCTCATCCTGGATTGCTGTCTGAAGCGGACTCTGCCCTAACTGGGCTCCCTCAACCCCACAAGTGGTCTGCGCTCCTGTCACATACCCTCATTCCCAAGATGCCAACTTGCAGTCACCCCTCGCCTCCCACCGGGGACTGGAGAGATCATACTATGCTGTACACCAGGGCACAAGACACACCTGATTCAACCTCCTATTAGACAGATATCATAAGAGTGCAGATACTCCCATACCCTGTTGCAGTAAAAAGTAACTTGACATTTTTATGAAAATTTAGCAGTGTGTTAGCAAAGGGTTTGCTTTATATCCATGTGTCCCGGCACGCCAGTTAAGAATTTTATCTTTGATCTTAATCTTCAGTTCACTGCAGTCTTCAAGGTCTTCCACCTGTAACTCAAAGAACAGCCACTCTGGGGCTGATCACTTGCTCTAAGGCTGTTTAAATGATCTGAAGGAAACAGAGGAGGGTTTGGGCAGGAATACAGTGGGGAGGAGGGAGCTGGAAGAACTGTGCCCAGCTCTGTGTCTCTCTAGGTCTGAAACTGTAACATGGAAAGACTCATATTCGTGCTAGAAACAGGGCAGAGATGGAAAGAATGGTTGGCACGCAGAATTTCTGAAGAGTGAGGGATTCTGGCAGACGCACGGGGACTTTCCCTCCCCTCGGTAGCCTCTGCCCAGCCCAGAGTGACTTCTGTGCTTATCCAGCTGAAGCAGTATCAGACTTGGGAGGGAGGGCTTCTAGGCTTCTAGGGCGATACCACCAAAGGCAGCCAGCGCAGGAGAGGAGGAAAGCAGGTGGGTGCCACATGGTGGCTGTGAAGACTCAGGTCCCCGCAGACTCAGGCTACCCCCAGAGACCCACAGGAACTGTTCGGACTGCTCTAGAAAATGGGAGAAACTGAAGAACTCCAACAAGAATTGGAGAAGTAGGAGTAGGATAGGGGGAGCAGGGGCCAAAAAGACACCATAGACTGAAGAGAATGAACCCAGCACAGAATAATTCAGCTGCTGGGATAGCTCTGGGAAACTTTTTTATGCTCTGTAGTGGCCAAAACAATAATAGCAAAAACAAATATGCAACACTCAAAACCTCCCCCTAGAAGCATCTGTGCATTGCAGAATGGCCTGGCGAAGGAAGAGTAGATATGAGAATGTTATGTTCTCATACTTGGCCAAGAGGGGTCTTGATGTCCTGATGACAAGTAGGTGGACACTTTGTCCGTATGCATGGGATCAAGGTCTTGGCTAACCATCTGTTATATTTCAGAAATGATCCCATTCACCCATACATCCACCATACGTGATATGACTGTGGGCACTGGGCCATGAGTACAGATGACTCAGAGCAAACTGTCACTGCTCGAATGAGGCCTGAACACTGGGGAGATGACAGCAGGGGTTCTGATGAGACAGTAACGAAGCAGGGGCTCCTTCCGTCCCATATCAGAGCCATCTGCCACCTCGGCCCTCAGTATGGCTCGTCGGCCAGCCCTATCATGGGGTGATTCAAATAGCAGAGAAGAAAGCCTGGTGGGCCCTGAGTTGGACTTGTTTTTGATGACTTTCCTCGTTCGTTCCTTTGAACAGTCTCTCTTGTCTGTGGGTGTGACATGTTCCCGGATAAAGTAAACAAAGAGATCTGTTACTATTTCTAGAGCTGTTTCTCATAATGAAAATAATAACCATGATAAGCTTTGCTTGTGAGCCAGTCATCACATACAGAGCGCACAATCCCAGCCCTTCGGGAAGGACGTCTGAGCCAGGCTGTGGGCTGGACCGGGGGCCGAGGGAAGACCAGCAAAAGGCAGGTAGTTGGAAGGCAGTTGCTAAGAGTTTGCAGAACACTCTAGGGAGGTGGGAAACCCACCCGTACTCTAGTAGATAAAGAAAGAACAAGCCCCCAGCACTGCACTGTCCAGTACTGTAGCCACTTGCCGTGACTGGATACGGATATTGAAATGAATTAAAATAAATTAACTTCAGTGCCTCGGTCACACCAGCCGCATTTCAAGTGCTCAGTAGTAGCCCATGTGGCTCATGGCTATAGTAATGGACAACACAGGAAGAGAATATTTCCATCATCACAGAAAGGTCTATTGGTTGGCTCTTCCGGGAATCTGAATAGTATCATTACCAAGCATGAGACAAACTGGGCCATAAAGGTATGGGTAGCATTTCATCAAAGTGAGAAATCAAACTGGAAGGTCCCGAAAAGTAGCTTCTTTTCAGAGTGAGAAGTTCAACCTTGATCTGAGAGCTAACAGGGACCAATCTCACGTACCTCAGCAAGGGAGGTTCATGATAAAATAGAGACAAGTTAAGTCATTGAACCGCATAGGCTGCATTTTGGTCTGCAGGTGAGGGAGGGCAAGAAGAGACATAGAAAGAAGACACGTGAAAGAAGTTCCACAGTCTCAGGGGTGCTGTTTCTGCAGTAGAAGGTAGCTGCTTTTTGCCCCAAGTTAGAGCGAGAAAAAGTTAAAGGAGGAAGTATAAACAGGGAAGTCAGCTGGGGAGGTGTTATCACTTCCTCTCTTTATCTTCTCATCCTCTGACTCCACCCTCCCCCCACAGAAAGTCAATCACACAATCTTCTAGGGTCTACTTCTGAGATATTTCTTCCATCTTCTCTCAACTCTGCATGAGTTTAGATTCTGTTTTAGAGGCTCCGAACATGTGAGATGGGAATAGTTCAATCAAAGCTGGAAAACCACTGAAGGTATTTTCTCAATATGTTGATCTGAGCAGTGCATTAGTCTGGGAACCTTGTTTAAATAAAGTTGAAAAGGGAGTAGAATATACATAACTTACCCCCAGACACCCTCTCCTGAGCTGTAGACTCATCTACCCGACCACCCGCAGGTACCTCCGTAAGGATCTCCAGGTCACGTGATGCTAGTTGAACTTACCGTCTTTGTCCCCCTACCTCCTACCGTTCCCCGGGCTTATGTGACAAACACACCCAAGCTTGCTTTTCTATGGTTTGCTGTGACTGACTTCTCCCCGGTCAACCAGCCAAACCAGAAGGCTGACCCATTCCTACAGTCCTCACAATCAATAGCTCTTTTTCTCTCTGATCCCTTCTCTCTACCCCTACCTGGTTTTCTTGGCCCATTTATCCTCTCCCGGGATTGCCGCAATAGTTCCCTGTCCTGTCTCCCTCCTACCAATCTCATCTCTAATCCACTGATGACATTGTTTGTGACATGGTCCTTCTGAAACACAAATCTGATCACGTTACTCTTTGACCTAGAAGCCTTCAGTGACCCTCCAACATCTTCATCCTAAAAGATGAAGACTAAGCTCCCTACCATGGGGTTCAGAGTCCTTTGTGATTCTCCTGTTGCATGTCCTGCTCTCTTCCTGCATACCCATTCTGCACTCCATCCATGATGGTATTCCATTCC
Organism: Tursiops truncatus; assembly: GCF_011762595.2. Classification (NCBI taxonomy): domain Eukaryota; kingdom Metazoa; phylum Chordata; class Mammalia; order Artiodactyla; family Delphinidae; genus Tursiops; species Tursiops truncatus. The sequence goes on from NC_047047.1 coordinate 31,297,588, forward strand.
CTCTGCTGGACTCTTCTCCCCACCCATTCTCACCCACCCCCAGTTCTTGAAATGTTCTTGTTCGCCCTTCAAGACTTACTTCCGGCCACACCTCCCATGAGAAGCCTTCTCAGCCCAGGCAGACTGAGTCACACCCTGGGCTCTCTTCCCTCTTAACTGGGGACACATGTCCTTCAAATCACTTATCGTCCCTCCTGGGGGACTCTGTCTTCTCTCTCAACTTGAACTCTAAGAGGACAGGGGCTCTGCTTTCATGCTTAGCCTTGTTCGCCCTGTATCCCCCACATCTAACACAGTGCTGACAAAGAGAGGGCAGGGTGAGGTAGCAGAGAGCACAGGCTTCTGCATATGCAGCCTTGGGTGGATCATGTTCTGTCTCTGAGAGCCAGTTACTTTCTCTGTGAAACTGTGATAACATACAGCTAATTTCATAGCTCGTGGAGTGGCCAGTCTATAAGGATTAACAAAGATAAGTGGACGGGCCCCAGCCAATGTCTGCCTCTTAAAACATGGGCATTAAATGGAAGCTATTATTGTTAGCAGTATTATCGTAGAATGGACTGGATATTATGTTATATGAGAGAAAAGGAAGAAGAGATGAAAGGGAAGAGAGGAAAGGAGGGAGAGAGAATGAGGAAAGCAAAATTCCAGGTGTGAATCCAGAGGCCTGAATTAGGATGGCGGCCAGGGAGATGGAAAGCGTAGGAGAGGCAATGATGAGGCAGACCACCAGAGCTCCAGAGCTGGCTGAACAGGAGGTGGGTGGGAGTTTGGGGTTTGGGTGGCTCAGGTGAGGGGCCTTCTCCTTCCATTCATCCAATGCACATTGGCTGAGTCCTTGGCACGTGCCGGGAGCAGTGACTGGGTCTGGGATCTAAGATCCATCAGACACAACCCTGCCCCACAAACATTCAGAGACCTGAGAGACTCGTTCGTCGAAGCTGGGAAGGAAGCAGAGAACGTGGTGGGTTGGAATAGGCAGGAAAGTCCTGTTCTGGGTGTGATGCTATATGAGGGTGGGCTGAGAGATTTCGACTTCCCCAGAATTCTAGTTTTGACAGGTGAGGCCTGTGCGCTCAGAAAGAGCTTATTGGGGAAAAAGAGGTACAAGTGAAAGCCAGGATGTGAGAATCTCTGATCCGGAAAGTAACATAATAGATGTTCAGAAATCAAAGAAAAGGCTGATCCCAGAGGAGACTAGCATTAACTCAAAGCACTGGAGATCAACTTAGATACAAGACAGAGAAGGTTACTGTTTTCCTTGGGACTTTACAGAGCTTGCATTAGGTAACAGTGTGGGAGAAAAGAAGCGCAGCAAGAAAATCCACTATCCCCAAGAGCTTCGCAGTGGAGCAGGGGTTGCTTCCTGGAAGGGGAGTGAAGGGAGAGAGGCTGCCCTCTTATGCCGAGCAAAGATCCAGGGCCAGTTTTGGTCCATCTCACACCCCTGGGCCAGGAGCTGTCCTGGGGGAGAAGATGGTGCCCCTGGATGGATGGATGCAGCCACTCTCCAGGGTAACAGCTTGATGATAGGAGCACCAACTGGGTTTCAGCCCTGCTCACCGTTTCTGCCAAGACTCTTGACCATGCACCTGTACAGACATCCACGTTCTGCAAGAGGACCCTTAAGGACATAAAGCACCATTCAGAAGCAAGAGGTACTTTACAAAGAAGTGGGGGGTTTTGGGGTTTTTTTTTTTGGTACGTGGGCCTCTCACTGTTGTGGCCTCTCCCGTTGTGGAGCACAGGCTCCGGATGCGCAGGCTCAGCGGCCATGGCTCACGGGCCCAGCCGCTCCGCGACATGTGAGATCTTCCCGGACCGGGGCACGAACCCGTGTCCCCTGCATCGGCAGGCGGACTCTCAACCACTGCGCCACCAGGGAAGCCCACAAAGAAGTGTTTGAGTTTCTGATCTCAGTGTTCTCTCTCAGAAAATGATATTTGGCTGTGTAGGTGAGCAGAAGGCCCCATGGCTCAGGAATAAATATCTTTTTTTCTTAATTTATTTTTTTATTGACGTATAGTTGAATTACAATGTTGTGCTAATTACTGCTGTACAGCAAGTGACTCAGTTACACATATATACATTCTTTTTCAATTCTTTTCCATTATGGTTTACCACAAGATATTGAATATAGTTCCCTGTGCTATACAGTAGGACCTCGTTGTATATCCATTCTAAATGTAATAATTTGCAGCTATTGTACTAACCCCAAACTCCCAGTCTATCCCTCTCCCCCCCACCTCGCGCATGGCAACCACAAGTGTGTTCTCTATGTCTGTGAGACTGTTTCTGTTTTGCAAATATGTTCATTTGTGCCTTATTTTAGATTCCACATGTAAGTGATATCATATGGTATTTGTCTTTCTCTTTTTCACTTACTTCACTTAGTATGATAATCTATAGTTTGTATCCGTGTCGCTGCAAATGGCATTATTGCATTTTTTTTATGGCTGAGTAGTGAGGAATAAATATCTTTGTGCTTTTATGGCATGTCTGCAGGTTACAAGGTGCTAGAGCTATGGAGAGGTTCTTGAGGGCAAAGACCACGTCTTATTCATTTTAGTATCCTGAGGACCATCACTGTGTCTGGCTTAGAAAAGTTAATTGGAAGGAACAAAGAGAGGAAGGAAGTGTACGTGTGTGTGTGTGTGTGTGTGTGTGTGTGTGTTAATGTTGACTAAAGTTCAAATAGAAAATTCATAGGATGGATTCTCTTTAACAAAGAAATTCATATCCTTTAAATTAACCAATCAGAAAAATTTCTTGGGCATGTCTTATGTGCAGGGAGTGGAGCTAGGTAATGTGCAGAGTTTAAAAAATAGAGGAAGCTCTCTAAATTAGTGAACTCTAGATTGTGAGGCTTCAAATATTTGCTGTGCACCCTGGCACACAAAAATGCATCCTACCGCACCCTGCTGCCGATAGCTGCCTCCATCCCAGCCCTAGTTCTTTTTTTTTTTTTGCGGTATGTGGGCCTCTCCCTGTTGTGGCCTCTCCCGTTGCACAGCACAGGCTCCGGACGTCCAGGCTCAGCGGCCATGGCTCACGGGCCCAGCCGCTCCACGGCATGTGGGATCTTCCCGGACCAGGGCACGAACCCGTGTCCTCTGCATCGGCAGGCGGACTCTCAACCACTGCGCCACCAGGGGAGCCCCCAGCCCTAGTTCTTGACGGGCCAGAGCTCTGTCATGTTCTCCTTGTATAAAGAAGGAGATTCATAATCAATCACAAACCATGAAATGGGAAAAGACGGAGGCTCAGGTATCAGAAAATAGGTTCCCAGGGGCAGGGATTTTTATAAATTATTTTCACCAATCAAACCACACCTTCTAGAAGAGCATTTGGCCAATTGAAGGTTCTCAATAAATATTTCTTGAGTGAATAAAAGAAACATTTTAGAGAGAAATGTGAGTCACCTTGAGGCATTTTCCATTTGCAACAAACGTTGACTGATCTACCCATTTGTGGGACGTCTAGATGTGCTCACTTGAGCCCATGCAAGCAGAGCAGCCGGGGAAGATAGAATCCCTGATGTAATAATGAGCCCCACCAACAGTGACGTATTCAATGAGGTCTTACCTGCGCCAGACACCGTGCAAGCACACTTATCTATCAAGGCATCCTGGCTGAAGGCTCACCCTACCTCTTCATGGTAAGCTCTATCTTACAGACCAGGAACCGGAGCTCACAGAACTGAAGTGACTTGCCCAGGTACACGGCTAGAAATCTAATTTCAAAGCCCAATATCCGTACCTAGGCCACACAGCCCACAGAGAGGCACATGCTCTAGTGGTAAAGAGAGGTGCCTAGACTGAGAATCGTGTGTAATAATTCACAGGGTTAGACAGTAGGGGTGAGATGAAAAGGGGACGGGCCACTATTCCCATCGCGGAGACACCAGCCTCGGCCTCCACCCATTCTGCCGCAATGTTATGCATAAATCACTTTGTGCTACCTTTTCCTTCCATCCTAACCTCTGCAAGGCTCGGCAGGCCTTGATGAAAGAGTGATGGGGAAGTAACACTGAAGCCTCCAGCCCAGCCCTGAGGCTGTCCTAACACCCCGTCAGGAAAATGGACATATTACTGGTCCTGCCACGACTTACTGGCTCTCTGCACAAGCTCCTTTGAAGAGACCTAAGGAACCTGACCAAAGCCCAGTGGGGCTGAGGCGTGGGAGAGAGGAGCACGGAACCAACCCGAGGGGGGCCCCCGCACTCGGCCCACGGGGCAGCTCACAGAGGGCCCCCCACCCTTGCTGAAGAGGCAGCCCTGGAAGCCGTGGGAAACAGCAGGCCCCCGCATGGCTGCCTCCCTGGAGATGGTCAGTAGGGGTCCAGACACCATTGTGTACACCTGACACACACTCACACCCACACCCACACACTCACCCACACCCACACCCACACACATTCATACACACACTAACCCCCACACACTCACACCCACACACCCCCACACACTAACCCCCACTAACCCCCACACACACTCACTCATTCACACACACGCACACACTCTCACACACACTCACACATGCACTAACCCACCCACTCACCCACATTCACACCCATACTCACACACCCACACACACTCACACCCACATCCACACACTCGCACACCACACTCACCCACACGCACCCACACGCACACTCTCACACACACACACACACACATGCACACACTCACACCCACATCCACACACACCCCCAACACACTTGCAGACCCTCAGCCTGTCTAGTTATCAGACTGTGGGAAGACAGCCCTCCTAGAAGGAAATTAAGTCTTTTAACTTCAGAACCTCCAGGCCCACTTTCTTTACCTCTTTTCTCTTTTCCTTGTCAAAGGCAAACTGACCTCTTCTTTGAAACACCCACCATTCAGGGGGGTGGGGAAATTTAAAAATCTTTCCACTCTCAAAACCTGGCATTTAGACTTCAGGATAAATTTATCCTGTGATTACTCTCCTGGATTTTTTTTTTTTAATTCTCAGTTTCTTTTTTAACTTGGGCTTAAAAAACTTTGCTCCACCCCCAACCCCCCAAAAGGTAATGAGATGTGAGACTAAGGACAGCCAAGGGGCTTTCTCTGGGCACCCAGAATTCAGTCACACGGGCCTTCCCAGGCCGCTTGCCCTGAGACACATTTACACAACCTAATTCAAAGAAATACCTAAGGTTGTTCCCTGAATACCTGTCTCCAGACCCAGGAACTGAGCAGGTTTAATTGCCCCATGTTCTATAGCTCATAGAAATGTATTGTTTGACAAGTAAGCCTTTCAATGTAAAAAAGCAAACGCTGCTTCACAAAGAGATTTAGCACACGCAGCTACGTCTTTTGCAGGAAGAAGCAAAAATGCGGTCTCTGTAGCATATGAATAAGAGAGAGAGAGCTGGCTTTCGGTTTCTTCTTCAGGCTTGCAAGTGCTACACTGTGAATCCGCCTGACTAGGCTACCTTTCCAGGGCCACCCTTCTGGTGTTCATTCTGCAGCTCGCCTGTCTTGGGAATGTGGAGAGCAGTTGTCTCTCGTGGGCCTGTGTCTCCATCCATTGCAACACTTCACCAGCCCCCTCGGCCTATCTTTGCATAACAGGAAGCCAAGCATAAAAACAAGAAGCATGCAGAATTGTGAGTGCTTCCGACTAAACACTGCTCGGAACTGCCTCTTCCTCAGCACACGGTGTAGTGGAGATTTGGCAATCGGGAGGCACACACACCCCGAGGTCCACACTGTGGCCCCTTAACTGTATCCAAGCTAACTGGCTTCCCAGATATGGATGGAAGGAAGGACTTTGCATCATTGACACAGTAAGCTCCAGAACTATTGACCCTTCCACGGTCAAAGCCAGTCATTTGCTCCAGGTAAGGGGTTCTGCTTAGTCACTAGCATTCATAAATAGGTAGTGCATTAGAATGCTTGAAGTATTTATATTTTATAAGCCCAGCTAAATTCTGTGGCTCCAGTAACTCACAGCAGTGACCCAACCAGGCCATTGCCTAAGGGCTGGCTGGCCTCAATAATCAAGCACTGGGCCTTGATGAAGCTACAAGCTATCAACCAGCCTACAGATGTCACTCCAGTCTGTTCCTGAGGCCCTCTCTGGTCCTCGGGAATAGTGATTTTTAACCATACGGTTCTAATAAGAGTGTGAACAACGAACAGTTGTTGCAGTGGAATGGGCCTGGCATACGAGTCATAATAGGTCTCTCTTACTCTACAATCTGATTAAAAGATTCATTTTTTATTAATTTTTATTGGAGTATAGTTGCTTTACAATGTTGCATTACTTTCTGCTGTACAGTAAAGTGAATCAGCTATATATATATATATATCTCCACTCATTTTTGGATTTCCTTCCCCTTTAGGTCACCACAGAACACCAAGTAGAGTCCCCTGTGCTATACGGCAGGTTCTCATTAGTTACATATTTTATACATAATAGTGTGTATATGTCAATCCCAACCTCCCAATTCATCCCGCCCCCCTCCCCGCCTTGTTATCCATATGTTTGATCGCTGCATCTATGTCTCTATTTCCGCTTTGCAAAGAAGTTCATCTGTATCATTTTTCTACAATCTGATAAAAGATTCTATTAAAAATGGAGGCCATTAGATTATGGATGGAGGACAGAGGACACCCATAAATTATGAATTAGTTTCGTAGGTGTGATTAGGCATGTGATTAGGAAATAAAATGTCCGTATTTTCAAAGATGCATACTTAAGCATGGGGAATAAAATGACACAGTGTCTGGGATTGGCTTTAAAATATCTCAGCAAAGAAAAGAGAAACAAAGGAATAAAGCAGATGTAAAAAATTCTTCATAATTTTGAATTTCAGTAATGGATCTACATGGCATTTCATTATATTTATTCTCTATGTTGGTGTTTGAAATGTATGTATAATAAAAAAATCTTTTTCAAGATTCTACTAGGCCTTAAAAAATAAATTCTTTTAGGCTTAAGATTTTTTCACACATCAGCTCTTGCCCTGAACTTCAACTTGCTGGTTTTCCCAGGCCTGCATTTCCAGACCTGTTAGTTATTCCTCTGAGCACAGCGAAGTGATGTTACACAGATGTTCTACCACACACGTACACATTCCCCCGCCCCGGACAGATCCAGCCCCTCCGTTGCCCCCGCGCTGTCACTTTATCAGTTAATGAAGGGGAAGAACCGAGGGACTCCTGATGCTTCCAGTTACGGATAATATTTCCTGTAAAGTCAGCTTGTACTCAAACTGTTCATGGTGGTGATGGTCTGTCTGTGTACATGTACACACACACACACACACACACACACACACACGCACATATATAATTCCCCAGGGTCACAGAAGGAGCTTAAAAAAACAGCTGTTGCAAGGAAGGCAAAGAGACTTGCTAGACAATTCCTTCTGACCGGAAGTAACGTCTGGGACATCGGAGGCCTAGTTCCAGATCAATGGAAAGAATAGAGTGACTGATTATCAGAGTTTACAATGACAACATGGGCGGAAGTGCTAGTTCATAGGCTATTGGGGCCTGGTAGATGGCCAACACTGGATGATAGTCTCCCTTCCAGCCCTGTAGCAAGCAGGCAGGCAGGCAGCCTAGAGCAGTGGAAGGCGTATCTGACTGGCCATCAAGAGACCCAGATTCAAGTTCCAGCTCAGACACAAACCAGCTGTGTAACTCTCAGGGCCTTTCTGAGTCTTCATTTCTTCATTTGTAAAATAAAAGGATGGAAATAAACCATCTTGAATGCTTTTCCAACTCTAAATTAAAAAAAAATTTTTTCAACTCTAAATTTTTTTGATTGACCTATCAAACATCTTTCAGCCGATACTTCATGCTGTAATCCTGTTTTTAATGTGCAACATGACTAACTTAATTTGCCAACTCAGGCAAGAATCCAGTTCCATATCAAGGTCACAGGTCTGTAGTGATACGTTTATGTAATTGATTAAGAAAAATGAATTTGGCAAAAGACATAATCTTGGTGATTTTAATCAAACACAGATGGTTTGACACGTCCTGGTTAGAGTGTGAATTTCGATATTAGGCTAAAGAAGATCCCCTGAGAAGTCCCAGTAATAATACAGGGTAGGAGGTACAAAGACAAAAGCCACTGTAACTATTACTCAAGGGCTGACAATTAAACAGGCTGCGTGATCGATTTATTCTGGGGTGATACCTTAGCCCCCAAATATTACGGACCCCATCATCTTTCTGGATGCATCTCTCCAACTTTTTGTTTGTTTGTTTGTTTTGTTTTGTTTTTGCAGTACGCAGGCCTCTCACTGTTGTGGCCTCTCCCGTTGTGGAGCACAGGCTCCGGACGCGCAGGCTCAGTGGCCATGGCTCACGGCATGTGGGATCTTCCCGGACCGGGGCGTGAACCGTGTCCCCTGCATCAGCAGGCGGACTCTCAACCACTGCGCCACCAGGGAAGCCCCATCTCTCCAACTTTAAACCAGACTTTACATACAAACATCTGCAAATACATCCATGCCTTTTTGACCAAGAAGCCTTCTACTAATTTAGTTGAGATAATAATGAATGTATCTTAAATTTATTTACAAAGATATTCACTGCAGCATTGTTGCTTGAAAAATGTAAACAAGTAAATGTCCAACAACACGGAATCAGTTGAACGAAGTATGGTATACTCATAAAGTAAAATACTATATACCATTAAAGTTGATGCTTTCCTGAGTTATAAAGACATGGAAAAAAAATAATAATGACATGGAAAACATTGAATTTATGTAGTTTGGTTAAAAACTGCTTACTCCAATATACACAGGATGACTCCATTTTGTTAAAAATACACACACACACACACACACACACACACGCACACACAACATACTATAGTGTAAGAAAGTCATAAATACATGTGTGGTGTAGCACAGAAAAACACAATGCAAGATTCACACCAGACTGGTGTAGGGTTATAGGTTATTTTCCTGATAGGTGGGATTATGGGTAATTTTTATGTCTTCTCATGCTGTCATTTTTTCAAACAAAATGGAACAAAAGTTATTTGTAAAATCTGAACGTCAGCTTTTTCTTCAATGATCTGCAGGCTGTTTCCCCAATTAAAAAATTTAAAACTTAACATGAGTCAAGAAAGAACTGACTGAGAGGAATCAGTCCCAATGTTAGGAAGAATTTTCATAATCTAAACCAAAGTGAATTCCAAAAGTTTTCAAATAGAGCATTTCAGAAGCTAGCTATGCTTTCTTGGGCAAATCACCCTTCCCTGCCTGATGGGATTACTTACCAGCAGGATACAATATATAAATGTCCTTTATGAAATATACAGTAGGTATAGGTTTGCTTATTATTGTTGTCATTTACAAGAATAAGTTTTGCAGATCTTAGTTTCTGCATGTGTAAAATGAGGCTGTTGAACAGGAGGTTTGCTAAGGTCCTTCTAGACCCCAAATTCTTCTACTCTTTGTATATGAGCAGTTTCTACTAATACCCTAATGTGCTCAGAGTGTCGAATTAGAGAAAAGGCGAGCAGAGCAGACTCATTATTTAGGAAAGAAAATAAGAGAGAATGTGCTCAGCGAGGGAGGGAGATCAGTATAGTTTGGAGGAGATCACAGAAACCATAGAACCAGAACAAGTTCTTTGGGGCTGAGAAAGGGCAGGGCTTGGGGAAAGAGAAGAGTCAGCAGAAAGGCTTGAGGGAGCACAAGGGGGTGCTCTGGGGGACCCCAGGAAGGAAGGAGCCCCTGAAATTCTGGAGGGTTTGACCCCATGGTGTAACAGCCCCATTTCCAAATTTCCATCAAAATGACCAGAGAATGACTTCAGTGATAACAATGGGAAATGGGAAATGAAAGTAAAAGTAAGGAAGCATGCTGTCTGTGAGCTATTTGTGGAGAGGAGGATTTCTGTGAGCTGGAGGCTAGGCAGGACCAAACTGAAAGAGCCGACCAACCCACAGTTCGGTGTCTGTGGAGGACAAATTGTCCACGAGAGTGGGATGGTCCCCCAAAGAATCTGCACCACCTCCTAGAGGGGGCCAGCAGCACTCATTGGGGGGAACGGAGGGAGGCCCCCAGAGCACAAAGACCTGGCTGGGCATGCTGTGCTATCTGCTTACCCCAGGGGCTGAAAGTCCCGCCAGGGTGGGAGGGCCTGTCTTGCTGGCTCCTAACCTGGGCCATTGAACCAGTGAGAGCAGGGAAGACTTTTCCAACTAACCTGGGGCTTCGCCAAGGAGAAAAAAAAAGAAATTCTCCATGAACAGAGCCTCACTCCGTAAACTGAATGCTTCTTAAAAAGTTACAGGTACGCTTACCATGCCGCCCAGCAATTCCACTTCTAGGAATCTCCTCACGAGGAGTGAAAGCACATGTCCACAGATTTCTTGTATGCAGGTGTTTCCAGCAGCGTTATTCATAATGGTCAAACTGGAAACGATCTAGAGTCCATCAGCTGCTGGATGCATGAACACAAAGTGCATAGCTGTGCAATGCAACACTGCCCCCAAATAAAAAGGAATGAAGTACTGATACAAGTTACAAGACGGTAACCCTCAAGAACCTTATGCAAGTGAAAGGCACTGAATGCAAAAGACAGCATATTGCAAATCCATGGAAGAAAAGTACCCAGAAAAGTCAACATTCTAGAGACAGAAAGCAGATGGGAGGTTGCCTGGAGCTGAGGGTAAAAGTAGAGATTGGCCGCAAATGGGCAGGAGGGAACTTTCTGGAAAGATGAAAGTCTTCTAAAACTGAATTGTGGTCATTGCTGTACAAGGGCCAATTCCTCACTCATTTTATAAAGACCATTTAAAATAGACCATAAACTTCACAAAGTGAGAGATTTGCCTGTTTTGCCACTCAGGTAGCCCAAGTGTCTAGAATACTCCAAGAATGCGGTTATTTCAATGTTAGGAAAACTATTCAATGGTTTATTACAGCAATAGGTAAAAGAATTGAAAAGCCATATGTTTTCAAAACATTGTGAATTTACATTTGATAAATTTCAATATCGATTGATATTGCAAAATTAATTATCAAGAATAGAATACTTTCTTAGGTGGTAAGGAGTGTCTATCTCAAACCAATGAGAGGTAGCTGAAAGACTGCTCTATGTTGCTGAAAATTCAACTACTGAAAATTGAAAAACTCTTCAAGAAAACGTCAAGAAAAAGTTCTTAGGAGCAAGGCCAAGTGTTTGGTGTTTAGCTGTGTAAGGAAAAGTGATGAAGGTGAGAGTTTCAAAGAAACACAAAATGACACAACAGAAAATTTCTGACACTTCTACTGTGGCATATACTCGAGAGCTGTGGAATGTGTGAACATTTCCATTGCTGTGACATTTTACAATTCCTTTAAAAATTTTTTGAGGATTCACAGAAGAAATCATTCTAAAATCCATGAAACTTAACCCAATAGAAAAAAAAAATCAATGTCAAGGTCTTGCTTAGAGCTACTGATGTGGGAAATCACTGAGATTTTACTCCTTCATAAAATATTATTATTTACCAGCATTTCTATCCATTTCAGGCTATGCTTCACGGTACTTGAGAGAGGCTTCGCAGGAGGCAGAGTTTCCCCTGTGACTCTGCCGCTGACATCCTGCAGTTCTGTTTCCTCTTCAAAGCTGTCAAACTTTATCAGCTGTCTGAAAAAAATGCTCTAGGGGTTTCCCCTATTATCGGCCAAGGTCCTCAGAAAAATGTTAGGATTTCTTCTGAAAGCATCTGTCTGAAGTGTGGGCTTCTTCGACAGGCAGACACAGACCTTCGCCCTGATCCTTCTCTCTGTGGCTGGCCACCCCTTGACAGTCCTCCCAGCCTCTGCACCACATCACCTGAAGATCTAGAAGAACATCGTTCTTCTTTCTTTTTCCTTTATCCATTTGTTTGCTTTTAGCCGATGGCCACTGAAAGACAAACTAAGCCTTGAAGTGGTAGGTGCAGAACCTGAAGAAGCAGGAAGCCCAGATGGACAAACAGGAAGCAGAAGATGGGGAACCACGCATGGGTGACTCGGTGATTGATACCGTGACAGGCAGGATTTGCCCCCACTTCCAAGTCCCACTGGTCTGGCGCATCTTATAGCATAAAAGACCTTTTCAAGGTGAAAAATCACTTATGTTTTCATGAGGTTTTGTTGAAAGGGAATCATTTCACTCAACTCAGTGTATGCACTAAATGGAGATACAATAACTGACATGTTTTATAATGAACTTGCATGGGGTACAATCAGGAAAGAAGTAGTAAACCTCTTAATGTGGAATTTAAAACATGGAAGAAAGGTTTATTCGTGTGCTCAATAATGGATCATACATTTTTCTCCTTCAGCTCCTTATCTCCGCCCTTCCCCTCTCTCCTTCACTTTTCTGGCATTTCCTTAATTGTATCAACTGTGAAATGTGAGGGCTTCAAATCCAACCTAAGAGAAGTGGAAGGAAGCTGTACTCAGACTTAAAAATAGCCCCAGAAAACATCTGTTCCTTTGAATATATTGAAAGCTCTTTCAAAATACAAATAGACAAACATAGCTAATTAATTCACTTGAACGTTAAATCCCATTGATATACAGTGTGAGTTTTGTTATACGAGGGATGGATGTATATTGGGGGATGAATTTCCATAATGCCACTTCTACTTGCATAATTTTGAGAAAGAGGCTTCACAATGACCTTCTGGAGTGTTTGGCCATAAAAATAGCACTGACCATTCCAATCTCCAGCACTTTCCCCTGCATGATAAAAAATACTTTGGAAAATGTGACTTCTGTGATCTTTGGGAGGAGGGCTGGAAAGGGAGGGCCGAGGGTTCAGAGTGGCACAGGAAATCTGTGTTTGTAACGCTTAAGTGTGTGGGTGTGTTCACGTGGGCAGGGCTGGAGAGGAAATATGAAAGCAAATGTTTGCAAACCATTGCAGGCAGGAGCTGAATGAGAGACTCAGAGCGTCTATAAAATTTACAAAACGTATTTGATATCCATGGAGTGTCCTGGGTTGGGATTATTACAAACTACTCTTGACACCGAAAGCACTATCTATAAGAGAAAAAATTGATATTGGTTTTTGTCAAAATTAAAACCTTTGCTCGTTGAAAGGCACTGAGAGAATGAAAAGCAAGCCACAGATTGGGAAAAAATATTTGCAAACCACATTTCTGACAAAGGAATTGTACCCAGAATATATAAAGAATTCTTAAAACTCAACTATAAGTAAACAAACAAACCGATTTTTTAAACGGGCAAACTATTGAACAGAGACTTCACTAAATGAAAAGATGCCAAACATCAGGAAACCATATCAGGAAACCATAAAGTAACACCACAATGAGGTACCTTCACAATCATATTAGAGTGACTGAAATAAAATTTAAAGACAAACTAACAGTACTAAGGACGGCTAAGGATGAGAAGCAACCGGAACTTTCAAACACGGCTGGTGGGAATACAAAATGGTACAGCTACTTTGGGAAATAATGTGACAGTTTCTTACAAAGTTAAGCATTCACTTACAATATGACCCAGCAGTCTCACTACTCAAAATTTACCAAAGAGAAATGAGACATTATATTCACACCAAAACCTGTAAGCACCTATTTATAGTAGGCGATTCTAACTCCTAAAAATCAGAAGCAAACCCAGTGTCTTTCAACTGATGAATGGCCACATCCACACAATACAATAATACTCAGCAATAAAAAGGATGAAACTATTGATACAAGCAGGAACATGGATGAATCTCAAATGCATTCTGCTGTCTAAAAGAAATCAGACTGCAGACAGGCTACGTCCTATACAATTCCATTTATACGATATTTAGGACAAAGTAAAACTATAGGGATGGAGAACAGATGAGGGTTTGCCCAGGGTTGGCCAAGAGGGGTTGGCTAAAAAGAGACGGCGCTGGACCTGTCTATCTCGATTATGTTGGTTATCACATGACTCTAGGCATTTGCCGAAACTCATACAACTGCAGACCAAAGTAAATATGTTTTACTAGATGTCAATTTCAAAACAAGTTTTTCATCTGCTCTCATTTGTTGCATGTTTGTTACACAGAACCACCTGACATTCTCACTTCCTCCTGACCTTCAAAAGTTTCCGTAGCTAAGTTCTTTTTTTTTTTTGAATATCAAATGCTGACTTTCTTTCTTTTTTTTTTAACATCTTTATTGGAGTATAATTGCTTTACAATGGTGTGCTAGCCTCTGCCCTACAACAAAGTGAATCAGCTATACATATACATACATCCCCATATCTCCTCCCTCTTGCATCTCCCTCCCACCCTCCCTATTCCACCCCTCTAGGTGGTCACAAAGCACCGAGCTCATCTCCCTGTGCTATGCAGCTGCTTCCCACTGGCTATCTATTTTATATTTGGTAGTGTATATAAGTCCATGCCACTCTCTCACTTCGTCCCAGCATACCCTTCCCCCTCCCCGTGTCCTCAAGTCCATTCTCTACAACTGCGTCTTTATTCCTGTCCTTCCCCTAGATTCTTCAGAACCTTTTTTTTTTTTCTTTTAGAGTCCATATATATGTGTTAGCATACGGTATTTGTTTTTCTCTTTCTGACTTACTTCACTCTGTATGACAGACTCTAGGTCCATCCACCTCACTACAAATAAGTCAATTTCGTTTCCTTTTATGGCTAATATTCCATTGTATATATGTGCCACATCCTCTTTATCCATTCATCTGTCGATGGACACTTAGGTTGCTTCCATGTCCTGGCTATTGGAAATAGAGCTGCAATGAACGTTGTGGTACATGACTTTTTTTTTTACAATTTTTTAAACATCTTTATTGGAGTATAATTGCTTTACAATGGTGTGTTAGTTTCTGCTTTATAACAAAGTGAATCAGCTATACATATACATATGTCCCCATATCTCTTCACTCTTGCATCTCCCTCCCTCCCACCCTCCCTATCCCACCCCTCTAGGTGGTCACAAAGCACCGAGCTGATCTCCCAGTGCTATGCGGCTGCTTCCCACTAGCTATCTATTTTACGTTTGGTAGTGTATATATGTCCATGCCACTCTCTCACTTTGTCCCAGCTTAACCTTCCCCCACCCCATATCCTCAAGTCCATTCTCTAGTAGGTCTGTATCTTTATTCCCGTCTTACCCCTAGGTTCTTCAAGACCTTTTTTTTTTTTCTTACATTCCATATATATGTGTTAACATACAGTATTTGTTTTTCTCTTTCTGACTTACTTCACTCTGTATGACAGTCTCTAGGTCCATCCACCTCACTACAAATAACTCAGTTTCATTCCTTTTCATGGCTGAGTAATATTCCATTGTATATATGTGTCACATCTTCTTTATCCATTCATCTGTTGATGGACACTTAGGTTGCTTCCATGTCCTGGCTATTGTACATAGTGCTGCAATGAACATTGTGGTACATGACTCTTTTTGAATTATGGTTTTCTCAGGGTATATGCCTAGTAGTGGGATTGCTGGGTCATATGGTAACTCTATTTTTAGTTTTTGGAGGAACCTCCATACTGTTCTCCATAGTGGCTGTATCAATTTACATTCCCACCAACAGTGCAGGAGGGTTCCCTTTTCTCCACACCCTCTCCAGCATTTATTGTTTGCAGACTTTTTGATGATGGCCATTCTGACTGGTGTGAGGTGATACCTCCTTGTAGTTTTGATTTACATTTCTCTAATCAGTGATGTTGAGCATTCTTTCATGTGCTTGTTGGCAATCTGTATATCTTCCTTGGAGAAATGTCTATTTAGGTCTTCTGCCCATTTTTGGATTGGGTTGTTTGTTATAAGTTCTGAATAGAAAAAAAGAAAGTGACTTCTACCATCCCACAGTGACTTGGATTAGGTGAGTGGCCTCAGAAAAACATGGGAATGTAGGGAAGACCAAAATATTAAGCTAAATCTCCCCAGATGGTAAGAGAGCAGGGAGGGCGGATGGTACCCCTTCAAAGGCTGGTCTACCTCATGGCATGCCGTCCCCAGCAATGAGCCCACACTCCTGCGAAGAAAGTCTGACCATGATCCTCACCCGGATGACTAATTTAGGTGTCTCAGACTAATAAGGGAACCTGGCCAGGGGTGTTTCCTCCCATCAACACGGTCTCTGAATTCCAGTGCTTCCAGGTTTTAGTACAAGGGAAAGCACAATGATAGGTAAGCTGGTGGCGTTAAATACTCTGAAAAGGAGTTCTTTCGTGGAAAGTAGTAGAAAGCCCACTGGGTAGTGTTCAGGAGACTTAATTAGCCAGGCCTGGTTCTGCTGCTAACTTGCTGTGTTCATATTTGAGCAGTCTACATAGTGCATGTTTTATCATTGTCTTACCAGACTTGGTTTTTTTTTTTTGGCTGAAAAAAACAGACTCTGAATCAAGCTGGTTTAATACAGATAGATAATAGATCCTTAGAACGATAGATCGACACATACATACATGGACCAATAATTAGATCAACCAATTGTTCTTAACTGGGGACATTTTGACCCCCAAGGGATATTTGGCAATGTCTAGGGATATTTTGGTTGTCACAACTAGGAGGGTTGCTACTGCCATGAGGTGGAGAAGTCCAAGGTTGCTGCTAAATACGCTACCGTGCACAGGGCAGCTGCCACAGCAAACTGTTGTCTGGCCCAAAATGGCCACAGTGTTGAGGCTGAGAAACCCTGCTATAAGTATGGACACACACATACATGTATAAACATAATGATGTATGTGCATGTGTGTATAATTTTTTAAAAAGAAAATATTCTTTCAAAACACTAAGGTAACTTTGGGGAAAAGATCATGGCTCAGGATGATTAGAAATCAAGGTAGATTTTGCAAGTTTTGAGCTCTTAGAGTTCAAGGCCCTTCCTCTTAGTGTCCTACGTTTTGCAAGGCTCGGTTCTAAATGCCCGTTCTCTGTGAACCTCCGGCTGTGAGAAAACAAGCTAGTTGCCGCTGAGTCAGCTCTGTCCAAGGACAGGCTTGCAAAGGCCAAGTCTGTGGCCACCCATGGAGACGGGTTGGAAGCCAAGAGGGGGAGCTGGAAAAACAGCCCCAAAGAGGCTATTAAATGTATCTGTAAAGGGATGATAAGGCCATCTACCCTCTAGAAGCCTACCATTAAATAAATGACCGTGGGCCGCAGGTCTCTTGGAAGCAGAAATGGCAGGTCTCTCCTTGAAATGGAATTCATAATCTCCCTTTTTTTCCCTTTTTATCTTGAAGAACAGTTTGCGGTTGTTATGCTACTACAGAACAAATAGAACCGTAACTTATGTTCCCCAGTTTGCACAGCTGATTCCATGAACTTTAATAAGTTTTGCTTCCTTATGTCAGTCCCAAGTTTTACCCGCTTAGAGCTGTCAGGATATGAAGGGTAATTTTGCCACCTGAAGTTTATATGGACCGAATGAGATAACGGAAAGTACAGTAAATCCCTGTCCCGACACAGTCAGTGGGGGCCAAAATCAGTCATCTACAGCATAAGGTCACGTTATTTTGAAGCTAATGAAATGGCAGGGCGACCTTGAACCTGCTCAGTTGCCCAAGGCAGCTCCAAAGGTCCAGGTGGACCAACAGGCCTGACCCAGCCGCGGCTGAGTGTGCTGCCCTCTGGTGGCCATAGTCAGCTTTAGCTTACACATCAAGGACCAGCATGCGGTCCAGAATGCCGGGACCAGCAGGTCAGAAACAAGAAGCAATTCTAAGAATTTCCCAGTTAGTTGTCACCCTTGTATTGTCCCAGGCCAGGAACAGTGGGCCAGGAAAGGCTGTAGACTAGAGAACCATGTGGCATTTTCCCTCTACTCAGCTTTCTCTCCCTCCACTCTCTTACACACGACACCCAGAAAATACCCTTGGACAGGACAGAGGATGGACCCATGTGCGCACCACATTGTGTCTAATTATCACGGGGTTCCTTACTGGGGGCGGGGTGCTGGGAGCGGTTTGTTGCTTGGAAACGTAAAACAGTGGTTTTAGCCTTTGTATAGACCCTTTTGAGAGTCTGCACGTACACATATAATTCTTCATACAATTTTGGGAGGGTCGTGCGTTTACTGAAGCCAGTCCAGGACACAGAGGGAAGAACACTGGATACAGGCCTGACAAACATGTTTGTTGGGTAATACATGTATGTCACAAGCCACTCTGAAGCCATTTGAAACAGAAAGGGAAAAGCTCAGGGGTAGGCAAGAGAGAAGGAAGAGAAAATCTATGCCAATTGGAGGATACTAAGCCCTTTACTGTCCTCTAGAACGTGCCAAATGTCTGTATGGCCCCTTAGACATATTTATCTACGCTGTGTATCCCCACCTTCTCTTTTCACCCTTAATACTGGGTTCCTGTTTTACACACCTGTGTTTTTTCTCATCCCCCTGTGCTCTCTGGCCAGAGTCGCTGGCAGGCTGGCAGTGAGGCTTGAGTTGGGAGTGAGGAGACCGGTTGGGATTAGGCTGACATCCCCACCTCACCGAGTGAGTATTACAAGCACTACCCTGTCTCTGGGCTCTGAATGGGGATGAACATCTCTCAATCCCTTTGGGGCTGGAATGAGACACTGTGAAGAGATGAAAAACATGGAAAGAGAATTTGTCTTTAAATTTTGGAGTCTACAGTGTTATTCCCAAAATAAGTCCTTCTAGGCTACCCCACAAGCAATTCATGCTTAGAGCTGGTGAAATAGTGTCAGCTGGCCCTGTATGTTGGCCACGCCCACAGCAGCAGAACCCAAACTTCGCCAGATACCAAGGTGGCACCCTTGTCACTTACATCAGTGTCTCTGCTAGTTGGAATTTAGCAGCCAAGTTTGAGAACCAATGATTTAGAGGAGGGGTAGGGAAGGTTCAGCTCAAGAACCTGATGCCATCTTCATGTGATTCTCTTGAGCCCTGGAATGATGGCTCTGATAGATGAAACTATCAACACATGCAGGCACTGGGGAGCTCGTGGAGAATAAGTTAAGGACCGTGAAAACTGGAGGCTGGATAATGGTTAGGAAGCTCGCAGTAATCTGGAGATAAGACAAGAGGGTGGATCTGAGATACAGGTAAGAGAATTAGTAGGACTGATGTGCTCTATTTGGGGAAGGAAGGGGTCCTGGTCAAGAGGTCAAGGTCCGGCTCAACAATCAGCCCATTCTTGGGACACAAGGTAGAAAAACATCAAGGTTGACTCTATAATTTGTGGCCCCCAGTACAAAGTAAAAATGTGGGGCTCCTTGTTCAAAAATAATTAAGAATTTCAAGAGCCTCTAACCAAGCGCGGGGACCCTGCGCGGTTGCCCAGGTCGCACACCCAAGCACCAGCACTGAGAGGATCTTGGCCACTTTAGGAGTGGACGATACAGGGGGTGTGTGGAGAGAGACACCTAGAAATGAAAGGCCACTGGGTGATGACTCTGTCTCTTTGAAGGACTCACAGAAGTGCTAGCTGGGGTTATTGTAGGAGGTAGATTTTCTGTTTGTTATTGTAGATTTTCCTGTTTGTCGGTGAATTTCTTGTGAATATTTGAACGGCAGGATTACCCTGAGGGCTCTGGTTCGCTATTGGCTGCTGGGGAGTCAATGGCACCGGGGACTGTGGAGATGCATTTGGTGGAGGAGTCTGTGGAATGTGCCATTCTGGGAGTAGAAGATGATAAGGGTTGTGTGCAAACTGCAATGGTGACATTTGAAAACTTATCCATCCAAGTTCAGTTTGGGAAGTAGGAATTGCCTATTACGGATTTAAGCGTTTATCGAATATTTGGAGGAGCTCAAAGAGCAGACTTCAGGCACCAGGGCAAAACAAACCTGATTCCCTCAGAGACAGATCACCTCTGGGGAAATTCCACAAGTAAGGTCCCTCCGCAGAGACTGCCGCCACTGCCCCCCATGCCCGAGACCCCACAGAGCGGGCGCTGGAGCTGCGATGTCCAGGAGCCTCACGGGTTCCCATCTTGTTTGCCAGCAATAACCAAGGAGACACAGGGAGATGCCTGCCCTTCACTTCTACGGTCCGGATCGCATACCAGTGAATTGACCCAGCAGAACGTCATCTATTTCTAGAATCCTGGCTACGAGGGAGTCTGAGAAACCTTGGTTTCAGGTTTTCAGTCTCTCCAAAGAAAGGAAAGGTAGAAGGACGTTTCAGCGAGAGTCCAGGGTTACAATCATAGCCGGTTTTGTCATCCCTAATTGAAAGCATGATAACTTTCTGAATCCGCAGCTGATGAGTTCAGTTTGACTGCTGGTCGGTGAAAGCCAACCTGCAGGGCTTTGAAGAGCATCCTCCCCTACGGCAAGACCTGTCTTCCACTCACCTCACCTGCTGCACCCTCTTTCCCTCCCTCTGCCTTTGCTGGGTCCCTCTCCCACCCTCTGTCTTTCCTCCTTTCTCCTCTCCATTGCTCCCCCTCGCTCTTCATCTTAGCTACCCACCCAGACTAACTGATCACACGACAACACTGACGTACAACTTTAATATTTCCATTTCCTGAGAAAAGCTGCTTTGCGCCTCTTAGGAGCTCCCTGGATACCCTAACCCTAGCGCTAACCAATATCCAGTTAAAGAGGGGGAGGCAGGGCTTCCCTCGTGGTGCAGTGGTTGAGAGTCCGCCTGCCGATGCAGGGGACGCGGGTTCGTGCCCCGGTCCGGGAAGATCCCACGTGCCGCGGAGCGGCTGGGCCCGTGAGCCATGGCCGCTGAGCCTGCGCGTCCGGAGCCTGTGCTCCACAATGGGAGAGGCCACAACAGTGAGAGGCCTGTGTACCGAAAAAAAAAAAAAGGGCGGGGAGGCAGAGGGTTTGGGGCTGCTGAACATGTCTCCCCAGTCCCTGAGTCTGAAGTGGAGGGATTAATTCATTGGCCTCACTTCAATCCCCATCATCAAGAAGACTTTGGGGATGAAGAGGTACAAACTACTATGTATAAAATAAGCTACAAGGACATAGTGTACAACACGGGGAATAGAGCTAATATTTTATAATAACTATAAATGGAGTGTAACCTTTAAAAATTGTGAATCGCGCTCTTGTACACCTGTAACTTATGTAACATTGTACATCAGCTATACTTCAAGTTTTCAAAAAAGACTTTGATTACAGGAGCGAGAAGTATCCCTCGGCACCCTATGCAGCAGCCTAAGCCCTGTGACTTAGGTCCCAGCCTGTCTTGAGAACAGCTAGATTCTCAGTCACCTGCATGTGCTTCCAAATTAGCTTCAGAAACCAAAAGCTCTACTTCCTTCTCCAAAAGAAAGGCAGAATTGTCTGTCTGGATCAAACCATTGCTCCACACCAGTAAGGGCAGCAGAAAAACATGCGTTGGTCTTGTTGTAACGTACAGATTTCACTGGGGTGAGGCAAAGTTAGCAGGCCACAGGGCAGTCCCCAGCTCTCCCACGAAAATCTCCGAGATCACCTATTTGTATGACAGGCACTGTTCTTGGCAGCAATGGCCTAAAAGTGAGGGAAACAGACAAAGCCCGGCCTTCGAGGAGCTTATAGTCTAGTGGGGGTGGAGACCATAGACATGAAAACAAATGAATATCATTTCCGGTACAAAAGTGCTGTGAAGAAAATAGAATAAGGTGATGGGATAAAGAGAGACTGCAGTAGGGGGATGCTATAGTAGGTATTAGGGTCAGGAAAGACCTCTTTAAAGAGAAAATATTTGAGCCGAAGCTGAATGGAGTGGAGGAAAGACCACGGTAAGATCTGGGTAAGGGTATATCAGAGAGAGAGTGGCAGACAGGCCCGAGGTGGCCTTGAGCTCCAAGTGTTTAAGGAACTAGGAGGTGGGCGTGGCTGAAGGGCAGTGTGAGAGGAGCAGAGGAGAGGCAGGTGGGTTGGGGGAAGGGGTTGGGGGTCAGACCCCACAGGCAGGGATAATTAGTTTGAATCTCATACTGATGGTTTTCAAGAAGACGTTCCACAAGTTGATTTCTGCTTTTAAATGCTATCAAGTCTGGCCATGGTGCAGAGCGTACATTGTACAGCAGTGGTCCCCAGCCCTTTGGGCACCAGGGACCAGTTTTGTGGAAGACAATTTTTCCACGGGGGGAAGAATGGTTCAGGCGGTAATGCGAGCGATGGGAAGCCATGGGGAGCGGCAGACGAAGCTTTGCTCGCTGGCCCACGGCTCGCCTCCTGCTGTGCGACCTCGGTCCTAACAGGCTGCGGACCGGTACCAGTCCGCAGCCCGGGGGGGCTGGGGACCCCTGTTCTACAGGGCAAGAGTGGAGGCAGGAAGACTAGTTAGGAAAAAATGGCAGAAGACTCAGCAAGAAATGAAGGTGTTTACAGTATCAGAGATAATTGAAAATAATCAGATGAGAAACACAAATCGCTAACGAATCCAAATGTCTTTTTCTGGTGGATTAAATGCGGGGTGGTAGAGAAAAACATGAACGGAAGATGACCGTAGATGGAAGCTTGAGCAACCGCGTGAAAGGTAGAGTCTTTCATTGACATCAGCTAAACTGGGTGGGGAGGAATGCGAAGAGAGACAATTCTGGACTCTGTGTCGGACGTACCGGGAGAGAGAAGCCCGAGAGGGATCCAGGTGGAGATGGTGAGCAGTCTGGAGCCCAGCAGACAGACCAGGGTGAACGTACAAAAGGATAGACGGGATTTAAAGCCATGGGAAGGGATGAGACTACCCAGCAAGTGAGGACGGATGAGAGAAGAGGACGAGGGAACTGAGCCCTGGGGCCGGAGCTGGCCTCATAGACACGCAACCTGTGCGGTTGTGCTGAACCCCAGGTCCCTCGCACCTGGTTCAATCCTCTGCGGCCGCCATCTTGCAATTCTTCATAATTTGGAACTAGAAGCTTCACGTTTTCACTCCTCACCAGGCCCTGCAGATGATGAAGCCACTTCTGCCTCAGACACTTCAAAGTTAAGAATCTGGTGGAGACAGAGACTCCATCAAAGAAAGCTCAAAAAGAGTGATTAATGGGGTAAGGAAGGCCCAGAGTACGGTATCAAGCCAGCCCAGAGATTACTTCTGGGAGGAAATGGCCAACTGTGTCCAACACCGCAGGGCACTGGAGTGAGACAAGGACAGCGAGAGATGCACCCTTGGCCAAGTTCCCAACAATCAGTGACTTTGACGATGACCTTCTTGGCAGTGTGGCCTGCACCAGTCCTTAATTTGGCTGACTACAGAATGACAAGAGACCAGTGGCCACCAGCACTGGAGAACGTGTGGCAAGACTATACAGATGGAGGCCCCCTCATCCTACCGCCCACACCTCTTCCCGCTGCCCGCTCGCTCCATTTCGCAGAGTGAGAGGCCGCACACACATGCACGTCGACACGCCAGCCCAGACATCCAAGCTCTGTTCCGGGCCTCCCTGCCACCAACCTTCTGCAGAACAACCACTAGGAGGAGCCAGGAAGACAGGCCGGGCCGGCCCTGGAAACAGCTCTGGCTATCCTTGCGGGGAATTTCACCTTCCCGAGTGGTCTAGACAGCTAGCAGGGCCCAGGCTACGGGTGGGCAGACGCCTCGGCAGCTAGAGCCCGACCAGAGCAGGACCCTGTAAGATCCAGGCCTCCAGACGGTGGCCCCGTGCCCAAATCTAAGGGCAGTTCTGGAGGTGACGACATGGGTAGACGGAAGCACTTGTAGGTAGCAAAATGAGTTGGTTCTCATTCAGGTGCACATACCTTTCTCTAAGAAATAAAAGTGAGGGTGACAGTGGGAGTAGGTGTTAAGGCCTTGAGGAGAGAAAACATGTTTTGGGGAAAAGGAAAGGAAACTTACTAGCTAGGCGTAGCAGGCTTGTCTGGGTCTGTTGAACAGACACCTCACGTGATGGTTCACAAATTTTAAGTAAATCCAGGCAGCTCAGTGGTCTCACTTTCCCCAGCAATGTTCAGGAGCCCATGTACAGGTGCCAAGAAAGTGGCTTGTTGGGTTTAAACAGGGTTAGGGGCAGAGGAGTTAAGGGTGTTTGTTCCACAGCTCTGCAATGCCAGAATTAGAAGTCTGTGGTCAAGAGGACATAAAGGAGGATTGATGGTGAAAAAGTGGCAGAACCAATGGAATGGGAGCTCACTGAGGGCCGAGAATCGCTGGAGTGGGTGCCTGCAAGTGAGACTTCAGAGATGGTACAGTTATGAGGGAGGACATGGTTTACTTAGGACCATGAGCCGTTTCTTTCAAGAAACATTTTTTATCTGGAACCCTACTTTGTATCTGTAAAGACACAAAAGGTGATTAAATCATCCGTCGCTTCCGTTATAATGCTGGGCATTTCAGGCCACAGAGGATGAGATATGGGGATAACTTTGTGATGACCAGGGACTGGTTAAATCTAGGTCTTTCTGGAGAGAAATAAGGGAAATGGACCTAGTTTACGGGTAGAAACGTAGTTATGTTGTCTGTGGGCGCCCTCTACTGGCACTTAGTCAGAATAGCCATGTGGGGTTGGAAGCTTTTGGGGGTGTGTGTGGGTGTGTGTGTGTTTTAATTAACGAGTGAAACTTGCCCCTTATAGATATTTAGGGGTTATGGCTCAAGTGGGCAAGGAAACTTTAGTTACGGAACAAACCCTACGTCAGCATTTTAAATGTCACAGTCTCAGTTACGTCATTTATGACTTTCTGATTCTCTTTACAGAGAGCCCTGCTTAACCCTAACCTTGAGGGTCTCTCCAATGGGATTGAGCTACTTGAAGTCAAGATCTTAATATTTTTTTATCTTCTTACATCCTGAGCCTAGTACTGTGCCCAGCATATTGTAGGTGTCTGATAAATATGTGTCAATCAGAACAGAAGGGCAATGAGCAAATGAGCAAAGTGGTACAATGTCACAGAAGAAGGAGGGTTTAATCCTACTTGGCCAATTCAGGAAGGCTTCCAAGAGGAGAAGGGTGGTGGCCATGGGGATGGGGAGGGACAGGTAAAGTTGAAATGAATCCAGAAAATAGAAGAGCAAACCTAGGGGCCAGATAGAGACTCCACAAGGCAGGGATTTTTGTGTGATTCTGGAAAGAAGTTCCCTGCTATATGACTGACAGCTGTGGCTCCCAATCCTTCCTGAGAAAGTATGAACAAGAAACCTAAAATTTCATAAAAACAGAGAGAGGAAGCTAGCATGGCAGATTCAGGCAGGCTGAAGGAAGAATCTGGAAGGATTTTTAACCATGAGTACTGAAAAAAGAACAACAATTCAAGGTTTAAAGATTCCCCGTAATTTTTTTACCCTAAACTGTGCGACCTCACCGGAAATTCGGCTCAATAGATAATACAGAGCACTTTTACAATGATGGCATTCTTTTCTCAAAATGCCTTGTTTTCTCAGACACAGAGCGTGGGACCAGGGTGACTTTTCTGGTTTTCATACTGAGTATCTCATATCTCAGGAACCCCCTGAGTCCCAGGCAAATCGGGACAGCTGGTCACCCTAGCTGAGCAGGGGAACTCAGAACAGCTCAGATGGAGAAGGCTGGTGCCAAGCTGGGCTCGGGACAGAGCACAAAGGGCCCTGGCTGAGAATGGACAGGGGATGCCAACTTACTCTGTACCTGTGATCATCATAGATCTGGGTTGTGAGCCCGGTGCGATTCCTCATCCACCAGCAAAATGGGTTTCTGGGTTCTAAACGACCAAGTGCCCAGAGGAAATTGCAAAAGAGCAAGGAGGGGGGAGAGTGCACTCGCAAGGACCCTTGGGTTGCAACAGGAGAACTGAGGCCAAGGAAGACAGAGGTCTCATTTTGAAGGTCCTGCTGTTTCTTCACAATTGTATCTAAAAATAACGACCTGGAAATGAGTAGTTGGCTACATGCGGGATTCTTACAGAACTGGAAAAACTAAACTGCTGCTGCTGTAGCTCACACGTAAGACATCACAGACATTAACCATAGACCCCAATGAGGCCCAAACTAACAGCATGCAACCTCACTTCGATGGCCAGAGATACTCGTGACAGTGGGAGACGTCTGCAGCTCTGGCGGAAGCGGTTCCTCAGCAATGGAGGAGGGTCACCCAGGTGGTGCACAGCCCAGAGTCACTCTTTTCCTACCCAGAGTAAGAGGAGTATGAGGAACGGTCCCTATCACAGCAGCACGGAGACAGGGACCTCTCTACAGCAAACATCCTGCAGGACACTTACCACAAGCCCTTCCTCATCCTTATAGGAAAGTCACAACTCAGGTACTTTACCAACTTAGGAAAGAAATGGCAAAAACAAACAAAACAAAACAAAAAAAAGAAAAGCAAGAGGAAAGGAAAAGGACAAACGGTGAAAAGTGATGTAGCTGTGTAAACATAGTGGATGAAATTTGTATGCCTTAAGGAAGGGCTGCAGAGTCAAAGACTGGAGGTGAAGGAGTCAGAAACAAGACACGCCAGGCAACCCCAGAGCAGCAGTGCTGTGGTGAGCCGGGGGCTGACACTGGGCAGCAAAGGGGATCAGCAGATGCTGAAAAGGCCATTTGTCTAAAGAGAAAAGAGAAGAACTAAACGGGACCAAGACAAACTAAAGTAACACTGCTGGCTGGGGCTTTCACCAAAGACTTGGCTAGAAGGAGTTGATAGCGTACCCACATTGTAGTCATGCGCTTGGCGGCAGTGATGATGACAAGTGATATACGAAGCACATGCCGATGTCTGCTGTTATGCTAAGGGTTTTACCAAGATGGTCTCCTTTAATCGTCACAACAGCCATATGGGTTAGCACTGTGATTATGCCCATTTTACAGATAAAGAAAGTGAGAACCAAGGCCACATGACTAGCAACTAGTGACGGTGGAATTTACTTTAAGGTAACTTTCTAACTACCATATTGTGCACAGTTGGCGTGTGTCACTGTAGCTAGTTCAGACTTTGTTAGAAAGGTTTTTGGTAAACTTTATAAAAATCATTTTTAAATATTAAAAAATATTTTATATCAGCATCAGAAACTTCATACTGTACCACTTCCTCTTTCACTTTGAAACTCTCAGACCAACAAGGAAGCCTACAGATGGTTCAGAAGCCATAGACCAGGGTTCCAGCAGTAGCGTATCACCAGCCCCATCTGGAACATCTGTGTGTACACATTTTGGAGGTGAGTGAGTAGCATAAGGATGAAGTGAAGCGGCTGTCACAGGGCACAATGTTGAGAATGTTCCTTGAAAAGGACCTGTCATGTAGAGGTGAGCAAATACATGTTACATGAATGAATGAATGAAATGAAAATGATCGGCCTCGGCGTCCTGAAGCCACCATCATTACATATAACTAGCAAAAAAATGAGTGGGGCTTCCCTGGTGGCGCAGTGGTTGAGAGTCCGCCTGCCGATGCAGGGGACGCAGGTTTGTGCCCCGGTCCGGGAAGATCCCACATGCCGCGGAGCGGCTGGGCCCATGAGCCACGGCCACTGAGCCTGCGCGTCCGGAGCCTGTGCTCCGCAACAGGAGAGGCCACAGCAGTGAGGGGCCCGCGTACCGCAAAAATAAATAAATAAATAAAATACGAGTGGTCATAGAATTGTGTTTTCATTTATGAACTAAAAGAATTGATTCTGAGCACCCATGTTCTTTGAACACTGTTTTTAGAGAAATTATAATGCCCAGTAGCCACTAATAAGTATGAAATTTATTCACAGGCTACCTGAGGAGTTGTTTACTGATAGATTGCATATACTCACACTCTCTCCTTAAAAGACTTCATGGGTTTTTCACCTTCAAATAGAAAACTCATTTGCAATGAGCACATAAATTTATACCAAAGACAAAGGAAAATATAAGTCTGCTAATTGAATGGGTAAAAGTTGTGATTGAGCTTCAATTTAGCTCTGAGTTTCCTGGCAGACAAGGCAAAAAAAGAAAAACAATAGGTTTCACAATTGTCTTAACAGAAAGGAGGAAGCATGCCAGTCCCTCAAAGGAGACAAAGTATGAGCACTGAAGTCTCAGTGAATTTTCTCATCTAGGGTTACACATAGGAGTCGCCTGCATTGTTCATTTCTTGTTCTCATTTTTACAAAATGAGGAGCAGATTTCATGAAATTGTTACCTGCAGTGATGACTAAAACTGATGGGGTGACAGTAAAGTGCAGCTTAGTGAGACCATCTGTAAGGATGCCAAGGTCATGTAGCCCAAGCACAGCTTCTAGTTTGAGCTGAGGTTAGAAATCAGATTATCTATAAAGAAAGGAAACAGGTGTTTGCTAAACACCTAACGTGTTATGTGCATGAAATGTTTTCTTCCTCTCAACATACATATTATTAATTCTGTTTAATAATTAAGTGAATGTTTTACTGGGATTTACTGCAAATCAGCAAAGGGGTCCCAAGCTCACGCACTCTCTTCTGTACCACACACACCTTCCTGCACTCCTACACTCTTACCAAGAAAAGCCAATGGGCAATTCATCCCTTAGACAAGCTTCTGTCGGTGCTACTTTTTACAGGCAATTCGAGTTAATTCTCTCCAGAGAGGGCCTAGAGTGCTGGGGTTGCACATTACTGATTAAGGAGAAATTTCTTTGTTTAAAAGCCAAGCGGACGGGAATAAAGATGCAGACCTACTAGAGAACGGACTTGAGGACACGGGGAGGGGGAAGGGTAAGCTGGGACAAAGTGAGAGAGTGGCATGGACATATATACACTACCAAACGTAAACTAGATAGCTAGTGGGAAGCAGCTGCATAGCCCAGGGAGATCAGCTCGGTGCTTTGTGACCACCTAGAGGGGTGGGATAGGCAGGGTGGGAGGGAGGGAGATGCAAGAGGGAAGAGATATGGGAACATATATATATGTATAGCTGATTCACTTTGTTATAAAGCAGAAACTAGCACACCATTGTAAAGCAATTATACTCCAATAAAGATGTTTAAAATTAATTAATTAATTAAAAATATAAAAGCCAATCGATCAGTTGGTAGGTTTGACTCAAATCTCTCAAGTTCAGGAGCCTTCGCTGAGCTCACTGCAAAGGAAGTCCACAGTTTCTAGATTTGTGAGTCTCTCTGTTTAAATGGCCTGGGAAAAGATTGTTACACTCTCCTTCCAGTGATAGGTAGACTCAAGGTCTCCCAGGGGACAAGATGTCTACACTGTGACTGAAATGTGATAGAGCCTAATTTAGCTCTGAGCTTCCTGGCAGCCAAGACAAAAAGAGAAATACAATGAGTTTCACAGCTGTCTTAACAGAAACGAGGAAGCACGCCAGTTCCCCAAAGGAGACAAAGTGTGGGCTAAAGCACGGGCAGGAATTGGGTGGTAGTAAGGGAGCCCTGAGTAGAGAGGGCTCCAGGCAGATGAGAAAGGGCAGGGAACTGAAAAGGACATGGCTGGGGTCTAGAGTGTGCGTGCGTCTGCTTGGGGAAGCACCTGTGGCAAGAGTAAGCGGGCAGGTCTAATCCCTTCACAAGGAGGAGCTACACAAAATTATAGAGTTTTTTCTTCTCCAAAAGAACAGGGACCATGTACAGGAAAATCAGTCTGAGAAGGATGGCAAGTCTGGGACTCACTGAAGAACACACACATCTATATCTTAAAGATATATCTATAGATATCTTTTATCTAGGAGCCCTCCTGTGGCTCCCACGGCTGTTATCATAGGACTGGTCTTGATGTCCTGTAATTGTTTCTCTGTCTATGCCACACTAGCCTGTAAGCCTTGGAGGAGCAGAGAGCAGGACTGCCTTTAGATTTGCTTGCCAGACCTATGGGTGTCATTTTGTGTGTGTGTGTAAAGTGATTTTGATTTTTTAGAACGTATTCAAAGGAAGAACAAAAAAAGCTTTCAAGGAGAAAAATGGTGATGAGTAAAGCACAAGACAAGAAATGTAAATTATTTTCTCTCTTTGTAACTCCCATATCTCAGTTCCCCTCTGGGGACTCCACAAAACTTACATACCACGCCCAGGCTGGAATCTGTCCCATTGGCCTGCCCCTCACCCTGGCTCTCCCTGTGGTATTTCCCTGAGTCTCCACGGGTGCCCTTTTGTCTCAATTGCTGTGCCAACGCTGAGGCTTCACATAAGCTCTTTACACACTCCCTTCTCCTCTATCCAATGAAACAACCACAGAGCTGCCTCATGCGAGGCATTTTTTCTTTCATGTTGTCTTGTGTGTGATGGGACCATCATCACCAACTTAGTCTTCTTAACCAGTCCCAGGATCTTTCCAACACCCCTATAATGAGCAGCTTGCCGATGACCACGTGTAGGTCCTGGCTGGTTGCAACCTCTGCAGCTGCAGGAGGGCTTGGCACCTGGCTGCCGACTGCCAAAGAACACGTGCCGCCAGACCTTGTGCCAACACACCTGGCCAAGCACTGGAATTTGTTTTAGCTTTGAGTATTCTTAATCATGTAGTTAATACTTGTTCACTATAGAAACTCTGGAAAATACTTATAAAGTAATAATACATACATGTGTGGTTCTACCTCAGCCACAAATCCTTCACCCATGATTAGCTACTCCAGTTGGCCCTTGAACAACACAGGTTTGAACTGCATAGTTCCACTTATAGGTGAATTTTTTTGATAAATGTAGTTCCTGTGTTTTCATTTTACAGATCTTTAAGTTCAGCGAAAAGTTTGTGTTCGATTGGAGATCCTTTTGCTATTTCAACGTCTTGCCCCCTTGAGTGAGTCATTTATCAATTGCTTTGTTTCTGAGGCAGAGATAGTAGTACTCAGATTTCTGCCTGCACGGAATGGGGAGGGAGGGTCCTGCGCCCCTAACAACCCCATTGTTCAAGGGTCAACTGTATTAACAAATTGTATATCTCCTTCCAGATTTTTGGTGTTTATTTACGCATTCGTTTCTTTGTTCATTTTATATACAATAATAAAATAACTTCTCATGTTACTACCAATAACGTTAGTTAGGTACATTTGGACCTTCCCAAATGCATTTCCCTTTCTTTTTCCTACAGAAGTAACAACCATCCAGAACTTTATGTTAATCAATTCCTCATTTTTCTTTATAGTTTTGCCATATACATACACAGTTTTTAAGCTTCCTGTAAATGAATCCCCATTCTGATCTTCTGTGACTTCCCTTTTCTGCCTAAAATTAAGTTTTTGCTATTCAGACTCATTGAAATATATGACCACAATTAATTAGTTTTTGCTCTTGGGTAGCATTACATTTTATAAAGATACTACAATTTATTTTTCTATTCTGTTATTGATGGGCACTTGGGTTGTTTCCTGCCCCTTGTTATTTCAGGAAATACTACTACGGAACTTCCGTACATCTCTTCTTGTTCATATGCACAATAGCTTCTCCAGGGGACAGTTTCCAGAGGGAAATGGCTGCTTCATAGAGTTTGTACATCATCAGTTTCACTGATCAATGCTAAATTGTTTTCCAAAATTGTTTTATTCTTAGTGTCTGAGAGTTCCTATTGCTCCGTGTCCTTGACAACACTTGGTATTGTCAGAATTTTTCATTTTAGTAATTTTGGTGGGTGAGGTTAGGTATGTCATTGTGCTTTTAATTTACATTTCCTAATTACTGTGATCAACCATATTTCCATATATTTATTGGCAGTATTATTCCTATCCTGTAAAATGCCTATTCATGTTGTTTCTTCATTTTTTAAACTATTTTTTGATTCATAGGACTTATTTATATATTCAATTCTCTCTGTCTCTGTGGATCTCTGTATCTATCTATGCATCTGTTTATCTAAAACTGTACTTTCAAATCTGACAGCTTTTAACAAGAATAATAACCTACCTTGGAAATTGGTCTAGTTACAGGGTCTTAAGTAACAAATATTTTTATTCCCTTTACTCTGATTTTCTAAAGAGCAAAACTAGATCCCATATCAGACAAATAATGATTTATCAAGTGGAAAAAAAGCCCTCCACTACTGTTGTTTGTTTTTCACTTCACTACTTGGGAGATGAGAATAATGAATTTTTGTTTCTGGATAATATTTTTTCAACATTGAATTTCAGAGGGTAAAAGAAAGTTGAAAACAACTGTCCCTCCAAAGTCACTTTTTTAACGTATCTCAGAGTCATATGCTCTCTAGGGCACATTCTCCCCTCATTCGGCTTAGGGGAGCAGAGAACAATGTAATACGTGCCTGCAACTGGATACAATGTGGGTGGCCCTGAAATTCACCCAGAGATCTTCCAACTAAGCCCTCCCCAGCAGCCGGGCAGGAAGGGCTTTCCCTGGATGGTCAATACCCTCTCAATAGAGCACCTACATGCCAGCCTCTGGATGCGCCATGCCCTTGGACAGTGTGCAAGAAAGGACACTGCATCCTAGAACCCACCCTCTAGGGCTTACAGTTCAGTTAGAAAGACACATAAATGAAAGAGTTAAAGATATGAGTAACACTACATGAAAGAAATGGAAAGCTATCGTGATTTTAACCATTGGACTAAAATTGAAGATGACAAAGGATCGAAGGAAGAAGTATGTGCTCCCGGCTCCACCTCAAGTCAAGTCTGTTGGCTCTGTGTTTCCCTTGCCTCCAACCCCTGTTCCCTCCTAGGACCAATAGGTCAGACACAGGGTAGCTTGGGTCACATTCTCCCACCGCTTCCAGACCCATGGTGTGGTCTCTGGTCAGCCTCCCAGCCACTGGGGCCCTCCCCACTCCCTGAGATGGAAGTACAGAGAGTCCTCCACCCTCTCTCGGAGACTTCCACTTTCATTCCAGCCCTGGCTCAGCACTCACAAGATTCAGAGGGAACTAGAAGTGTCGCTCACCAAAAAGACGTTGGAGCCCCTTCCTGGGACACATCATGGGTCAGTGCCTTGCTATTTCCCTGAGTACTGAACCTGGTGTCCTCCTAGGGCACTGCCCATTCCCTGAAGTTATATCTTACTAAGAGCCTCTTGAAAGTTGACCTTGACAATGAATCATGAGGTAATACTTGGATTCCAGTCCCAAGTGACCTGATAACCACACCCTCTTGGTGATGATCTATTCCAGTGGTTTTCAACTAGGAGAGCTATCTCTCCCCAGACATCCAGTAACTTCTGGAGATATTTTTGGTTGTCACAACTGATAGTGGTAGGGGAGTGCTACTGTCATCTAGTGGATAGAGGTTGAGGATGCTGCTAACATCCTATAATGCACAGGATAGCCTCCATCACTGAGAACTAACCAGCCCAAAATATCTGTAGTGTCCAGACTGAGAAACCCAGACCTACTCCTGACTAGCCCAGTCCGGAAAAACCACAGGTCATGACTCCCAGCTCCACACAATTTTTAATAGATGTGGGCTTCTTTGGTTATTCTTAAGTCAGTTCCTACCGTCACACCTGGACACAGGGTGCTGGAGAAGGGACCAGAGGTCCCATGGTTGAGTCAATGACTCTCTTCCCTCAGAGGGCTCAGCCTGTGATCTGAATTCTCATCAACGTGACACTCACAAAAAGTGTTCTGGCTGCAGTTCAATCTCTTGGGGTGACAAACTTGTAAATGGCATGGATAATGACAAGGGCTCCTCTGTATTTCATTATGTAATTATGATTTTTTTCATTAAAAAATACTAAATAATATCTGCTTGTACTCACTCATTCATTCAGTCAACAAATATTTGTTGTGTGCCCAGTAGGACCCAGCACCATGCTCTATACTAAATGAATGGTAATTGTCCAAGTCTACTAACCTAGACCACAGCCGGACTTCTTGATCAGGTGAGATGGAGGGCTGGGAGCTTATTAAATTGCAGATGCTTGGATCTCCCTTCAAAGATTCTGATTTTACAAGTCAGGGTGATGCCCAGGAATCTGCATTTTTAGTGAGCACTTGTGGTGACTTCTAACACAGGCTAACTATGGGACCATGTTTTAAGAAACGTTGGTAGAAATCATGAAATCTACCCAACCTCATCCCAGGTCTGAGATTATGCAGACCTGCACTCTAATGTGGTAACGTCCTCTATCCCTGAAAAAAATCATTTAACCATTTAATCAATTAATCATCTAACCATTAATTGTCTCAAGCTTCCATTTTTAAAAGAAGGAGAATAAGACTTGTTCAAACACGGATGGTGAGAGGGTAGAATGACCCCATGTAAAGAGAAGCAAGACATTTTCAAAAGGAACAGAATCAGAGAAGTTTTACTTCTAAAAACAAATTTTTTAGGACATACAATAGAATGAGCATTGGCCAAGTACATTGATATCAACAGTAGTTAGGAGAAAAACCTCTGATTACGTAAAATCTCTCATTCTCTGAACCGACCTTCGATGATTCCCAGCTTGGTTAGGGACCACTAATCCTCCCTGGTTACCAAGATAAATGGCTTCTCTGATTACTCTCAATTTTCTTTCAAATTCTTTCTCAGACCTATATCATTAACACTCAGATATGTGACTTTGCAGTGGACCCCTTGCTTTAGTAGCTCATTAACCACTGTTAGAGGCCCAGGTTTAAAACTGTTCCAAGCAAAACTTTTCCTAGCCATTAGAAACACCTTAATACTTATCTATGTCCATTAACAAGGAAGTTATCTCACTATACAAGCATAAGGGCAAAACACAGGGAATCATTTCCAGCCCAACTGCTCTATTCTAAATTACTGGGGTCAATTTAATAGTAGACGGAACCCATATAAAGAAACTCATGATAACAATTATAGAACAGATTAAAATCAGTGTATCACATGAATGGACCTAGAGATTATCGTACTAAGTAAAGTAAGCCAGAGAAAAAGATAAATATCATATGATATTGCTTATATGTGGTATCTTAAAAAAAATGATACAAATGAACTTATTTACAAAACAGAAATAGACTCACAGACATGAATACAAACTTATGGTTACCAAAGGGGAAAGGGCAGGGGAGAAATAAATTAGGAGTTTTGGATTAAAATATACACGCTACTATATATAAAATAGATTACCAACAAGGACCTACTGTATTACACAGGGAACTATACTCAATATCTTGTCATAACATATAATGGAAGATGATGTAAAAAAGAATATATATGTTTGTATACATGTACAATTGAATCACTTTGCTGTACACCTGAAACCAACACAATAGTGTAAATCAACTATATTTCAATAAAAAAATTTTTTAAAAATCAATGTATCAGCAACATCATTAATGGAAGAGGTATGAATTAAAGGCCAGAATATCTCAGAAAACATACCAGAGTCCCCTAAGGTAATTAATCTAAAATGTATTCTGTCCCTTTAATTAAACGTGTCTTTGTTATACCTTCAAAGGTCTCTGTATTCCTGTCTTGTCCACACTCTTTACTTTTTGCTACAAGTAACACCACCTTAGCCCCGAGTCCACAGAGAAGGTCTGGGGACCCAGTGGACTCACAAAATAGAACACCTTGCATTCCTTTACAGATCAAGCATTTCCAAAGACTCCTACCAAAATCCACTCAAAATACGGATGAGTGTCCAAACAGGAGGGAAATTATCCTTCCATGATAAACAGAGAAAAACTCACCATGTTTTGTGAGATCTGTAGCCTTAGTCCATCCCAAGTACCCCAGATCCCACACACCAAGGAGCTCCATTCCCGCCACCTCCAAACAAAAAAGAACCCCTCCCCAGCACTTGGGAACTCTGAGCCATCATATCAGTTTGAATGCAAATTTGACCCCAAACCCAGCTCTGCCGACAGATTCATTTTTAAGTAGACTCTGCTCCCTGCAGACCGACATGCAAATGGTGGGAACTCAAGCATGAGAACCACAAAGGCAGCAAAAAGACGTTGACCATACCTATTTTCCCAGCCTCCCCTCGCAGGTTGAAATCCCAGTTTCTTGGCAACTTCAGGGACATTTTGCTTCTGGTTTGGGTGAGTTGCTGCTGAAGCAGGGAGTCTGCCTCAATTCACGCCCTTCTTGGCTTTTTGATCTTCTTGCCCCACAAGCTTGTGTGTGTGTGTTTTCCCCTTTACGATTGCTTCACAAGCAATCTTCGGTTTGAGGTTGGTCTGCCAGCATGTCTTCTCCTTTCTCAGATGAAAGGTCCATCCATCTGTCACCGGGGATGGTACCCAAACCTGCCCACGGTCCCTCGGGGGGCTGGTACCTCATGAAGTGTGCACCCTGCTTTTCCTGCTTTCAGTATTACCAGAAATATCCCAGTTGACACTTCACTCTGCGTCATGGGAAGCAAAGCTCCTGTTCAAAAGAATCTCAGGCCTCACTGAGGCGAGGTCGTGATAAACAACGGCTGCCTCTTGGCTTTTTTTTTTTTTTTAACTGTCTGCTTCCTTGCATTTGAGGAAGTGGGTGGTTGTTCAGTGTAATGATACATTATAATCTCTTTCTTGAGAAAATGGTTTTTGGAAATGCTTATATAAGTAGAGTGAGTGCTAGAGGTTTGATTAAAAGAAAAAGAAAAGAAAATTCTAAGACTCTGGCCATCTACCTCTAAGGCTCCCTTCTCATTGAACAGAGTGGGCTTACAAAAACGGTCAATAAGACAAAGAGCTTTCCCCCAAAGTCACCTTCGTTTAGGTCACCTTCTTTTAGTCACCTTCTTCCTGCTATAAGGCCCACATAGTAAGTTCTCCACCTACTCAGGACAAAGGTTCCAAGTGATCTCAGCCTGATGTCAGGAGGGTGCTGATGTATTTAGCTAATAAGTGAGCTTTAGCTGGGTAGACCCACTTAAGTGTTATCGTGGTTCTTTGACCCTGTGTACAGGGTGTGGGTTTGAGAATCAGACTGATATATGTTCACAACTCAGTTCTTCCACTTCCTAGCTCTGCAGCTTTTAACAAGCAACTGAATCTCTCTGGGCCTCAGTCTCCTTAGCAGTAAAATGGGTTGATAATAACCGTGACTGCACAGAGTTGTGAAGGCATCTAGTACAGAGCTGGACGCATAGTGGTTACACCACAAACATCAATTCAACCCTTATTCCATTTAGTTCAGTTCTGTGACAGGCTTTCGTATGTTCAACTGGGCCAGACTGACCTAGTGATTAAGTATTTGGTCCAAGAGCCAGAATGCCTGTGTTCAAATCCTGGCCCAACCACTTTCTTGCTGTGTGACTTTGGATAAGTTTCTTGACTACTCTGTGCTTCAATAGTCTCATCTATAAATGAGGCAAATAATAGGACCTACTTCAGAGGGCTATCATGAGGCTTATTAAAGAGAGTAGATAATAAGACTAATAAGGCTATAAGGTAATGGAACTAATAAGATAGTAGGTAAGAGTGCTCACAAGAGTCACTACTGGCCAGAATATGAGCTACACATCCTTGGTCCATTCATTCTTCAGCCCTCCTGGATGACTCTGCTATACTTTCCTCTTTGCCTCCATGTACTCACTCTGTTGATGCCCTGGCTTCCTGTTCCATTGGGAAAGTTGATGCAACTGGAGGAGAACGTCTGCAAGCTCCCATCACTGTAGCGCCCTCACTTCCATGCATGGAAGCTCACACACTCAATCTTCTCTCAGTTCCGAAGGATAAACTGTGTCATCACTCCTCTATCTTTACTGCTTCATCAGTTTCTTCTCTCTCTTGGATCATTGCCACCAGCATTCACGCTTATTCTTTTGTTTTTTGTTTTTGTTTTTTGGCGGTACGCAGGCCCCTCACCGCTGTGGCCTCTCCCTTTGCGGAGCACAGGCTCCGGACGCGCAGGCCCAGCGGCCATGGCCCATGGGCCCAGCCGCTCTGCGGCATGTGGGACCCTCCCGGACCGGGGCATGAACCCGTGTCCCCGGCATCGGCAGGCTGACTCTCAACCACTGCGCCACCAGGGAAGCCCCACACTTATTCTTTGATATACTACAGTTTAAAAAATCTCTCTCGATGTCATTTCCCCCTTTGGCTACAGCCCCATTTCTCTCCTTCATTTCTGAGCCAAGTTTTCATAAGAATTGTCTATACTTGCAAACACTTGTCCTGCTATTCTCTCCTGAATCTTTTTGGTTGATGTTTTTGCTCCCATGACTCCACTGAATATATTCTGATCAAGGACATCGACCACATCCCTGTCACTGAATCCACTGGTCAATTCCACATGTCATCTCACTTTGACACATTTGATTCCTTTCTCCAAGCCCAAGCCCTCTCTCCACTTGGCTCCCAGCGTTCCTCACTGGTGTGGTTGTCTGCCTGCCGTTCTGCTTCATCTCCATTTCCTTGCTGATTCCGTTTCATCTCCCTGACCTCTTAACAGTGAAGGAAACCAGGATTCACTCACTGGACTACTCTTCCATCTATACCCACATGTTGGTGAGCTCATCTGTCTCAAGGCTTTAAATGCCATGCATTTGCTGATCCATCCAAGGTAGATTTTCAGCCCAGACTGCCCCCTGAACCCCAAATCATACACATCTCTGCTTATATAACAAATAACCACCTCAAACTAAACTGTCCAAAACTTATATCCGGCTTCCCTGGTGGCGCAGTGGTTGAGAGTCCGCCTGCCGATGCAGGGGACACGGGTTCGTGCCCCGGTCCGGGAGGATCCCACGTGCCACGGAGTGGCTGGGCCCGTGAGCCATGGCCCCTGGGCCTGCGTGTCCGGAGCCTGTGCTCCGCAACGGGAGAGGCCACAACAGTGAGAGGCCTGCGTACCGCAAAAAAAAAAAAAAAAAAAAATCCAAAACTTATATCCGGGGGACCAGGCTGAAGGAGCAGGGGTGACCTGAGGCATATTCTTCTCATTGTGAATGAAAGGAGTGTAAGAGGGAAGAACCACATAAGCCTATTTAAAGCCTCTGCTCTTATCATATCTGCTCATATTCTAGTGACCCACACACATCACGTGACCAAGTCCAAAGTCAGTGAAACAGGAAGTACACACAACCCGGGGGTGGGGGACAGGGGGGAAAAGGAGTACATGTCTGCTGATCAATGCTCCAGTGCATCACACCAACACGGCTCAGCTACCCTCCAAGCACCCCAGGCGTGCTGGATTCCTCTGAACTTAGTCAGTTGGAGACTTCGGAGCGCCCGCTTGGCATTACTGCCTGCCTGACCCAAAGAGCACTTCTCTGTTCTATCCTGACTCGGGGTGGAGGCAAGTGTGGATAGCCATCCCGAGTCCCAGCCCAGCAACATCTCCACAGGGAACTTGACATCATGCAAAGGTTCAATCCTGGGACCTAAACTCAAGAACTCTGAAAATATCTTGAAGGTAGCATTTAGAAACATGGAGAGAACTTCCCTTACTCTTCAGGGTAGGTTCCTGAAAGTCTTGGGAAAAATCTCATGACTGATGGGGAAGTTGTTCATGAATACTTGGAAAGGCAGCCAGAAGAAAAGCACCCCTGGAAAGGCCCAGCACAGCTGCCGTCCCTCCGAAAAGCCTGCTCTGGAGCAGTCAGCTGCTTGGGTAGGGGTGACGGGCAGCGTCGCTGCAGCACTGCTCCCCGATTCCTGACCTTCAGAAAATGAAGAACTATAGATGTCTCGTCTGGTTCCCAAGTTTGAATCAGCATCTGCTATAGCAAAAGGAAAAGCAAACACTCATTCATCTATTTGCTTACTGAATGCTAACCATTAATTAAGAGCTTATTTTTTTTACTGGACACTGGTAGAATGTTCACGAACAAGCTGACTTTGTTTCTGCCCTCATTCAACTTACAGTCTGTTGCGAGAGAATAGTTAAGTCAACAATTAAATACTACGTGAGAAGGGTATACTGGGGGCAGTTTGGGGAGTATGGGACTTTATCTTGGAGGGGCCTAATTGGGACTTGGGGTTGTGAGGGAAGGCTTTCTGAAGGAAGTGTCTTTTATATTAAGGCTTCATGAATGAGTTAGGGAAGAAGAGTGTTGCAGAAGTTTTCCATACGAAACAAACAGCATGCAATAGGCACAGAGGTAAGAAAGGACTCATCAGGTTGCTCCAGAAAAGGATGAAAGGGGAGGGATGGAGGAGAGACGAAGCTGGAGAGGGAGACCAGGGCTGGATCGTGGTGGATCCCTGGGAAAAGTTTTGACTTTACACTGAAGGAAACAGAAGCTACCGGGGAGTTTTTATTAGAGCGAGGTTGCAGAGGCTGTGGCAGACATGGAGGTGAGAGTGAGAGCGGGGGAGACGTCAATGGCCGCTTTCAGGGAAAGAAGGGAAAACAAGGCAAAAGCCATCCAGGTGGTAGGATTTATGGCCCCGGGGAGTTTCTATGGGAGAAAAAAGATGCCCACAGTCCTGGCCCCAGTCCCTGCAGAGATGGAAGCTCCAATCACAGAGATGGAGTGTGGACAGAAAGAGTGAGGGCTACTGATGAGGAGGGAGAGTCAAGGTACCTCAAGGAGAAGATGGTGGGCTCTGTCAGTCCAGGGGAGGTGGCATTTAGAGAGCTGCGGGGTGCTCAATGCAGATGTCCTGCAGCTGTGGGAACCCAGAGCTCACGTTCATTCGTTCCCTCATTCACTCCATAAACATTTATCCAGAACTGTGCTGGCTGGATGCTGAGTAAACAGGATGATTAAGAACCTGGCCTAATCCTCAAATGACTCAGGAGAGAGAAGTGTAAACCAGTGCCATTGGAGACAAAAAAAATAGTGTACGCACGGAGTAGGGTGGAACAGGAATTGTGAGCTCTGCTTGGGTGGCCAGGGAAGGCTTCCCAGGAAAGGTGACCCAGGAGAGAGCAGGCAGGCAGGAAGCATAGTGAGGGAGCCAGAGGAAGATGTTCCAGGCTGATGAAAGAGCAGAGAGCTCGACAACACCAAACCCACTTAGGGAAGAGCTAGGAATGGCATCTGGCTACGGCTACGGGGTAAGTTTGGAAGAGGGGGAGACAGACAGATGGGCCGAGGGGGCAGGGCCGCTGGGCCAGGGCCTCAGGCACTGGCTGAGGGCTTGGACTCCACTCTGAGGTGACAGTCATTGGAGGACTTCGTATACATTCCTTTTATTGTTATTTTTACCATTATAGAAGTCTATGCAAGTTTTAAGTATGTATAAAGAAAATAAAAATCACTGTTACCATTTAAGATGTAAAGAAAAATTTTCTCCTTCTCAGCCTCCTCTCTGGATGTAGTGTATGTATATGCTATTTTTAACTTCATTAAGAAATAATTGGCAAATATAATTGTATATGTTGAAAGTGTACAACGTGATGATTTGATATCCATATACAATGCAGATGGGTGATTACCAAGATTAAGATTATTTACACATCCATTACCTCACATAGTTAACATTGTTACTACTTGTGTGTGTGTGTGTGTGTGTGTGTGTGCGTGTGTGGTCAGAATGCTTACAGTCTCCTCTCAGCAACTTTCCCACATATAATACTGTATTATTAGCTACAGTCACCGCGTTGTACGTTAGATATCGCATATCTGTATATATATTGTTTTAATTCAAAAACTACCATGCATGTTGTTTTATAAACTGCTATCATGCCTTGACAAAAAAGTGAATAGTTATCTATCCTTAAGCGTTTTCCTAAAACATCATTCTTAATGGCCTCATAGTTTTTAATTGTGTAATGAAAGCCAAATTTATTCAACAAAGCCCTGTAACCACTGAGCATCTGAGAGATACACAAAGTTTTATAATCTTCTTATAGTTAAGTATCTGCGGAAATCCATTCTCCCACTTTTTCCCTCACCCCCAGGTGAATTCTTAGAGGTGGAAATACTGTGGAAAAGGATATGAAAATGTTAAGACTTGACGTGTGTTTCCAAACTGTCTTACAGAAGGTTCTACCAGTTTATGTTCACATCGGTGATATATGAAGGGTCCAGTTCCCTCATGGCCTTGCTAAAAGTTGGCATTGTTTTATTTAAAATCATTGCCAGTTATTCAAACAATTTTTTAATTAATAGTGAAACTCAAGTTACTTTTGAATGTGCTTACTGGCCATTTGTAGGGGTCACATATGTCTAGGTATCTATGTGTCTGAGTGACCTTGCAAAAGGAAGGTTATCTTATACCTTTATTTGTGACTTTCATCCCACTAGCTCTAGGATCTCCTTCAGAAACTCTGGTTAGCTGCCTGCTAGTTCTTCATTTGTAGCCTCTTTGTCTTTCATTTTGTCACCTCTGTTATGTCCTCTGCATTTCGAGACAGTTTCTCATGTTTGTCCTTCATCTCACTGTTTTGTTTTGTTTTGTGGTATGCGGGCCTCTCACTGTTGTGGCCTCTCCCATTGTGGAGCACAGGCTCCGGACGCGCAGGCTCAGCGGCCACGGCTCACGGGCCCAGCCGCTCCGCAGCATGTGGGATCCTCCCGGACCGGGGCACGAACCCGTGTCCCCTGCATCGGCAGGCGGACTCTCAACCACTGCGCCACCAGGGAAGCCCTGGTTTTGTTTTTTTAATGGCTTTATTGAGGTATAATTTATGTACCACACAATTCACTCATCTAAAGGGTAAAATTCAATGATTTTTCTACTATACTCATAGAGTTGTTCTACCGTCACCACAGTTGTAGAACATTATCGTCATCCCCCAAAGAAACCCCATACCCTTTAGCAGCCCCTTCCCACTTCCCCCACCCAGCCCCAGGCAACCACTAATCTACCTTCTGCCTCTATATATTTGCCCATTCTGGACATTTCATATAAATGGAATCATATGATATGGGGTCTTTTCTGACTTGCTTCTTTCGCACAGCGTAATGTTTTGAAGTTCATCCATTTTGTAGCATATATCAGAACTTTATTTCCTTTTATGGCCAAACCATATCCCATTGTATGTATGTAGCAGATTTTGTTTATCTATGCATCAGATGATGGACACTTGGCTTACTTCTACTTTTGGGGTATTATGAATAATGCTGCTGTGAACACTCATGTTCAAGTTTTTGTGTAGACGTATGCTTTTGTTTCTCTTGGGTCTGTACGAAGCAGTGGAATTTCTGGATCATACGGTGACTCATGTTTAAACTCTTGAACCACCAGAATGTTTTTCAAAGTGGCTGCACCACTTTGTATTCCCACCAGCGATACAGGAGGGGTCCATTTTTTCCCATTATCCCCAAAGCTTGTTATCATCTCTCTTTTCTATCTGAGCCATCCTAGTGGGTATGGACTGGTATCTCATTGTGGTTTTGATTCGCATTTCCCTGATGGCCAGTGATGTTGAGGGTCTTTCCATGTGCTTATTGGCTGGTTTGGTTTTCCAAAGCATAAGTTCTGCTTCTTGAAACGTCCACAGATGTAGCCACAGGGAACGTGCATTTCTATAAGACCACATTCAGCTAAAACTTAAGCCTTCAGTTTTGGCTTTAACTCTACTGTTTCGTCTTGGTTCCTTTAAAACCTTCTTTAAGAGGAAGCTGATGTACATTGTGCCGAATATCATACCAAACTTTTGGCAGTATTTAATTCTGAAGTACCACTTTCCCCTACCCACTGCCTGGCAAATTTGTAAGTGATGCTGGGTATGAAAACAGAGTCGCATCTTACCAGTAGTGATCGGGTCTGCTGGAGAGAGTCCTTTGCCGCTGGATCTCTCCCTCTCCTTCTCCATCACATGCCCCAAGTGTGGTTGCCATCATCATCTATTTTCTGCAGGGATTTATAGCAGTGCCTGGGAGGGAATGGAAGGATGATACCCTAGCTACCTCACTGAGGAGCATCAAAGAAATGTACAGCAGAGAAGGGGAG
Source organism: Tursiops truncatus (assembly GCF_011762595.2). Taxonomy (NCBI): domain Eukaryota; kingdom Metazoa; phylum Chordata; class Mammalia; order Artiodactyla; family Delphinidae; genus Tursiops; species Tursiops truncatus. Next base: position 31,341,024 of record NC_047047.1, read on the forward strand.
TTCAGTTTTCTGGATTCTCCACAGTCTGTGTCTCTGAGTGAAGAACAGACTCGAGGAGAGACACGCTGTGGGTGCCCACCTTTGTCAGGAAGTCTCTGCCCGTGAAACGAAGTCGGGGAGGTTTCTCTGAACCCAGGTCCTTATGCGATAGGACAGTGCCCTGTTGATCAGTAAGCTTCTCCTAGGAGGACAGAGAGGAGCTTTGTTGCTAGTGCTGGCCCAATGATTTTGTTGCTGTTGTTCTTAATAAAATTAATCGTACATTACAGTGGAGGGGGGTGGATAGAAACAAAGAGAAATCTTGAGCATCTTGGTGTCAGAGTTGAAACAAAAGAGGCTTTAATTTCACTGTCTAACAACAGCAAAATCATGGGCTCTAGAGAAGTGGCTGGGGATTGACCTCCTTCCCACCTGTCTCCCACAGCCCCTGAAGAGTTGCTTGGTGAAAGGTTAGGGCGCTGCCCTTGGTGCTGGTCCCTGAATCAAATGTCTTTCTCTCTCAGTAGTGAGTGTGGGGTGGCCAGAGGATGTAGGGCGCGGTCAGCTAACTGCTACGCAGCAGGAAGCTGAAATAAGCTGAGTCATCCTTCCTGTGGCCACTGCGCTTGCGCTAAGTATACTAATGAGGTTTTAAAGTAGCGACCTATCCGATGCTGGCTCACAAATCGCACCATCGGCGAAAGCCAATCACAGAGCGACACATGTTCTTAATCCCTATATAAGCAGACTGCTCTAGGATTGCGGGGTCTTCCTTCCATCTTTCTTCAACCAAGCTGTGCTCCAATAAAGTGTGATACGAGAAGAATCTTGCGTGTGGCGGCTCGTTATTCTGCCGGTCAGAAACGGCTCGCCGCAAGTGGTGCCGAAACCCGGGAACTTCGCGCCCTGCATGGAGGACCGATTCAGAACTCGACACACGGAGTGGTAACCGTCGGTGAGTAGTCCAGTCAGGTATGTTTTTCGGGGGTTTGGAGCCTGAAGTTTTTACTTTCGCTTTTGTCCTTTTAGTGTTTCTCATGTTTTTCGTTTGCTTGTGGCTACGGTACCACCAGCCCGATCGAGTGTGTCTTCCCTGGCCGATAGATAAGTCAAGCATTTTTGGGAATAGTTCGTCCACGGAGCCTACAACTGATTTTCATGAGCCTATTCAAGCCCTTTTAAGGGACCGAGGGCTAAAGCTCTCTCATAAAAACATAAGTAGGCTGCTACAAGATATCGAAAGTGCCGCGCCGTGGTTTGGGGTATCAGGCAGCTTGACTGTTCCGTCATGGGAAAAACTCGGAAAAGACCTAGAGGAGTGTAACACAAGGGGAGAACTTTCTCGAGGCGCTCTCCCCTTGTGGAGCATGATACTTTCTTGCCTAAAGGAAGGAAAATGTGAAGAAATTATTCAACGAGGACGCAAGGCTCTTAGCATGTGTCAAGATAGCGCATCAGAGAATGAACAAACAGGGACTACGGTAGACAGGCCTGAAATTATGAAAAGAGAAAAAAGAAAACAAAAGGAAAAGCAAGAAACAGTGCCAGGATTATATCCAATCCTAGATGAGTTTAAGGAATTATATTTGTTTCAAGATGAATTAAATCCTAGAGAGGAGGAAGATTTAGAAGGAGCGGCCGCGGCATATGAACAAGAGCGGTATGGGCATTGGTACATGCCGCCGCTCGCTAGCCCACCATATTTTAATCCTGCGGAGGCTAGAGCTTCCGCCCCTGATATCTAATAGAGGGATAGGACGTAAGTTACAAGGTATGACCGCCCCTATAGAAGCCCGCGGAAATTTAAACCGCCGAGACTTGGGTTTTTCTCAAGGGTCACTGAATTTATGATTCCTATTACATGGAGGACCACAACACCTGTGTGGGTACCTCAGTGGCCTTTGTCAAAGGAAAAACTGGAGGCGGCATCCAAACTAGTGGATGAGCAGCTACAATTAGGGCATTTAGAACCCTCCCAGTCACCCTGGAATACTCCGATTTTTGTTATTAAGAAAAAATTAGGGAAATGGCGTTTGCTTCATGATCTGCGAGCTATAAATCAGCAAATGCAAATTATGGGGCCTATACAGCGCGGTTTGCCAGTATTGACAGCACTTCCGCGAAACTGGCCTGTTATAGCAGTAGATATTAAAGATTGTTTCTTTTCTATTCCTTTGAATAGTCGAGATAAAGAAAGATTTGCCTTTACTCTGCCCTCTGTTAATCATGAACAGCCCGATAAGAGATATCATTGGGTTGTGCTCCCTCAAGGTATGGCCAATAGTCCTACTATGTGCCAACTTTATGTTGATATGGCCTTGCAACCAGTAAGAAATGAATTTCCTAAAGTTAGGATTATTCACTATATGGATGATGTTTTATTGTCAGCCCCTTGTATGGAGTTGCTTGAACAAGCCTTAGGCGTTTTGATCAAATATTTAGGGAATAGGGGATTATTTCTTGCTCCCGAAAAAATACAGAAGGGAGATGTTGTAAATTTTTTAGGAGCTACTGTACATAGGAATAAGATAGTACCTCAAAAAATTGAGATTGGGACTAATTGCTTAGAAGCATTGAATGATTTTCGGAGGTTGCTTGGAGATGTGAATTGGATTCGGCCATATTTAAGTTTAACCCGCTTGGATCTAAAACCTTTGTTTAGTGTATTAGAGGGAAATCCTGATCTTAATTCCCCACGCCAATTGACCCCAGAAGCCCATCAGGCACTTCAAAAGGTAGAACAAGCTATTACAAATGCACAATTAGAACGCTGTGATGATTCTCAACCTGTTTGGATGTGTCCTTTTAATTTAATTTCCACACGCGCTCTAACAGCGCTAGACTCTACGACACAGGCTCAAGAGTTTCATAAGCTATATCATGTGTCATCTACAGTCTTAAGAAAAAAATTTAACATTACCAGAGCTTTGGCTAGGAATATTGTGAAGAGTTGTTACCCAAAAGACTGGGGTTAGCCCCAGAGGCATTCCAAAAGCTTTGCTCTTTTTAGTCAAAAAAATGCAGGTGATTCATATTACAGGCTTGCCCTATAATCCACAAGGCCATGGCCGACGAAAAACCCAAGGAAGGAGTCAAGACTGAGAACAACGATCATATTAATTTGAAGGTGGCGGGGCAGGATGGTTCTGTGGTGCAGTTTAAGATTAAGAGGCATACACCACTTAGTAAACTAATGAAAGCCTATTGTGAACGACAGGGTTTGTCAATGAGGCAGATCAGCTTAAAGAACTCTTAATAAAACAAAAAGGGGGAATCGCAGAGAACTGTACCCCTAGACAGAGACTTTCACTTGAAAGAAACCTCTGCTGAACGCCATGTGGCAACAAACCATAAAAATTATGGCAAAGTGATGTGGAAAGATGTGTTGTGTCCAATCAGTGGAAGGGCCCGGATCGTGTTATTACTCGATCCAGGGGATCTCTTTGTGTCTCCCCACAGGATCAAGATCCGATCTGGGTGCCATCAAGACTGACGAGAATTGTTGAAGAAAACTTCAGAGAAGATGCTGAGTTGGATGTTCCTGATGATTCTTAATCGAAGTCTTTGTATTAGTTGGAATTCCACAAAGGATTATTCAAATTGTGCAACTGAGTGCTGCCGGGCTGGAGCCCGTTGCCTTTGGAGATTTTGCCTCTTGGCTCTCTTCTGCCTTTTCCTCCTTTGGGGAGTGGGTGGGGGTAGGAATCTTTGGAGTCTGCTGTGTATTTGGGATTATGCTGTGTCTCTGGTTGGTCTGTCGTGTGCGCATCAGGGCACATCGAGATAGGGTCCTGCTCACTCAGGCACTTCTGGCTATTAATGAAGGAGATTCTCCCGCAGCCTGGCTCTCCGCCCTGAATAATTCGAAATGATTGCCCTTGCACAGAGAGGCCTTGTTGCCATTGCACCTCTATAGGGAGTCATTCATTCATTGTCCTGATTGCCCTTGCACAGAGAGGCCTTGTTGCCATTGCACCTCTATAGGGAGTCATTCATTCATTGTCCTGATTGCCCTTGCACAGAGAGGCCTTGTTGCCATTGCACCTCTATAGGGAGTCATTCATTGTCCTGATTGCCCTTGCACAGAGAGGCCTTGTCGCCATCGCACCTCTATAGGGAATCAGCCATTATTCTGAGTCTCAAACATGCCAACAGAAAACTGCCCTCGAACAGTGAGCACATCATGAGGTGAACACTTGTACGGGCTACATTCTGTTTGGTGTTCTAATAAATAAAAAAGGGGGAGATGTAGGGCGCGGTCAGCTAACTGCTACGCAGCAGGAAGCTGAAATAAGCTGAGTCATCCTTCCTGTGGCCACTGCGCTTGCGCTAAGTATACTAATGAGGTTTTAAAGTAGCGACCTATCCGATGCTGGCTCACAAATCGCACCATCGGCGAAAGCCAATCACAGAGCGACACATGTTCTTAATCCCTATATAAGCAGACTGCTCTAGGATTGCGGGGTCTTCCTTCCATCTTTCTTCAACCAAGCTGTGCTCCAATAAAGTGTGATACGAGAAGAATCTTGCGTGTGGCGGCTCGTTATTCTGCCGGTCAGAAACGGCTCGCCGCAAGAGGAAAGGGGAGGCACCTGCCCTAAGCAGGCAATAGAGGTGTTTGCCTGTAGAGAATTTAAAAAATAGAACGAAACTAAAAGCCCTCGGCTTTCCTTTATTATTATCACCACACAGGATAATTCTAAATAATGTCTGCGCTAAAACTACTCTGCCCCTTAGCTGGACACTTCCACCCCTCACCTTGGTAGGCCCGACAAGCCCTGCTGGTTATGGTCCCACCTTGTCCACGTGAGAACTCTCTCCTTGCTGTGGAACCTGCCCGGGGCTCGTGTATTTTGATTGACTACACTGCCCACCTGAAAATATCAGCGCCATCTCCCATCCTTCCCAATCCTTCCCACTCCAGCTCTCTGAGGATTTGAACCCCTATTCCAGCCCCTATCCTACTTTCCCTAGCAGTAGTCTATAACAATGCCCCTCATCTCGTGAGCTTTCCAGGAAGCCTGGAATTTGAACCAGGTGAATTGGTTCATAAAACCTGCAGGACGCCATGCTAAAAAAAGCCTTGAACGACTGCATCTTGATGACTTTATCCTGACAATTCAGGTAGAGCACCTATATTTAAAAAGAAAAAAAAAAAAGAACACACTTTGTTCTTTAAGCAGTTTTAAGTTTACAGAAAAATTGAATGAGAAGTAGAGAGTTCCCACATACCACCAATCCACCCTCCAGCGCCCACACAATTCCTCCTTTTCCCGCCTACTAGTGTTACTGAGTGCAAGCTCATACAGCTCACTGCATAACAGGCCAAGAAATTGAGGGACGAGCTGTTGGGGCAAGGAATAGTGATTTTATTTGGAAAGCCAGCAGACCGAGAAGATGGTGGACTCATGTCCCAAAGAACCGTCTTACTTGAGTTAGAGTTCAAGCTTCTTTTATACTGAAAGTGGAGGGTGTGTGGCTGGTTGTTGCAGATGTCTTGGTGTTGGAATCCTTTGTCCTTGCCTGTGTCCATGTAGGTCTGGTCACAATGATCCTGTAAAACTCCAAAAAGACAATTTTTATTTTCTGTTCTGCAACTTTTTATCTCTACATAAATGGAAAAGAGTTACACATTTAAAGGTCAGAGCCTTGAGAATGGGTTATCCTGTATATTTCAGGGTATAGGCAACATTCTTTTACCAAAGGTGCAGAGCCAGCATGACGAAGCAGAGGCAACAGAACACAAGGATTAGAGCTAAAGGAATAGATCCAATGTGGAGTCAGGGTTTGTTCTTCTCTGTTACATTAGCATCTTGCATTAGTGTGGTACTCTTGATAGAATTGATGAGCCAATATTGACACATTTTTATTAACTAAAGTCCACAGTTCGCATTAGGATTCACTCATTGTGTTGTGCATTCTACAGGTTTGATAAATGCTTGATGACTTGTATCCACCATCATGGTATTATACAGAATGGTTTTACTGCCCTAAAAGTCCCCTGTGCAGAGCACCCACTTTTGTGACATCCTCCCGTCTTGTTCACACAGAGTTTTTTTTTTTTTTTTCATTGCCATGATTTTAAAATCAAGAGATTCCTAAAGGAATCTGAGTTTCTGAAACAGCCAGCGATTCAGCCACAGGCACCAGCGTGTCCACAAGATCACGGTCAGCAGAATCTCGGCAGAGGCTGACCCTCTTCAGAGAGGTCAGCTGTGCCAAGACCCTTCTGCTCCAGAGAGGCAGGGCCAGGTGCCATTTATAGTCACACTTGGACTGTTGTTTTCCTTAGAATAGATTTGAGAAGAAAAGTATGACACTTTGTACTCATGTCTCATTCAAAAGTGAGGAGAATAAAGGTAGTCTGGGAAGGTCAAGACGTTTGGGAGAAAACACATTTCTTTGTGGACGCGAGTGAGCTAGTTTCATGCGTTAATATTCCCTGCCTGGCTCCTTTTGGCGCTGGAATGTGGGTCCCATATTAGGGGGTGCAGTCGACCAGCAACTGTACTTTTAGTTACTACTCAACTGTGCAGGGTTAAAGGCCGTACCTTCAGGGATATGACTGATTTCACAGAATGTGTGTCCTGAAGTGTGGCATTTAGAGACATCAAGAGAAAGATCTTTTTCATATGGATTTTAATAGTCTACGTCTTTAAGAGAGTTGTATTTAAAAGTCACAAGTTCAGTGTTTTATTCCCTTTCCCTTAGCTATATGAGTAAAACAGGAACAAAAAAAATCCAAACTGGCAGAGGAAGAGACTCTACCCTCTGAACAATCGGTTTGGTTCAAGGGATGTGGTACCGGCATCTTAGCTCAGAGCCTTTTTCCTCCAGGCCTGAGCCATGAGGTGGACATGCCCTGCTCATTACTGATCTCACCTCTGCTAAGGCTCTACTGTTGATTCTGATGGCTGGTCACAGTTTGATAGTCTATTAACTTTTAGTTTTTCCAACTATCCCATAGCCAAAAAAAAATTATATATACACTATGCTATATATAATTTTTATATATAGTATAGTATATAAAGCTATATATATACTATAATATATAGTATACTATAATATACTATAGTATGTTAGTATATATAGTATATATATGATATTATATTATTATACTATTATAAAAGTATATAGTATATATAATGATATATATCAATATAGGTACTATACTATACAGTATCTACTATATATACCATAATATAAATTAATATAATATATTATTGTATATTACAGTATATATAGTATATATACTATACTCTATATAATATACTATAATATATTATATATATTACATAATAATATATTATATTATTTATATTATAGTTATATTATTAATAATATTATATTATGTATATTTTATATATGTATAAAATAATGTCTTTTAATTTTCCCTGGAGGAAGACTGTCCCATGGATCACAGGATTAGAGAGAGAAATGTCCATTTAAATGGGAAATTTGTCCCTGAAGGGCTCTAAACAGAACCTGAAGTTTTTGAATGGGAGCACACAGAGCAAATCAAGGGGAAGTGTCCCCCACATAACATAATCATGGGTTGCATTATATTAGGCTGAACCACATGAAATTTCTGATACTTGACCACTTTCGACTGGCAAAAACAACTTCATATGTTTCAGTGGAAGAGTTCCATTCTGCTTCTTGCTGCTCATTCACTCGACAAATAGCAAATAAGTTGTTCACCTATCATGTACCAGGCACTGTTCTAGGTGTTGGGAATATAGCCAAAAGCAAGACAGCCAAAAACTGCTTTTGTGAAGCTTATTCCAGTGAGGAGAGAGAGACATAACCACAATAATAAGCAGGATGAGTGTGCTATGTTACGAGGGATGAGCGCTGTGGAAAAGAGTAGATGTTCCCTGGGAAGGGAGAAGAGGTGCTGGGTTTCAGGAGGGGTGGCTGCAGCTGTGAATAGTCGGATGTGTGTCATTTGAGTAAAGACCTAGAGAAAGTGAGGAATGAGCCAGGAGAATATCTGCAGAAGACCATTCCAGAAGAAAGGAGAGTGAGTGCAAGGGCCCCACCCGAGATAGGAGCAAGCCAAGTATAACCAAGAGACAGCGGGGAGGCCATGTCCCTGGAGTGGAGGGAAGAAGGGGGAGATCGCTGGGGATGGGATGATGAGGTAACAGGGGGCCGACTGCACAGGGCTTTCTAGGACCCAGCCGGGACTTTTACTTTGAGTGAGGTTTTGAACAGAGGAGTGACTTGACTTGATTTGTACTTTTAAAAGATCACTATGAAAGGATGCTCAGCATCGATAATCATCAGGGAAATGCAAATCAAAACCACAATGAGGTACGGCCTCACACCTGTCAGAATGGCTACCATCACAAATGACAAAGGTTGGCGACTATGTGGAGAAAAGGGACCCTGGTGCACTGCTGGTGGGAATATAAATTGGTGCCGCCACTATGGAGAACAGTATGGACAGTTCTCAAAATCTAAAAATAGAACTATCATATGACCCAGTGATTCCACTCTTGGATATATTTCCAAGAAAACCAAAACCACTAATTCGGAAAGATACATGCACCCCAATATTCATAACAGCACCATTTACAGCAGCTAAGATATGGAAACAACCTAAGCGCCTATCAACAGATGAATGGATAGAGAAGATTTTTATATATACACATATATTTTTATATATACATATATATATAATAGAATGCTACTCAGCCATAAAAAAGAATGAAATTTTGCCATTTGCAGCAACATGGACGGACTTGGCATGATGCTAAGTGAAATAAATCAGAGAGAGAAAGATAAATGCTGTATGATATCACTTATATGTGGAATCTAAAAAAAATACAACAAACTAGGGAATATTAAGAAAAGAAGGGCTTCCCTGGTGGCGCAGTGGTTGAGAGTCCGCCTGCCGATGCAGGGGACACGGGTTCATGCCCCGGTCCGGGAAGATCCCACATGCCACAGAGCGGCTGGGCCCGTGAGCCATAGCCGCTGAGCCTACGCGTCCGGAGCCTGTGCTCCACAGTGGGAGAGGCCACAACAGTGAAAGGCCCGTGTACTGCAAAAAACAAAAAACAAAAAACAAAAAAAGAAGAAGAAGCAAACTCACAGATATAGAGAACAAACTACTGTTACCAGTGGGGGCAGGAAAGTGGGGAGGGGCAACATAGGGGTAGGGGATTAAGAGGGACAAACTATTAGGTATAAAATAAGCTACAAGGACGTATTGTACAATATGGAGAATATAGCCAATATTTTAAAACTATGATATAAATAGAGCATAACCTTTAAAAAAGTGTGAATCACTATATTGTACACCTGAAACTTATATAATATTGTATAGCAACTGCACTTCAATAATAAAAAAAAAAATCACTATGGTTTCCATGCTGAGGGCTGGGGAAGAGGAAATAAGAGGTCCCAGCTCAAGTAGGCAGGAAGGAAGCAAAAGGAGGTAAATTGTCTGAAGGGTGAGGAGGGCAAGGACAGAAGCAGAGGCTGACTGCAACAGTGCAGGTGAGAGGGGACAGTGGGTCTGGACCAGTGTGGACCAGCCAGCACACCACACATGGTTGTGCAGTTGATACATTGCAGAGGCACTGCCCTCATGGGTAGGGTGAAGGGGCACTGGAATCCAGCCAAGGCCTAAGTGTGGTGCTGCATCCCTCCAGAGGGAAGGGAACATTTCTCTTCAAAGGCTCTGTCCACCCATTAAGTTATGTGCGTGATGTTTTTCTAAACATTACAAAAGCATCACCATATGGACCAGCACAGGCTCTGGCAGTGGCCAAGGAGTTGGTGAGAAGGGCTGAGATTCTAAATACATCCTGGAACAATCCTGTCAGTTCTATTAACAGATTGGGTGAGGGGTGTGAGAGAAAGAGAGGAATCAAGGGAAACTACAAGGGTCTCGGCCTGAGAAAATGGAACAATAGGGCTTCTACTGGCTGAGATGGAAAGGCGAGGAAGGAGCGGGCTGGGGAGAAGGGGTGGAGCAGAGTGGTGGAGAAGGTCAGCACGTTGTGAGCTAAAGATGCCCAGTAAACGTCCAAGTGGAGACAGTCCAGTGGGCAGCTGGATAGGAGTCTGGTGTTCAGGGCTGAGGTCCCCTGGATGGACATTTTGCATCATGTAAATAGACATTTCCTTGACCTTACACTTTTTGGTCCTCCAAGTGGCTCAGGAAGGACATCAGCAAGTGCAATTGGTATTAACCTGAAGGGCCCCAGGTGCCCCTGGCCCCGTTCTCTCCACATCCTGCAGAGATCACGCACTGTGGACCTTGGCCCAGCAGGGTGTTTTCCTTTCTTATGGGGCTGGCGTGAGAGGTCTTGCCCAAGAGAAATACACGCTATAGGCTCATAGGTCAAGCGGTCTCAGGGACAGGCCAGGTATTCAGGAGACTAGGGGAAATGTCCGCGCCCTAACACCTGGAGAGTTGGGGTTCCCCAGTCCAGTGGGAAGTTGAGTCCATGGGAGTCTCAGCCTATCCCACTGGTAGAAGGGAAGCCGTGCTTCCTGGCCATGCAGAGCCCCCACTAGACATCCCTGCTCAGCTCCAGTTCGGCTGTCTGACCCCAGTGGCTCAGCACGCAGGGCATAGCTCTGTGGTGTCTGGATTAGGGGTTTATCCCACTCCACCTCCTTCCCAGTGTTGGATGTGTCCATGCCCAACCAGCGGGGGTCTTCCACTCCTTCCAAAGTGAACCAGATGATGTATGCCTCTCTTTGGAGCAATACACTCTGTGGGGACCCAGGAATCTCCATCTTGCCACCAGAGGTAACCTCCAGGGACCAGAAAGTGTGTTAGTGAAATCACCCAAGGCCCATCTGTAGGTCCAATTTGTGTCCATCCCTGAGTGACAGGCTACAGGCAGTACCAGGGCCTGTCTCCTCCCTGTCTCCCTCACTCAAGCCCTTTTAAAAGCATCCTGCAGCTAAGGCATCAACCCCCAGAATAGGTGGTCAGAGCAACTTGGAGGCTAACGTGACCAAGCCGGCCATGTGAGCGAGGGATGCAGGCCTAGTTTCTCCCACCCCTCACTCATCCACTCTCAGGGGGCCAGGGGTCTCCCCATGGCAGAGGAGCCTGGGCCTCGTGATTGCCCCCCCAGGGAGTCCCTCCATGCCAGCATTTCTCAAGCACTTAGCTCACACCAGAGCCCAAAGATGGATGGAAATGGTCAAGGTGCCAAGATTCAGTGCCTTTATTTCCCCTTGTCCTCGGAACCCAGTGCGGGGTAGGGATTCACTGATCCCTAGAGGGAGCCCTAGGGCAAAAAGGCAGCCCTTCTTGCCCTACCTCTTCCTTGACCTTGACGGTGTTCTGATTGGTCACCGTCCTTTTCATACCTACTCTAGGTTGTTTTCTGCCCCTTCTTACCCTGTCCAACTATTACGAACTGCCATGAGAAGTTTCTCAATGAATGAAGTCCATTCCAATCATTTTTGAAAAATGGCCCATCCAGGCTCGGGGGTAGCCCACTGGCTTCCTGTTTCACAGCTGGTCCCACAGTAGGTCTACAGGCTTGGACACACTGCCCAAGGAGCCCAGAGGGGGTAAGCCCACCAGAATGGCCCTCAGTGGGCTGAAAACCCCTCTTCCTTTGCTTTGGCTCCAATGATCTTGCCTTCTTTGCTATTAACTAGCGACCACAGCGCTGGCACCTAAGTGGCCGCCTGCCGGCTCTCTGAAACCCAGATTTGTACCCCTGGCCTTGAACACAAGCCCACTGCCCTGTGTAGGCCAACCAAGCCACGTGCAGAGAGAGACAGAGCTCACGCACACATGCCCAGGTTCTCCCGAAACTCTGCCGAGCCTGGCTTCCCCTTTCAAGCTTTCCGTATTTTCCCCCATGTTTTAAGAATCAGAAACCCCTCCATTTCTCGTCTAACAAAAATGCTGTTAACCATCCTGCTTTAGGTGATGGGTTATCATGGCAGATTTGACCCACTTTCCCTTTCTGGGCTTCCTCTACCTTTTGTCCCCTCTTTCCTGGGTGGAGCCCTGTGGGTTGCACCCATCCTGCCTGGGATCTTACAGGGCAGGCTGCTACCGGTGGTCTCGGCAGGGCTGTTCAACTTTGCATCTGGGGTCTCCTCCGTTCCCCACACGGGTATATAAACTTATTCACTGTGAGTCCGGTTCAAGACTGGGCTGGGTGTAGGGGGAGAGGCAGAAAAGGGTAGGGGGAGCGGGAGATGCAAACCATGGGGTGTAAGACAGGCTCAAGGCTGTACTGCACAAGGGAATAGAGCCAATATTTTGTAATAACTGTAAATGGAAAGTAACCTTTAAAAATTGTATTTAAAAATTTAAATTAAAAAGGACCGGGCCAGGTGTGTCTGCCTTCTTGATCAGCCCCTCTCCATACCTATTTTTCCAAAAAAAGTTCTGCATTAATCCTTTACTGCCTGTCACTGGCCTTACTCCACTGCACAGATTCCATCAAGAGATTCTGGTGACTCGGGCCTTAGGAAGCCCAGTTCTCTTTCCCCAGAGACCCGACAGTATATTCATACAGTAACTGCTCTATCCTGGGGAGGAATCTTTGGTCCCATCCTTCCCCTAGTCTTTCACAATCACGAGGAGAAGCTTAGGGTTCGTGACCTGCCCTCTCAGGGATTTCAGTGGCCCACAGACATCATGGTCACCCTGATTACTGCTCTCCCCTGACCTGCTAGCACCCTTGGGGTGGGGGAGACATCTTCCACCCTGGAGGACCCCGTCGAGCCCTTCTGCATGCCTAGTTGAGCAGTATTTACCCAGTATCAGCACTGTCTACCAGACGAAGCACCAGCGCCATCACTTGTGGAGGCTGGGACCACGGGCACGAGGGTCAGCTGCTACTAAGGGTCTCCCTTTTCTGGGCTACAAGTGTGGGGTTATGCTTTTTGGGAGGTCCACTTCTGAAAAAAAAAAAAAAAGAACAACACTTGGAATGAAAAACCCCAACGAGCCTTTGGGTACAGCAGCCACTAGAGTGAGCCCACTGACCCCAGAGGCCTATGGGATCTCTGCTCACACCCAGCGCAGTGAGGTAACAGCCACCAAGGATCAGGAGGGCCAACTAGGAATCTATCAAAGAAACGCACTGCTGGTCAGCTAAGTGAGCAGGCCTCAATCCCCAGGGGTCTGGCCACAACTAGCAGATGAATTTCCCAGGTTCGCTGCTCCAGAATAGGGGGCTTCACTTTTGCCCACCTCTCCCAAATGGATGGCCACAGACTGTTGGATGATAAATGACCTCCTTTATTGTGTGCTGGGAATCTCTGACTATAGGAGCTCCATTTATGACCACTGCCTCCCAGTGGGCCCAGCATCATGGAATCTGCCGGCTATTCCACCCTCCTCACCATCTGTAGTCATGGGGCTAAGTGAGCACGGAAATGGCCAGCTCAAGGGTCAAACGCAGCCACTGTCACACTTGCCCTGTAAGGAGAGAGAGCAGAGAGGAGGTGGTGTCCCTCTGCTGCAGCACAGGCCCACAGGCATCCAGCTGAACCCAGGCCAAGTTCACTCCCCCCAGTTTGGAGAGTGGGGAAATGGCGCACCTCTTCACCTCCTGCCCGAGGGCATCCACACTTAGTGGCACTGGCTCCTGTTTGCCCGGAATCCTTGGCTCAGGGCTTCACGAAGCTGTCCTTGAGGACTCATGAGCCCATCAGTGCTGTGGAAAGTTCGGGGGGTCAGGAGCCTGAGCTGGAGTCAGAAGCTCGATGGGGAACAGGGGCCCTAGAACCAGACTCCCGGGTTTGAATCCTCCTTGCTCAGCTGTCTATCTGTGTGACTGTGACCATGTCAAGGAACCTCTCCTAGATTTACTTCTCCCATTTGCAAAATGAAGGTAATTATACCTATCTCAAAGAGCTGATGAGACCAACAGATGAGATTATACATCAAAAACACTCAAGATAGGGCTTCCCTGGTGGCGCAGTGGTTGAGAGTCCACCTGCCGATGCAGGGCAAACGGGTTCGTGCCCCGGTCCAGTACCGCAAAAAAAAAAAAAAACAAAAAACAACAAAACACTCAAGATAATGTCTGCCATGTAGTTCTTAATAAAGCTTAGAGAAGAATTTAATTTCCACTGGTGAAATTATGTGACCTGAAGAGTCCGTAAAGCTCCATTTCATGTGATCTAATAAGAAAGTAAGCTGATAGTTAACAAATTAACATGTGCGGTGTCGGCTCTAACTTGGTGAACAGGAGGGACCTGCCTTGTTTAAACGGCGTATGAGGCTGCAAAGCCAACTTGGGCCAGCTGGGGAGGGGTGTGGACAAGAGTGAGGAGGGGCGCTGTCTGTCCACATAGCACTGCAGGGCTGAGATGCTGAGGGTGGTGACTAATTCTGGACCACAAACCAGTGGTGTAGTTTCAAGAGCCCTCCTTGCCCACCCAGCAGCCCAGCACGTGGGCAAACAATGACACACCCAATTTTATCAGCTTGGACAAGTTAGAGGAAGGAAGTGGTGTTGTGGGGAGGGGCAGAGTTCTAATCCTGACATGGAGACAAGAGAAAGGGATCCAAGTTGCAGAACGGTAAACGTGTAGTCTCCTGTGTACCTGGAGCTTTGCCACCGAGAGGAAATCTAACCCAACAATCCGGGAACTGTACTGTTAAGTCCATCTTGGACTGCTCCGTCAGCCAGCTTCTAGTCTCCTGAGATCACGAGAAGCTCAGCAGGGCGCTGCCAGAACAGGAAGTGACAAAGGCAGCTGATTTCATCAGTGATATGAAACCCACAGTTCCCTTTGAGTAAGTACACACAGAACAGACAGACCCCGCTGGGGGAAGGGAAGAGTTAACGCGAGCGGGTAACTTCACTTTAACTCCACACATCGGCAAAGAGAACACTTTGACTTTCAGTCAAACTCATTTTCCCCTCATGTTTTTCATCACAAATTTGGATGACTCATCCCATTTTACAGGTAAGAAAACTGAGGCATGTACTGGAGAGGTAACTTGTTTAAGGGTCAGGTCAGAGATCTATATTTTGTCCATGAGTTGTTGCAAACCTTAATAGTCCAAAAACATACAATATAATCCTTAAAGTATAAAATTCAAAATAAAGAAAGGAATTCATTTCTTTTTTTTCAATTTTATTTATTTTTTAAATTTTTTATTGAAATATAGTTGATTAACAAAGTTGTGTTAGTTTCAAAGTGATTCAGTCATGTATATATATATACCCTGAAACGTCTCCACATCTGCCACCTCTGTTCTGTCCCAGATTCATTCCTCTGCTCCCATAAAAGTTTGAGCCACACTTTACCATGGAAGCTCATTAGAGTGGCATCTCACAAGCTGCCTCCTGCCAAGGGACAGCATTTCTGTCTGACTCCTGCAATTTTAACCGTGGGACCTTTCCTGTCTAGGTGTGTGATTTCTAGAAACGGGCCCTGATCACTCAGCTGATAGCGCACAGGAAGCCTCTCAGGGTTTTCATCAAAACCATCACTTTGGTCTTTGAATAACATGTAAAATTTCCTTCTCAAAATAAGCATGGGCTTTAGATCAGTGGGCATAACAGGCAACTGGACCACCCTGGACTGTCCGACGTCACTCATGCTGAGTTAATTAGCCGGGTGTCAAGGGGTGCTCAGTAGGCCTGGACTCTGGGTGCCAATCTCTGCTCTGTGTCACTGTGATGTCTGAAGCCCAGGCTTATCATCTACAAGGACCAGATGATCATATCTACTGTGGGCTATTCTTGTGAGGATTAGGTTTCACGTATGTAAAATACCAGGACATGGCAAGCATTGTTAAATAGTAATGATAATGATGCTAACTTTCCCTAAAACAATATCCGACAAGGATGTGGAAGGCTGAGTGATGGCCAGCCCAAAGATGTCCACATCTTAATCCCCAGAATCTGAGAATGTGTAGAAGGACTTTGCAGATGTGATTAACAGAAGGATCTTGAGATGGGAGCACGATCCTGAACTATCCAGGTGGGCCCAGTGTAATCATAAGGGGCCTTTTAACAAGGAGGCAGGGGGAGGTTATGTGAATTATGGAAGCAGAGGTTGGAATGAGGTGAGAAATGGGCCACAGACCAAGGAATGCAGATGACCTCTAGAAGCTGGAAAAGGTAAGGAGAGAAGTCCTCCCTAAGAGCCCTCAGAGCAAACTAGCCCTGCTGACGCCTTGACTTTAGCCCATTAGGACCAGTTTTGGGGTTCTGACCTCCAGTATTATCAGAGAATAAATCTGGGCTGCTTTAAGGCCCTGGGCTTCTGGTAATTTGTTGTAATAGCAGGCAAAAACTCATACAAAGACTCTAAAACTGATTTTCTTGGGCAGTTCATAAGCTGGCTCTGGGGGCCAATTTTCAACAAAACAGTTTCTCCCGTTTTTTCAGAACATATTCATGACGTACCTATTTCAGTGTGTAGAGTGGGAAGAACAGAGGCCTTAAAGCAGACACTGGACCAGTTATTCTCAGAATATCCTATGATTTTGAATTATTAGAGTTCATGCTAACATGAACATTCTGATTCAGGAGGTTTGGGGTGAGGCCTGAGACACTGCATTCCTAACACGTTTCAGATGATGCAACACTGCTGGTCCCCAGATCACACTTTGAGTAGCCAGGCTCTAGAGGACCAATTCGAAGGGAACACACATTTTTAAAAATTGAAGTATAGTTGATTTACAATATTATGCTAGTTTCAAGTGTTCAGTAAAGTGGTTCAGTAATATTTTTTTTTCAGATATTTTTTGCTTGATAGGTTATTACAAGATGTTGAATATACAGTTCCCTGTGCTATACAGTATTTCCTTACCTATTTTATACATAGTAGTCTGTATCTGTTAATCCCATACTCCTAATTTATCCCTCACCCGCACTTTCCTCTCTGATAACCATAAATTTGTTTTCTATGTCTGTGAGTCTATTCCTGTTTTGTATATAGATTCATTTGTATTATATTTAGATTCCACATATAGGTGATATCATATAATATTTGTCTTTCTCTTGTCTGACTTACTTCACTAAGTATAATATCTATATATCCATCCATGTTGCTGCAGATGGCAATATTTCATTCTTTTTTAGGGCTGAGTAAGATTTCATTACATATATATATATATGTGATATGTATATCACATCTTCTAAGGCCAATTGTCTGTTGATGGGCACTTGGGTTGCTTCCGTGTCTCGGCTATTATAAATAGTGCTCTGTGAACATTGGGGTGCGTGTATCTTTTCAAATTAGAGTTTTTTTCTTTTCCAGATATATACCCAGGAGTGGAATTGCTGGATCATATGGTAGTTCTATTTTTAGTTTTTTAAGGAACCTCCATACTGTTTTCCATAGTGGCTACACAAATTTACATTTCTACCAACAGTGTGGGAGGGTGAGGGAACACATTTGCTTGGCACACAAAAGGCTGCATTAACGGACCTGCCCTAAACCACCTTGCCAACTCTGTCCACTACTCTGTAAAACTTGACAAGGCCCGCTGAGTGCCCAGGGCTGGTCACGCCTCATTCACTTCCACTCCTACCAAGTATATTGTACATATAAACTCAGTTGGATCTGTTCCCAAGTGAGTGTGTCCCAAGGTATTACAAGCTGTACTTACTATTCTAATTATAGGATGAAGTTGATTACCTAAACTAATGAAATATGAGTCTCTGCAAAGAAAAAAACATAACTCTTTCTATGAAAATTAAGTTACTAGCTTTGGAAAGAGAGAGTAAATGCATAGCACTATAAAATATGTCAAATCACAGGTGGGTAAATGCAAGGGAGAATCACAAAAATGTCTACACTTAGAATGCTTTAAAATATGCCTATAAATTTTCACTCCATTTTGAAGAAACCAAAACTTTCCTGCCAGTACATTACAGATAAGCCTTAGACAAGCAAAGCTATAGGGATATGCATCTACTTTTTCTTTTTTTTAACATCTTTATTGGAGTATAATTGCTTTACAATGGTGTGTTAGTTTCTGCTGTATAACAAAGTGAATCAGCTATACATATACATATATCCCCATATCCCATCCTACTTGTTTCTCCCTCCCACCCTCCCTATTCCATCCCTGTAAGTGGTCACAAAGCACCGAGCTGATTTCCCTGTGCTATGTGGCTGCTTCCCGCTAGCTATCTATTTTACATTTGGTAGTGTATACATGTCAATGCTACTCTCTCACTTCGTCACAGCTTACCCTTCCCCCTTTCCGTGTCCTCACGTCTACTCTCTACATTTGCATCTTTATTCCTGTCCTGCCCCTAGGTTCTTCAGAACCTTTTTTTTGTTTTTTAGATTCCATAATATGTGTTAGCATATGGTATTTGTTTTTCTCTTTCTGACTTACTTCACTCTGTATGACAGACTCTAGGTCCACCCACCTCACTACAAATAACTCAATTTCATTTCTTTTTATGGCTGAATAATATTCCATTGCATATATGTGCCACATCTTCTTTATCCATTCATCTGTCGATGGACACTTAGGTTGTTTCCATCTCCTGGCTATTGTAAATAGTGCTGCAGTGAACATTGTGGTACATGACTATTTTTAAATTACGGTTTTCTCAGGGTGTATGCCCAGGAGTGGGATTGTTGGGGCATATGGTAGTTCTATTTTTAGTTTTTTAAGGAACCTCCATACTGTTCTCCATAGTGGCTGTATCAATTTACATTCCCATCAACAGTGCAAGAGAGCTCCCTTTTCTCCACACCCTCTCCAGCATTTACTGTTTGTAGGTTTTTTGATGGCCATTCTGACTGGTGTGAGGTGAAACCTCAGTGTAGTTCTGATTTGCATTTCTCTAATGATTAGTGAAGTTGGGCATCCTTTCATGTGTTGGTTGACAATCTGTATATCTTCTTTGGATAAATGTCTATTTAGGTCTTCTGCTCATTTTTGGATTGGGTTGTTTGTTTGTTTGATATTGAGCTGCATGAGCTGCTTGTATATTTTGGAGATTAATCCTTTGCCCATTAATTCATTTGCAAATATTTTCTCCCATTCTGAGGGTTGTCTTTTCACCTTGTTTATGGTTTCCTTTCCTGTGCAAAAGCTTTTAAGTTTCACTAGGTTCCATTTGCTTATTTTTGTTTTTATTTCCATTTCTCTAGAAGGTGGGTCAAAAAGGATCTTGCTGTGATTTATGTCATAGAGTGTTCTGCCTATGTTTTCCTCTAAGAGTTTTATAGTGTCTGGCCTTACATTTAGGTCTTTAATCCAATTTGAGTTTATTTTTGTGCATGGTGTTAGGAAGTGTTCTAATTTCATGCTTCTACATTTAGCTGTCCAGTTTTCCCAGCACCACTTATTGATGAGGCTGTCTTTTCTCCATTGTATATTCTTGCCTCCTTTATCAAAGATAAGGTGACTATATGTGTGTGGGTTTACCTCTGGGTTTTCTATCCTATTCCATTGATCTATATTTCTGTTTTTGTGACAGTACCATACTGTCTTGATCACTGTAGCTTTGTAGTACAGTCTGAAGTCAGGGAGCTTGATTCCTCCAGCTCCATTTTTCTTTCTCAAGATTGCTTTGGCTCTTCGGGGTCTTTTGTGTTTCCATTCAAATTGTGAAATTTTCTGTTCTAGTTCTGTGAAAAATGCCATTGGCAGTTTGATAGGGATTGCATTGAATCTGTAGATTGTTTTGGGTAGTATGGTCATTTTCACAATGTTGATTCTTCCAATCCAAGAACGTGGTATATCTTTCCATCTGTTTGTATCATTTTTAATTTCTTTCATCAGTGTCTTATAGTTTTCTGCATACAGGTCTTTTGCCTCCTTAGGTAGGTTTATTCCTAGGTATTTTATTCTTTTTGTTGCAGTGGTAAATGGGAGTGTTTCCTTAATTTCTCTTTCAGATTTTTCATCATTAGTGTATAGGAATGTAAGAGATTTCTGTGCATTAATTTTGTATCCTGCTACTTTACCAAATTCATTGATTAGCTCTAGTAGTTTTCTGGTAGCATCTTTAGGATTCTCTATGTATAGTGTCATGTCATCTGCAAACAGTGACAGTTTTACTTCTTATTTTCCAATTTGGATGCCTTTTATTTCTTTTTCTTTTCTGATTGCTGTGGCTAAAACTTCCCAAACTATGTTGAATAATAGCGGTGAGAGTGGGCAACCTTGTCTTGTTCCTGATCTTAGGGGAAATGGTTTCGGTTTTTCACAATTGAGAATGATGCTGGCTGTGGGTTTGTCATATATGGCCTCTATTATGTTGAGGTAAGCTCCCTCTATGCCTACTTTCTGGAGGCTTTTTATCATAAATGGTGTTGAATTTTGTCAAAAGCTTTTTTGGCATCTATTGAGAAGATCATATGGTTTTTATTCTTCAGTTTGTTAATATGGTGTATCACATTGATTGATTTGCATATATTGAAGAATCCTTGCATTCCTGGGATAAACCCCACTTGATCATGGTGTATGATCCTTTTAATGTGTTGTTGGATTCTGTTTGCTAGTATTTTGTTGAAGATTTTTGCATCTATGTTCATCAGTGATATTGGCCTCTAGTATTCTCTTTTGGTGATATCTTTCTCTGGTTTTGGTATCAGGGTGATGGTGGCCTCGTAGAATGAGTTTGGGAGTGTTCCTCCCTCTGCTATATTTTGGAAGAATTTGAGAAGGATAGATGTTAGCTCTTCCCTAAATGTTTGATAGAATTCGCCTGTGAAGCCATCTGGTCCTGGGCTTTTGTTTGTTGGAAGATTTTTAAGTACAGTTTCAATTTCAGTGCTTATGATTAGTCTGTTTATATTTTCTATTTCTTCCTGTTTCAGTCTCGGAAGGTTGTGCTTTCCTAAGATTTTATCCATTTCTTCCAGGTTGTCCATCTTATTGGCGTATAGTTGCTTGTAGTAATCGCTCATGAATTTGAGTTTCTGCAGGGTCTGTTGTTACTTCTCCTTTCTCATTTCTAATTCTGTGGATTTGAGCTTTCTCCCTCATTGTCTTGATGAGTCTGGCTAATGGTGTATCAATTTTGTTTATCTTCTCAAAGAAACAGATTTTAGTTTTGTTGATCTTTGCTATTGTTTTCTTTGTTTCTATTTCATTTATTTCTGCTCTGATGTTTATGATTTCTTTCCTTCTGCTAACTTTTGGTTTTGTTTGTTCTTCTTTCTCTAGTTCCTTTAGGTGTAAGTTTAGTTTGTTTATTTGAGATTTTTCTTGTTTCTTGAGGTAGGATTGTGTTGCTATCAACTTCCCTCTTAGAACTGCTTTTGCTGCATCCCATAGATTTTGGGTTATCCTGTGTCCATTGTCATTTGTTTCTATGTATTTTTGATTTCCTCTTTGATTTCTTCAGTGATCCCTTGGTTAGTTAGTAACATGTTGTTTAGCCTCCATGTCTTTGTATTTTTTACAGAATTTTTCCCTGTAATTGATATCTAGTATTACAGCATTGTGGTCAGAAAAGATATTTGATATGATTTCAATTTTCTTAAATTTACCAATGCTTGATTTGTGACCCAGGATATGATCTATCCTGGAGAATGTTCCATGAGCACTTGAGAAGAAAGTGTATTCTGCTGTTTTTGGATGGAATGTCCTATCACTATCAATTAAGTCCATCTTTTTTAATGGGTCATTTAAAGCTTGTGTTTCCTTATTTATTTTCATTTTGGATGATCTGTCCATTGGTGAAAGTGGGGTGTTAAAGTCCTCTACTATTATTGTGTTACTGTTAATTTTCCCTTCATGGTTTTTAGCATTTGCCTTATGTACTAAGGTTCTCCTATGTTGGGTACATAAATATTTACAATTGTTATATCTTCTTCTTGGATTGATCCCTCGATCATTATGTAGTGTCCTTCTTTGTCTCTTGTAATAGCCTTTATTTTAAAGTCTATTTTGTCTGATATGAGAATTGTTACTCCAGCTTTCTTTTGATTTCCATTTGCATGGAATGTCTTTTTCCAACCCCTCACCTTCAGTCTCTACGTGTCCCTAGGTCTGAATTGGGTCTCTTGTAGACAGCATATATATGGACCTTGTTTTTGTATCCATTCAGACAGTCTATGTCTTTTGGTTGGAGCATTTAATCCATTTACATTTACGGTAATTATCGATATGTATGTTCCTATTACCATTTTCTTAATTGTTTTGGGTTTGTTTTTGTAAATCCTTTCCTTCTCTTGTGTTTCCTGCCTAGAAAAGTTCCTTTAATATTTGTTTTAAAGCTGGTTTGGTGGTGCTGAACTCTCTCAGCTTTTGCTTGCCTGTGAAGGTTTTAATTTCTCCATCAAATCTGAATGAGATCCTTGCTGGGTAGAGTAATCTTGGTTGTAGATTTTTCCCTTTCAAAACTTTAAATATGTCCTGCCATTCTCTTCTAGCTTGCAGAGTTTCTGTTGACAGATATGCTGTTAACCTTATGCGGATTCCCTTGTATGTTATTTGTTGCTTTTCCCTTGCTCTTTCTAATATTTTTCCTTTGTATTTAATTTTTGATAGTTTGATTAACATGTGTCTTGGCATGTTTCTCCTTGGATTTCTCCTGTATTGGATTCTCTGTACTTCCTGGACTTGAGTGACTATTTCCTTTACCATACTAGGGAAGCTTTCAACTATAATCTCTTCAAATATTTTCTCAGCCCCTTTCTTTCTCTCTTCTTCTTCTGGGACTCCTATAATTTGAATGATGGTGCATTTAATATTGTTCCAGAGATCTCTAAGAGTCTCCTCAATTCTTTTCATTTTTTCTTTATTCTGCTCTGTGGTAGTTATTTCCAGTATTTTATCTTCCAGGTCACTTATCTGTTCTTCTGCCTCAGTTATTCTGCTATTGATTCCTTCTAGAGAATTTTTAATTTCATTTATTGTGTTGTTCATCATGTGTTTGCTCTTTAGTTCTTCTAGTTCCTTGTTAAAGGTTTCTTGTATTTTCTCCATTCCATTTCCAAGATTTTGGATCATCTTTACTCTCATTACTCTGAATTCTTTTTCAGGTAGACTGTCTATTTCCTCTTCATTTGTTTGGTCTGTTGGGTTTTTACTTTGCTCCTTCATCTGCTGCATATTTCTCTGTCTTCTCATTTTGCTTAACTTACTGTGTTTGGGGTCTCCTGTTCGCAGGCTGCAGGTTCGTAGTTCCCATTGTTTTTGGTGTCTGCCCCCAGTGGGTAATGTTGGTTCAGTGGCTTGTGTAAGCTTCCTCGTGGAGGGGACTGGTGCTTGTGTTCTGCTGGATGAGTCTGGATCTTGTCTTTCTAGTGGGCAGGACCGCATCCAGTGGTGTGTTTTGGGGTGTCTGTGAACTTATTATTTTAGGCAGCCTCTCTGGTAATGGATGGGGTTGTGTTCCTGTCTTGCTAGTTGTTTGGCATGGAGTGTCCAGCACTGGAGCTTGCTCGTCATTGTGTGGAGCTGGGTCTTAGCATTGAGACGGAAATCTCTGGGAGAGTTCTCGCCAATCTGGTGGTTCAGTGTCCTGAACTCAGCTCTCCCACCTCAGAAGCTCAGGTCTGACACCCAGCTGGAGCACCAAGACCCTGTCAGCCACACGGCAACAACGAATGGAAGAGTGTTTCTGTGTGGTATGCTATCCTTCTACTAGTCCCTGATTTTCCAATTCATTCAGGAAGCAGATTCCAGTTTTCATGTTGTATTGATTTTCTATTGCCATTGTTCTTTCAACATCTCCTCAGCTGCCCAGGGCTCGGGCACCTCACTCTCCTGGGCTGTGGCCCTGGGGGACTCAGAACTGCACGTGGCCCAGCCTCCAGCCGGGTTGGGGGCGGGGTGGGGGAGGAGCCCCACTCCAGGCCTGGCGTCAGGGACCCCCACCTGGGATGGGTGAGCACCACTAGCCCTGCTCAACCTGTGGAAGATGAACCTGCAATCTGGAGAAGAAGAACTGGCATTCAGGCTGGACCACTACGAAGCCAAGGCCATGTGGCACCTCCTCCTCATCAGACACACTCCTGGTACCACGCGGATGTCTCCCTGGAAAGAACCGCACTCTTGCATCTACTTTTTAAGTGAAAATGTAAAAGGTCAAGTGATTATTGCTGCTCTCAATGGTGGGGATGGTGTACTTACTTATACTTCAGACCTTTGGCTCTTCTTACACAACATTGCAGTGTTTCCTACCACTGCTGTCAAGCCTCAGCACCAAAACCTGTCAGAAGCTGTGATTAATCTCCATCTTTTGCAGCGGAAGAAACTGAAGCTCAAAAAGAAAGGAGTGAATTGACTCAGTTCTAGAGGCAGTAAAAGTCTCCTCATTCTGGGCCATCCTCAGCAACCCAGGGTTGTTCTTCTAAACAACAGAATGTCATGTTCTGACATTTAAAGAGAGAAAAAGAATCACATGTATTGTTCAATTACGATCAAAGAGTAAATTGAAATAGCTGTGGCAAAAGCACATCAGATTGAAGGAAGTATAAGCTGGAAAATTATTCTATAAAGTAGAATACAGATGCCTATCCAAGATGTCCCTAGAGACCCTGGTGGTTTCTCACCAGTGTAAGTGCTAACTCAAGATTGTATCATGTGATAACCTATATGGGAAAAGAATCTGAAAAAGAATGAATATATGTATAGTATAACTGAATCACTTTGCTGTACACCTGAAACTAACAAAACTTTGTAAATCAACGATACTCCAATAAAATTAAAAATAAAAAAATAAGTTATGTTAAATTAAGGTATGCTAAAAAAGATTACATCATGTGGTTGAGGTTTTGGATATAACTATACACACATTTTCAATCCTTCTGTGCTCAGCAGTTGAAACTTCAGTTTCAATAACTTCTGGGAGGGAAGGATGTTGGCCCAAGCTCCAGGAAAGGGTAGAAGCCACATAAGGCAAGCTCAGGAGCCCTGCTGGCCTTCTCTATTGCCACAATGACTTGCTGCAGTATTCCTGTCTCTCTTGAAGGATCTACATTTTGAGCATGAAAGAGTTAAGCATAATTTCCATATACGGAAACGTCCCACAAGGGTTACATGGATGTGCCAGAAGAGACCACACTGAACAGCTCTCCTCCTTCTCCATGCACTTCATCTTTCCTTCTCCTTTTGAAATGGGTCACCAGGGACAATGAGTGCCAAGTCTCAATAAGAGCAAACAAACAAACTAGGCCTTCTGATTCAAGTTAGCAAACTAAGCATATTCCTCTCTCTCTTCTCTCCCCACATCCCATCTAAATGGCAATAAGGAAGGACCAGGAAGAGTGGAGAGCATAGGAGAGGATCAGCAGACCAAGGATTTTCATGATTCTTGGGTAGAATTACACTGAGGGATAAACATTGGCAGAAGGGATATCAGCTCAGAACATGCCCAAGAGAAGGCTGCAGCAGAAGAGGGGTCCTGGATTCAGGCATGTCAGGTGTGAAAATGATTGGACAAATGCCTATGGAATAAATGCTGGAGTAGGTTCATTCACCTATCCCCTCTCCTCCCCTATGCATACAACAAAAAAAAGTCCATGGGAGAATGAGTCCAAGATTGTTAATTTTGGAGCCCTGGGATATCATTAGGGCATCAGATTCTTTCCACCTCTCAACTCCACCCTCTTCACTCTGTCACTTCACCCCACCACCAATAGACGCCACAGCAGTTCCATCCTCTCACCTAGAGGTGACTATATCTGGTGGAAGGACCAAGGATGGCTCCTAATCTTCCATGCGCCTCTTTTAAGAGCAAGAACTCTTTTCCCAGAAGCCCCTCAAACAAACCTCCTGTGGCATCTCATTAGCCAGAACAGGGTCACGTGTCCACCCTAAGCCAATCATGGGCAAGAGGAATAGGATTTCTGTGGCTGATTTAGAGCAGTGCCTCTCAAACTTGAGCATGCATCAGAATCACCCTGAGAATTTGCTAAAACACCCATTGCTGGGCCCCACCCCATAGGTTCTGGTTCAGTAAGTCCCAGGATGGGGCCAGAGAAATTGCTTTTCTGCAGAGTTCCCAGATGATGCTGATCGTGATCACTGGGTTTGAGGAGGCAAACAGCAGTGAAAGGGCCTATCCTCTTTCAGCATTTTAAGTAGTTCTAACCTAACTTCCTGCCCACATGTTTCAAGTTAAACCTTCTAGTGCACATGGTCTGCACTCATGCTCAGGGCTTAGTCATTTCTCTCATTCAGGGAAGTTATGATTGTAACCATCAGAAGAACTAAAAGCAGAAATTGTCAAAAGTGGCTGCCTCTGGGGAGCAGGTGGGAGCAGAGGGGGCAGAAGGAAGTAATGAGATATTTTATTATTATTACATGCCCATCTGAACTGATTGGATTTTTCTTTTCATCTGTATTATTGCTTTAATAAGAATGCTTTTGTAGTGCATGTTTTTCTTATTAAAGAATATTTTCAGCTCCTCCTTTTTCCAACCAGTCATTTCTATGTATCAATATCAATGTTGTGAATGGAGCTTAATGTAGGTGGGAGTTGCTATTGAGTAATTGAGTTAAAATCATCATCATGAGGTTGACAAAATATTAACCTATGGGTTGCACCAAAATTTGTCTTAGGAAGAAGACTCTTCCCCTTTGGAAAAATAATTTGAGAAGAACCTGGGGGAAAAGTTCACTTCCACTTCTCCTCAGTCACCATCACCAGGGACCTCCATGAAGGCCAAAACCAAGGCTCAAGAGAAAAGGGCTGAAATACTCTGAAAATAAAAGGAGAAGTCATTGGACCTCCTCAGGAAATCCACTGGAAAGCAGAGAGGAGGAGAGAGAGAATTGTGTGCCACTGAGAAGGAGGAATTGCATTTTGAGCTGTGACCTCTCACCTAGATATCCTTCATCAATTCCTCAGGGCCCTCTTCTGTTAAGAGTCTTACACATGCTTATTTGAGTGAGTTTTTGTGGTGGAAGCTAAAGCGACTATGTTTCACATTTGGCATGGGATGACCTAGACAACCCAGGAGGAAGCGGAAAGCCAGAGAGGCAGAGGAGACTCAGAGAACAATGTAAGACTGGTCTGCCCTAGGGGAATGGAGCAGAAATCTTGTTTCACTTTCCACAGGCCCAGTTATTAGAGAGTTGAAGGTAATTTTACCTACATCTCAAGGGGCAGGTCAGCCCCCAATTGACATACCAGTTAGTTATATAAGAACTAGAAAAAGCCACCAAGTTCATATCAAGGAAATAATATTTCAACCAGATGACTGAGGGCTTTGAACTCCTGAGAAGAAACTGTTACTCAACTGCTGCAGAGACATCTTCCAGGAAGAGGGGATGGTCCAGGTGTGTCCAGAGCTCACACCTGGACTGGGAGTTTTATTCCAAAAACTGAGCATGTTCTTCAGATGGAATAACTCTGAGGGCTCCTAGGCTGGTGTTCATCTATGCAGAAATCAGAAAAGCCAGGCCTGACTTATCATAGGGGCTAAATAAATAAATAAATAGAAGTCCTACGGCTGTTTTTAGCCTGATTATTAGCGCCACTAATACCCAGGAAATAATGTGAAGTTCTGCCACTAATATAAAATTATTGCCATTATTCCATTTACTCAAGAACTTAATGGATTCTGTTCATCAGTGCATGTCTTTAACATTTCAAATTTGTAATTTTTTTCTCTTAAGCATTTCCATTTCTCTTCACAATTGCAAAGTTAGGTTGAATTATTATTTTTTCCTCCCTTTCTATGACTGATTCTCCTTTTCCTTTATAAATTATCTATTTGACTCATTTACAGACCTAGCATAAACTCAACCTCATACTATCCGTCCTGAGTAATTAGCTGTTCTTTTTATGGATCAAATGGAAGCGTTTGTCATCAGACTCCTCAATAAGTCATCTCTCACAAAGAATAAATAACACTATTACTTTAAGTAAAATCATTCTTTAACTTACTAGAAAAAAAGCCGAAGAGAAATGTATTAACCATTTGTCTTGTAATCCAGTTTGATTCTCCTCTCTTTGTCTCTACCAGAAGAGGATCATAAAGCAGCATAAATGTCCACATTGGGACACAGTGCTACATCTGTTCTCCCATCACTCAAAGACAAGGACCACATGGCTGGCTCAGGAAGGAAAGTGATACTGAAATACCAGGCACACTCACTTGCCAAATTCTGGAATATTAGGATCTTCGCTTAATCTGTTCCCAATTATAACCTAGTAGGGAAAAGTTTGTATTTTTTCATCTGTAGCCATGGGAATATTTGGCAAGAGGAAAACTTGTATCTCAGCTCCCTCTGCTGGCGTTTCAGAAAACAATTTGTCCCCTTATTACCAGGTCCTGTGCTTTATACACACAGAGGGCCATCTTCTTGCCAAATGTGAGCTGACAGGGAAGTTAGGTCTACATCAATAGGGAAAATCTTCTCAAGGAGCCCGGTGCTCCAAAAGATGAAAATAGGAGAGGGGCCTTCCCAATGGTGAGTCCAAACTAAAATGGAGATTCTCCAGCCCCCTCTATAAAGGTAAGCCTGAGATGAATTCAGACATGCTTATTCTGAAAAAGAATCCCAGGTGATTCTGCTGGACCTCCTCATTAGGAATTATCTAATGACTTTCCCTCTCTTTGAGAGTCTGCCTGCCGATGCAAGGGACACGGGTTTGTGCCCCGGTCCGGGAAGATCCCACATGCCGCGGAGCGGCTGGACCCGTGAGCCATGGCCGCTGAGCCTGCGTGTCCGGAGCCTGTGCTCCACAACGGGAGAGGCTACAACAGTGAGAGGCCCATGTACCCAAAAAAAAAAAAAAAAAAAAAAAAACAATGGGTCAATGAAGAAAACAAGGAGGAAATCAGAAAATATCTCAAGACAAATGAAAATAAAAACACAACTTTCCAAAACCTATGGGGCAAAGCAAAAGCAGTTCTAAGAGGGAGTTTTATAGAGATATAGGTCTATCTCAAGAAACAAGAAAAATCTCAAATAAACAACCTAAAGAAATTAGAAAAAGAAGAACAAAGCCCAAAGTCAGCAAAAGGGAAGAATAAAGATCAGAGAGGAGGAACTTCCCTGGTGGTCCAGTGGTTAAGACTGTGCGCTCTCAGTGCAGGAGGCCTGTGTTCAATCCCTGGTCAGGGAACTAGATCCTGCATGCCGCAACTAAAAGGTCCCGTGTGCTGCAACTAAGACCCAGTGCAGCCAAATAAATAAATAAATATTTTTTTAAAAAACAGAGAGGAAATAGAGACCAAAAGTAATAATAATAATACAAAACCCACACAAAACCAAAAACAAAACAATAGAAAAGACCAATGAAACCAAGAGCTGGTATGTTGAAAAGACAGACAAAGTTGATGACCCTTTAGCCAGGCTCATCAAGAAGAAAACAGAGATGAGCCAAATAAGTAAAATAAGAAATCAAAGAGGAGAAACAACAACTGATATCATAGAAATACAAATAATCATAAGAGAATACTATGAAGAGTTATATGCCAACAAATTGAACAAACTAGAAGAAATGGATAAATTTCTAGGAAAATACAATCTTCCAAGACTGAATCAGGAAGAAACAGACAATCTGAACAGACTGAACACTAGCGATAAAATTGAATATGTAATAAAATAAAAAAAATCCCAGCAAACAAAAGTCCAGAAGCAGATGGCTTCACAGGTCACTTCTATAAAACATTTTAAAAAGTATTAATATTTATCCTTTTCAAACTATTCCAAACAATTAAAGAAGAGGCAACACTCCTAGACTTATTTTATGAAGTTACCATTACCGTAACATCAAAACCGGATAAAATCACTACAAAAAAAGAAAATTACATGTAAATTATATTGTTTAGTTTTCAATTATTTGAGGGTGTTTCAGACAGGTTTTTATTTTTTTATTTGTAGTTAAGTTCAATTTGTTCAAAGAGTATACTTTATGTAATTTGATTCCTTTTAATTTTATTATGAATATTGCCTATCTTGTTGAATGATCAATATGGATTTGAATGTGGATTCTGTTTTTGTGAGTGGATTTTACTGTAATTATTATTTAGGCAAAATTATCTAATGACTTTGCTCAGGTATTCTATAGCCTTATTTAGTTGTTCTAATTATTCCTAAGGGTGAAGTGTTGAAATCTTCAACTCTAATTGTGGATTTGACTGTGTCCCTTTTTCAGTTATATCAGGTTTTTTTAAATATGTTTTGAAATTGTTATTAGGTTCTCTGATTTTTCTCTTTTCTTTCAGATTAATTTACTATTTTATGATTCCATTCTATATTATTTATTGGATTATTACCTGTAATTTGTGTTGTATTTAGTAATTATTCTAGGACTACAGTATTCATTCTTATTGTAGTAAGAATTCAAATAATATTATACTACTTCACATAGAGTATAAACATGTTTCAACAGAATGCTTTCACAACTAGGGCACCTGCAGATGCTGGTGGAGGACCCCAACATCCAAGGAGATGGGAAGAACCCCCAAGGGAACCGAAAGGATGTGGGGGGACTGAGGGGAGGGGAGAAGTGGAGGCTGGACAGGACCAGTGCCCCTGAGGGGTGGCTGAGAGGATGGAGGGTTTCCCACACCTGGAGGGACCCTCAAGGGCTTGAATCAGGGGGAGCAGCCACAGCACTTCCCCTGCCTAACCGGTTGGGGAAGTCTTCCCAGCTCTCAGAGGTCCCTTCTGGGCTGGGTTTGTCCTGGGGGTGTAGAAGGGAGGCTGGGGAGATCAGGAGAGGCAGGTGGGAGGGGCTCTCCATTACAGGAGGAGCAGGAGAGGAGCAGAGGGTGTTTGCCCTGCCCACTTGAGCCCAGGAAGCCTGGTGGGCTCCCAGGTGGGGTCCCCTACCATCTGAGACCAGAGGTGGGAGAGAGAAGCATGCTTGGGTCCCTTCTGTTTTGTTGAGCCTAAGCCCCACCTCCCACCCTCCCACCCCGCCTTTTCCTACCCTGTGGGTACTAAGAATAGGCCCTGCCCATCACCCAAACCTCAGCCCTTCTTAGGCCCCCACCCTCCACAACCAAGGCCTTTTCCACCTTTTTTTTCCTCCTCCTCTTTTTTACTATTGTGGTTCTGTTTTACATTCTGATTGTTGTTTCATCTATATTTTTATTTTTTTCTAATATAGCTGTTAGTTTCCTAGACTAATTTTATTTTTTACTTTGTTATTGTTCTCCTTTATTTATCTGTTTATTTTTTTGCCACCCTATGCCACTTGCAGGATCTTGGTTAATGAGACAGGGGTCGGGCTGAAGCTCCTGTGGTGGGAGCTCCAAGTCAGAACCACTGGACTAACAGAGAACCTCAGACCCCAGGGAATATTCATCAGAGTGAGGTCTCCCAGAAGTCTTCATCTCAGCACCAAGACCCAGCTCTACCCAGCAGCCTACAAACTGCAGTGTTGGAGCCTCAGGCCAAACAACCAGTAAGACAGGAACACAATCCCACTCATTAAAAAAAGGAAAAAAAAAAAAGAGACAGAAAAAATATATGTAACAGATGAAGGAGCATGGTAAAAACCTAAAATACCCAATAAATGAAGAGGAAAAAGGCAATCTACCTGAAAAAGAATTCAAAGTAATGATAGTAGAGATGATCTAGAATCTCTGAAATAGAATGGAGGCCCGATTTGAGAAAATACAAGAAATGTTTAACAAAGATCTAGAAGAACTAAAGAACAAACAAACAGAGATGAACAACACAATAACTGAAATGAAAAATACACTAGAAGGAATCAATAACAGAATAACTGAAGCAGAAGAATGAATAACTGAGCTGGAAGACAAAATGGTGGAAATATCTGTCGAGGAGCAGAATAAAGAAAAAAGAATGAAAATAATTGAAGACAATCTCTGAGACCTCTGGGACAACACTAAACAAACCAACATTCAAATTATAGGGTCCCAGAAGAAAAGAGAAAAAGAAAGGGTCTGAGAAAATATTTGAAGAGATTATAGTGGAAAACTTCCCTAACATGGGAAAGGAAATAGTCATTCAAGTCCAGGAAGCACAAGAGAGTCCCATACAGGATAAACCCTAAGAGAAACACACCAAGACACATATTAATCAAACTAAGAAAAAATAAATTCAAAGAAAAAATATTAAAAGCAGCAAGGGAAAACCAAAAAACAACATACAAAGGAATCCTCATAAGGTTATCAGCTGATTTTTTAGCAGAAACTCTGCAGGCCAGAAGAGTGTGGCAGGATATACTTAAAGTGATGAAAGAGAAAAACCTACAATCAATATTACTCTACCCGGCAAGGATCTCATTCAGATTCGATGGAGAAATCAAAAGCTTCTCAGACAAGCAAAAGCTAAGAGAATTCAGCACCACTAAACCAGCTTTACAACAAATGCTAAAGAAACTTCTCCAAGCGGGAAACACAAGAGAAGAAAAAGACCCACAAAAACAAACCCAAAACAATTAAGAAAATGGTAATAGGAACATATATATCAATAATAACCTTGAATGTAAATGGTTTAAATGTCCCAACCAAAAGACACAGACTGGATGGATGGATAAAAAAACAAACCCATACATATGCTGTCTACAAGAGACCCAATTCAGACCTAGGGACACATACAGACTGAAAGTGAAGGGATGGAAAAAGATATTCCATGCAAATGGAAATCAAAAGAGCTGGGGTAGCAATAGTTGTTTCAGATAAAATAGACTTTAAAATAAAGACTGTCACAAGAGATAAGGAAGGACACTACATAATGTTCAAGGGAACAATCCAAGAAGAAGATATAACAATTATAAATGATAATGCAGCCAACATAGGAGCACCTCAATACATAACGCAAATGCTAACAACCATGAAATGGAAAATTGACAGTAACACAATAATAGTAGGGGACCTTAACACCCCACTTACACCAATGGACAGATCATTCAAACAGAAAATAAATAAGGAAATACAAGCTTTAAATGATACAATAGACCACATAGATTTATTTGATATTTATAGGACATTCCACCTGAAAGTGGCAGAATACACTTTCTTCTAAAGTGCACATGGAACGTTCTCCAGGATAGATTACATCTTGAGTCATAAATCAAGCCTTGGTAAATTTAAGAAAACTGAAGTCGTATCAAGCATCTTTTCTGACCGCAACGCTATGAGACTGGAAATCAATTACAGGAAAAAAATTGTAAAAAACACAAATACATGGAGGCTAAACAGTGCACTACTAAATAACCAAGAGATCACTGAAGAAATCAAAGAAGGAATTAAAAAACACAGAGAAACAAATGACAACAAAAACATGATGACCCAAAACCTATGGAATGTAGCAAAAGCAGTTCTAGGAGGGAAGTTTATAGCAATCCAATCTCACCTCAAGAAACAAGAAAAATCTCAAATAAACAATCTAACCCTACACCTAAAGCAACTAGAGTAAGAAGAACAAAGAAAACCCAAATCAGTAGAAGGAAAGGAATCATAAAGATCAGAGCAGAAATAAATGAAACAGAAACGAAGAAAATAGCAAAGATCAATAAAATTAAAAGCTGGTTCTTTGAGAAGATAAACAAAATTGATAAACCCTTAGCCAGACTCATGAAGAAAAAAAGGGAGAGGATGCAAATCAATAAAATTAGAAATGAAAAAGGAGAAATCACAACTGACACCACAGAAATACAAACGATTATAAGAGACTACTACAAACAACTGTATGCCAATAAAAAGGACAACCACGAAGAAATGGACAAATTCTTGGAAAGGTACAGTTCTCCAAGACTGAACCAGGAAGAATTAGAAAATATAAACAGACTTATCACAAGTAAATAAATTGAAACTGTAATTAAAAATCTTCCAACAAACAAAAGTTCAGGACCAGGTGAATTCTATCTAACATTTAGAGAAGAGCTAACACTGATACTTCACAAATTCTTCCAAAAAATTGAAGAGGGAGGAACACTACCAAATTCATTCTATGAAGCCATCATCACCCTGATACCAAAACCAGAAAAAGATATCACAAAAAAAGAAAATTATAGACCAATATCACGGATGAACATAGATGCAAAAATCCTCAACAAAATACTAGAGAACAGAATCCAACAACATATTAAAAGGATCATATACCATGATCAAGTGGTATTTATCCCAGGAATGCAAGGATTCTTCAATATATGCAAATCAAACAATGTGATAAACCATATCAACAAATTAAGGAATAAAAACCATATGATCATCTCAATAGATGCAGAAAAAGTTTTCGACAAAATTCAACACCTATTTATGACAAAAACTCTCCAGAAAATGGGCATAGAGGGAACCTACCTCAACATAAAAAGGCCATATATGACAAACACACAGCAAACATCATACCTAGTGGTGAAAAACTGAAAGCATTTCCACTAAGACCAGGAACAAGACAAGGATGTCCACTCTCACCACTATTATTCAACATAGTTTTGGAAGTCCCGACCATGGCAATCAGAGAAGAAAAAGAAATAAACAGAATACAAATTGGAAAAGAAGAAGTAAAACTGTCACTGTTTGCAGATGACATGATACTATACACAGAAAAACCTAAAGATGCCACCAGAAAACTACTAGAACTAATCAATGAATTTGGTACGGTTGCAGGATACAAAATTAATGCACAGAAATCTCTGGCATTCCTATGCACTAACAACAAAAAATCAGAAAGAGAAATTAAGGAAACAATCCCATTTACCATTGCAACAAAAAGAATAAAATACCTAGGAATAAACCTACTCAAGGAGGTGAAAGACTTGTACTCAGAAAACAATAAAACACTGATGAAAGAAATCAAAGACGACATAAACAGATGGAGAAATCTACCATGTTCTTGGATTGGAAGAATCAATACTGTGAAAATGACTATACTACCCAAAGCAACCTACAGATTCATATGGAAACACACAAGACCCTGAGTAGCCAAAGCAGTCTTGGGAAAGAAAAACAGAGCTGGAGGAATCAGGCTCCCCAACTTCAAACTATACTACAAAGCTACAGTAATCAAGACAGTATGGTACTGGCACAAAAACAGAAATATAGATCAATAGTACAGGATAGAAAGCCCAGAGATAAACTCATGCACCTATGGTCATCTAATTTATGACAAAAGAGGCAAGGACATACAATGGAGAAAAGACAGCCACTTCAATAATTGGTGCTAAGAAAACTGGACAACTACATCTAAAAGAATGATATTAGAACACTACCTAACACCATACACAAAAATAAGCTCAAATTGGATTAAAGACCTAAATGTAAGGCCAGACACTATAAAACTCTTAGAGGAAAACATAGGAAATACACTCTGACATAAACCACAGCAAGATCTTTTTTGATCCACCTCCTAGAGTAATGGAAATAAAAATAAACAAATGGACCTAATGAAACTTCAAAGCTTTTGCACAGCAAAGGAAGCCATAAACAAGACAAAAAGACAACCCTCAGAATGGGAGAAAATATTTGCAAATGAAACAACGGACAAAGATTAATCTCCAAAATATACAAGCAGCTCATGGAGCTCAGTATCAAAAGAACAAACAATTCATTTAAAAAATGGGCAGAAGACCTAAATAGACATTTCACCAAAGAAGACATAGAGATGGCCAAAAGGCACATGAAAAGATGCTCAACATCACTAATTATAAGAGAAATGCAAATCAAAACTACAATGAGATATCACTCCGCACTGGTCAGAATGGCCATTATCAAAAAATCTACAAAAAATAGATGTTAGAAAGGGTGTGGTGAAAAAAGAACCCTCCTGCACTGTTGGTGGGAAGGTAAATTGATACAACCACTATGGAGCACAGTATGGAGTTTCCTTAAAAAACTCAAAATACTACCATATGACCCAGGAATCCCACCACTGGGCACATACCCTGAGAAAACCATAATTCAAAAAGAGACATGTACCACAGTGTTCACGGCAGCACTATTTACAATAGCCAGGACATGGAAGCAACCTAAATATCCATCAACAGAAGAATGGATAAAGAAGATGTGACACATATCTACAATGGAATATTACTCAGCCATAAAAAGAAAAGGAATTGAGTTATTTGTAGTGAAGTGAATGGACCTAGAGTCTATCATACAGAATGAAGTAAGTCAGAAAGAGAAAAACAAATACCATATGCTAACACATATATATGGAATCTAAAAAAAAAAAATGGTACTGATGAACCTACTGGCAGGGCAGAAATAAAGACGTAGACATAGAGAATGGACTTGAGGACACAGGGGGGAGGTAGAAGCTGGGGCAAAGTGAGAGTAGCATCGACATATATACACTATTGAATGTAAAATAGTTACCTAGTAGGAAGCAGCAGCATAGCACAGGGAGATTGGCTCAGTGCTTTGTGATGACCTAGAGACGTGGGACAGGGAGGGTGGGAGGGAGGCTCAAGAGGGAGGGGATATGGGGATATATGTATGCATATGACTGTTTCACTTTGTTGTATAACAGAAACTAACACAGTATTGTGAAGCAATTAAACTCCAATAAAGATCTATTTTAAAAATACTTTCATTTTCCCACATCTGCCTTTGCGCTATCATTATCATACATTTTATTTTACATATGTTATAAACCTAAAAATACAATGTCAAAAATTTTACTGTAAGCTGTCAATTTACATTTTTAAAATTTAGAAGACTAAGTCTTTTTAAGTTTCCCACATTTTTTCCATTTCCAGCATTCTTCTATCCTTTGTGAATAACCAAGTTTCCACTAGTATTACATTTCTCTGCCTGAAGAAATTTCTTTAATCTTTCCCATAGTGCAAGTATGCCAGCTATGAGTTTTCTCAGCATTCGTCCATCTGAAAAATATCTTTTCACTTTTATTTTTGAAAGATAGATTTTCACTGAGTATATAATTCTAGGTTGAGAGTGTTCCAGTGCTTTAAAGGTGTTATACCGTTGTCTCTGGCTTGCATAGTTTCCCATGAGAACTCTGCTGTCATTCTTATCTTTGTTTCTCTGTATATGATGGGCTTTCCCTCCCTCTGATTGTCTTCTCTTTGTATTTGGTTTTCAGCCATTTAATTTTTTATTTTATTGTATTTTCCATTGTATTGTTTTCTGTACTTTCTGGATCTGTGGCTTGTTATATTTCCTTAATTATAGAAAATTCTTTGCCACTATCTCTTCCAATATTTATTTTGTTCTGTTATCTTTCTCTTCTCCTGATCAAATGCTAATTGTATTTGTTAGTTTTTTTTATAGTGTCCAGCACTCTAGGATCTTTAAATTTGTTTGTTTATTTTTGTGTTGTTGTTTTTCTCTTTATGTTTCAATTTGAACAATTTCTCATGACTTATCTTCAGGCTTACTGCTGACAATCTCATCAAGAGAATTGTTTTTCTTTGACATCATGGTAGTTTTTTATTTACAACATGTAATGTGATATTTTTATAGTTTTTTTCTCTCTGCTGAAATTTCCCATCTGCTCATGCCAGCTATCCATCTTTTCTATTAGATTCTTCATGATATTAATCATAGTTATTTTAAAACTTTTGGCTGATAGTTTCAACATCTTTGCCATTTCTGGGGCTTATTCTGTTCTTTTTATCTTTTGATAGTGGATATTTTTCTTGTTTTTTCCTCTGTGTTATTCTATTGAATGCCAGCATGTGAATGTAAAAGAACAGTGGAGAGTAAGTAAATAATACTATGCTGGGAAATCGGTACACTTCTTTTTCAGACCATTTTTCTGTGGTGTGTGTGTCTGTGTGTGTGTGTGTGTGTGTGTGTGTGTGTGTGTCTGAAGGAATGGGTTGATTTAGTCAATAGTTGAGCTTGGTTTGGATTTTGTTTTAAATTTTAATTGCTCTGTTGTACACCTAAAACTAATATAATATTGTAAATCAACTACACTTCATTTAAAAAAATTTAAATTGTATATTATGTGTATTTTACCACAATAAAAAAGGGGGACTCTTTAAGGTCTCCTGCCCTGGCCCAATCTTTCTCCTAAGTCTGCCTTTTTCTCATTGTTAGTTTAGGAGTGACATTCTTTTCCGGCTTTCTCTACCCTAAATGGAAGCAGAAATGCCATCTTGATGTTTTACTGTTATTAGATACTGAATTCCTTGAAGATGTCAATCAAGGTGACTTGTTACCCCAAAATGAAACTCAAAATAAAATACTCCAATTCTATGTATACTCCTAATATCATATCTACTTCACATTTTAGCTTCAGTGTATCGTAATATTAATTTCCATTAAGTTACACATAGAAATCAAATATCCTAGCTCTAACTTGGCCACACAGTTACTCTAGCTCAAGTTATTTCTGATAGTTTCATGGGTTGTGTACCTAGAGAAATCTCTCTCCCAGGGTGCCTGCATGGCTCCATAGGCATGCGCCATAATCTCTGCACCATGGTCTCTCTTCAGATCTCCACTGGGCACAGCAGTTTCCCAACTTATGTTTGCAATTACTCCACCAAGCAGATCCTGCTCCAATGCAGCTCTGCCAGAGTGGACCATCACTACCATTCCCCTGGGCTACATGCTACAAACCATGAGCCATGGAACACTAGAGTCATGCAATGTTCTAGAGAGGAAGGAGAGAGCATTCCTCATTTTTGTGTTTTGAGGATCCCTCTCTTGTGTTCTATATGAGAGATCTCAAGGCAGGATTGCTTGAGCCTGATGTATCACACAACAGATTTTTTCTTCCATCTTTTCTTCCCTCTATAACAAGGTAGACATGTGGGCATCTACGCTAAGGGCAGATTTAAGTAATAGCAATTATGTCTTCCAGATCCCTGTCACCTCTGAGAAGTACATCTTTTTACTGGTTCAAACTCTTCATGCTTTGCCCCTTCTTCCCTGAGCAGCATAGCACAGCAAGCCTCTTTCAGATCACTGCACAAATTCACCAGACATACCCACTTATGTCTAAACCCCAACAATATATGTGGTTTGAATCCCACACACAAACACACACCAATCAGACTCCTTAGGCCCAAATGCAAGTAGCCATCTGTCATGTCTGCTCAGCAATTAACCAAATAGGTCTGAACTCTTCACAGCAGGCTGTGTCTCCAGTTGTAATTTCCATAATGAAAATATGTTTTTCATTAGTAAAGGTGCCTTTCCCTAAAGGAATCTAGAAAAATGCAAATCATCTTCAAATTTTCATAATACAATCAGAATTGGTGCATTTTAATGCTACCTTTTGACATTTATAGATTTTATCCTAGGGAGTGGTGAGATGGCGAAATAACATATGTGTACAATGTCAAATTCAGAATTAAGTCAAATAATCTTAACCAAGAAATCATTTCTTAGAAGTGATTTAGTGAAACTAAGGACAGCAAAAAACATTTTATAACAAAAATATGTTCTTTTTATGTATATAATATTTTAAATGAAGGATAAAGACACACAAAGAGCATAAACTTCAGAATGTATAAACTACAAAATCTCAAGTTCTCACACTTGATGTTTTTAGGTCATTTAAAAAAGATGTAGGAGAATATATATTATTTTATATCACTGAGATTTAGGAATAGCATTTGACACCTTTTCAATTTTTTTCATTTAATTTATACATTAATACAGAAAAATTAATTCTTGTTATCCATTTGATGCTTACTCCTTCCTCCCACATATGTTGCAAATTTTAATTAGCCCAGGCACAGATAAGCTTTCCTTCTCTCTACCTTCCTTTCCCGACCAGTATCATCTCTTCTCTTTCCCTCTTTTTCTACTTCAGTTTCCTACTACCCTTCCATATGTACTTTTGAGTAAGTCTTTTGAATAAGACATTAGTTCTTTATACCTCAGTGTGCATTTATGTCAGGGATACTTGTATTCTAAATCTTTATCTTCACTGTATACTAACGAACCTTTTAAATGAAAATCCAGTATCAGCCGTCCAAGAGATCCAGGCAAACTTAATTGAAAATCCCCAATTCCACAGCCATTTTTTATGATTTTTGTGAATTCCCAAGAGTTATTTATTCTCTTGGTGTTCTCTGTCAATGGATCCTGAGTTCATGTGTCCTGTCTCTGTCATGCATCAACTTGGACTCAAGAAGTCAGCGCATTTTTTGAGTTCAGATGGATTTGCTAAAGATTTGGAGCTACAATGGACAGCACACGTCCCTCTACCATCTCAGAAGCTCCATCCTTCCTCTTTCCTTGTTTCCTCTGAGCACACCCTGTGACCCTCAAATTCTTCCCTTCCTATCATGCAGAGCATTTCTTCTCTCCCACAGAGTCTGCTCTGAAACTTAGAGGTGGAAATTCATCAAGATAATCAACATAACTTAGAGCCTTCCATTCATCAGGAGCAACCTTCCTTAGAAGACAGTGGGGATTACAAAGAACAGGTTTTCTCCTTTTGCCTCCATATAAGGAAGTTCTGACAGTAGTTGGGAAGGCTGCTGGAAGACAATCAACTTCGGCAATTTTGGTTGAGTGAAGACTTTATTTCAAGACAACTTTGGAATGCCATCAAGAGAGAGGTTGTGTGAGGAGGGTCAC
Organism: Tursiops truncatus; assembly: GCF_011762595.2. Taxonomy (NCBI): domain Eukaryota; kingdom Metazoa; phylum Chordata; class Mammalia; order Artiodactyla; family Delphinidae; genus Tursiops; species Tursiops truncatus. The sequence continues at coordinate 31,381,338 of NC_047047.1, forward strand.
GAGTGGTGACAGCATGGAGTTGGTTCTTGGCAAGGGCTGTACCACTGCACACTCAGCAAAGTGTTGTCAGCAGCAATTAAGCATAGTGTTACTGCAGCAGTGAGAGCAACTCAAGTAGGCGATTTACCCACCTCCCAAAGAAGAGAGGCTTTGCGGCAATGAGGTGAGGTCAGCACACACTGGCACTGGCTGCACTTCTGGTTGTTAATTGGAAAAAGTGCTTCTTCTCTCTTAAAGCAGGGTTTCTGCATTTAGAGCAAAGATAGGTTCACTATGTTTTTCTTTTTTGAAGAATATGAATATAATTGTCCCCATCCCCATGGCCCAAACTTTAAACAATGCCTCCCAACTCAAAGAAAAACAGCCAGACAACTAAATAGTTATTAAAAACAATTCAAAGTAATTCAAATATTTTTCCATTTCTTGAGGAACCAACTTCTTAACCCACAATCAAACATCTTAAGCATCCTGTCTCTTTAGCTCTTCCATTCTCAATAACTTCCATGTAGATAGAAGTTACTTCCTGGGAGCATTTTATCTGTCATCCTCAAGTCCCAACTTAAAATTCCACGAAAACTATCTTACTAGATATATCTAGTATTCTATCCCATTTTTAGATTTATTGGGGTTTTTTTCATTTTCAGTATAAATTTTCTGTCTTACACTTCTCCTGTTCACTAATAAACTAGATCCTCATAATAGAAATGTCTGTTGGGGAGGTGGGTAGGCTGGGGGAAGAGAACATGGTCAAAGGCTAAGTACTAAGGCAAGAATCCTAGAATTTCCAGAATTTTCCTTATGGATAACAGGAGGGTCAGAGGTTATGAGTGTTTATGCATTATTTGCTTTCACCTGTATTGTACAAGGAAGATAGGATCTCTGGGAAAGGATCAAGGTTTTTCTTCTGTTTGATAGAGAGGAAACATCCCTCCACTACTTTTGTATCTGATAAGGGGATTTACTGAAAAAAATAAACACAAGAGTGGGATTTTCTGAGGCTAGCACTAACAGATCTACTTGGCCCCTCTTCACTACAGCTATGAGCACACCCTTTCTACCAGAAGTGGCCACAGTGATGAAAGCCTTAACCTAGACCATGAGAATCCTTGGAAATGTGAGGACTAATGTGAAATCACTGAGCAGGGGGCCCCAAAGGCCTTGAGTGGCTCAACTCTCATCCATACCGATGACCTGGGGAAGGTCTGGCCTCCCCTGTCCTTTACTGTTTGCCCCTCAAATTTCAGTAGGATGTTTATGCAAACATGATCGTCCAAAATGATCATCCCTACCAGGACAAGAATTTTCCAGGCCAGGTCCCTCTGAGAGACAAGAATGAGACTTTCCTGCTCCGGCTATTGACAGAGGCTGGCTCATTAATTTACTCCTGCTGGTTAAAGCCTGAGGGCTCACAGGCCAGGGGCAGAAAAATCATCCCAGTCAGCAGCACCTTTCTGGAAAGCTTTGTTCTCAGCTGAGCACCTAGAGACCCTCCCCAAACCCAGTGACACTGCAGACTTGCTTCACTCCCCAAATGCTCTACCCCTGGGCTCGCGGCGGGTGTCTCAGTACAGTAAACAGCAGAGCCTGCTGTTTCCTGAACAGCAGAGCCCAGGCCAGGTGTGCTGGGAAACACATAGGCCCCTGCCAAACACTATCTGAGGGTGAGAGGCATGTCTTATTGACCATCTTATAATCGCCACGTGTTGGGAAGCACAACCTAAGGGCCTTTCATATAAGACGTGCTGATGTCAATTCCAGACAGACTCTGCTCCGATAACACTCCTGCAAATGAGCAAACATATGTTTGGAATTAACATGCAATATTCAGATTGTAAAACAAAAATACAAATTAAAACGTTAACTCAGATTGGTTAATAGTTGTATGGCCTTATGTCACCTTTGAAACGAATGATACGCTGTAGTGTGCTTCATAATTCTACTGCCACAATACCAGGAGCTAACAAACGTTGAACACATACAGTGTGTCAGGCACATATCATGTGATTTCATCTAATGCATGGCCTGCAGCTGCCAGTCACTTCCTTCTGCTCCCACTATGACTCTCCACTCAGAATGCGTTCAGGCCCCCAGGGAATGGACACAGCGCAGAAGGCACAAAGTAACCACAGGCTTTGTTCCAGGCCAGGTGGGAATACACTTCTTCATTACGAGAGTGAATGCAAATGAGCACAATTTAAATGAAGCCTGGCTCAATTACTCCATAGGGAGGCAAAGCAAGAAAAATTCAAAAGAAGCCTTGCAGAGAGAAGCAGGAGAGCCACGAGGGGTAACTGGCCATCTCATTTCCTGCCAGAACTTTCGCATCACAGTACACCACTTCTGTTTTTCTGCTTTGTCTATCAGTAAAATGAGAGCCTCGTGACGATAAAGCCCCTGGCCCAGAGTTGGTGATTAAATGCAATATTCAAAATCAGCTTCCACAGAAATAAGCTGTCACACAGAGGCAGATGAGGAAGGTGGCCTAACGGCTCTGGTTTCAGTTCTCCTCCTGTGAAATGAGTTGCTGAACTTCATGTTTCTCTAGATCCCTTAGTATCCAGCTCCATTGCCACCTGCTTGACCTAAACCTGCGCAGGAAACTGTGATCTGTGGCAGGGGGACAGGAGGTGCATAGTTTGGCTTCTGAGGAATACGGCTTCTGGAAAGCTCTGTGATTAACCTACCCTCCCCAAAGCAGACACTCTGTCCTTCCACCCCACTCCAGCCCCTGACAAAAAGCCATTCTCGGGATTTCTCTTCTCACCTACTTGCAGTAGAGGAAAGAACAATGAACAATGAACCAAGGAAAGAACAATGAACCAAGAACAATGAACCAACAATGAACAATCTGGTTACAAAACTGGATTCTTATCCCAAATGTCAGCTAGCTGTGTGATCTTTGCCTAAGTGATTAACCTCCTGGGAGTGTTTCCTCGGCTGAAAAATGAGGGGATCGGGCCAGGTGGTCTCTAAAGATCCCTTCCAACTTTGAAACTTGAAGAAATAACACAAGTCACGTGGAATAAAGGAATTTTTATGACAAAGTTCTCAAGCTTTAGATTCAGCAGTGATGCAGAATGCAAACCAAATGGCCAGTTGGAAGGAAATAGCTTCCAAGAAGTGGTATTGATAAGCACCTAATTTTCATACCAGACTTAGATTTCATATAAGTATTATCAAGTCCCTTACTTAGAGAGTGATGCCAATTTTAGCTACAGTTACAAGATTGATTTCAGTATAAAATTTCACATAAAATCTATTTCTTCTAATTACTGATATCTGCTCCGCCCAGTAGTTAAGAGACAATGGATATATGGTCTTTTCTCCAACAGTCCGAGGTTTATTTAAAATTAATAAACAGAAAATAATAGCTCAATAATTATCTTTGAATAAAGGAATAATATGAACAAGTGACATTTTCTAACCAACCTGTTTCCTGCCATTTGTGTGGGCTCCAAATGAAAGTGGTCAAACTCATAGTTATTGTGCCTCCTTATAGCATGGGAACTATATATACTAGGTTCTGAAGATTCAGAGATGAAGAGATCACAATCTAGTTTGAAAAGGAAGAAAATAGAGTAAATGGTGAAAAACAATGCAGTCATAGTCAGCTTTCCTTTAAAGTGCTTCCACACCACCATCAAAAAGTCTACAAATAAATGCTGGCGAGGGTGTGGAGAAAAAGGAACCCTCCTACACTGTTGGTAGGAATGCACGTTGGTACAGCCACTACGGAAAACAGTATGGATAAAGCAGAAACTAACACACCATTGTAAAGCAATTATACTTCAATAAAGATGTTAAAACAAAACAAAACAAACAAAAAAACCAGTATGGAGGTTCCTTAGAAAGCTAAAAATAAAGTTATCATATGATCCAGCAATCCCACTCCTGGGCATATATCCAGAGAAAACTCTAATTCAGAAAGATACATGCACCCCAATGTTCATAGCAGCACTATTTACAATAGCCAAGATATGGAAGCAACTTAAATATCCATTGACAGATGGCTGGATAAAGAAGATGTGGTATACACACACACACACACACACATACACACATACACACATAAAAATGAATGCAATCATACCATTTGCAGCAACATGGATGGACCTAGAGATTATCATACTAAGTGAGGTAAGTCAGACAGAGAAAGACAAATATCCTATGATATCATTATATGTGGAATCGAAAAAAAATGTTATGAATGAACTTATTTATAGAACAGAAGTAGACTTAGACATAGAAAACAAACTCATGTTTACTGAAGGGGAAAGGAAGAGAGGAATACATTAGGAGTTTGGAATTAGCAGATACAAACTACTCTATATAAAATAGATAAACAACAAGGTCTTACTCTATAGCACAGGTAACTATTTTCAATATCCTGTAATAAACTACAAAGAAAAAGAATAGAAAAGTACTCCTTAGTGCTGAGGTCCCCACTCTTACCTTCTGTAGGGTCAGGAACAAGGCAGGAGGAGCCTATGGGTGTTGAGGGATAATGTTTGTTGCTCCCTCTCAGAGGAGAGGGGGAAGGTAGGATAGTATGGGTATTCTTATTACCTGTACTGCTTTCATGGGCAATTTCTCCAGTATCACACAGTTCCCTATCAGTTTGAAAATGAATTCAACATTTTTCCACAAAAAAAAAAAATTGCTGCCATAAATTTGATTATGTTTTCCATTTTTCTAGCAAATACAAAGTAACTAAAACATTCTTTCTGGTGTGTGTGGTAGGGGTAGGAGCAGGACACCATGCACAGTTATGTGCCTAGACATGCTTGATGGCCCAGAATGGGACATTGGTTGTATTTAGGGGGATCGTTTCTATGGGAAACTGTAGAGAAGGACCAGAGAAGTCAGCATTTTGTGGGAGGGGCTATATCATTTTACACTCCTACTAGCAATGTATGAGAGTTGCAAGGATATACAATGGAGAAAAGAAAGTCTCTTCAATAAGTGGTGCTGGGAAAACTGGACAGCTACATGTAAAGAGTGAAATTAGAACACTCCCTAACACCATACACAAAAATAAACTCAAAATGGATTAGAGACCTAAATTTAAGACCAGCCACTATAAAACTCTTAGAGGAAAACATACAAAGAACACTCTTTGACATAAATCACAGCAAGATCTTTTTTGATCCACCTCCTAGAGAAATGGAAATAAAAACAAAAATAAACAAATGGGACCTAATGAAACTTAAAAGCTTTTGCACAGCAAAAGAAACCATAAACAAGACGAAAAGACAACCCTCAGAATGGGAGAAAATATTTGCAAACGAATTAATGGACAAAGGATTAATCTCCAAAATATATAAACAGCTTATGCTCAGAATGGGAGAAAATATTTGCAAACGAATGGGAGAAATGGGAGAAAATATTTGCAAATGAATTAATGGACAAAGGATTAATCTCCAAAATATATAAACAGCTCATGCAGCTCAATATTAAAGAAACAAACAACCGAATCCAAAAATGGGCAGAAGACCTAAATAGACATTTCTCCAAAGAAGACATACAGATGGCCAAGAAGCACATGAAAAGCTGCTCAACATCACTAATTATTAGAGAAATGCAAATCAAAACTACAATGAGGTATCACCTCACACCAGTTACAATGGACATCATCAGAAAATCTACAAACAACAAATGCTGGAGAGGGTGTGGAGAAAAGGGAACCCTCTTGCACTGTTGGTGGGAATGTAAACTGATACAGCCACTATGGAGAACAGTATGGAGGTTCCTTAAAAATCTAAAAATAGAATTACCATATGATCCTGCAATCCCACTACTGGGCATATACCCAGAGAAAATCATAATTCCAAAAGACACATGCACCCCAATATTCATTGCAGCACTATTTACTATAGCCAGGTCATGGAAGCAACGTAAATGCCCATCAACAGATGAATGGATAAAGAAGTTGTGGTACATATATACAATGGAATATTACTCAGCCATAAAAAGGAACAAAATTGAGTCATTTGTTGAGACGTGGATGGATCTAGAGACTGTCATACAGAGTGAAGTAAATCAGAAAGAGAAAAACAAATATCATATATTAACGCATGTATGTGGAACCTAGAAAAATGGTGCAGATGAACTGGTTTGCAGGGCAGAAGTTGAGACACAGATGTAGAGAACAAACGTATGGACACCAAGGTGAGAAAGCCGCAGGGTGGTGGGGGTGGGATGCTGAACTGGGTGATTAGGATTGACATGTATACACTGATGTGTATAAAATTGATGACTAATAAGAACCTGCTGTATAAAAAATAAATAAAATAAAATTCAAAAATTCCGAAAAAAAAGAATCCCCACACAATTGAGGAAATCATCTAATATAACAATTAGACCAAAGAAAATAGAAAAAAATAAGAGTTGAGTCTTACTGAGCACATATATGAGCTAGGCACTATTCTAGGCACTTTATATGCATTTACTCATTGAACCCTTCTAACCAGCATTTGAGCTAATACTATTGTTATCTCCATTGAAATAAAAAAAACCAAAAACATTAAGTAACTTGCCCAAGGTCACACAGGTAGTAAGTGGGGAAGCTGTTATTTCAACCAGGCAATCTGGCTTAAATCTATGCTGTTAATCACAAAGCCAATAATAATAATAAATAAAATAAAACACACTTGTTAGTAATAAAGACAATTCAGAGAAAACAGAATTTCAAAAAGTAATAAGAATATCCTCTATAATACAAGAGAAGAAATTTTATGTAAGAAAACAAGAAAAGAATGCTGTTAAATGGAATATTAAGAGAACAAAAAGAATCTCCTTAGAAATTAAAACTATGGAAACATACTCTTTAAATGGAAGTCTTCCAGAAACTAGATCAAGTCATAGCTTTGTAGCTGGTCTCTCAGCTTCCAAACATGGCCCACTCTCTCTAGATTATTCTCAATGCAATGGGCAGAGTGCTTAATTTTAAACCCTAATTTAAAGCCCCATTAATTCCTTGCTTAAAACTTACCAGCAAACTTCCATCACAGTTAGGATAAAATTCACAATTACTGTGGCCTGTGAAGTCCTGCATGATCTGGTGTATGGCCTCCTCGCCAATATCAACTCTGGCCATTTCCTCCTTACTCATTCCAGCCACACTAGCCTCTTGCTGTTCATCTCACCAAGCTTGCTCCTACCTCAGGGACTTTGCACTTGCTTGTTCCTCTGCTTGTAAAGCTCTTCTACCAGATCTTGACAGAACTGGTTTCTTCATTTCAAGTCTCCGAGAGGCCAAGCTTTCCCTGACCTCCCAACCTAAACCACCTCCAAATCCCTTCTGCCTTATTCCCTGAATTGTCACTTGCTGTCCCTTTACCCTGCTCTACTTTCTTTTTAAATAACATTTGCTACTATCAGAAATTATATGTTTATGCATGTGCTCTTATTAGTTTGTTTGTTTGATTGGTTGATCTAGACTATAAGCTCCATGAGGGCTAGAACTTTGCCTTCTTCACTGTTGAATCTCCCACCCCTACATGGCCCTGGTACAGAGTAAGCATTAAATAGAGATTTGTTAAATAATGAATAAATGTTAGATGGTAAAAACAATGATTGCAACTGCAGTGACTGTTTTTATAGAATCCCTGGATTTTCAATCTGCAAAATAATAAAGTAAAAGTTTGTGCAAAACAAAGGAAATTGGTTTCATTTTTTTTATGCCCACAAGCCCTGGAGGAGGTAGCTGCAGACACCATATTTAGGCTGAACAGTGTGCTCTGACATTTATTCTGTCAGCCCCAGAGTTATCTCCCTTCTGGCAGAGCCTCAGGCACAAAAGGGGAACAACACAGCACTTCTGTTAGCTAAGTATGTAAACAAGCCAGCTGCGCCCTCTGCTGGTTATCTGCAAATAAATAAAATGCTTCCACTGGGACACACAGAGGGAGAAGCATTCTCAGTTCCAAATGAGCTAAATTCTCCAGAAAAGTGACTTTTTTAAAAAAATTGAGGTGTAGTTGATGTACAATATTAGACAAGTTTCAAGTGTACAACAGTGATTCACAATTTTTAAAGTTATACTCTATTTATAGTTATTATAAAATATTGGCTATATTCCCCATGTTGTAGTATATGTCCTTGTAGCTTATTTATTTTATGTACAGTAGTTTGTACCTCTTAATCCCCTACCCCTATCTTGCCCCTCCCCGTTCCCTCTCCCCACTGGTAACCATTAGTTTGTCCTCTATATCTGTGAGTCTGCTTCTTTTTTGTTGTATTCACTAGTTTGTTTTATTTTTTAGATTCTACATATAAGTGATATCATACAGTATTTGTCTTTCTCTGTCTGAATTATTTTACTTAAGCATAATACCCCCCAAGTCCATCCATGTTGCTGCAAATGGCAAAATTTCATTCTTTTTATGGCTGAGTAGTATTCCATATTATATATATACCACATTTTCTTTATCCATTCATCTGTTGATAGACACTTAAATTGCTTCCATATCTTGGCTACTGTAAATAAGGCAACTATGAACATTGGGATGGATGGATGTTTTCAAATTAGTGTTTTCACTTTTTTCGAACCCAGGAGTGGAATTGCTGGATCATATGGTAGCTCTATTTTTAGTTTTTTGAGAAACCTCCATACTGTTTTCCATAGTGGCTGTATCAATGGACATTCCCACCCACAGTGGACAAGAGTTCCCCTTTCCAGGTTCTTAACTGGCAGCTCAAGGAAAATTCTTTGGAGGAAGAAGAGACCAGTTGATCTGCCTTTTCACAGCTGGGCAGGTTTCTCTCAGCTCCAAATCATAAGGAGGAGGACGGATTTTCTTTAAACCATGAAGGAGGCTTTTCTGAGAAGAGCACTTATTTAGACTGTCAACTCCTATGGAATATCTCCATTGTCATAAGGGGTAGAGAGAGGACAAGAAAGAAATTCAGTGCTAATCAGAATATCTCATTAACTACAGTAATAATCTCACTCCCCAAAAATGTCCCCCAAGGAAGGCCTTCGCAACCATTTTCAGCCTGACATGCAGGGTTGACACCTGGAGCCTACAATTCCCCAGCAGCAAAGGGAATCCAGAGTTGAGGGCCTGGCATTGAGAAAGCAGCAAGACCCACACTGGAGTTCCCACAAGCTGATTCTAGAAGCAGATCTGCGGTTGTAGGCAGGGGGGAATGTGGGTAGAAAAGTGAAGTCTCCAGGCAGCAATCTTAAGGAGAGTTTTGGTATCATCTAACAGTTCTGGAGGTCAGAAATCCAAAACTCAGCTTCACTGGGCTAAAGTCATGGTGTCGGCAGGGCTGACTCTAGAGGAGAATCTATTTCCTCGAATTTTTCAGCTTCTGGTGGCCTTGGCTTGTGACCCCCTACACCAGCTCCAAAGCACGTGACTCCAATCTCAGCTTCCATGGTCCCAGCACCACCTTTTCTCCCTCTGCTTCCCACTTATAAGGACACTTGTGGTTACATTAGGGCCCACCTGAATAATCCAGGATTACCGCCTTATCTCACAATCCTTGACTAAGTCACTTCTGCAAGGTCCCTTCTGCTATATAAAGTATTCACAGGCTCCAGGTATTCAGACCTGGATATCTTTGAGGCCATTATTCAGCCTATCACAATATATAAAGTAAATTATATATACTCATTAGAGGATGGAGGGAATGAAAAGTGCCCATCAAACTGAGAAGGCTTATTGAGAGCAAAGAACGAGGAAGGCAACTCCATGTAATCAATGGATTCATTTCTTATAGAGTAACTTACACATAGGGTGGGGTTGGAATCCAGTGGACAGCAATCCGGAAGCATTTGCAGCTGCACTCCGCACCACTAAGGGGCCGTGGGGACAATATTATAGTTAACCCAGGAGATGGGGGTAGGTGCTTGGAAATAGGAAGTGTATTCCTAAATAAAAATTAGCGAATGGGTAGCTAACCTCGTGGGTGCTGGGAATATGTCAGTGAAGGTTTTCATCATTGTTTGGGCATGAACAGGGCAGAGAGGCCACCTGATCTAATGATTAAACAATATCATTTAACTTCAAAGCCCTCGACCACAGGGCTGTGACTTACTGCACAGTACAGTCCTGGGTAAGAGAGCAAAAGGACAGGAGAATCTGTAAGGGCCCAAGATGGTATCAGTTCTGCTAACGGCCATGCAGCACTATATATGTATAGTATATAGAATACCCACTCCTTGTTCATTATTCATGGAGAAGACACCATTACCTGATTGTTGATGCTTCAGACTGAGATAAATTTGGTTTTCATAATGTAATTCGATATATCATTGGTAAGACTGTGTCCTTACGACCAAAAGTGATCTTCTCCCGCAACAACAGACACACCCCAAGTGTGGACTGTGAACAATCCCTAAAAATAGGTGTTCATTTTTAGTAGAGGTGTGTGTATATTTTCCCCAAGGGTTTACTAACTGAAAATCACATTTTCAAGACCACATATAAGGGCCAACTGCTCCTTACCTCCCTCTGGATGAAAGGAATTAGGCTTCCTGGCACAAGTCACAAGGCGGACTACCGGTAACTCCCAAGCATTAAAGACTGAAAAACTCAGATTTTGAGAAATATTAATAAACTACTGGGTGAGAGATGAGAAAATTCTGCCAAAGGAAATGCATGTAGCCTTGCATGGAGGAAATGCATGGAGGAGTGAGAACGTTCTTCTCTCTCTGATGTTGAAAGACTGCGGGAGAGGCAGACAAGCCACTGCAACATACAGGCCATCTGGAGCCCCCTTGTGCACGGGCACAGCCTACAGACTTGAGCAGCTGTTGATGCAGACTGTGGACATGAGATGCCTGGCTGAAGTGATGAGCAACAATCAAAAAGAAATTTGTGGGCTTCCCTGGTGGCGCAGGGGTTGAGAGTCCGCCTGCCGATGCAGGGGCCGCGGGTTCGTGCCCCAGTCCGGGAGGATTCCACATGCCGCGGAGTGGCTGGGCCCGTGAGCCATGGCCGCTGGGCCTGTGCGTCCGGAGCCTGTGCTCCGCAACGGGAGGGGCCGCAGCAGTGAGAGGCCCGCGTACCGCAAAAAAAAAAAAAAAAAAAGAAAGAAGAAGAAATTTGTGAGACCTAGACCTTCCTTGGGGAGCCTCAGTAATACTTAGAAAGGGAGTCACACATCAGGACTTCCCGCTGTTATGGACAGGTGACAATGTAATGACAATTACATTAAGCAAATGTGATGTCACAGCACTCTAACAACTGGGGGAGGGGTGTACCTATTTGGTTTGGCGATAGGTTGCCATGCATATACTGACTGACTCTTGAGGACATTTTATCTGAAAACCTGACTTCCCCCTTGGGGTCCAAAAGTTCTTTTACATGTCCGGAGGTACACCTAGAACGAGGTATGGCTTGCTTTACAAACTGCCATTTTAAGAGTCTGTAGACATTTTTTTCTTGGGGGAATCCAAAAATAATCACACTGAAATTAAAATACCTATTCTAATTCAAGGATTCTATAAATTTCTGTGTATGTTCAGATGAAGATGACCTTCTTTGTCCCATATTTTTTCAATGCTATTAGAAAAAAAAATGTACTCATTAGGCTGTATATTATTTATTGATGCTCAAACTGCTCTTCCTTGAAGTTCACAGAAGATTTTGGTCGGCCCACTTCCTAAATAAAAAGGTCAGAGCTAGAGGCATACATTTTATTTTTTGTTTGTTTGTTTGTTTAATTTTATTTCTTTATTTTTGGCTGCACTGGGTCTTTGTTGCTGCTCATGGGCTTTCTCTAGTTATGGTGAGTGGGGGCTACTCTTCGTTGCGGTGCGCAGGCTTCAGTAGTTGTGGCACACGGGCTCAGTAGTTGTGGCTCGTGAGCTCTAGAGCACAGTCTCAGTAGTTGTGGCACATAGGCCTAGTTGCTCTGCAGCATGTGGGATCTTCCTGGACCAGGACTCAAACCCGTGTCCCCTGCATTGGCAGGCAGATTCTTGACCACTGCATCACCAGGGAAGTCCTGGAGACATACATTTTAATGCCTCATGCTGAGAACTGTTCTAAACCTGGGTTTCTGCAAGTTTAATTTCCAATAAAAACAAATAGCTCTTAATTTTAGCTTTCTGGTATAAATAATTCAGAGAGCCCAAGTTTGAAACAGAATCATGGGTGCTCAATTCTTTTCTATCCACAGCCTCAGAGATCCCATCTTGGTGGCCAGTTTGAGATCTTTTCTAATGAGCAGTGTAGAGAAGCTGACAGCTCCATCGGACATTGGATCCACCTGCCCTGTCTGTTGTCTTTTGGCTTTAGAGTCGAGGACAAAAACTCAAAAACTTTGTGCGTTTAGATAGAATTCTCATTACAATGCAGCTAAAAGGTGGAGTCCTTGTCCTCAGACACTCCTCCATACAAAGGTAGACATAGAGGGGAAAAAAGGGAAGACCAGATAGGGTAGTGTCATCTCAATATTATTCAGAGGTATCCCTTCCAATCCTTGGCCTTGTAGTTTTAAATACAAAGGTGGAAGAGACCTTACAAGTTTACAAGATAATGCATCCTAGTGACTTCATATGCTGAAACCAAACCAGCTTGGTTTTGAACCGTAGTCTGACCACAGGACAAATGACCCTCAGCTACAATATTACCACCCATCTCATTGGGTTATGTGGGTTAAATAAAATCATGCTTGTAAAGTGCTTAATAGAGTCACAGAGACATTGATTGGCTAGAACTAATAGTATAGTATATTATAATTACTACTACTACTACTATATTCCATATCACAGTAGCCAAAAAGAACATTTAAGCAATTCTTATTCTTAAAAAGAAAAGCTTGCCTATGGTAAAGAGGATGCACCTTGAGGTCAGGTGGAAATTTTTCCTCGTATGTGTGGTTCAGATTACATTAGAATTGTTCAGATTCTGTTTTTATTAAGGTACTAATACGCTGGAGAATGTTGAAATCCTGTTCATGTAGTTTGACAATGTAACCTCCATTGAGAAGACGGGCATTGGAAGACAAAATGTAATCAGAGCTAGCTGATACTGAGCCCGTCTGGAGGCAAAGTTAAGTAGGAATAGACCTCCTTAAACAGTGACTTAAATCAGAGGGCAGTTTACGTTTACCTCACTTAGGAGAAGTGTAGAGATAGTCCAGTGTCGGAATGGACACCACAGAGTTACTATGGGCCCATTACCTTTTCAGCTCTCTGGTCCACCATGCCTATAGTGCAAGCCTTATTTTCATTGCCCAAGATGGCTGCTGGAGCCATCACATCTCATTCTAAACAATAGAATTTTGAAAGGGAAAGAGAAAGACATTTTCCCCCTTTGTAGGGAAATAAGTTCTATACTTTCATATCTTTCCTTCTAGGTTTTACTGGTCACCCACTCATCCTTAACAGTGAGGGAGTCTGGGAAATAGAGTCTTTACTCTGAAACAAAAATTTGGTTCCCTTACTAAGGAAAAAGAAGATATTGGTGAGTTGAAGGAAGCTAAAATTTCCAGTCACACTAAATTCATTCTTCTTCTCTGAATATTCTCTATCTCTCTCCCATTTCATTCCTGGTTTTTTCCTTTTTTTTTATTTCTCAACATTCATTCTACTTTTCTCTCTGTATTCTGTACTTTCAACTTCATCCATTTCAAAGACTTCAACTGCAAGTTTGTGTGAGGCTAGGAAGGTGTTAAGCCAGCTGGTCTGTGGTCCATTTCTCTCCCTGTTATCAGAAGGATGCTCCCAAGGTGCAAAGGCAGGTGGCCCAGTCTAATCTCCTTGTAAACCTGTTGATCACTGGATCTTCTGGAATCAATTAGTGATTTTATGTGAAAAGAGTCCTTATCAGTAAAATTCTCTTAGCAGGATATCGCTGTTTCAGGATTACTTATGTTAAATAAAACTAGAGTCTGTGTATTTATGAGTCATGACCTCTAAAAAAGTCAGAAAATCTCTGTGATGATCTGTGTTTAAAAAAAAAAAGAGTTATTTCAGAATTTAAATATCCCCCACCCAGTGAGGTGACCCACAAATCTCATTTAGAGACCTCATATTTTATTTGGGGGCAAAGACTAGGTCTGATATGGGAAGAAAGGACTTAGGTAGCCACCAGATCGTCCTAGAAAATCCCTCCTTTACCTAAGCCTCTGGATTTCTTGAGACTTGAGATTGTTAGTAAACCTTGATACTGAAAAAGAGCTCTAATTTGTGAGTCTAATTTGACAAACCGATCCTTTGTGATAGTTCAGTGTGAATGGTAGCCACATCTATCTAACTTCCGATTATCTCCTAAATTCCTCCCCAATATTCCTAACAGCTTGCTGGATATAGCTAAATATTTTATCAGTACCTCAAAATTAATATATCTAATTCTTGCTGGATATAGCTAAATATTTTATCAGTACCTCAAAATCAATATATCTAACTTCTTATCTGCCCCCTTAAATCAGTTCCTGCTCCTGAATTTCCAGGCACCCAACCTCAAAACATCAGTATCATCCCTTCCGGCTCCTCCTTCCTTGTCTCCAGTAACACTTTAAGACCTTCACTCCATCCATCTCTTCTTTTGTATTTTTACTCCCTTCTAATGATCTATCTTGTTCTAGTTCTTCTGAAAAAATCCTTCCAACATATTAATCTTTCTATAGTACTCTTTGACACATACAAAGGACTTTTAGGGAAACATGGTAAAGGAGACATAGGATCATAAACCCAATGATATATATCACAACCTCATACATATATATGTATGTATATATATATATGTGTGTGTGTGTGTGTGTATATATATATATATATATATATATATATAGTGTATCCTTTAAAAGTGGTACCATGAACAAGGTGAGTAGATGAAATTTTGAAGAATCATACAAATATACCCCACTGTGAAGGAAGCACATACTGGGTGTGGGAGGTAGACATCTTAGAGAAACAAACTAAAAATTCCTTTATGGGTTAAAAGCCTTTTCCCACTACTATGTATGATGACATAGCAGAAATGAGGAAAACTGCCAGGATTCACCATTTTGTTTTTCACCAACTGGGAAGAAGTCAGGAGAGGATTGAAGAATGATCACCCCAGGTTAATATATCCAAGAACAAAAAGTGACTTAGCAAAATGGAAAGAGAAAATTAAAAGTCAGACAAGAACTTGTTTTTGCCTCTTACGGGGTGGGTGATCCGTAGGAGATATGCACGATCCCCTTCTTCTACTAGAAGTCATAGTGCTGTGGTTGATGCTCTATCAGCTAGGGAATTATCAGGAAGAAGGGGGTTGGGAAGGGGGGCTTGTCCTTAATAAAGCACAGGCTTGTAATGGTACAGACAGGGCTAAGAAGAACCAACCAGGGGTAGTGAGCTCCCTAAGGCCAGCAGCAAAGGCAGCCAGGGTCTCCCCTAGGCCTAAAGGAAAAGGGGAGGAGCAGTACCCAAGGGGACCAACAGCTATCAAGGTGGTCCCTGACATCTGGAAAGTTGGGAGTCAACTGAATAAATCCCCGTCTTCACTCTGTTTTATCCTCTGACCGTCTGTTTGTGCCTGCCATTGACAATCCAACAAGAAGCTAGGGAAAACACAGTATATGGTTTATCGATGGTCTAATCCAAAAGTCAGTCTCTTGGGTTCTAGAACAGGCTAGAGAGAGGAGTCAGAGAAGCAAAGGAGAAATATCCTGCAAGAAAGCCTTCAAGTTCTCTTGATTTTCCCACCGAATGATTGGGAGAGGAGGAAGAGAAGTAGATGGGGAAAAAATCAGATGAAATTGGGAATAATTAATTTAGGGCAGATTATCACTGAAGAAAGTGAAGTTCAATAGCTCTCCCTGAGTTGAGGGAACAATCCAAAATCCAAGGGAAGGATGGGCACCTGTCTAGCAAGAGTGAATCCCAGGATAAGACTTTAAATAAAATAATAGAGGACCTCTCTTATGGCACAGTGGTTAAGAATCCACCTGCCAACGCAGGGGACATGGGTTCAATCTCTGGTCCAGGAAGATCCTACGTGCCGCGGAGCAACTAAGCCCGTGCACCACAACCACTGAGCCTGCGCTCTAGAGCCTGAAAGCCACAACTACTGAGCCCAAGTGCCACAACTACTGAAGCCCATGTGCCTGGAGCCCGTGCTCCACAACAAGAGAAGCCACTGCAATGAGAAGCCCATGCACTGCAACGAAGAGTAGCCCCCACTCGCCACGACTAGAGAAAGCCCGCACACAGCAATGAAGACCCAACACAGCCAAAAATAAATAAATAAATTTATTTTTAAAACAAATAAATTAATAAAATAATAGAAAAAAGAACAAGCCCACCAATCATGGCTACAAATAGTCCTTACTTTCCATCCTCAGCAAAGCAGAACATGGAGCACAAAGGATCTAGTTGAAGCTCAGATGGAAGAAACTAACAGAGAGGGCATAGAATCAAGGGAAATTCACCCATATGGTATTCGGGCAGTAGGGCTGGTTCTGCCCAAGGTGAGTAAAATGAAAAGAAAAAACAGGACAACAGTGCACATTTATGCAAAAAACAAAGGACCAAAGAAAGGAAGAAAGAGGAAAAGAGAAGAAAAAGGAAGAGATCCTGCAAAAGAGAGATGAATAGTCTACTCTGGAAGAAATAAATATCACAGTAAACAAAAGGAAATAAATACAACAAATGCTGGAAATCTTAAGTACATAAAGAGAATATGGAAACCCTGAACCAAGAAATACATTTGTCAAACATAATGAAATAAATAAAACAAAATATTTCAGAGCTAAAGATATTTTACACTTTCAACCAAGAGTAAAGCTCTACTCAGAAAAACTCACTCCCTTAATCACTTCCAAGACACAAAAAAGAAAAAACAAAAGAAATGTATACTCAACTCAAGAAGATATGAAAGGGCCAACAATATTAAAATGAGGAGAGCAGAACCAAAATAATTAATATAAGAACAGAAAGTAACAAACAAGGAAAGAAGCAAAGCATTTGACTTGGTAAGTAAATTTGCCTTGTGATTTCCAGCAACCAAATGCCCAGTCTCCTTGAGACCAATCATTAAGGGACAAGAGTTGGAATTGTATCTTTTTTTTTTTTAATTTTTGACTGCATTGTGTGTTCTTTGCTGTGTGCAGGCTTTCTCTAGCTGTGGTGAGCAGGAGTTACTCTTCGTTGCGGTGTGCAGACTTCTCATTGCAGTGGCTTCTCTTGTTGCAGAGCATGGGCTCCAGGTGCGCAGGCTTCAGTAGTCGTGGCGTGCGGGCTCAGTAGTTGTGGTGCACGGGCTTAGTTGCCCCGCGGCATGTGGGATCTTCCCGGACCAGGGCTCGAACCCGTGTCCCCTGCATTGGCAGGGGGATTCTTAACCACTGTGCCACCAGAGAAGCCCTGGAATTGTGTCTTATTCACTTTGTAACATCACAGTCTAAGACAATATATGATTATTAAATAATTGTGTGAAAGAGTCCTGAGTGTCCAGGTTATAAGGAGAGAGACAATCTCTGGCTTCTTGGATGAATTTTTGCCACATGGATGAGGGCTGGGGCCACTGAGAAGGCACAGGATAGAGAGTGGGTGAACCACAAGGCCTCCAGAGGTGTCTTTATAAGAAAAGTGCCCAACAAAGACCTGTTGCTTTAATTCCATTCACATGTGTGCGACTCTTCCTTCCTGCCATCTCCATTTCTACCAGTGCCCACTCCAGGCTGTGCTTGTCTTGACCTCCCTCCAGGCAGGTGCTCTTAACCGGTTCAGGGGCCATAAACACGGATGGAAAAAAATGCATTGTTATTCTCACTAACCTGTAACTAAACTTTAGCATTCCCTGCTATTATGACATAGGTGACAAACCAGTCTAGTATTAGCAGTCCCTGAAACTGTCCCCAGGAGAAATGACAGATATTTTATACTACATTGTAGCTTGGGAAGAGATCTCAAAATGTCATTCACATTCATTACTACTTCAAAATTATGGTAGTTTTTAGCCTTGATCTTAATCTTATAATTTAAGGCCTTAAATAAAGATTTTACATAAAGAAATTTAATATAAATATTCATACAATCGTACTATAAACTTTTAAAATATTTTGATAAGTGTGTGTCCATGTAATTGATTTCTTTGGCATCCCTATGTATTTTATTTAATACATTTGAAAACATTGTTTTTCATGAACATGAATTTCACTAGATGCCCATGACACTCAAAGGTTAAGGACTCTGCATCAGGGTCAACTGCTGAGGGTGAATAAAACTTCTCAGAGAAGGAAAAATAGAAATGGGACTTGTGCCATTCTCAGGTTTTGAGAAAAATCTAATTAACTCAAGAGACGATTTATCACTTAATGATTGGACTGAAGGAGGCAGGCATTTATCTGGTTTACTAGCAAGCACGTGGAAGACCTAGGAAAATCATTGAAAGGCTGCAGCGCAGAATGATCCCAAGCTTGAGCCCTAGAGTGGAACTTCTTCAGTTCAAATCTCAACACACTGTTCGTTCCTTGCATGACCTTGAGTAGCACTCTGAGCTGAGGCTCGGTTTCCTCATCTGTAAAATGAGTCATATGAGCCCCCACCCCTCCCCCTGCCTTGGAGGGCTTTTGTAAGGACTGTGCAAGACAACCCCTGTACCCTGATCAGCTCAGCCCACTACATACTGTGGAGGCCCCTCGCTGTTGGTATTAAAGTCAGCCAAACGTGTTTTCAACAACTTCCTCCTCCGCATCTTTTTTTAAATATTTTCCCCTAATGATGAGATGCGTTCCTCACCCCATCATACAGACCAGCTTCCCAAGACTACTTTCTGTCTCTCCTTCTCTCCTCCCCCTCCTTCCATCAGAACTCACTCTCAGATAAGGCTGCAATATTACTTACATCTCTGAGTGTTATTCAGTGTTTGGTTACCTCTTCCAGGGATGACAATCCTATCATTGGGTGAGAAGAGATTGTTTTATTTCACTTGATAACAACACTTTCATTCACTGTACAATCACGAACAGACACAATATCTAGAAATATTATAGACAGGCAAACAAGTGAAAATTTGATATTTTAGGCTGAAAATCAGAAAGAGGTTTGGTTGTCACATGTAAAAAATTCCTATTTAATACAGTCAACTCATGTTTAGTATTCCTAATGGAAAAGATGAACATGACCACAAATTATATCATTTTATTATTGTTCAGTCCAAAAACTAACTTTCCTAATTTTAGAATGCAATCTGTGATTTTATTAAAAAAAAAATAAGAAGAATTACCTTCCAAAGCACGTTGGCTTTTGGCTAATATTTTAATTAGTTTTTATCCTCTGAGAGTATTCCGGTTAAACCATAGGGTAAGTCTGCTGGATGATGAATAAGAAGAAATAAATAGGTTTTTGAAATGTGTCTTCCAGGGAAATACAGTAACTATTAGAAAAATAAACTTTGTTGTCAATAAAGAGTTGACTATGTTTGGAGGGGGAAACACCATACACATGTCACTTAAATAGCATTATAGATGTACTGCTCTAGAATTATTTAAGATGTAAAGGACGAATCTGCTCTATAGCTATACACACTCATGAAAATAAAACCAGACTGTGAAACAAGTATCACATAGCCCAGATTCACACTGGTTAGGAACAGGCATGGTTGACACTTCCATGATCACAAAGATGCTCTGATTCTGAAGTTTCTAAAACCCTGAGCTCATCTTCTGCCTGGAGACCAAGCTACCATCTCCTTTTATAATTCTGCCACCAAATTTCACTACCTTGTTGTACCATCATGCTATTAGGCACATAATGCATACACAGCACTGCTGAGAGGAGCAAGGGAATATTCACACAAAGAATGATGAAAGGGGGAGATGGTGAGGTTTCTAGATACATAAGCTAAGGTGACAAGTCTTTCCTTCTCCTGGGCTCTACACACAGCTGTTAGTCCATTCTTTTGATTGCTTGCATGGTTGAAAGAGTTTTCCCATATATTATCTCATTGGCTCTTCACAACCACCCCATTGGTAGCCATCACAGGTATCATCTTTGTCCCCACCAAGAGGCTTTACCCAGGCCCACACAGGTGATGGAGCCAAGGCTGGATCAGATATTCTGATCCCAAATTTCCAAATTCAAAATTCAAAACACCAAACAAAGGAGGTGGATTAGAAAGAGGGACGAGCCCTCAGTAAGCCTGTAGAGTCACTGAATCTCATTGTTGGGTCCCCCCCACCAACCATTTGTATGTTCTTTTCTTTCCTGGGTGCCCAGGGTGAGAATCAGGACCAAGGATGAGAAGAGAAAGTTGCAGGAAGAGCCAGAAGCCTGCTTTGCATTCTTGCCCCAGCCCTGCAAATGTCAGGAGTGAACTCAAGCCTAGGAACAATCCCAGAGATGGGCTACATCAGTGTCTGATGAGTAACTTAGATGGTCCAGAGAGACCCTCACCCTACAGACACATGTACCACAGTCTTAGATGCCTACTTAGGCTCCCTTCTGGAAACCCCATTATTCCAGGCTATCTCTCAACATTTTTCTTGGTTTTATCGTTACTTCTTTTTGCCTATTAAATATCGTCAACATATATAGGTTTCACCAGTGCCTACTCTTTGCACAAACTAGATGTTCAATGAATGTCAGCCACTGGTGATGGTGTCTAATCACACCCATTTTAGAGATTCTGAGCTCCCTGAACACAAGGTTGACATATTTGTCCATTTGCTTTGCTCTATGCAACACACCAAGTGTTCTTGGTTGATAGCGTGTACCTAAGCACACTGCTCAGGGTCCCAAAGGTCCTGTCCTGGGGTTATTTCAGTATGATGCAGTCCACCTCTTCAGTGGCAGGCATCCCCGTGGTTTTGAGGTCAAGGTCCCCACTGGACTTACTCCCACTGTAAGAAGCCTTCCAGTGGAGCAGCATGATCTTCTTGAAGTACTTGATGGTGTTGTTCTTGACAGTCACGAAGCACACGGTGTTGACCATGCTGTTGCTCATGGCGATGCACTCAACCACATAGAAGGCCGTGAGGTAGTGCTTCTCCTTCACAAACACGGTGGGGAAGAAGTCACGCACAATGGTAAAGCCGTAGAAGGGCGCCCAGCACAGCACGTAGGCGGTGAGGATGCACATGAGCACCAGGACCGTCTTCCGGCGGCAACGCAGCCGCTTCCGGATCTGCTCAGTCTGGAAACCAGGGACAGCCTTGAACCAGAGTTCCCGGGAGATCCTGGCATAGCACAGGGTCATGGTGACCACCGGGCCCACGAACTCAATGCTGAAGATGAACAGGAAGTATGACTTGTAGTAGATCTGCTGGTCCACTGGCCAGATCTGGCCGCAGAAAATCTTCTCCTGGCTCTTGACAACGAGGAGGACCGTTTCAGTGGTGAAGTAGGCTGACGGTATGGCAATGAGGATGGACACCATCCACACCAAGGCAATCAAGCCAGTGGCTGTTTGATACTTCATGCGGGGTCTCAGCGGGTGGACAATGGCCAGATATCTAGGACAAGGACACAAATGGGATCAACCACTGGGGTAAGGAAGTGCTGGAGGATGATGTTATTTTGGCAACATTGAGTCACAAATGGTAGGTGTGGAGGGAAAGAGCAGTGTTATGTGGGCTTCCAGGAAAGGCAGACTTGAATGCCAGCTCCAGCTACACCTCTTACTAGCTGTGCAACCTCAGGCAAGTTTTTATTTATTTTTTAATTGAAGTATAGTTGATTTACAATGTTGTGTTAATTTCTGCTGCACAGCAAAGTGATTCAGTTTTATATATATATATATATATATATATATATATATATATATATGTATATATATTCTTTTTCATATTCTTTACATTATGGTTTATTCCAGGATATTGAATATAGCTCCCTATGGTATACAGTAGGACCTTGTTGTTTATCCATTCTATATGTAAAAGCTTACATCTGCTAACCCCAAACTCCCAATCCATCCTTTCCACACCCCGCCACCCACCCCTTGGCAAACACAAGTCTGTTGTCTATATCAGTGAGTCTCTTCTGTTTCTGTTTCATAGATAAGCTCATTTGTGTCATATTTTAGATTCTACATATAAGTGATATCATATGGTATTTGTCTTTCTCTTACATAGTCACTTACTATGATAATCTCTAGGTCCATCCATGTTGCTGCAAATGGCATTATTTCATTTTTTTATGGCTGAGTAATATTCCATTGTGTATATATACACCACATCTTCTTTATCCATTCATCTGTCAATGGACATTTAGGTTGTTTCCATGTCTTGGCTATTGTGAATAGTGCTGCTGTGAACATAGGGGTGCATGTATCTTTTTGAATTAGAGTTTTGTCTGGATATATGCCCAGGACAGGCAAGTTATGTTTAATCTCTCTGAATCTCAATTTCCTTATCTGCAAAAGTTTTTGTGTTTGTTTGTTTTTAAAGATTAAATGTGCCAATACAGACACAATTTCTGGCACAGTTTAAAACACGGTATATACTCAATAAATGGTAACTATTATTATTAAATGTAGTAATAACATCTCCTATCGGTTTCTAGCCTGGCACTGTTCCCAGGTCCTTCCTGTTTTCAGGGCCATTCATCCTAATTACCCCACAGCTTAGAGCTAAAAGGACCTGATAATTCCAGAGTTGTTGGGAGGATTTGCCCTCTCTGATAGAAAAGCTTTGCCTTCATTCCACATTTTTAAAAACATTGCTCTGCATGCAAAGTTGGAGGAAAAGCATGTGACCATTTATCTTATTTTTCAGGTTGAAAAATTGAGCTTAGTGAGAGATGAGTGACTTTCTCAAGGTCAAATACCACAGGACTCTCGATAGAAAACATTTAACCCTATCTCACATGGTTGATGTGAAAATCAATTGAGAATATACACGAACTTGTTTTTTGAACCACAAAGCAACAGACAGTAAAAGATATTGCATTTGTTCTTTCCCTTAAAACCACACTGCTGTTACCACAGTTGTCCAGAAAACAAGAGAGAGCATTTTCCGGGGGATGTGAGTCATTCGTGCAGTATGAAAGCCTCCTTCCCAGAGAGAGTGCACATACTTAGACAGAGAGCTCTGGTTTCCTGGAAGACGTTCTGTGTGTGGCAGGGGGTGGAAGCAGGAGAAGGAGAAAGATGGCAAGTGAAGTGGGAGGGAATGACTAATCAACGTTGGAAATAAACACATCCTCACGTGTCCACAGCTCATCCCTGGGAAAGCCAAGGGCAACCGTGACGGAGGCCCGAAGGAAAGCCAAACAATTCTGTTCCCTTTGCAGCCGATCCCTTTGAGGTCATCTTACTTGGGATTTTGACTGGAAGAGGAGGGTCATTCTTTTTTTTTTTTTTTTTTTTGTCATATTCCTGCTGTTTCTGTCCTTCCCACAACACAGACAGCCAACCCCATTGAGTGTCATATGGAGAGTTCAGTGGCACAAGACTTCTGCTGTCTTGTAGCTACCAGCTGTTAGATGAAGTTGGATGGGTTGGGTCCACCCTCTGGTCGCCCATCTGGCTGCTTTTCATGCTCCGCCACCAGCAACAATCCCTGGCACTCGCCAGTCTCCCAGGGTGGATGCTGAGGGTGAAATGGGAATGTCTGCAGGGTGTTGGCAATGCTTTTGTCCGTGCACATGAAGACCACGCCACTCTTGCTGTATGGAGGGCACCAAAGCTGCTCTGAACCATAACGAAAACTAAGAGTTTAGAGCTTTTGTTCTCACCAGCTCTCTCCCTCTCTATCTACCCCACCGTGTTCTGTTAATTACTCTCTCAAAGAATATTTCTGTATTCATAACTGCTTGCTATATGAACGTTCACTCTATGATTCTATTCCTTCTTTTCCCACTAGTAATTTCCCAAGTCTTTATGATATTTTCAAACTCAGAGTGTTTTTCCAATGAACACGTAGGGGAGGATGCTGATCTAGAAGACCAAGAATCTACTCCCAGCTTTGCCACAAACTTGCTATGCGAATTTTTCATTTCTTAGCCCTGAGGACTCAATTTCCTCATCTGTGACATGGGAATATCAAGTGCCTTACCAGGCTCACAGAGATACTGTGAAGCTCCACTGAGACACTGCACATAAACAATAGGTTATTAATGTACAAGAAGAAACTCTTAGTATCCTAAAATGTATTTTTAGAGCTATTCTGTATAGCAAGCAATTTTCTTTCACCTATTACTGGCAAATCCTGCATTTGCAAGTTCTATGCTACTTTCTATTTTATTGGACCTATTTTATTGGATTTACTAATCTTCACATCAAAATTAATCTGTGATTGCCCATCAGATAGTTAGCTCATCCTGACATCACCCCACCTCCATCCCCAAAGTTAGCACCAGATGCTGTGCAAGAGGTCTTCCAAATACATTAACCAATAGGCAAATTGCAGAAAACGGTTTCAAGGATTGCCACCAGCCTTGGGTATGCTAGGCTCAGAACTCCATTATTAGTAATAGTTGCTTGACTTTGTAAAGCAACTTAGAATTTACAGAGCGTTTTCAAATCCACATTCTCATTAGATGACCCCAACTCATTTGAATAGGTAAGGGAGCAAAGATGCCCACCTTACAGAAGAGCAAACTGAGGTCTGAAGAAGTTAAATAACGTGTCAAAAGCCACGCAGCTAGTAATCGACAGAACCATGACGCAGACCCATCCGGATCTTGCTCCAAATCCAGTGGGCTTGCCAATATGCCAATTGTTCCTTCCTTTTCAAACCAGAGCAAGCAATATCCCTTCCTCCTGCCCTTCTGGCATCCTGGCAGCCCCTCCGTTCTTTTCATCATAGTCAGTTTCAACCTATTGACGTTCCAAAAAGGAGTCAGGCGATTGGCAACTACTTTCCTTAGGAGTATGCACTTGGCATTGTAGCGTGTCTACCACTACAGTGGTTCAGGTCCAGATCCACTTTAAGAGTCAGCATTTCCCAGAGAACAAAGAATGAAGGCTGCTGGACAAAGAAATGTCCAGCCACTAACTGCGTGATGTCAGTGGGCTGGGTGATTAAGCAAAGAGCATTTGAGCCCCCTCTCTGCCCCAGGACTCAGCCCCAGTTCTAATCACGGAAGTGGCGGTCACAGTAGCTACTAGGCGGCTCATGGGATGGGTAGCAAATGTACAAGCTGCTTTTTGGGCCAACCAGCCCCAACCAATAAGCTCACCAGGAAGCATGAGGGCTTCCTAAGGCTGAGTGCTGTCCTTCATGCCTTAGCTGCCTCATCCAGACAGTACAAGAGAGCTGCCAACAGGCAGGCAGACTGGCCAGCTTCCCCTGGATTCCTCATAAAAAAAAGGAGGGACCCCAGTGCCCCACGTGCCTGAGATCCAAAAGATATACCCCGAGGGCAGTGCAGGTGTCTCCACATCAAAGAAGAAACCCAGACCTGAGGGGACAGAGTCCTCTGAGGATCTTTTGCAGTTCCCTGCTACCCTCAGGTCTGACTCCCTGTGCCTAGATTTTGTGATGTTCTAGAACAGGACCCTATTCTTTCTGATCTCTACTCTTTTACATTCCTTGCCCTGTCCCCCGTCCCCGCCCCCGCTCCCCGGACCTCACTCTCACCTCAAGCACTCTCACCTCTCGGCTTTTGCAAACACAGTTCTACCTACCCTCTTGGCAATCCTTTCTTCTCCTTGCTGATCGTCATTTGTTGAAAGCCAGTGAAAAGTCTGTCTCCTGCATGAAGCCTCCTCTGATTATTCTGTTACGCCACAATCTCCCCCTTCTCTAAATTTCATTTCAAACTGACCCTTTACTTATCCCCTAACTTTCCTGTGTTAGTTCTCACCCCTCCCCCCACACTCTGGATGGTAAGCTTCCCAAGAGCAGGGATCATGCCTTACTTCTTTTTTTTTTTTTTTTTTTTTGCGGTACGTGGGCCTCTCACTGCTGTGGCCTCTCCCGTTGCGGAGCACAGGCTCCGGACGCGCAGGCTCAGCAGCCATGGTTCACGGGCCCAGCCGCTCCGCAGCATGTGGGATCCTCCCAGACCGGGGCACGAACCCATGTCGCTTGCATCGGCAGGCGGACTCTCAACCACTGTGCCACCAGGGAAGCCCCATGCCTTACTTCTTTTATAACCTTTTGCTGTCTGTGAATTCTGGGCACCTAGGATCTTAGTAAAACTTCACCTTCGGCAAGTACCTAGCACTGGATGAACAGAAATGTCATAAGCCATGGTGACAGTTCTCAAAAAGATTGCAACCGTTTTTGGAAAACAGGACATCAATGTGTTTACCCAGCATGAGATGGGCAGGCAGTCTGGAGCTCGATAATAAAATGGTGGAAAAGCAGATGAAAAGATTCCAGCCATATTTTGTATACAGTGGCGTCGTTAGAGGTCTTCTGAGCAGGAGAGGGGGGTGTGTATGAGGCAGAAGATTAATTTGGCTGCAGTCTTGCTTTCTTTCCCTGGGCCATGGGACCCTTCTTGCTATTCCTAGAACCCTCAGGTTTGCTCCAGTCTCGAAGCCTTTGCACTTAGAATTCTCTTTGTCTGGAATGCTCTTTCCCAGTCTTTACAAGGCCAGTTTTTTTTCCCCCATCATTCAGAGGTCTGTTCAAATATCTTCTCAGAGACACTTTTCCTGATTCCCACTTAGAGCGTCTCCCACCCTTGGTCACTCTCCGTGTTTGCTTGCGTGTTTGTTTGTTTTATTGAAGAAGAGTTAATTTACAATTCTGTATTAGTTTCAGGTGTACAGCAAAGTGATTCAGTTATACATATATGTATTTGTTTTTCGGATTCTTTTCCATTATAGGTTATGTTTATTTGTTTTTGCTCAGAGTATTTCTCATGCTCTGAAATTACCTTCCTTGGTTGCTTGCCTGACTGTTCTCTCTCCATCAAGCTCCATCAGCACAAGGAGCTTTTTTGCTTATTCACCATCGTATCACCAGTGCTTGAAATAGTATTTGTAACTTTGCAGTCGCTCTATAAAAATGCATTGTGTGTTGGGGCTTCCCTGGTGGCGCAGTGGTTGAGAGTCCACCTGCCGACACAGGGGATGTGGGTTCGTGCCCTGGTCCGGGAAAATCCCACATGCCGCGGAGCGGCTGGGCCTGTGAGCCATGGCCGCTGAGCCTGCGCGTCCGGAGCCTGTGCTCCACAATGGGAGAGGCCACAGCAGTGAGAGGCCCGCGTACAGAAAAAAAAAAAAAAAAAAAAAAATGCATTGTGTGAATGAATGAATGCTTAGGATGGATTGTGAGGGAGTAAGGTTGGCAGAGGGGCGGAGCTGAGAGACACTGGCCGCAAGAAGACCAAGAGGAGACTGATAATTCAGCTCTGGGTGAGCAGTGGGGAGGTTGGGCCGGGTGTGGGAGGGGATTGTCAGGGCCTGGGAATTAAGTGAATGCTGGAGAAAGGGAGAGAGCAGCCAGGACAGAGGGAACTTTTGAGCTTAGATGCCTGGGAGAACCATAGAACCAATAGTAGAAACAGAGAACGGGTGGGAGATAAATAGTTCTGTTCTACTATATCTTGAGAGCTGTGTTTCTTAGAAACTTTGTATCATTATTTCTTTAATCACATCACAAAAACAATCACTGTCATGAAAGCAAAGAGGTTAGCCAATCGGAAATAGTCATTAGTTTATCAGGTTTTGTTGTTGTTGTTCCTTTAAGGGTTCATTTAAAAGCATAACATCTGCCGTTTATTAAGTGCTTACTCTGTTTTAAGCATTGTTCTAAACAATTCCATGTATTATTTCATTTCATCCTCAAAGCAACCCAATACATTAGGTTTTCTAATTATTCCCATTTTATACATGAGAAAATTGAGGCAGAGAAGGGTCAACTAACACACATAAGGCCCTGCAGCTAATAAGTGGGGCAGTAGGAATTTAAACCCAGGCAGACTAACTGCTCACACTTTTCCTACAGAAATTTCATTAAACAAAAATAAAGATTTTTTATAACTGTGGCCATATTTTTTATATCAAGACAAAAATTAGTTGCCTAAAACTAACAAAGTCAAACCCAGTGTCTGGGGTCAAGTTTCCAATCACAGCCCCACCCTAACCATAGCCGATGCAAAGCACGTTCCCGATTAACATACCCACCGTAAGAGAAATGCCTGCAATATTTCAGACAAGCTGAGTTTCATATGAAAGGCGAATATGAGTTTGAAAGAGTTCAGTGGATGGAGGTGGATTGATTGACATAGATATTACCTCTTACATGTTCAGAATAGCCCAATGCCCTGATTTTGTCCTGGCTCCCATTCCCCTTGAAGCCATTTCTTCCTGCAGTGTTACCTCTTTCTACGAGTAGCCCCCCTCCATGGTAAAATGGGTCTCACCCAGGGAGCAGGGGCCCACCCCACAGCAGGCACCTACCTACCCCACTTTCAGTGGCTGAGAGCACCTTCTGTGAAAAACTGTCTTGCCAGAGTGAAACTTCAGGAAATAACCCCATATGTTTTGTCCTGTTCATGTGCTAAGAGGGATGGTGGCACTTTCAGAAAAGTTTAGAGACAAGGTCCTCGGAGATCTTCCTCGACAGCTGTGAAGGGAACTTGGGGGGCAGATACTCTGCTTGCCTGTCCCTCCTGTTCCTTCTACAGATTCACCCAGGGTCCGCTGCTGGGTGGACAGAACACCATGGGGGCTTCGTGACTCATGTGGAAGAGCTTGGCCAAGCCTTGCGCAGGGATGACACCTCTGGACACCTTCTATGGGTGACAAACCGAGGGCTATTTCATGTGCTAATTCCAATATCCTCTTAGGTTTTAAGGCCAGGCTCCTTTTCAACCCTCTGCCCTTGGGAGTGGTCTATGTCTAGGTATTCTACCCCTGGTCATCCCACTGATGGCTTCAGAAATCGGGCTCTATTTGCTGTGTTCCTCCTGGGAACACTGTCCTGGGGTGTCCTGATTGAGGGGGGAGGGAGCTGAACGCCACCAGAGCCCTGAGGCCATGGGACACGGAGACCATCTGTGCTTCAGGTTCTCTGGGTTAAGAGAGAGAGAAGGGCTGTGCAGATCCAAGTACACAGAGGCCCGATTAGACCCTCAGGGTAACTGTCTCTGGACTGCAACAAGGTGTTTTGTAACAAGAGTCCAACTTTGGGCACAGAAGCCTGCAAAATTGTTCCAAGGGAACAAAAACTACTCTGGCCCATTAGCACAGGAGATTATACTAAATGAAAAGCCTAAAGATAACATAGGAAAGATTTGCATGGGCTGCTCTTACTGATTCTATTTTTCATCACTAGAAACAGCTCTTGCATACTGTTGTACACTAATGTACGAAAAGCAACCGGCTGATTACTGCAACAACCAAAACAGAGTAAGTAAGCATAGGTCTCCTTTTTGTTTTGTTTTGTTTTGTTTGTTTTTTAGAACAAATCCCTCAACGTTATTTAAAATCAACCGGTGTTAACATTGTTAATCAACTATACCCAATATAAAATAAAATTTAAAAAAATCATCATAACAATAAAAAAATCAACTGGTGTTTGTAGGGGCATCAGTAGAGGATGTCTTGATGAGATAGAAACCTCCCTCAAGATTTCCAAGTTGACTCAAGAGGTAACTGCCTGAAACTTAAACTTGTCCCTCCGCACCTCCTGGGAGCCGCCTACCTCTAGACCTCTGACAGATACAACATCTAGGAGCATGTCCATAACAGAGGGATCAAAAGCCTTCCTGCTGCCCAGCTCTAGGGGGCTCCACTACCTCCTGCCTGCTTACCACTGGAAAACTAGAACTCTTTTCCCTGTTCAATAAATGGGTCACCTTTGGGCCCCCATGCATCCACAGCTCTGGGGAATACAGATACCTCTCATCAATCACAACTGCCCCTTCCTTCATTGTCCCCACCCCTCACTCACCTGTCGATGGCGATGGCCAGCAGGGCGTTGGTGGAGACGTAGAGAGAGACGGTGCGCAGGTAGTTGACAGAGGCGCACAGCACGTGGCCGTGCTCCCAGGAGAGCTGGCGTACCACATAGTAGTCCATCTCGAAGGGGCAGCAGACGACGGCCACCAAGAAATCAGAGATGGCCAGGTTGGCGATGAGCAGATTGGTGAGGTTGCGCAGCTTCTTGTAGCGGGCCAGGGCCGCGATGAAGATGAAGTTGCCAATACCACAAACCAGCATGATGCCCACCAGCGCCATGCCAATGACAATTTTGGCAGCAAAGAAGGTCCGGGAATTGGTCACATCCTCATCTTCGTCCAAGGGCATATCATAGTCGCCATAGCTGAAGTTGAATGGGAAGAAAGCAGCTTGGGTTCCGTGGGGGTCAAGCAGAGAAAAATAGTTGGTTGAGGTGTTTGTGGCATTCTCATCCATGACCCCCATGTCGACCTCCATCTGGCCAGGTGAAGCCTTGAGCAACACTCCTGGGAATTCCTCTGGGGAGATGTCGTTAGGCTGAGGTCTCCCCTTTCTGCTGGTACTCAGCTTTCCCTTAATGAGTCAGATTGTCCCTGCAGGCGTCCTTGGGGTCCAGTATCCAAGCTCCATCCTAAGCCTTGGAAAGACATACAAACAATTGGCTACATATGTAAGTGAACCTGGCTAAATTTAAAACCATTCTATAAACTAAGCTGACCCATTAGCCACCTGCCCAGAGTGAAAAGGTGATGGAGTGGAAATAAAGGAACCAGGGAAAGAAAACAAAGGAATCAAAACCACATACCCACTCATTCAGGGAAGGTTAGATTGCTACAGAGACAAACAAGCGCTAACTCAGTTTATTTCCGTTTCACTGAAGATTCTGAATGTTGCACTTTTTCTCAGGGACCAAAGTTAGGAGTGTGGGAGGCTGAAGAGAACCAAAGTGACCTGCTCCAAACCCCATTCCTTGTCCTGACAGCCTGAACTTTGTCCTTGTGGAATTGTCCCATTCTGTAGCTTAAAAAATTATTCTGGGGCTTCCCTGGTGGCGCAGTGGTTGAGAGTCCACCTGCCGATGCAGGGGACACGGGTTCGTGCCCCGGTCCGGGAGGATCCCACATGCCGCAGAGCGGCTGGGCCCGTGAGCCATGGCCGCAGAGCCTGCGCGTCCGGAGCCTGTGCTCCACAACGGGAGAGGCCACAACAGTGAGGGGCCCACGTACCGAAAAAAAAAAAAAAAAATTCTGAATTCCACTGAAGAGGCAAGACTTTGAGACAGGCCTGACTGCTCTCCAAGCCTCTTTCCTTCTGGCAAAACACTGCTTTAAAATCAGAGCCTATGTAGCAGCCACCTTCCCCTCTCCTCACTAGGTTTCCTGTTCCTACTTCCAAGTCTGATGTGACCCTAGAAGCCAGGCACAGCATTTACCAAGGCCTGTCCCCACACAGAGGCTGCAAGAGTGAAGTCCCAGCCTAATCACTGAGTGGCTTAGAAAGGGGACTCTGGAACAAAATCCTTCCTTGGCTGGTTGTGTGTCCTGAGATAAATAGCTTGAGCTCTCAGAGTTTCAACATCCTCCAGGCAAGAGATCAGTGATGTCTGTAAAGCATGGAGGTCCCTGGAGAGGGAGGGTGTTACATCCTAGGACTGCAAGGAATTACTAGTGAGGACCCAGGCCTCCTCGGTCAGCTTCGAGGAAGAGGAGGGCCCTCCTGACCCAGATGATGGGGCTGGGGTACCAGGAGGGGGTTGTCAGCTGCACCGGTGGGGATGCAGAACCAAGAGGGAGCCAGAATCCCCATGTCCCCTTCCCTCTCCCTGCAGATCCAGTCCCTCCCAGAGCCTGCAAACATCAGGCCAGGTTGCTGGGATGTAAGAAGAGGGCTGGGGTCTGGAGAGCTCCACAGAGGGCAGGAAATTCAGAGAGGGAGGGGAAGTGTGGAAGCCTGAGGTTCCTGGGAAAGGGGGACACAAGAAAGACTCCTAGGACCCTCAGGAGAGCATGCTGCCCACATCCCTTAAAGGTGACATGTCTGGAGCCTGCCTTTGGGGGTAGAACTGAAGTCCCTCTGCACAAGGAGGCCCAGCCGCAGTCCCCCATCTTTCCCCCAACACTTCCCCTCCATTTTTCGCAGATTTTTTTCCTTCTCTGAGCATCGGTCCTGCCCCTCTCAGGCCCTGCCCTTTGCTGCTATCGTGTGTGAAGCAGAACCCAAATCGGAAAGGTCAGAGAGGGCCAGGCTTGCCATCCAGGCAGGAAGGATGCAGTCCGCCGCGTGGGACAGTCCTCACCCCTCGCAGGCCCTGTGGGTCTCCAAGGCGCGCCACCTCTGGAGAGGGACCCTGCAAGCTCGCTACCTGGAAGACTCAAAGTCATGTTTTAAAAACAAAGAGCATAAAAACTTCTTGGGGAGAACGGGTGTTAGGAGATTTGGGATTTGGGGAGAAATTGTCCAGCGATCTCTTTTTCTCCTTCATTCTCACCTCCCCAGAAGGAACCCCATTGTCACCCGGTGTCCTCTGGAGCCCCTGCGTTTAGGGATTGCCCCCTGGCCAGACCTTCCCATCTCTGGAAGCATCTCTTTGCAGCCTCTGCTGATAAGCCTGCTCCCAACTTAGTCCTCGGAGCCTCAGAGGCTACGCCTAAGGACAGAAGGAGGGGACAGACCGGGTCCCCTGCAGAAATGAGCACGAGTGCGAGTCTCTTGAAAAGCCCCCTCCCCACTCAAAAGCCCCCGCGCCCTGGCGGCCGCTGCCGCGTGGAGTCCTAGGAGCATCGCCCCGGAGGGCGCTCTCCGTACCTGCGGCATCCCGGCGCCGGGCGGACAAGGTTCTGAGCTCTTTATTCCGGGTCCGGGGACACAAGCCGCTTCTCCCAGAGGCCCATAGGAAGAGCACGGGTCCCCTCTCTCCCTCCTCTGCTCGGGGATCTTTCCCGGCTGGGCTCTGCGGGAGTTGCGCTCTCGCCGCCGCAGATCAGAGGACCGCGGCTCCTCGGCGTGGCCACCAACGCCCCCCCGCCCCCCTCGCTGTCCCCGCCCGGGTGACCGTGGGGCGCCCAGGGCCGGGGTGCCCGGCTCGGGGAGGCGTGCTCCGTCGGGTCCGGGAGACACGAGAGGGAGGGGCTCCGGGCTCCAGGCAGGGGCACGTCGGGTCGCCCAGGCACGCGCGCGGCTGGGGACCCCGGGAGTCCCCCCGGGGCCGGAGTGTCGGGGACGCAGAAGCGGCAGCTCGAGGCGAGGACACGCCGGAGGGAGCGCGCGTTCCCTGGGCTCAGGCTCCGGAACGACCGCCTGGGGCGGGAACGAGGGCGGTGGAGCTTGGAGCCCGGCTCAGCGCGGACTTGCCGCCCGAGGCTCCCATCCCGCAGGGCTGCGCCCACCCCGGGGCTCGGGACCGCTCGGCCGCTCACCTGGCCAGCCCCGGGGCCACCGCCAGAGTGGGCGGTCGGGCCCGATGAGCTGGCAAGATTTCAGAGAACCGGGAGGAGCCTCCCCTCCTGCCCACACCGCCCTCGCAGGAGACGCTGGGAGCGACCCAAAGGTAGTTCCCTCAGACAAGCCCAACTGGACGCCGGGGTCAGCTTCATTTCAGTCGCCTGACCTCTGTGTTAGAGGCTCTGAGAACCGCTTTCCGGAAAGCAAGGAAGCGGGGGGAGGGCAGCGGTGTGGATGCGGGAGAGAGAGGTGGCCTCCCACCCACCCAGGGATATCTGTTCAAAAGGCTAGGATGACCAGAGCTAACTTACAGAGCACAGATCTCCAAAAGTCTACAGATTTCTCAAGAACTAAAATATCAAATTAGCTTTTGATCCAGCAATTCCACTTCCCAAAAAACCCTGAAAGCCGGGACTCAGATGTACATCAATGTTCATAGCAGCATTGTTCACAACAGGCCAAAGGGGGGAAACAACCCAAATGTTCATCCACTGATAAATGGATTTTTTAAATGTGGTGTACGCATACATTAGACTATTTCTTATCCTTGAAAAAAGGAATGAAGTATAAAAGTGTTGACGAGGATGTGGAGAAATTGGGACCCTTGTGTGCTGTTGGTGAGAATGTAAAGTGATGCGGTCACAGTGGAAAACAATATGGCAGGTCCTCAAAAGTTAAAAAAAAAAAAAAGAATTACCATATGATCCAGTTCTTTCACCTCTGGGTACATCCCCAAAATTATTGAAAGCAGTGTCTGAAAGAGATATTTGTACACCCATATTCATAGCAGCATTATTCACAACAGCCAAAAGGTAGAACCAACCCAAACGTCTATCAACAAATGAATGGATCAATAAAATGTAGTAGGTACATACAACGGAGTATTTTTCAGCCTTTAAAAGGATGGAAGTTCTGACACATGATGGGATACGGATGAACCTTAAGGACGTTATACTAAGTGAAACAAGCCAGTCGCAAAAAGACAAATACTGCCTAATTCCACTGATATGAGGTACCTAGATGCATCAAAATCATAGAGACCAAAAGTAGAAGAGCACTTGCCAAGGGCTGAGGGGATAAGGGAAGGGGAGCTCCTATGTAATGGGTACAGAGTTTTAATTTTGCAAGATGAAAAGAGTTAGGGTGATGGAGCGTGGTGATGGTTGCACGGCAATATGAATGGACCTAATTCACTTAACTGTACACTTAAAAATGGTTAAGATGGTAAATATTATATGTATTTTACCACAATAGAAAAAATGGGGGGAAAAAGAAATGAAGTCTTGATACATGCTACAATACGGGTGAACCTTGAAAACATCATATTAAGTGAAAACATTCAGACACAACAGGATAAACGTATGACTCCACATATATGACGTACCTAGATTAGGCAGATTCATAGAGCCAGAAAATAGAATGAAGAAGAGGAATGGTGAGTTATTGTTTACTGGACACAGAATTTGTTTGGGTTGATGACAAAGTTCTGGAAAATGGATAGTGGTAATGGTTGCACAACATTGTGAAAACACTTAATGTCACTGAAGTGTACACTTAAAATTGTTTAAAAACAAAACAAAACAAACAGAAAACATAAGCCATGGGCTTCCCTGGTGGCGCAGTGGTTAAGAATCCACCTGCCAATGCAGGGGACACGGGTTCGAGTCCTGGTCTGGGAAGATCCCACATGCTGCAGAGCAACGATGCCTGTGCGCCACAACTACTGAGCCTGTACTCTAGAGCCCGTGAGCCACAACTGCTGAAGCCTGTGTGCCTAGAGCCTGTGCTCCGCAACAAGAGAAGCCACCACAATGAGAAGTCCGCACACCACAACACGCAGCAACGAAGACCCAATGTAGCCAAAATTAAATTAATTTATTAAAAAAAAAAAAAGCCATGGAAGAGCTCAGATCTCCTTAGTAAGGCATCAAAGTTTGGCCTCCAGTTGTCCACAATGGAAATGGGGCTGCCAGGGGTCTGGACTTTTACTCCTCTTTGCCACTATCAAACTTCAGGCAAGTCACAGAACTTTTCTGAGACTCCCTTTCCTCATTCACTAAATGAATGAGTTGAACTTGCACTAGGAAACCACTGCCATGTTCCAGCACTTCATACAGTATCCTCCCCTGGCCCATATCCCTCCGTGGACACCTTCTTCTGTTATTTCCACAAAACTCCTGTCTTTTGCAAAAATGTCCCAGCCTTTCACATTTCTGAGTCTCATGTCCCCTAGGACATGGAACACGATAGCAGTTAAAAGCATGGCAGATAGACTCAGCTATCTCCTTTCTACCTAGTACTGCACACAGGAGCTGTGTGACCTTGGACAGTGTGCTAACCAAAGTCTAGCTTTCCCACTTGTAAAATGGGTGACAGTAGCTCCTACTGCACAGGACTGTTGTGAGGACTGGATAAGACGAGGCAGGTAAAGTGCTTGGTGCAAT
This sequence comes from Tursiops truncatus, assembly GCF_011762595.2. NCBI lineage: Eukaryota > Metazoa > Chordata > Mammalia > Artiodactyla > Delphinidae > Tursiops > Tursiops truncatus. The sequence goes on from NC_047047.1 coordinate 31,416,973, forward strand.
GCAGGCCCCTGACAAATGCCACCAGTTACTCTCACTCTGTGATTCTTTCCATATATTGCTCCCTGAGGTCCTAACCAATCCTTGAGATCTTACTCATGTGTCATTTCTTCCAGGAAGCATTCCTTGATTCCCCCAAGGCTATTCAAACCTTTCCTTGACACTTGGTGCCTCTCTTTAAATGTATTTCTGTGTACCAATTTGCTTTCCATCTTGCACAGTTTCCTGAAGAAGAGGTATGTCTCATTCACTTTTGAATCCTGTTCTGTATTGTTTCTCAAACTTTCCTGATGATAAGAATCATCTGGGGTGCTAGTTAAACATATGGATTCCTTGATCCTGCCCCAAACTCAGGGAAGATATAAGATAGACACATGTTGACCTGTCATTCCATATAGCATGTCTTCCTATTTACTCAGAAAACCAAAAACAAAGCACAGAGTGCATTAGTTATCTATTTCTGCATTCCAAATTACCCCAAAACTTCAGAGCTGAAAGCAACAAACATGTATTACCTCACTGAGTTTCTGAGGGTCAGGAATCTGAGAGTGGCATAGCTGGGTGGTTCCAGGTTCAAGGTCTGTCGTGAGATTGATGTCAAATTGTCATCCAGGGCTGTACTCTCATCTGAATTCTCAGCTGGGGTGGGGTGGGGATCCACCTCCAAGTTCACTCACAAGGTTGTTGTCTAGTTTTCACTGGCTGTTGCTGGAGACTTCAGTTCCTTCTCATCATGTGGGGTTCTCTCTAGGCTGCCCGAGTGACCTCACTACGTGGCAGCTGACCTCCCCTCTTCTGCAATATGCTATTTGTCACACACTCACGCACACCCTGCCAGAGTGTGGGAGGGGACCACACAAGTGTGCGAATACCAAGAGGTGGATCATTGGGGACTGATATGGAGGCCATCTTGGAGGCTGGGTACAATGCAAAACTTAGAATTTTCCTATTTCCCCTTCAAAAACCCGGCAATGAATGGTTCTTGAAGCTAACAATAATGCTAGCCTCAATGAAGACATTTTTGACCTTCAGAGGAGTGAGGTACTGGGTGACTTGTGGAGTTGGAGTCATGAGGGCATAATTGGAAGAATTTATTGGCCAGGACCCCCATGGGGGAAATGGAAATATTAGAAGCAGATATAGTCTGGCAGGTTCTATGCACTGCAGCTCTTGGTGGGGACTCCTTTGAAGGGCTTAGTCCCTACATGTCAGTTTCTGCCAAAGGCTTCAGGGGAGCCTCCTCCATCTGTGAAGCAGACATCTATCTGGGGCCCAATTTTAATAATTCATCTCTGTGACAGAGTTAAACCTAGGCTTATGGCAAAATCTGTAAATAAAATTTTTTTAAAAAAAAATAAGGGAAGAAGAAGGAAAGGAAATGAGTTTAAAATAATCTGGAACTCCAATGATGTAATTTCTTTTTCAAATGTGTAGCCCCAAAGACACAAATGACCTGGAAATTTTTTCTGTGGTTAGAGTCTCCTGCTGCAAGGGGCACATTCCTTGCTTCATCCCACCTACAAAGCAAGTCACAGTATCAGAGAGAATTTCACCTCAGGGAGCCGTCACCCAACAAAACCAAAAGAAAGAACTCATTTGGAAAGCACTGTTTTTAGAGCTTTTAGGTATCCCTCACCCCTAAATAATGTTCTTGAGCTACCTTGGATTTTTTTCCTTTCTTATTCCACTGGCAGGAATCATCCCAAAGGTGCTTTGAAATTTCATTTCTTCATCACATCATTCTATAATTATGTCCTTTGGTTTAGACATGAAAGTTTAACATCTTGGGGCTTTTTTCAGCCATGCAACTCCTGTGTTGCTCTAGTAAATACCACTTAGAAACCCAGCTCAAGGAGAGCCTTAGAGGTCCTTCAGTGAGCACTCTTATAGCGAGAAAAGAGCAAACAGATGCTCAAGAGGAAAGGCCTTTAGCCCAAAGGAACAGGGCAGCATGACTTCAGAGCTCAGACTGGAATCCCAGTCTCCTGAAATTTAGCTCAGCCCCGCCTCTCTGCTCAGCCACACCCACAGTGCACATTGCTACCTGTTTTCAATTTACCCTTCTTTCCATGATCCTTGGCTCCAGGGTTCAGCCACAATTCCTCCTGTCTGACAAATTTTACTAAATCAGCTTATTTTCTGCTTTCATCAGATTTATTCCCTGGGCACACTCTCTCATCTAGTGCCATGAAAAAAATCAAGAATTCCTGGAAGACACCCAGAGCTGGCTCAGAACTCATCCTGCCTCCTTTTTCAATGACCTCCCCTGTACTCGAGCCAGCAATGCTTGATCGGCTTCCCAAAGCCCACTCAGCAGGTTGTTTGGACTGCTCTCTGCCATTCCTCTCCAGCTCCCCAAATCCCTCTGGAGGAGATGTGAAAGGAGATTCAGCGAGGCACAGAGACATGCTGTCATTCCTGATGGAAACCCAAACATGCCAAAGATGTCAAACCTCTTGTTAATTTCATTGGTTTGATGCCATCCTTGACAACTTCTTAATGGTCGACAATACTATTCCTATATTTATCTGGAGAAATAAACAGGTCATGGCTTATAAGAATGTTTTTTTTTTTAAAAAGAAGAGAAGAGGATATTTTACCTGTGAATATCAAAATATCATGAAGGCTCAAGAAGACAGCAGGTAATGAGTTTGAGCAGAAAGTGTGCTCACTGTTAAGATCTGGATACATCCCGGCATGAAGTCTAACTGTGGAATCATCAATCTGGAATATTTCACATGGGCACTGTAATGCAGCTGACACATGGTGTCTGCCTCAGATTCCAATCTTCCTAGCTAAGTCCCAGGTGAAAGGGCTATAGGCAGCAGGACTCTGGGAGACAAGACAAAACAGGGAGGGCTGTTTGGGGGCTCCTGGTACAGAGTGGCTAAGAAAGGCCTTTTCTCCTCGTTTAAGAAACATTGCCTGGGGCTTCCCTGGTGGCACAGTGGTTGAGAGTCCGCCTGCTGATGCAGGGGACACGGGTTCGTGCCCCGGTTCGGGAAGATCCGTGCCCCAGTCCGGGAAGATCCCACATGCCATGGAGCGGCTGGGCCCGTGAGCCATGGCCGCTGAGCCTGCACATCCGGAGCCTGTGCTCCGCAACGGGAGAGGCCACACAGTGAGAGGCCCATGTACCGCAGAAAAATAAAAAAAGAAAGAAACATTGCCTGGTTCTAATGCAATGAGGACCACATGGAATGCCACAGTGCCCTGGCACCTTGCAGCTCAGCTTCTGAAGATGAGATGGGTCCTTCCACCGACTTAATGAATTCTCAGAGGGAGTAGCACAGTCAGGCCCCCAAAAGTCTTTATGGAGGATGTGTTGGGACGTTGAGAAGAAGGTGCAAGGATTGTTCAAGAACTGGAATGATAACCACCACTGCCTCATGCCCCACCCCAGAGACTCCTAGAGATAAGGGGCTGGAATGTTCTGATTATGGAGGTGGTGGCAGAAGTGAGTTATAATCTTTATGTGGGCCCACTGTACCCACAGCCTAGGGAATCCTGGTGAGACTGGAGTTACAGAGGAATTCATTACAAAGGAAGGAGCCCACATCACCTCTATCACCAAGTATAACACTTAGAGATAGTTGGTGAATCATAGCCATTGTCTTACTAAGTACTTTGTACTCACATTGTCTACTAGTATTCTTTGATTCAGATAGTTCATTCTTATAGTTTCTTTTAAGGAACAAAATAAATATTCATAACACTATAAAATAATAAAATGTAAGAAAAACCCCAAAGTCATCAAAACTGGGTTATCAGTTTCCTAGGGCTGCCATGACAGAGTACCACAGACTAGGTGGCTTAAAGCAACAGGTATTTCTTCTCTCATAGTTCTGGAAGTTAAGTCTGAAATCAAGGTGTTGGCAGGGCCATGGTCCCTTTGAGTCTCTAAGTAGAGTCCTTCCTTGCCTCTTCCTAGCTTCTGGTGGTGGCTGTCAATCCTTGGTGCTCCTTGTCTTATAGCAGCATCACTCCCATCTCCGCCCCCATGGTCACATAGCCTTCTTCTCTGTGTGTCTCTGTCTTTATATGGCATTTTCCTCTTATACAGACACTAGTCATATTGGATTAGGACTCACCCTGATGACTTCATCTTAACTTGATTATATCTGCAAAGACCCTATTTCCAAATAAGGTTACATTCGCAGGTACTGGAAGTTAGGATTTCAACATATCTTTGGGGAGGACACAAGTTAACCCATAGCAAGTATACTGTGATACATTTATGTGTGATGGAATACAATGTAGCTATCAAAAATAGGACTATGAAATCAATCTATGCTGTTAGAAGTCAGGACAGAAGGACAATGGTTACCCTTGGGGAAGAGAGATCACAGGCAAGAACCATTTGGAGGGTTTTGGGGGTGTTAGTAATATTCTTCTTCTTGATCTAGTAGCTGGTTACATGGATGTGTTCAGTTGGTAAAAATTCATCCAGCTGTACACTTACGAAATGTACACGTTTCTGAATGTACAATATATTTCAATGAAAAGTTAATTAGGACGTAGTGCTGTAAAAGTATATTGACTGACATGGCAAGATAGTCATGATACATTACTGAATGGAAAAACATCAGGTTACAAAACCATATTGCAATATGATTCCATTTGGAGGGGAAATGTACGCATCATCTAGAAAAGAAAATGTCTGGAAGGGCGGAGGAAATTGCTAACACTCAACTCAGAGTGGAAAGAAAATACAAGTGTTTTCCCCCTCATTTCCACTATTTGTATTTTCTGATTTTTTTTATTGCAGCTATATTATTTGTATAATCCTTTAAATTTCATAAATGAGAAAAGGGTGAATTGATTACAACAAATAGGAGATTCACCTATTAGGGGAAATCATTAATTTAGATCTTTATTTTACACTATATTCCAAAATGCAAAAAGGAAGGATTAAAGAGCTGAATTCAAAGAATTAAAAACTGAATGAAAACACTGATAAAAATTTATGAGATTCATGAGATCTCAGAGTGGTAAAGCCTTTACTAAGCAAAAAACAAAAAGGTAATAGATGAACCCCGAAGGCAATGGATAGATTTTTCTACATTAAAACATTTGAAAGTCAGAAAAACCATAAACAAAACTAAAAGATAAATGTCAAACTAGGAAAAATATTTATGGCAAATATTGCAGACAAAAGGTCAAGATCCTTCGTATATGAAGTACTGTTACTTTGTAATAAGGAAAAAGCTGGTACCTCGAAAGAATAATGAGCAAAATATACAAATAGGCAATTCACAGAAAGAAATGCAAATAATAATAAAATGTATTTTAAAGTGCTTACTCTCACCAGTAATCAAAGAAATTTCATCTAAATACAATGGCATAAAATTTTGCCTATCAAATTAGCCAAGATCACAAAATGCAAAAATGGAAATTGGATCAGTAGCTTAATTTAAGAATTCAAATCAACACTCTCCCTTCGGGAATGTCTTAAGCTTTCTCTGATTCTTCAGCCTTTATGCATTCTGCCCAGAGTTGCTTTGTAATAAATGTGAGTTGATTCAGTTGATTTCACACAACCATATTTCCCCCTTCTGATTTTGACCTGCCTGACATTTGCTTGAGTTTCAGCCAGGAGAACAGCCACAGGCACACGGCCAAGAAGATGATGTCATTCTACAGAAAGTCAAGTGTCAGAGTTCTGAGCTCCTTGTATGTGTAGAGAAAGGCACAGGAGAAGGTTGAACTCAAATTACATGTATAAATGTGTAATTAATCTTTTGCATGGTTTATTGAATAAGTTACAAAACTGTCTTAACATTCAGACCATTTTCAAGTTGTGTGTGTGTGTGGTGTGTGTGTGTGTAGACGGTTGTGCAGGGGCGTGGTGGGAGGTGGAAGACAAGTGATATGCACGGCAAACCCCTGGAAGCACTTTTATCACTGCCAAAAGCCAGACTATAGTGATATAGCTCATCTCATGAAACTGCTCTCAATGTTAATTGACCAAAAGGCGGGGGAGGGCTGAATGGAGTGAATATTGAGACAAAGGACCAGGACTTCCTGTAATTTAGGTAAAGTAGAGCAGAAGCCATCACTTGGAAGGAAGGGTCTGAGAAGAGTTCAAGCTGCCCAGACAGAAATGCCACTTTGTGTGCAGCACTTCACCTCCTCATCAGCTTTTTACCTGTTGATGATGTCACCTCATCCATGTTCAGGTGTCTCCAGACTCCACGCTCACCTGCACCCGCTCGTGCTCTCTCTCTCCCCACATCAAATACTATTCTCAGGAATAAAGAATACATATGTGTGTGTGTGTGTGTGTGTGTGTGTGTGTGTGTGTGTGTGTGTAGTGTTTAATGAGGCATAGTATGTGAAGTATATATTTTCCATGTTTTTAAGTTTTGTCTGTGATCACAAAAGTAACATGTGTTGTTGTCAATAAAAACCACCTCAAACCATACTAAGTATAGAAAATGAAAATTCTCACACTTACCTTTATCCCTAATCCCATTATTAGCAGTTTGGTGTGGGTATTTTCCTAAAAACAGAGTATCTTAAAACAACCTTATATAAAATTTATTAATGTGATACTAGCATATGTCAATGTATACTTTAAATATACAAATAGAGACAATCGACTATAAAGTCACAGATGTTCAAAATACCCACCTCAGGGGCTTCCCTGGTGGCGTAGTGGTTGAGAGTCCGCCTGCCGATGCAGGGGACACGGGTTCGTGCCCCGGTCCGGGAAGATCCCACATGCCGCAGAGCGGCTGGGCCCGTGAGCCATGGCTGCTGAGCCTGCACGTCTGGAGCCTGTGCAAAAATAAAAATCCCCACCTGAGGACCAGAGCCTGTTACTGGTGTAACAGTCTACTGGTGGATGCGGTTCTTTAGAAGACTCTCTGTGTATGTATTAAAGACACCAGGCAGAATAGTCTGTGCTTTGGTAGAATTCCAAGCTCAGACTATTTTCCGTGGGGAGATTGTCTCCTGGAACCCATGAGGAGAAGACAATAATGCAGCTACTCTGCATCTGAGTGATGCTCAGGCAGGAAATAGGTGAGCCTTGCCCTGCAAGAGGATGGAACTCCTTGGAGTAGGTGGCAGGAGGTGCGGAGAGGCCGTATGGAAGGCCCAGTGGTAGAAGCGAACTGCCCTGGTCTTAGAGAGACGAGATGGTTGTGTGGCCAGACCCTGCTTCTACTTTGCTGATTGACAATGGGGACAGCTGGGAGCAAAGGCTTGGCAGTGTGTTGCAGCCCCAGGTCCTAGGCAGCAGGCCTCAGTGCCACCTCTAGCCAGGAAAGCAACTAGAACTGGCCCTAAGCACCCAATAGAGGGGAGAGATGCATTCTGGTATCGGAGGCAACAGCGGGGAAGAGAGGCTTCTGGTTACAGTCTCTCAGTTTTGTGGTTTAAGCTGTGACAGTCACAGAACTCAGCTACACACCCTGGTGGAACCAGGTCAGGTAACGGTGTGAAGTCCTCCAGCCTCAAGGGGGCACACCTGAGTTCTGACCCCATTAGCTGGACAAGAGTACACAGAACTGGGCTATGGATACCAAAGAGTATCCAAAGCTCCCTGACTCCCTGCACTATCCTCCTACATCAAGGGCTTCCTTGTAACTTGTCCCTAATTCGCCAGGCTGCTGGACGAGTCTGTCCAGGGTGTATCCTACACAAACTACCCAGACAAGAAGGCATGCAGAGGCCGAAGCCCTGCCCACACACCTCATGCCAAGCTGATGGCCTTCCTGTGGCCTGAGTCTACCCAGAGGAAGGGGTGCCTTTAGACGAATGAAACGCTAGCAGTGGCCCAGAGTCTGTCTACTGGTCAACAATCAACACTTGGTCCTCAAAAGTCTTCACTTTATCAATTCAGCATGCCAGTTGATCGTTTGCATCCAACTTTGTATTCCTCCATTCTACATTCTGTTGGGTAAAGAGGCTCCAGGACTAGGCTGGAAGGCCAACATGCTGGGCTCAAATTTCTACCCTGCTCTTGTCTGTGTGCTGGTGTACAGCTTGCCTACCTTCTCTGGGATTCGGCTTTGCCATAATCTCTAAGAACCTCTAAGATCTCTTCAAGCTCTAAAATTACATGATTCCTTTGGGCATCAAGTTTGAGAGATGCCCACACTGTCAAATTTGCTCCAACTAGTCAAATGATCTCCTCGGGCTTTGAGATCACGGCCCCCACCCCTGAGTGGCTGCTGGGAGAAGCTGGAAAGCTTCTTGACCTTTGTTAAGCTGACCACACTCTCACTGAAGCCAGCCACCTTCACTTCCACACCCTTCAGACCCTGGTGCATGTCCCTGAAGATGTCCTGTGGTTGCCATGAGATCCCATCCCACTCCATCTCCCAAAACTTCCAGTGGTAGCACTTAAGCTTCTTTTGTAGCTGGAAGAAGATTTGAGTAGATTTCTGGTTCTTCAAAGACCTGCTTGATGTGGGTGGCCTGTTGCTTGTCTGCACTGCTGGCAAGTTTCAACTAGTCATCAGCGTTGTCCTCTGGGATGTTTGTACAACCTCGATCTGTTATGTAAACTTCAGGGTCTTCTGGTGCAGGTGAGCGATAGCAGCCTTTGTGCACTGAGCATCTCATATTCCATCCATGGAATCCATTGGATGCTGCCATCAATGCGAGTGGAAGTCTGGGCAAGGCTACTTACTTCCAACTACTCCATTTATTCTTGGTTGAAATGCAGCAGCAACACAAGCTATTTCCGTCACAGTTAAGCTGCTAGAAGCATCAGTCATAGCTAGAGACTTGGGCTGGCCTGACTATAACAACTGCCATCTTCTGGCCAGATCTCCTATTTCTATTGATTTGGTGACTTCCCCTTGCGGTCTCTGGCTTGCCCCACCTACTATGAAAATTCATCTCTTCCTTTATCTTGGATGGCAGTTGGATCTGCTGTAGGACTCATTCAGAGCTGTGGGGTGGGTGGAGACACCATCAATCTTAGCACATGCGTTCTTGCTTTCCAGATCCATTTCAGGCTCGGGTCTACCTGAATTCGCCGCACATCGTGTGGAGACACAGATGACCTCCTGTGCTGGTGTTGAAAGAGATGCTTCAAGCCTTGGCCAGTCACATTATTGTTCTCCAAAGCATTATGGGTCATTTTAACAATGTGTGTTCTGATTCTGTCTGCTTTCTGGCCTCTGCATCTGCAAAGTAGTAAATGTGGCATTTTTACTTTGACAATTTCTTGATGCTATTTTTCCTTTCTCTCTCTTCCTTCACTAAGGAAGGTTTGCAGCTAAGTCACCCTTCCCTGACCTGGGACACTGTACCAATGGTCCAGCCCCTCCACCCTGCCTCCCAAAACATACCTTTTGGTTCTTTACAACACATTGTATCTTTGATGCTGACTGTCACCATGAAAGCTTTCACCTGACTCAATGAAACGACAAGTACTCTTTTGCTAATGACTTAGCTGCGTGATTGGGTGACTAGACTATACTTGGAGGCAGTAGCAGGAAATGACAAGCTACGCTAATTGCAAAATTCTTTGGATCTGTTTTTGATTCCGTGCAAGGGATGTGGTAAAGTAGCGGAAACTGAACTAAATATAGGTCCAGCTCTGGTTCTGCCACTAACAAGCTGTGTGGCCTTGAAAATGCTACTTTACCTTTCAGGTCTCAATTTCCTCACTTATTCAAAAATATCATTTGAGTATTCTTATGTGCCAGGTGCTGTGTTTATCACAGGTAAAGAGAACATGGTCCAGATCCCTTTGTTGGTGGGTAACACAAAGAAAGAAAGAAAGAAAAGTAAGAAAGATAAGAAAAGGAAGGAATGAAGAAAGAGAGGAAAAGATGGAAGAGAGGATGGGGTGCAGGGTGGAGAGATAAATTAGGAGTTTGGGACTAACATATACACACTACTATATATAAAATAGATAAACATCAAGGACCTACTGTATATCACAAGATATCCTGTACTATATATCTTGTGATAACCTATAATGGTAAAGAATCTGAAAAAGAATATATATTGTATATATTATTGTTGTGTACCTGAAACTAACACAACATTGTAAATTAACTAAACTTCAGGTTTTTTTAAAGGTCAAAAAAGGGAGCAAGTAAATAATCACAAATTATAATATAAAACTGAGTATTTTTCAGTTTTTTCTTTATCCATAGAACTATTTACTCAAAGAAAATCTACCAAGGCAGCCCATGAGCTGACCTGGTTGATCTCCACCTCTCTCACACATGGCACTCAGCCCTTGCTCAGCCCATGCCTGCCTTCTCATTCCTTCTGGATCAGGCTGAACTCTCTCCCACCTCAGGGTCTTAGCATTTGCTGCTCCTCTGCTTATAACACTGCCCCTACATTCTCAGATGGCCTGATCCTTCGTTTCCTTCATATCTTTGCCTAAATATCATGTCTGAGAAAAGACATCTCTGTTAAAACTATCTAAAATAATTCTGTGTCTTCCAGTGCCCTTCCTACCTTACCCTGCCTTGTTTTGCTTTTCTTTGTTTTTCTGGGGTTTTTTTACATTTAATTCTAGAAATTATATACTCATTCTTTGTCTCACAAATGTAAATTTCATGACAAGGAGTTTGTCTTATTAATTTCTAAGTTCTTAGCTACTAGTGCAAGGCCTGGGGCAGAGTAGGAGCTCAATTAATATTTGTTAAAAGAACATGGGGAGAAAAAATTAATGTGGAGTTGGTTTTGTTGAAACATTAGGGAAGACACTAAGTCCTACACCATCGTTTCCCTCCCGATATAGCCCGTGAGGACACTTTCAGGTCTAACACTGTAGGATTTCATGAATCCATTCATCAGGAAAGAGGTCTCATGTGTTAAACTTTATTCATTATTCTTTTTTTTTAATTCCAAAATTTGTACTTTGTTCTAAGAATTATGCTAATAGTACAAATAGCATTATCTATTCTGTCTTGCAGTTCATGGTCTACCTATGAAAACAGATTAATCACAATTATGACAGATGAGCTGGGAAGACAGAGTAGCTTCATGCAGGACACCTCAAATTCCTCATCTATAAAAGGCATATTTACTTCTTGACTTCAAATTCTGTTATAAGAATGAAATGAGAAAATGGATATGAAATTGCTTGAAATACTGCATAACATCTTCAAATGTCCAGTATTGGTATGGTTAGGACTTCAGCAAAATGGTAGAGTAAGGAACTCCAAAAAGTATGTCCCTCCATGAAAGCAATGAAAAAAATGTCAAAAACTGTAAGAATCAGTTTTGACAGGAATCTGGAAATTAACCAAAGGCTTGCAATAACACAGGGAGCACTTACTCAAGAAAAACAGCTAAATCTATGTTAGAATGGTTAGCTTAGTGGTGTTTTAACTTACCCTAGTCCAACCACCCACACCCCAGCTCAGTAACAGCCTTGAAAATAATGGTCCACATTCTCAATACCAGAGAGAACAGAACAAACCCCATTCACAAAGAATTGTCATTATTTGACCTACTAGTGACTCTTTGGAAGACTGCTTGAAAGGCTATCTTCATCTCACTTGACTCAAAACTCAACTAGTACTAAAGCCACTACCCAGGAACATTTGTCAAAAACAATTACAAGGAAATATTTTAGCCACGGCTGCCTGAGGCAATGGATAACAGCTGGGCAAACAACAGACTAACCTGGAAGCTTGAAAAGAAAGAGTAAGGAATGAAGAACTTTGAAGAGCTCCTAAATATTTCCTGGAGTATAGAAGGCTATTTTACATGCCCAGAGCTGTGTACCTGCTCGAGAAAGACCCAAGAAGCCCTACACTCTCATTACTGGCAGACCTTGAGACTCTGCATAAGGATAACATGAAGCTTAGGACAGAGCTGTAAACTTCCAGACTAGATGCTAAATGTATGCCTCAACACTCACAGAGAGACTGTTGGCAAAAGCTCTAAGAATTTTTGGTTCCAGGTGTTTAAGGAAATCTCTGTCCAAATCATTAGGTAACCAATAAATGAACGGACCAGAAACATCAGTAGCCATACATGGCAAAGAATACAGACTTTACAGAATTAGTTCAGGAAAGCCACTAAAAAACAAAGACCAAAAGTACAACAAGCAGCAACAACAACAAATCCTAGGGAGGGAGGAGAATCTGATTTCCAGAGTTGCCCACATAATATTCAAAAAGTGCAGTTTTCAACAAAATATTACAAAGGATATGAAGAAACAATACACAGTGAAATATAAAAGCAATCAATAGAAACTATACCTGAGGAAGTCCAGATGTTGGACTTAACTAGACAAAGATTTTAAATCAGCTGTTTAAAAATATGTTCAAAGGAAACCATAGAGAAAGAACTAAAGAAACTAAGAGAGGGTCTCATCAAATAGAGAATAGTCCAGATTTGAAAAGTACAATAACTGAAATGAAAAATTCAATAGAGTAGCTCAGCAGCAGATTCAAACAGGCATGAAAAGAATCATCAGACTTGAAGAAAGTTGATTGAAGTTATCCAGTTTGAGAAAAAAAGAGGAAAAAAAATGAACAGAGCCTAAGAGACCTGTGAAACACCATTAAGTGTATCAACATATGTACAAATGGGACTCCCAGAGGACAGGAGTGAGAGAAAGGGAATGGAAGAGCATTTAAAGAAATAATGGTAAAAATCTTCCTGAATTTGATTTTTCAAAATTAAAAAAAAATTAATCTACACATTCAAGAAGCTCAAGAAACTCCAAGTGGAATCAATTCAAAGAGATTCACACAGAGTTGCATTACAATCAAACAGTTGAAAGTCAAAGAGACAATCTTGAAAACCGCAACAGAGAAGTGACCCATGTACAAGGAATAATCAATAATATTAACAGCTGATTTACCACCAGAAAATATGTAGGGATATCACATCCAAAGTGCTGAAAGAAAAAAATGAACAAACATTAATACAACATATCCAGACTTATGGGATGCAGTAAAAGTACTGTAGAGAGGGAAATTTATAGCTATAAATACCTACTTCAAAAGTAATAAAATCAATATCCTAATTTTTCAAGTTAAGAGACTTGGAAAAAAAGAGCAAACTAACTCACAGCAACAAAAAGGAAAATATATTATAATAGAAATACACAAAATAGAGAATAGAAAAATACAGAGAATCAATGAAATGAAAAGTTGGTTATTTCAAAAGATCAGCAAAATTGAGAAAATTTTAGCTACACTAACCAAGAAAAAAAAGAGAGAAAAGTACTAAAATCATGAATGAAATGACTAAAATTAGTAAAAGCAGGAATGTAAAGTACTAAAAACCACAATTACCAAAACTGACACAAGAAGAAATAGAAAATCTGAATAGACCTAAAAGAAGTATAGAGATTGATTTAGTCATCAATAAGTTACAACAATGAAAAGCCCAGAACCAGATGGCTTCACCTGTGAATTCTATCAGATGTTTAAAGAAGAATGAACACAAATGCTTCTCAAACTCTTATAAAAAACAGAAGAGTAGTGAAAACTTCCTAACTCATTCTATAAGAACAGTATTACTCTGATATAAAAACCAAAGGTATCTTAAGAAAGGAAAATCATAGATCAATATCCCTTATGAATATAGACATGAAAATCCTCAACAAAATACAAGCAAACCAAATCCAGCAACATATAAAAAGGATTATACACCATGACCCAGTGGAATTTATCCCTGGAATACTGACTCAGTATATGAAAATCAACAAATAAAATAGACCATACTAATAGAATAAAAGGCAAAAACCACATGATAATCTCAACTGATACAGAAAAAAATCTGACAAAATCCAATGCTCTTTCAACATAAAAATGTTCAACAAACTAGGAATAGAGGCAACTTCCTCCACCTTATAAAGGACATCTATGAAAAACTAACATCACACTTAATGGTAAAAGACTAAAGCTTTCACTGTAAGATAAGGAACAAGACAGAGATGTCTATTCTCACACTTCTGTTCAACATTGTACCAGAAGTTTTAGCCAGGGCAATTAGTAAAGAAAAAAAAAAAGAAAGAAAAAAAATTCCAAAATAAAATTAAGAAAACAACTGTATTTACAATAGCATCAAAAAGATAAAGTCCTTAGGAGTAAATTTAATCAAGATAGTGAAATACTTACACGTTGAAAACTACAAAACATTGTTGAAAGAAATTAAAGAACACCTAAATAAGTGGAAAGATGTCCCATGTTAATAGATTGGAAGACAATATTATTAAGATGGCAATACTCCCCAAAGGTCTACAGATTCAATGCAATCCCTATCAAATTCCAAATGCCTTATTTTAGCAATGCACCATTATTGTAGCAAAGGCTAACTCAGACAGCATATACCCAAGAGAAACGAAAATATATGTTCATTCATTAACTTGTACACAAATGTTCATAGCAGCATTATTCACTGTAACCAAAAACATACAAATTTTCATTAACTGATGAAAGTATAACAAACGATGTGGTATATCCTTACAATGGAATATTATTCCGCCATAAAAGGAAATGAAATAATTTCTCTTGATGAAAGAGAAATACATGCTGCAACATGGGCCATCTTAAAAACATTATGTTGAGTGAAAGAAGCCAGACACAAAAGACCACATATTCCATTTTTATGAAATATCCAAAAGAGGTATCCACAGGGACAGAAAGAAGAATGGTAGTGGGAAATGGGGAGTGACTGCTTAATGGTTACAAGAGTTTCTTTTGAGATGCTGAAAATGTTTTAGAACTTATTACAATGGGTGGTTGCACAACTGCTGTGCAACATTGTATTGTTGCTGCCCCCAGCACTATACCCACCATCTTCATAGGTCTTTAGACTCCTGTTGCTCCTGTGAAAAAGAAGGGTTTCCATCTTTAGCTATATTTTAATTCCTATTCTAGTAACTGCCTCAGAGAAGATAGGATATGACTGTACTAAGGTCCTCTGGCTATGGGCCAAATTCCATTCAATTCAGTTCAAGCATTTGAAGTACCTCTCTCCCCAGATAAAGCAGAAATTAACAAAATGTTAAACCATTGGTTATTCTATTTTCTGTAGCCTTACTGCTAGGAAAGTGAACATTTAGGTTCTATCACACATGCCAAGTCCTGAACTGAGCCCAGGGTAAGGGTCTGTCACAGGGCGTGGCCAGTAGACCAGCATTTTCATGGGGCACAAAGGCCTGCTCTGTGGAACCTTTGCAAGAAGGACTGAGACCCAGTTCGAAAGTCAGTAATTTGAGTAATCAGCAGGCAAAAGCTTCAGCAAAAGTAGTTAGTAGATCTTTTTTTTTTATCCCTATAGTCTTTTATTCATTCAGTTTCATACTCCCTGCCCACTAGACTTTTCAGATTAAAAAATAAAAATAAATCAAAACAAACCAAAAAACAACAGCATTCACAGTCAATACTTTACCTATGCACAGTGTCTTCGCCTGAGATGCATTTCTGCAAATGGAGGAGACTAACTCCCAAGGGGAGAATCCAGGCTTTTCTACAGCATTCTTCTCTTCCCTCATGACCTGGTCACCCTTTGGGGCCAGATGCCATGCTTTCCCAAAGAAGGGAGCAAGTGTTCATTGAGCACCTATTATGTGCCAACACTGTATATACACTATTCACTTAATCCTCACAACAACTCTATGAGGTAGGTCCTATCATTAGTTCCTTTTCACACTGAAAAAGAAGAAAAAAAAAAAAGAGGCCAATGCCCTAAAGTCACACAGGCAGTAAATGGCAGATCCAGAGTTCAACCTCATGTTTCCAGAACTTGAAATTTATGTCCTTTCCATTCTTGTGAGGCAAATGAAGTACTGATTTAGAGAAGAAGAGCACTGAACATGGCCTCCCAATTCTCAGGTTTTGGGGCGGGGGGGATTAAGAGGCTTCCTGAAGTTTCATTCTGTTACCTTATTAAACATGATTTTTAATATCTGTTGTGCATCAGAATCACTAGAGGAGCATTTTCACTATACACATGCTTGGAATTCACACACTGGAAGACCTGGTTAGCAAGAGAATAAAATGTGTTTAGATTTTCTTGCAATTTGTAGAAACGATACCAAATAAAAATAGTAAGAGAATGAATGAAGCTCAAAGGAAATGTATCAAATAAAAAAGATAGATTTTAATTAATTGGGGCTAAGTTATTGGCTCTTAAAGACATTAGAAAATTGCAGTAGGATGGCATTCTGGTTTTCTTGTTTGTAATCCTTGAATCAGACAAGGTTGTCTGGGTCTCCATCAACAGCTATATTCAAAGAGCTGTTCTTTTTCCTGTCCTCAATTCAATTCAGTCATTTTTTTCTGAATGCCTGTTCTTTGAAAGGCTACTTTTTTACAAGTCACATCAGGAAGAAAAGGTTAAATTCAACCATAAATTTAACAAGCATTTATTGACTGCTTGATGTATGCAAAGCTCCATGCCAGGCAATGCAGGTCTTGAAAGAAAGGAGAAAAGGGGAGACAGAGGTCGGGAGGGCATTTCAGGAAAATTGAACAAAGTGATGGTTTAGAGAACTTCTGCAGATTTTAATTAATACAAATATGTCTATATATATATATCTTATAAAACAAACAAACACACTTCTTCTAGGCCTTAGGGACTGTGCAGTAGACTGTATTATTTGTTAGTAATTATTTGTTCATACTTGTCTAGGTAGAGTACTTTGCTGACTCCACTAGCTACTAGCCCCACCCCTCCTCAGCTGACTTTGGGCTTGGTCTTAGGACTTGCTTTGGCCAAAGGCATGTGAGTGGACATACTCAGTATATCCACTTGCGTGTTTTGACTCAACCTTCTGAACTCGTACTGTCCACCTGCAAACAACAGTGGCTGCTCCTTCAGTCTTGTCCCCAAAACGAGAAGACAGAGAGACCTGGATCTTTCCCACATGCTATCAAGTCTAGCACACCCCAGCAGCATCGAGCAGCTCCACAACCACAGACCCACAAGTGAAAAATAAGTGTTTGGAATTTAAGCTACTAAGCTTCGAGGTACTTAGTAATGCACCATTATTGCTGCAAAGGCTGACCAATACATCCTGTAATGGTTTACAAAGACGAGCAGCATGAAATGTTCTAGAGATACTCCCCTAGAGCCCATCTAGTATTCGTTTTCTACAACTCCTGTAACAAAGCACCATGAACTGAATGGCTTACAAAACAGAAATTGATTGTCTTGCAGTTCTGGAAGCTCAAGGTCTGAGATCAAGGTGTAGTTAAAATTGGTCCCTGCTGAGAGCTGTGAGGAAGATTCTGTTCTGTGTCTCTCTCTACTTCTGGTGGTTTGCTGGCAATCTGTGACATTGTAGAAGCATCACCCCACTTTTCCTCTTCATCCTCACATGCGTTCTCTCTGTGCCCAGATGCTTTCATAAGCATGAAATCTTTTAATAAGGACACCAGTCATATTCGATTAGGGGCCCACTCTACTGCAGTATAATTTCATCTTAACTAATTGCGTCTGCAATGACCCTATTTCCAATTCTGTTGCATTCTGTGGTCCTGGGAATTAGAACTTCAACATATGAATGGGGGAAGTGGGGGTGGGCACAGTTCAATTCATAACAGTGCTTTTTTATACTTACGTTCCTTAAACCAGGGGAAGACCAGAGACCAAACATCATTATGGCTTACACTCCCCTACCTTGGGCCACTGGCCCTTATTGTAATAATTCTCACTTTGAGAGGAGTGGGTTGTTGATGACATGGTATGTGTTGAGCCTTAGGCTTACAAAGCTTGTAAGTTCTGGAACCAGGATGAGAATCCAGGTGTCTGGATATTAGAACATCTTTCCTATTCTATTCTGCCTTTTTAGTGGTCAGTGATTCAGGGAGGCAGCTAAAGTAAACAAAATAAAGAAATTAACAGGAAAGCAAAAAACAACAATCACATACATTCAAATCACCTATAAACCTCATTTACCATTAGCACGACAAAGTTTCAAAGGCATGAAATCTCTGAAGAAAATAAACAGATCAGTGGTAGAGGATAGCTTTAGCAATCAAAAAAGGAAGTAATTATGGTTGTACAGGATTTTTTAAAATATGAAAGTAACATTTTATAAACTTGATGAAATGAATCATTTTTTGGAAATTACAGAAATTGACTCGAGAGGTAGAAATCACAGTAATTATAGATAGATGAAAAAGTAGTTAAAGTCTCCTCCTATAAAAGGTAATAAAGCCAGATTTATGCAAAAAGTCTACTGAACTGTGAGGAACAAATGATGGAAATCTCCCCCAAATATTGGGTTGGCCAAAAACCCGAACAAACATTTTGGCCAACCCAAATATTTACCCATCACCCTTATGAATACACATCAAAAACTTTTAGTAAATATTAGCAAAACTGGATACAGCAGAAGAATCATGACCAGGATTTATTCCATGAATACAAGCATGGTTCAACATTAAATATCTATTATGTAATTTATTACATGAAAAGGTGAATGGTGAAGAAATATACTTACCAGAGGCTAAAGAATTTAATAAATTCAAAATAATTTTTACTTCTTAAAATTCTTTATAAGCTATGAAAAAAAGTAAACTTAACTAGAAACCTATTGTGTGAGGAAAAAAACCCAAAAAACAGACCCACTATCAATAAAACTACATGTCACATATTCTAAATGTTAACCTCTCAGCAAAGCATTACTTATATTTGACTCCTCTGCACCAACTTTGTGATCTTTTTATAGGTCTTCAGTGTTTTACTCTCCTGGAAAAGATGCCATGGTACCTTTCCAAATACTCTCCTGGATAATTACTATGTGTGTTATCAGTGCTTTCTTTATACAGACCTTGAAGTTTCTAAATTATGACACAAGGGCCACTTTCATCTGCCTTTTTGAGTATCTTGGGTCTTATCTCCCCCACTTGATGTCATGAGACCCCCTTCTTCCTTGCTTACCATAAGGCAATTCTTGAAGAGCTGTTAGGTTATGCTTAGGTTATTAAAAAAAGACCCTGTGATTACTTTTATGTGTAAAAGACTGAATTATTGTGTTTGTTTCCCTCATTTCTTCCTCTAGACAATTATTTAGAAAGAGAACAAAAGGTTTGCTTGTAAAATTCTAACTCTATGATCTTTTTTATCTATAACGGCAGCAAGTCCCATACCTCATGGTAAAACCTTAGAAGCAATCCCATTAAAATCAGGAACAAGGTAAGGAATCTGGCTATAAGTTCCCATTATTCAACACTTAATGGAACAAGAAAAATAGGTGAAGTGCAAACACTGGAAAAGAATAAACAAAGCTAAACTAGTTCGCAGATAGTATCATTGTCTAACGAGAAAATATCTCAGAATGTGTTATAATAAATACTGAAACTATTAAGACTGTTCATTAAGTTGGTCTGATAAAAGATCAACACAGGAAACTTGGGTTGTTTTCTTAT
The DNA here is from genome assembly GCF_011762595.2 of Tursiops truncatus. Classification (NCBI taxonomy): domain Eukaryota; kingdom Metazoa; phylum Chordata; class Mammalia; order Artiodactyla; family Delphinidae; genus Tursiops; species Tursiops truncatus. The sequence goes on from NC_047047.1 coordinate 31,436,298, forward strand.
TCATAGCAATAGCCGTAACCAATTAGAAAATGCAAAGGAAAAATATACTCCATTCAGAAAGGCAAAAATAATTACGAAGTACTCAGAAATAAAAGTGGCAAGAAATACGCAAGGCATTATTTTAAAGACTGTAATACTAAAGATATAGAAGAAGAACCGAAGAGATGGAAGGGCTGGTATATTCCTGGATGAGATTGAATTTTCTAAATATGTACCCTCCAATTAAATTATAGATTTTGTGCATTCCCATTAAAAATTAGAATAGAATTTCTTTTTGAATTTGACAAACTGATTCTAAAGTTCATCTGCAAGAATAGCCATGACAGTTTTCAAAAAGAACAAGGAGGGTTGTGGTAGGCAGCTTCTAAAGTGACCCCCAATGACCCTTACTTCCTAATATTCATGACATATGTAATCCCTTCTGCTTGAGCATGGGCTAGTTCTAATGTCTCACGTCTAATAAATATAACATGGCAAAAGTGATGATGTCACTTCTGAGATTAGGTTAAAAAAGGCTGTGATTCCATATTAGGCACATTCTGTTGCTCTCTCATGTGATCTAGAGCCAGGAAGCTGCCATGTTGTGAGCTGCCCTTTGGGGTAGAGGCTCGTGGGGCAAGGAACTGATGTCTCTGGCCAATAAGCCAGTGAGGACCTAAGGCCTGCCACCCAACATGAGTGAGTTTGGAAGTGGATTCTCCCAGTTGAGCTTTGAGATAAACACAGCCCCATATGCCACTTTGATTGCAGTCTTGCGAGAGATCCTAACCCGGAGGCTCACAGCTAAGCCACGCCCAGATTTCTGACCCATAGAAATGGAGAGATAATAAGTGTTTGTTGTTTTGGGTAATTTTTATACAATAATCAATAATTAACACACCCATAAATATTCAATTCCTTTAACCACAACTGCCTCAATCTCATTCAGCTTCCATTAAAACTTAAAACAGAGAACAGATGAGTCACGGAGTTCTGCAGATTCAGGGTCCCATGAGAGTTAGGCTCCTTGGAACTCTTACTCTTACTCCCATGTTGAGGAGTTTTGTGTGGAAAAGCAGGTGCATTCACCAAAGGAATGGTCTGAAGGCCGTCATACCTTCCCAGGGCAATCTTTTTTTTAGAAACTGCAATTAATTTATTTTTTTAACATCTTTATTGGAGTATAATTGCTTTACAATGGTGTGTTAGGTTCTGCTTTATAACAAAGTGAATCAGTTATACATATACTATATCCCCATATCTCTTCCCTCTTGCATCTCACTCCCTCCCACCCTCCCTATCCCACGCCTCCAGGGGGTCACAAAGCACCAAGCTGATCTCCCTGTGCTATGCAGCTGCTTCCCACTAGCTATCTATTTTACATTTGGTAGTGTATATATGTCAATGCCACTCTCTCACTCTGTCCCAGCTTACCCTTCCCCCTCCCTGTATCCTCAAGTCCATTCTCTAGTAGGTCTGCACCTTTATTCCTGTCTTGCCCCTAGGTTCTTCATAACCATTTTTTTCTTTTTTAGATTCCATATATATGTGTTAGCATACAGTATTTGTTTTTCTCTTTCTGACTTACTTCACTCTGTATAACAGACTCTAGATCCATCCCTCTCACTACAAATAACTCAATTTCGTTTCTTTTTATGGCTGAGTAATATTCCATTGTATATATGTGCCACATCTTTATCCATTCATCTGTCGATGGACACCTAGGTTGCTTCCATGTCCTGGCTATTGTAAATAGAGCTGCAATGAACATTTTGGTACATGACTCTTTTTGAATTATGGTTTTCTCAGGGTATATGCCCAGTAGTGGGATTACTGGGTTGTATGGTAATTCTATTTTTAGCTTTTTAAAGAACCTCCATACTGTTCTCCATAGTGGCTGTATCAATTTACAACCCCACCAACAGTGCAAGAGGGTTCCCTTTTCTCCACACCTTCTCCAGCATTTGTTGTTTCTAGATTTTTTAATGATGGCCATTCTGACTGGTGTGAGATGATATCGCATTGTAGTTTTGATTTGCATTTCTCTGATGATTAATGATGTTGAGTATCCTTTCATGTGTTTGTTGGCAATCTGTGTATCTTCTTTGGAGAAATGTCTATTTAGGTCTCCTGCCCATTTTTGGATTGGGTTGCTTGTTTTTTTGATATTGAGCTGCATGAGCTGCTTGTATATTTTGGAGATTAATCCTTTGTCAGTTGCTTCATTTGAAAATATTTTCTCCCATTCTGAGGGTTGTCTTTTCGTCTTGTTTATGGTTTCCTTTGCTATGCAAAAGCTTTTACGTTTCATTAGGTCCCATTTGTTTATTTTTGTTTTTATTTCCATTTCTCTAGGAGGTGGGTCCAAAAGGATCTTGCTGTGATTTATGTCATAGAGTGTTCTGCCTATGTTTTCCTCTAAGAGTTTTATGGTATCGGGTATTACATTTAGGTCTTTAATCCATTTTGAGTTTATTTTTGTGTATGGTGTTAGGGAGTGTTCTAATTTCATGCTTTTACATTTAGCTGTCCAGTTTTCCCAGCACCACTTATTGAAGAGGCTGTCTTTTCTCCACTGTATATTCTTGCCTCCTTTATCAAAGATAAGGTGACCATATATGTGTGGGTTTATCTCTGGGCTTTCTGTCCTGTTCCATTGATCTATATTTCTGTTTTTGTGCCAGTACCATACTGTCTTGATTACTGTAGCTTTGTAGTATAGTCTGAAGTCTGGGAGCCTGATTCCTCCAGCTCCGTTTTTCTTTCTCAAGATTGCTTTGGCTATTCAGGGTCTTTTGTGTTTCCATACAAATTGTGAAATTTTTTGTTCTAGTTCTGTGAAAAACGCCAGTGGTAGTTTGATAGGGATTGCATTGAATCTGTAGAGTGCTTTGGGTAGTATAGTCATTTTCACAATGTTGATTCTTCCAGTCCAAGAACATGGTACATCTCTCCCCTCCCAGGACAATCTTTAACTTCCTATGTTCACAACCACTCAGCTATGGTCCTCAACCTTGTGGGTTCAGCAATCTGATTTTGTGGCCAAACAATGTCTGATTCATCCCTTAAGAGTGGACTCGTATTAGCCAAGCATGTGAGACTGAAGAATAAAATCATTTCCATTTACAAATTTAAAAAGAAAATTCTAACTCACATGGGATCCTGAATACACTGTTCTCCATGAATCATCTCTTCTCTCTGGGTAAGTTTCTTAGGCAGCAATGGAAGATGAATAAGTTCAGGAAGTTGGTTAAAGGAATCAAATTAAACATTAATTATATTAATTATCGATTGCTACATAAAAATTACCGAAACCAAGCAGCTTAAAACAACCACTTTGAAACTCTGAAGTGCTTCAGAACCTGAAATGTTTACTGTAAGACCTGGCAGCTCTCAACAAACAGGGGTCATTATGGTCATCCATCTCCCGTGTTCTCACCAGTGCTTAGGTACAAGAGGGGCAGCATGGAGTCTTGGACAGAACATGGGCCTTGATATCAGATAAATCGAGGTCCAAGTTCCTGTGCTGCCATTTATCACCTGTACTTTCTACTTCGACTGCAGGAAAGGGAGCAGCAGTTTGCTTCTGTCAGAAGTCCTTGAGAAAGTAAGTAGATGCATACTAGAGGTATTTGAGACCATCTAGATACAACAAATAATAAATAAGCCTTAGAGATACAATGAACAATATTGTGTAACATATTGCATTATAATTACCAAACTTGCTAAGAGACTATAACTTAACTATTCCAACTCCAAAAAAGAAAGGATAATTATGTAATGTGATAAAGTTGCTCACTTTCACTACAATAGCAATCATATCACAGTATGTAAATGTATCCAATTAACATGTGACCCAAGTCAAATATATTTCAATAATAAAAACTAAATTAAAGAAATAAAAATAAGACTAGATAACATATTGCCACAAAAAAAGAAAGCAAACAAAAAATCATCTAGAGAAATCCAAGGATTACAAACAAAAATATACCTTAACAAGGCTGAATGGCAAAAACCTTTTAGAATCAGGGGTTACAAACTCAAACGTCTGCTCAGAAGGCAATGTAAGTAGATGAAGCCTCTAGGGACAGGTGAAGCCAGGTTTGAGGGTCATCTAACTCTTTCAGGTCTTCACCAATTCTGTTCCTGATGGCTCCTTGGGAAACCAGCCAGCTGTGCCACGGCCCATGTGGTGTGGCCTGCAAGATGCTCCAAGCTTCCCTGCCACCAGCTGTAAGGGTCCCTGGCAAACATGGGAAATGATAGGACAGGTGTGTGGGAACAGAGGCTGAGTTGTCCTGCCTTGGAGTTTATAGAGAGTAGTCAGTGCCTGTGCTACAGCAGTTTCATCATTTTTGGTATCGTGTAAATCTAGATCTATATATTTATTTTAGTGTTTGTGTGTTGTAAGGAATACCTCTATTACTTAAAATGGTTGTTTTGGTTGATCAGCCTCGTACAGACACAGAATAACACCATAGAGAGGCACATGAAAGTGAAAGAGATTTACTATACTCACAGGTCCCAGAAGAGGTAAACCCAGCACTACATGCAGGCGACAGCATGGGAGGAGGGCCAAGGGAGTAGACTCAACCAAGCAGGTGGGCAGCCAAGAGAGAATGAGGACCTGTGGACAAGTGCCTGTATTGGGGGTCAGAGTGAAGCACATAAGCAAAAAGTGTGAGGGGATTTCATTGGTGTGATTGAATGCCACTAGGTCAGAGGGAGGGCAAGAAGGGGAACTTGCAGTGGGGACCAGCCTTATCACACTGGTGCACCTGGTCACCTGGGCAGCGTGCTCACAGCCTATTTATGGGGATGTTCAGGAATCAGAAAAATATGAAGTTTAAAAATTTTACAATATGGTTTGGTAGTGCTTTCTAAAATTTATTTTGCAATAAAAACCTCTTGGTAGCAATGAACTTATAGAAAGGAGAGTACTAATTATCATTTTTTAAGGGAAGTTGGTGATAAATGTTCACTATTCTTCCTTTATCAAAAATAAGGTGACCATATATGCGTGGGTTTATCTCTGGGCTTTCTATTCTGTTCCATTGATCTATATTTCTTTTTTTGTGCCAGTACCATACTGTCTTGATTACTGTAGCTTTGTAGTATACTGGGAGGGAGGGAGACGCAAGAGGGAAGACATATGGGGATATATGTATATGTATAGCTGATTCACTTTGTTATAAAACAGAAACTAACACACCATTGTAAAGCAATTATACTCCAATAAAGATGTTAAAAAAAAAAAGAAAATAGGGAAGAGAGAAGATAAATATGTAAGATAAAAAATATATATAGCTGATAATTGTTAAAAGAGTTTCAAAAAATAAATTAAATAATAAATAATAACAAGAAAAGAAAGATACTGTGAATAACAGTAAAAGTACCTCTGAAAATATTTTGATTGACATATTGTTCCATTTCAATACAAAACAAAATAGATTTGGAAATAGTCTCCATTTAGCATAATTGACTCTAAGTTTACTGGGTACCTCAGCATGTATAGATAGAATATTTTCCTCATTAACAATATTATATTCTATGGAGAAGAGACAGATGAAAGTATAAACAATTTCAAATTGATTAACCATAACAGCAATATTGAAGAAAATTACAGGAGATTTTATTAAAAAAAAAAAGTAAAAATAAGGCTGTATTGAAAAAACTACATTCTTCTGCAAAATACTAGTGTCATATAACAAGACAAAGATATGGCCCTGAAATTGACTAAAGTTCAAGAATATTTATCTAAAATAAATATACTGCTTATGCTATTTTTTAATATTAAAGAAAACCTATAAGGGAATTTTAAATTTTGATCTATTATCACTTATGTATTCAAGTTTTTTAAAAGATATTTAGTTTTGAAAAACAGTTTTGAATAAACTCTTTCGCAGGTCTACCAATACAATAAAACCAATATTTTGTTAAATAAATAAATATTTTAAAAATCACTTGATTCTAACAATTTTAGTGTCCCCTTTCACTTTCAAAAATGTCCCAGTGGGGTGGTATATTATGTGGTCACTTCGGCTTTACATAACATGTCTGGACATCCTGCTACCCCACTACAGGCCTCTGAAGTTTATGGGTTTGTCTTTACTTGTCCTTAGACTCAGTTTGGATGAGTTCTTAGAGACGGAGTCCACCCTCTCATTTACAGATGAGGTTGCCTCCTAGTGCTAGCTTAGTTCTTGGAGGTGGCATCTTCCACTGTCAGGAGAGGACTGGAAAAATTCCAGGGTAGGTACTTACCAGACAAAGAAAGAATCCCAGGATGTTCTGGAATAGCCAAACCAATGCTGATAAAGGGGGTAGGGGGGTTTTCCTCTCAAGAAATTGATTCTCTTTGAAGGACCTGAGAAAAGTGCACAGAAAAAAAAGGAAGGGGAGCAACCTGTAAAGCCCACACAGCTGGAGAACTAAAGATCATAAAGAAGCCTTTGGATATGTAAGAAAATAACAGCAGTTACATGCATCAAGCACCTACCACGGCATGTGTCAAGCACTTGCTGGGCACATTACATACATGGTCATGTCTCATCCTTTCAACACACCTACGAGATGGGTATTAGATCCATTTTACTGTTGAAATCCTGAAGCTCACTCAAGCCTGAGGGCTCTTTACTGCTGCACCACCAGGTCTTCCCCAGTAGAGGGGAATGGAGAGCAATAGGGAAACAAAGAAAGAAGGAAAGAACAGAAGATGAAGACAGGTAAGAAAATCAAGGTTACAACTTGAGAAAACTATTCGTTCATATAAACCAGCCTGAACAAAGACCTTAGCAAAATATGAAAAATCTAGAGGTTCAAAATATATAGGTTTTGAAGGCTCTTGAGAGCAGTGGTCAGCTAGAGACTTTATTCATCCAATCAGAAACAAACATGCCCTCTTTTGGGTGATGAGTGTGCAGAGAGCCAAAGCTCAGAATTAATTACAGAGTGGCTACAATACCAGCCATCCTCTGGAAGTCTGCTGTGAAGCGGAATGCAGAAATAGCACGGGTAATCAGATCCACGGGCTGCTGGGGACGATGCACATTATTCTCCCCAAATTAAAGCACTCTATTCATGTCCAGAGCTTGAAAATTCATTTCTCAGTAAAGGTCAAGAAAAGTAAACACTGCTTGAATTCAATTATTAAGCCAGCTGTCAGTCACTGGCAGTGACAGAGACAGGAAGACATATTGAGGCAGGAAATTGGCTGAAATTAGCATGACAGGGTCCTTGCATCTTTAGTCAGAAACTCCTCTTTTAGAAATACTTTATCGCTGAAAGAATGATGTCAAGTTGGCATCTATTATATTCCCTTATAGCTTTATCTCATTTTTTAAGTAGCAAATCTAGCAAGACCTTAGTTCACTAAGAGGATGGATTTCAGAAGGGCTGATAATCATATTATTCTGTCATTGACTGTCCACATTCAAAGTAGCGCCCTGAAGCAAGATCAAGGCATGAGATAAAAATCTGACCTGCTGGCACTTTGTTTTGTTTATAAGATTAGGTGTGAGAGAGTTGGTTCAGGCATCAGGTGAACCAATTTTATCCCTGAACCCGCCACTACTAACTAGAGGTAGCTTCAGAAGCTAGAAAGGACCCCAGTAGGCTGGAAGGGAGTACTTGAACAATTGATGTACAGTGAATGAGAAAAAGGCCTAAAGCATCTGCCATCCCCTCCTAGAACCAACCCTGCTACTAATTCTTCCTCTGTAACTTTGGAGGATTCACTTAACATCTCTTAATTTACATATTGTTTGATTTTTACACATCAATATTATTAATATTTCCTTAAGCTTAAGTTACTGCCTCACTACTGATAAATGTTCTTCTGTATTTTTTTTTTTTTTTTTTTTTTTTTGCGGTACGCGGGCCTCTCACTGCTGTGGCCTCTCCCGTTGCGGAGCACAGGCTCCGGACGCGCAGGCTCAGCGGCCATGGCTCACGGGCCCAGCCACTCCACGGCATGTGGGATCTTCCCGGACCGGGGCACAAACCCGTGTCCCCTGCATCGGCAGGCGGACTCTCAACCACTGCGCCACCAGGGAAGCCCTCTGTATTTTTTGATGGTTCTTTACACACAGGGTCATAACAGAGGAAGCAATCCCATCACTGTCTCAAATGATAATGAACAGTCTTCCACAGTCGACCTTGCTTCTCAGTAAACTCTAAAGTTTCTTCCAGCAGTAAAATTAAATGATGATGATACCTTTAATACTTTCAACCAATACATATCCTCCAGTCCTTATGATGAGACAGAAATGCTTTCCTAGGCTAATGTCTGACAAGGAGTTAATGAGTTCTATAGAAAAGTTCAGGAATATTCGCTAACCTGTCATCAATTCGAGAAACTACTTAAAGGGCATGACTAGTCACATTTTCAATAGTTTTTCATTTTTTTCAGCATAATGATGGCCACAGAGAAGAAATGACATTTTTGAGTTAGATGGAATTAGATAAAAATGATATAACCTTAAAAAGGAAAAGTTTCAAATACACACCTAACACCAAATAAGGATTTATTTTTAAGTTTAGTATCTCTTACACATATGTATAATTAACACATATTTCATTAATATGCATACAAGGTCCTCATTATTTTCATTTGAAGTTTTTAACTTTTAATATTTCGGGTGTTATTGATGGTTATAGTAGAAATGTCTATAAGGTTTCTTGTGTTATGGATTTCTCTTTCAGCTGATACGTATTTGGATTCTGTTGGCTATAGTGTAAGTCAGTTTCTCTTCTAGAGCATTCATCTTCTCAAAGCCACAAGATCTAGATTCAATTCACTGGGAAAAAACCTGAAAATCAGCTACGTATACAGCACAGGGCTAAGAACTGCGTGAGAAAAAGAGAACACAGGCCTCACCCTCAAGGAAACTGGACCCACATGACCCTCCTAGGATGACCGCCCAGGGGCTTCTGTTAGAAATAACGAAACCCCAAAGGGTTCTGAACGCCCTGGTAACGCTTCCTCTCCCCTTCCTCAGGACATCACAAGCCTCAGCTGCCCATACTCCATGCCCTGTAACTGGAGGCTGCAATTAGCTGCAATTTTCTTCCATCAGATGCATCTCACCATGCCTCGCACCCGTTTGCCTCAGTCAAGTCTAAGATCATTCCTCACCTAGTATCTTATACTTATGTGTTCAATACATATACAAACTTGACTCGGTTTCTTACTCCCTCCCAACCCCCAAACTTACCCTCTGTAATTCACACTCTGTCATCTCCCAAGTCTGCTAGATGCTCACCTCTTCTCTGAACATCCCCATGAGCTGGCCCTCCGTGGTCTGGCTCCTGCCTCCCTCTACAAAAGGGAGAAGTCTCTTATCCCTCCTGACCTCCGACTCCTCTCAGCCTTTCTCATTCTACCCTAAGCACTCAGGTTTTCTTGATGTTGCTGGAACTCTCTAAGCTCCTTCCTGCCTCATGGCCTTTGTACTTGTTACTTCTGTTGGGAATACTCTTCTCCTAGATCTACACATGGCCACTGCCTTGCTTCACTCGTGTCTCTACTCAAATATCACTCCTCGGGCACACCTTCTCCTACCATTGATCTAAATTAGCTACCACCCCTCACACCCACCACAAGTCCCCACCTCACCACTCCCTATCTCTTTTTTTATTTTTATAGCACTTATTACATTGCTATCATCGTCTCTGTTTTGCTGGCTTATTTGCCGTTATCCTGCTAGAGAATAAGCTACGTTTGGGAAAGAACATTGTGCCAAGAACAATGTCTGCCTCAGTTATAGTTACTCAATAAGTATTTGTTGAATGAAGGAGTGAATGAATATTCTAGAATTTCTAGAATACTCCAGGAAAAAGGTCATGGTTACATAGGTTTCATAAACAGTAAATACTATAAACACAATTTTGAAGATTCACAGAACAAATTTCCTTATGCAAGGCTATGACATGTCTCAGAGTGAGAGACCCTTTTAATCCAGCATTTCACAAACTTACTTCATCACTGTATTCCTTTCTGAGCTTCACCTATAAACACCCTATAGAATCAGAACTCCACTTGGGAAAGGCTGTCGTTGGCTATAGAAATCCACTGAGGATATTTTAGAAGGGGAATGACATCTTCTGACCTTCAAGTAATCCCCTTCCTTCCAGCTCCAATTTTCTAATTTCTTTCCTAGACCAGGAACAGAACCTCAGTCTCAGTAGTCCAGGCTCTTGCAATCTGGGACTCACATGAGAGAACAAAGAGTCTATCTGCTGGTGGCCACTTGGGAGATTTTGTTACCTAAAGAGCCACATGGAGACACGCAGTGTGACACCCAAGCTTGTCTCACACAGGTCACAGGAACCTTCCGTACGGCAGCATCCAATCTTGCCCAATTCCTGCTTCCTCCCAACACTGAACCACTCTCCTCGTTGGTCAGATGTGTGGGTTGAGTGACATTGTTAGGAGGATGAAGATAAATCTACTTGCCATTGCAACTTGCTAATTTCCCCCAGAAGATCATTGTATTGTCTTCCCATGAGCCTTAGTTCCAGGAAGTACTGCAGTCAGAGCTTTCGGGAGCCTTCCATAGGAAGTATCTGGATCATGTTACATGCCCCCAAATTTCCATGGGGGCAAAGTGAGTGGTTGAAGACAGAGAAACACAGTCTGGAATGCTCTCTTCAACTTAATTCTAACTTCTGATGCTTAAGTGAGAGCCCACCCCCAAAAAACCCTCCCTATCTTGATTGAAGCCCGCTAACAAATTCTTCCTAATTGATTACTCTTCTTACTTTCTCTCTGCTCCACAGCCAGGTTATTCTATCTGCCTTGGTAGCAGTTTAAAATTTCACCCGGAAATATGAGAAATTTTAAGCATGAAAGTGGTCTCCAAATGTTTTTGACTGCACACTGCATGAACAAGAAATTTTGAGCATGTATATATTTTTTTATAAATTTTGAGCAAGTATTCATATAAATACTGGACATAAAGTATTTATATGCACCACCATATTAATATATGCCCTACAAAACACACAAAAAATTTTTAATTTTAAAGGATGAGGTCAAATTGAAATAATATTTTTAACAGGATTCTTTTGTCTTCAAATTAACTAGTATAGAGCTATGCATCACTTTCTTTTGTATTTAAGAAATCACCCCCATGTTTTATTTTCTTTGTTCTAAGACTTTTAAAGAAAGTTTTTTCAGACACACAGAAAAGTTAAAATAATAGTATAATGAACATCTGGATACTCACCACCTAAATTCAACATTAATTAACATTTTTGCCACATTATCCGTGTGTGTATATGTGTATAATGGAACCATTTGAAAATAAGCTAAATATATTACGCCACTTCAGCCATAAATATCTCAGCTTGTTATCTCCTACAATTAAGAACATTCTTCTTCAGCATCAAAATGCTATTATTGCAGCCAAAGGAATTAACAATAATTTCCTAATATCATCTAATATTCGGTTCATATTCAAATTTCTTTGACAGTCCTAAAAATATCATTTATAGCTATTTTTTCCAAAGAAAGATCAAATCAAGATTTACGTATTGCGTGTGGTGGTTATAATTTTTTATTCTCTTTAAGTCCAGACTGGTCCCTCTACAATCTTTTTAGAACATTGTCTTTTTTTAAGAGATCAGGTAGAACATCCCACATTTTGTTTATCTGATTATTTTATTGTGGTGTCATTTACCATGTTCCTCTGCCCACTATATTTCCTGTACCCTGAGAGTTAGGTTCAAAGGCTTAATTAGATTCAATAAAATATTGTGGTCAAGAACATCACTTCAGGAAGCACATAAGGTCATATTGGTGGGTGACAACTTCTCTCTCCATCGTAAAGCTACATTTTCTCATCTGTAAATTATCTGCAGGATGACACTTTTCAGGATGTGTTGATGGCCCTGGTCTGAATTCATGGGTACATTGGGGGGTTAGAAAATGGTTATTTCCTCGTTCTCTCATTTCTCCTCCTTTTATTAGCTGGCATTCTACTGTGAAAAAGAGATTTCTCTCATCTACAGGGGATGAAATACAGTTTTTCCCCAAAGGCAGGATAAACGTTTCTTCAAATTTGCAGAGTAAGAAGTTAATGAGTTCTTTCCTTCTTTTACTTTGTAAGAAATATTATTAATAGTAGTAACAGTAGTATCTCTATATACTCACAAATTTGTATTTATTTAATATTTTGTTATGAATTAGAGTCACTAGTTTTTTGTTTCACTTCCAACTTCGGTAGTTTAAAGCTATACTTAAATCTCTAATCAGCTAAATAAATGCTGGTGCACTGGGATCTGAAGATCTGCAAGATTTTTTTTCCTTTAAGAAGACCCTGTACATATTTGAGCTTAAGAAGCATTGAAATAGTACCTGTATAAAAGAATAAACTTTGAGACTCATTACTTGACAAAATGCCAAGAAGTTCACCTTAAAGCGTTATATCAGATGTTTTAAAAGACAAACAGTATCTTTTCAACATTTCTACCTCAGTCTGCTTCCTTAAGTACTGACTTTTGGAGAAAACAGGAAAGGAAAGATCGTAACAAATATTGATGGCTAAAATTCCCTTAATTAAAAAAAATACCCTTAATTGAAAACTATAGTGTTGATTATATAGCTTAATCATAGTGTACACTTTACTGTAATAACTAAAAGGGGTTTTGTTTTTTCCTTTTTGCTGGATGCAGCAGACATCAACTTTGGCTAGCTTAAGGAAAATAAAAAAGACCCTGTGGCACTTCAGACAAAGGTCTGGGGATACGCTCTCTAGACGGCCACAGTGCAATTGCCCCAGCTCCAACTCCTCCCTTCTGTTCTTATCCAGGACAAATTCTCTGGAAGGAACACCTGATGGGCCTGTGGGGTCTGGGCTCACCCTGCATCAGTGGCTGAGGTCAGAGAGGTAGGATCCTGAAGCTGGGACGTGGTCCCCAGAGCCACTCTTGGGCATGTTCTCAGAGACAGCAGATCATCACCAGCGGGCAGCCTCTACTAAGGAAACTTCAGTTGTTCTTTACAATGAACTGAGAGTGGCTGTCATTGGTGAGATGGTGTGCTGAGTGCAGACGTGGGAATTTCATTAACTTTGTCATTCTGATTGTGTTGATAGCTCTGTTTTGTTAAAACAAAACAACTTAGGTGACTGTGATTTTTACCATTTAGAGGGACTATAGGTAGGGTGCCAGCTTGGAAAACAAAGTTTGGGGGAACAAACATGTATCCTTGATTAGGAAAATTTTACCTGAATATCCAGCCTGCTACTTCCAGACATTTGTTTATTTCACAGACCAGTAAGCCTGCTAAGTCATAAAAGTGTCATCTCTTTATCAGGTGGCATGGTTAATATTTAGGCATAGATGATTTGTGCCATCTTGAGATGGCAACCATTAATCAGAAATAACAAGTGCTATATCTAAGAAGAAAACAAGAGGCAGATTGATCTGTGGCTATTAATTAGACACACCAAGCAACGTGATTTTATCTCCTGTCAGTTAGCACTTAAGATAGCACTGTCCAAAGAATGTAAATCCCTCCAGCATGTAATCAAGGGTGTTGGAAACACAGTTTGCTTAATCTCAGTTTTGGAAGAACAAATTTCTCTTTCAAAAAGAAGGGATGAATTCCAATTATATGCTGTCATTAAGCTAGCATTAACACAATTAGGGGATATTCTGGACTTCTCATGTAAGCACTGGGATGGGGTGGGGGTTGTTTGGAGTCTTAATTAGCTCACATTCTTCAACCTGCATTTTCTTATCCAGTGGTACCAGTAGGTGAAACCCCCCCTGGCTTTTCACCTTGCCCTGTTATAATACACAGAATAACAACGATCATGGGTGGGTGCTTGCTGACCTAATGATGCTGACACAGTGGAGGAGTCCAAGCATCAAGACATCTAGGAGAACCCGGTCAGTATTTATGACAGATGTTAAATACCATGGAATATCAAGAGATTTCCAGGAGGAGGGGTGAAGACTCCTTCCAGAACAAAGGATGAGGATGCAGCACTGAGTGGGTTCATCCTGTTTTACCTTATGATGCTCCTTCTCCAGCTTCCCCGAACTCCTCACCCAGGAGTTATATTGATAAGTGCTTGGAATTTGGAGGGAACTGGGGAAATTTAGCTTAATATTTTTTTCTAAAATCAGATTTTCTAAAATCTATCAGATTTGGCATGGGGGAATGCCTTGAATCCATAAAATCTCTTACATTTCTACTAAATTGTTTTTGTTTGAATTTATGTTTTGGCAAAACCCCAGAAGCCATGGGCATAGGGAGATTCGTCCTGGTCACTAAAAAGTTTTCACTGACAGAAACGTTATTGACAGCAGCAGAAATAATGCATGTGTCTGAGGGCTTTATCTTGAGACTGTACTGCTTATCTCTATCACTGCCAGCCTCGATTGGGATCCTTAGCAATGATTTTTTTTGGATACAAGTGGTACTTGAATATGTTCTTGTTATAATATAATAATGTATTCTGGGAATACATTAGTACATGGGCTGAATTTGACAGTCCACCCTTACTCCCCTCCCCCTCCCACATCCATTCCCATTCTCACAGGTAAGTATTATTAACAGTTACCTATACCCTGCTTTTTTTCTATTCAAATGTAAATAAATATACACAGGTACTTCTTTGCATAAATGCAGTCATACTGGTCTAATTATTCAATGACTTCTTTTTTTTTTTTTTTACAAACAGCACTTCTTGGAGAGCTCTTCATATTTGTACATACGTCAAACACATTCTTCTTAATGGCTGCATAATACTCCACAATATGGCAGCTTCATAATTTATTCAACTATTTCCCTATTGATAGATGGAAATTTAGGTTCTTTCCTTTTCTTCTTTGTTTTTCTTTCTTATTAGAGACAAGGCTACAATGGACTTTTTGGAATATTCATCTTTACACTTGGACACAAAGTTTTTTGTAGGACTGTTTCCTCAAATAGGAACCTGAGTCAAAGGGCTTGCACTTTAAATATTTGTAACTATGGCAAAATTGTCTTCCAGAAAGGCTTGACCATTGAACACTTCCTTGTTGTCACTGAAAGTTGTCAATATTTGAGATTAAAACTTGGCAGTCAAGAACTCTTCCATCATGTTAATTTGTACCCATGTACAGTGAGGCTGAACGCATTTTCACATACACACTGGCAAACTGCTTATCTTCTATGAATCACCTGTTCATGTCTCTTGTCCATTTTTCTTTTACATTGTTCATAGATTTTTATGTATATACATTGCATATACTGCAAATATTTTCCCTGTCTGTTGCTCTATTAAAACAAAATTTCTTTATTTTTGAGTGACATGTGTCATGTTTTTTCTTTATAGATTCTGAAGCGTGGGTTTTGCTTAGAAGGGCTTTCCTTAACACTAGGTTAGGGAACTATTTTACATTTCCTTCCAATATTTTATTTCCCCCATGTTTTTTCTTTAATTCATCTGAATTTTATTTTTCAGAATCTGAGGTGAGTATAATTTCATTATTTTTCAACTTGGCCCAATTGGTTTAAAATTGCACTTTTATCATAAGTTAAATTCCTATATACACATGGGTCTGTTTCTAGAATCTCTATGCTGTTTCATTCATCTGTTTGTCTCTTCCTGTATTGATAACAATTTTTTAAAAGCACGTATACTTCTATTGTTTAGATATAGACAATTTGACTAGGTGGTTGAGTCTTCTCATTGTTCTTGTTCAAAAATTATTGATTTGTGAAGTATATTTTTCTTCAAAATGAACTTTAAAATTGCAAACTTGTCAAAACTTTAGGTTGTAAAACTCTATAAAAAATACATTCAGGGCTTCCCTGGTGGCGCAGTGGTTGAGAGTCCGCCTGCCGATGCAGGGGACACGGGTTCGTGCCCCGGTCCGGGAAGATTCCACATGCCGCGAAGCGGTTGGGCCCGTGAACCATGGTCGCTGAGCCTGTGCGCCCGGAGCCTCTGCTCCGCAACGAAAGAGGCCATAACAGTGAGAGGCCCGCGTACCGCAAAAAAAAAAAAAAAAAATTCAAAATTTTACTTGAGATTTCATTGAATTTACTGATTAGAGAGATTTATATATTTTTCCACTTCATTGAGGTATGATAAATAAAAATTGTATATAAGGTATACAACGTGATGTTTTGACATAATATATATTGTGAAATGATTACCACATCAAATTAATTAAGGTGTCTTTCAACATTGCATTTTTAATCTAGAAATATAGTGTGCATTTCCATCTATGTCAGTCTCTCATGTCCTATAAAGTTTTAATATCTAATTCTATAGGTCTTACACATTTGTGTTAGGTTTATTACTAGGCATTTTCGACTTTGTTGCTCTTCTGAATAAGATACTCATTCATTACATTTTCTAACTTGTTCCTGCAGATGTATAGGGAAGCTGTTAATTTTTGGTGATCTTGTATCTAGCCAATTTTAAAAAAATCCTTGTTAGTTTTAATAATTTTTCAGTTCATGTGTTTCCTAAGTAGCCAAACATGTTGCAGATAGTAACAGGTTTTGTTGGGGTTTTTTTCCTATCCAATATGGAAAACTCTTATTTCTCTTCATTTCTATTACCTGGGGAGGAAGACTCAGAAGACCATGAAACTGTAAAGGTGATCGTGGAGACCGTCTTGTTTCAAACTCCTTCTCTGGGAACACTTCTAATGTTTCCCTATGAACTGCAATGTTTGCTGTAAATTTCAAATAAACACTTTCATCAACTTAAAGCAGTTTAATTCTACTCCTAGCTTACCAAGCGTTTTCTTCTTGTTATTTTGTTTTTTGAAGAACAATGTTGAATTATCCAGTACCATTTTTGGCTTTTCAGGAGATCATGAGAAGCTGTTCCTTCTTTAAACTGTTAGTGTGATGAATCACATTAATAGATTTACTGACACTGAACTACCCTTATACGCTCAGCATAAATCCTGGTGCATCATGATATCTTAATGCACTGTTGGAGACAAGTGAGTCATTATTTAGGATATTTATGTCTATGTTCAAACTGAGGTAAGTCTGTAAGTTTTTCAGTGCTGTCTTTGGCTGATTTGAAGAATTGGAGAGTTTTCCATGTTTTTCTATACTCTGTAATAGTTCTTATAACAGGAGGACTGTATGTTGAATAAAGGTTTAATAGACTTCACTTGTAATCCCCAGCATTTAGTACCACAGTAGGGGCAGATCTTTGAATACTTTCCATTTCCTCTATAGCTATTGATCTATTCAGATTTTTAAATCTATTTTAAAGTAAATGTTGATTAAATTATATTTTTATAGAAAGTCATACATTTATCTAGATTTACAAACTTACTGACAAAAAGTTGTACATATTATCTTACAAAAATTTTACAACATTTGTATGTATAGTTCTAACCATTTTTGTTTCTAATGTCTTTTTTTGCCACGTGTCTATTTTATCAATCATTTCAAAGAATCTATTTTTGTGTACTACTGATCAAGTCTACTGCTTTTTCGAATCTTTTATTTCAAGTTTTCACTTTACTAATTCTGTCCTATTTTCCTCGGGTTTATCTTGATCCTTTTATCTTGCTTCTTGCGAAAACTTAGTTCATTTATTTGTATTCTTTTTTCCTAATATATACATTTAAGGCTATATATAACTGTAGAGGCCAAAGATTGAAGCAGGGAGCCCAAGCTGATAGCAGTGGAAGTTCAGAGATAGAGTCAGATTCTGGATATATTCTGAAAGTAGAACCATCAAGACTCTGCTGAGTGTGGGAGAAAATGGAAGGTCAAGAATAATATCAAGTTGTTTAGGTCTGATCAGGAGAGGAAGGTTTGGGGGGTAGCGAGGAGGGCAGTTCGAATTCAGTATTGAACATGTAAAGTTTGAGATGTCTATCATACATTCAAGCGGAGATGTTGAGTAGACAATTGGGTATGTAAGTCTGGAATTTAGTTAGGGAAGAGGTCAGGTCTTGAGATACAAATTTAGGAGTTATCCATACATAGAAAAAACAAAACAAAACAGAAGATTGCATGAAATCACCAAGCAAATGAATGTAAATAGGAAAATGAAGACCAAGGACTCTGCTGCAGGGTACTCAGCATTAAGAGCTCATGGAAAAACTAAATACCCAGCAATGGACACTGGGAGTAAGGCAGAAAAATCTCAAGAAACTCTAATTTCCTAGAAGTCAAATCAAGGAAGTGTCTCAAGGAGGTAGGAGTGACTTATTGTCTCAAATGTTGCAGAAAGTTCAAGAGGAATGAGGGCTGAGAACTGACCATAGGATTTAGAAGAGTGATCATTGATGCTCTTGACCAAAGCAGTTGCAATGGAGAGGTGATAAGGAAAGCTTGAGTTTCAAAGGAGTAGAGGCATTAGTGACAACAAGTATAGACAACACTCTTGGGGAATATTTCTGTTAAGGGGAGAAGAGAAATGGAGTAGTAAAGCTGCAGAGAAAAGTGAAGTCAGAGGAAGATTTTCATTTGTTTTCAGGATGGAAGAAATATTCTTTATATGGTGATGGGAATGGTTCAGTATATAGGCAAAGACTGATGAGATGAGAGCAAAAGGGAGGAATTACCAGTGTGATATCCACGAGCATGAAAGAGGTGACTGAATATGGGGGATTGGCTTTAAATAGGAACACAGACAATTCAACTGTAATATCAGGAAAGACAACAGAGAATATGGGAATAGCTGGGAGATAGGTAGATACAGGTGAGAGTCTGTAAGTTCTCATCTAATGGATTCAATTATCTCCATGAAGTACGAAGTCAAATCTAATCTCAGTACTTAGGCTTGTATCCATTCTGTAGCAACTGACATTGTTCGCTACTTTCTAATAGTTCCTCAACTTTTAGCTTCTGCAACACAGCAAGTTCCTGACATCTCTCTTCTCCAATTCCTTTGAAGTCTTCTTTATCTTCCTACTCCTTAAATGCTGACACACAAGATCTTGTCTTCAACTCTCTTCTCCCTATTTATCACTCACCCCTTCAGTGATTGTGGACATTACTAGTGTTCACTCCATCTGGTTCTCATCTTTTCTGGGCACCCAAATTGTACTTTCCAGGGCCCTTTCAGTGGGCAAGGCGATGTGACTACTTCTGGCCAATGGGCTGTGAGCATGAGTGACACTCCCAGCATGAAGCATTTAATTAACAGGGTACAACCCTCCACTTTCTTTGTTCCCCTTGCAGTCATGATTGATAAGTTTTCATATTCCAGTGGTGCAACTACAAGATGACAGGTTCTGAAAGCCTGGAATGATGAGTTGCCACATGAAAGACACTGGCCTGGAGAGTCACCCAACACAAAAAATCTTGGCTTATGAAAACTTTCCTTGTGTTCAGGCACTGTGATTTGGGGGTTATCCCACCATAACTAGCCTAGTTGAATGGTACAGTGATCTAATTGAGTGGTTCTCAAAACATTGAGGCTTAAGACTCCTTTAACTCGTAAAAATTATTGAGGACCCTAAAGAGCTTTTGTTTATGAGGGTCATATCTATACTTACCTGTTTTGAAATTATAATTGAGAAATTTAAAATATTTATTTGCTAATGCTTTTAAAAATAATAAATCCATTATACATAAACACAAATAATATATTTTATGGAAAATAATATTTTAATTTAGTGAAATGAGTGGCATTGTTTCACATTTTTGTAATCTCTCATTTTTTAAATCTCTTTAATGCCTGTCTTAATAAAAGACAGATTCTCATGTTTGCTCTCGTATGTTGTTTTGCTCAAAGTATATAGAGAAAATTAGGCCTTATACAGATATATACTTAGAAAAGGAAGTATTTTAATAGGCTTTTCAGATAATTGTGAATATTATTTTCAAAAAGTCACCCAAAATAGACAGATAGCAGCTTCTGAGATGTTAGGTGCAATGTGTAACCTGAAATCATATTAATGAACTTTACAGACTCTGTTACACTAAGTTTCATTGGTCTATCTTATGCCTTGAATGTATCTTTTACCCATGCCTGATTTTATAACATACATGGGTCATTTGTAAAATAATGGCTTGCTCAGTTTTGTAGATCTCCTAAATGTGGACACATTTCATTGTATTATATCACCATCAATATCATCAGAAGAGTTTTAAAAGTTCTGGGAAGCTATCAAGCTCACAGCGACATACACAAGTTTTCTAAAATTCTAATTTTTTCTCTGAAAGCTCAATTTTTACAATTACAACATATACTGTTGGTTGCTTTCCTTGAAAAAATAGGCTAAGTTCATTTTTGAGGAACTGTCTGCCACATACTCAAATGTGAATAACCACAGTATGTCTGCCAGTCACTACTGAAGATAAAAATTGTGTACCATGAAAAAAATTTGCTAGTTCAGATTGCAACTCAAATCAGACAAGGGCTCTTCCTCAAGAATGAGACTGTATTTCAATATGCAGCAAGACAGGACATTTAAATTATACTCCAGTATTCCTTTCTTGGACTATTTCATTTCTACCCATTATGCTATTTGCATACTTGCCTCACTGCCTTTGTGAGCTCTCTGACTGTAGACCCCATGTCCTTTTCTTCCTTGCATTCTCCACCGTGTTCGGTAGTCACCGTTACTGAATGAATAAATATCCTATCTTCCCAAATAGACTGTAAGGACACTGAAAACAGAAACTCTGTGTTATTCTTCTTTGAATCACCAGCACCTAAGACAGGGTCTTGGGCACAACAGAGTACAACTGTGGTTGTTTATGATAATCAAGTTTATTATGTATATTATATCAAGATGGCCGGTAACAATCTCAGCAATAATTACTCTTTATCATTTTTCTTTCAATAACTACTGTAGAGGAGCAGCTTCATAAGTTAGGTTTGCAGATTGGCAGGAAGAAACCAAACACATATACACACACATGAAAGAGAAATTAATTGCAACAAGGTGGTCACACAGAGCAGGGTTGGATATAGCATGTTGGTGTGTGGTTTCCGCCTCCATGCGGTGTGTTGGTGACACTGAACTCTGCATAGATAAATCAGAAGAAAGTCACTATCCATTTATTGTCAGCTTTATATCACCATTCTGGAAAAATTATGCTCACAATCTATTTGCTTTCATTACAATGAATGTTTACAACCACTAGGATCGTCTAGTTCTAGAAACCAACAGTATCAACAAAGCCATCCTCAACCTGGGAGAAAAGCAGAATCAGCACCCATGTGTCACTGAAAAATCTTCATCTCTCCAGCTTCCCAAGGTCCCAGAAAACCCACCTCCCTTCAAGAAGTCAACAAAAAATATCTGCTTTTAGAATTAAACATGTAGGTGAGAAATGTATATGTGATCATTTTTAGCTTGAAGGAGGAGGCTGGGATATAGTTTAAATTCCATGAACACCACGATAGGGAGAGTTGGCTCTTTTCCACGTTCAGGACAGCAATTAATTAAAGAATCAAGTTTTTGTTAATATTGCTTTTGAGCCCACAAATGTCATCAGTTTTCCCTCTATTTCGAGAATCACAGACTTAAATATAGTCCAATTACAAGTGGCAAATTTTTCTTACACTTTAGTCAATTGAGTTACATATTTATACATTTGTTATACTCAAAAGTGTCTTCAGGATGATTATGAAAGGCACATCAAACTATCCTTAAAAAACAGCTACCATGAGTTATCATATTACTCTACTTCCAGGAAGAACATATTCTGATATTGAATGCTTTTTTTTCTTTCTAAAAGACGAGTGTCACCTTTTGCATTTTTTTATAATACCCTTATTGAGATATATAATTCATATGCCATAAAATTCCCCCTTAGAAAGTGTATAATTCAGTGGGTTTTAGTAAATTTACAGAATTTTGCATCATCACCACTAATTTTAGGATATTTTTATCAATTCATAAAGAAAGTCTTCTATGCATCAGGAGTCACGCCCTAGCCCCTCCCTCCTCTAGACCCTGGCAACCACTCATCTACTTTCTGTCGCTATGGATTTGCCTATTTTGGATATTTCATAGAAAAGAGTTTACACAATCTGTGGCCCTTTGTGTCTGTCTCCTTTCACTTACCATAAGGTTTCCAAGGTTTATCCACGCTGTAGCATGTTTCAATCCTTCAGTTCTTTTTTATGGCCAAAAAATATTTGGTTGTAGAGGAAGACCACATTTTGTTTATCCATTCATCAGCTAATGGATATTTAGGTGTCTCCACTTTTTGACTATTACGAATAAAGCGTCTATGGACATTGTGTACAAGTTTTTACATGGACACTTTTTAATTCCTTTGGGATAGATCTGTAAGTGGATCAAGAAACACTTTAAGGATTAAGTTAGTGCAAAATGAGAATAAGTTCAAAGAATTTTTTTCACAGGTTTTTCAAGCCCCCAAGACTAAAGGGACATTAGGAAAGAACATTAGTTCCTAAATAACAACAGACAGAAAAACAGAATAATAGACAATAGAGAAATACTTACCTTTTCCTTGCTGTAATTTAAGTAAATTTTAGTATTATACAATTTCTTGAAAACAAATTTAAAGACACTAAGAAAACAATTATAAATCTGTCTTGCTCTTTCTAGATATACATTTTTAGGTTCTTTTAGAATAGAAAATATTAGTGTTTAACAAGAAAACTTTTGGTTTATGATTTACGATTTCAATACTGTATCTACTGCGTTGTGTACATACCCAAATTAAAGATTCTAAACTATATTTCAAAGATTCTAAGTCATCTAAAATGAAGAGTATTACAGAGCCTAAAGTAGTTTAACAACAGAGATACAGGGAGTTCCCTGGTGGCACAATGGTTGGGAATCCTTCTGCCAGTGTGGGGGACGTGGGTTTGATCCCTGGTCCAGGAAGTTCCCACATGCCACGAGCAACTGGGCCCGTGCGCCACAACTACTGAGCCTGCTCTCTAGAGCCCGCATGCCACAACTACTGAAGCCTGCACTCCTAGAGCCTGTGCTCTGCAACAAGAGAAGCCACCTCAATGAGAAGCCTGTGCACCGCAACAGAGTAGCCCCCGCTCGCCACATCTAATGCAGCCAAAATAAATTAATTTTTAAAAAAAGATACACTACATAAAATTGGAGAAGAAGGAGTTTCTTCTTGAAATAAAAGGCCAGCATCTTGAATGCTGGCAGACAACTTGCTACTTTCATCTGAGGATAAAAGAACTAATATCGTTTGAGAAAATTATGGTTAAAAATACTGTCTTTATTCTTAATATAAGGACAGCACATTGAGAGCTAAAATAATCAGGCAGGACTTCAGTTTGTAAAAGAAATGGTCAAATTCTTTGAGTTTTCCTAAATACTTTTAAACTCAGACATACAGTAAATTACAGAGTTGGGACGCAAAATAACATCCCCGACATGGTGGACATTTCTCTTCTACAGTCTAGTTGAATCTATTTGCAGTATCCATTTGGTACTGATTTCCCTGTTTCAAAGAATAAAAGTGGTAAATGAAATTGCAAAGCTCACATCTAGGGTTCTAGAAAAAATAACAGCCATTAGATGATGGCTGTTATTTTTTAAAGCCTGGTTCTGCTCGAAGAATCACTTTTAATAGGAATGAAAGAAGCATGCTTTCCCACTAATTATGCAATCTGCCTGGTTATACTGGCATAAGTATTCTATATAAAGACAGAATCTTTGGAAAAAAGAAAAGAGACCAATGTTTTGTGCAACCTATGGCTTTTAGTTTTATTATAAACACACGAAGTACATGAAAAATATCAAATTATTTCTTTTTAACTCTCTGTCTGCTTATTATTTCCAGATGCTTTAAATAGGATAGAAAAAGCAAAGCAACAAAACAAATTCCATCCACTACACTGAAGGTTGACATTTCAGTGTTTCACTTGTAAAGAGTCAATAGTAAAGTCGTAACTATAAAAAGAAGGAAAACAATTATCACTTAAGTGCTTCCGTGGTTCCTGAATTATTTTTCCACAAAGAAATGGTAAATATGAGCCATATATTACTGCAGAGGAGAGTTACTTTTTTCTTTTCATGAACTTTTTCGCTTCTTTCAAAAGCCCTTCCACATCTTCCTTTTCTAGGTCTTCCTGTCCTGGTTCCCAGTCGGAATCTTCATCTGTTGGCTCATATTCTTCTCCCTCATCATCTGTAACGCTGTCATGCAGGTTGTACTCACTGGGTTGGCCAACACTGTCATCTTCATCTGAAATGTTTCTCACTGAAAAACAGTTTAGTACATGACACAACAATTGCCACTCAACCTGGGATTAGAAACATCTAACTGTAAAATATCCTTTTCTGCCAAGAAGAATTAATTTTACTTAATACAAAGCTAACTACTACAAATTTCTAGAAAGGGGGCTAAAGCTCTCATTTGTTATAATTCTAACTTTTTTTTAACATTTGCTTAATTCTAACTTTTCCTACCATGAGGCTCCCAAGACTAAAATGTCCTCTGAGATTCATAATGGTTCCTTAATAATATCATAATCATATTCATGCTACCCTACCTTCCACTGTGGTAGAATGTATTTTTGTCCCAGTTATTCACTGTCGCTCCCTGTGATGTGATTCTATTTACCCACCCCCACTGACATCAGACTTGGCCAAAGAAAAGTGAGTGGAAGTAACAGCTTCCATGGAGAAGCTTTAAGGGCCTTTCTGTGGTTCTGCTATTGCCATTTCCCCTCTGCTAGGAGAACAGTGTGTCCCAGATAGAGGCTGATCCTTCAGCCTGGAGTTAGGATGAGAACACACATGAGACAGAGCCACAGCCAACATGCAGCTACATGCATGTAACATGAAGGAGAAATACACCTATTTATCGTTGTAAGGCACTAAAATTTGAGGACTGTTTGTTTTCGCTGCAAACCTAGCACAATCTGATTGTGACCAAATGAGGAAATATAAGCTTCCAAACTTTGGAAAATTGAGCTCATGCTTCAATAAGACTAGGATTACTATGGTAACAGCCATTAGACTTTACAGATTTCTAAATAACATTATAATAGTAGAATTATAATTCTAGAATTCTTCTGTCTCAAAGATCCTTTGACCTCAAATGACCTCAAAGATCCTTTCCAACTCCGAAGTTCTAATTTTAAGGACAAAACAGGAATTTTCATTTTCTCTACAGGAATATGAAATGCAGAGACAGGCTGACAGCTTGACTACTTGAAAGCAGCACAAGAGAAATAAGCTGTCACTTTTTTAAAAAAACTGATGGGTAACACTGTTCTACCATAATAATGAAAAATAACAACCTCTAGAAAAAGTAACAAACTCTTTAACATATTTGAAACAACATGCTATTAACTATTTGGTATTAGGATATGGTAATTTCTGACTTTTCTATTTATGCAGAGGAATTTATAATAACAGAATGACAACTCTGAAGTTTGTATCCAATATTTCCTGTACAATTTAAAATTTCACCATCAAAGTCTGCAGAACCAAGAACCAAGTCTGCAGAGCTACTGAAGAGTATACTGTGTCACATACATGCTGGAAGATTTTTACATGGAGAAAAAAATCTTTCCAAATTGCTGATTTTCTCCAAATAGTTTTCTGGTAATAGGCAATAATAAGACAGATGTCTCACTACAGCTTAACATCAATAATTCTTCAGGTTTTATTTTCCTTTCTTTTCCAGTATATCTTAGGATTAGTTAGGATATTAATTTTCATTTAAGTGAAAAAATACTTTAGCCCAGCATCTCTAAAGATGAAAGCTTACTACATACTATAAGAATAAACATTTTTAAATGCCTCATTTTACTACTAAAGACCAAGCTACTAGTTGGGTATTCATATTTTTAACTTTGGGAAAGCAGTTTGTGCAGGTCTGATCCACTTTATTATACATTAAGTTTATTTCTTTTTTAAAACACCATTGCATTAGCCTTTTATATGTTCCAAAATCTCTCAGGTTTCCTCACAGTAAGCAGCAGTTTACAGAATCTCATTTAAGTTTCACCAACCTTCCTTAATAGCTTTCTTTCTAGATCTTTTAATTTCTACTTCTGAAAAGAAAAAAGTCTACATAAGCACATGTGTGCATACAACTGCAGAACTAGAGAAATAGGAAAATAGTTATCAGTAGGACATTCTAAATTTTGAGTCATGAATGGTACTGATCACCTAGAATCATGACTATCACATAATAATCAAAGCCAGAAAGAATGACTCCAATAATCAAGTAATAAAATGCTAACAACAATTTCTTTCAAATGCTGTCAACAAGCAAGGTAGCTAAGAAAGTTTAAAATAAAATTTTCCTGGCATTGATCACTCTTGTATTCAATATGTTGTGCTAAAACTGCAGCACTATGAAAAAGTGTGGAAAGTTAGTGAAATTTTAAACCAATTAGTTATACAAGAAGCTTAACAGATGATAGCAGTCAAACCTACAGAAATTGGAATACACTGCATAAACTGTTACATGTATGGAAGAACTTTACAAACTGAAGTGTCTTAGGAGTGCTACAAATCAGAAATTAAATAAGGATTTCATGTAGTTATTCTGTATTATAAAATTCTATAGTATTTGGTATATAGTATATGGGTCTATATTAACTTTTACTGTTTTATTATGTATTTATGATACCCCCACCTCAAATTTAACATGTGTTAAAAAAAAACAACCCACAAACTACCTAGTTCTTCCTCCTGATCTCTATTATCATCTCCAGCCTCCTGATAATCTGTACTTCAATTTTCAGTCGTTCCTATTTCCTTTACCTCACCCCACCCCCCACACCACAACCAATCAGTTGGCAAATCCTATTGACTCTTAGTTCAAAATCTCACTTGTATCCAATCCTATCTTCCTACTCTCATGGTAGCCTAGTTCTGGTCCTTTATTCAACTACCTAACTAATCTCCAGAAGGCTTCCCCTACTCTAATTCAGACTGCTCATCATCAGGGGTAAAATACTGGCTCACCATTGTTTGTCAGTGCACAATACCTCTTTGGTCTAGCTTTCAAGAGCTTCTATAATCTGACTTCAATACACCCCTTTAGTATCATTCACAGTAACTAGAGAGACTCTCCCTGTCAATTAAACTGATCTACCTTCTAACTCCAAACACAACTTTCCATTTTCTACTCAATGTCCTTGACTCATCTATTATTCACTTTGTCTGGGATGGCCTATACCCACCCACGCAAAGCTAAGAAACAAAGATAATTGAAATCCTACCATCATAAAGACCAACTTAAAATTCCCTTATCAAGTCCACCCTGATAAACCCTGGCAAAAAGTGCTCCACCCCTTTCCTCCAAGATTTTAGAGCATTTCACCCCAAGCATGTAGAGCCAGAGCTGGTTCTCATGTATCTCTGTAACTCTGCTCACTTGGAAGACACATAATAAATGAATAAATGAGTGAATGAGTGTTACATAAATCAGATTAAGATCTTGGGTAATGTTAAACTTTAAAGATTTGGGAAATAAGAAAAACAAGTATGTTAGCATTTTATTTTAGATATCTCTAAATTAAGAAATATGAGACCTCAACATTTAATATTTTAAATACCCCAGACACCTTAATTTATAGGATTTTAGAGTAGGAAGAGATATTCTGACTATATTGCCACATAACAACTCTTGAAAGTACATTAAATATACAAGGCTAAACTGTTACATTAAAATATCATACTTAAAAAAAAAACCACAACTGTCTTTCCAACAAAATAAACAGTTTTTTTTTAAGAAAAGTTAATTGTTCTAAAAATACGTTCTTCATTCAGAAGACACTTCAATGATAATTCAAAGAGATTTTTCAAAGAAAATTCAGATACTTTTAACTATGCCATATGATGCATATTGTCGGTTTTAGGAAAATGGTTCCTAGTTCTGTAAAGATATACAAATGTGTCAAATGCTCTTTCATGGGGCAGTGCTGAAATCTGTCAATAAAATAGAGTTTTAATCAAATATTATTACATTATTGTTCAAAGGAAAGTTAATTTAACAACCATAAAAGCTATAGCTTGAGATACAGCCCCAATAAAGAAAAGGATAACATATAAACTCCATACCACATTAGCTCAGATAAAGTGATTAAATCTGTATCCGCAGTATTAAAGCACTGAAGTGTGTTTCAATAAGAAACAGCAAATAGAATTCCCTTGTGGTGAAATTAATTATTTTTATCACTTGGTTACAAGTTGGCTGTGTTTATACATATACAAAGGCAAGTGAGCATAGCCCGGATAGTACATTTTATTCTCTCACTCTGTGGGCAGAAATACTGGATGATGAATTGGCCTCTGCATTATATAAATGATATGAAGAAGCCAGAATTTGTTAACGGGAAAAAATATTAGAGTTCAGAAGCAGGGGAAACAGAAGGTAAAACAGACTGATGTAAACAGGAATGACGGTCATTCGATAGTTGCATCTCTGGTGTCTATCTCCCCTTCTTCCCCAAAACTAGCTTCTACTGGGGATCTCTGTGGTTCTGAAGAAAGGGACTCTGAAGAAAGGAACTCTGCCTTGGTTCCAAGGGTGGAACAAACTAATCAGTGGTCACAGTGATTAATTCAAGAATAAGAATGTAACCTAAGCCAGTTTAAAAAAAGTTAATTTTATGATTTTTCCTAGGAATAGCAAGAGTCAAAGTTGTTCTCTCTCTCTCCTTACATATAAACATGGGGAGTTTACCATGTTAAATGGAGTTTAGCCAGTTGAATAAGGATGCATATAGTTCCTTGGTGGGGAGAGGAGCCAGTCTTAGGATAAAAATCACCCCTCTAAAGACAGGATGATGGAAGGAAATTGGGTGTTGGTGAATTATTGACATTATTAATGAGCCAAAGCAACAAATCTTGTCCAATCTAGCCTTGCTTCTGGACCTTTCAGTTATAGAAGCCAATATGATCTCTTTATCATTCAGGCCAGTTTGAGATTTTGTTTTAAGGTACCTGCAAA
Organism: Tursiops truncatus; assembly: GCF_011762595.2. Taxonomy (NCBI): domain Eukaryota; kingdom Metazoa; phylum Chordata; class Mammalia; order Artiodactyla; family Delphinidae; genus Tursiops; species Tursiops truncatus. The sequence goes on from NC_047047.1 coordinate 31,465,135, forward strand.
CAAAAGAATCATAACAGATACCAAGGCAACTATATACTGTTGGACAATGATTGTAGAAAACATCTGCTATATAAAAACTCATCAGTTATTAAATCTAAGAAAATTATTAAAATCAGCAATTCAACAAATTCACAGGAGCAGAGATTTTAAAAATTCACAATAACTGGAAACTGTATCTAGGTTTAACAGGAGAATCCATTTGAAAGTTTCATTTGGAGTTTCCTGAAGGAAAATTACTTACCTGGAAATGTACTATGTCTATATTCTATCTTGTGCTGGGGATTCTTCCTTTAAAAAAAAAAAAAAAAAGGGAAAAAAAAGAAAGAAAGCAAATATAAGGTCTAGTTTGACAATCACTGAAAAGGAATAGGACTGTTCAAATTAAACTAGAGCACTCACTAACCTATGAATAAAATTATCAGTAAACCTCTTACTGAAAAGCATTTGCCTTGTTATTGTTGTTGCTGTTAACTAGAGTCACCATGCTGCACAAAGCATTTGCTTTTTAATTACATTTACTGAGTGCCTACTCCATGCCAGGCATACTTCTAGATGCAAAGACAGAGTGATGAACCAGATAAAGTGCTGCCCTCATGACTGACATTCTACAGAAAAGCAGTATGAGACAAATAAAATATAATACAATATACTGTATCTCTAAACTGTCAATGCCATATATCACATATATAAAGATATGAGGTAAATTAGTATATAAAGTATATAACACAAAATATCAAATTGTGTGTGTGTGTGTGTAATATCTAAAAGGATACTTCTAAGGCTCTTCTAGAATCCAAAGACAAAAGCATGTAAGTCATGTCTCTCCAAAGAATACCAATCAACTGTTATGAGAAAACAAGAAAGTCAGTTTGCATCGAGAAATTTATAACATATCCCAAAGTCAAACAGAAACTACTGTTTGAATATCTACTTTTGATTATATACATTGATGATCGCTTCTATCATTTCATTAAACAAATGTTTGGGTACACTGTGTATACAACACATTCTCCACAAAGTACAAAACTACCCAGGCAGCAGAACCCCAAAGCGGCAACTGGTTTATCATGATCCACTTGGTGGGTACCTTTCTCTTAGGGGACTGACAAAGGAGAGCCGGGGAGCGCTGACAGTAGACGTGTGCTGAGGTATACAGTTCACATGAAGCTGTTGTGAGGATTCAGGAGTAATACACAGTAAGGCCTCAGTTTAAGGGCGTAGTAGGCGGTAAGTAATTAATCTTAGCCATTGATTCATTCATCAGTGGTCCAAGTAATAGGCATGGGCCACTTATTACATGCCAGGCTCTGTGTCAGGTGTCAGCAACGTTTCTTATTGCTAATATCTCTTCTTTTGGGGTAACTTCTCCTACGATATGAGCATTAAACACAGTACGAGACCACACAATTAACTGGGGTCATAACTCAATAGTTTTGAAAAGTGGAAAAAAGATTCACCAAAAGATTGTGTGTTTGGGGTAATTAACCCAAATCTGACCTTTTGATGGAAAAGAAACTTCAAAGTTGAAAGAAATAAACTGGATAACTTAAACGTGATGAAGGGAGCTGCAAATGAACAAAGCTGCCATGATGCTTCGTGGGAAGATCTTTCCTTACTGAACATGCTGGCACAGGTCATTAACTTGTTTAATTCAGTCTTTATTAAAGTACAATTAATGTTGGACATCAGGGGAGGTAGAACAGAAAAATGGGGGACATTAATACCAAAGGTATTTTCATCAATAATCTGGATAAAATTGCTGATCCTTTGAGATTGTTTTTGGTAACCTTTTTAAAATCTTTTTTTTTTTATTGTGGTAAAATATACTAGTAACTTTTTATTTTGAAAAAATGTCAAACTACTGCAAAGTGGCAAGATTAGTACACAGAAATTCCATATATCTTCATCAAGATTCTTCAAGTGTTAACATTCTACACAGATGCCTCATTATTATTATTATCTATCTACAGTCATTTGAGATTTAAAGGCTTTTTTCTCCTTCCTTTTAATACATGTTTGCTTCAGGTCCCTAGAAGTCCTAACCTTTTCCTGTTTTGCCCTTAACAGAGCAGGATTATTGAAAAGTTCATTATGGTCTTCATTGTTTGCTACTGGAGCCTCCTTCAAAAGCTGCTTTAGAAACTCTCAAGTAACTAAATGTCAGACTTTAAAAACAAGTATAGAAATGAAACCAAGTGAGTTAATGGAGACAAGTACAGTTTGTGTACCAAATACCAGTTAAAAGACTGTGGACATCCACTGGCAGGCTAGCAAGACTGAAAGGAAGAGTAACTTTTTAAAAGGCCAAATGAAGACACAGTATCAGGATTGACATATATATATTAATATGTATAAAATAGATAACCATTGAGAACATGCTGTATAGCACAGGGAACTCTACTTCACTGTACAGTAGAAACTAACACAACATTGTAAAACAACTATACCCCAATTAAAAAAAAAAAGAAACCACGGTGGGGATGGAGGTAATGGTTCAACCCTAAAGTTGCAGAAGGTAAGGTTCCCCATCATCTTGGAACACATACACAGTTGCACTCACATACTCCATTTACATTATCTAACCTCACACACTACCTAGGAAAAGGCAAGCCATTTCAGAATAAACGAATAGGGAAAAAAGTTTACCCTGGTATATTGCAAAAAGGAAGAGCAGAAATATGTGTTATGAAATTCTGTGCTCAGAAAATTTCAGCTCCATGTGCAGATTCTCATCTGCCTTAGAGGGGAAAAAGCTGTTTCTCTGAGGTTCTGCTAATAGTTTCCATCCTTTCCTAGGAGAACTTGCTATTTTCATTAAAAGGCAGGTGTTAAGACTGCAATGTAGACCAGAAGAAACTAGCTGAGTTGGTACTTTTCCACATTTAACTTAGAGATCAAACTTCCCATTTAAAACAAAAGTATTAATTAATTAATATCAATAGAGATTCTGCTAGTTAATTCATTGAAAATGAAGAAAAAATATCCTCTGGGACAGGTTCAAAAGTTTCCTGTTTTGGGGTATTTTCAAAAATACTTTATTCTTTCTTGATGCTATAACTCACAGAATAGATAGACTTCAATATGAAAATGAGCCAAAGCAGAAACAAAAATGTATCATCACATTTATGTGCAAAAGCACATACTCAAAAACAAATTTTAGGCATGTTTTGTTTACATAGCAATTTAAATGTAAAGAAGTTAAGTATTCTGAATGTTAAATTATCCTCTCCTTCAAGGTCCCTCCACCTTTATTTGCAGCCCAATCCTTCATTTCTACGTTGGGAAAAAAGTTTTTGATTTTTTGCCATTGATAGGCACTTGCTCACAGCCTTTTTTTTTTTTTTTTAACATCTTTATTGGAGTATAATTGCTTTACAATGGTGTGTTAGTTTCTGCTTTATAACAAAGTGAATCAGTTATACATATACAAATATCCCCATATCTCTTCCCTCTTGCATCTCCCTCCCTCCCACCCTCCCTATCCCACCCCTCTAGGTGGTCACAAAGCACCGAGCTGATCTCCCTGTGCTATGTGGCTGCTTCCCACTAGCTATCTTTTACATTTGGTAGTGTATATATGTCCATGCCACTCTCTCACTTTGTCCCAGCCAGCTTACCCTTCCCCCTCCCTGTGTCCTCAAGTCCATTCTCTAGTAGGTCTGTGTCTTTATTCCCATCTTGCCCCTAGGTTCTTCATGGCCTTTTTTTTTTAGATTCCATATATATGTGTTAGCATACGGTATTTGTTTTTCTCTTTCTGACTTACTTCACTCTGCATGACAGACTCTACGTCCATCCACCTCTCTACAAATAACTCAATTCCGTTTCTTTTTATGGCTGAGTAATATTCCATTGTATATATGTGCCACACCTTCTTTATCCATTCATCTGTTGATGGACACTTAGGTTGCTTCCATTTCCTGGCTATTGTAAATAGAGCTGCAGTGAACACTGTGGTGCATGACTCTTTTTGAATTATGGTTTTCTCAGGGTATATGCCCAGTAGTGGAACTGCTGGGTCGTATAGTAGTTCTATTTTTAGTTTTTTAAGGAATCTCCATACTGCTCACAGCCTTTTTGCCAAGAATATTCTTCTAACTCTACACTGCTTGTCTAAGTACCTTGCGCAGGAAAACAACTCTGATAATTACTGGGAAATATCTCCAGAACATCTTGTCCATATCCACCATTTGGTACTTATCACATAATTTCTTATACTGCCATCTAAATTTTCAACACAAATGTTTGTGTGTGTGTGTGTGTGTGTGTGTGTGTGTGTGTGTGTGTGTGTGTGTGTATTATCTCATCATCTGTCAAATAAGCTGCTGGAGGTCATGGGTTTTTCTTACATTTTTAAATATCTTTTATAGCACTTACAAGAGTACCTTTTACAAGGTGGCATTCAACTATATTTTTCATAAATTATCTACCTACTACAATATAATCAACTCTTTTCCTTCAAAAAGAGGTTTTTTTTAAATTGAGCTTTACATGAGTTTCCAAAATGATGAAATATTTTCTATTTTCCTATTTAAGAGGAAAAAAGACCCTTGTTTTTGCTACCTATACTATTATTTCTTAAGAAAATGATTGTTGAAAAGAGCTTGAAAGAATCATTTGTGGGACTTCCCTTGGTGGCGCAGTGGTTAAGAATCCACCTGCCAATGCAAGGGACACAGGTTCGATCCCTGGTCTGGGAAGATCCCACATGCCGCAGAGCAACTAGGCCTGTGTACTATAACTACCGAGCCAGCGCTCTAGAGCCCACATGCCACAACTACTGAGCCTTCGCTCTAGAGCCCGTGCTCCACAACAAGAGAAGCTGCCGCAATGAGAAGCCCACGCACCACAATGAAGAGTAGTAGGCCCTGTTCCCCGCAACTAGAGAAAGCCCGCGCACAGCAAAGACGACCCAACGGAGCCAAATAAATAAATAAAATAAAATAAAAATGCCAATCTTTAAAAAAAAAACATTTGCAATAAAATTCTCATTGGCTGGTACAAAACACGATTTCTAATAACTTCTAGACTGATGAGTTTTCCTACATTAATGTTAATTTTATTTTTTGGAAATTGTAATCCATGGATCGTGGTGTTTTCAGAAGTCTATCCTTTGAAAGGCAGTTTTTCTGTTGGATATAAGCCAAAGAATGCCTATTCTCATTAGGCTGAAAAGAATGTCAATGTGCTGAAATTGCTCTGCGTTCACACCTACAAAGTTAATAATCAAAGTGCTCACGGAAGCTTTTTACACAAACCTAGGACTGAAATATGTTAGAATTTCCTGCCATTAACAATTCATATTACTTCCCCAGGAAACAATGAAAATCCGACAACCATATTAAGCAGACACCACTGCAGTCAGGTTCCTGAGATACTGACTGCTCAGCATCATAGGACACTTAGCTCTAGTCAATCAATCACTCCAGTTGACAGGAACACAGAGTGTGTCCTTCACAAACGCTTAAGAGGCAGATGCCACTGTGACTTGGACCAGTTGTCATCTGGCTTGTTAAACTTTAGATCACCAGCATTATGTTGTGGAAGGGGTTCAGGTTTCGAGATCAGAAGAACCGAGTCTAAATTCAAACTACAGTTTACTGGTTATGTGATTCAGGGCAAGTCCTGTGACCAAGTCTCCACTTCCTCATCTGTAAAGCAGGGAAAATACTGCCTACCTCACACAGGGTTATTTGAAGCATTAAATGAAGTGATGTGCATAAACATTTGTAGGCCATTAAGCATTTTACAGGTGTCAACTATTTTTATAGAAACAGAAATCAATTTTACTTTAAGATAGCCAACAGGGTTTCCCTGGTGGCGCAGGGGTTGAGAATCTGCCTGCCGATGCAGGGGACACGGGTTCGAGCCCTGGTCTGGGAAGATCCCACATGCTGCAGAGCAACTAGGCCCGTGTGCCACAGCTACTGAGCCTGCACGTCTGGAGCCTGTGCTCTGCAACAAGACAGGCCGCGACAGTGAAAGCCCTGCGCACCGCGATGGAGAGCGGCCCCCGCTCGCCGCAACTAGAGAAAGCCTGCGTGCAGAAACGAGGACCCAACACAGCCATAAATAAATTAAAAAAAAAAAAAAAGATAGCCAACAATGTCTAAAAATTCTATATGCCAGTAAAAGTAATTGCCAACTAATACTAGAAAGCTGAATTTTTCCTTCAATAATACATATAATTATTATTGTTGAATATTTCCCCAATTGCATTTCACATATTTATAGAATATTTTATAACATTTGCCCATGCATATCCTATTTTTAAAAATCAGTTATTAATAATAAAGCAGAAAGTCTTTTTCATATAACCCTGGGTTAAGGCTAAGTGGCAATACTGTACAGCTCTTTGGGGACATATGAACCTCTGAAATAACTTTCAAGGACAATGCAAAATTCCACCCAGGACTTTTTCCTAATAATGAATGGAAATACTTAGAATTCATTCATAAAAGATTTACATCAACCTTTTCCACAAATAGTATTTTCTGTAACTCAGCAGGCCTCAAAATCCTGTTTTTGGACTTTTTTTAAATCTTTGGGTTCTAAAGATAGACGTATACACCCAAAACTACACCAGGTTTTTATGAGCTGTTATATTTTAAAATATACATTTTCGAAAGCATTTCTGGTGTTAATGATATAGACACATGAATAACAAATACCTATCTGAAGGAAGAACACTCAGTAAGAGAAAATAAAAAATGTCTTCAAATTTGCCATGGCCGTAGGGTATCTGGAAAAACAAAGATTTGTATAGCTCAAGGAGAATGAGGGAGAAGGACAAGAAGTCCTGAATGAAGTCAGAGAAGAACTTGTAAGCCATGGGAAAGAGTTTCGTGGGAGGCTATCGGATGATTCTGAGTAAGAAATCAACATGATATGACTTATTTTTAGAGAACTGCTCTGGCTGCTGTGTGGAAAATGAACTATTAAGGGGCAAGAAAAGAAACAAGGATATCAGTTAAGAAGCTACTGCGGTACACCAGGTCAGAGATGACGGTGGTTATGACTAAGACGACTGAAGTAGAGGAAGTAGGAAATGGTCAGGTTCTTAATGTATTTAAAGGTTGAAATGGCAAGAACTGCTGATGGATTGAATGCGTGATGTGAAGAAAAGAGAAGAATCAAGGGCATGTCTTGGTTTGGGGCCTAAACACTATGTGAATGGTGAAGTCATTTACAAAGGTGGAGAACACTTGGGAAAGAGTTGTTTTCATGACCAAAATCAAGAGGTCTGTTTCTGATATAAGTTTGACCTATTTTACAACCAAGTGCAGGCATTTAAACATTTGAGTCTGAAGCCATTACCCTGAATTAGCTCACCTAGGGAATAAACAGAACAGAGAAGGGAAAGGATCAAAGAACTGAACCCTGAGGCTCAGCAATAATTACAGGTGGGAAAAAGGAGACAGCAAAGGCGGCTAAGGAAGAGTAGCCATGAATGTAACTGATCTGACTTTATGAATATGACTATATTTCTCTCTGTTCTAGATTTCCCCACTATTGAATGGAGGCCCCCAGAGCACAAATGATCCAACCTTCTTGTTTTCATGAGGAACTGAAGCCTAGGAAAATCAAACGACATTGAAAGTTTTGCTACAGAACTGGCATAACCATAACTAGAACCTAAGTCTGCTGATTTCAAAACCCATTCTCTCTCCATCATAAAGAGCTACCTAAAGATTAACTAGGCAGTAACAAGAACAGAATAATATTTATTTTTGTTTACTTCCAAAAATTTGATAACTTAATACCAAACCTACCACTCAAAATTTTAAAATGAACCTAAAGTACTGTTTTACATCAACTTCTATAAAACTGACTAGTATATCAGATGCTCAACATTCACTCAATGAATAAATGATCATACTATATGCTTTTCATTCCAAAATAATTTATCTTGCACTTCTGAAATTCAACACTTATTTTAAAACCTAAAGCAAAAACATGAATCCTATGTTTTCAAATATCTAAGTCTCAAATTTAGGAGAAAAAGGAAAATTAACAAATATGGTCTTTATCAAATACTGAAAGAGTAAGGCAGCATAAAATAAGAGAAAGTAGTCAATCTGCTAATTGAAAATCATTACAATTTACTATCTCTGCCAAGAGAGCTCTGAAAATTTGTATACATGTGCAGTTAACACTAAATATAACAAAGAAAAACAAACATTAATATGAAAGGGAATGTATATTCAAATAAAGGAGAAAGAAAAACAAAACCACAGAAGACACTCCAGCACATTTTGTCAAGGCTATATGACACATTACATGTCAACTAGCAATGTTGTTACTGCTACTTCTTTTTTGTTGCTGTTACTGCTATTTCTAAATGAAGTTAAACAAAAATTTATAGCCAAGTCTCAGGTAAAACTGTGCAGCCAGTGATTAACATTTACTTTAAGATACTTTCTTCTAAGATTGTATTCTTACATATGATTAAAGAACCGTAAGCGTGGCAAGTGATGACAGGTTACTTCCTATATATGCAGATCCTATAAAAATGCGATCAACTTTGATTATTCTTAACTACAAATAAAATAATCGACAGCCTCACATGACTGATTCTGGGAATCTCAACTACGAGGCAATTAGAGTTTCCCTATTAAAACCTACTTATTTTGCCTCAAATAATATAATATGAATTTACACTAAACACACACATTCCTATTTTTTTAATTAAGCAGCTTCTAAAGATCAGTATCTTGTAGTTTAAGGTGTACATTTGCATACAGGATCTATTAAGATAATACTGCAATAACTTGGAACACTTTGAAAATAAAAGAGAAAATAGGAAAAGACTAGATCATAGCTATAAATCTGGATCAACAAATAAAAAAAGACAGTAATTTTAATATCAACGAATTATGCTTGTGGCAAAAACACTTATGTTTTTTCACACTATACAGATCATATTGCAGATTCACTACAATGAGAGCACTTACAGTTGATGACTGATACACTTCCTTATGTCATCCCTCTTAGAAGGTATTATAATTAATATTTTAAAAAAATGGGGCATTGGCTTCTGGAAAACATGAAGGCAACAACACTTTCATTTGTATAATACATGCCTGCCTAAGGTTTTGTAAATCTAAGACAATATACGTGTTTGACTTGACATTTTTACACTAAGCTGGTTGAAGATGGATTCTGTTCATTTTAGTGTATATATATTTAAGTTTAGTGCTTAATTTAACAAATAAGAACAGGAGTAATGCACTGAATAAAATCCTATTATGCACCAGAGGAGGTAGGTCAGAGGCAAGCACAGCAATCACTGGATTATCCTGGACATTAAGTATCTAATGTTCTAATTTAGACAAGTACCTTAAGCTAATCAAATGCATTAAACAGAACAAGTCTTCTGACAGGCTGCAGTGTATAGCGCAAAGGGAAGAAAACTGGTTAAATGAGTGAGATACTGAAAATGATAACAACTAGTTCTTTCAAATTATCATTTTTCAAGTTGATTTAACTTTGTTAGAGTTTTAAAAGTATAATGTCAGAGAAAATATTAATAATGCCTGTAGTTTTAGAAGAAATAAAATTTAATAATTAAAGATCCTTTTTTCAACATCAACCTCCTATATTATATGGGCTATGGGAATCTTTGTTTTACTATAGATTCAGATTCAGAACTTAAGTCTCTCAGACCTCCCAGGAACTCAGCAAATATTTCTTGGGAAAAATCAGCCTTGTGTTTGGAGTTCCTTTAGTTTCTAGACTGTTGTGACAACACCATGAGATCATGATAAGCTGTACTAGCTGATACAGTATAAGATTAAGATTATTTAATGTATTATACAACAGTTGAGATCACCTAGATTTATCAAAACGAGAAACTGACTTGGACACGTTCAAGGGATTAGAAGGTAAGATTGGGAAGCAAACAAATTAAAAGCCAACCTAGTATTTCACTTGAGAGAATACTTGTTTTTACTTGAGAATAATTCTTATCCTGTTTTGTGAAGGCAAATTTTTAAAGATAAAAAGCAAACAAAGATGTTTTAGCCCATGAATTTCATCTCTCTTCCAAATGTGTCAACCACCATGGAATACAGGCTTATCACAACTTTACTTTTAAAACATATATATCTTTACTTTTCTAAATATATTAATTTCTGGCTGATTTCGTGGGTTATTTTATGATCCGTGAGGCTTCAATATTTTTCTTCTATGGCTACAGGAAAAACCTGCCATGCATTTACCTGAAAACTTGCTTTTAAGCAAAAGCTAATTTAGAACATTTTATCATTCTGATACAGTAGGCTTATATTCTAGCGCTACTGAAACAAACATCTAGGACCAAGATGGAGCCGCTCCTGCCTAGGGTGCCATGTCAGCAAACTGAAACTTAAGATAACTTTCAGGTCCCTGTAAATGCTCTGCTTGACCAGAGACACCGTGTATCCAGTCAGCCAATCCCCACAGGCCAAGCCAATTCTCGGCTCTATACTTATTTCTTTGTTCCTTCTCACCCCAAACAAGGTTGACTATGGGGCCCCAGCCAATCAGACATTTTCTATTTTTCTCTTCCTTGTTCTTTATTCTTCATCCTATAAAATCTTCCTGTCTTCTGCCCCATGTTGCACTTCTCCAAATGGAGACTGTCTGTTTCATAAAGTGTTAAAGTTAATTTGTATCACCCAAACTGTCTTCTTTAAATCATTTTTTAACAGCACTAAACAGTATATGGCTAAAAAAATAATTTATTCTTGCAAATCAATATTGTTAAAGAAAAAATAGCTCATAACATTATATCAATTTAGTTATAGAAATGATAAAACATAAATTTACTAGATGTGTTTTTTGCCTAACTAAAAATGATAATGTGACAAGAAAGGATATATAAATATATATCATGCTTCTACAATCTAGTTTCTAGTATCTTGTTGATTTGAAAAACTCACGATTTCTTTAAGGTACTTTATCTGGGTTTTGTTTTTTTTTTTTTTAACTCCAAAATATTATTTTGCTATGTGGCTAGAAAGGCAAGCACTATCAATACTTTGGAAGCGCTAACAATGGTGGAATCAGGCCACAACACAGAGAAATGCTGGACCGGAGGAGAGAGGAGACTTGGTTTTGAGCTCACTAGCTTTGGAGTCTTAGGCAACTCAATCTTTCTTTGTTTCCATTCCCTTATTTGTAAAACAGTAGTCAGAGTAAGCAATCATATCTAACATTCTCCAAGAGTCTCTCTAAACTGTAATTAAAATTAATGAGGGAGAAAAAAATTTTACGATTTTATCTTCAAGTGGAAACAATGACACCAAGCAGCTCAACAGATGAAAAAGAAAAATACAATATACATACATATAAATATATTTAGATACAGATATGAAAGTTTCTACTAGTACATGTGAGTCACTGGTCTTTGAGTAATTTCTCCTGACTACTCCCTACTCTGCCCCCATTTAAAGAGACTGACGAAATAAAGGCAGCAATTTTTGACATCACTATTCTTAGCAAGGCTTTGCATTTTGTTTTTATTCTCCTTGAGAATAGGCATATTTGTATTTTGCTTCCGAAAAGGGTGCAGGACATCATGGCAGACCGATACTCTTGTTTTAACAACTAGAAAAGAAACCCTTGATAAATGGTTAAAAATATATTTATGAGAGAATTGTGGGAGCAACGAGAATTTTATATTATCTAAAATTCCAAAGAGGAAAAAGTCCTTCCTAGGTGAGCTGACAATAACTGGCTCCTTTCTTCCGTAGAAGCCTTTGACGATTCTTAGTGTGGGCTAAGGATAAGATTTGGACCAAGTGGAGGCACACTATCTTAGGAAAGAGAAATTAGTACAGCTTATCATGATCTCATGGTGTTGTCACAACAGTCTAGAAACTAAAGGAACCCCAAACACAAGGCTGATTTTTCCCAAGAAATATTTGCTGAGTTCCTGGGAGGTCTGAGAGGCTTAAGTTCTGAATCTGAATCTTCAAAAAGGCAGAGTGAAATGTCTAACTCAGGTAGTGTTTCAGAGACAAAGTACTACTAGAAGTAAGAGATCTGTAACAAACACATAACTAGCTTCTAACAATCAATTATGAGGAAATACAAGGGAACATAATGACAATTTGGTAATGCAATCAGCAAAATACAGACTAAGGGATACTCCTCAGTACAAATGGTCAGCTTTCTTACACAAATATATTGCAAGGGAAAAAACAAAGAGGAACCTATTGATTAAATAACTTAAGAAACATGGCCACTTTTTGTCATACATGGACCTTAACTGGATCTGGATGCAAAGATACAAAAGGAAAAAAAAATATTATGAGACTGTAAGGGAATTGGGATACCTGACAGAATATTGAGATATTAAAGATTTATTTAATAATGGTATCATAGTATTGGGTTGGCCAAAAAGCTCCTTCGGTGTTTAAAGTAAAACTAAAAGACGGATTTTTCATTTTCACCAAGAACCTTACTGAACAACATATTCGCCGTTTTGTTCCACTACCATCTGCCAGTTTCCAGGCAACTTCATAATTCTACCTTCTCAAAACCTTTTATCTTTTTGAGCAAAGAACTGTTCCAGGTGCCTTTTACAGTCTTCCAGGGAACTGAAATTTTTTCCATTAAGAGAATTTTGTAAAGACCGAAATAAGTGGAAATCTGAAGGTGCAATGACTGGTGAATATGGCAGATGAATCAGGACTTCCCAGCCAAGCTCTAACAGTTCTTGCCTGGTCATCAAAGAAACGTGCAGTCATGTATTATCCTGAAGGAAGATTATGTGTTTTCTGTTGACTAATTCTGGATGCTTTTTGTCGAGTGCTGTTTTCAGTTGGTCTAATTGGGAGCAGTACTTGTTTGAATTAATCATTAGGGTTTCCGGAAGGTGCTCATAATAGAGGACTCTCACCATATACACAACATCACCTTCTTTGGATGAAGACCAGCCTTTGGTGTGGTTGGTGGTGGTTCATTTCACTTGACCCACGATCTCTTCCGTCCCACATTATTGTACAGTATCCACTGTACAAAAAAAAGTGTACAATGTACACTTTTCATTGCCCGTCACAATTTGTTTTAAAAACGAAACGTTTTTGTTACGTTTAAGTAGAGAATTGCACGCGGAAATATGGTCAAGGAGGATTTTTTCGCTTAACTTACGTGGAACCCGAATAAGGTGACATATGGTCACCTTATCTTTGATTAAGGAGGCAAGAATATACAATGGAGCTCAATATCAAAAAAAAAACTACCCTATCAAAAAATGGGCAGAAGATCTAAATAGGCATTTCAGCGAAGAAGACATACAGATGGCCAAGAGGCACATGAAAAGATGTTCAACATCACTAATTATTAGAGAAATGCAAAGCAAAACTACAATGAGGTATCTATCACCTCACACCAGTCAGAATAGCCGTCACCAAAACATCTACAAACAATAAATGCTGGAGAGGGTGTGGAGAAAAGGGAACCCTTCTGCACTGTTGGTGGGAATGTAAATTCAGCCACTATGGAGAACAGTATGGAGTATGGAGGTTCCTTAAAAAACTAAAAATAGAGCTACCATATGACCCAGCAATCCCACTACTGGGCATATATCATGCCTTCTTATTGAAAACCAAATCATAGAAATAGCAACAATTTCAAAAACGGCAGTAGGTTCAGTAACCTGTATTCCAAAATTATCTAAGAAAGACAGTTGTCTAGAATTAAAGCTCTCTAAGAATGGAATCCTACTTCTTTCTTTGGTAGTTTGATTTATTTCAAGTTCATTCATTCATTCAACAAAGTTGCAGATAAAAAAGTCCTTACTGGAGGGACTTCCCTGGTGGTCCAGTGGTAAAGAATCTGCCTTCCAATGCAGGCTTCAATCCCTGGTCAGGGAACTAAGGTCCTACATGCCGCGGGGCAACTAAGCCCACACGCCATAACCACTGAGCTTGCGCTCCTCAATGAGAGCCCACGTACTGCAAACTACAGAGCCCACGCGCTCTGTACCCTGCGTGCCACAACTACAGAGCCCACACACCCTGGAGCCTGAGCACCACAACTAGAGAGAGAAAACCCGTACTCTACAACTAGAGAAGCCCGCGTGCCACAACGGAGAGCCCACACTGCAACAAAAGATCCCGTACGCCTCAACAAATACCCCAATGCTGCAACTAAAACCCAATGCAGCCAAAAAAATAAACAAAATAAATTAATTAATTAAAAAAAGAAATAAAGATGCTTAAAAAAAAAAGTCTTACTGTCAAGGAACTTACTGTCTGGAGGAGAAGCCAATCCAGGAAAGAACTCAACACAATCTCATGAGATAAATTCTACTGTGCATGATACAGACGAGTACAAGATGCTATGGAAGGAGAGAGGGGAGGTACTGTTTCCTTTTAGGATTGAGTTTCATGTGCTGGCAAGAATGGTGGCCTGGTGGGCGATGAGGGAGGCAGAGATAACATCCTGAATTGATTTATGTCAAACTAAGGAGTCTGGATAGAAGGTATAATGGGGTAGCACTGACAGCTTTTAAATTATCTGATTTACACTTTAGAAAGTTAGAAATGAGGAAAAATTTTAGGCATTTATAATGTTAGTAACTTCAACAATTTAGAATTATCTAAAAGAAACATTACAATCCTACCTATTAACAAAATGAAAACCTATTATCTATGGAAGTTTAAAAACTAAAAGTTAAAGGCTTGAGATGAGAAGCTTGCCTGCAGTTTCTCCTGAATAAGTAACAGAGATTAAGCAGAAAAGGAGTATAACCAAACACTTCAGGTTTACGTACCTATAACAAGATGCTCCATAGGGACATTCGGGCCGGTCATCAGCCTCACCTTGACACGTGATGTGTACACCTCCATAATCACTATCACCAGGGTGACTGAAGTGTTGAAAATGGACAGGATTCTTCCTATGAGAGTGATAAACATACTGTCAGAAAAAAAGAATTAATAGGATATAGTAGACTTCTAGATAAACTAGAAAAAAATAATTAATAGGATATAGCAGGAAACCAAACAATACACATTTGATTATTCTAGAACGTGAACCAACATGCTACATGACATTTAGTCAGTGCGGAACTCTCATGGTAGCAAATTAAATTTCTGGTGACATGGGGAAGACCATGAATGTCAACGGACAATCTGAAAACAGTACTTTATATGGGCTATATACAACAGAATATACAGGATAATATAAATAGTATCAGCATACAGAGCTTTTAATTAAAGACTTTTAATAAAGTGAACACATCTATACTCCCTCTGCTAAGATAAATAACAATATTACCAACATTCTAGAAGCCCTGCATGTCCCCTTCGAATCATTAAACCCATTTTACTACCCAAAGCTAACCACTATCCTGTCATCTGCAACAGTGTTTCTCAAACTTTTCAGTCTCAGGAAAAAAACTATTAAAACTCCAGAGAACTTTTATTTATGTGAGTTATTTAACCTATTAGAAATTAAAAATGAGAAAATTTTAAAATAAATTTACTTTATAATAGTAATAAACCCTTTACATATTATGATAAATAGCACATCTTAATGTAAATACCTATTTTCCAAACAAATTCGTGGAGACATTGTTTTATACTTTGGAAATTTCTTTAATGTCTGGCTTAAAAAAGGGCATCCGAATTCTCCTATCTGCTTCTGCATTCAATCATTAACACAAATCATGTAGCCTCTGGGAATACTGTACACTTGTGAGTGAGAGAATCAGAGTGAAAAAGGCACACACACACAAAGTATTATTATGAAAATGGTTTTGGCCCAACAGGTTTCCTAAAAGCATCTCGGGGACCAGGACCTGCAAGGGCCTCTGGAACATACTTTCAGAAGCAATGTTACGAACAACATATTAGTTTTTCCTGTATTTGAATTAAAATGGAAATATGTAGTATGTACTTCTTTGAGAATGACTTTTTATGTTTGTATGATTACTCCACATTACTGCATGTAACAGTAGTATACTTTTATTACTGTGTAACATTCCACTGTATGAAAGTGCTACAATTTATTTGTCCATTCTACTATTAATAGACTTTTGGATTCATTCTAGTTATTGGCTTTTATAAATAATACTGCTGTGAACATTCTACTTTTGGCGTACTGTTAGAAGTAATAAACTAATTCAGCAAAGTTGGAGGATACAAAAATCAACACCCAAAAACCAGTTGTGTTCCTATATACTTGCAATGAACAATCCCGAAAGGAAATTAAGAAAACAATTCAATTTACAATAACATTTAAAAATAAAATAGGAAATAAACTTAAGGAGGTGAACGACATACACAGGTTTAATTTCTATTAAAGAAGACACAAATAAATGGAAAGACATCCCATGTTCATGGAATGGAAGACTTAATACTGTTAAGATGTAAATACTACCCCAGGCAATCTACAGATTTAAAGCAATCCCTATTAAAATCCCAATGACATTTTTTTGCAGAAATAGAAAAATCCATCCTAAAATTCATGTGAAATCTCAAGGGACCTCAAATGGACAAAACAATCCTGAAAAAGTTGAAGGTTTCACACTTTCTGATTTCAAAACTTATTACAAAACTACAGTTATCAAAACAGTGTTGTACTAACATAAAGACAGGCATATAATATAGACACATGGAAGAAAACAGACAGCCCAAAATAAACTCTTGCTTATATGGTCAAATGATTTTTCAACAAAGTTGCCAAGACCATTCCAAAAGGAAAGAATACTCTTTTCAACAAATGGTGCTGGAAAAAGAGGATATTCACATGCAAAAGAATGAAGTTGGACCCTTCCCTTACACCATATACAAAATTAACTCAAAATGTATCCAAGACATAAAAGTAAGACCTAAAATATAAAACTTCTAGAAGAAAACAGGGGGAAAGCTTCATGACATTGGATTTGTCAAAGATTTCTTGCCAAATGCAAAGGCAAGAAATGTAAAAGTTGCCTAAGTTCCATGAGACTGCCCCAAACTCTGCCTGTCCTCTTAGCCCTCAGTCTGAAACACTAAAAAATTGGCAAATGTCACAAGAGAAAAAGAAGCCTCAAGGTCCTGACTGCCTCTAATGTTCTCAAGCGTGAGTGTTTCGCTTTGCTAGTTGTTTTCAGTGGGAGCTTTGGTCCTCAATAAGACACATCACCTTTACTAGAGACAAAACGCTTATTTTATAGACTATTAACTCATAATTTATATGACCTTATGGAGATAAAATCTACAAGTTTTAATTAAGGTATAAATTTCTTACAAGTTAATAAGAGACATTTCAATTTCTATCCAATTTTTAAAGGCAGTTTACTAATGGAATCAGATGCTATTAAACAGAAAAACTATATGGCCCCAAAAGAACAAAATTTTCAAAAAGAATGTTTTGGAAGCAACAGTTTCTATAAAGTTAAATGCTATTTTGTTGTTTTTTTGCTTCACAAAGGATTGAAATAAGATGTGACTGCTTTAGACAGGTTGAATTTGAAGTGCCTGTGATTTAAGTGGTGATTATCTGGATCTAAAATTTAGTACAGAAATCTGTGTTGGAGATACAGACTTGGGAGTTAATACCATAACATCAAGGGATTGAATAAGACTACCCCTGAGCAATAATTTTCTATTAAGACAGAACATGTAAATAAATAATTAGAAATCAATGATTAGATAGTAAATATCAGGTCTAATATCAAATATTAGAAAGTGTACGAGGAAATGTTGTGTAGAATAGAAGATGAGCAATTTAGGGAAGAATGAACATGTTAGAAAAGGGCTAAGAAAGGAACTGAATGTGTCTTTAAGCAGGACAGGAGACAGGAAAAGGGAACAACACATCCAAAGGACCTAACAACAGCATGACAGCATGGTGCATCCAAAGAATTACTGGGAGTTCAGGGTCTTCTAGACTATGCTAAGAAATCTGGCCTTTAGCCACTGAAGGATTCTGTAAAGGAGAGTAATATTGTCAGATTTTTTTCTCTCTCTTTTTTTTTACCTTTGTTTTTATTTTCTTAGCCAGATCATTCAGGCAACAATGAGGAAGGAATGTGAACCTGACGGAAAGTTTGGAGACTTACGAGATTATTCACTTGTCCCAGAGAGATCATTGCATGAGCTAAAGCAGTAGCATTGAGGCTGGAGAAAAGATACATTTAACTAATTGTTAAGATGCATGTATATAACAAGAGCTCAATATAGGTTATTTTTCCCCCTTTGTTACAAATATAAACATTTTGTTTTCAAGATTTCAGTGGCAAATATTTCTCAGGTATTAATTATGTATATCAAAATTAGGGAAGAAGTAAAAAAAACTATTCATAAGCTATGACTGGTTAAAACTAACGTGTATCATCATCAAATATGTATGAATTCATTATGATCTTGATAAAACATTCAATCACATTTAACAAAGACAAGTACCAGCCAAACACCGTTATGGACTGAATTGTGTTCCCTACCCCCAAATTTATATGTTCAAGCCCTAACCCCTAATGTGACTATATTTGGAGACAGAGCCTTTAAAGAGATAATTCAGACTAAATAAGGTCATGAGGGTAGGGCTTTAATCCAAAATGACTGATGTCCTTATAAGATGAGGAAGAGACTCCAAAGATGTACATGTACAGAGAAAAGGCCATGTGAGGACGCCATGAGAAGGCACTGTCTGCAAGCCAAGGAGAGAGCCTGCAGGAGAAACCCAACCTGCCAACACCTCGATCATAGGCTTTCAGCCTCCAGAACTGTGAGATAATAAATTTCTGCTGTTTAAACCACCCAATCTGTGGCATTTTGTTATAGCAGCTCTAGTGAACTGATACAGATACCAAACAGGATTGTTCAAAAATCCAAAATAATAGAAGGTTTATATACTTCCATTTCACAAGTTTATAAATTATGTTCCATATGCAGGACTAAGGCCATTGCAAATAGACAAAATTGTGAAAAAACGCATAAATTATAATGGTTGAAATTGAAAAATATAATTATTCAGGTGTTATAATGGCACTGCATTTTAAAGAGAGATACAATGAATGAGAAATTAACAGAATATGTGATATAAATATGCTATCGAATAGAAGACAAACTGCACTAGAATGTACTGATAAGATACTTGGTTTGATAAGTTGGAATGGCAAAGAAATACTTCTGAAATAGGGCTAGGTAAT
Source organism: Tursiops truncatus (assembly GCF_011762595.2). Classification (NCBI taxonomy): domain Eukaryota; kingdom Metazoa; phylum Chordata; class Mammalia; order Artiodactyla; family Delphinidae; genus Tursiops; species Tursiops truncatus. Next base: position 31,484,264 of record NC_047047.1, read on the forward strand.
TACAAACATGCTAGAATAAACAGAAACTATAGCCTAAAACTAATTCACAAAGCATGAAATTAGAAAATATGGTACAGTGTTATCAAATGAAGTAAGTATAGGAGTAACCAATCAATCCAGAAAATATATATTTAGTTGTTTCAGAAGGCATCACGGTGACTCAGAAGCACCATTAGAAAAATATAAAGGAAAATGCACAAATATAAGATGCTTAAGCACAACTTAGAATTCTCTTGAGAGTTATACTGTATACAGCAACTATTTATGAAGGCATCTTTCCAACAGCTAAATAAGACGTTACATAAGCAGGTATTTTGATCTGAGTGATTCTGTTTTCAAGTCTGGATTCCCCAGTTCAGATCCCTGTATTAATCAGCATATCTACAATGAAACATTTAATTCCCCACAATATTTTAAAAGCCTCTAGCAGGATTTGCTAGAATGCATACTGAGAAAGTGCAAACCAGGAGAAACATGATAAAGCTCCTAACCTTTAGGCCAATGGGTTTTATTAGGCTTTTAACACACTATAGCATGTATCTACATAGCTGTTATGCTGTTGAAATAATGGAATTATATGCTAGCTGTAATTTCACTTCATACCTGTAGCAGTTTGCCCCATACATGCAGGATGTCCTCTTGACCTTGTTTTCTTCAGAACCCTGTGGAACTGAATCAGCTGCCTTTGCATGCAAAGTTTCAGGATTGGAGGGATCAGAGCCAGACTCAGGATGAGATCTTTCAGGCTCGTCATGGAAGGACTTGCCTTGGGCACTCAAACAACTCTCAGAACAACTCCTCGCCTTGCTGTCTTTATTTGGTGTTCCCTTAGTGGTGATTTTATGTTCAGGAACCTTACCAAGTTCCTCTACTGGGATTTCATTTCTCTGTGCATTAGTCTTGATGTTATTTACCTCTGTGTTATCTAACGTGATTGCAGAAAATGACTGTGACATTTCCTATAACACAAATCAGAAAGTAAATAATAAAGCATGTTTCAAAAGAAATATGTAAATTTAAGCATAAAAGCGTGAAACTACAAGATTCATGCAATATGTATATTTTAAAACTTTAAGATTCACATTTTAAAGTTATTAAAAATACCATTATCTCTGTCTCTAATTTAATAACTTTGAAATGGTCTACCGTTATCAGAAAAGGAACTTATAGCTGTATCAAACCTTTACAATCGTGTCAAACATTCAGTGACAAATAACCAGAAAAATACAAACGAAACATAAGAGAACACAACAGTTGCTTTCATTTGAATATAATCTTTCCCAAAAAACCTACTAGGCTCTTAAATTTCCTGTTCAAGAATGTGTCACACTCTTATGCCCTGTTCTTATAATTTCTTATAAGTTACTGTAATACTTTATTTCTACCCTCTAAATATAATCATGATTTTTTTCCTACAGCTGCATGATGAAATTGCTCCGCCTTCACAGAAAAATTTGCATTAAGTTATGAGCAACTTAGAAAATAAATGATTCCTTTGAAGTGGTAGGAATAACAGTTTCAGTTTAACCAATTAAAGGCATCTTGAATCAAGTAAATATTCTCATTAGCACTACAGAACCTTTTTTAATGTGTACTTACCACCAGTAAGTACAATGAGTAAGCCTAGTCTTATCCTATTAAAAATGACCTATTAATTTCTTATACTTCCTGTGGAATGAAAACATTGCTCAGATAAACCCCAGTCCTCCTGGTAAGGATGTGATGACCATGTACTAGATACACGTGAATGTTCACTCCCATGTATAACTAAGAACTCATGTATGCTGGCTGTCTTCTGGGAAAAGCTGGTTTTAATGTTATGTGATATCCAACAGCTCAAATTTCTTGAGAAGGTATCAGCATGACTTTTTTTTAGACTAATTACTTAGGTGTTTTGATAGTTTTTTCTTTTCTAACACAGTATGCCAACTTTAAAATGTTATCCAAACTGACTAAAGACCTTGCAAAAAGAACCTAGATCTAATCATGGCTCTCGTATAGTAGGTAAAAGATAACCAATCGTGTGACTACCTCTTGGAGCTGGCCCTCAGGTGGTGGCATTCATGCCACATCCCGCTAACATATACACTATTTCCTCCGAAGCTGCTCAAGTACACCCCAATCTCATCTCCCTCTGCTATAGGACCAACTAACACATGCCAGGATCTGGACCTGGGGGTGGGTGGGGTAACAGAGCAATTCTGATCCACCTCCCCACTTGGCTGTCCCCACACTGGGTTAACTCTCACCAATTTTCTTTTTTTCTGTTCAGACAGTAATGGGGTAAGTCAGCAAATCCACTGGCTAAGCAGGTCCAATAAAATGTCAGTCTCTTCTTCCTGTTGGCATCTCGAAATGCCACAATAAATTCTCTTAGAGCACATCTCTTCTCTTGATTTTAGAAAGGGAGAAAATAACTTCTTCCCCCAAACACAGCCCTCTCCCAGATCTTAAAACCTCCTTGTCTCTCAGTTCTCTTTGTATAAAGCCTGAGGGTGGAACAGTGAATACTTCTCACCCCTTTCAATAAGCCCCACAGGGAAAGTCTAGCTCTCACTGCTGGGGTGCTCTTTTCAAACATGAGATACTTAACAGTACTTCTGTCCTCAGTGTTGGGCCTCAGCAACAGTTTTGTTGACAATAGGGAAAAATATCCCATTCAACGTCCTGTCACATTTAGTATAGGGGAAAAAATACAACACAACTAGGGAAATGGTTAAATAAAGTAGAATACATTCTTACCATGAAACACTGTGCAGAGGTTGAGAAGAATGAGGTAGATCTATATATATATCTCTAAGGATTTTTTAAATTAAACAATATATATATACTATGATTCCATCTAGCTTGTAAAAAAAAATTCCCTATATATCTATGTGAGTACTTACTTGTGTAAATCCACATGAAAAGATTTAGAAGGATGCAAACTGAAATACCAGTAGGCAATAAGACTGAAGGATGAGGCAAATCAAGATTTTCATTTTACTTCACATGCGTCTGAATAGTCTAATTTTTGACAATAAGCATCTACTATATTACCACTTAAAAAATGAAAAGCAAACCAAAGAAATGAAATAAAAGATATGAAGTGTAAAGCATCATATTTCAACTCCCTCTACTTCCATGAAATGTAAAGAAGGATTTGTTTTTTTAATATTTTCACAAGGAATATGTTGAACATGTTAATTTATTCCAAAAGAGAAAGGAGTAATAAAGTCACAGATATCAATACTATGGATCAGGGGTTCTCAAATATTTTAAGAGGCATAAAAACTGGAATTCATAATGTTCTTTATGGAACTCCATGAAATATTGATATTCAGTAGGCCCCTGGCATTTAACATTCGTGGTTTCAATTATTCATAAACGGTCTCAAAAATCTATTACATGCAGTATTTTGTAAGTTTGCTGAGACATAAATTCGTACTGTGCCAATTATAAAACTCATGAGCCAGAGCAAGTCACTGAACTGGCAAATGAGAGAAGAGGAAAGATGGAGGGTGCTCTGTGCTGGAAGAAGTAGGGGAAGGCAGAGCTCCACATTTTATGGTACCCACATGGCTTATGTCCTAGATAAGACGAAAATGTGAAGAATGAAGTGTGGCAGGCTAGAGATTCATGACAGAAGAGGCAGATCTACACTTTATAAAAATACATGCTAGAGACCTCAGGGATCGGGGAGCATGGAGCTAATGGAAGGTGGCCCTGGTGCTTGAAGGTGGCTAAAATGCACCATATTAAGGCTATTAAAGTAGCCTGTTAACTTGCCCAATAAGCCCTTCCTTGTCCCTCAACCATCTGAAGTTGTTTTTTTTTTTTTTGGCCCCGCCATGCAGCCTGTAGGATCTTAGCTCCCCAACCAGGGACTGAACCAGTGCCCATGGCAATGAAAGCACAGACTCTTAACCACTGGACTGCCAGGGAATTCCCCATCTGAAGTTTTAATACACTACAAGGGACAGGATAAAGAACTTTCCCCGATACAAGTTCAATGAAGTAATTTGTTGTTGTTTCCAAGCTGCCCTTGGAAAGAATGTCTGTGCTAATAAATTGCCTTAAAAGTCCTGCATCAATCCCATTAGCACCCACATGCTAAGGACTAAAAAATCCTAAACTCCAGCCCCAGCCTCACTCTTGAGCTTCAAACTCATATACTCAACCACCAGCTAGACATTCCTTCCTCAATATTCTATGCAACTCAAACTCAAAATGTCAAAATTGAAATCCTCCCTCTGTATTCTGGCCATAGTTTTGGCCAACATAATTTATCTATTCATTCTAGCCAGAACCTTGGAAGTCTATCTTTCATTTCTTCTTTCCTTCACTTTCCCCAGATCTAAGCAACTAGTGCTGCAGCTTGTTTCTTAAATATTTCTCTAATCCAATGCCTTTGCATCATTCTTCATGTCAGTGCCTTGGGTCAGATTCTCTTCATTTCATGACACTGTCAATGCCCTTATCCCCCATTTTTATCTTATTCTCTTCCAATCTCTCCTCTGAAGAGCTGGCTTATGTAGTCCTCCTCAAGGCTCCCATGAAAATCAATGTGTTGTCACTTTATTTTAGGATTTGAATCATGTCCCCCATAAGACTATTTGCTTCTTATCAACTATATCTTATTCATCTTTATTCATTGAATTCCATATTCTAGCATACTGCCTTGCATATAACAGAAAGACTGCTTTAGTGTAATGATTATTAGAATGGTCTTTGAAATAAAAGAATCAGATTTTGAATATCAGCTTTGCTATTTCCTAACCTTTGACCTTGAACAAGTTGATTTAAACTTTCAGACTCCCCTGGTCTGTAAACCAGGGATATTATCAACCAACTTTACAGGATTTTCTAAAAATTAAATGAAATAAGTATATCTTAGTACTGGGTATAGCCGATAAAAAGGGCTCAATAAATGACTGTGGGTGTTTTTTCAGTTGTTGTTGTTAATAGCATTATTAATGCCACCATATTACTACTATTTGCTTAGTGAGCGCTTGTTAAATGAACGAATGATTAAATGAATGAAAAGGTGTTTCTGTGGGACTGATCAGAGACATGCTATAAATGGTACAACCTAAATGGCCGATCAGGAGCAAAGGATATAGGATTCTTTGACGCAGTAAACAAACACTAAGAAGCTCTGGGGGACGCAGTCTTACTTAAGAGATAGCTATGTACGTAAGAGTTACACTCTTCACCTCTCCTGTTATCTTGGTCAGCCAAGCCAAGAATCTAGTGTACTCAAGACAAATGAAGATATTCTTAAAATATCACCTCCCTACCAGCTTTCAGGAATAAACAACCTATTTTTGGTAATGTTTCAAAGATTTTATTGAACATCTAGATCTTTTGATATTCCTGATAACTTAAAATGTTTTCTTTCTGAATAACCTTGATTGCAGTCCTTACAGTTGGCAGAAAAGGTCTGACCCTTCTTAAAGGTTCACTTGTGATTATCATACTTTATGGGTTGGTATAAACATAGGAAAACGTGTATACTACAGATTTTCCTCTGAAAAAAAATTTCTCTTCTTGGAAAAAAAAGGGCAGTTATATTGATATTGTAAAAAATCAATAAAAAGAAACCTCAATTAAATAGAGTCAGGATACCAGAAGATGGAGCTCTCATGCCCTGTGATGAGAGCAAAGCCCAACAGAAAGAAGACTCCTCTTCTTTCCTGGCAATGATTCAGCCAATAAAAAGCCATGGACTCTTAGTTTACTATAGTCTGCCAACCTCCTTTTCCTCTCTATAAAAGAGTTCTCCTTCCCTTGTAAAGCGAGAACTTGCAGCACATGGCTTGCCATGGTTATAGATCTCGAATTGCTGATCACAAATAAAACCATTTGTTTTAGGTCAACATTTTGGTGGCCTGTATGGGAATCAGAGAAGACCCCCAATAGCTCCAGGGCTGGTGAGCAAACAGGTGCAGTCCCCACAATTGAGTCCACTGTGCTCACTGATTTTTCTCACAGACCCTGGAGTTCGCAGACCCATGTTTCTCCAGGATCCGAGCTCATATCCTCTTTGCATTTGAAGCTCTCCAGGCTTTATCTGGAATCTATTTTAAGGTTCTGTCTTCCAGGTTAAGGCCTTGTTCTGCATGAGGGTACTCATTTGGCACTTTGGTCCGACTCTGAGATCAGATTGTTTTAACTGAAGCTGGCTGAGAAGCCTCTAGCCTGGCTTCTCCAGGACCAAACTGTTTCCTTAGAACTGTCTGGTATTAGACCTGCGAGCTGTTTGAGTTGCGAGCTGTTTGAATTGAGCTGCTTAAGCTGTTTGAAAATTGTTCTTTTATTATAGAGAAAAACCTCTGAGAATTGGCACCCACCAGTTCAAATATTTTGAGGGCAACCCACCCCCACAACAGGTACTTCAGCTGATTTTGTGTTTAAAAACCACAGTCCTTCCTCACGGGTATTTCCAACTAAATGGACCAACCTGACCAAAGGCAATTTAGAATATCAATGGCCATTATGGGAAACTTTTGAAATCCCCTAATTAATTTTCTTAAAACCAAGCTGGATTACAATAGCTCAAAAACTTCCAGAGCTGAATGGAATGACTATTTTGATTTGAAATTTTGAGGCTTCCCAATGTTATCAGAAATCTAAAATTGACTCTCTGCAAAATAAGATTTTAAGATTAACTGAGGCAAATGATTAAAGAAAAACAAAATAGCTTCTGAAGCTTCAGGCTCTTCTCCCTTAGCTTCTTCATCTCAGGTTCCACCTCAGGTGCCATCTTGTCTTTCTCCCTCAGCTCCTATGGTCAGACTCTGCCTCTGGCACAAACTTCCTCCTTCCTTTTATACTGTCTATACCTCCTCTGTACCCTCAGTGCCCCCATACTAATTTTCTTGCTAAACTTCCCCTTTTGTCTGAAACTCTCCCTACTCCCTCTTCCTTTGAAATTGCCAGAACCTGTTGCTTTAAAATTAAGCCTTCTGAGGAGCCAGAGGCTAAACCCTTAATTTCTTATATTCCCTGGACTAAAGCTGAACTGTGAGCAATAGTCAAAGGTTTTCCCAAAGTAACAGAAGATCTTCATAGATTTGCTGAGGAATTTAATATAGTCATTCACACTTGACAACCTGGTTTCTCTGACTTACATCACCTAGTTCATACATTTGTCACTGAAGGCCAGGCCCAGCATTGGATAAAAACTACTAATTGGGAAAATCTTGAAAGATTTTAAAATTACAAGTGGGAGACCAGCCCAGTAACTTATTATATGATCACACTTAAGCAATCATGAGGCGACTTCATCAGGTAATTCCTACGGCTTTTCCAAAGCCTGTTGACTGGAACAAAATTCAGGCTTGCACACAAAAATCTGATAATCCTGTTTATGACTATTACAATCAACTTCAGATTGTTTTAAAAGAAAGTTCTGCTCTTCTTTCAGATGTGGATTCCACCTGGGTATCTGTTAACTCTATGTTTATTACTAGGCTGAACTGGGTCCTTTCCTTTCTAGTAAAAAGGAGCAGGATAGAATGGAAAACAATGTCTACTCCAGATTTAGCTAACCTGGCAAACCAGCTCACTCCAACTCTAGGTGGGTAACCCTGCCCCCCCCCCCAAAAAAAGACTACTAAAATTCTTAATCTTCAAATCCAGCAACTAAAAGACTCCTAAACAAAACCAAAACCCTCCTAGTTTCTGCTATTATTGTGAAGAGCCAGGACATTGGAAAGAGACTGTTAACAAGTGTAAGTACTTCAGGCCTTCAGCCCTCTAACTAGCCTTTCCAACATCTGCCCAATTCTCAATGACAGGACTCTGATAAACTACAGGGGCTCTTCCCAATCCTCCCTCTCAATCGACTTGGAGAAACATTTCTCCAGATTGGGGATGAATCTCTTCTAGTCTTAACTGACCCTGGAGCCATACTCTCAATGCTCAACCCCACTACTATAAAGCAGTCCCTAAAACAGCTCAAATAGTGGGCTTTCTAAAGAGCCTCAAGAGTTTCCTCTCCCTGAGCCTATTCCCTTGTTTAGGCCCTTTGAGAGACGCACACCCTTTTCTCCTTAGTTCCTCTGCCCCTATTCATTTATTAGGTTGAGACTTCTTAAAGAAGTATCATGCTGGAATTTCTTTCTCCCAAAAGGGGGAAATAATTCTAGAATTTAACAATAGTCATCAAAGTAACCAATCAGGTGAATTAAATGATCCTTTGACATCTTTTATTTGTTTTGCCTCTGATGGCACTAGAGCTAATTCTGGAAACACTGATCATTTGTCCCTAGTGAATCAGCTGCCACCCTCCTTACGGGCAAAAACTCCAATTGATACTGGCAAAATTCACAGCGCACCTCCCATCAAGATTCAAATAGAGCCCTCAAAACCACTTCCAGAATTAATATTCCATAAGAAAAGAAGCCCTTAAAGGCATAAAGCCATAATAGAACATTACAAGGCTCAAGGCCTCATTATCCCTTACACCAGCCTGGTAAGAAAACCTAACGGCTGAGGGTGGAGGTTCATCCAGAATCTCTGAGCAGTAAACAACATTGTTATCCCTTGACACCCCGTTGTTCCTAATCCCCGTACATTACTAACATCCATTCTTACTGGAAGTAAATTCTTTACTGTTACTGATTTATGTAGTTCATTCTTTAATATTCCAGTTGATGAAGCTGGCCAATACCTTTTTGCTCTCACTTGGGAAGAAAAACAATTCCCCTGGACAGTGATGTCCCAGGGTTTTGCTGAGGGTCCTTCTAATTTCTCACAAATCCCAAAGGCTGATCTGGATTATATAAAGTTCCCTAGAGGTTCTACTTTGTTGCAATATGTGGATGATTTGCTTCTTTGCTCTCCTTCTCAATCATCCTCACAGGAAGACAGTATTCACTTGCCAAAGTTTTTAGCCTGAAAGGGACATAAGGTTGTCAAAGAAAAATTGCAGTTTGCCCAAACCCAGGTTCAATATTTAGGGCATCTGATATCAGAACAAAAGCTACATGTAGATCCAGATACACTTCATGATGTCCTAAGTTTTCCCAAACTCCAAACTAACCGCCAACTGCAAAGTTTTCTCAGCATAGTTGGTTACTGCCAAAATTGAATTCCAAATTTCTCTCTTATGGCCAAACCTCTGTATGCTTTATTAAACAATAACAACCATGACTCAAACTTATGGGAAGAACCAAACAATATAGCCTTTAAGGCCTTAAAGTTGAGTCTGATGAACCCGCCTGCCCTTGAGAATCCCAATTATCAAATTCTCTCTTTTCCTTTTTGTATATGAAAAGGAAGAGAATGTCCTTGGCGTACTCACCCAAAACCACGGGGTCTACCATCAACCCACACTGCATTATTGCCAATAACTGGACCCTGTGGCACAGGGATATCCCGCTTGCCTTAAAGCCATTATGGCCACTGCCCTTTGGGTTAAGGCCACCAAGAAAACTGTGGGATCCCCTCTAACTATTTTTGTACTTCATGCAGTAGAAGCCCTCCTGAATTCTCATCACCCTCAATATTTCTCAGCCAGCTGCCTCACCTCCTATGAAGGAAGTCCTTTTGTTAACTGCTCCTCGCATAACTCTTTTATGCTATCATAACCTTAACCCTGCTACTCTTCCCCCCTCTGTCACGGAAGAAGTCCCTCTTGACTGCTTAACACTGACTGATCACCTCCTGACTCCTCATGATGATTTACAGGAAAGATCTCTCAGTAACACTGGCTTCTCATGGTTCACTGATGTTCTTATTTAAAAGGTAACAATGGCAAATATTATGTTGGGTATGCTTTGCAACTCCTTTTGATGTTGCTGAGGCAGCATCTTTGGCCCAACAGGCTGAATTATACACTCTCAAATGGGCTTGTACTTTAGCTAAGGGCAAAACTGCCAATATTTATACTGACGGTACACACTTTAAGAGTAGCTCATGATTTTGGAATACTGTGGAAGCAACGTGGCTTCCTTACTTCTAGCGGAAATAAAATTTTAAATGGCTCTTATGTTCAGGAATGCAATATTTTTATCTGCCACTTTAGCTATTACTAATATTCCAGGGCATTCTAAACTTTACTCTATGGGAGCTAAGGGAAATCACTTTGCTGACATTTCTGCAGGGAATGCTGCCCTGAAAGGGGCTAACAGCATTCTGTTGGTCCAAAGGAACATTTCCCCAGATGATAACTTAGAAAAACTGGCTAAAGAAACCCAACAACTGGCCTCAGAAAAGGAAAAACAAGATCAGAAATTCAAAAATTATTGGTTTGATAAAAAGAGAAAGCTCTGGTTTAGACTAACTAACAACCCAGTCCTACTGGAGACTCTAAAATCCCCATTCAGCACCCCTGTACATGCATTAAACCACTGGTCTACTGACAAAATGACAGCATTCATGAATCAGTATTGATGGGGAAACATTGACAAATCCACCAAAAGTATCTACCTCACTTGTCCCACTTGTCTGAAATACAACCCAAAGAAGTCTGTTTGTACTGCTCCTAAACAATTTAAACTGTCCAATGGACCACTCAAGTCTGACAACTTGCTCTGGCTCATGGATATAAATATGTTTTAGCAATGGTCTATGTGTTTTCGCATACAGACAGGCCTCCCTTGCAGACAGGCTACTGCTTCTTCTGTGGTTAAGGTCCTTTTAGAAAAGAGTATCCCTACCTGGGGAATTCCTCTCAAATTTCATGGTGATCAAGGAACACATTTTACTGATCAGGCACTTCAACGAGTCTGCTATTTAGCCAGTTTTACAACACTTTCACTGTGCTTTCCACTCTCAATTCTCGTTTAGGTGAATGCGCTAATGGCATTATTATGACTCAATTGGCAAAATTTGTAAAGGCCCTCCAGATACCTCGCCATTGGTCCTTCTAAATCTCAGATCCACCCCTTTTGGAACTCATAAAGCTCTCACCCTTTAAGACAGCCACAGGATGCTCAATGCACTTGGCTCTTGCTTCTTTTGACTCACAACTGATAAGAGGAGAGATACTCCAATATTGCAAAGGCCTAATTGCTTCTATTAAAAATAACCATGTTTTGGTAGAGCAATCTTTTCATAGTGTACTTGTGGGAGATGATGACCTTAAACGTCACCTGGCAACCTGGATATTTCGTCTATTGGAAAGAAACACCTCCAGAAGAACTCTCTTCAACCTCACTGGAAAGGCCCCTATCAGGTACTGCAAACCAGCCCTTGTGCTGCCAAACTCCAAGGAGTGGACTCTTGGATTAATGTGACACACTCAAAACTGCACTGAACCCTGACTGGCCCTGCACATCATCTGATGACCTGAAGGTAAAGATTTCCCATAATTGAAGCCACATCTGATGAGACAGCTTTCCCAAGATATCCAGACCAGGCCTGTTGGAACCTTGTCTGCCAAACCTCTGATGATGACATAACACTTCAGATGCTCTCCAATCTCTATGATCTTTATAACATAGAGACTTTAGATTAAAAGTGCCTGAAAATTCTTCCTCCTACCTCTCCTTGATACTTGAATGTGACTTCAATAGGTTTCCAATCTGTACTTTCTCTCCAATGTGAGACACCACACCCAGCAAAGGCCCCTCCTGGCATTAAGGGACAAAAAGCCACTGAAACCAGAAAACCTGATTCTTGATCAGCAGTGCTTTCAGAGAAAGACCTTGATCAAAAGGGGTAAAATGTAAAATATTAACAAACAGAAACTTCAGTTAAATAGAGTTGGGAGACCAGAAGGCAGAGCTCTCATGCCCTGTGATGACAGCAGAGCACAATATGAAAAAGAAAGACTCCTCTTCCTTCCTGGCAAGGACTCAGCCAATGAAAAACCATGGACACTGTTTACTACAGCCCTCCCAACTTCCTTTTCCCCTCTCTAAAAGCATTCTCCTTCCCTTGCTGTGCAGGAACTTGCACGTGGCTCATCCAAACTGCACTGATGACCTTATTAAGCCTTTATAGCCAATATATGAGTCAGAACACATTTTGTTTTCATTTATTAAACTTGACTCCATAAGTAAGCAAAGGAGTTGAGCCTATAGTGATTATACCCCACTTCTCTAGCTTGAGGAAAGGATCCAGTGAGAAGCAGGATCTCCTCTAATGGGAGAGGAGGCAAGAGTGAGGGGAGAACTGTAAAAGGTCTGACTCTCTGGGATAACTGCTGGAATTTCCATCAATCCAGTGCATGCTATTCTAAAACCAATCCTACTCCTATGGCTCTCAATGAGACTAAATAGATGGGGACCCACAAAGCTTAGCCATCGGTCTACAAGGATCATGAAAACTGTCATCTAAAGCCACCCTACTCCTGAAAGGAAGAATACCTGATCTTTTTGTCCTAGGGCCATCTCCCTCTCTCTTTTTTTTCCCCTTCTCTCTCTCTTCTTAAATTCATCCAATAAATAGGCCTCATTTTCTTAGAGTATCCAGTATCAAAGAATGCTTCAGTCAGCCAAACAATTCTAGTGACTTAGCAAAAACTGAAAGAGGAAAGAAAAGATTTATAAATACTGCAAGTTAGCCCAGAAGTAATCCTGCAACAGGCTGTTAAGAACTGCCCATTTGTTGTTCCTCTCTTCACACTTATCAAGAAGGTAGTTACAGGCAGTCTGAGAATGACCAATAGAATAGAAGAAACCAGATTTTCAAAATGGAGGTACCAAATTATGACCAAAGTCAAGTGGTCTCCACCTTTTTTTCAGTCTGAAAATGTCTAAATTAAAAGCTTTGTTTTCTACATTGCAAGTGCTATATTAAAGATTAGTTTCAGTAAGCCAAAAACAAACAAAAGAAAAACTGGGGCTAGTTTTTATCTTGATAAACTCAATATAAAAAGCATTTTTGGTTTTTCCTTGATATATACAGCATATAACTATTCCTAACTAGAACACCTGATGAAGAAAGTAATCAAATTATGAATTTTTAAAAAATCACCTTGGATGAAATGACAGACTCTTCCTGGTCAGCATTTTTGCACTTTTTTCCTGTGTCTTGCTCTGCTGATATACTTTCTGTACTTCCTGATGAAATTAATCGCTTTCTTCCTTGCTGTGTGATGTTTACTTGGGTTTTGTCTTTGCAGATTCCTTCTTTTCCACTTTCTTGGATTACATTATTATCTTAATCACACACAAGTATATAAACACAAAGAAAAAGAAGAAAATTATCTCCTGTACCTTCAAATGTCAATAATCCATACCAAAAAAAAAAAAATACAGAAGGAAAGAAAAAGGATAAAAGAGCAAGTAAATTTAAAGTTCTATTTATATTAAGGCCAATCTCCCATCTGAAAATGCATATTTGCAAATCTCGAAAAGTATTAAGCAGCACCATGGCCAAGAGCTCCAGCCCTGAAGTCATCCTGGCCAAGATGCTAATGTGGGCAGGCTCCATCCTCTGTTTCACCTCACCTTTCTCAACTTTGGTTTCATCATCTGGAAAAAGGGAGTTATAATAATAACTGATGGAGTTATTAGGAGGAGTAAATGAGGTAAGATACATAAACTCTCAGAGTACCACATGTATGTTAGTTATCATATACATTTTTTTAAATTTTGGCATTGAATTTCTCTAACAGAAAATCTGACATATAACTATCCAATGAATTTTACATACACTTACTGAGCCTCTATCATCCACAGTGAGGAATACAACTTAAGTTACCTTAGATACAGATTAAGTACCTAAAATAACTGAAAAGGAAGAGCAACCTCTACAAACTTCACTGATAAAGAAAACAAGTCTCAACAACAATGGACACTGCATTGCCATAATACTTATTCAAGGTTCAATGTAGTGGGGAAACTTAAATCAGCATCATATTTTGTTAACAAATTCATGAATTGTCTAATCAGAAAAGAAAAAAGATCTGCTTATTTTAAGAGGAAAATCTTCATGGTTAGTTGTCTTTCTCCTCTACTTCATGAGGGCAGAGACTTTCTGTGCCTTGTTCATTGTCCCCCATTTTGTGTCTCTAGTATCTAGACCTATGCCTAACACAAAACTGATACTCAATGAATATGTTTGAGTAATTGAATTGTTAGCATACACAGAAATTGTCCAAAGATCCTTTGAGAGACTGGATACAGGTATGTAAGGCAACCTGTAGTCACTATTTTAATGTTCTAAAGCAAAGGTTAGCAAACTTCTGTAAAAAGCCAGAGAATAAATATTTTAAGCACTGTGAGCCATATAATATTTGTCACAACTACCCAACTCTGCCTTGTAGTGTGAAACCAGCCATAGACAATACATACATGGATGAGTATGGCTATGTTCCAATAAAACTTTCTTTACAGAAACAGGCAGTGGGCTGAATTTGGCTCATGGGCTGTAGTTTGCTCAGAGCTGTTCTAAAGGATATTCAAATGCCCTGAAATGACACACCCTCATTAAACTCAGAAAAGAAATACTAATAGAATACTGTCCATATTATTGAACAGGAAAATCACTGAACCAATATAAAAGTAATGTATTTATCAAAGGAAACTTATGAAAAAACTATCTAATAACTAAACTCAGCCTCAATTGTTTAAATCTTTGTTTTGAATCTAAATTAGGGAACATTTCACATCATTTTAGAAACTGGCAGAAATAGGACTAAATAAAACTGACTATACAGTTTGGTGAAGCAAATGACCAAATATTACAACAGTTATGAATTAGTGAAACCAAGGGAAATAATCAACTATGATACTGTTTACTATGCTAGGAACTAAAAAACTGTATATTAAATAAGGCACAGCTTTTCCACAAATGACAGTTCACCACATTCCAAGTGTCACAGATGTATATAAAATTCTAAAATTAAATATATATATGTTTAAAATATCCAATTCTTTAAAATTCCAAATGATATACTACAAATATCCCTTCTAGGGACCAGAGCTCTTTTTTTTTTTTTTTTTTTTTTGCATAGGAAGAAGTCATTTTGATACTGTTAAAATGTTCTTCACAAAGTGTACATAAAATATGTAAGTTAATTGGCTCGTAACAATCTTTATATCTGGCATATAAAATATTTTTCTAAATCCAGGATAGGTATACTTAAATGATAGAAATATAAAAGAAATTAGCTATTAGAGCAAATCAGTTTATTTTAAACAATTACTAACTGCATTTACTTACATGATCAGTTACACTAATACTATATGAATACTAGATCAACTATATGCATATATGTCATTAAAATCACAACCATCCAATTTTATCTTCCAAAGAAACCACTCCTAACAGTTATAGTAACAATTTGATGCATATCCTTCTCAACTTTTTCATAAGTATAAGCAAATATATTTACAAATACATAAATATATACAGGGCTAAAAGTATACATGCTATTATTTCTCTGGGATAAATACCTAGAATTGGAATTTCTGGACCAAAATGTTTTATACATTTAAAGATCTAAGAGATATTGGCAAATATCTCTATTTAATGTCTCTAAATAACTTTAAAAGGCTATACCAACTTATACTTCCACCAACCATGTTTGCTGATACCCATTGTGGTCAGTACTGAATATTATCAATTGCTTAGATTTTGATGAGCTTAATAAACAGAAACTGGTATCTGGTTGTTTTAATTTACATTTCCCTATCTGATAGTAGTCATATATTTATTGGCTGTTTGTATTTATTCTTCTGTAGTACAGCATATAAAATGCCCCAAATTTCTACCAAGTTCTTTCTTTTGTGTTACTAAGTAGACAATCATTAAAAACCTTCTATCTATTTTATAACTGTGACAGATAATATCTCCCAGTATATTGTTTGTCAGTCTGCTATTTGCCTCTGACTTCGTTTACAGTGTCTTTTGCATTAAAATTTTTTTTTACCTTTAATCTAAATAGATCTGCCAAATTTTCCCTTATGGTTCTAGGCTCCCCATCATCTTAAGAAAGTCTCCCAGAAGTAATAAAAAATATTTCCCCATATTTTCTTCAAATGCCTTAATAGTTTCAATTTTTACATTGGTTATTAATTCAATAGAAGTTTATTTATGAATATGGCATGAGCAGTGAGTGCTCTATTATTATTTCTTCCAAATGGAAAGCTGATTCTCCCAACATCATATTTAATAATGATGCATCCTTTCCCCATCAATTTAACTGATAATTTCTTATATATTAAATGTGTGTTATTCTAATCTGCTTTGGGGTGTTTCATTCTTTTTTACTGGTCTAACTTACCTATTCCTATGCCAGAACTATCAACTACTAAAAGTAGGCACCAGCCTAGATTGTGAAAAAGGAAAGTTCTATAAAGAAATGAATATTTCTGTCATTCAGACTGTCCTTGAGCATATATAAAAAAATCTCCTAATGCACTTTATACAATGCTGACATAGCTCTAATGTCAAAATCTGACATGGATGGCACAAATGGAGAAAAATACTAACCACACTTATGAATATAGATACAAACCTCCTAAACTAAATATCAGCAAATCTAGCACAGCATGAAAATAATAAGTCACCACAATAAAATTAACTTATTCCAGGAACACAAGCATGGTACAACATTAGGAAATCTACCAACATCATTAATTACATTATCATATGAAAATGCAGGACTGTTTCTATAACAAAATTTCTTTTCAAAGAATTCAACAGTTATTCCTGAAGGAATCAGTCAATCACCCTAAACATGATGAGTATCAGAATCAAATACCAATCATATTAAGTGCTGAAACACTAACAGAATTACTGTTAAAATCAGGAATACAGATGCCAATTTTATCCATTTTTATTTAAAATTTATAGGATCTAACTTATGAAATAAATGTTTTTAAAAGCAGTAAATAGATCAGAAGAGCCAAAATTATCATAATTCTGTAGATATGACTATACAGCTAGAAAATCCAAGAGGCTAAAAAATGATTAGAATTAGATCATTTAACAAGGATGAAGTAAATGTTTATAAAGAATAAGAAGAGCTTTAAGTAAACTGAACCATAATCAAATTAAACAATGTCAGTTAAATATTTATAATGTGTATTGAGTTGTCAAACAGAAAATATTCAGAGTACAAAATTAAGTGTAAACTAAATGGTTTGGGGACTACTTACTACTTCAACCTTTATCAGCATGTGCCATTTTTCATAACTCCATGTTGGAGGATTAGAAGATGGGGAAAGAATACTAAAGGGTTGCATGATAACCAGTGAAAATATAAAAGCTGCCTTTTCAATCTAGCAAGAGTGTCATACCCTAGGAGTTCTAACTTGTCCTGGGGTCTAGAAGGTTGAGGAAGCAAATGGAAGCAAAGAGAGGGGAGGCTCTAATACCCTTTGCCCAAATATTTATATTCACTTACCAATCACTAAGGGACATGGAAAAATTTTAGCCCAGGCCTGAGAAGCTCATGATAACATCTAAGGGCTAGTAGCTGGGGACCCAGAAAAGTAAATAAATTAGAAGTATACTGGTTGAAAGACAGAAAGGATAGCCTGATCACAGCAAACATTCACGTACATATAAGAATTAAACTAACAGTTAAACTGAGAAAAGATCTAGGAAAGAATGCAAGGGCATATTAATAAAATAAAAAGCAAAACCCAAACCAAACCAAACCCCCAAAGCATACAGAGGGTAAATTCAGGTGGCCATCCAGGTATAGTGGTATGGTTCAGAGCATGGGCTTCAGAGCCAGACAGAACTAGGTCTCAATTATAGCTCTGGCATTTATTATGATCTTAAATAAGTTAGTTAACATCAGTTAACATTATTATTTGTCCTGTAATTAATGTCACAGATGGTTCCAAAATATCAAGACGGTTTCAGATAGTCTAAATAAAGATCAATGAACACAACAGAGTACTAAAGCTGCAAAAGACGTAAGAAAGTATCCTACATCTAAATGAGCCTAAAATGCATCTTGGAAATTGATTTTTCAAAATCATTAGCATCCGTCTATTGACCTGGATGATATATTACTTAAACAAACAGAACAATAACAATAATAAAAACTACACAGCAGAAAAAGTCAAATTATTCCAACCTTTAATTAGCTGGATTCAAGTACGAAACTGTCCTTTACTTCTAGATCTTTCTGTCTTTAAAGGAGTTAAGTAACCTAACTTCGCTTTTTTAAGTATTCCCCCAAAGTCTGAATTTTTAAGACATGCCTGAATGCAAAGACTTTTTTATCTTATTTTGAAGCGTTAGCATTTTAAGTATATTATGTACTATATAATATTCCTGTCCAAATCAATGTCAAATTACTCTCATTTGTATTTTCAAGGTGAGGTGCCAAAAAAAGTGCTTCTTATTTTATATGGTGCATTTATCAAGTGAAAATTAATGGATATTTGCTTCAAATTTATAATTTGAAGCAAGTATATTTTAGACGATTATAAGTCATGTAATAATGGTAGTACAGAAGCAGATAGAGTACAAAATAACTCTGAAAGAAAAGAACTTGTTTGCAAGGAGGCAGTTCACACTGGTCCAAGTTTTGGTCAAATAATATTCTTTCTATATTAGAGAAAAGGTTCTACTGAGGGAAAGTGCTGCCCCCTCTCCACTACCATCCCCCATTCCCATCCTGCAAACTGAGAAGAACCACACTTAATGAGAAATGTTACTGATAAAAATATATTATACATGTAATGATGGGGGGTGGGGGATTGAAAACCACTGTCCTGGAATAAAACACTTAGCAGGAAATCTTATGATTTAAATACGAAAATTCTCTAGATTAAATCACATCTCCCTTACCACATGATATATAAGCTATTTTTGCCACAAGACCACTCCTATCCTACTACAATCTAAATTAGCATTAAATAAGGAATATTCTGTACACAACATATTTGATCAAAAACTTTAGAAGACTTCTATGACCACTATGCTGAACATGAGAAATAGTAAGAGTCGGAACATTCAACTAACATATACTGTGCTGTTAATTGTACTGTCAATTGTGCTGTTAATTTATAAAAGACAATGTTCAAGGTAAAAAGGCAAATTGACTGAACTGATCATCCCAAACAAAACCATTACAAATTTTAGACAAAGTATTTTTTTAAAAAAACAACTATTTGAAGGCACTAGAGAGTAACCAAAAAGGCAGAAATGACGAGTCTGACCTTGAAAAATTAACTACAGTCTGCGAGGTTTATCAATTTATGGCTTTTTCCCTGAGGGCATCTCCCAATTCGCAGGTGACAGAAAGCTGCAGCCTTACTGGCTTAAGTGCTGGCTGAGTTTGAGGCTAACAGAGTAGGCAGAAAGTTAAAGACAAAATTCCAGAAGGAAGAAAGGCTTAGAGAGCCAAGAACCAAAATCTACATTTAAAACTGACCCAAATCCCTGGCTGTTGCTAAACTACATGCGCAGAGACTGCAGCTGCTGTCCACATGGAGGAAACAGAGTTTAGGGCCTGAATTAAATGCCCATTAAGAAAACAGGAAGTAAATTTCCTATTAGGCCCAGTTAATTGCCTATTAAAATAAAAGTATTTATTCAGAGGGATATAAAATCAAAGTCTCTATACTCTATCATTCATAACATCCAATAGCATAAACAAGAAAATGTGACCCATATAAAGGAAAATAAGCAGCCAATTGAAACTAAACCTGAGATGATGAAAAGCTGCAAATAAAATGCAGACTGAATAATACAATGTAGCAAACATTTTAACAATCTTGAATCAATGGGAATACCCAGCAGATGACACAAATCATTGTGGTATCTGCTATAACAGTGAACTATGCTAGGACACTGCTCTCATCTTTGACTCCTTCAGCACGTACCATTGGGTGCCTGTAGTTTTTTGTTTAATTAAATAATTAAATTAATTTTAAACACGCTTACTGTGCTTGTCTTTTACCTTAGACATGACCCCAACAGGTCTGTTTGAAAACCTACTTTAATAAGTCGTCTGTATTGCTTTCAGTATTAAAATGAATAGTATTTTTCTACATATTAAATAGCACATATTGTAATGGGTGAAACCTAGAGTTGACCAGGAAACAATTTTTCGAAATTTTTTTTTCCACTGTAGTATAAAGGGAGTGCTTTAGCAACATATATCATGATCCTTTAATATTTACACTTTTTGATAAACTAATTTCCTTTCTACAATTTATACCATAGTAATAATAAGAGTAGACTTCTAAGATATTCACAGTTTTTAATTGCACTTATTAATGAAGCTGCAATTTGGGACAGTGAATAAATATTCAATAATAAGATAATTCTTAAATGATGATGTATTAAGACCATGTATTACTGTGGTTGGCAGAATTCTAAAATGAACCCTCCCCAAGATTTCCTGCCCTAATCCCCAGGACTGTGAATAAGATGAGATATCATGCCCATGATTATGTTAGGTTATATGGCAAAATAAATGTTGCACCTATTTTTAAGGTTACAAATCAGTTTATCTTGGGTTAATTAAATGGGAGATTATGTACATGGGCATGATCTAGTCAACAAATCCTTTAGAGCAGAGAGTTTTCTCAGCTAGCCAACGAGGGGAAATTAAAGAGACTCAAAGCTGGAGAAAGGTCTGTTGTGTTATGCTGGCCTTGAAAATGAAATGCAAGAACAGAAAAATGCCCTCTAGGAGCAGAGTGAGCTCCAGCCAACAGTCAGCAGGAAACCAAGTCCTTTAGTCCTCCAACTGCAAGGAAGCAAATTCTCCACAACTGGAATAATCTTCTAAGGGGATTCTCCCATGACACCCAGGTCAGAACCCAGCCTGACAGACACCTGGATTTCTCTTGTGAAAATCTCAACAAACAACTCAGTTGAATCTGCCAGACTTCTCATCTTTAAAACTGTGAGCTAGGGCTTCCCTGGTGGCGCAGTGGTTGAGAGTCCGCCTGCCGATGCAGGGGACACGGGTTCGTGCCCCAGTCCAGGAAGATCCCACATGCCGCGGAGCGGCTGGGCCTGTGAGCCATGGCCACCAAGCCTGCGCGTCCGGAGCCTGTGCTCCACAACGGGAGAGGCCACAACAGGGAGAGGCCCGCGTACCGCAAAACAAAACAAAACACAACGAAACAAACTGTGAGCTAGGGCTTCCCTGGTGGTGCAGTGGTTAAGAATCCGCCTGCCAATGCAGGGGACACAGGTTCGAGCCTTGGTCCGGGAAGACCCCACATGATACCGAGCACCTAAGCCAGTGTGCCACAACTACTGAGCCTGAGCTCTAGAGCCCACAAGCCACAACTACTGAAGCCCGCATGCCTAGAGCCCATACTCTGCAACAAGAGAAGCCATCGCAGTGAGAAGCCCGCGCACCGCAACGAAGACCCAATGCAGCCATAAATAAATAAATAAATAAACAAACAAACAAATTCATTTAAAAAAACCCTGCGAGCTAATAAATGGGTACTGTTTTAAGCCACTAAAAAATAATCATAATCATAATAATTAGCAGAATGGTGTTTGATAAATGGCATAAAATAATAGTTTATGTTTAAAATTAGACTTCATGAACACATCTAAAGAAATGTTAGGCTAAGTTATACACTTACATAACTGCTATTGTGTCTTCATTCGTTCAGAAAAACTTTCAAATTCTGTTAAATATTTTCCTGAAACAAAACCTACCTCCACTGATGACTGGTAATGAAAGGTTCTGATCACTTAGATTTTCTGTTAACATCCACGCTGGAAGGATTCTTTTCCTCTGGGAAGGGTTTGGCTGTTGCTTACTCAAGTCTCTACTTTCATCTAGGAAAGACTAAAAAGGCACTTATATATGAATTGCTAAAAATAATCCTGCATCCTTAATAAAACCATAAAAATTATTTACTTTGCAGAAAACTACCATTAAAAAAATCCATCTGGGCTTCCCTGGTGGCACAGTGGTTGAGAGTCCGCCTGCCGATGCAGGAGACACGGGTTCGTGCCCCCGTCCAGGAAGATCCCACATGCCACCGAGCAGCTGGGCCCGTGAGCCATGGCCGCTGAGCCTGCATGTCCGGAGCCTCTGCTCCGCAACGGGAGAGGCCACAACAGTGAGAGGCCCGCGTACCACAAAAAAAAAAAAAATCCATATGCAACTGTGGACTGAGTTGCTCAAAGTTCTCAAGGAAAGAAATTCAATATCTCTGTTAGTTGAAGTGTTGGTCTAGTGTGATATTCTCTAGAGCTTAACTTAAAAACAGCAAAAGCAGATCAATGCTAGAAATTTTGTCATGATATGTCTAATACCAGTTGTCTTTTCTTTCCTTAAGGAACATGTTATAAATGGATGAGCTCTTAAATTTCTTACCACACTATTTGCAGCGGTCTGGGTCTTTCCTATTTCTGTGCTTCTTTCCAGCTGTGGGGCATCAGGTGTCTCATCAGGCAAATCAATCGAGGAAGATTTTGGCGCTTCATTCAATATATCATCTTCATCATGTATTTGACTGTTTCTATGAAATACAATTGAAATTCATTTATTAATCACTTAAATTTAAAACATTTCTATTGCCTACCATGCCATTATGTGATTCGCCCAAGTACATCTAACTAATGGGTTATGCTACTTTTCTCAGACTTAGGAAGACAAAAAAGCAGATTATAGTATGCTAGAATAAAATATATAGACTAGAATATGTTCCTCATCTTCTGCCCACTCTATCACCATAAAATACATTAATCTTTCCAAAACATGGGCCTAGAAACCACAGCTATTTATAAGATGGGCAATGGCCATCTCTATGAAGGCTTAAGAGTTATTTACTTACTATATAGTATTTGTTCAGATTGTCCATAAAAGTTAAGATCTCCTCCAAGTATCCAAAAAGAAAATGCAAACTGTAAGAACATCAGCTAAGCTAGTTAGGCTCTTGAAGAAAAAAGAAATAAAATCCTGAGGTCAGGTTCACACACAGCTGCTACTGGGGTCCTGGCCAGTGCAGCCACTTGTGAAATCTCCCCAAACTTGTAGTCCGACACAGGAGCATCCACAATCACATGTGGAACATACTAGCAGAACCAATTACCTCCTACTTGCTGCAAAGTGTGGTAAGATCATCCAAAGTTCTGGATCATTATTCTTTATGTATGCATAGAGATGATCCAACAGACTTATCTTTTTTTTGTTTTTTCTTTTTTTTGTTTTTTTTTTGCGGTACGCAGGTCTCTCACTGCTGTGGCCTCCCCCGCCGCGGAGCACAGGCTCCGGACGCGCAGGCTCAGCGGCCATGGCTCACGGGGCCCAGCCGCTCCGCAGCACGCGGGATCCCCCCAGGCCGGGGCATGAACCTGCATCCCCTGCGCCAGCAGGTGGACTCTCAACCACTGCGCCACCAGGGAAGCCCCAGACTTTTCTTTTTGAAAATTTGAAAATATAGATGGAAATACCACTCAGAAATAAAAAGGAAAAAAGTATGATATGTACATTAACTTGGATGAATCTCAAAGGCAGTTTGCTAAGTGAAAGAAGCCAGACACAAAAAGTACATATCGTATGAATCCATGCATATGTCATTCTGAAGAGGTAAAGCTACAAGGACAGAAATCAGATCAGAAGTCGCCAGAAACAGTGGGTGGCGGAGGGGAATGACCACAAAGAGGCAAGAGGGAATTTTCTGGGGAAATGAAAATGTTCTATATCTCACTGTGGTGGTACTTACATGACTACACAAATTTGTCAAAGTGCATTGAATTATACATTTAAAAGGGGTGAATTTTACTATTGGTAAAATGTTCCTCAGTAAACACTAACATTAAAAAACTTTGTCTAGCTGAGAAAAGAATAATTAATGGCTTGTTTTATTTGTTTTAGTGTATCTTATAGGAATAACCTCCTTCAAAGGCCGACTCGAATTCATGGCAGGAATCAGTCAAAAGAGAACAACTTACTTAGACTAAATTTCCCTGCAACACCACTGTTTTAGTTCATTCAATAAATATTTTTTAAATACCTAGGGTGTGTCAGACACTGTGCCAGGCACTGGGGACTCAGAGTTGAAAATGTATGATTGCATGAAATTGCACTCCCATCACAATATTCAAATCCATTTTACTCACAACACACAGGTGTGCTTCCAAATTCTGATTTTTTTCCTCAAATTTTCTTAATATTTAATTTGAAAAATATTAAGAAACACTCCAGAGAAATGCAATGGTTTTTTACAACTTACAGTGTTACAAATTAAGCAACATCATCCATTCCATTTCTAGTTTTCCTATTCTGGCATAAATTCAAGACTAATACACACACATCCTATAGCCATAGGGAATTTTTATTAATATTTACCAAGAATAAATATAACAACAAAAAAAATCCTATCCCAGAACAAAATTCCAACATTTAGTTTCAAATAGGTCAAAGTGCAAATTATTCTCTTATACTTTTATTTAAATATAAATATTGTCACTGTGATATGGACATATTCTTATATTATCTTCAAATACTTCCTCAAGCAATCAACTATCACAGATTTATAATACAGTGTAATCAGAATTTGTTAAAAAATAAAAACTTGGAATTTAATCTAAATACAATATAACAAAGGTAAATGAGTTACCCTTTTCTTTGGTAATAGCTATCAAGACATAATTCACATAATCATGAAATTCATGCTGTTAAAGTATAAAATTCAGTAGTTTTAGTATATTCCAAAGTTGTACAATGATCACCAATATCTAATTTTGGAACATATTCATCACCTCAAAAAGAAATCCCATATGCATCAGCAGTCACTTCCCATTCTCTTCTCCAGCCCCAGCAACTGCTAATCTACTTTCTGTCTCTAGAGATTTACATTTTCTGAAACTTCATATAGATGGAATCATACAAGTTGTTTGTATACAGATGTTTTCAATTCTTTTGGGTACATTCCTAGGAGTGCAATTGCTGTGTCACATGTAATTCTGCGTTTAAAATTTTGAGAAACTGCCAGAATGTGTTCCAAAGAGGCAGTAACACTTCACAACCCACTACCAAAGCATAAGAGTTCCAATCTCTCCACAACCTCATCAACACTTGTTATTATGTCTTTTTTACCATAGCTACCCTACTGAACGTGAAATGGTATCTCATTGTGGCTCTGATTAGCATTTCACGTTGAGCATCTTTTCATGTGCTTGTTGGCCAGTCAGGTATTTTCCCTGAAGAAATGTCTACTCAAATTTAGTATGCATTTTGAAATTGGGTTGTCTTTTTATTACTGTGCTGTAAAAGTTGTTTACATATTCTAGATAGAAGTCCCCTATCAGATATATGACTTGCAAATGTTTCCTCTCCTTCTGTGGGTTGTCTTTTCACTTCCTCGATGGTATCCTTAGAAGCACAGAAGTTTTTAACTGTGATGAAGTCCAATTTATCTATTTTGTTTGCTTGTGCTTTTGTTCTTCTATCTAAGAAATCATTGCCTAATCCAAGGTCACAAAAATTTATACTTGTGTTTTTTTCTAAGCATTTCATAGTTTTAGCTCTTATATTAGGTCTCTGGTGCATTTTAAGTTTAGTTTTTCTATGTTGTGAGGTAGGAGTGTAACTTCATTCTTTTGCATTTGTCCCAGCACCACTTATTGAGAAGGCTACTCTTTTCTCCATTTAAATGTTTTGGCACTCTTGTAGAAAATTAATTGGCCATAGTGTAAGGGTTTATATCTGGACCCTCAACTGTATTCCACTGACCTGTATGTCTTTCTTCACACCAGTACTACACTGTCTTGATTACTGTAGCTTTGTAGCAGGTTTTGAAATTATGAAGTGTGAATCTTCCAACTCTTTTCTTCTTTTTAAAGACTGTTTTGGCAATTAAGTTATTCTTAACTCTTAAAGATATATTCCAAGTTATATTTAAATATAAGTTATATATTTTGTCTTTAATACAAAATGTACTGCTAATATGTATGAGCTGGATCTAAAAGTAAGTTTTAAAATAATTATAAATGAATTGTAAACATGCACACTTTCATATTACAATGGCATTTTCATCAACATTTTATTGTTTTGTCCTGTCCAAAATTAAAGTGATTAAAATTAGCTATTTATATGGAATCTAAGTATTAAGAACTTTAACAATTTGAAAGAAAAATGTAATTTGGTACAAAAGATTTACTTTCCTTTCCTCAACAGTGTTTTAAAGAAAATAATCCCTCTAGAGAGAGAATGTTATACTTCCTTATCAGCAATGAAATTCAGATAAAGAAAATGTTATACAATATTTCATTCATGTATTCAAGAAGCCAATGCCTGCTAAGCACCCACTACTGGGGAAGCAATAGGAATGCAAAATTAATGTTGGTCCTTCTATATGAAATACGTCAAAAT